>NC_059082.1:63844947-65218947 GCF_020497125.1 Mauremys mutica
CTCATTTAGAGCTTGATCCTACAAGGTGCTGAATTCTCCCTCATGGTACTGAATACCCTCAGCTGCCACTGAAGTCAACATGTGTCATGTATGCTGAGCCAGCAGGAGCTGAGGGCACTTAGCTCGTCGCTGGAGTGCTCAGTAATTCTGAGTTACACCCATGCTTCCCACATGCATAAAGCACTGAAGGAGTCAGCCTCTCAGTCCTCTTCCTTTTCTCATGGAGACTTTTAGGGGATAAGATGTTACAATAAAAGATCTCAAGGTAGGAAAAGCGAGAGGGTAGTTCCTGTCCTCTTTAGTAAGATGTTGACATTAAATACTTAATATTAATTTCAACATTGACAATATGAGGATCTAATATGGATCTAATATTTATTTTAAGAAGAATATACCTTACTCTACATCAGTCTCCTAGCTACATATTATCTCATCTCAGATAGGAAGCTACATCAGGAACTTACTAGTACTGCTTCTATGGTTACCCAACAGAAGGTGAGGAGACATTCCAACCAGCACCCTTCCCAAGAGATGAATGTGTGCAGTCTTTGCTGACCCCTGGTAGGTGGCTTGGAAACTGCAAAATATTGCTTGAATAGTAAACGAGTATGGCAAGAGGCAGTGAAATGTGCAGCAGTCATTGCATCTGGTCAAACATCCCTGCTGAAGTGCTACAAATGACTTAAACCAAAACACAGGAATTCTATATCAGGGTTGTGTGTATAAAGCTATTTTTCAGTAAATTCCTTCTGGTTTGCTAAGAACCTGTTCACATTAGAAAATGTGATCACCATGGCTTATTTTAAATCTGCTCCTTTTTGAAATGCATGTTTAACCCATAAAACAGAAATTTCTATGACCTATTGGATTTACTTGGAAGTGGACTGTTAGCTCTGCATGATATTTATTTATATTAAATAAATATTTGGATACACTGAGCCAAGGCCTGCTCTCACCTACACCATTCTAAATCAGGAGTACTGCTATTGAAGTTGCAACGGATTCATGCCAGTGTAAGTAAAATTAGAATTATTATCCATGGTAACTCATTACACTCCTCTAATCAAAGCACACAAAGCTATCTATCTATGTTTTATTACCTTAATCATGAAGGGCAGGCCCAGATGCTTGAGACCAGTTATTGAATGTTTTACCTCTGCCATCAGTTCAAACATATCATACGGTTCAAAGTCAGTAACAACATCCATATTCAGAGTTATATATTTGTCATCATATTGAATTTCAAAGGTTGTCTTGGCTTTGTTTTCTAAAAGCAATGAACATAACATTAATCATGCCATTTTAATGGGTTCCATCCCATTCAGTGCAGGCTTATGCAAAACCAAAAGTGCCAGTGAATATGCACCTTTTGAGTAAAGCCATAAAACATCAGACACTCTAGAATGGCATGGGCTGTGGTCTTGGGTTTGCTGAGCCCAAACACTGGCTTCTTTAATTGCATTTGTATATATTAAGCCAGGATCTAGCAAAGCATTTAAGATTGTGTATAACTTTTAAGTATGCAACTGGTCTCACAGGAGTCAATGCAAGATCAGGGCTTTATTGTCTGTCAATACACATGGTTTTTATAGCACTCAGCATACTTGTATAGTTTCCTTTAGCAAATAAGACCTATTTTGAGGTCAATTGCTTCCCTCTATTACAAATAGAGATCATCATAATATTTCAAATGAAATTTTTTGTTCTTTTTCCCCCCCTTCCACTCCCACTTTTTCAGTAGCAAAATGGAAAAAGGACATAAAAGGAGGAGGGAAAACAGGAGGAAAAAAGGGGGGAACCTGAAACCCAGAAAAGCTTTAGAGAAGCAGACAAAAATATGGAGAGGCATGCAGTATGCTGGCTTGTCATCCAGTTTCTTTAGTGGCTGGCTCAAGTGAGAGTGAGCACCTATTAACAGCTAATGGAGTCACACCTTTTGATTTAAGTAATAGGGCTTTAGCTATTGGTACTGAACGTATTGGTCCTTGCTGACCTCCATGACACCTGTGCTTACGTGCCTGTGGGTTCCTTACGTTACACAGAGTTTACCTAAATGTGACCATTCTTCCATTTGGGCACAGAAGACACTTGTTGCAGTGGGAGATAGGAAGTGAAGATGGAGATGAGGTCTGCAACCTCTAGTGCCATGCAGCTGTGGTGGCTCCTTCTGGATTTATGTTTGGAGAGCAGGATGGCATGTGCCAAGTGGCTCTGTCTGCACCTAAGCAGATCCACAGGCCAAGCCTTGTGTTGGTGGTGAGGTTTATGGTTGCCATGGAGACTACTATAGCCCTTTATACACAACTGCTGGCCAATTCACCTAGGTCAAGCCTGCTTACTTGCTCTTGGTGCAGGGACCAGGTTTAGACCAGTGGTGCCAACTGAGAGGGCTGGGGTGGGGCGGGGGCAGTTTGTGCCACCTCTGCCCCAAGGCTTTTACCTTGCTCAAAGTTCCATAGGCCACAGAGCCAGAGGCCAGGGCCTGACCACTCCAATGCAGTGGTACCTGGCACACAGGGTTGCAACGCAACTCAAATTTGGCCTGGCCACGCCTCTGTCCAGATATGGGGCAACACCAGAAATGGTGTTGGCAACCTGGCACAAAGGAAATCTGTTCCTGTACAGCAGAGCACAGGGGAGTCTGCCAAGAATTCGACTCCTAGCAGCACTGGCTATGTGAGCAAGAGAGTGGGAGACTCCTTGCCCGAGGGAGACCCGGATCCCCATGGAAAGAAAGGTGGGGGGAGATGAGTAGGAACCAGCACATGCTATTAGTGTCAACGGCCCTTTCATTTTATCTAAGCATTATGAGGCAAATGTTAGTGATGGTGTATGGCCTGAATAACTGGGCTGTGTGCTCAGGAGTTCCATATGGGCTTGAGGGAAAGAACTTTTCCCTCCACCTACGCTCTGTTGCCAGACTGCAGCAATGTGTGCTCCAACGGAGTCCCTGTCATCCCTATTGACAAATAAACCCTGCACTGTAAATCCCTTTGGACCCATGCTCTGCTGCTGCACACAGTGGTTGGTTTCTGCACCCTGTGTGGGGGCTCCTAATCCTACCCTCCCACCTGCATACAGCAGAACTGCATTGGTTTCCTGTGGTCAGGGCCCTCCTACTAAACCCCAAATGGAAATCTTATCACTATTGGATGCACTGCTATTTTGGGGATGTAGGGAGAATTTCATGCTGCAAGTGGTGTTTGGTGGATCTGGTTGTTGTTGTTTTTTTGGGGGGCGAAAGGCGGGGTATGCAACATATGACGATGGGCGGGCCATTAACCAGGTTGATCATTAATTGGTCAATGTTTGCCTTGTATCTCAATTCTTCTCATTGTTACATAAAGGGAAAGAATGTATGTGATGGAGACATGTGTGCAATAGTTTGACTGCCTAAAAAAAACCTAGACACTCATCTTTCAGGGCATTAATGATTCCAGAACTGCTGAATTGTTTTCAGCATAGGTAGCTAAAATAGCCCATAAAAGCTGGCTGGAAGCTGAAGACAAAATTATACCTGAAGCAATTTGTGGTAGAGAGAGTGCCCTCTTGGGGTTAAGGCTCTGACCTGGGACTCAGGAGATGTGGGTTCAATGCCCAGCGCTGCCACAGATTCTCGGTGTGACCTTGGCAAGTTATTTTCCCTCTGTGCCCCTCATTTCCCCATCTATAACACAGCAATAATGCTGACCTTTCTCCCACACTTTATCAATCGTGAGCTTTTGGGGTAGAGACTGGTGTTTTGCATTGTGTTTGCACAGCATCTAGCACAATGGGGCCCTGACCTCAACTGGAATACAAAAAATAATAGATCTAACTCATCTCATGACATACACATTTTTAAGTGCTACCATTTTTACTGGAGAAAGGAAATACTGTGACTTTTTAGACAGTATTGGTGGCACACAGCAAATCAACTTGCAAATAATTACACAAACAGTAATAACAAACACAAAGTCCTGTTGCATAAAAAGACTACAAAAAAACAGCATCCTACCTAGTTTCTGTAAGACAAGAGTCAGATTGGTCGCCTTAGGGTAGCCAAATGTCAGTAGTGCCTCACTGTTATGTACACTTTGGCAGAAAATTTCCATTTGCTGGCCAACGTGACGAGAGTTAACTGTGTACATGACTGATGTTTGTCCAGCCATAATTTGCATACGTCTCTCTTGAGTGGAATTTAATCTTTGAAGGGATACAACCATCTGACAAAAGATATGTATAAGTACTGAAAACAGATATTCAAAAACAATATCCTGGCCTGTTCCTTTTCAGACAAGGACATCAGAAGGAAAAGTGACTTATCTATAATTGTTACTAAAATTGACCCATAAATAGCAGAGCTTTAACCCATTCATTCATTATCTCTTAATATTTCTAGTATCAAATAGATCCATTGGAATGAACTGCCATTTAACTTAAGTTTAATCAATTGTAGGAATCAATTTTATGTGTCATATTGCTTAAGTTACAGCTTATCCCATAAAAAGATGAAAATATAACTAAGATTATACAATAAACCCTTGACGTGTGCGCACACACGCACACGAAGTTTAGAAGACAGGAGGATTTTTCTCCTAATTCCATGAGGGGACATTTAAGAAAATATTTCCCTGTGAAGTACACAATTCCCATTAAAATCATGGGAGCTGTCTCTCACTGAGCAATGCAATGCTCTGAAAATCTATTTCTTCAGGACTTGCATTGCATTTTAAATTCCTGATCATCGTATGCACTATACTATCAATGATCAAAATGGAACAGATTGGTTCACAAACCAGCAAATTCATCCTTAAGGCTCATATTTTGGCCTTCCTTAGATTATAAACTTTTGAGGGCAGATACCATCTTTATGTTGTGTGTGTGCACAGTGCCTAGCGCAGCAGGGTTCTGGTCCATGCCTGGAGCTCCTTGGTGCTACTGGATTACAAATAATAAATAACAACTCATCAAATATCAGAGGGGTAGCCGTGTTAGTTCATCAAACTATTTTAAAATGAAAAATACCTGGATCAACTCTGAGACTCCAAGTTGTGTCAGCCATGGCCAATTGTGCTGGAAATTCCCAGTCAAGTCAGTTCTTGCCTCAGTCTTTTGGATTTGTCCTCCCAGAACCATCAGGTAAGAACCATAGAGTGTTTTGATACTGAAACTCTTGCTATCGTTCAGGTCAATGGTAGCCTGTGTGTGATAATGTCAACGATATGAAAAAGGGTGAGTTTACAAAAGTTAGAGCTCTCATTAGTCAGGATTCCCTTTTCAGTTCAGGATGGATCTTTGAGATGAGGTATAAAAGAGAAGTCCCAGGAGCTTGTGGGTCATTAAGGATCACATGACACTTTTAGAAAGGGAAAGTTAACTTTGGTGTTTAGCATGAAATTCCAATTTGGGTAATTACATTCTGGTTACCTCAGTGTTCCCAGCCTCCATCATGTCCAGATGGTTTGTTTCTTCTCCCTGGTTTTTCTGTTCAGTGTTGTTAAACACGTGGTGCCCTGTTTCTCTGTTTGCTCTCAGGTGCAATTCAAGGTAGTATTGACATTGATTTATAAAGCCCTAGCAGGTTTGAGGCCCTGCTACTTGAGAGTTTGCCTCTCTCCTTGTGCAACAACACAACAGGGGAATTCAGCTCACACATCCTCATTCTTAGTCACTGATTGCCCAGGTGCTGGGACAGTGGAGGGCCCTAGGTTCTGGAATTCATTTTCTCTGTGACAGAGCCCAAATCTCAGGGTGTAAGGCAAAGCCAGTCTTGCCTGAGGTGGCCCCTTTACTTCCCTTGTTCCTTTCAGCTTAATTAACAGAATCAGCATTGAAACCCTGCATTGACGTTTATCCAAACATTTCTGTATTGCTTTGCAAATGTCTGTGCATGTGCCCAGAGACCTACTGTGTGAAAGAAATTTTAAAAAATAAATAAGGAAATAAATTTCTCCTGCATTTTCAATTCCATCAGCTGTTCTCTCTTCCCATTCTAAAATGCTGCGTTGCTACATGCTGTTAAACAAGTTGTTTTTCAATCCAGAGGTGGCCTTAATTTGGAGATGGATCCTTGTGTATAATGGGTGATGCGCTTTGAGGGGAAAGGCATTATGTACATGTCATATTACTACATAGAAGGGTATTACCATAGTGAGGCCAGGACAACTAATTGCAATTATTGTTCATTAATTAGTACATTATGAATTTTTTAAAAGCATAAGGTGTGACATTTACAAACAGAAAATTAAATTCTATTTTCCAGAGACGTAGCGTATTATAAATGAACAGCATACCTTTCATTTGCCTGTCTAGGTTAAAAAGCCAGTAGTACCAGACAAACTTTTATTGGGTGTCTGCGATGATCGAGCTACTATTGGGAGGAAGCGTTAAACTGTTTTCAGCTTCTGCTTCCTACCCCATAAACAGGGCATGTGGTTCTCTCCATTTACTTCCAAACCCTCTGAGGGAACCTGGTGTTCTGCAAATAAATGTCAAGCTTCAAAGCCACGTTTCCCAAGTATTTCTGTGGCACACTGTCCTCCCATCAGGCTGCTTTACTGCAGAAGAGTAGTTGGAGATATTTCAAAAGCCGCACTTTTTTTCATATCTCTCCAATTTAACCCAGACATTTATTCGTAAGCTTTTACCCTAACCTCTTCCATGCAGCTGTGGTGTTATCCCTCCCCCCCCCCAAAAAAAGAAAAAAAAATAATAACTGGAGATATACCAATCTCCTAGAACTGGAAGGGACCTTGAAAAGTCATCAAGTCCAGCCCCCTGCCTTCACTAGCAGGACCAATTTTTGCCCTAGATCCCTAAGTGGCCCCCTCAAGGATTGAACTCACAACCCTGGGTTTAGCAGGCCAATGCTCAAACCACTGAGCTATCCGTCCCCCCATTGATGATGAGTGGTGTGGTGAAAATGTGCCTGGCCCCTGCACATGATCATAGAATATCAGGGTTGGAAGGCACCTCAGGAGTCATCTAGTCCAACCCCCTGCTGAAAGCAGGACCAATCCCAAACTAAATCATCCCAGCCAGGGCTTTGTCAAGCCTAACCTTAAAAATCTCTAAGGAAGAAGATTCCACCACCTCCCTAGGTAAACCATTCCAGTGCTTCACCACCCTCCTAGTCAAAAAGATTTTCCTAATATCCAACCTAAACCTCCCCCACTGCAACTTGAGACCGTTACTCCTTGTCTTATCATCTGCTACCACTGAGAACAGTCTAGATCCATCCTCTTTGGAACCCCCTTTCAGGTAGTTGAAAGCAGCTATCAAATCTTCCCTCATTCTTCTCTTCTGCAGACCAAATAATCCCAGTTCCCTCAGCCTCTCCTCATAAGTCATGTGCTCCAGCCCCCTAATCATTTTTGTTGCCCTCCGCTGGACTCTTTCCAATTCTTTCCACATCCTTCTTGTAGTGTGGGGCCCAAAACTGGACACAGTCCTCCAGACGAGGCCTCACCAATGCCGAATAGAGGGGAATGATCACGTCCCTCGATCAGCTGGCAATGTTCCTACTTATACAGCCCAAAATGCTGTTAGCCTTCTTGGCAACAAAAGCACACCGTTGACTTATATCCACCTTCTCGTCCACTGTAACCCCTAAGTCCTTTTCTGCAGAACTGCTGCCTAGCCACTCAGTCCCTAGTCTGTAGGAGTTCATGGGATTCTTCCATCCTAAGTGCAGGACTCTGCACTTGTCCTTGCTGAACCTCATCAGATTTCTTTTGGCCCAATTCCATAATTTGTCTAGGTCCCTCTGTATGCTATCCCTACCCTCCAGTGTATCTACCACTCCTCCCAGTTTAGCGTCATCTGCAAACTTGCTGAGGGTGCAATCCACGCCATTCTCCAGATCATTAATGAAGATATTGAACAAAACTGGCACCAGGACCAACCCTTGGGGCACTCCACTTGATACCGGCTGCCAACTAGACATGGAGCCATTGATCACTACCCATTGAGCCTGATGGATTATAAGGTAGATAGAAAGCTGGCTAGATCATTCATCCAACCCATACTTCTTTAACTTGCTGCCAAGAATACTGTGGGAGACTGTATCAAAAGCAATGCTAAAGACAAGGAATAACACGCCACTGCTTTCACCTCATCCACAGAGCCAGTTATCTTGTCATAGAAGGCAATTAGGTTAGTCAGGCATGACTTGCCCTTGGTGAATCCATGCTGACTGTTCCTGATCACTTTCCTCTCCTCTGAGTGCTTCAAAATTGATTCCTTGAGGACCTGCTCCATGATTTTTCCAGGGACTGAGGTGAGGTTGACTGGCCTGTAGTTCCTCGGATCCTCCTTCTTCCCTTTTTTAAAGATGGGCACTACATTAGCCTTTTTCCAGTCATCTGGGACCTCCCCTTATTGCCATGAGTTTTCAAAGATAATGGCCAACTCCTTTAGCACCCTCGGATGCAGCGCATATGGTCCCATGGACTCGTGCTCATCCAGCTTTTCTAAATAGTCCTGAACCACTTCTTTCTCCATATAGAGCTGGTCACCTCCTCCCCATGCTGTGCTTCCCAGTGCAGTAGGCTGGGAACTGACCTTGTTCGTGAAGACAGGGACAAAAAAAGTATTGAGTACATTATCTTTTTCCACATCCTCTGTCACTAGATTGCCTCCCTCATTCAGTAAGGGGCCCACACTGTCCTTGACTTTCTTCTTGTTGCTAACATACCTGAAGAAACCCTTCTTGTTACTCTTAACATCCCTTGCTAGCTGCAACTCCAAGTGTGAGTTGGCCTTCCTGATTTCAGTCCTGCATGCCTGAGCAATATTTTTATACTCCTCCCTGGTCATTTGTCCAATCTTCCACTTCTTGTAAGCTTCTTTTTTGTGTTTAAGATCAGCAAGGATTTCACTGTTAAGCCAAGCTGGTCATCTGCCATATTTACTATTCTTTCTATACATCGGGATGGTTTGTGCCTGCAACCTCAATAAGGATTATTTAAAATACAGCCAGCTCTTCTGGACTCCTTTCCCCTTCATGTTATTCTTCCAGGGGAACGTGCCCATCAGTTCCCTGAGGGCATCAAAGTCCAGGGTCCATATTCTGCTGCTCTCCTTTCTTCCTTGTATATGAATCCTGAACTCGACCATCTCATGGTCACTGCCTCCCAGATTCCCATCCACTTTTGCTTCCCCTGCTAATTCTTCTCTGTTTGTGAGAAGCAGGTCAAAAAGAGCTCTGCCCCTAGTTGGTTCCTTCAGCACTTGCACCGGGAAATTGGATGATCATCATCATCTTCACTAGACAAATGTAAAGCTACCTGAGAAGTCTGGGGATCCCCGCTATAACATTCAGGGAACCCTCGGTACTGAGCAAAGGAGACCGTGTTGCCGAAGAGATAGCCAAGGCTCTCTGTTGCAGCAGATTCTGTGGCATTTCAGTTGCCCATACCATCAGTGCCAATGGGGGTGCTCTCATTGGTGCCATCAGGTGTTGTGGCAGTTTAATCAGTGTGGTCGGTGCTGATTTAGCTTTCTCTACTGGTGCCAACTGTGATGTTGGTGCCAGAGGAGGAGGAGGCGGCATGTTGCCAGAGGAGACACTCTGTATCAAGTCCCTCACAGGTGAGGTCAGTGCCATGGAGGAGGCATGTCTTCATCTGTGCCTCAACTCCATCTCCTTTGCTCGGGACTCGGCGGTGCCAGAGGTACGACTCAAGCATGTGTCGGCATTGAGGGTACTAACCTGGCAGGAGACCGCCGTTGTTTCTGCAGTGCTCTCTGCGGAGAGGTCTGTGCCCTCTTCCTCTGTCTTTTAGAGGAAGACATGTTTCCTGTCCCTGAGGGGGGTATGCCTGGAGAGGTGGTCTGCGGGTCCATCTAAGGTTGGAGAGATTTCTTCCTCAAGATCATTTTGAGGCAGAGAGCCCAGTCGCGCCAGGCTCTCACCTTCAGGTTGCTACAGTCAGCGGCGGCTCCAGGCACCAGTACTCCAAGCGTGTGCCTTGAGCGGCAAGCTGCGGGGGGCATCCTGGCGGACCCTGCGAGGGCGGCAGTCAGGCAGCCTTCAGTGGCTTGCCTGCGGGAGGTCCGCCGGTCCCGCGGATTCGGCGGCCCCGCGGATTCGGCGGCAATTCAGTGGTGGGTATGCTGAAGCCATGGGACCGGAGGCCTCCCGCAGGCAAGCCGCCGAAGGCAGCCTGACTGTTGTGCTTGGGGCGGCAAAAAAGGTAGAGCCACCCCTGGCTACAGTGGATGCATTTTTGTGGTATACGTGCCTCCCTGAGACCTCTTACACACGACTGCCCGTCAGAAACAGGCATTGCTTCAATGCAAGAGCTGCATCACTTAAAGCCTGGGGAGCCAGGCATCTCTGATGGTTAACCGACCCCGGTGCGGGGAAACTACGGGGAGGGTAAAATAGGGAGAAGTAAAGTAAAAAGAATTAAATAAAACTAACACTAACACTAACTATGATTTTCTAACTCATTAACTATTTAAACTACTAGTTCTAAAGGTATGGGAAGAGTGGTGAACACTGCCCCAGAGCCCTGTCTTCAGCCAAGGATGGTTGATAAGAAACTGGAGGGGTCAGGTCATGTGCACGCTAGACGTGGCACCAGCGGCACCACAAGATATCTACCGTGCACACACAACACTGATACCGTAAATCTCTGATTGATGGTGCCGGGACGCTCTGACACATGAAGTGGAGCACCTACAGGGGCAGCACTCAAAGAAGCAGCAACAGATTTACAATCTGCCCATTATGGCATGACATGCAAAACCCAAGTGTCTGGCCATTTTTCACACAGTCAACTGGCTTGTGTCACACACTGGCAGGTTTGAAGATTGCGAGGTATATTTGTATACAGACTACAAATGTCCTAGTACATTAAATGTCACAACTGGTACAACAAATAACCATTAAAACTTTGCACACTTTGTGATCAGTGCTGGGATTACAACATGTGTGCTCATGAGGTAGTGTCCAAGTGTGGGAAATAGCAGAAGGCTCAAAATTAGGTTTTGGAGGACAGGAACAATAGCTGTTCTCTAGGACAGATGGATTAAAGGCAGAGAAGGTTCTCAAGAGCAGCATGGCAGCTGTTTGGGACAGAAACTAAGGAAGAAACAGTAGCCTGGGAGTGATTATAGAAATAGAAAGGAAGATGAGTTGGTGGGATGGAGGGAAAGAGATAATCTCAGATCCTTTAATATGGAGGCAGGAAAAAGCCAAGTTACCAAACATAAGATTAAACAGCTAAAATATTGGGAACAATCTATGCTACCTGCAGCTACTGGGGCCTATTTGTTTGTGGTACCAAATTGCTACTCATGCTAATTTAACTTTGTTGAACTGGGATGTTAAATAAAGCAGTATTGTACAGCTGCTCTGACATCTCCAGTGTTGTTGTTTCCTCCAGAAGGGATAATACAGTCATAAAAACATAAGAAGGAGAGAATAAGAGCAGTACATCAAGATGGAGAAGCATTCATCATGTTCTATCAATAATGAGTCCTATTTTTTTCATATGTCGTAGGTGCCGCACACAGTAACATCTACAATCCTCCTTTCTTTGCCATTACAGTTCTGTTGTATTCATTTTGCTTCCTTCATAGCCTGGTTATTGTCTGGATGTGTGCCACTTTTGTTACCATACAAACCAAAGGACAACATACCTGCAACTCAATCCTGTCTTCTATTCTCAGTGCCTTCAGCGCCTCTATGTTATGTGTGAGCTTGTAGTTAATAGACACATGGTCCAGCTTCCGAATAAAGCTCAATTCTTCTGTAATCTGTTTTGACAGCACAAAATATGTTATCACTTGTATGTAGTGCATCTCCAGTATAGACTGCATAGTGACCAATGAAAACCATCATTTCTACTGCATTAGGGAAAACATTTCATAATGGATATCGTAACACTTGTTTACGTTATAAATAGAATGTGGGTTTGGTCATACTTGTTGTTTTTCCAAAAACTGGAGGGAATGTAATAGTGATGGCACAAAGAAAAGACTTAAAAAATGAACAGTTTTGCTACACTTTTGGAGATAGGCATCCTGGGTCATTCCTGACATCAAATGCATTGTTGTAAGAGATTGTGCAGTTTGAAAGATTGAAAAAAATATATTGGGGATTGGGCAACTCAGTAGGTTAGGGCCCAATCCAGCACTCAGTGAAATCTATGAGAATCTTTCCATAAATGTAAAGGACATTGGTTTGGGGGCCCTAGGCCCGATTTAAAGCCCACTAGAGTCAATGAAAAAACTCCCATTGACTTAATGGGCTTTAGATCAGGCTCTTAATTAGTTAGACTTTCTATTTAAGAATATGGATAAATATCCAAGGTGAGTCACAGTAGTCTCGTGAATGCTCTCATGCTATTCCTGAGTGGGGATGTGTCTGTGCTGCAATGATTTTCAAGCCTTCTTTAAGTGTAGCTTGTAAGGCCATGAAAGAGCCCAGGCATAGTATATCTTTTAATGCATCATCCATAGTTCTAACAAGGCTCCCTCTGTCACCTATTCAAAATGAAAAAAATAATGGTCGCTAAATCAGCTCCATGTTTCTAACCTTTACTCTGAACAATAGGTATGTGGAGACACTTACTTGTTTGCCGTCCACGCTAAACTGAATGAATCTTTTATAGAGGTCACCATTTTTTTCTGAAGTCACATCCACTAATGTTCTTGCAGGAATGCCAAGATCAGTGGCTCCTTGGATATTATGAGTTATCTGGGCATCCAGCTCTTGTTTGTCCTGTTAACAATTTAACACACACAGAGGTTTAAAATATGATATTCTTCTGAGTGTGTGTAAAAGAGCCTAGCCCTTGTGGTTTATACACAGCTCAAAGGACAACTCAGTGAGTCTAGGTCCTCACACACTGGTGTAAATTAGACATAATTGTATTGAAGTTAA
Source organism: Mauremys mutica (assembly GCF_020497125.1). Lineage (NCBI taxonomy): Eukaryota > Metazoa > Chordata > Testudines > Geoemydidae > Mauremys > Mauremys mutica. Next base: position 63,857,825 of record NC_059082.1, read on the forward strand.
TAGCATTACACTATTTGTACTCTTCTATCTAGCAATATCTGACAACAAGAAAAGCTACAACCGCCATAATTTTATTGTGTAATTGAAGAAAGAAATAGAAGACGATTGAACTAGCCACTGCCCTTTCGAGTTGCACTGTTAAACACAGAGTTCACTTGATTAATCAGAAACCTTTTATTTCTTCTATTATGTGCACCGCTATAGACTTTTATGACTATTAAATGGTATTATAGTAGGAGGAGATATATTGCATCTTGTCTGATGTTAGCTTCTGTATCATTGTATTGAGCATGGTATTTACTGTCCAAATATAATAAAAGCCATAATAGCACAATATGAAAACAAATAACTCTTCAAGGAACATAAACAAGTAATTAAGAAACTTGAGGTGGGCTGTATTATATTATTCGTAGCATTTGACTTACTGTACATTATAGCAGTGAACTGTTCAATTACCTAAATCACATGCTGGACTTTAATGTTGCCTCAAACTATATATTTGTCCATTACTTAACAATTGATCAAAGACAAAATTGCAGTTTCTCTACCTGTTTTTCCTAGTAATAAAATAGCAGTTTGCAAGTATGAGTTACACTTCACCCCACACTCATTCCAATAATCAGCATGATACTTACGTTAGTGGCTTTTAGTATAAGAAGGCCCTGTAATGTACTTTCATCGACAATTATTAGCATTTGTGAATCTAGGTTCATTCTATCTATCAGGATGTAGCCTGATCCATCAATTTTTATTGGTGTTCCAAGCTCCTGCAATAAATAAAATAAACAATCCGCCTGAAAATGATTTGCTGTAGCATCTTTTACATTTATGTAACTTTTTCCCCCCTTAATAAGTGGACTGTGTGGCATCTGGCTGGAAGACTAGTAAATCAGACAGCATGATTGTATAGTGCATGGTAAATATCAGAAACCTTTTATAAACAGTAAAGAGAGCGTATATATTGCTTCTTCCTCCTGCCTATTTTAAAATGTTTGCTTATATTTTAATACGTGGTATCGCATAAATAGGGCACAAGATAATGTGGAAACCTCTCTTGACTACTGTATGTCAGATTCAGTGTTGTGACATAATGCAGCCATAAATTCAGTGAAGTCAAGTTTATGGCTGCTTTGCATTGCAGAGGGTCCAAAGTGGCCAGAGTGTCCTGGTAAATCTGACCCCATTCAGTGATAACACATTTTCAAAACTTTCCACCTTCACCTCTTCTCCTTTTCGTTCCATCTCCTACCTACCTGGAAGCACTGTGGTCTATGGGATCTAGGCTCATGGTACAAAAATGTAAGATTGCAATAGGATTTTCCATAAAGGACTGTGCTGTCTATCACTTAGCTTAGCTGCCATTTTTACTAGGAGTCTGATTCTCTTAGCACACAGGTGTAAATGTATCCACATGGCGCAGGACAGTAAGGTACTGCCAAGTCCGGAGTGGCAGTGTTTTGCATTCACTTCACACAGGTGTATATGGCTAACAAAGTGTTGGAGCAATGAAGAGTCAGGCCTCTGGGGTTTTTAAGAGGTGGACATTTCTCTTCTCTCCCCTACCCCTTTTTGCCCCTCATTTCTTCTGCCCAGGAGAGGTGTCAGCTTGCCCCTGAGCTCTCTTTTTGTGAGCAATCCTACCTGAAGAGATGGGGTGGGTCTTTGTCACTGCAGCTGCATAGTACAAAAATCATTGTTCAATTTTCATTTTGTACACGGTGGGTGGTGGTCACCAATGCTGCAGGTACCACTAATAAAGGCATGGATAGCTATGTAGTGAACAGACATACCCGTGTGGATGGCAAAGCTTGGCTCCTTGCCAGCTCCACGTTGCCCTTTTGATGTAGGATGGTTTAGAAATAGGCCAGGGGTGAGGCAAGGTCATTGCAGTTACTGACTGCAATTACATGGATCCTGTGGCCACAAACTCCAAAATTAGGACCTATACAGAGTTGTAACTTCCACTGAAGGTCAAGGATTGGAATAGGGGCAGCAGACATGCTATGGAGCTGCACCCATAGGTTATGGGGGTTGCTTCTATCCCCTCCAATCCCCTGTTTAGGTCCCTGGACAGAGTCTATTTAGTTTGACTACAAGTAATGCAGTGGGGTAAATGTCACCCAACGTGAAGAGCCTATTTGTACTATGGGCTTAATTCTGTGTCTGTTTAATTAATAGAAACATTTCCACTGAGTTTAATAATGCAGGATTAGGCCCCATATTTACTGGTAGTTGCACTGATTTCCTTCATACGAAGTTGACTGGAATAAGAACCGATATTGTTCTTTAAGTTATTCTGCTTTTAAAAACTATTCCAAAGCAACAGACATTCTCCAAATGAAAAGGTGCTGCATAATGACTAGGACCACTAAGCCCAGAGTAGGGTCCACAACTGCACAATTATACAGGGTACTAAAAAAAGAATATTTATGTATATACAGGGATGGAACTTCCCACTAGGGAGAGAAAAATGTTATAGTGCTGCTTAGGCATCCTTACCTGATTCATAGATTCATAGACTTAAGGTCAGAAGTGACCACTGATGATAAACCGTTGTGGAGAAGATATAATTTTTTAGGGCTAAATATCTGCTCATGTTCATTTTCTCCAAGTAATGGCCACACTGTGAAGGTTCATAGAATGACAGTCCCTCAAGCAGTGATTAATTACAAAATAAATGGAAACCTATTGCATTTATTGACTAATAAGCTAAAGGTGAGAGTAGCAGGCACAGTATATGATTGCAATAAATCTCGACAGATTTAGGGTTTTACCTCTGAATGACACACATGAAGAATTCTTACAAAAAATAAAATACAAATGAATTAACTGGCTGATACTACTGGGATATTTGCTTCCTGATTCTTTTCTGCTGTGACAGCCACAGCACCCTTGTTTTATCATCCTGCCAGAAACACATTTGCTTAGAAACATAGTACTGGTTGGTACATACCACACTATGATATGTGAGACACCACAATAGTTTCATGTACTCAGATATGGAAGTAACCAGAATTGCTTGAAAATTTTTCAGCAAAAGAAATTTTTTGTTGAAAAAAAATGGCTTATTTAAAAAAAATCAAACTTTTTTGCTCTCCCCCAACACCTCTCCTTGAATTTTCAGATTTTCCTCCTTGCGTCCCCCAAAACTTCATTTTTTTACAGTGGAAAAAAGGAAAATTTCAATTTCCAGAAACTTTGCTATAATTTCCAACCTCACTCCCTCCCCCAAAACATTTTTGAAAACTTTCAAACAAACTGTAGTGGATATGGAGCTGCTATGTAATAATCTAAGAATACTGATCTATAATAATTTTATGAATACTGTGTGTGACCTGGTCAGTGAGGCAAATTAACTGTATTACTATATGGGCTTCTTAAATTTTCCTATATGAATATATTAACCTAGCTTAATAGGGGGTGGTTGGAAAAACAAGCAGGAAAGAAACACAATGGATCTAGACATATAACTTCCCAACAGACACTTTTGGGGCAATTACCAGACAATTGCGTACTTCCAGGCTCCAGCCAGTGCAGTGCTGGGAACTAAGAGATCAATCAAAGGGCTATCAACAATTAAAAATTACATGTTTCCTTAGAAGGGAGGTGATCAGAGAACTGGCCAAGATGTTTTCAGCATAATTTACCCATTTGTCGAAGTTCAAATGTTTTTCAGAGTCTTTCGGACAAAGTTCCTCCAGAAACCAGGCACAATCTTGACAGGGCCCTGCCTGCCAGGTTTTAAAAACTGCCTGGTTTCCTGCCAACCCTCCATGCAGACTGCCTTGGAGTCGGGGGCAATTTTTTGTTTGTTTGTTTTAACTCTGTTTCTCTCTGCTAGCTAAGTTTCTATGGACAAATAAATCATACTTGTTTTTGATGAAGCTGTCCAGTGTCACTGCATTTCATACTAGTCACAAACTTCCAGAGAGGATTCTATATGGTAGTTGGACCCAAACATAGCTGTGCCATTTGATTAAATACAGTTTGTGAAACAGGGGGAGTTGTAGCTTGTGATCCAGTCTAAAGTGAGGTGAGCTATGGGTTCTATTCTGGGAGAAATGCAAGTAGAGGCCTGTCACTTGGAAGGAGTGCCCATGGACAGATCGGGGAGAGATCATGGTGCAGTTCAAACCAGAACCAATCAAACATTTTTGGGGGGGAAATTATACATGGATTTTTTAGTTTTTCAACCAGCCCTTTAAATCACTCATTTCTAACACTACAGTATGTGGCAACTATTGATAAATACTGACTTTTCAAGTCTGTGATTTCTAAGCAACCAGGGTTTTTTTAATCAGTCCATTAGCAATCTCAATTTTCTATAAAGATGCATGGAAATTTCCATAGCTTGAAATTATCTGATTAAAATCTTATTTACATTTTGTCTCCGCGGGTGGTTTGGATATTTTTTATACAGTTTGGGACATTTTTTTTTAGCAGTGCACTGCTGAGCAACCACAACTCCAGCTGAAGCCAATGTGAGTACTCAGTACTTCTGAAGATCAGCACCTGAGGTGATTTTACTGTTGCCCCTTACAAAGTAAATACCAAGGTATTTTAAAGTAAATATCCACAAACAGTATGGACCAAATTATACAAATCCATTCACTTTGGGGTGTAAGTCAGGGCAGAATTTGGCCCTGAGTCTTGTGATAGTATTGCTACAGTGTTTTTGGCTGCAAGAGTGGAACATTATTTTTTATATATTTAGAAAGGAGCCTGGAGTCCCTACAGGATTCATTTTTGGTACATTAGCATCATCTAAATTTCTTTATAGCAAAGTCCTGGCTCTGCTCCCACTGACATCATTAGCTAATCCTGTACTGAGCCCTGTGTTAGAACTAGCTGCAGCTGGTAACAAGTAAAAGCAGTTATCTTTTTTACGCCAGGCAGTACCTGCATTGTTTTGCATTTGTTCTCCATAAGTATTTTCCACTGAAGTTTGTTTTCCACTTGAAGGTCCCCAATGGCTTGAAGTTCACAAGTGCCTGATTTCAGTTCTATGTCAATACTATATTTTAACTCTTTTCCTGCCATGATGGACAACTTGTTTTCTCCTGGTATTTCCTTCAGCTGAGGCAGTTCATGCCTGAATTCAATTTCCACCGTGACCTTTGGCTGGCACTCTGTTCTCACTTTCAGATGGGCAGACTTGCCACCTGTTTTGAGGGTACAGAGAAGTTCTGCTTGGCGGCCATCCCTCTGAATAGATCCAATGAGCTGCGACTGAACCGGGATATTGAGATCCTATCAAGAGACAAATATCCTTTTGGATTATAAATCCACTTTGAGATTTGGATTTACTTTTTTCCCCCATCAGCTGATGGGACATGAAATGGTCACATTAAAAAAAATCAGACACAAAACCTGAAGTCTTTATGGAGCCATTTACTCAGGCAAAACTGCCACTGCAGCCAGACTGAAAAAGGGCTTTGGGGTTTGGCCCCTAGAATTGACAACTTCTTTACAGATAGTATAAAGTCTTTAAATTACAAAAATCCAAACTTCCTAGTTCCTCAGTCTAGGAAAGTTTATTGACCATCCCTTGTTTAATTCAGTCCAGAACCATTTGGAATTTTGAGAATACACTCATCTGCATAAAAACAGGTAACAAGTTTTTTCAAGTGGGATTCTATGCAACCTGATGGAAAAAATGGAAAAACAATTTTGCAAAACCAATAGAAATTCCAAAGCTGCTTCTGCATGGTTTTCATGGTTCAAAACGGAATTTTTTTTGGGAAAAGTTTTCAGGAAAAATATTTTAAAATGTTAATATTTTGAATTTTAGTTTTTCCTCTTTCCATCTCTGAAGGCAGCACAGTGAATGGTAGCAATTTTCTGCCTTTTTTCCCTTTGACACCACATAGCCTTTTAAAAAGAAGTTCATGTTGGAAAAATTAATGGCAAAAAAATGAATAATTAGAAACAACCCACAAAAAGCCCTGGGAATCATCCTCTAATACATTCAGTGGGGATACAAAGGAAAACCCCAAAATTTCAATATTTTCGGTTTCAATGGAAAAAAATCCTGAACTCTTTTGAAAGAAACAAAAAAACTTTTGACAACCTCTACTGGAGCATGGCGTTCAAACCTTGCCATAGTGACAACGGGCAATAATTTTCATCTAGTTCTATTCTGTAGGGGATATCTGTCAACATCAGAGATCTGTGCAATTTCCAGTGCCTCAATCCAGTGTTGTAGTTGAAGACTGAGATCTGCTTGCAAAGCAACACAGAGAGGCTTGTGCAAGCCACCCATAGCATACTCTAGCTAAATCCCCATTAGTCCTTACTTTACTGATCCAGAATCTCTTGTAAAAGCCACCCTGTCTACCTGCAGAAGCTGACATTCTATTTCTGTCTTCAGTGTCCATTCAGTTTTATTCTGGGTCTGTAGATCTCCTCTAGCCTTGAGCTTGCATTCACCAGCCTGTAGCGACAAAATGCCTTCAATGGTGGATCCTTTAGTTGCAGAAAGTAGGATGGAGTTTTCAGCAGGCAGCCCTATGTCACTGAGCTGGGGGACCAAGTGCCTCAACATTCCTTGGAAAGCGTGTTTGTGTCCACAGGAGCTATTTATTTGCACATCAGCTGTTTTGCCATCGCACTGGAGGTTGATTGTTAAACTAATATTGCAGGTGTTGACAATGAACGAGCCCCCAGTGACTAGAGTCTGAGGTAATCCCACCTTCTGTGACAGAAGAGAAAAGTTGTGTCAAAAAAATAAGCCACATATTCTTGTAGAAGCAACTGTCCTATTAATCTGATTCTATTTGATTACAAGGCATTTCTCCTTTCTGGTCCAACAAGCCCAGGGATGGGACCATTTAAGGCAGTCTGTTCTACAGAGGAATCAGAAATGGCCTCAGGAATAAGCAATGCAATGAGAAAAACTCTGTAATAAATACTGGAGAGGAAAAGTAAATTTCCAAAATCCTAATTCTAGACAGAAAAGATATGATTTTATTAGAGTCTAGGGGGAAGGAGTTCTTTTAATTATAAAGTTGGGATTAAACATTATTTTATGGCAATGACAGTTACATCTGTCACTGTATTACTCCAAGCTCTCAACTTTAAAACATCTGTCTCTGCAAACACTAATTTGCTGCTACTGCAGGACACATTTGATAACCAACCCTGTCTCCTCCACCTAGAGGGCAAGGTTCTGCCACCCTTCCATTGAGTAGCTTCTTACTCCAGGAGTAAGAGTGGCAGAGGGTTTTAAATATGGAGGTAGTTCTCTGTGCCCACTCAGAACTTGAAACATAAAGGTTAAAACACTTTATAGAAAAGCAAATTGGATAATTACCTGAAGGGTGGCACACGTATTCATCAGAGTAACTATCCATTCTATATCTGTTTCGTTGCTTGCTGGTCTCACTTCTCCATCTGCTTTGAAAGTGCACTGTCCAAGGACAATATCCAGCAGGCCCTTATACATGTCTCCTCTGACCGCTGACATCTTCAGTTGGTTCTCTTTGGCTATGCCCAGAGACTGAAGCTGAGGCAAGGAATGCTTGAAGCCAATCTCCACACTGTGTTGGAGGCCACAGGTGGCATGGAGGTGCAAGCGGATGAAGGCGTCATCGGAAGAAACATATCCAGTGAAGTTGGCCGTAGAGTTGCTGGTGAACACTGACCCATTAAGTGAAATTCTTGCTGGTGTCTAAAATAGAGAAGAACTGTATTGCCAATTTAGTTGCCATGTTACCCTGCATGTTGTTTTAAAATGGCTCCTTGGAGAAACAGGGCCCAATTCTGCACCTCAGTGCACATCATGTAGTCATTTATATTTGTTCTAACAGGATGTAAAATGCTAGCTGGCATCATGTGAGTGAATAATTCTCATCTGGTAGCATTTCCTACCCACTTTGCACAGATATAAATGACTACACAAGTAGAGAATCTGGCCCAGAGTCTTTATACTGAGTTTTCCCCTCACTTTCTTCATACTACTAATAAAATCAGACTGGAGTTAGCTCTAGCAATTTGGGGAGCTTGATATGGCTAGCTGCAACCAACAGGCTGAATTCTGACCTCAAACAGGGTCAGTTTCCTATTGACTTCAATGAGAATTTGCCCAGTGTTAGTGGGGATTAGATGCACATAAGTTAGGTTAGACTTAAACTATATTTGTCTGTTGTGCCCTATGAGCATAAGTGGGAGCCTCTGTTAGCCATAGGCATCTCTCCCCTTCTGATGCCAACTTTAATATCCTGTACAAATTGCTTGCTGTAAGCATATTTTTAATTAAATGTTCAGAAAGTGTTAGAATATAAGGAATGTCTTTCCAAAACTGTTCAAATTTGCAGGTGTCTTACCAAGCAAACTACCAAATAGGAAAAAAAAATAGAGATTGTACGAGAAAATTCAAACACTGTGAATTGCACTGGCAACAGAGCTATATCAGAACAATATCTACTCTGTTCATCTTGGCTAATGTGTTCAGATGAAAAACTTTGGGCATATTTGGTATCTGTCTCTTTGAACTTGCTGCCACCATTGAAATAACTGGTCTAAACTAAACAACTGCTATCGTTATACAACAAATACATGATTTGTCAAACCCCAGCCCAGTTACAGTACATCATCATGACCATCCAAAGATTCAGTAACTAAAAGGTCTCTTTCAGTTTTGCTTTTTTTTAAAAAAATAGTCCTATTTCCGCAACCCTTGATTTTATGTAGTATAAAAAATGTACATGTTGATTTGGAGGGAGAACCATAAACAGTCCCTCTCTGTGGTTCTTTGGCTTTAACATCTGATTGTTAACCATCCCTAAATGACCAAATGTAAAACTTCATTTTCAGAGTGATCACATTAGGGGTGTGGATGTGCAGGAGAAGCTAATAGGTGAAAAGGCCAGGCAGGACACAAAATAAAAATAAATCTTTGCTAATGGATATTGCTTACTGCCATGATCATACGACTATATACCTCTGTTGCAAACACATGTTGTGTCATGAACTCAAACAGTAACTTGTGTTCTGATGACAGGTTTCAGAGTAGCAGCTGTGTTAGTCTGTATCCACAAAAAGAACAGGAGTACTTGTGGCACCTTACAGACTAACAAATTTATTTGAGCATAAGCTTTCGTGGGCTACAGCCCACTTCATTGAATTCATATTCCATTCTACGCATCCAATGAAGTGGGCTGTAGCCCACAAAAGCTTATGCTCAAATAAATTTGTTAGTCTCTAAGGGTACGTCTACACTACCCACCGGATTGGCAGGTAGTGATCGATCTACTGGGGATCAATTTATCGTGTGTAATGTAGACACAATAAATCAATCCCCGATCGCTCTCCCGTAGATTGCTGAACTCCAGCTCGACGAGAGGCGGAAGCAAAGTTAACAGGGAAGCAGCAGCTGTCGATCCCGCGCCGCGAGGACGTGAAGTAAGTGATTCTAAGTCGATCTAAGGCTATGGCTACACTTGCACTTCAAAGCGCTACCGCGGCAGCGCTTTGAAGCCCTAAGTGTAGTCAAAGCGCCAGCGCTGGGAGAGAGCTCTCCCAGCGCTGTCCGTACTCCACCTTCCTGTGGGGAATAACGTACAGCGCTGGGAGCCACGCGCTGGGGCTTTGACCACACTGGCGCTTTGCAGCGCCGCAATTTGCAGCGCTGGAGAGGGTGTGTTTTCACACCCTGCTGCAGCGCTGCAAATTTGCAAGTGTAGCTATGGCCTGAGATACATCAACTTCAGCTACGCTATTCTTGTAGCTGAAGTTGCGTATCTTAGATCGATCCACGCCCCCACCAGTGTAGACCAGGCCTAGGGTGCCACAAGTACTCCTGTTCTTTTTGTGTTCTGATGGCTTCACCATGCATGTAAGGGCAATGCACTGTCATTTTGCAAATTTTCATTCTGTTGTCTTTCTCAACAGCAATGAAAGGACTGAATGCCTTTGTGTGACTGAGAACAGTGCTGGAACACCAGGCATTCTTTCAGTACAGCCTTTAGCAGCTTTTTCATCTGATCAGTTTCAGTGTTGTATAGATACTCAGACTCACTTCCTCTCTCTCACCCTAATCTCTTCCCTAGTACACCAAAAGCTTCTCTCTGCTACCTTTTGTAAGTAGCCACAGCACTTTTACCAGGGAGTGATAATTGGCAGTGTCATAATCAATGTGTTGATAAACCAGCTAAGTGGTAGTGTCAATGAAAGAGAACCTTCCTTTGAATCTCCTGCCCTGCTCAGAATGGCAGAGGTTTCTTATCTGAACAACACTGCTGGAAATCCAATTACAGCACTTCACACACGCACATTAGGCTCTCTTGAGCTATTATAGTCTCTTTCTAGGATTGATCTCCTCCTGTCATGTGCCTTCTCTGTGGGGTGGGAAAGGGATGAAGAACAGTGTTCGATAACACTGAAGAGCAGTTCACACTACAGTCAGTTTCATTAGGTTCTTTGCTTTTTTCATAAATGTTCATGGCATAAAAAGGGATGAACAGGGAATTTGGGGTAATCCAAACAATGAGAGGAGTCCTCTTACATGAGACTTAAAACTTCCTCTTTTATCATTGGTCCAAGGACCACTGCTGGGGGGAAAAATTACTGATTCTGATCCAGCTCAGAATAGAAGTGGGGAAAGGTAAAAAGGGTAACAAACTGATATGTTTTTAAGGTTTATAATCTTGTGATTTGACAAAGACACAGACACTTTATTGGACCAATACAATCAGTAAATTCAGCAATTTGTATTTTCTCTGAGGCAGACATTCTCTTTCACTCCCCCCACTTTTGCTCCTAGGTCCAACTTATTCCAGGTTGGTTGCTCAATAACAGAAGAGCTCTGCTCATGTTGAAGTAGTTTTTAGTCCTTTCCACTTCTAGTTTACAGAGACGGTTGGTTTTTTGGACTTCACCCAACAACATCAATGAGATTCTTTTGCTTTTGCATGCTCCCTATGTTTCATGATGCCACTGGACTTTTTCCCAGGTACAACCACTTGCACTGAGTTTTGATTTTAAATCATGCAACTTGTCTGTTGACTGATGCTCAGATAGCACCTCTGAAACTGCACCTATCTGATCTGTAAACCCCCTGCCTCCGCTATGGGCTTTAAAGTAGGTGTGTATGGATGTACCAAGGATGCAAACGTATACCACTGGAATATAGGTTTCAGAGTAGCAGCCGTGTTAGTCTGTATCCGCAAAAAGAACAGGGGTACTTGTGGCACCTTAGAGACTAACAAATTTATTTGAGCATAAGCTTTCGTGGGCTACTTCAGTGGGCTGTAGCCCACGAAAGCTTATGCTCAAATAAATTTGTTAGTCTCTAAGGTGCCACAAGTACTCCTATTTTTTTCACTGGAATATAAATTGTGTTGATGCTTCTAACTCAGAATTAATCTCCCTGTGGCAAGACTGAACATTGACATGTGCATGTCCAGTTTTTGTTTAACAAGTGCTTTGACCTGCATCTCCCTGGTGCTATTAAAGGAGTGAAGATACTTGAAAGTGTGTACAAAACCTCCTGTTAACTCAGACCCATTTCTGCGCCTACAACAACCTCCGATGCTTACTCTATGGGAATTAGGCCTTAAAACAGTACATTGTTGGTGGCAGAGTTCTGAGAACAAAACTTGTACCTCAGATAAACAGCTGGCAACCTCTCCACTGCAATGACCAGAAAGCTGATTAGTGGTAGATTCTCCACTGCAATTGACCTGCAGGCATATCAGCATAACATATTAATAAAAAATAAGAGTAAATCAGACTAAACAGTGAGCAGATAGTTAAATGAGTAAGTGAAGAGATTGCTTTTTAGGAGAAAGAATAAGGAGACAAAAATACCAGCCTGAGTTGAGAACGATAGGACTGGCTCAAATAGGTAAGTAGCAGGTCAGCTCTGAGGCTAAAGCTTGTCTTTAAACTGACTAGAACATTTACAGGAGAGAGGAGAACGTTCTCAAACAGCAGGCAAAGTTTATTTACTGAACATAGAGTGAGATCCATTCTTAAAAAAAAATAAAAATCTATTGGCCACACTGTGAATTTGAGTTTGCCACGGTATTGCGGAATTTCCTACCTTTAAAATGAAAATGACATAGTTAACGTAATTATCACCAGAATAAATATGAATGTGTTTAATGCCACCTGCTGTACCATGGAACACATTTTCAAGTGATATAGATTGTAACCTTATGGGGCAGGAACTGTGTCTGCACAGTGCCTACCATCTTCTGGCCATTACTGCAAATCTCAATAATGAACAGTAATAACAGCTGGACCCACAAAAACCAAGCCTGCCTCATCTGTAAAATCACATATTAGAACATGAGTTACTAGGCACCTGGTTAGCTGATAATGATGTAAATGTGCTAATGGGTCTGCATTTTGCATTTTGGTGGGTTCAACCATTTTGTCTTGCTTTGAAAAATTAGTCCCATATGTCCTGCAGTGCTTAAAAGAACAATGGGATTTTGAATGATGTTCAGTCTTTTCATGCTGGTCTTGGTTTGGGAAAAAAGTCTCCCCGTTTTGACCCACTAGCTCTCTTCTTTACAAGATTTAAACCTGAGAAACAGAGCATGAAGGGCAGTGAGATATATCGCATATACCCCAGGCAAGGATTTTTCTACTAACCTGTACCACTGGTGGGACAATGTTAAGCAGTCCTCCCAGGTCATGGTGGAATGAAAGGGCAATTTCCACAGTACTGCTGGTGCTTTTCTTCTCCACTCCCACATTGAAGTGTTCCTTCTCCACCCTGGTTGTTACCCCGGCAGCTACTCTCTTGCTGAAGTTCTAACCAGAAGAGAAACCAAACTGTGAGAAAAACCAAACAGCAACAAAATAGTAGCAGCTAGCAAACATGGAGAAGTTATTTCCACAGGCTGTGAAGACAACAGCCTCTTAAAATGAGAGCACCGTTCAGAATCATAATCAAAGGGACACTGCACAGGCTTGCTCTGCCTGGCTTGTCTCCAAGATAGAATCTTCATGTAAGGCTAAATCCTGCAAGGTGCAACTCCCTCAGCTCCTTTGGATCCCAATACGAGTGGAGAGCATTCAGTACCGTGAAGGACCAGATCCCGACAGCCTGGCCGATTACAACGATAGTACCAGTAACTGAAAGAGCAATTGCACAGAGTCATCTGGAGCAGGGGACTTCATTAATTTTACTAGTGTTCCTTGCACAGAAAGTCTATGGCTTGTGCTTAACCACAACACCAGAGTAGGAAATAACACAGAAGAGGGAAAGCCCATGTTGATCAACAGCTTGGAAGGAAAGGGATGTGAAGTTTATCTCTTTAGAACAGACATGAAAGCAAAATTGTCAAGGTTGGTTACAGCAGTGTTAGATCCATCCGTAATACTTTGGTTTGTGGGCACTCTCCTGACAGCAGCTCTGCCTACCTGCTTCATTTTTCTGTGCAATCAGGCTATACAAATGGACAAGATTCTGCTCTTGTACAACAAGCTACTAACTTAAATCCAGAATTTAACATAGTTTATTTAGTTTAAATCCAGTCCATATTTGAGATGATTGATGTAAAGTATGACTAAAAGCTGTGCAGAAATCTTTCTTCAATACTGCAATTCAGAAAACACATGTGTAGGGATCTACTCTGCCACCACTAAATGCAGCTACCTCTGGAGTGAAACGCAGCATTTGATTAACAGCCCACAGGAACAATCTACAATTGTTTCACATTGTTTTGCCTGAGACTGAACTAATCAATCACTCTTCTTACCTGGACATAAGCTTTTGTGGGTAAAAAAAAAAATCACTTTTTCAGATGCATGGAGTGAATTACAGATGCAGGCATTATATAATGACACATGAAGAGAAGGGAGTTACCTCACAAGTGGAGAACCAGTGTTGACAGGGCCAATTTGATCAGGGTGGATGTACTCCACTCCTAATAATAGATGAGGAGGTGTCAATTCCAGGAGAGGTAAAGCTGCTTTTGTAATGAGCCAGCCACTCCCAGTCCCCATTCAAGCCCAAATTAATGGTGTTAAATTTGCAAATGAATTTTAGTTCTGCTGTTTCTCTTTGAAATCTTTCTGAAGTTTTTTTTGTTCATGTATAGCCACTTTTAAATCTGTTATAGAATGTCCAGCGAGACTGAAGTGTTCTCCTACTGGCTTTTGTACGTTACCATTCCTGATGTCCGATTTGTGTCCATTTATTCTTTTACGTAGGGACTGTCTGGTTTGGCCAATGTACATGGCAGAGGGGCATTGCTGGCACGTGATGGCATATATCACATTAGTAGATGTGCAGGTGAATAAGCCCTTGATGGTGTGGCTGATGTGGTTGGGTCCTCTGATGGTGTCGCTACAGTAGACACGGGGACAGAGTAGGCAACAAGGTTTGCTGCAGGGATTGGTTCCTGGGTTAGTGTTTCTGTGGTGTGGTGTGTAGTTGCTGGTGAGTATTTGCTTCAGGTTGGGGAGCTGTCTGTAAGCAAGGACTGGCCTGTCTCCCAAGATCTGTGAGAGTGAGGGATCGTTTTCCAGGATAGGTTGTAGATCGTTGTTGATGTGCTGGAGAGGTTTTAGCTGGGGGTTGTACGTGATGGCCAGTGGTGTTCTGTTATTTTCCTTGTTGGGCCTGTCCTGTAGTAGGTGATTTCTGGGTACCCATCTCGCTCTGTCAATCTGTTTCCTCACTTCCCCAGGGGGGTATTGTAGTTTTAAGAATGTTTGATAAAGATCTTGTAGGCGTTTGTCTCTGTCTAAAGGACTGGAGCAAATTCCGTTGTATCTTGTGAGGTAACTCCCTTCTCTTCATGTATCATTATATAATGCCTGCATCTGTAATTTTCACTCCATGCATCTGAAGAAGTGGGTTTTTTACCCACGAAAGCTTATGCCCAAAGAAATCTGTTAGTCTTTAAGGTACCACCGGACTCCTTGTTGTTTTTGTGGATACAAACTAACATGGCTACCCCCCGATACTTGTCTTCTTACCTGGTAATAGCAGACACCTTCTACAGTAAAAGGGATCCCGTGTTTCTTTAGCTTTGTGATATTGTGCTTCAAACTTGCAGTTAGTTGGGACTTAGAATCTCCTAAGGACAGTCTCTCAACTCCAAATGCAGCAGCAATCCTTTCGCTGCCACTCTGTAAGGCCATAGTAACAGTGTGGTTGGCAATGACATGGTCGTACATGGCAGTGATAGTGCCATCTATAGGAAATCCTATTGACAAATAGAGCCAAATCAGAACAAATGATACACAATGCTGCAAGAAGCATTCAAGGAATTTTCAGTACCACTGAGTGGCAATTATCTATAAAATGTTATAAACAGAGAAATCGATAGTTTCTATCACATTTTATAATAATAGCCTAGCTTTTTCTAACATTACTATAGATCAGTGAGTTGCAGCTTCTATTATGTATTCACAATATAGACTGATGGAAATGAAACCCCCTATAGCGTTACAGGATTAACAAGGGTAAATGTAAAGATATTACTTGGATTTGAAATGTATTTTTGGAAACCAAAGCATCATCTTTCCTAAATAAAGGGATGGATGATTCTTAACTCTCCTGTTCTGTATAGTCTTTGAGAATCTATACCTGGGGCCTTGCTGGGACATTCCAAAAAATTCTGCATGATAGGAGTATGTTGTGTGTAGCTCCACCATACTGCATTAAAATTTTTTCAAAAAACAAAAACAAAACAACCAAACCAGACGGCTAGGTGCATTCAGCCAGCAGGGAGCTATCAAAACCTACATACCAGAAAAGGCTAAAACATTTGTTTTTACTCAGCAAAGGGATGCTTAGACTATCTTATTCCACAAGGTGGTTCATTCAAAGACAATTGGAGTTTTACAAGAAACTATTCTGACTTGTCCTAAGGGAAAACATGTACAAAAATGACGGACATGCATTAAGCAGGGATACATGTAAGCATTTAAATGACTCTAATAGGTCTTGCATCCATTCTGTTGCATTTTCTTAAGAATATCAATAAGAATGTTGCTGAAGTTAAGGAGATGGGGCAAATTTGGCCCTGGAGTAAGCAAGTGCAACCCCACTGACTCTAGATTGTTTGGGTTTGCACCCACTTACACTGAGGTTAAATTCACCTTTACCATGTTTTGTTACACACCAATTTGATTGAGGCGTAGTTTTTTCATACCTGCATTTTTTAAAGAGCTGATGTTATGTATGAGAGTCCCAGCAATTCCTCTGTGTACCTGATTCATGACATTGGAAATATCTACATAGAGAGCTTGCTCATCCACCTGGAAGCTGGCTAGACCCCTTTTGATTCCTTTATTGAGCTCCAGGTGTCCTTTTAACTTTGCTTCCAGTGGGATTGCCTGGCTGCCGTTCTGAGTCAATATGAAAGTGACATTGTGCAGGCTGATATTCCCAAATACATTTCTGTTCCTGAGATGCAGCCCATACAGTGCCTTGTTGATCATCACACTAATGTTACCTGTAAGGGACAGAAACAATAATTGCACAGAGCCCTTTGGGTTGGGAAATTGGCATGAGAGGAGAAAAATAATTAGATTTGACAAACATGAACAGTAACCCTTTAATTTAATATAGACAGGAATGAAATGCATTTCTATTAGCTGTAATAAATTATTTAGCTCATTCCAGTTAGGGAATCTGCTTACTGAAACAGAGAGACAGCAATTAGTCAGCTAGTGGAAATACTTTTGATGAGAGCACATTATAATAGTATTTCTGAGGCAATTGCTATTTATAATAGGTTTCTTCTTAAAAAGTTGCTTGATATTTAAGAGCCAAACTCTGCTTTTCAAGGCCCTGGATTGAGTAAGATGCATCATCCAGGGAAACTTGACGAGGGATTGTGACACAGGAAGCACACAGTGCCCCAGAGGCACATTGTACTACAACAGTGCATGGTGTGGGATGGGACAGCCCCCATGTGCACAATCCCACCCAGAGCTCCGCAGCACACCTGTCAGCGACTCCCCCATTGAACTCCACAGACACAGCCCAGAAGAGGAAGGGGATGGGGCCATTCCCACCCCCCACCCCCCCACGCACACACTGTAGAGATGGTTGGGAAATGTTATTGCTCCTGATGAACAATGGCAATGAAGAAAAACTTGTTTCATTTTCCCCAAATTTTCTTCAAAATGTTTTGGGGTTTTGTCAAAAAATGAAACCTTGAAAACCCAAAAATTTCATTTTAAGCCTGAAAGAGTTTAAAATGTTTTCCAATGAAAATGTACATTTTCAGTCAAAATAGAAACATTTTAATGAATTTTGTTTATTGCCAATTTCCATTTAAACCCCTCCCAGTTTTGATCACCCAGTGGACAGCTGTTCACATCACAAGAAACCATCACCATAAATACTAAATTTATACTTTCCGTTTTAGGCTGCTAGTAGGTTTTAAATGCACCAAGACACCACAGTGGAGGATGTCTTATACTCGAATAATAATAAATCTCCTTTGGTAGCTGCATTCTTAACTATCCTCTTACAGGAAAGCACATAGTGAGGAAGCACCTTCATGAATATTGTTCTTGCGCTTCAGAGATCCATTCAGAGAAAAGAGCTGTGGTATGATCTTCAAGCCTCCAATGTTGTGTTGGACTTTCCCATTCAGGGACAGGAGAAGACCAACTTTCTGCTCCATCGCTCCCAAAAAAACTAGATGAAGCCTGTTCTCATTTAGCTTCAGCTCAGAAGATAATAGAAGTCTAAGAGGGAAAGAAACAAACACAAGTAGCTCACACACCATTATCAATAAAGATTTGTTATTGGTTTTCAGTATTTAACGTCACTCTACCTCTGTTAATGTAGCGCAAAACTGACCCTCCATTTTGCTTAGTGTATATTCTGTGCTTATGCTAGACAAGCGTAGAACATGGGAAAAAATCCATGAAGTATGTCAGAGAACAATTTTTCCTCCACTTAGATTTTGGTGACCATAAACACACCAAACATAAGCAAGCTTCCTTCTTATTATTTTCATTTGCTTAGAGCAGCTTTCACTGCTTCTCACTAGAAAAAAGAATTCCAGAGGTTAACCTCAACAGGTCAAATTTTAAACAAGATTCAAGGCTGCTCCTATTTATTTACACTCATATCTGTGCGGCAACAGAGCCTGTTTGGCATCCTGCTATTGGCTGACTGCTCACCACACCCCTCCGCAATGCGCAAGACACTCTTTGTTTGTGCAAAAATGAACATACAAGCTGAAATGTGGCCCAATGTACTCGAAGAACTTTTAAAATCTACTATGGAATACATTTTAAAATCTTGTAAAACTAGCTAATTTTACCAGCATGGTCTAATGGATAAAGAGGAAAAGGACTTGCAGTGTCTGATTGAGAGTGCATGGGCACATGCACATCCAGCATTGGTGCTCCCATAAGAACATATACTCGAAGTAGTAATTTCACAACATTTTTCTCCCCTGCCTCAATGAAATTTTGCACAAAATACTTGGATTTTTGTAAAAATTTAAAGCCTCTTTCAGTGGATAATTTTACATTTGAGAAGTTTGAAAAAAACTGCTGGAGGAGTGAGAGGTGGTGCTAGGGCCAGTGCCCTCTAAAACAGTGTTTCTCAACCTTTTTGATAGCAGGGACTGTCTTGCTGCCTTCCTAAACTGTGTCAAGGAGATCTCAGCAACCGGCGCCAGTCCATGGACCAGCTGTTGAGTAACACTGCTCTAAGAGAGACATGGTCTAATGCAGGGGTGGCCAACCTGTGGCTCCGGAGCCACATGCAGCTCTTCAGAAGTTAATATGCGGCTCTGGGGCTGGAGCTACAGGCACCAACTTTCCAATGTGCCAGAGGTGCTCACTGCTCAACCCCTCGCTCTACCACAGGCCCTGCCCCCACTCCACCCCTTCCCGCCCCTGATCCTGCCATGCCCTCATTCCTCCCTGCCCCACACAGAGCCTCCTGCATGCCACAAACCAGCTGATTGCAAGGTGCTGGGAGGGAAGGGGAGGCGCTGATCGTCAGGGCTGCTGGTGGGCAGGAGGCACTGGGAGCGGGCGGGGCGTGGAGCTGATTGAGGGCTGCTGACGTATTACTGTGGCTCTTTGGCAATGTACGTTGGTAAATTCTGGTTCCTTCTCAGACTCAGGTTGGCCACCCCTAGTCTAATAGATTAAATCTAGGGCTTGGAGTTAGACAAGATAGAGTGCTAATTCCATATCTGCCCCCAAAGGTCCTTCACAGAACTTTTCAGATATTGTTTAATTATGGTGCCTCTCATGATCCCCCTAGTGTAGCTGCTAAATATCAATTCTGCTTCATCTGACAGAGGACAAAAAATGAGAAAAACAACTGATAACCTAACATGAAGAACTAATTTACTCACAGGGAATCTCTCCTGTTCTCTCCATTATCTATGAACAATGATCTAAGAAAGCAACTAGTAGAGAGAGGGCTACAAGATTGTTTTAGTGTTTCAAAAATGCCTGGTCTACACTACGAGTTTATTTCGAATTTAGCAGCGTTAAACCGAATTAACGCTGCACCCGTCCACACAATGAAGCCCTTTATTTCGATATAAAGGGCTCTTAATATCAATATCTGTACTCCTCCCCGATGAGGGGAGTAGTACTGAAATCGGTATTGCCATTTCGGATTAGGGTTAGTGTGTCTGCAATTCGACGGTATTGGCCTCCGGGAGCTATCCCACAGTGCACCATTGTGACCGCTCTGGACTGCAATCTGAACTCGGATGCACTGGCCAGGTAGACAGGAAAAGCCCCGCAAACTTTTGAATTTCATTTCCTGTTTGCCCAGCGTGGAGCGCTGATCAGCACAGGTGACCATGCAGTCCCAGAATCAAAAAAGAGCTCCAGCATGGACCATATGGGAGATACTGAATCTGATCTCTGTATGGGGAGATGAATCTGTTCTATCAGAACTCCATTCCAATAGACGAAATGCCAAAACATTTGAAAAAAATCTCCAAGGCCATGATGGACAGAGGCCACATCAGGGACTCAACACAGTGCTGCGTAAAACTTAAGGAGCTGAGACAAGCATACCAGAAAGCCAAAGAATGAAATGGACCCTCACGGAGGGAGGGGCGACTGATGACTGTAGCTATCCCACAGTTCCCGCACTCTCTGAAAACCATTTGAATTCTTGGCTGAGCTCCCAAAGCCTGAAGGGTCAAAAACATTGTCGCGGGTGGTTCAGGATATATGTCATCAGCCCCCCGCCCACCCATGGAACCAAAGGGAAAAAAATTGTTTCTCGCCTTTTTTCAATGTCACCGTATGTCTACTGGATGCTGCTGGCAGACGCGATGCTGCAGCGCTACATGGCAGCATCCCCTTCCCTTCTCTTACGGACGGCAGACGGTGCAGTATGACTGATATCCGTCATCGTCGTCCTGCGAGTGCTCCTGGCTGGCCTCGGTGAGGTCTGCCAGAGGTGTCTGGGCAAAAATGGGAATGACTCCCAGTCATTCTCTTCTTTAAGTTTTGTCTCCTGGAGATTCACTCCTGACTGGAATATCATAGCAGCTGGAGGCTGCCCTCCCCTCCCCGCTTTGATCTCTGCTTGCAGAGGCAATAAAGTCAGTGTTGTTTCTTATTCATGCATTCTTTATTACTTCATCACACAAATGGGGGGATAACTGCCACGGTAGCCTAGGAGGGGTGGGGGAGGAGGGAAGCAATGGGTGGGGTTGTTGCAGGGGCACCCCTTAGAATGGCAGGCAGCTCATCATTTCTGCAGGATGTCTGGGGCTCTGACCCGGAGCGGCCGTTTGCCTCTCTGGTTCTTTAGTAGGCTTGCCTGATATTCTAGGCAGGACTGACTCTCCCTTTAGACAAAACTTAAAGAAGAGAATGACCTGGGGAGTCATTCCCATTTTTGTCCATGCACCCCTGGCCAACCTCACCGAGGCCGGCCAGGAGCACCCATGACAGCAGCAGACGGTACAGTATGACTGGTAACCATCATTGTCAACTTGCAAAAGGCAAGGGGATGCTGCTGTGTAGCGCTGCAGTACCGCGCCTGTTAGCAACATCCAGTAGACATACAGTGACAGTGAAAAAAGGCTGAACAGGCTCCATGGTTGCCGTGCTATGGCGTCTGCCCGGGCAATCCAGGGAAAAGGGCACAAAATGATTGTCTGCTGTTGCTTTCACGGAGGGAGGATTGTCTGACAACATTTACCCAGAATCACCTGCAACACTGTTTTTGCCCCATCATGCATTGGTATCTCAACCCAGAATTCCAATGGGTGGGGGAGATTGCGGGAACTATGGGATAGCTACCCACAGTGCAACGCTCCGGAAATCGACGCTAGCCTCGGTACATGGATGCACACTGCCGAATTAATGTGCTTAGTGTGGCCGTGTGCACTCGACTTTATACAATCTATTTCCAAAAATTGGTTTCTGTAAAATCAGAATAATCCCGTAGTGTAGACATATCCTTGAAAAGCAAAATACTCAAGTAGCAAGGAGAGTGCATGGAACATTGCCTTCTCAATGGCTTTCTGCACATGTCAGAATGCAAACTGCCATGCTTAAAAGAGAGAACTCAGATTTATCAGGGAAGACTCTTCAGAACTCTTTTTAAGGAAGGTTACTACTACACAGTTTTCTTTACCTTGATGGAGATACTTTGCCCATTAGTTGCAGCTGTACAGACTCTGGTTCTGTCAAAATTGCCTGATGCAGGAGAGCCCTCACTCCAATAATCCTGCTGTTCTTTCTGGTCTCCTTGCTCATATCAACCTCCAGCAGCGCTAGATCCTTTCCACTGGAATGAAGGTAAAGTGATCCATTGAGACTGTTCTCACCATAACTCTTAACAGCTGCATGGGCCTACACACAGGGGAAAATGAGAACAAGACATCTGCTGCATTAGGAAACTCAGATGACACATGACAAAACAGTGCTGTGTCACATTCAGCAACCCTACTGCTGAGAGCAATGTACAGGATGAGGGGCTCAGAAATCCCTGATTAAAATATGACAGTACTAAAAGAAAGGCTGGACTGATTTCTCTGTCTCTGATGAAGTCATCCTCTCTGGACACTGCTAAATCATTATCCGTGGAGCTCAGAAAAAAATACTTCAGAGCAACAATTGGTTTTGCCTTTGGCATTTACTGATTAGATATTTTCAGTGCAGTTTCCCACTGAAGGATAGTACAAGATCTTCATCAACACAACAATTTCAAGTTACACAAGCTGGACACTGGGCTAGACCATCAGTTCACTCGGGACATTTTTGAGGAACCAAATATAAATATCTCCAGTGAGGTGCACTTAATAGAAGTTTGTTTGCCAGGTGCTATCACTATTCCTTGGTTATGTGAAAGCATTTATGCTTAAATGGAAAAATGAATAGATTCCCCAACCACTCACTCCACTGTTTTAGTCATATAATCCTGGTATGAGGGATTTATTACAGGCTAGAGGGGAGCCCCAGATCAAAATATTGGTAGTATTTCATTGGCACCAGTGAATTTAAATGACACAAGTTAGAAGGAAGAGACCTGTTGGATCATTTAGTCCATTCCCCTGTCAGAACAGATAAGGGTACTAGAGGAGGTAGGAGAGAATGATTTAATAAGAGACTACATATGATCTTAGCCAGGGAGTTATTGCCATGTCAAAGCTTTACATACTTACGTGAACTTATTGTACATCTGCTTGCAATTAGAATGAAGCATTGTTTTTTTTAAAAGAAAAGTCCCCTTCCCCCATGTTCTAGGGAGTTTGGCTTCATTATTGTATTTGTATGATATGATACTACCATATTTATTGCTTTAAGGCAGGAGGGCCTTTTGGCAAGATAAGCACATGCACTGCTTTGGAACTGCCATATGGCCCTACATTGACTAATCAGACCAGATGCAAGTGATTGGCCATATCTCACTCTGTTTGGAACATGTAGTAGTAGGAGGAGACAATACCATCCTCGACTGTGGTGATTAAAACTGGCTTTCCTGAGCAATCACCAGCAAGGACCTCCCCTTTCCATTGTGTATCACTCCTCAAAGACCCTGTGCTGCAGCCAACCATGTCGAGGTTAAGTTGCACCCAGATCCCTCTGCAGCCTGTTCACACTGCTCTGTCAAGTAGCAGCAACTCCAGAGCAAACTGAAACATATTCCCCCTATGGAGCCTGAGCTCCTGGTAGTACAGGAGAGGGAGACATAGGCTAGAATTTGTGGCCTCAGCTCAGATGGTCAAAATACTGTTACTAAACTGCACAACCAATCTTAATACAGATTAAGTGGGATGTGGGCTACTGATTCAAATGTCCTGGATATGGAGTGATTGATACTGTACATTCTACGGCTGACTCCAGTGACTAAGTTACCACCACATGGGTTTTGTATTTGGTCTGCTGAACTAATAATAAAACTGAAAATAGTCAAAGAGGGAGAATGAAAAGAGATAAAGAGAAAACACCCCAATTAAAATTTCAGTTAAAATTAGTCTGTACCTGAAAGCTTTGGGGGAATTTTGACTGATATGGATGAGTAAACCGGGAAGAAAATCCAAAGTGAGTATTTGATCCATTTAGTTGAGCAATGAACTGTTGGCAGAAGAGAAGTTACACAGCTGAAACGAAGAATTATGGTGAAATTCCAGCATAATTTAACTTGAGTTTCAGGATAATTTACTCCAAAGCTTTCTGAATTTTAGCCAAATCCTGCTCCCCGTGCACGTGTACGCACACATACACACACTTACACTTTTCAATACCTATTTAGGGGTATGTCTACACTGCAGAGTTAAATCAAGCTTTTACTCTGAGATTCTCTGTAATTCCCTTCCCATCCACATGAAAACCCTTCTCACTTAAGTTTAATGCGATTACCCCCAGCCAGGTCAGTTAACATGGGTTTTAGGCTAGAGCTTGGATGCTGATTTCACTTGGACACAGTAAATTGGGTAGAGCTTGCAGCGTTGCTGCTCCCACCTGGGCTAGGTTAACCCAGGTGCTGATCACCTGAGTACACTCTGCAGCGAAGAACATTCACTTAGGGGGAAGGAACCTCCCAGCCCAGGTCAAGAGACTCTGGCTAGCAAGGCTTGCACTAGCACTCTAAAAATGACTGTGTAGACAGAACTTTGAAGATGCGTCTCAGGCTTGAGCAGGCTCTGAAGAGTTTTGTGTGGCTCAAAAGCTTGTCTCTCTCACCAACTGAAGTTGGTCCAATAAAAGATATTACCTCATGCATCTTGTCTCACTAATATCTGGGACAGGCATGGCTAGAACTACACTTTTCTTAATATGGGTCCATCTCCTAGTTCTGAGGAAAATATCCACCTTCCCGGCATTGCTACTTTCAACTAGCAAATCTTTTCTGGGAGCATTTTATGTCTAGTGTGTTACTAAACACTTGGAAGGTTCTGGAGTTTAGGCATCAGAGGTATTTTATTTGAGGATAAATTCCTCATAGCAAGGGACATTCTGTAAACTTTCCAAAGTTCGCGATGTCTGAAATAAAAACAAATTCCAACTGTGCACAGCAGTCAAGCCACAATCTAACCACAGAAACCTAGCTAGGTGCTCTGGGTTTCTCCCTCTCCACAATAAGACTCATCTGACTCCCCATGAACTGCATGGCCTTATGAATGTTGTGCTCCCCTCCCTGAATGCTGTTTCCCAGGAATTTATTGTACAAAGTTAAACCAGACCATAAACATTTTTCAGAGAGTTAAATTCACTCCTATGGAAAGAGCCAATACAAGACCTTGAGGTCATGAGCAACACACTGGTTTTATGCTTACCCTTTGCAGGAGTGAATTAATAAGCAGGTACATCACAATAACTCCAGTTCATGCAATGGAATCACAATAAATAGGAACCTGACCTGTGAAGTATCATTTCTGTTGATGGTGGCTTTTATATTCACACCGTAGTCAAAGACTTCCAGTTTGGTTTGCGCAGAAAAGAGTTCTCCATTCAGGGCCAGTGCTTGCGGAAACTTGAGTTGTTCAAGTAAAACACAATTTGTGCATAATGGCTATTTTTAACAAGTTAACCTTCATCATTTTCTATCCATACATTTACTGCAAAGTAAGTGTATGTGTGTGTAGATAAAACTTTAACTCAATTCATACAATGACCCCTTCCCCGGTTGAAAAAAACTCCTAATTATTACAATTAAAAAAAACCAAATGATCAGTATATTTTAGCTCCCCCCAGTCAGATTATTAATTACTATTTTTAATTATCTGTATTGTGGTAGCACCTAGGAGCCCCAGTCATGGACCAGAATCCCATTGTCCTGTGTAAACACAGAAAAAAAATGAATGTTAACTAGAACTCTCCAAATCAAAAGAATGTTAAAGAAAAACAATGGAATGTACATTGAGAGGTTATTGAATGGCAGAAGGGAAGAGACACAAAGAAAGGGGAAACTGTATCTTGGTGGGGAGGAAATATTTGTTCTTAGTAAGTACGGAAGGTGTCAGTGCAAATACCTGGAATGAGTGAGTCATGTCCATGTGTAAGAGATGTCTGAAATCCGTCTCGCTGGATTTGTTCTGGTACTTGCCCAGAAGCCTGACGGCATCTTTCTTATTGACTTTCAGAATAGCTTCAATCTCATGCTTTGCCTGTGTGTTGAGATTTGAGTTGTTAGAATTAGCAAATCAAGCAGAATATTAGCCCAACCTATTATGAAATGTGAGCGATATCCCGTTAGTAGGGAGCTGTTGCATTATGACTCTGAAGGAACTTGCTGAGCAGCATAAGAAAAGTAAACTAATTTTGGTAATAAAGGTGAAATGACTTGCCCAGAGCCAGGATTTGAATTTACAACCTCCTGCCTCCCAATGTACATTCTTAATAATAAATAATAATAATAATGCTTAACATTAATTTGCTCAGAATATACTTGTTCCTCTAACATGGAAAAGACACCTCCCACAGCAATCCACTTTGTACTCCAGCTTCCCCACCTACATTCTGGTAGATGCTGTGAGCAAATTGGCAAAACCAACCAAACTTCTAACTAGATCTGGTAGATCTTAAATTGCTGTGTTATACAGACATGTAATGGAGCCTCTCTCATGGATTAATCTTAACATAAAGTTTACTTACACTTTGGTGACATCGGGTTAAGGCACATAGTTCTACATTTTGGGGGAAAATCTTGCTGTTATAAGGATGAGCTAAGCCAGCACAAATCTAAAAAAAATGAGGAACAAAAGCCAGAGATGCGAGTTACAATAACCTGTTTATTTTCTGACTATGTCACTATCCGAAGTTACAGGCAAATTCTCACATCAGGTATCACTCACATAGGGATGTTCAGCTTGGTAGCCAAGTGTAAAGGTTTGAACTGATTCATCCAGCCCATTTATCAAAATTTTAGTTTCCAAGAAGTAGTGTTTTTGCTTTTTGTCTACAGTAAATGTCTCCTGGAGAAGGAAGCTCTGGGGAATGGGCAGTTTAAATGGATGTCTGGGACAAAACAAAAAAGTAAAGATTTTAAGGTAAAACCACAGAGGAAAAAAAAAACAGTTTCTTTCTTCAGCTGAAACGCCTAGACTTTCAACTGCAAACACCTCTAGTGACAATTATTGAAACAAAGCAAGCCTACATGAAAGGTTGAAAAGTTATAGGGGTAGAGGAAGGATCAAGAAGGAAAAAGAAATGTTTGAGAATGGTACCTGTATGAACATGCTAGAATGACACATACAGTTAGAGTTTCATACTAGTTCAGAATGTAAGCTTTTGGGGGCAAGGACTGTCTTTTTTTGTTTTGTATTTTTTCAGAACCTAGCTCATTGGGCTCCTGATCCATGACCAGGGCTCCCAGGTGTATGGGAATACAAAGAATAAATAATAATACATAATAATAGTGTTACACGTTAGCCAGCATTTCTGATGGAAAATTCCTACCCTAGACCACATAACATACCCAACATCTTCTAGCATTTAAACTAACTGAAATTATGTTGGATTCTATGGGTGTATGAAGGACAGGCGCAGAGCACCTGAATCAGTGCCTCATGTTTCTGGGGGGTAGCCATGTTAGTCTGTATCAGCAAAAACAACGAGGAGTCCTTGTGGTGCCTGAGGCCTGGTCTACGCTGAGAGGGGGGAGAGGTCGATGTAAGATACGCAACTTCAGCTACGGGAATAGCGTAGCTGAAGTCGACGTATCTTATTTCGACTTACCTCCCGTCCTCACGGTGCGGGACCAACGGCCGTGGCTCCCCCATCGACTCCGCTTCCGCCTCTCGCCCTGGTGGAGTTCCGGAGTCAATGGGAGCATGTTCGGGGATCGATATATCGCGTCTAGACGAGACACGATATATCGATCCCCGATAGATTGAGCGCTACCCACTGATCCGGGGGGTAGTCTGGACATACCCTTAGAGACTAACAAATTTATTTGGGCATAAGCTTTTCTAGGCTAGAACCCACTTCATCAGATGCATGGAGTGAAAAATACAGAAAGCAGGTATAAATATACACAGCACATGAAAAGGTGGGAGTTGCCTTACCAAGTGGGGAGTCAGTGCTAATGAGGCCTCAGATATCACTGACACAGGGACTTTAATGTATCTTGCAGCTGAAGTGTGTGACTGTCAAAGCCTCCAGGAAGATATGGATGCACAATTCCCATTAATTTCTAATGGGAACTGACCCTCCCTTATCCTTCAGACAACTTTGAAAATCTCAGCTAACAAGTACATTGTTTTACTCCATTGAAACAATACAACTTGCATGGAATTCACTGAACGAATTTAGGTGTCCTAGGAAACAGATGTTCAACTAATCCTCAGCCCAAGGAGTTCAGTGGAGTCATTTATTACTTAGCTGCAGCATTTTATAGACTTCTCTGAATAGAGTTAGCTGAAAGCTTAGGATGGAGACATTCACTTTTATAATCTCACACTGGACTAAGTTCACGCACAGCAGGACAGCTGACATCATTCCTCATTTTTCATTAGTGTACTTTTTCCACTACTTAAACAGCCTCTTATCAAACATTTGGAAGCTCCTAAGGGATCCTGGATACTTGTAGCTCCTCCTGACCATTGAGAATGCTCAACGCCTCTCTGGAGATGGACAACAGCCCACAGACTCAAGCCCTGAATTTCTGTAGTGTCCCTGAAATTACTGAAATTTCAGTAATGACACGTCAAGGGGCAGATTCTAGAGTTGGCCAAAATCAAGAGACCATAAATTCCTTCCCATGAGTAAATGAAACACATTTCCAAACAAAAACAACATGTTTTAGGGGGGATATATTTGACATTAAGGCAGTCGTATTGTTCCCTAGGAAATGGAAGAAAAATAGGCACATACATGGCTCAAGGAATTGATTATAGGTGTTAGAACCGTCACCACCTGAAAGTCTGACCATCTTGTGACTTTTCTGTGGTCTTTGTGAAATGAGCTGATGCTCTCTGTAGAGTTCCTAATGAACAGATGTCCATATTACAAAATTAGCTATTGCAATTATCACCCTTGTTAATAGTCTACCAGAGAATGGATACAAAGACTCAGTCTATGTAGTGCAAGGTTAGGCACATAGGCAAAATGGGGACTTCAGTCTTGTCAAGCCCAGCAACTTTCACAGAAGCACTAAAACTCACATTAAAATTTAAGGTAAAACATTATGTGAAGATATGAAAAAAAGTGACGACACCTGATATGGATGGTTCCACGTTTCTGGTAGAACATTTTATCTTTCTTCAGCTCTTCTATCTGACCCTCAAGCTGCAGCACAACTGGCAGACTCTTGTGGTCTGTCCATAGAGCCTTCATGGAGAGGTTAGTCTTTTTAGGCTGCAGTCGAAGTAGCAGGAACATTAGGGTAGCATTGAGAGAGGAGAGTTGAGTAAGATTTGCTAGACCCATGGTGTAGAGGTGGCTAGTCACAAACCACAGAGTGAACCAGACTGCAGTGAGGTTGTTGTCTTACAGGACAAGTTCATTCCTGCTCCCCATAAAGCCAACAACAAAGCTCCCAATGGCCCAATTCTGATCTTATTTACACCAATTTCAACACTGGTATAACTCCAGTGACTTCATTGGAGCTACTCCCAATTTACACCAGTTTAAGTGATGTTAAGATCTGAACCAATGACTTCAGCAGGATCAGACCTTAAATTAACTGTTTTTAATAAATTAACTGTTATTAATAAATAAATGGCTGTTATTGTTTTTCAGTGGAGATGCTCATCACATTTGTGCAGCAAAACATTGGGCAAAAATGAGAGGCGATTGCTACAAAACTTATCACCATTGTACAGCAAAGTAACCAAAGAATACCATAAAGTACAAATATTTTTATGTATGATTTTAAAAACATCAAAGTAAATTTGAAAGTATTGCTTTTATATCATAATAATACTGGAGGCAACAAGGATCAATCCTGCAAGATGCTGAGCAGCCCTGACTCCATCTGAGCTCAACTCTTCACAAGATCGGGCTTAGAATAGTGACTAAATTTAGGACACAGTGTCTTGTAAAAGCAACGCAAGCATGAAATCTCTGAATTTGCTGCCTACTGTGTGTGTGTCCTAAAACATGAATGCACAGCAGTTGCAGAATATGCATGCATTCAGTACTGCACAAGATTCCATTTGAAAGAGCCATCAGGCTGCAACAGATTAAAACCTGTTCCTTTCTGTGAAGAGCAAAAGGAGTTACCTTTGTGGAAATACAAACATGAAGTACAAGTGCAAATTACAGGACAGGAGTTGCATTTGTATTTCTGCAGGGACATAATGCTCATGTTTTAGATAAATTATTGTATTTTAAGATCAGTTAAGCTGGTATGATTTGCGAAGCATCTGAGTACCATGGATGGAACAGGGTTGTTTTTTCAAAACATATGGTATCCTGAGCTGGGTCAAAGTATCTTTTAGAGGACAGGCTGTTGATTATCTGCCATACACCGTAGATACCAAACAAAGTAAATATAGCTTCAAACAGCATTGTTGTTTGCATATTAAAGGCTAGTTTCTGATATCGGGTAAACTGAAGTGCAAGTGGTGGTGCATGAAACCAGTTACTTCTATCTAGAGCTGGGTGAAATGTTTTAACCAAAACTTTTTTTTGGCAAAAACTGCAGATTTGGGTCAAGGAAAATATTATTTGGGAATTAATGTTGATTGCCACAAATTGTTACAGTAAAAAAACCCAAACTCAAAATTCTAAAAAAGTCAACACATTTTGTTTTGATTTTTTGAAAACTAAACTTTTCAATTTAAAACCACTTCTTATTGAAATTATCTTCAATTTTATTTTTTAAATTAAAAAAGATCAAAATCAAAACAATGTTCTGTTTGACCCAAAATGAATTTTGGTTTTTGATTCACTGAAAAATTTTGAGATTTTCATTTTTAGGTCTACTGGAAGCAATTTTTCCCTCTCCATATTTCAGAATGGCCAGAAATCCATAATTTGCACAGCAATTTTGTTATCCTACATGCAGGCGTGGTACCTGATAGTTCAGAGTATTTAGCAATAGTGTCTGCACATATTACACACCCGCATTAAGGTCTAAGTATTTAGGGTTTCACGTTTTCCATAAGTTTTTTAGGAACACAGCATCCCTTAGCACCCAGTGTGTGCCACTGGCCCTTAAGAGCTGAGAGAAGAACTCAAACTGAAGTACACCATAAAAATGAAGGAGAAATCTAGTAGCGATGACGGATTTCTTTAGCCTACATAAAGTGTTGTTTTTTTTAAAAAAAACTCTCAGTTTTACATTTCAGCATTTCTCATAGCATGCCAACAACGTAAAAGGATAAAAAAAAAGCTAACTACCAATGTGCAAGACTGAAATCTAATAAATGCATGATGCTCCTCATTTGGATGCACCTGCGAGATGCAGTCCCAGATCCAGAAAAGTTAACATTTATACAACCATCTTACCCCCTGCAGGTGTAAATAGTCAGCTGACAAATTAAATTCTTGCTTTGTACTCTTTATCTTAAAGCAAAGAAACTTGGCTCGCTCGCTATTCTCCAAATGAATCTCATTCCTCACGAGCTGGTTCCACACTGATACCACTTCACTGTAGCTATGCAGAACATTCCTCTCAAGGTGATTGACTGTGGATGCCTGAAAGATAAAGATAAATATTTTGGACCTGTTGAGTTACAGCAGGTAGGATACTTTTCTCTCTGCAGTACAGCAGATAAATGAATAGAAGGCGTTTCCTTGGACAGAAAGTTCCATGACGATTATAATAGCATCTATTAGCGTTAAGTTGCCAGCATTTCCATTGTAAAGACATTAATCTCACTTTCAGGGTGTTACAATTCCCATGAGGAGGTCAATATCTATCTTTGGTCTTTTTATTTTTTGTTCCACCCAAACAAGGGAGGAATAGATGGCTGGACGTCTTCAAAGAAATTAACAAGTAAACCAATTGTTTCTTTCCAACAATCCTCAACTGGGACTAGACTAACAAAGATCTAATGGGGAAAGGGTGGGACTCAAAATAAAGGAACACCCTAAAGTAACCTGAATTGTGGGTTTGTTGCAGCATGAAAGACATTTCAGCTGACGGTTGCTTTCTCTTAAACCTTGACCTACAGTTTTAATTCTGAATAATGTATGCTATAAAGAGGACTGACTTTTCAAACTGAAAGATCCTGATTCTGATCTCACTTGGACAGGGATACCCAAATTACATCAAAACAGATGGAGTTTCTCCAGGGAAAATCTAGTGTCTAGTGGCAGATGTTAGTTCTGTTGTTTAATGCACAACTGAGAGGTGCTCAGAAACTATGGGGTGATGATCATGGTATTAGAACCTGTATAGACCACAGTTGTGTTAGTGAAATTAGAATCAGTCCTAGAATCAGTAGACTCGGTGTCTTTGGTTAAAATCTGTTCTGAATGTCAAATATTAGAAGTGCTGTACATCCAGTGCCCCAAAAGCTTTGAAGAAAGGGGGGGGTCACAGGTTGGATTAGTGGCAGGGTGGAACTCCATCCCCCAAATACTTTGTGCAGGGAAGGATGAATGTCACCCTCAGGAGAGATGTGCTGCATATGCATGCACAGCTAGTATGCACAGCTAGCATGCACCACGTTTTTCAGAACTGGTTAGGAGGTATCGACTATGCTTGCATTGCAAGGTGGGGGATAGAGAGGCCTAACAAGATGCCAGGGTGAGGATGAACAGCACATTATACAAGCCCAGGAAACCGATGAACATATGCATTTCAACCCACTATCTGGTAGATTCACACACAAAGATCACTGCACGCTGTGTGCTGAGAATTGCTGTATAACTACTGCTGTATGATATCCATCCATGCTGGGCGCTAAGAAAGGAAGCAATGAGTTACTAACCCGCAGGTAGGTAGTAGTTGGTGTATAGATGTGAATTTTCCCTTCTTTTTCATTGCCTTTGTCTTTACAGAACATTTCCACCACCAGGTTCTTGATGGAAAGGGCTTTCCCAGCTGTTAGCTCCATTGTAGACAGATAAGCAGATCGCTCAGGTTGGTGTAGTTTGTGAGCCACATACAGATATAGCCACGGGGTATCCATGTTTAATGCACCTGAAAGCAAATTAACAGGTTATAGTAAAGCTGGTTGAAATGTTAGGTCTTGTGCTACGTGACTTCTAAACTTGCAACAAAATTGACTTAGACTGAGGCTAACATGTGTTGGTATACTGCAAAGGTCTTTGGACTATGATCTTATGAACCATATGTGCTGCACTACTGAAGGCTCATTAATGATGGGACAAAATGTTGCCTACTGGTTACATGGCAAGGGCCCTGGATTCCACTCAATGATCTGCCACCATGTGAACAATCTTTATTCACACAGTAAGTGATTCTGAAGCCTTGATGCACATATTAGTCCCATCAAAGCCAACAGGACTGCACATATAAAGGCAGAAGGTGAATTTTGAACAAGGTTTATAGGGAGAGCTCTTTTCAGGACTCTGTCAATTATTATTGTTTATAATTAGATGTTAGGACCTTGAAATTTTATCTAAAGATTCATCAGATTAATGCCATTCACAGCTTGTGATATGTTCAGGTAAATCACAGATAAATATGTGCCTTGTCAAATGATATTTATGGCCAGACATTGCAAACCTTCAAAAGAAAACATCAAAAAGTATCTTGTTAGGGATCAAATTAAACTTTGGTGTAATTCAACTGAAGTCAATGGAAATACCGCTGGGTGAACTTGGTTCTTTACATCAGACTACTCAATTTGCAACAAAATGTCCATGTGTGCACATACAAATGAGTTTGGTACAGATCGACTTTGGAAATATAGCTCTTAAGGGCCAGTACACAAATTGAGCCAAATACTACACAACACGTAACCTCACTGAAGTCAATGGAATGTAAGTGGAATTTGACCCAGTTTGTTTGATCAAGAAATATCAGAAAATAGATTTTTTTTAATTATTATTATTATTATTTTTTTTTACAGACAACAACGAAGTAGGTAAATCAATACAACCCCCACTTCCCAAGCAACTCTGGAAAGCCAAGATACAGAATATAATAATAAAGGCCTAGTTCTTGTTCTCCTTACTAAAACAAGATTTCCTTGACATAAATGTGAGGTTTTAAACATTCATATACAAAACTATTGCTACACACACACTGAAATGAATTACTATAGATAAGTGTTTGACTTATAGCCCGAGATACCCTTGATACCCTTGATGTTGCGTCTGACGAAGTAGGTATTCACCCACAAAAGCTTATGCTCCAATACATCTGTTAGTCTATAAGATGCCACAGGACTCTGTCGCTTTTTACAGATCCAGACTAACACGGCTACCCCTCCGATACTTGACACCTTGATATTCAAGTCACTGTCACCTCGTATTTTTTCCTTTCTTGAACATGAGTAACGTAGATCCAGTCAGTATCTGCTAGGGCAAACAATTCAAAATGTGGCTCCTTTGAGAACAAATAATCCCTTAATGTATTGAATCTATATATGGAGATATCTGCCTCTAGAAAGTATCTCACCATTAGCTTACAGAATAACTCTCTATGACTAATTCATAAAAATACTCGGAACACCTTTATGACTGCTTTTCAAGTCAGAGGTTGGAAATTTTTAGTGGTACTTCACCTTCCCACTTCCTAAGGTAATTTCTGGATGTATCTTTCCACTGCAGTCCTGCCACAAATGGCATGCGGTCATTATACTGCACCTTAATGTTGGTGCTACTCTCCGAACGGCCCTGAGAGGTATGTGAGTGCTGCAGCTGGGTTCTGTAATTCACCTGCTTTTCTGGGACTTGCATGGTAAACTGGAAAACAACAATGAATTCTGATTAAAATTAAAAATCTCTCATCATCTGGACCATCAAGACCAACAGAACATTCACTCAGGTTTAGAATCAGCTAGGTCAAGTGGTTCTGCTTTGCACATTTGTAATTTCATTTTATAGATGTTCAAAGGTTCTTAGACCTGTTATAGACATTTTATCTATGGCATTTTTATATATGGTTAATTATGCATTTACAGCCTGATCCAAAGCCCACTGAAGCTGATGGGAAAAACTTCCAATTGACTTTTATGGAAAAACTCCCATTGACTTCAGTTCGCTTTGGATCAGCTCCTTAGTCATTTTAAAAAAGTCACGATAATAATTTCATGTCATTTGGTGCTGGTGTCTCAGGTAAAATCTATGCTGCTAGCAGGAGGTCACTGCTAAAACAATATTGAAATATACAATACACTTTATGATAGTTCAGATATAGGCTACATGGAAAGGTCACCATCTATTCTAAAACAACAGTGTTTGTTTTCATGTGCAGCTACTGCCTGAGAAGATTTGTAAAATCCATGCCCATGCGATGGCGTGTACCTTACCATTGTGGTCCACTGCCAGAGGCTCCGTGGTCCTACTACACCTCCCCCCAGGAAAGGAGGCCTGCCTAGAGAGGCTGCACAGAAGCAGCGAATCAGAGCCCAGCAGGCTTATATAAAAGAAGCTGCAGATCATTAGCAGGTAGTTACTGGCTGGGACCAGAGGAGCAAGGCAGAGTGCTCCTCTGTGGCCAATGGTGCTTGAGGGATAATCAAAGTTTGGTTATGGCTGAATTTGCTTCAGCTGGGAGGGGGAGGACCTGAGAACTGTAACTTTGAAGTACGGGGTGAAAATAAAAGGGCCAGGTGGGAAAAGGCCCAGGGAAATAGCAGTAATAAACTGAAGTGAGTGGGACGTAGCTGCTGTTTATAAGGCCTCTGGGTTGGAATCCGTAGCAGTGGGCAGGCCTGGGTTACCCCATTGACAAAGTGGTATAAACCCCAAGAAGAGGACAAGGCTTGTTTGGACGCCTGAGTGAAGGGCTAAATGTAAAGGCCCCAGAGCGGAGTTTGAAGAACCTGGTGAAGGCAGATAGATGGTTTTATTGGACTTTTGCTACCACAGAAGGGGTTCCTTTTGAACGTTGTGACTTGGTTGGAGGGTTGAGACACACAAGGCCTCAGGCCACTGAAGCTCTGTCAAGCGAAGCCAAGAACCTATAGGGGGCGCTAGGAGAAGGAAAAGGACTAGAGTACTGCATGCAGCAGCAAGAGGCACTGAAGAGGCGAGTGTTTCCTGTTACAGTCTCCCTAAGAACTAATATAGAAGTTTATAGGCATAGTTTCTGTAAGGATCCATTACAAATCCAGATAGGACATGAGTAACAGGAATTGCCATATGATTCATTATTCTATCTCTTGCAGCACTCAATACTGTATGCTTCAAAGGAAGGCACAAACTTACCATAATGCATCTAATTATTCTCTACTACATTACTGGGGAAACATTTTTCTGATCCCACATGTCTGGAGGAATCAGGAGAGACAGTTTTGTAATATTATCTAGCTATTGTAATTCTACAAGAAGACTTCTATCTAAATACTATATGCTCTGGATCCCTTCTTGTGTTTGATTGCTAACATTACAGATACCACTGCAGCATCTTGTGAACAAGGTAAGCTTTATTAGGACTGGCAAATCAGTTTGCATAAGCCAACCTAAAACTTCACAAAACTCAAACCAAATCAAGTTTGAACCTTTTTTTGAGGTTTGAAAAAAGTCCAACTAATGGGTTTTCTTGATGTTTGGTTTAATTTTCATGCATCTTTGAACTTCTTGGTCTCCAGTGGATCTGAACTTTTTCCACATATCTAGATATCTGGTTCATCTAATCCAGACACCGTAATTTTACCTTTAAAACTCTTAATAGGCCAGGCACTGAATAAGGGACATCCCTTAATGTAGAGGTATGAGTAATGTCCCACAACCCACATCAAATAATAAGATATCACATGAATGAAATACAAAGTTTTCAAGTAATGCTTGTGTAAGAATTTACTCACTGTCACATAACATTCTGACTGCACAATGAACAACATTTGGTGAGATGGTATCTCTCAAAAAAGCATGCTTAAGAAAAATGACTATGCAAACAATGGAGTCATCTCACTCAGTTTGCTTTAATGAAAAAAAAATTGTCTATGGGGCTAAAACTGTTGAGAGAGAGTGGGCTGGACTCTATTCCCTGTGCTCCAAGAGAATTGTTTAGTAAGTTCCACTTACTGCATGCAAATTGTTTGCACAGGAGTAAGTGAGGGAACATTTTGAACTCCAAAAATTATATTATTAGTGATGGTTGAGATGGGAAGAATTCAGCTTGACTCTCAGATCCCAGGTTGAGTTTGCTAAGCTGGTAGTTAGAGAAAACCTCTTCTGCTTCCAAACTGAATGTATTTGACTTTGATGTCATTGAAAGATGAACATGGCTGACCATTACACCATAATCACTTTTTCAGAGCACAAGCACAAGTTATGCCTCATTTTTTTATACAGTTTGCCCTTTACTTCCTGGCAACGTAGGTGCTATCCAACAGCAGGTGCTATTACCTCCATGAAGTAGTTGACCTGAGATGGACTTGAACTATTTTTAAATGTCTGGCTGATCAGTAGCTTCCTCTTGTTATTGATTTCATCCCAGTGTTTGCCATAGTTGACTTCCAGCTGGGAGTAGAGCCGAGATGCACTCTCTTCATGCAGCAAATGAACCTGCAGAAACAATACACCATTTCCCTGTGTCATCCTTTTCGCCCCTTATGGATGGTGCTGTGCATATGCAGAACGTTAGTAGCCCTGCCTACAAAAATACCCCTTGGTAGCAGGCAAGTGATAGTAAAAAGTTACGTCACAGCTAATGCTCAATATTTAAGCTAGACAGCAGTATATGTTATTAAGCTTCAGCTCTGCCTCCTAACAATTCAGAGAACAGGGAGTTTTGAAGATGTTAATCAGCTGAAGGTTAGTTACTGTCCAAAGGACATCACAAACTGAACCTGAAAAGTGTTACAAATCCAGGTAAAACATTCTAATTTCTGGACATGTAAGTATGATGAAACCATGACTTGGATTGT
Organism: Mauremys mutica; assembly: GCF_020497125.1. Lineage (NCBI taxonomy): Eukaryota > Metazoa > Chordata > Testudines > Geoemydidae > Mauremys > Mauremys mutica. Next base: position 63,895,156 of record NC_059082.1, read on the forward strand.
CTCTGTATGCTTAAGAGGATTCCAGGATTGCTGACTACAGAATATACAATGAAATCATATATTAATATGTAAACACTGGGATTAAAAAGCATATGCAAAAATATCCCACAGAAATTATATGAATGCATATATAAGAATTGAAGTCTCTGGAATTACTCTGGATTTACACAGCTGTAACAGAGAACAGAAATCGGTGACTTTTATTTTTGATGCCCTAGCCCATAGTAGGTAAACAGGTTATAAGCTAAACAAGAGGAAAAAAAGATTGTCCCCAAACTGACCTCTGGGATATCCCTGTGTTTGAAACCCTACACAGCTAATACATTGCAGCATATTGAACTCTCTACCTTGTGGTTATAGGATGGAGTCTGTGTACAGTGAAGCTCATGTCCCAAATCCAATTTGTATGCTTCATTTGAACTGGTCTCCACTTTAATTTTCTGTCCTGCATTACATTCATGCCGAAGATTTTTCGCATCTCCTGTTTGAGTCAACACACGCACATATGGAAATGCTTTGGCTTTTTAAAAGTGAAATATTCAACTCATACAGAATAAACTAGAAATATAACCCTAAGTCTGCATTATAGTTTTAATTTCATGTGATCATAACAACAAGTTCTTCACAGAAATATAATTTGTTTTATCCTAAGAATCTTGAGGTAAGAACACTCTTACGGTATCAATGAGTACGTATTTAGGGATGATGGGTTTGTGTTTTCTACATGAGAACTTGCCTCTGAAAATGAAAATGTTAATTAACAAACTAAGAACTAGATGATAAAGAAGTATACACTTCGTTCATTTAAATGGGCTGACAGTTTGCAATCAGTAATATCCTTCTCTAAATCCTCATCTGATTGAAACCAAAGGTTCCCAGCTACTGGTATGTATTACCAGTAACAAAACTTCAAGTTTTTAATCCAGGTGTCCCATACTCTTCTGATGGGGCCCAGAGGTGTAGCTAGTGCCTGTCTAGCACTTCGACTGCTCCCTGGCATGTTACAGTAGGTTAAAGTGCATGGAAGTGTGAATGAAAGGTATCTAGCAGAGGCTGTTTTAGCCGAGGTCTCTGTCTGATAAAACTGTTTATCAAGGTTGGAGATGACTGGCTTAGGTCATACAAACTTTAATTTACCCCACAAGTTTCATTAGAAATGAAAATCCTAAAACGATGGACCACATTATAGGATTTATTTATGATTTTAGGCCTCTGTTTATTTTATTTTCTAATAAAATAAAAGCTGTTTCCAAATTAAGGAAGTTGGAAACATCTGTTTTACATCTGAAGGCAAAATGAAAACGGTCCAAGTCTTTAGTCTGATTTTGGCCTAAGGAAAATCAAGATACTGCTTATGTTTGTTCTGACATATTTTCTACAGTTTCTCTCCCCCCCCCCTCCAACCCAGCGGTAAGAGCAACATCCAGGCATGCATTTTACTTCTTTGGTGGAATTTTTATTTGAGTAAAAACTTTTCAAAACCTGAGCAAGTAGCAGATTGCCAGCTTTTGCATTTTATTGTGGGTCTCGCAATACTTGGGGGTTTTTTGTTCTTGTTTTTAGTTAAAAGCTTAGCTCCTGGAGCCACAGGATGACATGAAAATCTTGGCTTTCATTTAAATAAAAAGTAGTGGCTGATGAGAAGAGCTTGAACACTCAAACCCTTTAGGCTCAAACACAAGAAGACACAAAAAACCCCACAATTTTTTTTTTTAAATTGCATGATTGTTAAGCCAAACTCATGATTGAATGCTTAGGATACACTGTATGTAAGTCTGGATTTGGTCCCTGATTTTTAGTACCAAGCTCAAAGATATTTGCTTTCAGTGATTATTTGTACAAACCAGAATAGCCATTGTACTGCACAAACACTTTCCATTTACTAATATGGTTGAAGAATATTTGTTTCCCTGTCAATGATATTCTAACTAACATGACACTAAATGATGACTTTTAGCAAAATAAACCATATCTGTGCTAGTTTTAAAAAGGTTAGCTAGTCATACCACTACACATGACCCAGGATTAATATGCCATATGCATGCACACAGTCAGGTTTTAATGCACGCTATGCACCAACTGCTATAGCTATTCAGCTAAAGCCATATAACTCCTTTGATTGTCTGACTGCTTTGGCTGCCCAGTAAATTTAATAGCTCAGTATTTCTAGTCTATATAATGTAGCTGGGGAAATACTGCAAAACATTTTCTGGATATATTTCCTCATTTTTTAATGAATTCATTGAATTTGTGCATCTGTTTTGTTCACTTTTCATAAACATTCTAGCAACTGCGGAAATATTTGCAGAAATAGTGTATTTTAAAGCAAATACTGGAGAATGTTCGCAGAAACCACTTTTAAAATTTATTCTGGGTTTTTTTTATTGGAATTCTGAGAGTTACATTTATCCAGCTGGGTAACAGAAGACAGTTCTAATGTTTTGGCTTTGCTCTTTAGCATAACAATAAATGTCATTTACACAGTACCTAGGAGTCCATATTTTATTCTCAGAGCATTAGCCCACAGGCTCCCTCGTTGCTGCAGCAGGCCAATGGTGTGAGATCCAAGAACACCTGGAAAGTAGGTCTCCCCTTCGAGTGAGTACTGCCTCAGTTTATCATCAACCTTTTTCTCCAGAAATACTACAGAAAGAGCAGAGGTTACCATGCAGCAGCACACGATAAGAACTGTGCAGTCTGAAAAAGGATACATTGTTGGGAAAAAACATACACCGCCTTCTAAAAAGCAGCCCTAGAGCCCAGTCCTGTGAGATAGCAAGTGCCTTCAGCTCCCCCAATGAGAGAGTGTACTGCCTTGCAGGATTGGCCCTTTAAGGTAGTGGTAAGGACTGGCCAGTGGCTATAGGGCTTTTCATGTCTACAGTAGCTCATTGGTTCAAAATCAGTCAAGATTACAGTGTTCGTACACTATTACTATGAGGTGCATGAAAAGAGGAGTAGATTCAGCCAAATTCCCAGTGGATAAGAGTCTACAAAGAAACAACATTGCAGCTGGCCACAACAAATGCCACTCTTGAAAGTATCAGCAGCCTGGTTCAGGACCAAATAGGGACAGAGACCGAACTCTCAGCCTGCAGATGATCTCCCTGGAATAGGGATGAGATGGACAATGTGGGGAAGCTCCCACTGGGACGGCCTGTGCTATAGATGAAGACAGGAGCTCACTTTCAGGCCTGTCAATAAGGCATCTTTCGCCACTTTACAGCTCCTTTTATTTATTTTTTCCTATTTATCTCGTCCACTCCTTTATTATGATGTAATAAATATTGAGCTCTGCAAGATTTCTCTATAGAAGCAATGCTGGGAGGGCAAGCATGACCCACAGGGGATCCTTGGAGATTCCACTAAGACAGAGCTTCTCAACCTGGGGTGCGTGGAATGTGTTCGGAGAGAGAGGGAGAGAGGGGGCTATGAGAAGCTGCTCTGCCTTCAGAGCTGGGTGGCCAGAGAGCGGTGGTGGCTGGCTAGGTGCCCAGCTCTGAAGGCAGCGCTGCCGCCAGCAGCAGCAGCTAAGTAAGGGTAGCATGGGATCCCTTACTTCTGTGCTGCTGATGGTGGCAGTATATGCACTTGTGTGGCAGGAGCTGTGTGTGTGTAAAGGACGACAGACACAAAAATGGGAGAGTGTGTGATCAAATACGTTTGACAACCACCACACTAAGATATTTTGTCAGAGGGGAAAAAATAGGGAGCCTAAGTGTTACATCTTTGATTTATTCCAGTATATGAATTCCCCTTTTTATCTAGCCACATTACAAGCAGCAGGGTTTTTAACACAATAGTGAATGATGGAAAATAGGATTCGAATATTTAAAAATAAATGACTCCTTGCAAATGTTAATGCTACTTAAAACTTTCTTTTCAGACAAAGGGATTCACGGAAGATGTTTAATTTACTATATAACTGCTATTATTTTTCAATGGTAAGTAAGTGTCACACAAACCTCATACATTTTAAAAGGCACCCCAATTAATTTCAAAGGGATTTTAGTTCCTATAAAAGCAGGGAACTAGAACATATGCTCTCTCTCAGTATACATCCCAAGGACACCAGATCCCACTCATTTACGTGACAAGTACTTTGTCCACCAACCTGAAAGAAATGCTGCATCCTTCAATAAATTATGCAGGGACACTGAAAAAGCCATTTTCTTGCCAAGTTGCTTAGTGATGTTTCCTGACAGAACGATTGGGCTGCCTTGCTTTATCAGCTTTACCTCCAGCTGGGCTGTGTATCTCTGCTCTCCACTCACTGTTTGCAAACCCGTCATTCCCTAAAAAAAAACCCAACCCAACAATACAGTTTGATTATGTTTTGAGAAACAGACTCAGTCAGCATTTGATGACTAGATACTAGAGATGGGCACCTTACCAATGCGGGAGGAGGAAAGGGAATATTTATATTTTCAATTTAGACAAATGTTGACAATGTTGACAAATAATGGGTGAGAAGACTGGATTTATTTTCCAAGCAAGACAAAGAACCCAGTCTTGTGAGGTGCTAGGTACCCTCCGCTCCCACTGACTTTAATGGGATTTGAGAACACATAGCATGTTGCAGGACTGACCAAAAAACTGAAACACAAAATGAAAACAAAATTTGTTTGATATGGTGTTATTGAAAAAATTGACTGGATGGCAGTTTGGAACTTTATTTTGGTTGGCTAGAATGCAAGTCAGCACTCTGCAATGTTAATTAGTGTTTGGTTTGCTGCTCTGCTAAAGAGAAAAAAGGTTCAAAATGTCTGGGTTGAAATTGTATTGTAGGAAAAAACAGCTGGCAAACTACTGTAGTTGTTGAAAAAAGTGTAACAATTAAGTAGGATTGGGATTACAGGCCCACGTTGATGCAGCTGCTAAATTGCCAATTAAGTAATGAAAAAAGGTGAATTATTACAGTCTAAATCTGTGGGGAAATAAAAATCTCAGTACAATTTCAATGTTAAATTTCTACCCACGTGATTTTTTTTCTTTTATAGTTTTAGCATTGGAATGATCCTGTTTCTCTCTCAGCTATGATGCAAACCATATCTTTTAAAGAAGAATATTTGGGATATTCCTGTATCTGCAAAGTTCATGCCAGTGAAAAGCTAACTTTGGGTTCAGTCACAGACATTATGCATGACCATTGTAAAAATTTGTGATTGCAGCTGAAAGCCTGCTCTAAGAAATCACTTCAGTTTATTCATTTAGCACCAAATGCAAGTGAAAAAATAGGCCAAATATCGTTTAAAGCCCCAATCCAGCATATAGAAGCACATGGGGGAATGGGCTGCTGCAATCACACAGAGCTTCATAGACTTCAGTAGGCTCTGCGGGTGCAGAGGTCTTCCTACTTGATTTTACTTTGAGGATCAGGCCCTCAGAGTAATACCACAATCAACTAGATTAAGGCCAAACTCATTTCACATAAGCCACCGTGATAACTTGTAACCTGGAGACAGTGGCAGCGGTAGTACCTTTTGTAACCCTGAACTATGTCGATGACCAGGGCCAGAAAATAGAGGTCACTATTAGAACTCTCCAGTCTGACAGTTCATTAGTCAGTGTTGCTGTGGGCACAAATGAAAATAGCTACAGCAGCTGGAGGTAAAAGGCTCTGTATTCAGTTACCAATCTTCCAAGCTACCTATCACCCAAACATCTCAGCTCTCTTCAAAAGTAGCTGAGAGGACATGGGAGGTTAAACTATATACACACTTACTAAACCAAAGCCCACTGAAGTCAATGGGAGTAGTCCCACTGACTTTGGATCAGGCTTATAGTGCACAGCTATTGGTGGTTTTAAGGACAAAATCTGAATGGAACAAAATTGCTTTTGCTTATATGTTGGTGCTTAAGGATATTTGATTATAAAAAAACACAATTTAGGGATGATCTGTCAGTATGTATTATCCCTACTTGAGTGAATGGATGTACCTGTAATAGAGAACTCACTCATTTCACTAATTGATTATTCAGACACTATTTCTGTATACATGGGTCTTATTGTCCTTCTATGGGGATTTTTTCATCCCATTTCTGTGTGTCTATTTCATCCTAGTATCGAAAACTTTGTATTTTGAGGATGTACCTTAATGTAATAGACATCTTTGTCATCTAGTATCAGCTCCAGGTGTCCAACTCGTGAATTCTTAGATAACTCAAGTTTTCCTTAGAGAAATAGGAAAGAACACAGGTGTTTTCCTTTTTTGGTACATATAAAGCTACAATATATTTTTTACCGTATCTTACGTGAAAACGTATCACAATACATTCTCAATGACTGAATAATACATTTACAGAATTAAACAACAAATAATAGCAGAGCAAAGGAAAACAGTAAGAGGTGTGGGGTAAAATTTGACTTTAGAGCCTAAGTCACATTTTCAAAAGAGACGTAGCTTCTACATACTTAAGTCCCATTGATTTTTCAGTGACACTGAGGTTCTTAAGTGGCTGTCATGTTGAAAATGTGACTTAGGCTCTTAAGTAAAGCTGGCTGGAACCTAGTATTCCTGTTCTGCAGGAAATTCCAATTATTTTTTTTTTATTCTGATTTTCGGCTCCCAGTGAGCTTGTGAACTTTTGAGAGCATCTAGGATTAACAAAGATGCAATTACCCCAGCTAATGGAGCATCTGTAATCATGTCATCTGCATTAGCTGAATGGCTATCATACAATTCAGTAGAAATTTACAGCTAGATCCTCCGCTGGTGTATATTGGAGTAAAGCTCCCCCGACTGCTGCTAACAGAGGATCTGGCTGCTAGTTGAAAGACCTACCATCAACTTGGATTATTTTCTTTGGCTGTATAAATTTGATTCTGAATTTTTTCTGTGGGACATTGAAATTGAGGTCAACCCCAACATCCCTTTTCAGGTCTGACTTTGGCGTCCCAATAAAGAAATGAAGGACAACTTCACTTGGAATCCAAGAATCCTCCTAGAAAAAAAAAGAAATGATCATGACATCTGCAATTGGCAGCGCATTTACAAAATGGAGCTGGCCATATGGAATTACGTCAAGGCATCACAGCAGGCTCCATTGCTAGGATATTAACACTGTTTTTCCAATGTACTTCTATAATCCTTGTATAAACCATTTCCAGGTGTGCATTTCCCATTTAATTTTATCTTTTATTCCAAATGTTTCTCATACATATGATAGTATTAATTTGCAACTAGCTGAATTTTCCAATCCCTGCCCAGTGATAGACTTATGAACTCTCATTTGAACACTTAGGATTTCACAGCAGCCTCAGAGCCTCTTGAAATTGTGCTGCCCCCTGCCAAACTTTGAGAAAATTCTAACCCATGATCCAGGTATAGAGCTTAACTCACTCAAACCTTTTCTACTATTTCCATTAAGTACCTTCACATTCTAGGGCCACATTCAATTAGCATTAGAATGTTTCCCCCCTACTATTCCTGGAAGCCTTTGAATTTAATAGGACAGAGTTTGACAGTAGAATGCTAAGTTTTGGACTAAAATCATAATGAACAAAATATTTTTTATAAATGTTGCTGAAAACACAGATTGGGAGGCACTAGTTTATGTGCCATTTTAAATGGTAGACTCTGTAATTCTGTACTGTGTGACCAGTTCAGAACATTGTGGGCCAATCAGAAAGAAGCTCTGCTGTCCATTGATGTGCCAGTAATTTTACACGGTCAATCTCTGCGTTTCTCTTGCCCCAGATCTGGGTATCCCAAAACCACAGTACTTTTCTCAGTTACAGTGTCTACAGCATTGCAGGCTGCAGATATCAACACATGGCTTTGCTAATATCACATCCTATTTTGCCTGGAATTCGTCAGCCCTGTTTACAATTTCCTGTTGGGTGGGACATAAAATGTGTCTTTGTCTGTTTCAGACCAAAATTCTTTTTGCGTCATCTTTGGCTACTCCATGAATTCATGTTCCAGTCACCTTTTGCTTCCCTCACTTAGCTAATTACAAATGGCTAGGGTTTTTCCTGGTTTTATTCACAAATGAGATCACCCCAACCCAGATTTATATCTTCCACCACCATAGGCACCAACTAGCTAAACACTTTTCCAAAGCAGTTTCCTGAAGATATCATCAGTAACCTTGGAACATTAGTACAGCCAGAAAACAGCCCTCGAATATTTTGAGTCTATAGATTTAGAAAAGTCAGAAATCCTTGCTGTCTTCTCCACAGTGCAGAAAATCCTCTCTCTTAGGCCTTGTCCATACAAAAAGCTCTACATCAGTTTAAAAAGTAATCTTGTAAAACTGGAACATAGCCCTAAAGTAGACACACTTAAGTCTGTTTAACTCTTGCTTAATTAATTTAGCTTAAGTTGGTTTCTTATTGATATCAGCAAGTTTTAAACTGGCAACAGTGCACCTGACATTAACAGTTCATACTAGTTTAAGTAGTTTGATTTTTAGGGCAATTTTACACTGCAAATATAGAAAAGGGGTTAAAAAGAGAGGCAGTGTTGCTTTGTGGTTAGCTCAAGGCACCAAGTAAGGAAGCTTGGGTTCTGCCCCCAGCTCTATCAGTGTCTGACTGTGAGACCTTAGTCAAGTCACTTAACTTATCTGTTCTCTGTTATATAGGGATAATAATTATCCACCACAAGTGTCAGGTAGTAATTTCCATGTAACTTTTTTCTTTCTGTGCCAAACTGGATCCTCTAGCTGCTGGCAACTGGCTGGGCTGGAGCACACAATGTGCTAAAATACTGTTTTTCACTCAAGTCTATGGAAATGACTAGATCTACCAAACCAACAATAATAGGTGCTGTAATTGTACCTGAGGAGTATAGTTATAGGCGGCTTCCATCAGGTACAGTTGCAAACCTCTGTCTTGCTTCTTTAATGTCATAGTTGCTTTTGCTGGTCCAGAGAATGGGAAAGGCAAGCCACTGGTTTTACCAGGGTAAGACATTTCAGAACACAACTGCCAGCCAAAAATCTTGGACACTGGTGAAACACAAGAGCATTGGATTCAGTTAGAACAGCATTATGATAAAGCCAAGAGGACACACAAACTTCTCACACAGAGGAGAATTACTAATGTGTAGATTATTCTGAGGTAATGGGATGAGAAGAAACTCACAATTGTGTCAAATGTGCTGTTTGTTATGATTCAGACCTCTATACGTATTTGAGAGTGATTTAATTCTGTATGATAGATACAATATCCACAAGCCTACCTTCCTCACTAGTGCAGGATTTGGTTTCTATATGGTCTTGGAAACCTTCAATATTTTCCATCCCATCCATTGTTGTGAGGTAAAATTTGGAGCTATAATAAAGAAATGTGAATAGTCATTCAAAAATGATTTATCTAATCACTGCTACAAGTTTTTATACATAATTGGCTGGTATGCCTTTCTTTCAGGTCTGTTTCATCTTCTCCTAGGTGGAAAAATATTATTAGAAAGGTGACATTCTACTGCGGTCTCTACATGTTTATATTCATTAGGAGAGCAAGTCTCTTCTTTGTGGAAGTCTTGGGTGAAGCTTATACTCCACTTTAAGCCTTAATAGGGACTTAAGTGGTACATAGATGGGTCTCAACACAGGGGTTAATTTGCCCCTAGGAGATGAAGAACAATCCTTACTCTAATCTTTATTCTAATCCAGGGGTCGGCAACTTGCGGCATGCATGCCAAAGGCAGCACACGGGCTGATTTTTAGTGGCATGCTGCTGCCAGCCGGGGTCCTGGCCACCAGCCCCGCTCAGCCCACTGCCAGTCTGGGGTCCCGGCCGCCGGCCCCTTGGCAGCCAGGGTCCCGGCCACCGGCCCCGCTCAGCCCTCTGCCGGCCTGGATGGACAGAACCCGGGCTGGCAGTGGGCTGAGCAGGGCCGGCAGCCAGGACCCCAGACCAGCAGCAGGATGAGACGCTCAACCCGTTGCCAGTCTGGGGTCCCGGCCACCGGCCCCTTGCCAGCCCCAGTCCCAGCCGCCAGCCCCGCTCAGCCCACTGCCGGCCTGGATGGATGGAACCCAGCCAGCAGCGGGCTGAGTGGGGCCGGCGGCTGGGACCCTGGCTGGCAGGGGCCAGCGGACGGAACCCCAGACCGGCAGCAGGCTGAGCCGCTCAGCCCACAGCTGGTCTGGGGTTCCATCTGCCGCCCACGCTGCCAGTCTGGCACTCGAAACCTTTTACTGGCACATCACTTCTCAAAGGTTGCCGACCCCTGTTCTAATTCTTACTCTTTAGAAATAGAACAATCGTATAGGGTCTGATTCTCCCCGATTCACACCAGTGCAACTCCATTGACTTCAGTGGAGTAACTCCTAATTCACACTGAGGAAAGTGAGCAGAGAATAAGGCCCATAAGATTGTACAGAGGAGGCAGCTCCTATCTAGTGAAAAGGAGGGACATAATGCATATAAAATAGTGAAGGATAAAAGCAAACCAGTCCAGAAAATTTAAAAGCAGCAAATTACAGAGAACTCCGTGCTAAATTGTGAGCTGACAAGGCCGGCAGTGTTTCTTGCTTATAGTTGCTGACAGGTGAAGGATGATGCCATGAACGGCTGCCATCCATTTGGTCTCACTCCCTCTCCCCACAGCCGTACCCCCATCCATAACAAGGGAGCACTAAACCCATGAAGGAGGGGCTGTGAAGTTGGAAAGCAGGAGACAAATTTAGACAAATCCTTCCCCAACTAGTTCAGCCCAAGTTAGGGTAATTCCTGGCTCTCCATGCTTCTCTTCTCCCCACCAATTTAGGGTATGGCCTGGCCATCAACTATGTTCCAATCCTGAATTTCTTGCAGGACTTCAGTGGGAGTTAGGGTGTGCAAAGACTCACCCTTGATAGGCACGAAAGGGTTAATAAAGTAGAAACAGAAATAACGTTGATTTAATATTATGGTTAAATGATTATTTAAGATTATTCTGAGATGAAAATGTTGGGTGTGGGGGGAGAGAGAAGTTGTGTGCATTTGGAATTGGATGGACATTGCACTACACTGAAGTAGTTGCCATAAGCCAAATACTTGTGCCATCTACAGATTTGCCTCCTGCCCATGCAGTGTGAACTAGAGCTTTCTAATTCTGCTTTGTTCTTTAGCTGAAAACTCATCAAAAGTAAATTAATGCTCTATCCCTTGACTTTTCCCTGATTCTGAAAGCCCCTGAAGACAGACTGCAAAACCAAGACATAGGTTAAAAAAAGTAGCCATGATCCACATGCTGTAAATGTTTTATAAATCTGTTGTCTTGTCTAAGAGGCTAGAGCATGTGGTTTATAATATGTCAACACATCCAGCCATCTTGCTGATCCAGAATTTTTCACTTGGACTTCTGTCAACTCTGAAAGTAAGAAAAGAGAAAATTGCTGGAACTATACACTACAAAGTCTAGTCCTCATTAGCACGAACAACTCAGCCATTTAACTTCTGGAAACTGTTGAGACATGAAGCATCCTTCACCCAACATTCAGTGATGTCAGCAGGTACTCGCCTGCTGGGTACACCTCATGGAACATGGTGTACCAAATGAGCCCAGCTATGTTGCTGCATACTATCAATCTGCAGGGATAAAGCCATGTTTTTGCTGCACTGGTGAAATTCCCTGAAATGTAGACTGCTTGGATGCAAAAGCTCCAGAGAAGACAGAGCATTGCTAGTCAGTGAGAAACTGGGGAAAGGAGAGGGAATGTCTTTTGCAGTTCATTACTGTCACATCTCTAATTAAAACAATACTGTACAGAGACGTGATTGTGATATGATTATATCTCACTCTGATAATAGGATATACACAGTTATAGAACGTAGAGCAATATAATCGTACAGTATAAGAGTAAAATTCTCACATATGGGCATGCATTGTTAAACAGGAATTTCATATTTTTTCCCTGTTATCACATAGATTAATTGATAATGAAAGTGGTTGTATATGCTGCTAGACAGCCCTACTGCTTTGACCCCAGCCAGATCTGACTATTTCCCTGACTTTTGACATCAGTCTTGGATTTAAATACCACTTTGATGTCTGTGCAATTATGAGAATCTTCAGCCAATCGAGTTTGTCTTGTTATTTCAACTCTTGCCTTCCACGATGCCCTTGCACAGATAGGAACAATCCCATTGCATTCCTGATAATATTTCTGTTTAGTTTGTCATATATTCCCACCCATCATTGCCTTCTTGCTGAAACACATTGTTATCATATGCAAGACACTTCTCCGCATTTCTTCTGAGCTGACCCACAAACACCTTCCTTTTACAAGCCCCAGATCAAAACCAGATGCTTTTGCTAATATAAGCTTAAATACATTTTCACCAAGTGGCCACTGCAGAACCATACAGAAGAACCAAAGGAAATAATGCACAGTTCACATCTCATGATTCCAGCGGCCTCTAGAGTCCAGGAACCTTTTCACTCCCAAAGTTACACATTCCCACTAAGATGAAGGGGTAAACCGATTCTCCTCTGTGGGCCAGTAAAACATACAAGAATCCTAATCACTTCAGAGACCAAGAGTCAAACCAGTTTCACTTTCCTGCCCCACCAACCATTAGCCTATGTAGAGAATCATAATGAATAATCAAAAACCTTCTGTGTTTTCTCTCAGTCCTTACTCAGCAAAACCCCCACTAAAGCAATGGGAGTTTTGCCTGAGTAAGAATCAAGCAAAAATTGAACAAGGATATCAGGATTTGGCCCAGTGCTTTTTTCCACTTTTATTAGCTCCCACTGGGCCTTCATAAACATCATATAAAAGATCTGAAGTGGGAATAGACCCAATAAGCGTCTATTTTCAAAAGGGCAACTTTGTACGGGGCATAGCTACACCATACTGAGTCACCCTGTTCAGTTTAGTACCAAAGCACAGTCACTATACCTACAGGGAGAAAACTGAATTCAAATTTAGAGTCCCACACGGTTAACAAACCTGCCAGCTAAGTTCAGATTTTAGAACATCATCATTGTTAGTGTTCTCTGGACATTCGGTAACCCACACACCTCCTGGGTGTGGTGTTCTGTCCCATCTAGTGGCACTGAGACCACTTAGAGAGATAAAACGAGTCTGCTCTGCAGCCTTAGCTAACAGCCAGTTTGCTTTTAGCTCATGCGATAGAGACTCATGCACTAAGCTCCAGAGATCCCAGGTTCTAACTTGCCTGCCGACGACTAGGGTCTGTCAGTGTTACAGTTGCACTCATCTGTTTTTACCTGAAATCGATTATCTCCATGGATTCTTCAGGGGTGTTCAAGAAAACTTTAAGTTCTTGTCCTTTTTTCACCTGGATTCCTCCATCAAGGCTGGTTGATGTCCTCAGTCCTGTTACCCAATTCAAGCCAGCTCTTCCCAAATTCCCCACAATTCCCATTTGGGCAGAAATCTGGATAAAAGCACTGACAAGAGATGAAAAGAACACAGTTCCCACTGAAAAGCTCCTCCTTATTTACCAACATCATTATCTAAGCCACAGGCTTCTTATCCTCTGTGGCACTGTACGTGTTTCATTGCTAACTTTAAAATTGAGTGAACATTTTGTTTTTTAAAATAACTTTGAAATATTCAGACACACGCATCTTAATACAAGCCACAGCAAAAGTCTGTGTTATAACAGAGAGGTATACAAGCTGAGGAATCTAGACCTGGATTCAAATCCAAACTCTACCAGAAGAGGCAAGGGAAGTGGTTGGATCCAGTGCTTTGGTTCAGGCCCATCTCTATTTATACGGGACATAGCAAAGATCAAGTAAACAATTCAAGAACACAGGTAAAAGTCTGACAGAGTCAGGTAAACTAATATAGGGCTAGATCCTTGTCTGCAATAATCTGGAATATAGCTCTGTTGACACCAACTGGATATATTTGACCCATAATGCAATTTATTCTCATATTCAAAATTAATTCATAATATCACAGATTATGGAGTGATGCTCATCAACATAGAGGAATAAATGGGTATACATTTTTTTTACCAGTAGCCTCAACAAAAGGATGAAATACTTTGGTCTCCCACATTTAATTTTTGGGGCAAGGATTTCTAGCCATAGCTCAGAAAAATCTTTAAACCAGCATCTCATCTTCAGGAAACTGCTTTGGAAAGTGGTATAGTTGTGGAAGAACAATGTGAGTATGTAAGACAAACACATGAGGTGTGTAACTTATCTAACTGGATTCAGAACAAACCCTCCCTCCCAATATTTTGTTTTAACAGGGCTAACTGATTGGTAGGAACACAGCAAAAGAATATTCCTGCCTGGATGACCTCACTGGAATGGCCTCATACAATTAAAAAGCACTCAGACCATACCCCATCCTCCTGGTCCCATTGGAGACAAAATCATGGAGATCTCTATGAAATCCAAGGGAGACTCAATTGTATTATATGAAAAGCAACTTGTGAGATCACCCACCTGGAAACATTTGTAAACTTGACTTTGAGGTACTATAGGTGGGCTGGCTAAAAAAGCAGGGCTGGAGAAGCACAACAATAGAGACTTTAAAATTAAATGAACAGCATAAAAAAAACCTGCTGCTTCCTGATAACATGGCAACATATAGCACACTGCTGGTCGCTGAATAGTTCTCCGTGGATTTCCTAATTGATTGCAGGGCACATCCACATGGAACTTGTGCCTAAAGCATCACTATGTTCTCGTCACTGTTGGAAGTGTGTGGAAGTAATAAATACATGGTAACACTATGCAGTTATGTAGCACTTTACATCCACGTGCCTTGTAAAAGTCAGCACACATTATTAATCTCATTTTACAGATGGGAAACTTAAGGAACAAAGGGTACATCTACATGGCAATAAAAGACCTGTGGTACAGCCATGGCTAGACAGCCAGCTGATGAGGGCTTGTGGCGCTTGGATTGCAGGGCTAAAAATTGCAATGTAGACATTCGGTCTGAAACCCCAGAAGAAGTTTTTAGCCTTGCAAGCCCAAGTCAATTGACCTGGGCTCTGAGACTCAGTGCCACAGGGGTTTTATTGCACTGTAGACATACCCAAAAAGGCAAAATGTCCTGAGGCAGAAGCAGAACCAAGGACTCCTGATTCCCATTCACATGTTCCAGACACTAGACCATGCTGTCTCTCTTCTATTACTACAGTTCTTAAAGATGTCAACCAAGCTCTTTCAAAGGTTCCTAGGATACATTTCATGATATTGGTATACAACCCACAGTCTGTAATCACAGTATGTTTCAAAGTAATTACAGTTTAACTACAATGTAACTGAATTATGAAGCTATATAGATATTGCTACTATATAAAGCATCTTTTACCTTGGCTTGATATATCCATTTATGAAAAAATTTGATCGTTGTTTGAAATCCACATTCCCTTTGATTTTTACATTGGTTGCTGCAGATGCATTTAAAGCCAGTCTAACCTGAAAGCCTGAAATTGATGGAAAGAACAATTCTTCAGTAGCCAGACTCAGTCTTTTATTAAACTGGACCTCTTGTCCCTATGGAAAAATAATGAAACAAAATAAAATTGCTATGAATATCATAAAGTTAGCTGCAAGAATTTTTCCAGACTTTTGCTTGGGACAGAACCATCCGCTGTGTTTTCCATAGCGGGTCCTTTCATTGACCTAGAGTTGGAAATTAATGAGAAACCAGCACCAAAGCTTATCTTTGGCAAGCCGTGTGAGTGTTTAAAGACTAGGTATTATTTTGCTCTGAAGTATGAAAGGTTTTGGACAAGAACAGGGACAAGACATTAAACTAAATTTTGTTCATAGCAACACAAACACATCCCCTTCTGTTACAACCCAGAGTAGATCCCACATATTTCCCAGTCTTAGAGGTTTCTAAAAAATATTCTGATTTGGTTAGATTTAAACAAATAATAATCTCCCATTCTTCTCCTCTTACATATCAGTTCAAAACTATTTTCTCTAAGCACCCACTTTCAATCAGCAAAATGGTTCCTTTTACCTTTAGAAGCTTGACAGCCAGCTCTGCCAGGTTCAGGGAATAATATTTCACTTGCTTCTTTATATCCTCACAGTCAAAAAAGCTGAGTTCATTTCCAAAAATCTTGATGCTCAGTTCACATTTCAGCTCCTTCTTTTTCCCCATCCTTTCAGTAAACTGACAGAGTGGTACAGAGTTATTTAGGAACAGGGGCTATTTACACAAAATACCATTCAACCGCATGCATCGCCAGTGCAGTTCAGATTATTAGCAGAGGGGATGGTGAGGCATTTGAACCCACACAAATATGACAAGCCCACATGAACTCCTGGTTATTAGGCCTGCTGTGTCCTGTATAGCATTCCACACACCAAGGATCAGTTACTTTCAGCCAGGAGCAGAAGTGATAGATGCTCCCAACTGAGCATATTCAAGATGGGTGAGGGACGGGGCTCCTGAAATGCTGAACACTGCTGTGACAGAGACAGATATGGCTTTGGGGAAACAAAACCACCGACCCCCCTGGAATAAATAATCTTTGACTCTTGCTGTGAATGGAACTCACCCATCCTGTGGGTGCCATGTTTGCCTCCAGATGTCACTAGCCTTCACCGCGATTTCAAACCCTTCAAAGCAAAGCCTCTCCCCCTGACTACAATGTTGAGGAAGTGGCAGAGGTGGACATATTGGCGTCACGTGGCTCCTAACTGCTATGAAAATCTGTTTGGCTATTTCTCCATATGTCCCTATATAATAATTTTAGTAAAACTGGTTGAATTTTTTTTTTATTTTCAAATTTCAACAAAAATGGGGCAAATATTTTCATGACATTTTTATGAATTATCCCCGCAATTTTTTTTTACCATCTTTATTTTTAGGGGATTTATGTCCTTAAAACTTTCAGCCTTTAATCCATGTGTTGATTTAGGGGTTCCAGCTTTACTGCTTCTGAATTGTGGATGAGTTTATGAAACCGTATCACGAAATTGCTGTGTCATGCTAAGCCTGTATGTATATGGATCCACCAGGAGTTAGCAGGGTCATGTCACATCTCTGCCAAACCTGAGATAATGATGGATGATCAGCACTCAGTGATTGTCTAGTCAAAGTAAGACACTTTGGGGACAATGGGTTTGCTCTAGATGGGAGAAAACACTCTCTCCTCTTGCTCTGGTTTGGGAGCAGTGGAAAGTTACCAAAAGGCAGAACAAAAGAAGCAGGTGACCCCAGCAGGAATCTACAAATGGATGCATGGAGGGGGGGGGGGAGAGGGAGGAACAGAAGACAGAGCCATTTTGCACCAGATTAAGATGAGAGAGGCTGCTGCAAGGGCAAGGCAGGTAAGGGGGCAAAGGACCCTGCCTGCCTGGGGGAACACAGATGGACTCCCAAGGGAAGGTGAGCTACTGAGGAACATCGCATTTAGGAAGTGTTATTGTTCTCTGTGTGATCTGTGCTTGCTTGTGCTTTACGCGATTATGAACAACAGAGCATTAATGTGTTAGATTCTGAGCAAAGTGTCTCTGAACGTTAGTTTCACAACATCTGCGTATCGCTCAGTGAGCTGAACTGTGAACCAGAAGCTTCACGCCTTCGCGGTAGAATTCTGGGAGGGGGTTTCTTGGTGGCTACAGCTTGTTCTGGGGCCTAGGGTGGTGGGTTGAGGAGCCCCATTTCTGAGGAGTAACAGACAGAGTCAGTGCCCAGGAAATGTGCCAGAGCAGTGGTTCTCAAACTTTTGTACTGGTAACCCCTTTCACACAGCAAGCCTCTGAGTGTGACACTCCCCACCCCTTATAAATTAAAAGCACTTTTTTATATTTAACACTATTATAAATGCTGGAGGTGAAGCGGAGTTTGGGGTGGAGGCTGACAGTTCACGACCCCCAATGTAATAACCTCGCAACCCCCTGAGGGGTCCCAACCCCCAGTTTGAGAACCCCTGTGCCAGAGAGACCAAAAGAGGAACTGTCTGCTGCGGCTTCAGAAATTTAACACACACACGCACACACACAGGCTTGGATTCCCCTCACAGCAGTCCTACTGGGTAGCAGGAAAAAGGTGCTTGCTAGGATCTGAGACACCCTGGCAGTGCAAAATAAAGCCTATCGTGCAAACATTCACACACATGCTTAACTTTAAGTATGGGAGCAGTCCCCTATTAATTTCAATGGGACTTCTTAGGAGTTTGATGTAAAGCACTTGCATAAGTGTATGCAAGATCAGGATCAGAATTTGTATATAAAATAAACACATTAAACATTGATTATAATAATAAAGAGCTGAACTGACAAATTTTAACAATTTAAACATCTGTTTAGCCTCTATTTCCAGAATAACCATGAACAGATTTTGCCTTTCTCCGAAGTATTTGCTATTTAAACTTATTAGACAACATTGTTTGCTATTAGAAAATTGGCTTGTGTTGGGTAGTTGTGATCAGTCAAGTAAGTCACATGGTACTGTATCTCTCCTCTGATTAGGTTAAAATAGCATGCTTTTGCTGGGTAAATTCATAAAAGAAAATGTAAAATTCTCCTTCCCCGAGTATTCTCATAAACCAAAAAGCTGCTTTCTGAGACCACATATGCTAGTGAAAGCTGATTACAAGAATGTCCATGGAAAGAGGCACAAATACAGCCAAAGAAAATCCAAGCACAAATATTGTCAAATTTAGAGCTCACAGAAATATGTTTCCGTTATCTGCTCAGCTCTAACATCAATCATGTGCAGGCTCCTATAAACTGCGTCCATCTCTTAGTTTCCAATAGGGAAAAAAAAGATGGTAAATATACTGTACTCCAAAAAGACCAGCCTTTCTGAACAATTGGGGTAAATAAACCAGACTATAGCTCAGCTGTTGCAGCCAGTCCCCACCACCTCCCAATCAGTTCAGCCCAGAGCATGGGTTGCTCAAACTCTAATCTTCATTTCATGGTAGCTGTACAATGGAATTCCATTCGAGTTCAGAGCACACACAACTGAATAAGAAATAAGTAACAACAGTGCACCAAGGCAGAAGCTCAACATTAAGGGTCTGCTTGTGTTCCTCTTGAAACCAATGGATTAAAAAAAAAGCCATCAATAGAACCAATTTAAACCTCAGATTATGGAGGGACAGCCCAAAGTATTGGTGACATACACTATTGTCTGGGAACCAATGCTTTGAGATAATATAGCTTCTGCAAAACAGGGCATGATTCTCCACATCCTTGATTCTTGCACAGTCATTAACACCTGTGCAAAGTGATTGTAAAACACTGCCACATCCAAAGGGCAGCATTCTACATCCTTTTTATACAGGACTTCTAGGCAATTCTAGATCAGACCCAGAGACTACTTTAGAGCATCACAGGCTTTAGCAGGATATGTATATTCAGTTACCTTTTTCACTAACTCACTCATCTTATTGTACTTTCCACCTGGACAGCTCTGCTTTGCGTTTCTTAACTTGGGCTTGGCACCTTTGGTCACAAGACGACGTCCACGGCTGTCTCTCTTTGAAGTCTGCTTCTTTTGTTTGGATTTTCCAGCTGCCTCCACCGGATTTTCTGACTTGGAGTTTCTTTCATGAGTATTTGTAAACAAGTATTCACTAAAAATAGCAGAGTGTTGGCCAACCATCTTCTGCATGAGATCTTCCGCATTCTCTAACCGTATGTTAAACTAGAGGAGAATATATTTAGAAAACCACACATAGCTGGGCATGTCCATACTCAGCAAATAGAAATTTAACTACCAGCATGGCTCTGGACTGGCAAAATGTAGACTTCTATAGCAACAATGAATTAGCCATACCAGGCCAAACCATTAGTCCGTTGAGTCCACTATCCTGCCTCAGGCAGTGGCCAATACTGGATGCCTCAGTAATAACTTCCATATCGCAACTATAGCCAACCATGTGATGCTCTATATTGGGGAAACATTTCTTTCTTAATCTGGCAGCAATCCATTTTCACCCTGAAGCATGTGTTCTGGCTACACCTAGTTGAGCATGTTGCAAATAATATTGGTTGTAAAATTACACACTTCTTTTTTCTGTGCTACATAGAAATTTCAAGTGCAGTTCTGTTCAGAAATCTGTCTAACGTGGCATTATGAGGGTCAATATACAATTGGTGCACATTTCATGTAAAAAGATTTTTTTTTCTAACTACTCGCCCTGCAAATGGTAACCGGGAGTCTGAAAATTAAGATGAATTCTTTCCCTCATGGGCATCTTCATCAGCAATAAAGATTCTGGAGGCCAAACTGCACCTTCAGCTCCAGCTGTGCAATTCCAGGTATAACAGGGCACAATTTAAAGACAATGAGGTTGCATATGCGTCACCATTTTGCAATAACCACAACCAGGAGTTGTCAGCAGGGATTGAACCTGGGGCCTTCAGCAACAAAAAGCAGTCTTGAACTAAAGGAGTAACTCTGTTGGGTTGCATCCAGCTCCCATTGAAGCCAATGAAAAGATTCCCAATGACTTCAGTAGGAGCTGAATTGGGGTTTAGCTGGCAGCAGTTCTAGACTTTATCTCCAATGTGGATAAGGCACTCGTGGAGGGTATGAGCTGCTTGGCTAGTCTGCTACATTAACACAGTAGAAAGAGAGTTATCAATCTGAACACAATTCAACCTGTTAATTGAAGTGTTGAAAGGGCTGATTTGTGTCCAAACTTTCATAAACTCACCAGATGAATCTCATATACAATATTTATTAATCTCAGGAAAAAATATACAACTTGATGAAGAAATCATAACTGGAAACTGTACCCAGAAACTATAAAGCACTTACTTCTATTTCAATACACTAGGCATTCCATGAAGAGGGAAAAAACAGAATTTACCTCCAATAGATTTATAGCCCGCCCTAGGGTGTATATAGTCAAGTTTGTCATTGTTGATCGTGGGATGAAAGATGCAGGAGAAAAGACCAGTGCTGCCTCCACATTAGCACCTGCAGTTGCTGCAATATAAAATATCAGACACTGGGTCATTTTAAGATCAAATATTGTCATTTACTTTTCAAGTTCCAGCCTCTCTCTGGGAAATGGCAGTTTTGTCCTTTATGGAGAAGAAGAAAACATTCAGCCAACAGATTAATCCATTTATTAACCCTTTAACATAGCAAAAACTCAATAGACACCACAGTATGCACAAATCCTAGCTCACCTACAGGAAGAAGCATTTATGGTTTATGTCTTACATATATAATTAAAGAGGAAGAGTGTTATAGTACATGAGCAAAAATACTAATCTTACTTTGCTTTTGAGAAACTAAAACAAAAAACAGATGTGCAGGGGAAAAAAAAAGAATTTGCCTTAATCTCCTCTCAGATTAGCGTAAATCCAGCAAAGTCTACATAGGTGCTTCAAAATAAAAACAATGAAAGTGACAGGAGAAGCAGGCCCCAAATATTTCAGAGAGAGTTCAGCTTAGTGGTATATTTGGTGCCTAGCGGTATGGGGCTTACTACTGATATGTAGGAAGATAAGAGTTCAGAGGTGAACTCGGGGAACCTCCTCCCCAAGTCAGTTTATAACACGGAGGAAGCTCAGTCGCTAATCATATCTCCTTAGTGTCCATGATTGCACTAGCCTGAACACCACTCTTGTTGCTGCTCTGGAGGTCCATGGAAGAGAGTGTTGTAGAGTCAAAGGAATGACTGGAAAGTACCAAAACAAAGTCGATTGGATTGGATTTTCCTTTCACTCACATCTGTTGTACACCGTCACATTCAATGGAGTGACCACTGATTTGCACCAACAGAAGTGAGAGCAGAATCAGGCCCGACGTTTGTATATCTGGGTTCTGTTCATTCACAAAAAATAAAATATTCTGTGGGAAAGTGAGGAATAAAGGAAAAAGAAAGCCACACAGGGATTTAAAGCATGCACATGTGGCACAAGGTCCAATTTTAAAGCAAAACATACCTGAATGGAAAGTGACATCTGAATATGAGGAATATTTCCATATCTCCCAGTCAAACTCTCTGCTGAGAATGTCATCAGGAAGAGACTCTCTAAGATATTGCTTCAGGGGATCATCTGTCTCCAGGAGCTGAGAGAGGTGACTCCAAACAAAAGAACCCACTTAAATTAGACAAAGAAAGAGGCTTGTCAATCACAGAAGAGGGTTTTTTATTTTTTAAGGAACTAAGATACAGTACCAGATTCTTCACTTATTTACACCTGTGCAAATCCAGAGTCACTGCCCCAGCTGCACTGGGGTTAACTCCAGTTTACACCAGTGTAACAGAAATCAAAGTCTAGATCACTAGCTAATCTCATTACTGGCAAAGTTATTTAAAACACCCAATTTTAATGCATCCTAGTAAAAGCCAGAGTTTGTTCTATGTTTCAATAATAGTATTTACAAACTTTCCAATTGCTGTAGTTAACTAACTAGCATTTAAAGATAACCAACCTCACTATTTGCAGTATTCAATGATTTTTAATAAGAAGTACAGAATAGCACAAGGGAATGCACTGGATCGGAGGTAAAATGGACATGCTGCTCAGTACCAACAGTGTAGCTCCAAAGATTTAGAATGATTCTGGATTTACATTAGTGTAACAGAGCAGAATCTGGCTCTCTGGCACCAAATAAATCCATAATGAAGAGGTCACTCTTTTGTTATCTAATTACATTAAAAAACTATATTAAAACAGCATTAAGGCTGCCCATGCAAACTTAATTCAGCCCCCTTGTAAGTATGCGTTATGATCAGTTTCCCCCAACATCACATAGGAAGTCTATGGAAAAATCTGGAATGGA
This sequence comes from Mauremys mutica, assembly GCF_020497125.1. Classification (NCBI taxonomy): domain Eukaryota; kingdom Metazoa; phylum Chordata; order Testudines; family Geoemydidae; genus Mauremys; species Mauremys mutica. The sequence goes on from NC_059082.1 coordinate 63,917,809, forward strand.
ACCTTGCTCTCCTGTGTTTCAATCCAGTGCCTTAAACACAAGAGAATGGTCTCTTCTTGAAACCTACTGCTCCATTTTACTATTCACCCTGAACTGTCTTACGCAAAGATCTTGTACAACAAATAGTCATATAATTAAAGACTGCATATGCAGACATAGGCGCCAACTCCGTGGGTGCTCTGGGGCTGGAGCAGTCACGGGGAAAAATTGGTGGGTGCTCTGCAACCACTGGCAGCTCCCTCTCCCTGCCCCCCCCCAATCCAGCTCACCTCCGCCTCCGCTCCGCCTCCTCCCCTGAGCGCACCGCCCCGTCCTGCTTCTCCCCCTTCCCTCCCAGCGCTTGCGCCGCAAAACAGCTGTTTCGCACAGCAAGTCTGGGAGGGAGGAGGAGGAGGAGGAATGCGGCACGCTTGGGGGAGGAGATGGGGGGCAGGGATTTGGGGAGGGGTCCAATAGGGGCAGAGAGGAGCGGAGTTAGGGTGGGGACTTTGGGGGCAGGGGTGGAGTCGGGGTGGGGATGGAGACGGGGGCGCAAGCACCCACTGGAGGAAAGAAAAGTTGGCACCTGTGTATCCAGAAGGGGGTTGAAACAAGATTGCATGGGCAACCCAACACAGGCATTTCCCAAATTATGAGTGCCTGGAGTTTGCAACACTAACATTCTTTTAATGAAGTTTTTGGCATGTAATTTCTTAAGTTGTTTTAAAAAAGCAAATGTTTAAAAAATTATATCATGTGGACTTATACCAGTGATTCTCAAACTTTTGTACTGGTGTCCCCTTTCACATAGCAAGCCTCTGAGTGCGACCCTCCCTTATAAATTAAAATCACTTTTTTATATATTTAACACCATTATAAATGCTGGAGGCAAAGCGAGGTTTAGGGTGGAGGCTAACAGTTCACAACCCCTCACATAATAACCTCATGACCCCCTCAGGGGTCCTGACTCCCAGTCTGAGAACCCCTGACTTATACTGACCCCTTACATGGGTCTTCAGCAGAGTCAGAACCCACAGCTTTTAAATCTGTAGCACAAAGCTTGATTACTTAAGCTACAAGTTACTGGCAGCAGTAGTAGGCTTTAATCTTCCAGGTGGTTCACCTGCTGTATGGCACATACTTTGCCAGTGGCTTACACAAATGTTTGACAGAAAACAAGGGGATCTGGGGAATCTTGTGTTCTAGCCTGGTTCTAAAGTACAGTCTAGTTCAGGGATGGGCAACCTTTGGCAGCCGGCCCACCAGGCTAAGCCCCCTGAAGGGCCAGGCCAGTTTGTTTACCTGTCGCATCTGCAGGTTCAGCCGATCATGGCTCCCACTGGCTGCAGTTCGCCATTCCAGGCCAATAGGGGCTGCGAGAAGCCGCAGCCAATGCATCCCTTGGCCCTCGCTGCTTCCCACAGTCCCCATTGGCCTGGAACAGCGAACCATGGCCAGTGGGAGCCGCGATCGACTGAACCTGCAGATGCCGCAAGTAAACAAACCAGCCCGGCCCGCAAGGGGGCTTACCCTGGCAGGCCATATACCAAAGGTTGCCAATCCCTGGTCTAGTTGCTACAGACAGCATAGCCAAGCATATAGATTAGGCACATTTGTTGTGGAAGGCAATTCCTGCTACTGCTGCTGCATTCTTCCTCACACCCAGAGTTCTAGTGCTGTGCCTGGGAGCACACTCCCAGTATGTGAGAGAACTCTGAGGGTATGTCTACAGTGCAATTAAAAAACCACGGCTGGCCCGTGCCAGCTGACTCGGACTAGCAGGGTTCAGGCTGTTTAGACTTCTGGGCTTGGGGACCCACCCATCTCACAGGGTCCTAGACCCCAGCTTAAGTGCGGAAGTCTACACTGCAATTAAATAGCCCTGCAGCCTAAGCTACGTGAATCCGAGTCAGCTGGCATGGGCCAGCCACGGGTGTCTAATTGCAGGGTAGACATACCCAGAGAGTCTGGACGGTATGCTTAGTGCAGATGGAATGTACAGAGATTTTTAACTCCAAGCCTCTAACAAGCTCTACTAAGCATGTGCAAATGGTGATTTTTTTCAAAATCTTAAAACTTGACCAAACTAGAGGTATTTTCATGGGGACAGCCGGAGGTCTCTTTGTCCATTGGAGCATCCCCCTTGCCAAATTTCAAGTCCCTGCTTCAAAGAATGGAGGCACTAGGATGCCTCAAAAATGATTTGAAAAAAAATAACATTGGCCACATGATCAATTATTCCCTAACCTCATTCTCGGAAATGGCAGATCCATTTTGGTGAAACTTAAAAAAGTCAGGCTGGGACGAAGAGCAAGCACAGAAAATTCTGGAGTAAACAGTTAAAGTCTGGCAAAGTTATAAGCAATTGAAAACAGAGATTTAGAATGGAAAGTGTTAGGCAACCTTAAATATAGACATCACTACCAGCTCCACTTACAGTACCACCTAAATAAACTCATGTAATGAGTAGTTTTCTCAAGGTTTACAATTCCACGTGCAATTCTGTTTCCATCATACAAGACAACTGGCAATGAAAGGTCTTTACATAAAATAAATAAATCTGAGGCTGTTATATTTTTGGAACCCAATTCTCTAACAGGAGACTGCCAATTGCTTGCTGCACTGGCTGCAGAGATGCGTTCCCATGCTCCAGCTTCACATATAGAGTTGCAGTATTTATATGATTGTTTGGGAGGGTTTTGCACCTTCGGACTTCGGGTATTGTTGCTCTCTGTTCATGCATGAAGGACCAGGGAAGGGTGAGTGAAGAAATAAGCTCTCTAACAGGTTGTAATACAGCTTGATTTTTCATGTGTTTTTATTCTGAACAAGGATCCTGAAAAGCAACATGTGCTTTATGCCCTGAAAGGCATCTATTACCCATGAATCAATTATATGACTAGTGTAAATTCCACGTGCTCAGAAGCCCAACAGAAAAAATCAAGACAGTTTCTAGATTTTAGGGTTCTTGCCTTCAATCATTGGTGCAACCGGACAACAGTTTTCATTTCTGTGCAGATCTGGCTCATAAATCAAAAGTAATACAGATTTTGTCTTTTCCAGGTTACAGAGAAGAGGATCACTATCTGTGCTGATTCTGGACAGGGTTAAAAGCACCGGATCAAATTATAATTATTCCTTGTTGATTCTGGTGAAGTTGTTTATAGAAAATCCCTCCTTCATCCCAAATCCTGGATCATTTTAAACATGTGTTGCTTTTGTATAGGAAGCTGGTGAGATTCTTCACTTCTATATAACCCAGATGCTTATTTTCACACTAGTTGAAATGGCTTCCCCTCTGGAAAATCTACCACATAAACAAAGGCAGTGTTTTAAACCAAGCACAATGGATTTTCTATGCAGCATGAGTTTTCAGTTCAGCATCTAATATCATCAATCTGACCCAGGTCAGGCAGCAATCAGTCATGGGTTGGGCTAGAATTACTGAAACAAACAGTATGAAGTAAAGAAAAAGACTGCAATACTCTTGCCTAGAAACTATGCATCTGAACATATTCCAAATACATAAAACAGTCAAAGAGATATTTTTAAACAACACCCCTTCTAATCCAGCATGTTCCCCTTCCCCCACTTTTCTTCTTCACTGGATTATTGATGTTTTGTTGTTGCTGTTTGCGCCTAGTTGTTTGCCAAAGTTGTCAAACTTTAGTCTCCAGAGCATTTCCAGGTGGTCGGAAGAGCTGCTTCTGTCATAACGATGAAGCATCTCTCAGTAAGTCTTGCTGCTATTTGCAGTCGAGTCCAAAACCCTTAAGGTTTCCACTGACTGTGCGATCAACTAAATTAAAATTAATACACCTCTCTGTACCCTTCAGAACTGTGTTTGTCTCTGGTGTAAATTCAACCCGATTAAATATACAGATGACACCAAAACTGATGGACAACACATGCAAAGGAGGACACCACTAGACAGCACAGTGTCCCGGAGAGAGAAGTGGAGGTGAAGCTGTAGGCAATAAGAGGGGATTCAATATTAATAAATATGTAGTACTATACCCAGTGAACAACTAATATAAAATGGGGAGATGGGGAACATTTTAAAGGGCCACTGTGAAATCCTTTGTAAACAGCTTTTATAATACCTATTACCTGAAATAATTTTCAAAAGCTTGGAAATTTGTTTATTTTTTTGCTACTTTTTTCCTTCTCCATTCAGCAAACTTTATAATTAGCCATTTGTGTTTGTAATGTAATAAAACTCAGCATGGCCTGTTGTTCCTCTCTCAGGCTCTTTGATGATGTCAGTATGTGTTCATTAAATGCTGCCAGCTGAGGGAGATCACACCGGATTTTCTTTTGTGCACCATACCAACTTGTTGACAATTAAAAAAAATAAAAATTAAACCCCCAATTCTAACAATTTTAAAGTAGGTAACGTGGAGCTCAAACAGGTTGGTACCTCACGCACCTCTAATAGAAATCAAATAAAAAAATCAAGTCTAGAAAATAACATATTTAGGTATTTTTAACATTTCAGTAGCTGTCTGCTGACCTTGGCTGGATGTCTCCTCCTGCAAAGTCTGTTGTACTTGGTTAAACAGCTCTTCACTTGGACATTTCATTGCTATATAATATGAAGCAATTCTTATTTCTACATCATCATCGGCTGCTTGATATAAACGGACTAATACAGTACGCTTGAAAAAAAAAAAGATTAAGATACTTACTCTCCTAAAAGAGTTGAGGTGCATTAATTTCTAGGTATAAGCGGCTAGCCATTGCAACAAGCATTGGGGAAAGTAAGTTGTTTTATACAATATTAACACACACACATATATGTACAGCATAGCATCCTGTTCACAAAGTCCCAGGATGCTATACTATTACACAGATTGGGATGGATCCATTGAGCTATTGGGGAGCATTACTATTAACATAAATGAGTTCAGGACTGGACCCAAATACAATAATCATTAATACAGTTTCAAGTAGCAGAATTTACTAGTCCAGGACCAAATCCCCGGTTCCTTATCCAGAGCCTGATCCTGCTAACACTTCTGTGTCTGAGTAACTTTTCTTCACATGGGCAGGTCTTCTTCCATATCTTACAGGTGGAAGGAAGTCATTTTGTCCACCCAGTGTTTAGTTCATACAATGTCATTTATTCTTTTCTACTTAATGGTACTCCACGTGACAATTTGTTTTTACCAATGAGAATATAGTAATGAGTGGTATAACCATGTAACCCAGTTATACCCTTGAACTGCACACAACATTTCAATAGATTTCAATGAGCCTCTGTATTTGTCACAATGACAGTATCAGGCTGTGTCTCAGCATTGGAAGTAAATCAGTTAAACAAATGAGGAGGAAATGCTTTGTCTTTCTTAGTATACCTCAGAGTGCGAGTCCTCTCAAGTGTGGGAGGAAATTCCAGGTCTATCTAGCAAGACATGCTATAGGCTAGTTTTGCCTCATTAAGGCCTGGGGGATATGGCTTTATATTCTCCTGTGTCTACCAAAGGCTTTGTCAACCATTTACTTCTCTCTAGCCAGCTAAGAATGGGAATGTCTCAGTTATAACTAGGCTTATCCATTGCATAAAACTTCCAATACTTCACATTGCACTAAAGGAGGTTGAGGAGGAGGTTAAAAAAACACCACCACATGAGCCCCTCAGGGGCTTCACCAAGGCAAGGTTAGCCAGGCAGCTCAAGTTACCACCTTTTATCAATTCGCCAACAGTTACCACAGTGGGATGCTGAAGTTATCTAAGCATAGCGCTACAGTGATACCTGCAATATTACAATGTGGTAATTGTATTGCACTTCCATTATGTTAAAAGGGACCTTTTGCCTTTGAAAAGATCACATTTGTCAAGAAAAACATCTGAATGCTTTTTTTGCTTCTCCAGCAAGAACACAGTCCTTCCCAACCTCCCCTGCAGCAGAAAGAGTTCTGCTGCAAGATGCTTTTATATTCGGTTCTTATTTGTTTGCACACTCCAGAATTATTTCACACAGGGGCACCATTTTAGATTTTGCAGGAGGGGGACAACTTTAACCATGATTCCAAGGGCTACTTAGGCACCTGAAAACTCTAGGGTTTGGCGTGTGTGTGTGTGTGTGTGTGCACGCGTGTGTCTCAGATAATAACTTAGAAATTAGCTGATAGGGCACTGTATCCAATTCTTATATATAAAAAAAGGATTAAATAAATATTAGACCTACTCAGCTCTAATAACAACATGTTCTCACATCATGTATCAAGTCACTTAAGGGACACTGGTTAGGTTTAACATTTTAATGTATATTCTTTGTTACTAACTCTTGAATACAGCAATTGAAACAATTATAGAAAAATCTAGATTATTTTCTATCACTTATTTGAAGTTCATCAAGTCTGGAATAGACCATTTAACTTTGGAAACATCCTGCTAGGGCAAGGCCCCATGAGTTTATATTGTACCTGCCGGGGGCTTTAGAGGTGTAACCTCACTACAGATAACAGACTAGAAACTAACTTTAAACAGAAGTGAAACGGACACTTTCAAGTCACTTTCACAGTGTTGCCAATCTCAAATATTCAAAAACCATGAATCAGGCTCACCAAAAATCATTAGATTGTTTTTTAAATCATGAGATTATGTTAAAAAACAGATTTGGGGTTCTTTTTATTTGCCTTCTGCTTATAGAGCCTTTAGGGTGCACTGGGGTCACATTTTTAAGCTTTCTGCACAACCACAAGGACTAGAAATTTTCTTTAAGAAATGAAGGCTGAAATAATCACATATCCACTTGATTCCAGGAGCTGGGGCTTTAAGGAAAACAATCATCATGAGACTCATGACAAAATTATGAGAGGTTTCAGAGTGGTAGCCGTGTTAGTCTGTATCAGCAAAAAGAACGAGGAGTACTTGTGGTACCTTAGAGACTAACAAATTTATTTGGGCATAAGCTTTTGTGGGCTAAAACCCACTTCATCGTATGCATGCAGTGGAAAATACAGTAGATAGATAGATAGACAGACAGACAGACACAGAACATGAAAAAAATGGGTGTTGCCATATCAACTGTAACGAGACTAATCAATTAAGGGTCACTCAATTACAGACCTAAAAGTAGCAATACTCCAACAAAGAAACTTCAGAACCAGACTCCAACGAGAAACTGCAGAATTGGAATTAATTTTCAAACTGGACACCATTAAATTAGGCTTTAATAAAGATTGGGAGTGGATGGGTCATTACACAAAGTAAAAACTATTTCCCCATGCTATTTTCCGCCCTCTACGGTTATTCACGCCTTCTAGTCAGCTGTTGGAAATGGGCCATTCTGATTATCACTACAAAAGTTTTTTTTCTCCTGCTGATAATAGCCCACCTTAATTGATTAGTCTTGTTACAGCTGGTATGGCAACACCCATTTTTTTCATGTTCTCTGTGTATATATATCTTCCTACTGTATTTTCCACTGCATGCATCCGATGAAGTGGGTTTTAGCCCACAAAAGCTTATGCCCAAATAAATTTGTTAGTCCCTAAGGGCTGGTCTACACTGGGCGGGGGGGGATCGATCTAAGATACACAACTTCAGCTACGTGAACAGCGTAGCTGAAGTCGAAGTACCTTAGATCGAATTATTTACTGTCCTCACGGCACGGGATCGACGTCCGCGGCTCCCCATGTCGACTCCGCTACCGCCGTTCGCGTTGGTGGAGTTCCGGAGTTGACAGGAGCGCGTTCGGGGATCGATATATCGCGTCTAGATGAGACGCGATATATCGATCCCCGAGAAATCGATTGCTACCTGTCGATACGGCCGGTAGTGAAGACGTACCCTAAGGTGCCACAAGTCCTCAGGGCCACGGCAGGCAGGAAAAGAAAATAAACAGGCACGGGAGCTCTGGGCAGCTCTTCCTCTTGAAAGAAGGTTGGAGGGTCAAATCTTGTAGTCTTTAATCTAGTAAAACTTCTATTGCCATCAGTTCCTCCATTCATAAATATAAACATCACAGTGAACATGTGATAACATGTGTGGTCAATAACTATACACTTCACACTTAAATATCTCAGCTTTCTTATCCAGAGTTATACCGCTTATATGCGCTGGTTTAGGGACTGGATTTTCTGGCATATTCTCAACAGTGCTGCATCTGAGCACACAGATGATGCCCAGAGAATAATGCAAATCATGCCAATAATCATCGACTTTATGGACTCTGTGGATGCAGTTTCTGTTCTTTGTTCTGGAATTGGCCTGAATACAGCTGAAACCCTAAGAATTTGAGGCATAAACACATCTGGTACTCATACAGCACTTTCTCATTCCTTCCTTTTCTCAAACTCAGAACACAAAATGACTGAACAAAATGGTTTCCAATTAAAATGTAAAATTACACAGCAGCCATTGCTGTACAACCCAGCATGGGGCAGAACCTGCCACCCCCTGGGAATTAAGTCATCTCCTCTCATCTGACTCTCATTCTCCATCCTTCCTGACTTCTGTGCTGCTTTACATGCTGTCAACCGCAACATTCATCCCAACCTTCTGACCGTTTGCTGGAGTCTCAAAGAACTGACCGCCTTGGTTTTGCTCCCATCTATCAGAGGCCTCTCTTTTTTGCAGCATGTGGGGGGGGGGAGGGGGGGCGTGGAGAGACTGGTCTCATCTGCTGGATAGGGAGCTAGCCCTGAAAGACCTAGGTTCTACTCCCCCTATGGACTTCCTGTTTGACCCCAGGCCAGTGCTTTAAAGGACACAATTTCAAAGGTTTTTAGGCACCTTAAGATGCAGCTAGACAGCTAGCAGGGTTTACAAAGCACCAACCTTCTAAGTAGGATGACCAGATGTCCCGATTTTATGGGGACAGTCCCGATATTTGGGGCTTTGTCTTATATAAGTGCCAACTACCCCCCACCCACTGTCCCAATTTTTCACCCTGGCTATCTGGTCACCTTACTTCTAAGTGCATTTGAAAATCTCACTAGGTGCCTAAATACCTTTGAAAATCTGGCCCTTAGTCTGTGTGTGCCTCAGTGTTCCATCTGTACAATGGGGATAACAGCACTGCTCTACCTCACCGAGGGGATGGGGGGAGAAATAGGTTAGACATTGTGAGGTTCAGCCTCAGATACTATGGTGATGGGGCCACATAAGTACCACAGGTAGAGTGGGAACTTCTCTATACATTGGTAGCCCTTCCCTGGGTTTGACCCCTTCTTTTCACCTATGCCTCCAAATCTCCGGCTTTTCCGAATGCAACCTTGGCTCAGTGTTTTGCTGTACTTTTTCTGAGTCCCCAGTGTTCTCTCTAAAACAACCCCTCCTCCCTCTCCCCCCTCCACAGAGGGATTCCTCTTTTACAGGCTAAACTTCCATATGCTTAATTTAATCACCAGCCCTTTCTTATCTTAATCATCCTGCCTCTGTTGGTAAACAAAATACTGACTCCCTGCCCCAGGGGCACCTCTTCTCTGCAGAACTTAGCCCTGGTCTACACTGGCAGGGGGGAAGGGGGAGTCGACCTAAGATACGCAACTTCAGCTACGAGAATAGCATACCTGAAGTCAACGTATCTTAAGTCAACTTACCTCACGTCCTCACAGCGCGGGGTCGACTGCCGCCACTCCCCCGTCGACTCCGCTTCTGCCTCTCGCCACGGTGGAGTACAGGAGTTGACGGCAGAGCGATCGGTTTATCATGGCTACATTAGACGTGATAAATCAATCCCAGATAGATCGATCCGGCGGGTAGTGTAGATATACCCTTAGATTTCACACTAATGCTGTGCTGTAGTTAAGAGCTTCACCTGGGAGCTTGCATACCTGTATGAAACACGGGGGGGCTCTCACCCTCCCCTGCCCCCCCAATTGGTGACCCTGATTTCACACAGCACAGATTCCAATACAGCACCAGTAAACCATCAACCACTGAACACATCACTTACATTGGCAGAACAGGGAATGCGTCTGAAGGCCTGTATGGCAGCCAGGCGGATTTCAGTGGGATTGCTTCTCAGGGATGCACAAGAACTCAGGCTAGGTGTTAGAGATGTTGCTGCCAGCCCTGCATTTCCAATTGCTTTTAACACTAGCTGCAGCTGAAAATACAAAGCAAGACAAAATGGGAAACCGAGGTCAGGGCTGCTAAAAACATCCCATCACCTGCACAAGATATTTTATTACTTTTACATTATCACATTTTCTTTCAAAATATTCTGCCTAAAACAGATCTCTGCTCACCATATTATTGCCGCATGGGGAATTCTCAATAATGAACCACAAACATGAGCAGATCTGTGGAATGAACTGCGGAGAAAAATTGCTTGGACACAGGATGCAAAGGTATCATTTCAGACACTTCTGTATCATTGCTGTGTTGTTCTTGCAAAATTTCAGAACAGCAAATACTGAGAGTGTCCTTGGAGATCGCCTGGAATCAATTGTTTAGCTCAGAGAAGGTGATAGCAGAATATCTTCCTATCTGCCAGAGGATCAGGCTGGGTCACAACTCAAAAGATTTGCCGGCATAGCTATGTCAGTTCGGAATGTAAAAAATCGGCACCCCTAAATGACACTGTGCCAGCAAAAGCTAACGCAGTTGCACTGGCAAAAGAGTCCATATGCTTATATCACTTATTTCATTCAGGGAACTAAGGGCATGGCTACACTTGCAGATGTAGAGTGCTTTGAGTTAAATCAGCCTTCAGAGAGTGCAGTAGGGAAAGCACTGCAGTCTGTCCACACTGACAGCTCCAAGCACACTGGCATGGCCACATTTGTGGCACTTCCAGTGGCATTGGGAGCGGTGCATTATGGGCAGCTATCCCACAGAGCATCTCTTCTCATTCTGGCGCTGAAGTTTGTGGGAAGGGGTAGGGGGTACAGGGCATTCTGGGTCCTGTCCCAACACTCTGTGATGCATCAGTTCACATCCCAGCAATCCCTGTGCTTCCGTCCACATTTGGTGCCATCTTTCAATTTTTTTGTAGTGCGCGCTCTGTCTCCCCTTTCAGTCTGCAGGAAAGGAGCCTGAACTGCTGAGGAATATGCTGACGAGTCTCGCCAGCACGTCACGTTTGGCAGTCGAGTTACTCCTTAAGCTCTAAGCTGACAGTGAGGACTCCGACGATATCAACTCGAGTAACGCATACAACATGAGATTGATTGTGGCATTCACAGACATGCTCACCACTGTGGAACGCCACTTTTGGGCTTGGAAAACAAACACTGAGTGGTGGGATCACATAGTCCTGCAAGTCTGGGATGACAAGCAGTGGCTGCAGAACTTTCAGATGAGAAAAGCTGATCCATGGGACGGAGCTCGCCCCCATCCTACGACGTAAGGACACGGGATTGAGAGCTGCGCAGATGGTGGAGAAGTGGGTGGCTATTGCAGTCTGGAAGCTGGCAACTCCAGACAGCTACTGATCGGTCGCTAACCAGTTTGGAGTGGGAAAGTCAACCGTTGGAATCATGTTGATGCAAGTTTGCAGGGCCATTAATCACATCCTGCTCAGAAGAACCATGACTCCGGGTAACATGCATGACATTGTGGCTGGCTTTGCACAAATGGGTTTCCCTAACTGTGGAGGGGCGATAGATGGGACGCATATTCCAATTCTGGCACCAGCCCACCTAGCCTCTGAGTACGTTAATCGGAAGGGGTATTTCTCTATGGTTCTCCAGGCACTTGTGGATCACCATGGGCATTTCATTGACATTAAGGCAGGCTGGCCTGGAAAGGTGCATGACGCATGCATCTTTTGGAACATTGGCCTGGTCAGGAAGCTGCAAGCAGGAACTTTCTTCCTGGACCAGAAGATCACCGTAGGGGAAGTCGAAATGCCCATTGTGATCCTTGGAGACCCCACTTACCCTTTAATCCTGTGGCTCATGAAATCCTACACAAGGAGCCTTGACAGCAGCAAGGAGCAGTTCAACAACAGGCTGAGCCGGTGCAGAATGACCCTGGAGTGTGTTTTTCGCCATTTAAAGGGCTGCTGGTGCTCTCTGTATGGGAAGCTGGACCTGGCCGATGACAGCATCCCCGTGGTTATATCCATGTGCTGTACCCTCCACAACATTTGTGAAGGGAAGGGTGAAAGATTTACTCAGGCATGGAACTCGGAGGTTCAAAACCTGGAGGCTGAATTTGAACAGCCAGAGAGCAGGGCTATTACAGGGGCTCAGTGCGGGGCTGCAAGGATTAGGGGTGCCTTGAGGGAGCAATTTGAGGCTGAAAGCCATCAGTAATGTTTGGTGCCCTGCATGGGAGTGAAGTGCAGCGGTTCCAATGTTAGTAGGAATCTGTATTTGCTATGCTGACTTGCAGTTCCTGTTGATTTCCTGGGCTAAGGTATCTTTTACTTTATGCAATAATAAAGAATGTTTTCAACGCAAAAAATACATTTATTGAAAAGAAACACAACTACTTGGGAAACAGAAAGGGCAAAGGGATGGGGAACAGTACAATCACAGATTTGCATATGTCCTGTTATCATACTCAGCCTTCCTGTCTGGAGTGCTGTGCAATGAGTGCTGCACTTCAGGATGGCTATAATGCATGGTGATGGGGGTTGAGTGCAGTGGGTAAGGGTCATAGCTTTCAGGACTGGGTGGTGAAGCTGCAGGTTTTGGAGGCAGCTGGTGGCACAAGAACCCGGATGTTGGGGAAAGTGGGTTGGAGGTGACATGGGGGCACAAGGAAAAGAGTTTTGGGACAAGGGCTGCGGGGTGGGTGGGGGACAGGCATGGTAGTGCTCTGCCTGCATGGCTACGAGCGCCTGGATCAAGTCCGCTTGGCGCTCCATGATGCTTATCAGCCGATCCGTGCTTTGCTGCCGGAGTGCCGTGCTTTTGTGCCGGCGTTCCTCATTCTGCTGGAGGATGAGCACTCTCCCTTCACTCCTTTTAGATTCTCGTTAAGGGACTGCTGTATTACTTCATGCAGCATGTCTTCTTTGCTTCGACATGGCCTCTTCTTGATTCTTTGCAGCCTTTCGGACGGTGAAAACACAGATGGCTGAGATCTCAAGGTTGCATATGTAAAGGCAAAATGCAACACTTAACAGAGGCAGCATTGTTCACAACAGACAGAGCAAGGATTCCCCCACACTTAAGGGCAAGCACAGTCTACACAATAGCATAATTTGCCCATTGCAAAGAGAGCGGACGTAACCCATGGGAGCCCCAAAATGGTGAGTAAACACAGGGTCAAGGGGGACTGATTGTTTCACAGCCGTACTGTTCTCTGGGTTTCTTTGCCTTGGGGAGAGCCAACAGCTGCAGGGGGCCCCTATACTGAACCCTGTCCCCACATTTTCCACAGGAGTTCGTCCTGGAAGATATCTCGCTGCTGAGGGTGACCTGGGAAGCAAGGGAGGGTCTTCTACTACAATGCGGCTTCCGCCCTGGCCCATATGCAGCTTGCCTGTGTGTAGCAATGGTCCCCCCGCCCCTCACAGCACAGTGGCACGGATATGTTAGCCTGACTGGGATAAGGACCACAGAGGCTCTCCCAAGAAACCTGCGCAAATGCAGTGCCCAAGTTCTGGATGAGACCTTTGAAGAGATCACTGAGGCCGATTACCGCAATGTGAGACAGCACATCAACGCCCTTTTCTGCATCTAATGCAGCCCTAACCCTCCTCACCCCAAGAGCCCGCACCGAATAACTTCCTTCCCAAAATAAAAGCCACTTTTCGTGCACCTCTTCTGGTGTTTGTCCTTCCCCAAGCACCAGCCGCCACGACTGGCTACCTTCCTCCTGGCTTGAGAGCTGCTCCTGGCTGCATGCATCTAGGGATGCCAAGGTGTCTTCCTCCTCCTCAGCACCCTCACTCCTGCTTTCCTCCTCCTCCTCCTGCCTTGTTGAACTGGGCTCTGAAGTGTCATGGTGGTATTCAGAGTGGAGGTGGGGTCGCCCCCAAGTATCACATCCAGCTCTTTGTAGAAATGGCAGGTCATGAGGGCAGCACCGGAGCGGCAGTTTGCCTCACGGGCTTTGCGGTAGGCATTCCACAGCTCCTTCACTTTAACCCTGCACTGCAGTGCGTCCTGGTCACGGCCCCTTTCCATCATGTCCCTTGATATCTGCCCGAAGGTTTCGTAATTCCTATGGCTGGAGCGCAGCTGGAACTGGACAGCTTCCTCCCCCCAAAACACTGATGAGGTCCAGCACCTTGCCATTGCTCCATACTGGGGATCGCCTGGAGGCATGGTCACCCGGAAAGATTCGCTGAGAGCACTCCACACCTTGCTGAGCAAACAGGAAGGGGATTTTCAAAATTCCCAGAGAATTTAAAGGGCAGGTCTAACGGTTGGTCACCTGAGGGCAGGGCAGTAGAGTTCAAAGTGATGACCAGAGTGGCTAGAACAGGTATTGTGGGATACTTCTGGAGGCCGATCAGAGCGCATTAACAGACCAGGGTGTCCACATTGGTGCTGCGGCACTCCAGCGGGGGCGCATCAAACGTTATTCCACTCGCCGAGGTGGATTACCAGGAGCACTCTAGCCATGGCGTCCGGGCGCTCTATGTGCCTTGCCAGTGTGATGCATCGTGAGTTAGAGCGCACGAGGCTGCTTTAATGCACTCTAAACTTGCAAGTGGAGCCATGCCTTTAAAGGGTTTGCCACTATAGGTCAATTGGCAAACCCTTCCTGGTGTAGACAAGACTGTACATACCCATAGTTTGCTCTTCTATAAACAATATAACACTTTTTAAATGAAATTTGGTTTGGAACTGTGACGCTGCAAAAGAATCCAAAAGATACAGTGCATATTAATTTCAGTGTGAAGGCACAGACAATAGAACAAGTGGGGGAGGGGGATGATTTTCAAATATATGAAAGCTATGTCTCAGTTTGATTATCTATAGATCAAAATGTTGCAGAGTAAAATGCTTAGTGGTAAAGGTTTGGGGTTCTGAATGCCATGGTTGATTAAGTCATTTACCACAATGTTACCACGGTCATTTCCTATACTAAGTATAGAGGAAACCGGAGGAATTTCAGAAACCAATGGACATAGTAACTGTTGGAAAATGACAACTTTTCAATAGCAAGCTCTATCCCTACACTCCCTATACCCATAAGTTCAACTCCGCATAGACTGACCCACCTTGCATTTTTCTTCGCTAAACTGCGGTGTTTATACACACAAACTGGTGTAGTTCAGGAGTACCTGCAGAGTTAAAATGTGTCAGAAACCGCTGTAACTGTATGAGCTAAAGGAGACTCAGACCCTATTTAATGTAGGATGCTTATGATGAGGCTCAAGACACAAGATTCTTTCAATCGTGCATGGATATTAAAGATGACATGGCCATTTTAGTAGAACTGTCCTAAGCCAAAAATATCCTCTTCCCCGCACCCATTGCACCATATTGTAGCTCAGCTGGTGCCTGGCCTGCCCCTCCTGAGGTGGCTGCATTTCCGTGGGTCCCAAAAATCAAGCCACTTTTATTTAGGTGCCTTGCATTGTGTTTGAACATCTTGGCCAGATTCTGTACAGTCCTTTGAGATGCTTCAGGACTGTAAACGTAAATTATTATTTTCATGACAAGCTCATGCATGTAACATTAAGGAAAAAGTCCTTCTGTTATTTCAATGGCCTTTTAAAAGAAACCCAGCTTTAGTCAGAAATGCATGTTGAAGAGATTAAGAGGAGTCTGGCTGACTCTCAGGAAATAGTTCCTAATGGTGAGAGCTATTAGACTGTGGAATAGCCCCCCAAGGGAAATGGTGGAAGCCCTATTGTCCGAGTTATTTAAAACCAGACTAAGCACAGCACTAAAAGATGCACAGTAGGGAGCAATTCTGCCCCTCCCTAGAAAAATGGACTCTATAACCTCCTACAACAGATTTTTCCTGCCTGTCTTTCCATCTGCCTTCTATGATTCTATTGTCCCCAGGAGCAGTCAAAAAAGTTCAGGAATGAAATTTTTATCTTAAAAGCTCCATTGAAAGTCCCAGAAAATAAAACCAGGTGTTTAAATAACTGCTGTAACAGAACTGAGAGTGACAGATTGCTCAGATGATATGAAAAAAATAACTAAAACCAAGTGTGCTTTGCACATTGGGTCCTTAAATTCTGGAAGGTACAAAATACCTCAGCTAGCATAGCAGTTGGGGGTCCTGCTACACTTGCTATCTGGTACACTGTCACTGTGGTCTCTAAGGGTGAGAAATAAGGAACCAACTGCTTAGGAGGATGATAAAACAGAAGGAAGATATTTCTTTAAAGGTGAAGTGCAGTTAAAATGAAGAATCCAGAAATATGGGCTGAATTGCTCCCAGTCCAACAGAGAAATCACACACAATCAACTAACACAATATCATTTCCCCTTTCCTTGGTAGGTCCTTCAACATCATGCCAGTCAACTCCAGTCATGCTGTGACTCCCCAGAGTGCATCGTCCTATGATGTCACAGCTACCACTAACTGCATGAAGCCAATCAAAAGAAGGGACAGGTACATTATTTCCCATGTTATCTGTAGTTTTTAAAAGGGTTTTCATTTTATATCCAACAGCTTTTAAAATAATGTTACAAATAAAATTTTAAAATCTGTAGAAAGGATTTAAAAAGATCCAACACATTTGTGCCTTTTTAGACAATTTTCTAAAAGGTTTTGTTATCTGAATACCCCAGAATATCCATGAAAGCAACTCTTTTCTGTCCAACAAGCCTCTTTTGGCCATATGTACTACCAAAGAATATAGCTGAAATGAGTAAAAGAACATTTGCTTGTAGATTCAAAGGTATCCATATTTTCACTCCAGACTCCATTGCATGTCATTTTATCATACAGGTTCTTATTTTGATTGTGTCTAAAGGGAGAAAAAGGGAGGGTCGGCTGTTTGAAACTTGTCTTCGGGGTTACTCCACTCTTGTCTAAATGACTGTTACCTGGCTGAGTCCTGATTCTTGCAAGGTGCAGTTTCCTCCCAAGTATCCTGCCAGAATTCTTGTCACCATCTGTACTGCAGGCAGAAGGTCACAGGCGCTGTTAGCTGAACAAAAGTGATGCACCAAAGCAGTTATTCCTAAGAAGACACTCTGACTTGCTCCTGGTGACTGCAGCAAAGGCTGTAAATCAAGACAAGAATGACAGGCTGCTTAAAAACTCTAAGCCTCCTATTTATTATAATACCCCGAGCACTCTCATGGCATGTACATCTTCACAGAGATTTACAAGCATTAATTAATTCATCCTTATACACTCTTATGAAGCCACAGAAAATACCCCCCACTTTCAAATACTGACTATTGTGTCTTTGAAAGGTTTTAATAAAAAACATGCTGGGGAGACTCAGAGGAAAACCCCAGATGATATGGAGAAAAATCTACCACTCTCATATGTTTAAGTGAAGATTGAATTAGTATGATCCTTGAGAGGACTCCAGGCCCTTCTATAAAGTGAAATCCAAGACACTCCCGGTGCTTAGAACACTCACATTGTTTATGTTGCAAAATATATTGCCTGTCCCCATAGCGATGGGCTCTCCAAGTCAAGATTAAGCTGTAGCAAATAGAAGCTTTTGATGCAAAGATGCTGTACAGAGCATGGAGGAGATTAATACAAGTGGCCATTGTCCAGCACTCTCAACAGGGGAGTGCTTTAAATTAAAGGATACCAGTGCAGTGAGAACGTAATTTAGATTGTCTATAACATTATCATCTACACTTTTATTGAGGTGTAGCAATAGTATTTCATAATGAGTCACATTTTATATTAAGGTTCCACTGATAAATAGCTTATAAAAGACAATAAATGACTATAACAATTTAGTAACCATTTAATAGTTTGTTATTGTGTCCAACAGGTTGTTTATAACCAGCAGCACCTACCACAATGGGGGTTCTGGTCTAGGACTAGGTGCTACAATAATACAAATAATAAACAAACAAATAACCTAAAACACATATTCGTGTATTACAGATGGTTATATAAGCCCATGCTAATTATGTCTGTAATATGCTTACAACACCTATAAATCATTTATTAGCCTTTTATAAAAGGAACCTAAATATAAAGTGTGACCCATATATCTTACAGGGCTTAATCCTGCAAACCACTACTCTAGTAATTCTATTGAATTCAATGGGACCAGGACTAGTTGAGGCCAAAACGATTGCAAGATTAGGCCTATGGTTATGCACAGTTTGCATCTGTTGTGACTTGTTTTCTTTTTACAGCACCCCCCTCCCCTGAAATTTTCTCTTCCTGCCACTTTGGCAGCTGCTGTTTGTTTTTTAGATGCAGCCAGCTCTATAGGAGAGAGAAACACCATGAGCGCTCTCGGGTAGGCCCTACTTTTGTTCTTTCTTGTAAAAGCAGTTGTTATAAATAAATATGATAAATAAATGGTTGCTGTTTGTATATACAAAACCGTAACAGGGCTCCTAGATGTGAATGCATATAGGTTAATGCGTGACAGAATGGTATGTTATTTTTCTTCTAGAAAACTGGAGTTTGCAGTCAGCACAGACAACTTTAAAAAGTGCCCTCTAGTAGCAGGTCTCTGTTGCACCCCCTGGTAATCAAGCAGTTTCTGATTGCTCTTTGTGTAATAAGAGATCAGCCAAGAACTTTTCAAACCTCTCCCAATTTAGCTTTCTAAATAGAAAGTTAAAAGTAGCAACATTGCAAACCCAGATCCAACCAGCAGACTGAGAGCAGCTGTAAGAATCCTGGGAGGAAAGGAGAGAAAGAGCAGCTGGAGAGGGTGGACAGAGGAAGAAGAAATGGAACAGGAAAAGCATCTGGAGGGAGAAGAGGGGGGAGAAGGGCCAGAGGAAGCAAGAGACAGAAAAAAAAACTATAGCTGAGGAAGGGAGGGAGACTTTGCACAGAAAGTTATAGTCCTAGCATTCTAATGACACAAACAAGTTCAGCCTCATCTCGTTATGAGGTTAGTATGTGATGAATTTATGTGCATCAGAGCTGTTCATTTTATGCACATCAGTCAATATTTTAACATACCATACAATAAATTTCAATGTGAGCACTTGCATGAGTAAAGAGACATGTGTTTTCAGGAACAGAGCCCACGTGTTTACATGGGAACCTACTCTGAACTGTTTGCATTCCATAATCATTAGCAGATTCTTTCCCACTACACAAACTTGCCATGAATTGTAAACATTTCTGAACTACAGGCATTTTGGAGAAGAGGAGCACTGGAAGCTAAGTGGGTCCAAGGCACAAAATATGTTTCTATTTGTCCCATAAAGCTGTAGTCAAACCCCATATTTCCATACACCTTGAAGTAAACATGGTTCTGTTGAAAATCTCATAATTTAAGTGATGACCCAGAAGACTAAATGAGCTGGATATGAATTATCTCAAGTAGGAATTCTGGAAAGCCTTCAAAGCTCTGGCAGCTGTTGCTTTATTATCCTGGCCTGTAATTGTTTGATAGGGAACAGCAAGTTCTGAGAATGATTCTTCAGGAGTCTGACCAATCAGTGGGTCCTTTGCTGTCAAGCCAAATAGACCAATGCAGTTATTTTACTCGGTTTAAAAATAATTTGCAATTGCTGACTTTCCCTCAAACTGATCGCAGGCTTTTCAAACACAGTCTATTAAGCTATCCCCACCTGAAACGGAACAGGACAACCTCAGGAAGAATCTACCAGGTCCAAGTTCTCACTCACTGGGCACAGATAAGTCAGAAAGTCACAATCCCCCTGCATAAACCTAGCAAGAAGATTCTGCTGTAAGTCAAAGCCGTTGCCTCCTGAACCATTAAGTTTCCCCACCTTATTAAAGGCAAGAAATGAATTTCCCTCCTTCCTCCCTTAAATGGCTATGAGATACAACACCACACACATGGAGCCAGTTTCCAAGGTACCCCAACCAACCAGGAGCAGCCTGTAATTTCTACACTTTGGTCTGATGCTGGCTGTGGGCAGAAGGATCTATGCAAGCTTTGCCTGTCTGCCTCCACATGCTCCATCTGGCCTTGATGTTGCTTTCTCCACCAGAGTATTTGGGATTCATTATAGCTGAAAACTGGAATAAGTCCCATGGGACTTTTGTGTACTGACTAAATGAGTCAGGAAAAAATGTCAATGGGCAAAAAATGCTAAGGGTATAACATGTCCCATTGCTTCCCTTCCTATGCCTAGTCCCCCGTGCACTGCAGGGGCTGTGGAAGAATGGCCATTTTTTCACGGATAAGTTTGGGACATTTTGTACCTTGGTCAGAATTTGGTCTACTATTTATTTTATCCATCAGTCTTATTATCTTGTTTTCCAATCACTAAAAAAACCCCAAATCACAGGTAATGCTGCTGAGGCAGAGGAAACTAAGTGAGAATTGCCCAGTATGCTGCAATAGCTCTCTCTCTCCTTTTTACAAACACTCACCCACCTCTCTTCATGATCCCAGAGTAGAAATATTACAAGACAGGTTGCTCATTCCAGTCTGCACAGATGTAGGAAGTACTTGGAATCTTGCAAACACATTGCCAGTTTGCTCAATTTTTAGCTCAATCCCTGAGCTCAATTTTGCATACCCAAGAAATTTGGTTACTTCTTCAGAGAAGCACATAAACTGAACCAAATCTTTTGAGGCCCTCCCGTCACTTAAAAAAAAGCCCATTTACAGCAGTTTCAATAATAGCATCCTGCAGAAAGTGAAGCCCAAAGAAGAGAGTACTGCGCAAATGTAAAAACCATAGAGCAGTAGAGCCCTTTAGGGTGTATGTAAAATTCCCTGTATCCTTTCCTCCAAATCTTGGAAAATGATACATGAAAGGCGACGAATGCCATTCTGAGCTGAAATGCATGGTGTACATCATAATCCACATAGGGACTGTATTACATGTTACCTTAGGGGAAAACCACACTATGAAAATGAGAATACTCAGCACATATAATCAACGAACAAGTCAAAATCTGAAAAGTAGCTGTAGGCCTGGAATGTCTGCGGGTGTTCATCATAATACTCCTGAAAAGGTGCTGAATTGACAGCACTGGAGAATGAAGCCCTCTATCCAAAAAACAGGGACAGCAGAACCTGCAATAGTATCAGCTTCCTCACACTGTCCTGCCTTTGAACCTTTACCTTGACCTGCAGAGAGCACCCTCCAGGGGCCATTTCAGTCTCTTCCCTTCTATCTCTACACTGCCAGTACAAATCAAACCCCAGTTACTAAAGGCTGTTTGCACCCTCTGTTGGAGTCTTACATGAAATGAGCAGGGCCGCCCAGAGGATTCAGGGGGCCTGGGGTCTTCGGCGGCGGGGGGTCCTTCCGCTCCAGGACCCGCTGCTGAAGTGCCCCGAAGACCCGCGGTGGGGGCCCCCTGCCACCAAATTGCCACCGAAGACCTGGCACTTCGGCGGTGGGTCCCGCTTCGGCAGTAATTCGGCGGCGAAGACCCGGAGCGCAAGAAGCTCCGGGGGCCCGGGCCCCACGAGTTTTCCGGGGCCCCCGGAGCAAGTAAAGGAAGCCGCTCCAGGGCCCCCGAAAAACTCTCGTGGGGGCCCCTGCGGGACCCGGGGCAAATTGCCCCACTTGCCACCTCCCCTCTGGGCGGCCCTGGAAATGAGCTGGTAGTTTCAGTCCACTCCCAGAACACATCACTAAAATCACCTCCAGAAGCAGAGTTTCATGTAAATCTGAGTGTGAGTGAGACTAATAGTCTAAATGCCAAGGCTAGGAACCAGTTGGTTTTAATGATAAAATGAAATGATCTGCTCACAGCAAGAGAGTCGATCATGCCTGTGGTGGGCTCAGGAATGAATGACAATGACCAAAGGAAAGATTCCATTTTGTCCTCCTCCACTTCTTTTGCAACAATAATTTCTTTCATCAGGACAACACAGGCCTCTGTAGCACACGATGGGAGAGCATCTACTAGCGGCTGCCTGAAACACAATAGAAAAACATCAAAACCTACATGAACTGAAGTACCTAAGAGTCAAAGAATATTTGCCTTCTGTCTTCCTGAGGCTGAGGTTGCTTCAACGGAAGTAAAAGCCTACTAAATAACTAAGGGGCATATCCTGACCCTACAAAAGTCACTGGGAGGTTTGGCACGGAGCTATACTGGTGTAATTGGTAAGACTTTCCCATGTAGATGAAGCCTTAGACTACTATGGGCAGAAGATGCCCTGCAGTTGTGATTTTTCTCTGAAGAATAATGTAGCTATTTGTCAGCATGAGAGAAATTAAGTAATTTAGGGTTTTTCTTATAACTAATGTAGAGTTAATGCCAATTTTTCATGTTCGTGTCAAGTGAAACACGAACCATTGTTACAAATCCAGAGTAGCTGTACAGAACATTTAGTCTAAGCTAGATAATATTTTGGCCTGAAAGCATATTCAGTGCCTGTTTCTATGCTTGCAGTTCTCAATATATTTACTTGTATTTGCTAGGAAAGCCCACATTGTTGGAAGGAGGAAGAAAAATAAGATTATAGGCCTGATCCCACTCTCACTGAAGTTGAGGGACAAACTAATTGACCACAATAGTGTAGGACTAACTAAGCCTTATCAAAGATCCAAACCCTCAGATCTGAACCAGCCCCAATATCAGAGACGTTTGGATCTTGATCTAAACTTTCTGAGTGAGGCCCAACTCTAGATTATATCAAGGAAATAATTTCCATCTAAAAGTTTCTTCAACCAAAACTGGGAAAGCATTTTTGACCACATTTTTGTGGACATTAGTTTAGGGTTTTTTTAGTCAGCTCTGGAAAGGCTAGAAAGGGATTTTTGACCTTCCGTGCATGCAGTCAGCATTGTTGGTGAAAGAACATTCCATTAGGAAGGATATAATTTTAGCATTAGGTAAACTGGTTTGGATCAGTTAAGAACAGACCAAAACTTTTGCAAAAAAGAATCCAAAAGTTCTGTTCACTTTTAAAATTACTTTTCTTTTTCACCTTCCTCTGCTATTCTCCCGGTATTTCTGATAGGACTGAAAGGAGGAAATGGCAGAAATCTCATAAGAAAACCTTTTTATAAGGTCTCCTCCAGACCAATTTTGCAGCCTCAAAAGGTTTGATCATGTTGGGTTAAGCATCTGTTTTGTACTTACCTTGAACTAGACCAAACCTCAGAACCTTTTCATGTGCCCACAACAATAATAATTTGACAATATCCAGGTATTCCTGGTTTCATCAAGGTAGGATTCTCCTTGCCCTGATTCCAACCAACATGTATGAATAATTTCCAGATTGTTTGATTTATACTAACTGAGGAGGCATAGCTGGACAAGACACATAAAAATTGAAACAAAAATGATTTGTTTGATCATGCAAAAATTTCAAGACTGAGCCAATGTTTTAGAAGCACAACACACACAGAGAACTGAACAAAAACTAGCTGGACTCCCAGTGTCTAGGGAAATCCTCATACACACACACACAGAAATATTCCATCCTCCACTCCTCCAATCATGTTTCCTGCACAATTGGCACTGTTAATCTGGGAAAAGACTATAGATGGATGTAAAACAAATTGAACGCATCACCTTTGGTGAACATCAATCAAGATTTGTTTCTCCAATGAAGCACATCAGGAGCAGCTGCCACTTTTAATTCATTCCACATTGGAAAGTTCATAATGTTTCCAGTGAGATTTTCCCTACCAAGATTTTCCATATTTTTCCATTATGGCAGGTGCCTAACAACATAAATCTTGATTTACATCAGATGGTGGAAGCATGACCTGAGCTTCCTGTTGGTTTTGTTCCTGGAATGGCTGGAAAATTCTCTTCACGAGGAAGTGGACAGAGAAGGCAACACTGGACACTGTGCTGGCTCAATGACCAGCACTGACAGGGTGTTTCTAGAGGAAAAGGCTTTACACTGATACCATTAACAGTGGCCACTTTTATTATCAGCACTGGCATTAAATACCAAAACACATACAATTGGGAATTGTAGAATATACACATAAAACACCCTTGAAACAGAAATCCTCTTCCATGTGTTCCCTCTTCCCATCCTATTTATACTGTTTTCAATGGACTCATTTAGTGTATTTAATTCATTTGTATACACCCATTCTCTATAGACCTCTGGGCCAAATTCTTGCCTTTGTTTACATTCATACAGTTGTGCTGACTTTGACTCTGTGGGCCTGAGTCTCTTTTAACCTCCGCTGGTGTAAGTCAGAATCAACACCATTAGAGGCAGTGGAGTTACACCAGTTTAATACTGATCAAGTTTGCAGATGACACAAAAATTGGGGGAGTGGTAAATAATGAAGAGGTCAGAGGGTCACTGATTCAGCATGAACTGGATCACTTGGTAACCTGGGTGCAAGCAAACAATATGTGTTTTAATACAGCTACGTGTAAATGTATTCATCTAGGAACAAAGAATGGAGGCCACACTTACAGGATGGGAGACTCTACCCTGGGAAGCAGTGATTCTGAAGATTTGCAGATTTTGGTGGATAATCAGCTGAACGCAAGCCCCCAGTGTGATGCTGTGGCTAAAAGGGCTAATGTGATCCTGGGATGCATAACAAGGGAATCCTGAGTAGGAGTAGAGAGATTATTTGACACTGGTGCAAAATGCTGCTGAAATACTGTGTCCAGTTCTGGTGTCCACACTTCAAGAAGGATGTTGATATGTGAAGAGAAGAACCATGAGAATGATTAAAGGGTTAGAAAACACGCCCTAGTGATGGACTCAAGGAGTTCAGTCTATCTAGCTTAACAAAGAGAAGGCTAAGGGATGACTTGATTAGTCTATAAGTACCCACCTAGGAAATAAATATTTAATAGTGGATTCTGCAATCTAGCAGATAAAGGTCGAACACGATCCAGCGGCTGGAAGATGAAACTAGACAAATTCAGACTGGAAATAAGGCATATATTTTTAACAGTGAGAGTAATTAACCATTGAACAATTTACCGAGGGTCATGGTGGATTCTCTATCATTGACCATTTTAACATCAAGATTGGATGTTTTTATAAAAGATCTGCTCTAGGAAGTTCTATGGCCTGTGTTATACAGGTTGGTTTAGATCTCGCAATGGTCCCTTCTGGCCTTGGAAGAGAAGAGAATCAGACCTGCTAGGTGGCAAAATATAAGCAGGGCCTGTGTAGTGTTCCACTCATAGGAGACACTACCATGGTTATCATTTATATTACAGCAGTATCTAAAGGCCCCAACAGAGATGGGGTCCCCATTGTACAGGTCACTCCAAAAACACATTGCAAGAGACCCTCCCTCCCCCGAAGCACTTACAGTCTAAACAGACAAGTCACAAAGAATGGGAGAAAGGAAGCATTGTTATCCCTGTTTTACAGATGGAGAACTGAGGCCCAGAGAGATCGAGAGACTTGACCAAGGAGACCAGGGAGTCTGTAGAAAAGCTGGTCACAGAATCCAGATCTCCTAAATCCCAATCCAGTGTCTTAACTACAAGACCGTTGATCCTGTCTGAAAGCACATCTCAAAACACATAACTGTGAACCCAAGGCAGGGCTTTGCCACTGACGGTTTGAGAAGCGTATTTCAAACATGAGCCAGCAGATTCCTTTCTTTTGGAGAGCTATGCAAGTCTTCTTGTGCACTTATCGCTATATTCTGTCACAGAAATCACCTGGCTTTGTGGGAAATGGGTCTTGGAATTGCTTGAAGACACTCTGATACATACCTTGGAAAGTTATCAAGATACATGCTTGAAGGGGAGCATCATCTTTCTGTCATTGAAATGAGAGACCCACAGTAGAGCAGAGCAGAACTTTAACACAACTATTTTGGTGTCGCATCTGATCAAAATAAAAGTAAAGGAAATACATTTCTTTACCATAAAAGAAAACAGCTGATCACTGTTAAAGGGGTCTTACCAGTTGTCCCTGCATTTAAACGAAGATCTACGCCAAAGGCCTATTAAAGCATCAGCAGAGAGACTTCGAAGCTCGAACACCAGAGTTATGAAGAGGTCTGCAGTCTAGAAATAGAGGAGGACAGTACAGGTTATATAATAGTTATAGAGGAAGCATGATTCAGTGGATAGGGCACTAGAGTAGGACTTAGCTGAACCACTGAGCCTGCAGTGTAAGCTTTGGCCACCCCTGTTCTGTGTTTCTGCCTCTCCTTTGGTCTGTCTTTTCTATTCAGATTGTAATCTCTTCAGGAAAGAGACTGTCTCTAACTGTCTGCACAGTCCCTACCACAGGGGTGGGCAAACTTTTTGGCCTGAGGGCCACATCAGGGTTCCGAAACTGTATGGAGGACCAGATAGGGAAGGCTGTGCTTCCCCAAAAAGCCTGGCCCCCACTCCCATCCACCTTCTTCCACTTCCCGCCCCTCACTGCCTCCCTCAGAGCCCCCAAACCATCCAAACCCCCTGTTCCTTGTTCCCTGATGACCCCCTCCCGAGACCCCCCGCCCCTAACTGCCCACCCAGGACTCCACCCCCATCCAACCCCTCTGCTCCCTGTCCTCTGACTTCCCCAAACCCTATCCACACCCCTGCCCCCTGACAGGCCCTCCGGGACTCCCACGCCTATCCAACCCCCTTGTTCCCTGCCCCCTGACTTCCCCCCCAGAACTTCCCCCACGTCCAACTGCCCCCTGTCCCCTGACTGCCCCCCAGGACTCCCTACCCCTTCTCCCCGCCCCCTTACCATGCTGCTCAGAGCACCAAGACTGGCAGCCGTGCCACCCAGCCGGAGCCAGCCACACCGCCCCGTTGCCAGGCAGGAGCTCGCAGCCCCACCACCCAGAGCACTAGTGGCACAGCGAGCTGAGGCTGTGGGGGAGGGGTCGGGGCTAGCCTCACCGGCCAGGAGCTCAAGAGCCGGGCAGAACGGTCCCGTGGGCTGGATATGGCCCGTGGACCGTAGTTTGCCCACTTCTGCCCTACTACAATGGGGTCCCAATCTTAGTTAGGGGCCGTAAGGCACTACCACAATACAAATCAATGACAGCGTGACTGGGTATAATTTGGAGCAGGGACCATCTTTTTGTTCTGCATTTGAATGGCTCTTGTTTGCAGTGTTCTTATAGACGTTTTGGTGCCAGGATATTAGAGAGACAAGATGGGTCCTTTATTGGACAAATTTCTGTTGGTGAGAGAGACAAGCTTTCGAGCTACACAGAGCCCTTAGACACAGCACCTACACCTCACACACAGCACCCTGCACGGAGTGCTGCTGCATGACTGGGGTTCCTAGGCATTATACAAGACAAACAACACAATACAAAGTGTAATATTATATGATACGTAGATCTTATGCAAAACATCATTTATCGTAGTGATTTATTAATGAGTTACGTCTCCCCTCTGTGAAGTAACATACACAAAGCTGAGAGAATTTATTTCATGTCCATTTATTTTAAAACATTAAAATTTGGGCCTAAATTGAACAGTGCCTCTTTTAGTATTTAGTTCATTGCCACATGTAGCTGGAGGAAACTAATACTGATCTGGAACTAAATCAAGTGTTCCAGTTCTAAGAAGGCACTGAAAAGCAAAGTGACTGTACTAGACTGTGCAAGTCCATGATGCACTGATAAAGAGTAAAGGGCTGCTCTTCCCAAACCCCTTTGGATGTATACTGCACTATTAGTGCTAATTTTCATTCTCTAAAGCCTGATGTTGGAAAGATTAACTAAACAAGCAGATCTTTTGCAGTTGGCCAGTTTTTGCAGACAGCCATCCCTTCCAGGAATGGTCATAGTTAAAGCTCCATGTTTGTCACGAAGGTCTCGGATTCTGTGACTTTCCATGACCTCCATGACTTCTGCAGCGGCTGGTGCGCCTCGCCCGGGGGCAGGGTCCGCTCCAGGTTTTTTGCTGCCCCAAGTGGCGAAGCAGAAAAAAAAAGAAGAAAAAAGAAAAGAAAGCCACAATCGGTGGCAGCTCTACCGCACCGCTTCATTCTTCAGCAGCAATTCGGCAGTGGGTCCTTCACTCTGAGAGGGACTGAGGGACCCGCCACTGAAGACCAGGACGTGCTGCCCCTTTCCATTGGCCACCCCAAGCACCTGCTTTCCTCGCTGGTGCCTGGAGCCGGCCCTGCCCGGGGGCCCCCTGAGCAGCTCAGGCAGCCCCTGGGCCAAGCAAACTGGCCACTGCTCAGGGAGTCTCGGGGCCCCCACCCCCCAGCAGGAGTAGTTTGGGTGTAGGGGGGCTCAGGGCTGAGGCCTGGGGTGGTGCTTACCTAGGGGGGACCTCCCCGTAAGGGCAACAGCAACTCCCCTCCCTCAGCTCCTCCCTCTACATGCTGCCTCCGCCCACAGGCACTGCTCCCATAGCTCCCATTAGCTGCGGTTCCCAGCCAATGGGAGCTGCAGAACCAGGTCTTGGGGTGGAGCGGAGGCAGCACATGGAGCTAGGAGCTGGGGTCGCCGCTTCCCAGGAACTGGGTAGGGAACCTGCCCCAGCCCCACCACCTGCATCACCTCCCTGGGCCGCAATGTCCCCCCTCGCACCCGCGGTACCCCTGGGCTACGACTCCCCTCCCCCCAAGCACCCATGGTGCCCCCAGGGCCACCCTCCTGAGCCACGTTTTAGTCAGGGTAAAAGTAATGGACAGGTCACGGGCTGTGAATTTTTGTTTACTGCCCGTGACCTGTCCATGACTTTTACTAAAAATATCCGTAACTAAAACATAGCCTTAGTCATAGTATCTTGTATCTAATTATGGGCTTGTGTGTTGCTGGTCTGGCATCTATTCCTTGACCATAGTTTCTTACCCCAGTCAGGTGCCTCCTTCAGAATGTGGCGAGTTCTACTCTTAAGTCATTTTCCAGGTAAAGTTTTTGAGTCCTTTTCATTCCATGCTTACTCCTGAGGAGACTTATTTTGGAATCTACCTGCTCATCTTGGCCAATACTCAACTGTGATATTTTAAGATGGATATATTTGGAGAAAAGCAAATGTTTCTCTGTAGTTCTCATGGTCACTTGTAGCGCTGGTCAAATTTTTTTTTTGATGGAACACTTTTCCATCAGAAAATACCATGTCTTGAAATCAAATCTTTCCAGGGGAACATCTCAATTTTGATTAAATTTAGTTTAGAAAAACATCTAAAAATTAAATTTCCTGCAAATTGGAAATTCTGGTTCCTGTACAGTTCTAGTCACTTGTTCTGATTTTTTTCAAGTTTTGTGTAGAGTTTTACTATGGAAACTCACAAGTGATTGATTGATTGTCTCCTTCTTTAATGGAGGCCTTTTCCCTAAAACAAATAGCTGTGGTAGCTTCTCTTTTCATCTGGTTACTGGAGCTGGTCCCCCTTTTTCATATCAGTACCCCTGTCGCATACAAATGCTCCAAGCTAGAAATCACGAAAACAAATCCTCAAAGACTACACAACTGTGAAAGTAATGAAAACTGTGCATCAAGAAATCACATTAAACCAACATAGGTCTGTATTCTCCACATATTGCACACAGCTCACTTAATGTAAATAGAATTAAGCATGCCCAACAAAGACAGTGTGCTTTTGATTTTTATACAGGAGTCTTATCTATCCAAACTCCAATTATCTGAAACTCCCTATTATCCACATACAGACTGTCCTCTGGTGGGAAGGGAATTACTTACCAAACAACACCTCTGATTTTGATAAACCCTATTTATTCCAAGTATTTTTGATCTCCTGTAGGATTAGGAAGATATTTTATTACACCTGGAGATTTGTGTGTTTCTTTTAACATACCATACATTTTAAGGTGTCCAAGCTTTAGTTGATGTTGCACTTTAATTGGATTAATTTAAATTATTCATTTCAGATTTGAAAGGCTCTAAAGTAAAAATATTATTCTTACCAAAAGACATCACTATGGGTTTTTTTTTTATATATATATATATATATATATATATATATATATATATATATAAAACACACATGAGAGAGAGAGAGAGAGAGAGAGAGCGCGCGCGAGCGAGCATGGTTTAATTCTGCCAGATCACAGCTCCAAAGAACAGGGGCCAGACCTAATTTGGCTCCCTAACTTCTAGCTGTCCTGAAATTTCCTGTGATCCTATACACTTGCAGTGGGTTTCTACGCAGAACTGCCTCCTCAGTAAACAGTCCGATCATTTACAGGTTTCTAACTATTTATGTGGAAAATGAGAGCTCCAGAACTGCTTCCAAGAGCAACGAGAACTTGGTATAATCCCATGCCAGAATTAGATCTTCATTAAAGCCTGCCAGAAGGTTTTCATTAAAAAGGAACTGGCACTATGTAAGTAGATGGAGTAATCTCTTACCTTATACATTTTTTTTTAGAATACTTTCACAGATCTGTGTGTGTATTACTCTTTATATTTTTGTTCTAACTGGACTTTGCTCAGCAATAGCACATTAATCTTACCAAAATAAAATACACAAAAAAAAAAAAAAAGATAATTCCAGCATTATCTTTACAGGCACCTTCAAAAATGAAGCCACCAAACCCTGAACATTATAAACTTAGGAGAGTCATTGATATCCTGTATCTGGCACAACATCCAGACAAGTATATTCAATAGACTTCTTCCAAAGCATTGATAAAAATCTGTGTCAGAACGTTTACTGTATAAGCAATGGGCGTGAGTGCGATAACCCTGTAGCTACTCATGCGAGTAGCCTTGCTGAAGTCAATGGGAGCATTTGTGTGAGTAACTGCTGACCAGTGTGAATAAGGGGTTCACAAATTGGCCTTATGCATCTAACAGTCTTGGTGCTGTAGCTACAAAACATCAATAGGACTCAAACATTTAAGTTCTTTGCTGAATACAGATGGACTTACACACAATGCTTAAATGCTCTCCTGAACTGGGTCATGTGGGCAGCCATTTTCTATTCTCAGAGGTGCTGCAGTCAGTGCGAAGGAGATACACCCATCCACACACACGGTGATCTCTTTTCCAAGCTTTGTGTCTCTTCCTTGTTGCTGTTTCCTTTAATCTAATAATACTCATTTTAGACTGAATAATACACTTACTTTGCAATTTTGTAAAGGGACACAACAAGTAATAGGTAACATTTATAAATCCTGTTGGAGTTTGAACTCCACTGTCCTTCTATAAGACTGTGTTTCCTAAATCTTTGAGACACTTTTGAAACTTTTACCCATTTTCAATTCTAAACTAATGCAAAAACTAAAGGATCTGATCCAAAGCCCATTGAACTCAATGGAAAAACTGCCACAGATTTCAATAGGCTTTGGATCAGGGCCTAAGACCTAAGAGTTGTGACTTTCCTTCTGTCTTTAATATCAGTATCTCACTAGCTTCATTTTAACTACATGTACTAGATAGGCCTCAGTTTAGCAAAGCACTTAAGCATGTGTTTAATCCCACCCCTACTTGGCAAGTACATAACAGTTTTAAGATGGTGCTGAAATCCCATTGACTTCATTGGGATTTGCACACCCTGAATTACCTTGCTGAATCGGGACATTAGTTCTGTGATGAACAGAGTATGGGAGCTCACACAGGCTTAAAATTAAGCATATGTTTAAATACTTAACCTTATTATGGCCCTGGTTTAGGTAACTGGAAATGTGCGACAACTAAGGAAAAGTCTGACAGAGAAGGAAAGGGATGAAAGTGTCCAATCAAAGTGAGAAAGAATTGCTGATGACCAGCGTCTAAAGAAAGCATGTCAGGAGATTGGGTAAAATACCCCAAGCAGTAATAATGCTCAGCAGAACAACTCCACTTCATTTCAGCACACATCTTCAATTCAAGGAAGTTATATTTTTCTAACACATGTTCAATTAACAAAAGACATCTAAGACACCTTCAGTTTTCAAGCGTAAGCAAGGAAAAGAGGGAACTATGTAATTCAGAAGCAGCTTGCTAATAGTATCAGATAAAAGGAAACCATACTTGCATAAAACTCATACACTGATAATCAGGCTGAACACATTCTCAAACAACCTCCCCTGTGACTTTATAAGCTCTAGTAGTTGGCAGCAAATAAGGTATTAAGCTTTAAACAGAGTAAGTGCTTGTATTTAATGTCAACAAAAATACTTTTATCTGGAAAAACCTAAACACCTCTTCAGTTCATAGTTTATTACATTACCTCCCAATTTCAAATACACGCTAATATTTATGTTGTCAAAGATGGGGAAAATAATGTTTATGTTTTTGCTAGAATTACAAAATTTCTTGAGGTGTGTGTAAGAGGAAAAAAAATAATTTTTAATGACAAGTGAAGGGTTCTCAGTAAGGTTATAGCTTACCTGACTACATCATCTCAACACAACCTAACATCAAGGTTAAAAAAGACCATTGCACCCAGTAGTGAAGCAGTGAAAGAATATTTGTATTTCTGGGCCAAGTTCATTGCTGATTTATAACACTCGCAATACCGTTGAATTCACAATGGATGTGTCAGTGGAGAGGGAGAATGGTCCAGTGGTTTGGGTGTTAACCTAGGACTTGTGGGGAGCTGGGGTTAAATCCCTGCTTTATCACAGACTTCCTGTGTAACCTCTGGCAAGTCATTTAGGCTCCTCTGCCTTGGTTTCTCATCTGTAAAATGTGGAGAATAATACTTCCCTAACTCACAGAGGTGTTGTGAGGATAAATACACTAAAGATTATCCTCCCATCACTATGGTAATGGGAGCCATATAAGTACCTAAGATAGATAAATAGTAGCACTTTACACATGTATATGATTAATTTCTAGCTGAGTAAAATAGGAAAACCACTCATAAAACTTCTAGAGGATAATGGAATCATGAGCAATAACAGGATTGGTGGACAAGGGAAAGCAATAGATGGATTTGGGTATTGCTAGCATGTCTCCAGAAATGCTTGTTCTCAACTAGTGCTGGTTGAAAAATTGGGTTCTTTTCTTCTGGAAAACTCTGACTTTTTGTTGAAAAACTGAAAATTTTCATCTAAAACCAAAAGTTTTCAGCCAAAAAAAGTGTATGGTTTTCACAAAACATAGGTACTTTTTCATGAAAAA
Organism: Mauremys mutica; assembly: GCF_020497125.1. NCBI lineage: Eukaryota > Metazoa > Chordata > Testudines > Geoemydidae > Mauremys > Mauremys mutica. Next base: position 63,950,654 of record NC_059082.1, read on the forward strand.
AATTCATTTATTTAAAAAAAGTCTGACAAAATCCAGTTTAGACAAAAAAATTTCAGCCAGCCCAACTCATAACATTAATTTGAATGGCCTGAGATACAAACATGCAATTCAGACTAAAAACTAGCAGGACAGTAAATATAGGTTAATAATTTACACCAAAGCTTGAAGGAGTTGCCTAGCGAGGTGCCATAGGGATCACTGTTAGGCTCAGTCTCATTTAGTATTTTCATTAAACGTCTAAGAGAGGGAATCAAGAGCACGTCAATGAAATTTGAAGATATTCAGCTGGGAGGAGCTGTGAACCCCAATTAGTACAGCAGAATACTACAAAGGTGCCTGAAAATAACAAACTGTGATTCCACTTGGAAAAAAACAGATTAATATTCAATGGGAAGGAGAAACTTAGGAAGCATTAATGCTGGAAGAGTCTTGGAAGTGGGAACAGAGAGCAAATGAAACATAACTTTACAACACAGTAGGGCAGTAAAAAACAGCTAATGCAATTTTAGGTGGCATATGTAAAAGCTGGGGTAAAGGTCCCCCTCTTAAACAGCTGGAATGCACAAACACCAGGAATATTGTAGTCATTTCAGGTCAGGGAATTACCAGGAGATATTGACAAACTCCAAGGAGTTCACAGAAAAGCAACAAAACTGGCTGATGCCTGGGAGGAGGAGATGGCTTACAATGAAAGATTTAAAAAGCAATCATTTTGCTAAGAGACAGCTAAGGGAAGGCATAACAACCGTCAATAAATGTGTGGATCATGTAAACACCAAGGAAGGAGAGGAATTATTTAGATCCATGCAAATGTAGTACACCTAAGATCTGCAAATACTGCTTGACAGTGGGCTCCATTAAAGTGTGGAACAGTCTCCCACGGGAAGTGGCAGAAGTCCAATCACTTGGGATATTTAAAACTAGACTGGACAAAACAGCAGTAGATGTTTGGTGGGTGCAGTCCTGGCTTGGCATTGAGAGGAACAAGGTGACCTAACAGATCTGTTCCATTTCTGTCTTCTAAGCATTCAGGGTATGTGACGTTTTCTGTTCATAACTGAAGCCAACTGTGCACCAAGAGTAAGTGCTGACAAGTCCAGGAGGTAAGGAACAGTCGTAGCTGCTAAAAGCAAAGCAACCTATACTGTCTCCCCATCTCCTTTTTTCTTCCAATACCTATGTTACCAGGGTAGGATTCAGCTTTGCTCCCTAGAGTCAAAAGCCATGAGTCCAAGTCACAGCCCACAAGTGTCCACACCATAGACACCACCCAAACTGGTACTAATTAGCAACTTTTCTGAACGCTTTAGGAGTGAGGCCAAGGAATGAATGGGGATGGAGAACAAACTAACCTCTTGATCCTAGAGGTCACCCATCCAGGTCAGAGCTGGGGGGTGGGGTGGGGGGAGCAGTAATAGGGCAGTGTGGGGGAGCTAGCTGTGCCACTGCCCATGCTGCACCTGTTTGGTGAACAGAGGGCTGCGTTCTCAAGGGCTGTCAATCCAGTACCACAACGTTAATGGAGGCCACTGCAAGAGTCTCTGAAAGTGACAGTTGCTTCTCTCCTTTCTCTGACTTTTTTTTTTTTAATTCTGCGCTTGTTCTGTTAACGGTCCATTAGCTAATCTCCATCCACATTGAAATTCAATCCATTCTCATAATGGCATTTTAAAAACCCTCAGCTTCCTGGGGAGTGACACAATTTCCCCCTCCTCCTTCGCACTGTTCACTGTTTTGGGGGATTTTCCTCTCTATTTATTCTTGTTTTTGTTTCCTGAACAAAATGCATAATCTTGCCTCATTCAGATCCAGACAATAGGGAGACAAATAAGTGACACATGGATGCCAAGGAAGCAGTCTCCCAGACAACGCCATGATCATTCCCATAACTCCCTTCCTGGCCCAGAGGACATTTTATTGGTTGGAATGAGGTGAATGAAAAACAGAAAAAGGGGGATGGGGGAATAATACAGGTCCCATTTCAAACTTCTTGTCACACAGAAGGAGTCTCATGGAACACTGAAAACAGCTGACAACCAATTGTCTCCAGTGTTGGGACATGCATATTATGAATAATTTAACTCTCTTTGGGGCATTTGAACAGACAACAGCTACTTGTGCTAATCTTAGCAATTTACAAAACAAGTCTCCCATACAAGAAATCAGTGTGGCTTTTTGGAGACACACATGACACTCAACGGCTACTGGGGAAATTAACTATCATTCCCTTGGGGACACTTTCTCCTGGATTCTGCATTTTGAAAAGGCTCCACACCTTATTTGAAATAGCTTTTTGAGTCCAAAGTGGCAGTATTATGACATTTTCCAAACAGCACAGAGCCTCATAATCTGTTCTTAAATGCCATCACACATTCTCTTTGCAAGGTCCAGCACATATAAAATTAATCACTCATTTTCTGGGAGAGATTACTTTTATAGCTCCGCTAGTCACACTTAGCTTCCGGCTGTTCAGCTAAAGGGGCTGCGGAACTACCCAATACTCAGACAGGTAACTTTCTATCATGCCAAACAAAGATCCAGGCAGTCCTCCTTCCTTTTCCCCAGCCTTACTCTTACTCACTGGCCTTTGCTGGCCTGTGATACAAGGGTCAAACAATCATAGCCATCTAATAGGCTAGGAGTAACTACTGAGGGTTGTGACTGTGACCTCTCTCCCCAACCCTAGCTTTTAACCCCAAATTTCATGCTACTCTGAACAAATACCTATACTCACCCTTTGAGCTCATTAACCACTGCCCAGAACCAATTATTGCCTGAGACATCCACACTCCCTCACTGGAGACAAGAGAGTTTGTATAGTTATATTAAAACAACAGGCAGCAATCCCCTGCAGAGCTGGGTTCCACAACTTCAGGGCAGTATGCACACCCTCCATACGCTCCCCAAAGCCTGTGCCTCACCTCCCTTTACCTGGGTCCCTTTGGGGCTTAAGTGAGCCAGAAGGATTTGCTTCTCCGGGGTTAAATTTCACCTCAACTGTTGTTGTTTGTATTCCAGTAGCACCTGGAGGCCCCAATGGAGACCAAGGTCCCATTGTGCTAGGTGCTGTATATACACATATTAATTAGGAGACTATCCCTGCGCCAAAGAGTTAATCTAAAATATGGGGGGGGGAGAACTGAGGCAGAAGTGACTTGTCCAAGGTCATCCAGCAGGTCAGTGGCCAAACCAGATATAGAACCCAGATCAACCCTACCCACTAGACCATGCTGCTTCTTTAGCTATATGTTTAACATAAGTAACATTTAAGTGACAAGCACAGTCTTTGGTTTTTATATCTTTTTTTTCATATTGTTCTACTTTATTATTGGCAAGAAACATTTTATCTGAAGGATAATGGGCTATGGAGCCCCTCCCTTTCAGGTCACTGCTATACATTCACCTCAGGTCAGTAGTGATCTGACATCATCTGTTGATGAAGGAAGTTCTTCTTCACGCAGCGCACAGTCAACTTGTGGAACTCCTTACCTGAGGAGGTTGTGAAGGCTAGGACTATAACAATGTTTAAAAGGGGACTGGATAAATTCATGGTGGCTAAGTCCATAAATGGCTATTAGCCAGGATGGGTAAGAATGGTGTCCCTAGCCTCTGTTCGTCAGAGGATGGAGATGGATGGCAGGAGAGAGATCACTTGATCATTGCCTGTTAGGTTCACTCCCTCAGGGGCACCTGGCATTGGCCACTGTCGGTAGACAGATACTGGGCTAGATGGACCTCTGGTCTGACCCGGTACGGCCTTTCTTATGTTCTTATGTTCTTATGACTGCTCAGTATCCTACATGAAAGGCATCATGATGATCTCAGTATTTCCCGCTGGACGGGTATCTACATTACAAAGAACATAACCAATATGATCTGACACTCGTGTCACCAGTCTAACAGAGAAGTCAAGGAGAGAATGAACACAGCTAACAGACAGGCCTCTCGCTTACCATGGAGGCCCCTCCAATGTAAAGTGGAAGCTCAGTGATGCACCAAAAGCTCACACTGCTGCAGCCCATGGGGCTCTCAAAACATTTCACCCATATTTTAATGGCATCTGCCCTTCATAATGCCTTAGGTGAGAGGGAGGGATTCCTATTGGAAAGTTCCTATTTCTCAAGGTGTGCAGGCAGCTAATAAGTAAGTTCTCCCCAGAAAGAAGCGGCTTTGTAGGTCATTACTAGAACTTACCACAAACACACACAGCCATTTAAGGCTCAGCAGCAATGGTTTTGCTTGAAGTACGCTAGACTGGCTTGAGGGGATTAAGGCCATCTTGAGGAGCACCACCGAATCCACAGTCATCGCCCCATGGAAGTGGGCTCAGTCATGCCAGGCATCGAGCACCCACAGCTCTCATTGAGATCCGTGCTCTACAAGATTGGACCGACAGGGCCAAATTCTCCACTCACCCTGTGCTGATGGAAATTTGGAGTGGCTCTTTTACACCAGCATGGCTGAGAGCAGAATGTGATCCATAACTGAAATGTAAGTAATGGGTCAGATTATTAACCCCCCTTGGACTGCAAGCATGGACAGTGCCTACGGACAACCCCCTATATCCCTGACTGGGGCCCCTCAGGATTACTGCAACAACAAATCACACAGACCTTAGGCTAAACTCTCATTGACCTCAAGGATCAAGCCCTTCCCAACACCACTTTATCACCCTAGTCCCTATGTTACACAATTAGACTGAATAACGAACAGAGCAAGAGTGTGAAGCCATCATCTCCCTGCCCCCCAAAAAACAAAGATGTCTGACAGCAAATGGTGAGTGGAGGTTCCCAAGACACCCTTTACATTTAACAAATCCATTTACGGGGATCTTTCATCTCAATTCTGGAGGCTGGAAGAGAATCTCAACACAAGGTCATGCCAGCAGTACTCAACCTATCAGCCTGTGCTTTATGACAATGCTAACTGCTAATTCAAACATTCCACTTTGGGTCCTCAGCTATATACCACGTGAAAGCATCACTCTCCTATTTTATTAAAATTAATACAGAGTAATGAAACTCTGAGACATTTCAAATTATTACATATAAAGTGGCACCTCATACATTTTTCCAGCCTTTTAAAAAGGTTAGTTAAATAGATATTTATTTTGGAAAGAATTAAGAATAAATAAATGAATATATTTTTACGTCCTAAACACTGAACCAATTTGAAAGGTAGTTACAGTACATCATTCTCTCTCCTCTCTGCCTCCCCAAAGAGTTCTAATAGGGACAAATTGAGCCAAACCTCAACTCTGATGTAGCTCAAATGAATGCAAAAAAGTTACGCCAGGGATTAATTTGGCCCAAATCAATTCAGCATATTAAATAAATATATAATCATTTTCCAGCTGTGTGATATAGGAAACCAGATATTTTGCAACAAATAAAAGAAATTGTGGTCACCTCTACACTATTGCTTTAAAGTGATTTAGCATGATCTCACACAGCAATTGTAATATGGTTACATTAGAGCTATAATTATGAATAGATATTTGAGTCTTTCCTGTTACATCTCAAGAATAGTTCTGTAACAATTTTAAAAGCATTTAGCACTAGACAACTACACTGCAAGGAACAACCACTATTTAATCCTATATATGTGCAAGCTTTACAACGGCACTCACCACCATAGTATCCAAGCCCCTCGCACAAGCTAGCTATAATTACTTCTCCAGGGAACTAAGGGAGGGAAATATTATGAGCCTTATTTTACAGATGGATAATTGAGACACAGAAAGCTTGAGTAACTTGGTCAAAGCTACAAAGGAAACCTGCGGCGGGGTAGAAACAGAATCCAGCAAGAAGTCAGCAGATTTGAGCAGCAGTCAGGAGTAGCTGATTTTCTTTCAAATGATTTGGAACCATGTGTGCAGTAACTGACCTACAAATCCATATAATCTTGTTCAGGGGTGGCTCTAGCGATTTGGCCGCCCCAAGCACGGCGGCACGCCACGGGGGGCTCTCTGCCGGTCGCTGGTCCCGCAGCTCTGGTGGACCTCCCGCAGACGCGCCTGCGGAGGGTCCGCTGGTCCCGCGGCTCCGGTGGACCTCCCGCAGGTACCCGGGGACCAGCAGAGCGCCCCCCGTGGCATGCCGCCCCAAGCACGCGCTTGGCGCGCTGGGGTCTGGAGCCGGCCCTGATCTTGTTGCTGTTACCCATATCCTCCTTCCTTCCCATTGTTGGTTATGCTTTTTTGCTATACGTCGTTTAGCAGCGATCGTGTAAGTTTTCTAGGGCAGCGATCGTGTTTTCCTCTATTTGTATAGTACTAGCACCATGGAGCCCAGATTCTGCTTACCACAATCCTAATCTTAATAAATAAGATCACCCTATGCCTCTTGAATCCCAGATAAATTCACACCCTTCCTACCGAGACTTTGTTCCTATGGCATGATTAAAAGGGACAACGACATTAGGATATTAACCTGCCTTGCTGGGAGTCACGGACTACATGTGTGAAACACATCATAGCACCAAATGGTTGGTTATGCCACTAAAGAACATGAGGTGAATGTTGTATAAAAAAGGGCTTACCTCAAAACTCATGCTGTGCGCTAAGCAGAGCTTCCGCACTAGTTCAGCCACCTCCTCTCCTGTGGATGGCCTCTCATTTTCTTCCCTTTCATACAGCATATTACTCACATAGAGATCATTGGAGTCCACTGGAAACACATGGGGAAAAAAAAGAACTATGCAGCAGTCAACTATTTTCTGTGGCTAACACTAAATCCAGGGGGAATCTTATGCTCTGAGGCTATGTCTTCAATGCCAAAAAAGGTGTGTTTTTACTGTGGGATAATTAATATTTATGTAAAATCTAGTAGACAAGGCACTGTAGTTCTGCAAGTTAAATAAATAAGGTCAACCATAGACAGGGATTTAGCGCTGATCTTGCCCACCTACCTCACATTAAAAACTACCGTGTTTTGTCTCCACTAGGATTTTACAGAGGACAGCTAACAAGTATTAGTTAAACCACAGTAAAAATACACCTTTTTTGGCAGTGAGGACAGCACCTACAGCTTCAGTTCAGCAACATTCTAAAATATATGCTAACTTGAAGTCAACGGATGTACTTGCATGCTTAATTTTAAGCATGTGTTTAAGTACACTGCCTAAAGGAGCATGTAACCTGCAAGGAAAAGTCATAGCAAGACATGGAACAAACAAGACACACAGGAAACAAAAACCAATCACATACTCTCCTTCCCACACCTTGCCTGCCTGTTTTCATCACTCCCCATCTACATGTGTCTTGTTACTGGCCCGATCCTACATTTCTGAACTCTCAGTCAACTCAACTGGAACGTTGGGTGCCAAAGAGACACGTTTGGACTCTTATTATAAACTCTTAGGGGCCTTGTCTTCTTACGTCAGCATATGTATATGAATATTCTGAGAAATTAGGATTTTTTTTAAAAGAGAATAATTTACAGGGAAATATGCACCAGTAAAATAAAAGGTTTCACCATTTAGATCTCCACTCCTTAATCATTACTCACGCAAACCTTCCATTGACTTCACCAGATTTATTCTGCCAGTGGAGACAGGCCCAGGGAGATGAGGAAATGGATGGAAACAGAGGCTCTACTTGGCATATTCCTTTGAAGTCCATTGGAATTTCTGATATTCTAGGTACCATACACTGGGGAGAGCTAAGCATCACACTCTGCCACTGCAGGGGGAGTATGTGCATTGGGGAGGGCCTGAATCAGTGCTGCAGGCATAGGCACCAACTCCGTGGATGCTGCGGGGCTGGAGCACCCACAGGGAAAAATTAGCAGGTACTTCACACCCACCAGCAGCCAAGCTCTCCCTACCCCCACCCTATCACCTCTTCCTCTTCCCCCAAGTGCACTGTGTCCCCGCCAGGGGCGGCTCCAGGCCCCAGCATGCCAAGCTCTGGCAGTTTGCCTGTGGAGCGTCCGCTGGTCCAGCGGCTTCAGTGGACCTCCCGCAGGTGTGCCTGTGGAGGGTCCGCTGGTCCCACAGCTTCGGAGGACTTCCCGCAGGCACGCCTGCGGCAGGTCCGCCAAAGCCATGGGACCAGCAGACCCTCCACAGGCAAACCGCCGAAGGCAGCCTGCCTGCCGTGCTTGGGGCGGCAAAATCCCTAGAGCTGCCCCTGGTCCCCGCTACTCCCTCTTCCAGCGCATCTCACCCACTATTGGCAGCACTTAGGACTTTCCGGGAGGGAAGGGAAGGAGTGGGGACACAGCACACTTGGGGGAGGGGCGGTAACGAGGCAGGGCAGGGACTTGGGGTAAGGGGGTGGAATTGGGGTGGCGCGAGGTGGGGCAGGGCCGGGGCAGGGGGAGGGGGTGTCAAGCACCCACAGGGCAGAGGGAGTCGGCGCCTATGGCTGTAGGTCCAGGGTTAGGAAAGACATGGAACAGGAGTCAGCCATGAAGTCAGTCAGATCTGCGAGCTCTCACTTGTGGATACCAACCTCACCATTTTTGGAGACTCACTTTCTTCCAGGCCTATAGAACCTCAGGGCCCCGTCTCTCAGAGCAGGCAATGGGCAACAGCCCAAGATCCACAGTTACAGTCTCCAGCTCCAAGCCTTTTAGCACGTGACAGGAAAGATCTGGTAAAAAAGGGCGTTCCTACAGGCAGACTGAAGGCTAGAGGCAGCCCACATACTTTTTCCTCCACCTCTCCCCAGGAAATCACTTTAATTTGCTGTTACTGGAAATATCAAGTAACCTGTTTTGTGCAACATCTCTGCTGCCACTTCAAGTAGTTTCAGTGAGGACTGGGTCTGTGTCTTCGCCCCACTGCCCTTCCTAGAGAAAGGTGCGACAAGACTGGATTCAGTGCATTTGGCCTCCGCCAGGATTCCATCCGTAAAGCTCTGAGCGCATTCCAGTTTGCAGGACAGGATCTGCTGCTGCGACTGAGAGAAACAAACATTTCAGAGAAACTCTTTGCAACCTGTGTCCATTCACAGGATCTCTTCTGGGAAGCACAGACTTCACAGAGGACCCAAGCTCTGCGACATTCCTGTCTAGACCTGTTGTGATTCCTAGAGAGGGATACATTTATAAGGTCCCAATTTCCGAGCTGCACTTCCCTTTTCTGAAATGGAATTCACACCAACTTTAATTATGAACTGGACTCGTTTCATTTTATTCCATAAGGCACCACTTTTACCAGGTCTACTTTGCCAGCAAAGGTTTGAGTGCAACAAAAAGCTATTCATGTCCAGTAGCTGACAGCTGGCGGTACAGTATGTGTGGTTGACTTATTTCTGTTGCTAGTGTTTGTAAAAAGCAGACATGAACACTGATTGTGCTTGGGAAAGCCTTAAGTTTTTAAAACAACTTTTAGTGATTTTTCCCAAAACCATGACACTTAGCTCACATACGCCTTTTTTCATCCACAGCTTTCTATTTTTCCTCTCCAATTTTAGTTTTAAACCACCATATATTTGGAGCGGTGGAGGATTATCCAACCGATGAGTTTTAACCAATCCAGTCCCGCCATACATTGCTGTCTGCTAACCAGTTATGTGATTAATGATTCAGTACAAGAAGATCAATAAAATACATTTATTCATTGCCAAAAGAGCTCAGAATCAGTTTTAAACTGTCTGCTACTCGGTTTATTTAAGCATTGCCGTTCCAAAGGGCCTCTCTCAGTTGCATAGCTATAGCATGTAGTCAAAAAGCCAGGTGTATAATGTAGTGACTGAATCCAGAGTCCAGAAGACCCTTATTACACTCACTGCATAGGGGGAATGGTGTGTTATGAATGAGGCTGGGATCTGCTCACTGAACAATGAGGATAAAAAAAAATAAATACTGATCAGTGCCCTCATTTGCTACTTAAAAGCTAGGGAGATGGGCTCTCAGAAAAACCTCAGACAGATATATCGAAAGGTTGACTATGTGTTGTCCAACCTGTGCATTAAATGATGAAGAAAGCCTGATAATACAGTCGATTGTGATTGTGCCATTAAAGATGTTACTGTAATGCAATAATGCAAGGGGGCATGAGCCTATAGGAACGTGCTGTATTTGTCACATAATGTTCATCAAATACAACAGCAAATCTCAGCAAAAACAAAGGAAACTGTAAACCCAATAAAAACAGGAGTACTTGTGGCACCTTAAAGACTAACAAATTTATTTGTTAGTCTTTAAGGTGCCACAAGTACTCCTGTTTTTTTTGCGGATACAGACTAACACGGCTGCTACTCTGAAACCTGTAAACCCAAATGACTATCTGCCATGGTTTTATTTCTGAGGATTTAAAGAGGGATGGACATACATAAAGTGTAATTGGGCCTGAGTAACTTTTATTTAAATAATCAGAAACAGTTTGATTAGCAGAAACACACATCACTAAATATATCTGACATCAGGATTTGGTTATAAATACTTAGCAGGCCTGGCACTTTTTAATCACTTCAGGAAAATAGCAAGGACTCCTGTTAGGACCACAACCAATCCCCCAATACTTACCAGCACATCAGGCAGAGCCATGGACTGCAGAGAACTAAAACCTGAATACCGGTGAGAACACAGGTTTAAGTCTTTTGTCTTCAAAACAAGAGAGCCTTTCCGCTGATATTTAGTTGGGCATTTTCCCAGAATATCCATCTAGTAACAAACATACAAAACCAATAAAGCTACCTATCTACATATACTCACACACAATACAAACAGACTATATCGATCATTACAGCTGTTAACTATAATTGTTTTCCTGGAGTAGCAAAGACTTGGGGAACTGAATTGTCCCTTGCAATGCATTAGCTTTGCCACAGATACCATGGGCAGGCACATGCATTTAAAATGGTCTGGTGAGGTGATCCTGCATTTTAAAAGTCGGATTGGAGGGTTTAACGTCAATCTGAAAGATTGTTAATTACATAATTGCTTAAACACATTACATGTTGCTCCACTTGTTTTGTACCTTAAGCCCTGATTCAGAAAAACATTCCCAGTCAGGACATCACTTAACCACATGTTTAATATTAGGCATATGCTTAAGTGCCATTGAGACTTCATATGGCTGTATTGCACTCATACAAACCCACTGACTTCAGTGAGTTACTCCAGATTTACCTTAGTGCAACACAGCAGAATTTGACCTTATGTTTTCAAACACAGTGTTCAAATGATGCTCAGCTAAGAGCCTTGAAGCCTGATTTCCAACCCTTTGAAGTCAATGACAAAGCTCCTGTTGATTTCACTGGGTGCAGAATCAGGCCCTTGGTTAGGAAAGTCTGGACTTTGCCCACAGAATAGGTACAGCACAAGTCTCCTTCCACCACCCTACCCTGCTCTGCTCTGGAGCAAAATGGAGCCAGAGTAGCAGAGTAGTAGTTGAACCAGCTCTGCTTAGACTTCCAACAAGAATGCCAAAAAGAGCCAATTTTATGATGTGTCCACTTGGAAACATAGCGAGACCATCAGAGGCTACTGACTGGCCATGAAGCGGCAACAACTTTTGGTCATTTAAAAAGGAGATAGCTGAAAGCCAGCCTGGAGTACAGCAGCACACACCTCTTCAACAGTTCCACCGCCAGCAGCTGCAGGTGATGTCTGAAGAACGCTGAGAATGCCCCGTTTGATGTTCAGCACCCAGGCCTGTTCACGCTGCCAGGGGCAGATCTTCAGAATTTTCCCATCATGGAAAGAAAAATGAAGTGGATGCTGCTCTAGTACTTCCCTGCAACAAAGAGGTTCAGACATTGGCTGCAATGGGAATTTGAGAGCTTTGATGGATGCAGACATTTTGACTTGGTAGCATCCCTCCAATGGGACTGGCTCACTCTGTCACATACTCCCACACTTTAATAACAGCCCCTCCTATTTCACAAAGTCATCTGGTACCCTACAAGACTTCTAAAAAACAAACTATCAAGCAAATTGCTTTGAAACACAGCACAGTCCACTTAATTGGGACATAATCAGGACAACTCCCAAGGAACCCATTTAAGGCTAAGTATACTTAATGGCAATGGCTCTTGCTGAATGGAAGACAGTAATACCACTTAATGGTGAAGACTTGTGGCAATTTAGTGAATCTGGGGCCATGCATGGTGTGTGTGTGTCTCAGTTACATACTGTCCCTCTGATACCTTGCTGCCCTTCCATAGCTGTGGTACATGCAGAAAGGGGAGGAATGGCTTCCCAACAGACTTCTTGTTAATGGCTCCTTCCATGATGCATACACATGCTTGGCCACCATAACAGGGTCATATAGGCAGCAAGTTCAGTCTCTTTCTCAGGGTAGATAGTGCTTCTGCACAATTCCATGGCCATGAAGGGCTGTAGGCAGTGTTAGCATTAAAATGTTGACTTCTGTTCATCAGGAATTCCTCTGAACAGGGAAGGAAAGGCCATCCATGGGCAGAGGTGCTGGAACTAAGGGTGCTGGTGAGGTGCAGCAGCACCCCCTGACTTGATTCCATCATATACGGAGTTTATAGTTTTGTTCAATGGCTTTCAGCACCCTCCATTACAAAAATTCTTCCAACACCACTGTCTCTATTATCCCTGTGAAGAGGGTTCTACTGTACTCCTATCACAAGGATTGCTACTACTGTGAGCGAATCAGTGGAAGAGACACATTTCATTTGCTCCTTCCCTACCAAATGAACCATTCTCCCCACCACTGAGAGCAAAAAGTCGCCTCAGAGAAAAATGTCATTTGTGGAACGATATCCAGATCAAGTTCTCTCCAAGGGAGACGTGGCTGTGTCTAGAGCCAGAGTATTTCCCATGGATATGCCTCTGTGAGTGCCATTAGATTCAGTGGGAGTTGCATGCGTGTATGGAGGGCTGGCTAAACCACAGTATATACACTAGGCTGAAGAGAATGCAAATAAGGTGTCACTGTTCTGAATAATTATTTTTAGTAGCCAAGCTTCAGTGAATCCTTTTTTCACCATTTCTGCCATTGCATTTTTGGCTTCCCCGCAGAGAACAATAGACACAACAGCTCTTATCTCTACAGAAATCCCCACAGCCAGCATTCCAGAAGAAGGTGCATCTGTGCCTGAAACTATTTGAACTCCGATATCAATGCTCATATTGTGGAACAAAAGCTTTTCGTAATGAATGCATTTACTCAAAACGTGCTCTTTCTGACCCTCTGCATTGAACTAATTATATTTCTGAGGGCCTGGTGCAGATCTCTGTGTTATTTAAAGGCTGGGAATCCAAGCCCAGGGACAATACAGGGAGATTAGCCAGCTCAGCCTACCAGACAACAAAACAGCTTTTCTTGATGATGCAAGGAACATCAGCTCTCTGGGAAAATACCACCCCTCCAAGGCTTGTAAGGATCTTATTGTATAATCATCCCCATAAGTGTCTGTACATTAGTTAGCCAGAGGGCTGCCCAGTAACAGCATGCTATGAATGAGCTATTAAGAAATATACAAGGAAGAAACTGACATTTGAAAAATATCCTTTAAAGGCTACAAAGCATATTTTCATCATGCAAAATATAAATACTCCAAGATTATACCTTAAGAGTCAGGTTTTCAAAACCTCAGCAATCCAGGGCCTATGTGTGCATGAAACTATGAAAACTGCGATCAAGATCAGGTATCTCTACATGCAAGTAGCCGGCTAGGTGTCTGATGCACTGCACAGCCAATCGTGGTAATCATCCACTGAATGTACACAAAAATCCCAAAGAGATCTTTTTTTAACCACATGGCCCTTAGCTATTGTTAACAATGCTGTAATCCTGATCAATGCTTGCTCAACAGACAGCTGAAAAGTAAGAGAATGGTAATATGATGCTGCTAAAGAAAGTTTCTAAAGAAAGGAACTGAGACAGACAAGAAGCCATGTTACCTTAAACTGTCCATTTCCTTCAGAGACTCCTCTCTGGATGCCAGGGTTGTCTTTATCTGTACATCTTGCAACTAGGAAGGAAAATGCCAGTACAGCAAACACCACCGTCAACAGGAACTCGTGGGCTTCAATTCACACAAGGACAAGGAAATACAAAATAGAATACAAAGCAATGGCCCAATTCTCCAGCCCTTACTCGTGTAAGTCAATGCTACTCACACACAAGCAGATTTGCTGAACCCAGGTGAACAACTCACAAGTCAGATTAATTCTCAAAATTGCTTGCTTGATATTTACCCCCCATGAATAAGGGTTGCAGGATCAGGCCTTATGGGGCATGTCTACCCTGCATCCGGGACAAGCCTCCCAGCCTGGGTGGGACTAATGTATGCAAGATACATTTTGATTTCAGACAGAAAGGGAAAAGCTAGAGCTTGGCTACATACAATGCCTTGAACAAAATACTTGGCCAACAAACCATGAACTGAACCCGAGATCTCCAGAGCTAACAGCACAAGCTGCAGCTTCAGCTAAAGCTTTGCAGCTGGGGATCTAACAGGCTTGTATCTTGTGTGGGTCACGTACAATAGGGGAACAGTAACACCCAGCGGGTTAAACACTACCTATTGTCTTAGCCTTCTTTGGGACATTATTATGCTCTCCCCCCTACTCCCCAATTGTTTTTACTTTTATAGCAAAATGTGCTAGGCTGCATTTCCCAGGCTTGGGGGAATTTGTGTGTCTTGTACAGAAGTTACAAGCCGACGCTGGAGGTAGGCCAGTGAGAAAATGGTGTGTGAAGCTATTGCCTTACAGTAGTATATCCTTTGGCACAGAGTACACAGCAGATAGAAGTATCAGTAAGTCAACCAGTTACCACCAAAAACAAGTATAGGTCCAATTCCAAGCACTCACATTCTGGGCACCTTCCCAGTTAGGTGGGGCATTGACCAGATCAGGCCTGGGGACAGATACCTCTAGAGTCCTTGGTCAGAGGAAGAAGGATCCAGGCTCTCCTCTCCCAAGCACCCTGTGGCCCAAGTTAGCGTGGGTGTGGTGGCCACATCCCTTCCCACTTATCTGGATGGTTCAGGGGTTGCGGGGAGACACTACTGGCTTCTGGCCTGCTGGGTATTATGCAAGCACTCAGCCTTAAGCCTACCCTCATTGGCTCCGGGGCGGTGGGGAGGGTCGGGGGAAGAGGTATGCTTGGGTTGGTTGCTGGACTTCCTAGGTATCTGGGGATTTGGCTGTTTACTGTTTGGAGTCAGGAAGGAATTGTCCCACAGGGCAGAACTGGCAGCCCACGTGGTGACCTGTTTATCTAGCAGCCTCTCAGTGTCCAAGAGGCTGAACCAGGGTCGCTGTTTATTTTGGTTTTAATTTTTGTTGCAAATTCTAAAAGAGAGGCCAGTGCAGATAGTTTTGGCAGGAAATGCCAGTTATAAGCAGGCCTGAATCAAGACAGAGCACTGGAAGGCACTAGGCTTCGTTCTTGGTGTTGCAGGGTGGTGGTGTAGGCTTGAGCATCTCATGCAGCTCAAAGACGCCTCATCTGGACCCTTATCCATCAAGTGAGGTAGGTAGGGGATCACGGCAGCTCCAGCCACTCCCCTTTATTCAATTGGCATGGATGGGGTAGGAGTAGCTTCCCCTTCTTCTGTTGAGGTCTGCTTGGGTACGGCCTTGGCCCAGTTCCTGCTAGTAATTTTGTAGGGAGCTGCTCAATCCCCATGTCTGTTGTTAGATGTGTTAATAAAGTTGTGGTCTCCACTTGAAGCACATTTTTGTGCCTTCTTTCAATGTCTGGGTCAGTGAAAGCACAGATATGCCATAGAAGCAGTTTATCTTATTCCAGTCACACACATCCCTGAATACAGAATCTTCCCCCAAATTACCCCCGCAAGGACCTAGGTGCTCAGACCACATGGTGACTGTGTAAAACAAGAATATTGAGTAAATATGATTATGAATATTAAGTGAGTAAATATGAGATGAGCAAAGGCATGTGCATAGCGGTCATGAATAAAACAGACGTCATATACAAATCAAAGTGTGGGCCTTCCCCTGACCTAAAGGCTCACCGTAGAGCCTCTGGGGGTCTTTGTGCCCAGAATCTATGAATTAACCTCTCTGTGAATTTGAAAGGAAGCCAGAATTGGTACAGGCAATTAATTTCTCCTTGCTGCCCCTGCTGGGCATCTGTGCATAATGCCCAACCTGAATTTGGCCTGGATAAAGCGTCCCGTCTGAGTCTTTGGGCTGATGCTCCATTTTAGTCAGTGGCAATTTACCGACTGAGTTCAATGGGAGCATTATGTGGCCCAGTGAATTTTATACTGTGCTAGACATGCCTTATTCCCAACAGATCCCAGACCTTTCAGAAGTTCTCTCTCCAAGAAACAACCATGGCTATTTTTAAATTGCTGATACAGATCTGAAAGTGATAAAAGAAACTAAGGTGATTGTTAAAGGGCATCGGCTTCATCTCCTCCTCCAGTTCTCATGGCACAACAGTAAAGCAGCAGTTTTACTCAGGGAAGGGAGTGATTTATGTAATTTAGCTTTTAAAGTTTTTTACCACTTAATCTGGAGTTTAGTCCTAGGGATTTGTTTACTTGCAGGTAAACTAAATATTTATGGAGCAGCCACCCTAGGGAGGGACACTCTCCTGTGTCAATTAATTGCAGTCAGTCACCGAGGCACTTGTTGAACTCATGACAATACTCACTTTTAAGACCATCTGGCACTTTCCTAGGGCTTCAATGATCACTGTGCTCTCCAGAGACATACCACTCCTTTTGTAGATGCTTCCCTGCAGGAACGTATTGGTGGCTGTTGAATACCTGTAGCTATATCTGGATCCTTTGGGGAAATTCAGCCCACTGTGTTCTAGGAAAAAACAAAACAAACAAACAAACCAAAAACCTGTGTGTGCACGTCTACATTTTATCAGCAAATCAAGAGAATGTTGGTAGATTTAAGCCATTTCGGCACCTAAGCAAGTGGCCAGATTTTCAGCAGTATGCACCCCCAGGAGCTCCTGCGTGGAGGGCACAGGGAAGAGGAGTGCCCTCCTTCCCCCTGGCACATTCATACAGGATCCAGCCACCATGTGGCCCTTAACATCACAGGTCCTGTAGTGTTAAGAGTCAAATCATACCACAAGCAGGGAGGGGCGGTAAGGCAGGAGTGTCATGGCACAGCAGTCTTCCCACCCTCCAAGCAGGATATTTTGATGACAGCAACATGAGACAACCAAGACTTTACAATTCTCCAAATACATTTCATACATGTAAAAACTTCCTAACTGTCAGGGTGGTTAACAACTGGAACAAATGACCTAGGGAGGTTGTGGCCTCTCCATCATTGGAGATTTTTAAAAGCAAGTTAGGCAAACACCTGCCAGGGATGGTCTAGTTATGACTTAGTCCTGGTTTGAGTGCAGGGGACTGGACTAGATGACCAATTGAGGTCCCTTGGGGCTGGTCTACACTAATGCATAAGATGCTCTCCCGCCAACTTACCTTCCACCTCTCGGGGAGGTGGCATACATACGTTGTGAATGGGAGAACTCTCTGCCATCAACTTAGCTTGTCTTCACCAGACCTGCTAAATTGACACTGCTGCATCGATCGAATCAGTACCAATTTAGACGGAAGTATAGACAAACCCTCGCAGTCCTACACTTTTAAGATAACAGCACATCTGTTATCAGATGAACTGTGGAATGATTTCTATGCCCCAGCCTACACTACAAACTCATGTTAGTATAACTACATCACTCAGGGGTGTGGAAAATCCACACCAAAGTGACACAATTATACTGACCAATCTCCTATGTATGAGATGTCAGCAGGAGAGCTTCTCCTGTTGGCACAACTACCGCCTCTTGGGGCTTGTCTATACTTATAGCCCTGCAGCAGTGTAGCTGCTCCACTGTAGTGCTTAGTGAAGATGCTACCTATGCTGACAGGAGAGCTTCCACTGCCTGAGCGACATAATTACACTGACGTAAATTTGCAGTGTAGACCAGGGCTTGGGGAGATGGAGTATCCACGCTGACAGGAGAAGCTCTCCCATTGGCATATGTAGTGTCGTCACTAGTGCAACAGCAGCAAAGAATCCTGTGGCACCTTATAGACTAACAGACGTTTTGCAGCATGAGCTTTCGTGGGTGAATACCCACTTCTTCGGATGCAAGCAGTGGACAGCAGCACAGTTGCAGCGCAGTAAGTGTAGACAAGCCCTATGTCAGAACTGCCAGTTTGAAATACCACCCTGAATTTTGCCAAAATCCGCAGGAGTTCACAGAGCATTTCGATTTCAACTGAGCTGTATTTTAATAGATTTACTACTGATACGTGAGTTATTTATTATATAGAATGCTACCCTCCCTTTCACAAAGAGAGAATAGCAGGCAAACAATGAAAAAAGCAAACAGCAAAAGAAGGTAACAGAGCAGGAGTGCTGGAACAATTTGTATAGTGGGGGTGCTGAAAGCCATTGAACCAAACTGTAAAACCTGTATTTGAGGGAAACCCCTTCAAGCAAGAGGGGTGCAGCAGCCCTCCCAGCACCCCATAAAGCACTTATGGGCCTTTTTAGTGGCTATGCAAGGATTAATATGTTTGCGCTATCCAGGAAACATGGAACGTTGCTGCTTTCAAAATGTCTTGATCTAAAGTCTTTTACAGTCACATGATGAATGATTCAATTTAAATGATAAAGGGGTTTTGATGTAAACTGTGATCTGATTGCATGACTTGGCTTTCTCCCACTGAACACACGCATCAGAGTAATATTGCTGCTTTCACTACAATCCCCTACAAGAGGTGCCGTCTAAAATAGCCACTTGATTGTAATGAACCGGCTAGTGCATGTGTGCTGTGCTGCCCTCTACTAAAAAAAGTCAGAAATGCTAGTGTGTGTCATAGACTCTATACAGCTATTGTCAAAGAAGAATCTCCTTTAGTTCAGATGATAGTAAGCTGTGCTTTACGGGCTGGAGGATCAGAGTTGTAACCCTTCCACCAGCATGAGTTCTGGGGGCCAGGGCATGCACAGTGACACTCATGACGACAGTGGTGAAATCCCTAAAAGATCACAAATTTGTAGCATTAATTTAGCAGTGGAACTACTGTAAAGCAGAAGCAGGAGAGTTTGTTTAAACAAACGTCCTCTCTTGCATCAGGTTAAGAGGGTGCTGCCTGGGAAAGATGGCCACAACATTTGCCATACTTGCTCTTCATTAGCTCCACCTGCAGGCTCAGTGGAGAATTGAAAGCCCTTTAAAAACACCAGGTTTTTGTTAGGAATTATGAGGTTGGATTAGAATGGCGGCTGAGCAAAAAGACTCTGAGCCACACTAGCTGTGCAGGACAGCATATAGGGGGACCTGGGATCAGAGCGCTCTCTGAGTCTCCTACTGTTGTTCTGTAAAGGAGCAGTGTGCACTCAAGCACCTGCTGTCAAGATGAGCAGGAAGCTTTGGTTACTGATGCATGCACACAAGCTAGCTGACCAAACATTGAGTCTGTGGAGCACCCCCAGGAGCAATAGCCAGGCTCTGTGGATGGAGTGTTAGGTCTTTCTCCTAGCTTGCTACTGTGCAGGTAGGATGTGGAAAAGGAGACTCAGGACAGGGCAGGATTTTGCGTTGAATATTTTGTAGCACTGTAGGCTAGTTTTAACTTTTGTGTGATCTGAGTCTGTAGAATGTTAACTTAGAGCAATTCAGTGCAACATAAGACTCAGCCGTGCTAGGCAGTTTCCTCCATGAATATAAATTAGCTCAACAGCAGTAAATCCCAGCTCAGTTATTACTATCATCTTTCCAATAAAGCAATGCCCACTGAAAAGTCCAGCACGTTACAAACTGCAAAGTCGTGCGTTGTGACTATAAACCTGCTCTGAATACCAACTTGGCCTCACTTACCAGCACACTCAGTCATACAGGCAGCCTCCGGGCCTAAATTCTCCTGAGATCCTGCAACAACAAATCAGAATTAATTGTAGAAATGCACTAAGAAAAAATCCATGTGCGGCTTCAGTGACTGATGCCATAACTGTTCATTTACAATAACACTAAGAGTAAAGCAGCAACATACATTGCAAAGTCCTCAAATAGCAATTACTGAAAAGACTTTATTAGGGGAAAACACCATATGCAGCAAGGGACTCGTTATCACACAGTCATTTTGCAACAATGATTTTTCATTCTTTTCTGGCAAAGGATGAAAGCTCCAATATTTGAACATCATCTCTTTTCTAAATTGGGTAGAAGCCAACATCTTTCACAATATAAAATATTCTTACAATCCTCAGATCAGAAGCCTTAATGCGTGAGTGAAATGGGCCACATAATGGAGTCAGAAGTTCATTCCATGACTGTTTAGTCCAGGCCAGGACTCTGTTGTGAGACCCACTGGCACAGGTTCTGCCTCATTATTCTGGGAGCCGGAGAACCAGAGGGACAGTCAGTGTCTGGCTGGCAGCTCCAAGTGAAGAACCACCATTGTATGCATTACAATAGAGTCTTGTCTCCTCTGTACCACCAACATTATTACAGGCCTGAGCAGCAAAGTGGAGATCTGTGTATTAAGAGCTAGGGTTTAGGTGCTGCTGCTTAGAGAGAGAGATAGGAGTCAAAGTTCTAATGAGGGCCTGAAGTTCATTCAGAGGAGTTCAGCCTCAGAGTGGTGGTTTTGGTCCACCTCTGTTGATGTTAAACCATCGGTAACTATGTCCACATTAACACTCATGATTTCCCTTTCTTCTTTCTTCTGCTCCAAAGAGGATAAACACTTTTTGAAAACACAAGCAAATAAATGAGACGACTAACATGTTTTCTGTTTCTCGCCCATAAGATGAGAAAAGTCCCATCTTCCACTAGAGCTTTTCCAGCATATGTTGACAATCTTAATTTTTAGTGCTTGAATTAGAGACTAATTACTCCGGTTAGATGGGTGGAAGCAAAGTGCAAGATTCCTCTTTACAAGTTCTGCCATGCCTCATTCTAACCATATCTAAATAAATGCCTTCTAGCCACACCCTGGAAATGTCTTGGGGTTTATATTTTTATTTTCTAGATTCCACAATCACCATTGATATTTTCAAGACATGCATTAGACATGCTGCAGCCTTTAGAACAAATGGCTTCACAGTCAGCCATAAAAAATCCCTCCCCAGAACTCTCAAATCAGGTTTTGTTTTTTAATCTTCTTGACAAACCAAGTATACTTTAGCCTTCTCAATATAAGGCTCATGGAAGGCTGGTGAGGCCAAAACTTGTTTTCCCGCTAAGTTGTCCAAGGTCTGACAAAAAAAAATATCACATAAAATAGCACTGGACAAGGCCTAATAAGCAAAGGACAAACAAGACATTGTAGGCCAAGATACATATCTGCTATCACCCATGGTGGAACTGATTGCTAATAGAAAAGAGATCCTTTTCAAGCAAAATGGTGCTTTGTCATTCTTTTCTATTGGCAGTAATCAATACAGCACCAGTAAATAGTGCTAACTGACCAGGATTATTAATTATTATTATTATTTTTAAAAGGGGACTTTTCTGACCATCTAAAGTAAAAAAAAAAAACAACCCTGCACTACCTCATGTCTACTCCTTACTGTAAAGGTGGCTATGACCAAATTTTCTGATAACTCCGAAGTTAGAGTACCACCAACATAGCGCACACATAGATAAATAAAACCGAGTACAGAATGACCTGGAGTGGTTAATGCACTGGAAGCTTCAAGAGGAGAGATTTGGGAGTATTAAATTACTCCTTATACCCCAGGAGAGGAAATAAACAGCACAAACATAAAATGAGAGGCAGAAATAAGAGATTTACCAAAGCAACCTCAGAAATGGTACTGACTGTCTCTTTAAAACTCCATGTTATTCTTTCATCTAACCAAGCTCTGTAGTTGCCGGGGGGAAGTATGGGATTTAGAAGGGAAGTGTTCTACAATGAGAGAGAAATTTTGAGTCCTACTGAGTTATTCTACAGCAAAATTATACTAATGTTCTGAGTGTAGCTACCTTTAAATAGAACACACAGATGTGTCAACTTACTCTCATCCTCATCCTTTGTTTATTACCATCAGCCATTATGTAAGCTGTTCAGGGCAGGCCTCATGGGTGAAATCCTCAGTGAGAGTCTAGCCATTGTGTTCAATGGGGCTAGGATTTCAGCCCATGTCTTCCTACATGTCTGTACCATACCGAGCACATTTTGGACGCTACTGTAATGTAAATACATAACAATCCCCTGGTAGATTTGCTCAGGTGGGTATGAAAATGTAATTACTTTTCTTACCAACAGAGGAGAGGAAAGGAAAGACTTTAGTTAAGGGCCTAATTCTGCTATTCTTGCCCGCCTTGGGCGGGACCTAGAAGAATTCTAGGCACTCAGTGAAGGATTCTGCTGCCATATTGCTGAGAATCCAGTCTAAGTAGCAATGGGGTGTCTAACCCAAGGAAGAATCACACTGTACTTTATCCACCAAACTCCCTCCCCAAATGCAGATTTTTAAACGAATCAATTGCCTTTCAGGTCATTATCTGCTTAGCGGGAGAGTTTCATTGTCAGTGGTTACACAAGAGAGAATGCAAGTGTCATTTGAAGCATGAACAGCAGCAGGTTTCCACACTAGAGCTGTTCTTTTCCAACGCCGGCACGCTGAGGAGCAAACACTAAACATCACGTCACAAGGACTATTTGTTGTTTCATCCATCCCTGAACACTAGAGAGTCTATTCTCCTTCCTGACTTTCATTCAGGCTTCTTGGAGAGGGCAGTGACTCTCTAGAGATGTGAGGGCAAATGCATTGAAATGAATGGACTGACGCCAGAGTTACGCAGGCATAAATGAGAGAGCAGTTTGGCCTATTACATACAGATACTCTGTCTGCTTTTTAATCTCAGTGCACGTACAGTGTCCGTTAAAACTAATGGCATAGCTCACTTTCATGCTTAGCCTTTGAAATGATCTTCCAAAGGAATTGGCAGAATCCCCATCACTTAATCTGTTTCAGACACAACTAGACAAAGCACTAGATCAAAAAACATTAAGGGGCGGGACAACAGAGTCAGATTTTCGTTGTCTATTAGGCATGCACAAACATCAGGACTGGGCATTCAGATAACCAGTTAGGCTCCATCAGAGAAAAATCAGGTGAGCAAAAGGTCCATAGATTTGTGGTGTTGTTTGTCCATCCAATGGGCACTTACATGAATATAGTTCTGAAGATCTGACCCATTAGGCCTTTTCCACTGTCATAATAAGTGGGAGTTAACTAAATATACTGTGATGAGAATAGCCCCTTTTATGGATGCTTCTAGGACATGACCCCCATCCAAGATCTGATCCTGCATTCCTTGCACACACCAAACTTCCTTGGAATTCACTGGGAACAAACAGTGTTGGACTGAGTCCCAGGTATTCTATTAACAAACCTTGGTCACGCTGGTACAGTAAAAACAGCCAAAATCAGATGGGTGATGCAGATTCACTACTGTTTATGGCACTTTCACATGCCTGGGCAGAAATGAAGGTGAATTTGCTAATTTTATAATAAATCATTTACTATTAAACCTCTTTAAAAAGCACCCACCGTTAGCTTGCTATAATCTATAAAAAACTTGGTTTCAGATCATTCCCTTCAGTATTAAGAACAGCAGCAGTATTTACACCTCTTCCACAAGTTCTATGCTAATGAAACATGCCCTCCAGTTATAACCAAGGTCCTCCGTGCCCCTTAGGTCAATTATTCCTACAGGAGACAACAGTTAACAATACCTCTCTCTTTACTTGCCATTGCTGTGCTGTTGTATATTTCATATGTTCCATCTGCCTTAAGGAAATCCTTTTGGCAAACTAGCACATTTAAAAAAACCCATTCAGATTATTTGATTGAAACCACATTTTCTCTTCTCTTCATATAGACTTTAAAACTACTAGGGGAAAAGTCACTGTTTTTGCAACAAAAATAAGTGAGCAGCTTTTCCCTTTGGTATCTTTTCTTGTATCATTCTTGAAGTAGAGTTAGAGCTTAATTCTCAGAAGAGTAAAATTACTTTTCTATCAAAATACATGTATCACTCATTTATTTTCCTCCCATACAAGATTCTGTTACTTACAGTCAGTAAGTAGAAAGCAAGAAGATTTCTGGAATGATGGTTGTCTATCTAATTGACCACACCTGATAACATTCTAGGACTAGAAAATCTTGCTAAATCTATATACCTGTATAAACCAACCTTAAAATTCCAACTGCATTGCTTTTGGAAAGCAACAACACTATTCTGATTCATTTTCTCATAATCCCATTAGAAATTTAAAATACACAAAAAGAAAAATTGCAGCCATACAAATCTAAATAACCAAGTTTGGGTCTGGAAATTCTTTGGAAAATTTGAATGGCTTTTTTTTTTCTTGAAAAAGTTGGTTGGAAGCGTAGAAAGATTAATTGTCAAGTTAATGACCTTTAAATGCAATAAATCAGCAATTTCCTTTGCAAGAGCATAGAAATAAATGCAACACACAAAAATCGCACATGGTTCACCTTAATCATGGAGGGCCAGATTTTCAAGAATGTTCAGCACTCACGGCTAGGGCCAGATTTTCGAAAGAGCTCTCAGCACCTAAATGATACAGCCAGATTGTCAAAAGTGCTCAGCACCCAGCTAAGCAAACGGAGCTGAGGAGTGCGGAGCCCTTTGGAAAATCTGGCCACTTAGTTTAGGTCTCTGACTGGGAGCAAAGTCCTGTGAATAATTTATTTTATTTTATTGTTTTTATTTGTTTTCCATTTAGGAAACAGCATGTGTCCGGATCTATTTTCAACCAAAAATGGACAATATTATTACAGTTTCCCTGATTTGCAGCTAGTTTAAGAACCTTTCATTTTCAAGATATTGTAGTAACCATCATTTCTAATCATCAAACTAATGCAGCCTTTTATAAACTCCAATCATTCTTTAAAGAGTGCACATATCCACTACAGCAGCCCTATCATTTTCCTGGGCTTCCCCAACTAATGCTGAAGGAAGATACAGTAATACTGTGCTCTTTAACATGCAGGATACCCTCCCACCTGCAAAAGCACCACCCAGGCAGGCCAGCAATACAGAACTGATGTACAGAAAGCCAAGACAAAGTTACTACAAGAAAGTGTTACTACAAGAAAGTATTCCTACAAGAGCTGCAAGTCCCAACATAATTTACACTCTCCCAGATGCTTTGCAAGTGAGATCACTGCTGTGCAGAAACACTGCATTGGCGAGCGAGCAAGCTGCGATTTTAGCAGAGGAAACAATATTTTCTTCTACTTACTCCTAGGCACTCCTGTGACAATCACGCAGAATAAAAGGACTGAACGCAGCCCCATGACCATCCAAAGTGCCTCCTTAGCCCAGCAATAACAAACCCACATCAGTCCTCCTCTCAGAGGCAGCCCTGAGCCAGGCAGTGAAAGAAAACTTTCTTCACAAAGCAGGACCTGACTATTTCAGCTCCCCCCTTCCAGCCAGGGGAGGGGCTGACGGGGGAGCGGGTGGTGGTGTGTATATGGGAGGGAGGGGGGAAGAGTAAGGGAGGGGGGGAACATCTCAGCCACTCAGAGTTCTTTGATAACGTTTTAGACCTACGGCTCCCACCCAACAAGGACCATTTCTAACCTATCGGAAAAGAGTCACTCCGGAGGAAGCTGGAGTATTCGGCATCAGAAGAGGTCAGACAGCCTGAACAATCCTGGGCAATGAGCGCCCTGCAGATGATCCATTCCTGCTGCAGTAATTACAGCCGTGTGGGGGAATGGGCCAAGGCGTTGGGGCTGAAAGGAAGGTGCTTCCATGGGGGGGGAGTGAACAAGTGAGCTTTTCTCCTCTACACTCACCCAGGGCAGCAACATCCTCTCCGCCAAAGTGCCACTTCTCAGGTGACTGAATGTGTGCCTAAAACCACAGACAGGCATGTAAAAAAGAGCCCTGAAGGTAGCTATGGAGGTTTAATGACATGCCGGATATGTGGCTTCCAGTGTTCACTAGCCTAAAGACTCCCCCTGCAGCAGCTGCCTTGAGTTTGCTTTATTTCCCCAGCTCCTGCTCCCCACCCAGGCCCTTTCCCCTGCTCTGCCTGGTGTGCAGCACTCAACCTAGGAGTTTCTGCACTTCCTTCCTGGGGGCTAAAGCTAGAAAGGACCTCTAGGGTTCAGCCCCGTGAAGCAGGGCACGATCACAAACAGCTGAGAGGCCGCCTGGTTTAGCAAGCAGAGCACCAGGGATGGGCGTCCAGGGCTCTGCTTCCAGGTTTGCTATTGACAGTGCGAGCTCTTGGCCCCGCCTAACCCCATCTGTAAAGCAGGGCTCCCAGTGAGGGCCTGCACCACAGAGGCGTTGGGAGGCTTGGCCTCTTCACACACTTTGAAGTTACTGTAAAACAGCAAAGAATTATTTTGCTCTGTACTAAGCTCCCATGTCCTCTGAAGGATCATATGTGTGGTGGCCTGGTGCTGCTTTCACACAAGGGATAACAATTCAAGTCACTGGAGCTAGGCTCTTCCACTCGGTAGGTAGTGTCTTTAAAGCAGCAAGGATTACCCCTACCCTTCCCCCACCATTTTTAATGATAGAGGAAGGCGGATCTTCCTGTGTACTTAAAAGGCTAGGCCGGGGTAGTGAACCTGAGCCTGAGAAGGAGCCAGAATTTACCAATGTACATTGCCAAAGAGCCACAGTAATATAATTATATAAGTTGATAACGTATATTTATTATACATTTATAACGTATAGTTAACAATAACAAATTAATCTTTTACTTAGTGGAACTTTTGGCAATCTTTGCTTTCAACAATTCCCTTGAAGTTGGTTTGTGTTCAGTTGTGCTCACATGCAGCAGTTCACTTAAGTGGCTGTCTGTCAAAACGGATCGGTGCTTGGATTTCACATTAGAGTGTCAAGAAAACAGACTCACAAAGATTGTTTGCCTCAACCTGATTAATTTTAGGGCTGCATCTCTGATGTTGGGGTATTTATCCTTTGGTACAGATTTCCAGAAAGTAAGGGTCCCCTCTGTCTTCTGAACAGATTTCAATCTGTCATCTTCCAAAAGTTCTATTATTTCCATCTAGGATGTTGCCTCATCAGTGACTAAAGGGGGCTTCAAACAATCGGCTTCAGCACTAAAAGGGTTAATCAGAAATCTGATCTGAGGTCTTTTCTGTTGCAAATCTTGGAATCTTTCCTCAAAACTGTCCTTAAGATCTTTAATCACGCCACATACCTAGTTGTGCTCTGTTTTAGGGGTTCTGCTGCATCTTCTTTGGATCTGGCTTGAAGTTGTGATATTGAGGGAAAGCGTGTCAGCTCTCCCTCAAGCATTTGTCTGTGAAACAACTGCAGTTTGTTCATGAACGCAAATACACCTTGCACTAGATCAGACAGCAACTGGAATTTTCCTTGTAAGTCCACCTTTAGTTTATCCAGTTGCAGCAGCATGTCTGCAAGAAATGCCAAGTCTAGAACCCATCCAGGATGTATAAGCTCGGGGTGTATTTTGTGCTTCTCCTCCATAAACAATTTCACCAGTTCCAGAAGCTCAAAAAAAAAAAACGGGAAATAACTTTACCTCTCAAGAGCCATCAAACTGCACAGTGAAATGGCAAATTGTCAGGAGAGTCATCTTCATCCAGTTCTTCGGTTAGATTTTGAAATTGTCTGTGGTTGTGAAATTCATTCTCTCAAATGCACTCAATGTGCAAGACAGATTTCATGACATGATCAAATTTGAGATTTTTCAATACCAGTTGCTCCAGGAAGGCTCTCGTCAGACTTACAATGCCCTACTAATCCATTCGCAGATCCCCACATGGAGGAAGCCCATCCACTGTAATGGCAGCGAGCTTCTGTAAAGGTAAGTGGCTTTTCACAACTACCGACATCAACATCTCCTTTAGATCTCATCCACAAGTTCTGTCCTTTAGTGACATGGTATTGAGGAATTTTTCCCTTACAATGCAGTTGTCAGACACAGTGCGGACAAACATTGATAATAAGGCTTATCCTGTGCATTGCACAACTCATCCAAAGTGATGCTCAAATACTCACACTGCTGAAGTTGTGAGAGCAGTTGCAATTCCATGTCCCTGTTCAGGTCAAAGATTCTGCGTTCTATTGTGTGGCATGAAAGCTGCAGGCCAGAAATTTTCTTCTGTAGATTCTCGTTCTCTGGTGACAGGATTGAAACCACATCAGTGAGGCATGTTAATATAGGCTCTCCTTCAGAGTAGGGCTTTTTTACATGGGCTATGTGCCAGGCCACATAATAGGAGACTAACGTTACAGTCTGCGATCGGTTGGCAAATCTGGTGAAGTACTGGGCTTCTACATCGGTTTGTTTTTTCAAAGTTTTCAGTTTTAAAGTGCAGAGTTCAGAACCTTGTGGGAATTCTTGATCCATATGTGCATGGCTAGAAGCGAAATGATGCTGCATGTTTGAAGATTTGAACTGAGAGATACATGCCTGGCAAAGACGACACATGGCCTTACCATTTGCGTTCAACAAAAAAGTACTTATTCTCCCACTCCTGTTGGAAGCCTCGATTTTCATCTGTGTATTTTCTTTTCTGTTTGCAGTTGCCTTCCATTGTTAGACGGTGTAAGAAAACTTTTGATTAAAAATTTCCACACCAGCTTTATTCAAGGAGACACTGGTGCTGGCCAGGGGGTGCTGCACCCTGGGTCTGTCTCAGGCCCCGACTCCCACTCAACCCCTTTCCCCAAGTCCCCACCAGCACCTCCACTCCACTTCTTCCTGCTCCCTCCCCCGAGTGAGTTGTGTCCTAGCTCCCGCCCCCCCCCCAGCCTCCTGCACTTCGCAAAACAGCTGATCGTGGCGGGCAGGAGGCACAGGGAGGGAGGAGGTGGCGCTGGGGGAGGGAGAGGTGAGGCTGTGCACCATGTCCTCTCCCCTTCCCCCTCCCCCCCAAGCCTCCTCAATGCTGCAAAACAGCTGATCGCGGCAGGCGGGAGGCGCTAGGGGAGGGAGTGGGGGCTGATAGGGCTGCTGGGAGGTGCTGAGCACTCACCATTTTTCCCCCAGAGTTGGCTCCTAGCAGGAGCTGCATATTCTCTTCTAAAGGCCACCCTTGGGCTAGGCCAATGAGAAACAGTGGAGAATCTGGTCCGCTATGCTAGACAGAATCAGCTATAATTAAAGATGGGCCTAAAGACTGGCAGAGCTGAGGGCTGAATCTAGATCCAAATTCTCCAGCTTGGACCAGGAGTTGGAATTTCCTATAATCAGTCCCAAATGTTCTGTGAGAAAGACCAGTTCTGTCTCTTAATGTAATTTTTGAAAACATTAGAGCTTGGCTGTTAAAGCACTTCAGAAACTGCATTACAGTGATCTAATAACGGTGTTTTTTAAATCTGCAGAGAGTTATTGAATTGAAAGTACAAAACCATTGCACACTTTATACGATACCAATTCATTTGAACTCAATGAAGAAGTTTGTAGTAAGTTATCTCGTAGTCAATTACCTCTGCAATTAGGCTGCAATCAGAAGCCACAGGAGGCAGTAGAAGCAGGGGAAGTGGGGATCTGTGTTAGCAGGCTGAATTTGTAGCAGAATTGTTTTACGAGGACAGTTTCTGCTTTTTCCAAATTAATTTTGTTGCCAATTCTCCACAATAGTCTGACTTGATAATCTACTTAATAACTTTCACCCAGGCTGTTACACTGAATACTTCACCATGGCAAAACTTCCACAGAAGTCACTGGGACGTCTGCCTGTGGAAGGATGTCAGAATTAGGTTTAGAGACGACGTTTGTGCATTAGCCTGACTCTCCTAAAACCTACATGGCCCGATATCAACAATGTACACAGCAGTATTTGTTGGATTCATGTTGTTCAGCCCAACCCTCATAGTAAAGAGAACATTTGTGACACATCAGGAACGCCAACATAAGCTAGTCGTTAAAGGAATTATTGTTTCACTTTTTGAGAGTAGGTTGGTGTCACATACAGCAGCAAGTTTCTGAGCCACCAAAGCACCTCTCAGCACATGCATAAGCATGGGAGTACTCCCCTTAAAATTAAGCAAGTACACCTCTACCCCATTATACCACCCCCCAATATAACACGATTTTGGATACAATGCAGTAAAGCAGTGCTCCAGGGGGGATGGGCCTGTGTGCTCCGGTGGATCAAATCAAGTTCGATATAACACAGATTCACCTATAACGCGGTAAGATATTTTGGCTCCCGAGGACAGCGTTATATCAAAGTAGAGGTGTACCTAATTTAAGTGGTTTAGGATAGCTTGCAGGACTAGCAACACTGTAAATAACATTGCTAGTTATTTGTCTAGTTGGCTTTATGTCACTATTAAAGAAACAATTTTACCCTATTTCCTCTTCCTTCTTCCATTAAATCTCTAAATGTTCCCAAAAAGCCTCTCTGTATTGCACACATCTTTGTAATATTGTAAACCAATGTAACTCATGGCTGTTAAAACCAGGGGGGACCATTATGATCAGCTAACGATCACCTGACCTTAAACATAAGGAAGGATGCCTTGTTTAGTGAGCAGAGGATAATGGAGGGGAGTCCAGAGTACAACCAATAATTCCTGCATCAAACCAAGTAAATTTGTAGTTGAACTACAGCACTGATTGTAGAGAGTCATGATACAAGTATTTGGACACCTATCACGACTCCCAGAATCCCAGAGCACTGAAAGTCGCAAATGGAACTCATACTCACCACCACGTTAAAATTGTGTGCGCCAGCATGTATGTCATGGCTCAGTCCTTCTAAAGAACCGGATCAAGGACATGGCATTAAAATTTTCATAGGGTTGCTTATGAAGTTATGGACTTTGGTCCCTGTCTTGCAAATTCTTATGCATCTCTTAATTTTAAGCACGAGTAGTTCCACTGATGTTAAAGGTATTTGTGACAGTTCTTGGGGTTCCCAGGACTGTTGGTTTCCAGTCAGGCTTCCCATTCCCCAGCTGTTGCCTTTCTTGGGTGGAGACTCATGTCTCTCTCCCTCTTGATCAGAGTATTGTCAGGTTGCACAGTTCCCTGCCTTCACTGTACTACTCCCAGCAAAAGACAGACTGCCTAAACAGATCCACTTGCTGTCTCTTCAGTGACTAACAACAGAGTGATTGCCACAGTTATAGGTTACCACTCAACACTTCCTATGCACATTTACATTATTCTTGTGGTGAAAGCATTACAGAGAGGACATAATAAAAGCAATAAAAGAATCTACATGCATGCTAATAAGCTAAGTAGAGATCACCCCAATTCTAACATGGGTTCTGGCAGGAAGAGTCCTTCAAACCCCCACAAAGGAGGATCTTCTATGCTCACAAGTTCATAAGAGCCTCAGTTCAGAGCTAGCACACAGCCTAATTGGACCTCAGGGAGCCAAGTCCTTCCAATCCTTCCCTAATGATTGGAGCCCTCCATGGACCAGAGGTCCTGTCCGTTTGCTGCATCAGAAGGCCGTTAGCCTATTTAAAACCAGGCTATTGAGCTAGAACTCTTTTCTTTGTTGGTCCTTGGAGAATCCAGTTTGACCTAGTATATGCGAACCTCTCCAGTGGTTAGCTTCAAAGGGCTGATAACCAGAGGAATTATATTAGCATACACCATTCCTCTTAAAGTAGTAACATACAGTGTCATAACAACACATTAAACACTTGCCTTTTAAATACAATGAACTCCAAAAATGTTTAATTTAGTTAAACCTTATTGAACTAAGTTTAAGTTTGTCCAGGATATTGTCCTGTCACATTTACAGCAAACACCATACAGTGTACTTTCCATAGTTATGTAATTCCTTAACTATTACCCATAAATACATCTCACAATGATTATGACAAGTTACAAAGTATCAGTTGGCCGTTACCCTTTATGAATAGAGTATACCTTGCAAGACATGTGTTTGGGGTAGCAAGTTTGTCAGATCTCAGGTGAGCATTGTTTGCAGTGGCAAAGAGTCCCTGTTCAACAGGCCTCTGTGTCACAGGATTACTCATACATGTGAAATTAAGTGCATATACAAGTGTTTCTAGAATCATGGCCTATATTTGTGTAAGTGACTAGTGATTCTTGGTGCCCAACATGAGATGCCTTGAAAGGGATGTTTTTTCAGAAAGTGCTAAGCACTCTTAAGATGAATAGTACATGAAAAATCCCTAACAACTTGAAAATTTAGGCTCATGTGCCTGAGGCTGAGTACTAATCATTAAAAAGCCCATGAAAACTATTGATTTGGCTTCTTGTATATACACACAGCAAATACATTTAAATAGGAATCCAAATTTGGTTATATTTTTATATTACATCCAAAAGATCAAATGTTCAAACGTGGCCCCTTAAAATTTGGCACCTACATTCTGATTCAGGCAACGTGTGCGATACTAAACTGTAGCCCTCCAGTAGAATAAACCTTTCTACCAAAAAGGTCCAGCTTCTTGGAGTCTTTTGCTTTAGGCATTACTCCTTGCAGGCCCCATCTTCTCCTTTCATTGGCCACAGAGACCACCAGGGACTCCCAGGGAGGGATGACAGTATAGGAACTCATAACCCTGGGTGGGCACAAAGTGCTTCCTTTCGGCTTTTTTTGATGTGGGGGGAGGGAGGCGGGGGTTTGCCACGGGGCTTTCGACTGGCCTGCTGTGGCCAGGATGCTGACCAGGCTATGGAACCCGGATTCTTTCACTACCTCTGTTTGTAAGCCTAAGTTAAAGGCCACCCTCTCTTCAGCAGCTCCTGGTGACCCTTATAGTCGTCTTGAGGAGGTGACATGCCCATCTCTAATGCTCCTCATCAAGGTCAGGCCACTCCTCTGCCTGGGCATTGCAGGCAGCACTATTGACTCCGGCCCATTCACAGGCACTGTTGAGTCCAGCCCTGGATGAGCTGTCAGCACCAGAGAACAGTGCGGCTGGAGGTTTTTGCCGCAGTTAGAGACCTACTGGCGTGCTCAGTACCGCCATTGCTGGCAGTACAGGAATTGGCAGTGTTGGTGCTGATGGGCAGGAGGGAGCACATAGCCCCAAGCTGCCGTCCAGTTCTGGGCCCCACAGTATCGTCCAGAGGGAAACCATCCTTGCTGGCCCTGGTACAAGCTTCCCCGCCCCAATCTCTGGCACTGGTCGGAACTGCACCTCCATGGTCCCTGGAGGAAGGCTTGTTGTTGGAGTTGAAGGTTGCGTCTTACTCCTCTGATCCGAGGAGTCACCCTTGGTATCCCTCCTGTCAGCCTTACCCCGCAGGAGTATCATCAAGTGCTTGGCCCAATCACTTGCCTATACCAATGCAGTGGCCCTTTGGGAACCCATAGGGATTCCCCACGATGCCAGGAACCCACTTGAAATGCTATTACTTGGTGGCCTCTAAAAGAAGGGTACCTCTGTCCCATTGGGCAGCACCTGACCCAGACTCCAGTACTGATCCCAGTACCAATCTTCAGCATCTGCGGTATCCCATTGGCACAGAAGGGGAGGTGACTGATGAATCCACTTATGGCTGACAAGCGCAATTCAAGCACGACACAAGTTTCACAGATCCATGTGTTGTCAGAGTTGGAGTCCAAGATTACAGCATGCTGCTTTCTTCTTTCTTGCTTTGCTTCCATCCTCTGAATCAAAACCACTTCATGTTGAACTGCAGCCTTTGCCAGATGTTCCTTCCGAATCGAATGGGATTCTGTGTGCTCTTCCCAGCTGTCTGCCTTGATATTGAACTTCATATCATTTTTGCATACATCGTGGTACCTCCATAAAGGGCAACCCTGACTTCTAGAGCCGTCTCGAATCTCACTGTACAAAATATTCTTGGGGCTACGGTCTCCTCCCATTCTCCTGACATGACCAAGCTATCACAATCTCCTCTTCCTGGTAGTAGTTTCTAAGTGAGTCAATGCCACACCCTCCAGCACTTCTGCGTTTGGTATTTTGTCTTCCCACTTTATTTTCGGGATCTTGTGCAGGGATCTCATGTGGAAGCTGTTCAGTCTCCTGATGTGCCTAGCATACGTAGTCCATGTTTCTGAGCCATAGAGCAGCAGTGACAGCACGCAAGTCTCATAGATATGCATCCTCAACCTAGTTGAGAGTTTGCTGTTATTACATGCACGTTTCTCTAATAGCCCAAAATTCTTAGCTGCTTTTCCGGTTCTCTTGGTTAGTTCAGTCTGACAGTCAAGATTCTTGCTGATCATAGAACTCAAGTAGAAAAAACAGTCAATGAAGCCAAGAGATTTACTCTTCAGAATTATATCAGGCACTGACTCTTCCACCTCTTGGTACATGATCAGTCTTCTTGAAAATCTGCCCAAGAGATGGGCCATCATTCCCAATGAGAATCTGTAGAGAAGGAAACAATAGTGAACATAATTAAATCATAATGAAAAACAAGAACCATCCAATTTCTGCATACTCAGATATATGGAGAGAGGAAAGTAGCAGGGGTCCCTCAAGGATCTGTACAGGGACATGTGTTGTTTGACGTATTCATAAATTATCTGGAAAAGGGGGCAAACAGTGAGGTAGCAAAATTTGCAGAGGATACAAAATTACTCGAAATAGTTAAGTCCAAAGCTGATTGTGAAGAGTTACAAAGCATCTAAAAAAAAAAAAAAAAAAGAGTGACGACAACAAAATGGCACATGAAATTCAGTGTTCATAAGTGCAAAGTAATGCATATTGGAAAACATAATCCCAACTATGCATACAAAATGGAGTGTAAATTAGCTGTTACCACTCAAGAAAGATCTGGGAGTCATCATGGATAGTTCTCTGAAAACATCCACTCAATGTGCAGTGGCAGACCAAAAAAAAGCAACAGAATATTAGGAACCATTAGAAAAAATCATAATAGCATCTCAAAAAAGACGGTTACTCACCTGTAGTAACTGTTGTTCTTCGAGATGTGTTGCTCCAATCCATTCCAGTTAGGTGTGCGCGCCGCGCGTGCACAGCATCTCGGAACTTTTTCCCTAGCAACCCCGGCGGGCCGGCTGGGCGCCCCCTGGAGTGGCGCCGCTATTGCGCTAAATATATACCCCAGCCGGCCCGTCCGCTCCTCAGTTCCTTCTTGCCGGCTACTCCGACAGTGGGGAAGGAGGGCGGGTCTGGAATGGATTGGAGCAACACATCTCGAAGAACAACAGTTACTACAGGTGAGTAACCGTCTTTTCTTCTTCGAGTGATTGCTCCAATGCATTCCAGTTAGGTGATTCCCAAGCCTTACCTAGGCGGTGGGGTCGGAGTGAGACGTGGCGGAGTGTAATACCGCAGAGCCGAAGGCTGCGTCGTCTCGAGACTGCTGCACCAACCCGTAGTGGGAGGCGAAGGTGTGCACCGAAGACCAGGTGGCCGCTCGACAGATGTCCTGGATTGGGACGTTGGCCAGGAAGGCCAGAGATGAGGCGTGTGCCCTCGTCGAGTGTGCAGTGACACGGCCTGGTGGTATATGAGCCAGCTCGTAGCAGGTCCGGATACACGCAGTGACCCAGGAGGAAATCCGCTGGGAGGATATTGCGTCTCCCTTCATGCGGTCAGCTACCGCGACGAACAGCTGGGGCGAACGCCGGAAAGGCTTAGTCCGCTCAATGTAGAAGGCGAGCGCCCTACGGACGTCGAGCGTATGTAGCTGCTGTTCCCGAGGCGAGGCATGCGGCTTCGGGAAGAAAACCGGGAGGAAGATCTCCTGATTGAGATGGAATGCAGACACTACCTTTGGGAGAAAGGCCGGATGAGGGCGCAGCTGCACCTTGTCCGTATGGAAGACCGTGTACGGCGGATCCACCGTTAAAGCGTGGAGCTCTGAAACTCGCCTCGCTGAAGTAATGGCCACGAGGAAGGCCGTTTTCCACGAGAGGTAGAGCAGGGAGCACGTGGCCAAGGGCTCGAACGGAGGACCTATCAGCTTGGTCAACACGAGGTTCAAGTCCCAGGTCGGGGCAGGGCGCCGCACCGGCGGGTACAAGCGGTCCAAGCCCTTGAGGAAACGGGAAACCATCTGGTTCGAGAAGATGGACCAACCTTCCACGGAGGGACGAAAGGCGGATACCGCTGCCAGATGGACTCTCAAGGAGGAGACTGCCAGACCTTGCTCCTTAAGGTTCCAGAGGTAGTCCAGAATGATTGGGACCGGTACCAGGAAGGGATTAAGACCTCGGTGATCACACTAGAGTGCAAACCTCTTCCACTTCACCAGGTAAGTGGAGCGAGTGGAAGGCTTTCTGCTCTCGAGCAGGACCTGTTGAACCGCTGCAGAACAGCCCCTCTCCGTGTGGGTCAGCCACTCAGGTACCAAGCTGTAAGATGGAGGGACTGCAGGTTCGGATGGTGGAGTCTGCCGAAATCCTGGGTGATGAGGTCCGGCCACAACGGAAGAGGGATGGGCTCCCGAACGGAGAGCTCGAGCAGCAGGGTGTACCAGTGCTGTCTCGGCCAGGCCGGCGCTACTAGAATGACGTGGGCCCGGTCCCTCCGAAGCTTCAGGAGCACTCGGTGCACGAGCGGGAAGGGAGGAAAGGCGTAGAGGAGGCGATCCGTCCAGTGATAAAGGAAGGCGTCCGACAGGGAGCCTGGCGAGCGACCCTGGAACGAGCAAAACCGGTGGCACTTCCTGTTCTCTTTGGAGGCGAAGAGGTCTACTTGGGGAAACCCCCACCTCCGGAAGATTGTGTGGACGACATCTGGACGGAGGGACCACTCGTGGGAGAGGAACGACCTGCTGAGATGATCGGCCAGCGCGTTCTGCACTCCCGGAAGAAAAGATGCTTCCAGGTGAATTGAGTGGGTCACGCAGAAGTCCCACAGGAGCATCGCTTCCTTGCAGAGGGGGGAGGAGCGGGCTCCGCCTTGCTTGTTCACGTAGAACATCGCGGTGGTGTTGTCCGTGAATACTGTCACACAACGGCCTTGCAGACGGGTGCAGAAGGTGCGACAGGCCAGGCGGATGGCGCGTAGCTCGCGAACGTTGATGTGCAGGGCGAGCTCCTGGACCGACCACAGGCCCTGCGTGTGGAGATTGCCCAGGTGGGCCCCCCAACCGAGCGCTGAGGCGTCCGTGGTCAGAGTAGCGGACGGCCGAGGAGGGTGAAATGGGACTCCCGCACACACGACGTCCGGGTCGAGCCACCAGCAGAGGGACTCGAGGGACGTCCTGGTGACCGTGACCACCATGTCGATGGGGTCTCGATGAGGGCGGTACACCGACGCGAGCCAAGACTGGAACGGGCGGAGGTGGAGCCGCGCGTATGCTGTGACATACGTGCACGTGTAGGGATATTAAAGAAGGTTTATATTAGACATGGTTTATATGAAAAATGACTTATTGTTAATTGATGCCTCATAACTAAAGGTTTATGTTAAAAGTAAATTTGTGATTCTAACCTGCAAGCCACCAGCTGTGTCTGTGTGAAGCCTGCTCAAAGAAATACTTTGTATAAAACTTGTTAAACATTAATTAACTCTAAGTAAGCCAAAACAGTGAAATAGATGTGATTAAGATAGAGAATGTATGTGACTGAATGGTTAGGGAGTTACCAGTCTGAAGAATTCAGTGTTGGCTGAAGAAGGTGTCAAGTGGGATCAACCAGATGACCCACCACACCTCAAAGGAAGGAAAAACAAGCATCTGACAGAATGGAGCCAGCCATCTGCTGATTGATTTAGCAACAGCAGAATGAGGCAACTCCTATGAACTAACATAGGGAAAAATCCCTATAAAACTGGACTCTAAAGACTGAGGACTTTGAGTCTATGGTTCTGATACCAACCTCCAGGAGCATCAGATGCATCTGACACAGACTCGGCTCCATCCTCATGACCAAGATACCTGGCCAGTAACTTGGCATGAGCAACATCTAGGCTGGTAACTATAACATCTATACAGAACCTGAATGAATGATTGTGTGAATGAATATATGTGTGTGTGTGTGTGTATAAGGAATAAGTAGTAATAGAAACAAGTAGGAAAACATTGTCTTTTGTTTTGTTATGGTATTTACAATAAATGTGGCATCTTTGCCTTATCCCTCTTAATAAGATCCTGCTGGT
Organism: Mauremys mutica; assembly: GCF_020497125.1. Lineage (NCBI taxonomy): Eukaryota > Metazoa > Chordata > Testudines > Geoemydidae > Mauremys > Mauremys mutica. The sequence continues at coordinate 63,988,583 of NC_059082.1, forward strand.
TTTTTTTATATTGGTACAACACACGAAGCCATGTGGCCCAGGAGGCGGAGGCAGGAGCGCACCGTCGTGGTTGGGAAGGCGACGAGGTCCCGGATGATGGAGACCATTGTCTGGTGCCGAGCGCGAGGGAGGCAGGCTCTGGCCGTCGTGGAGTCGAGGACCGCTCCAATGAACTCCACCCGCTGCGTCGGAATCAAAGTGGACTTCTCTGTGTTGATGAGAAGACCGAGCCGCTGAAAGAGAGACAGGATCTCTGCCATGTTGTCCATCACAAGTTGCCGGGACTGACCTCGAACCAGCCAGTCGTCGAGATACGGATAAACGTGCATCTGACAACGTCGGAGGGCTGCGGCGACCACCGCCATGCATTTGGTAAACACCCTCGGGGCAGTGGACAGTCCGAACGGCAACACTGCAAACTGGTAGTGGGTGTCGTTGAGCACAAACCGAAGGTAACGACGATGGGGAGGATAGATCGCGACATGGAAGTAGGCGTCCTTCATGTCGAGGGCGGCAAACCAGTCTCCCGGATCCAGAGAGGGAATGATGGTCCCCAGAGTGACCATGCGAAACTTGGGCTTGAGCAGGTACTTGTTCAGCTCTCGAAGGTCCAGAATAGGACGTAGCCCGCCTTTCGCCTTGGGGATGAGAAAATAACGGGAGTAGAATCCCCTGCCCCTTCTGTCCTGAGGCACTGCCTCTATGGCACCCACGCTCAACAGAGTCTGGACCTCCTGTAAGAGGACTTGCTCGTGAGAGGGGTCCCTGAAGAGGGACAGGGAGGGTGGGTGGGAAGGCGGGGGCAAAATAAATTGCAGGCGGTATCCCGACTGGACTGTCTGGAGCACCCAGTTGTCCGATGTTAACTGGGACCACGCGGAAAAGAAATGGGAAAGGCGGTTGTGAAACAGAGGGGAAGGATCCGGTAGGGAGAGTGATGGGCCGTCCTCGAGCGTCCCATCAAAAGGCCTGTTTGGCCCCCTGAGGGGCCTTTGAAGCGGCCTGGCCCTGGTTGCGGCGGTTGCCAGACGGTCGACGGCGATTTTGGGCCGGACGTCGGCTGTTGTAAGGCCGATACCGGGACTGGTAGGCCGGTCGGGAGGGCTGCGGTCTGAAAGGCCTACGCTGCGTCGCCGGCGTATGCATGCCTAACGTGCGTATCGCGATACGGCCGTCCTTTAAAGTTTGGATCCTAGAATCCGTCTTCTCAGAGAACAGCCCTTTAGTGTCAAAGGGAAGGTCCTGCAACGTATATTGGACCTCCGGCGGCAGGGTGGAAGACTGCAGCCAGGCGATACGCCGCATCGTGACCCCGGAAGCCAAGGTCCTCGCCCCCGAGTCTGCAGCGTTGAGGGCGGCTGAAATAGAGGATCTGGACGATCTTCGTCCCTCCTCCAACATGGCCGCGAACTCCTGTCGGGAGGCTGACGGCAGGAGCTCGGTAAACTTCGCCAGGGACGTCAGGATGTCAAAGACGTACCTGGCGAGGAGGACCATCTGGTTGGCAATCCTCATTTGCAGGCCTCCTGCAGAATAGACCTTTCGGCCTAACAGGTCCATACGCTTCGCGTCCTTCGACTTGGGCGCCGAAGCCGGTTGACCGTGCCGCTCCCTGTCATTAACCGACTGGACTACCAGGGAGTCCGGGGTCGGATGCATATACAAGTATTCATAGCCCGTGGGAGGGACAGAGTACTTTCGCTCAACCCCACGGGCTGTAGGGGGCACGGATGCTGGTGTCTGCCAGATAGTGTTGGCGTTCTTCTGCACCGTCCGTACAAACGGAAGTGCAACTCTCACCGGCGTGTCGGCCTCGACCACATTGGTGATAGGGTCCTCGTCCTCGTGTACCTCCTCTATGGGCAAGGCCATTGCCGTCGCCACACGACGAAGGAGGTCCTGGTGAGCTCTTACGTCAATTGGCGGAGGCTCCTTAGTTGCTGCACCGGCCACCGCCTCATCAGGCGAGGATGAGGAGGACAACCCCTGGACGACCGGTTCGTCAGAGGGGTTCGGCACCTGCCCGTCTGAGGGTGCGGGCTGCACCTGGCCCTGGGATTCCGATGCCACCGCATCCGCTGCCTGTGGCGAGGGGGCCGGTCTGGAAATCGTCGCCTCTGGGGCTCTGCGCTCCGCCGTGGGGGGCCTTGGTGGAAAAGGCACCCCCTGGGCCTCGTACTGGGCCCATGGAACCCAAAAGCCCCACGGTTGTGCCCCTTGAGGATGGTCTCGTGGGGTGGGCGGCAGGAGTCCGTATCCATGCGTGCCCGAAGCGACCGACTCGGGTCGAGAAGGCCAGGGCGGTGCCGAAGCACTCGCAGAGTGCGCTGCCGAATGGGGCAGTCCGTCCCCGGGAGGCAGAGAAGTGCGAGGTTGCTCCGGCTGGTACCGGGAAGGAGACCTGGAGTAACGTCCGCCACGGTGCCGGGAGCTCGACCGGTGCCGGGAGCTCGACCGGGATTGAGATCGACGGTGCCACGAACGTCCGCGCGAGTCGCGGTGCCGGGACGGCGATCTCTGATGGCGCCGACGCGATGGCGACCTGGATCTCGTGCGGCGTCGGGAGTACGACCGGTACCGCGATGACGAGCGGTACCGGGACTGCGACCGGCGTTTTGATGGTGACCGGTACCGCGAAGGTGAGCGGTGCCGAGATCGCGAGCGCCTGGATGGAGACCTGCCGCGGGACCGGGAACGAAACGGGGACCGGGAGCGACGTCCATGCTGCCTGTCCAGGGACGGTGGCCGGGTCATTCTGGCCGGCTTCCCCACCGACACGACAGCCCGTACCGGCGGTGCCGGGGGCCGGAGGCCTGGCGCCTCTATCAGCTGGATCAGGTCTCTTGCGGAGGCGAATGTCTCCGGCGTTGATGGTAGCCGGGGCTCAACCGCGGACGGTACCGGGGAGCGTGGCGGTGCCGGACTCGACGGGCCTTGCGGCGCCGGAGTCAAGGGTCCGGTGCACGGCTTGTGCACTGGCACCGCAGGTGCCGCCGGCTGCGCAACCGCTCTTGCAGAGTCCTCAGAGCGGGCCTGCGCTACTGCTTTCGACTGTCTCTGCTTCTTCCTCGGCGAAAGCGAGCGGTGCCGCGACTTCGCAGCCGCCTTCTGTATTGGCGGCGCCGCGGAGGTGGAGCGGCTCGGTGCCGCCGGTGCGCTCTGCACCGAGGCAGTTCGCGGTGCCGGCGCGGACGGTGCCGGTGGTCGAAGCGATGCTTCCATTAAGATCTGCTTTAGACGGATGTCCCGCTCTTTTCGGGTCCGCGGTTTAAAAGTCAGGCAGATCGAACACTTGTCCGTTCTATGCCCTTCTCCCAGGCAACGGAGACAGGCGTCGTGCGGGTCTCCGATGAGCATAGGCTTCTGGCACGCCGCGCAGGGCTTAAAGCCCGGTGCCTTGGGCATGAGCCCGCACCGGGTGAGGTAAAAAGGGGAAAACCCCCCTTTTTCACCTTATCTATACTAACCAACTATCTAAACTGTAAAACTAACTACAAAAACTAACTATATACAAGAGATGTAAACGCTAGGGATCGTGGAGAACGAAGAGCACTCCACAGTTCCAACTGGCCGTCACGGGCGGTAAGAAGGAACTGAGGAGCGGACGGGCCGGCTGGGGTATATATTTAGCGCAATAGCGGCGCCACTCCAGGGGGCGCCCAGCTGGCCCGCCGGGGTTGCTAGGGAAAAAGTTCCGAGATGCTGTGCACGCGCAGCGCGCACACCTAACTGGAATGCATTGGAGCAATCACTCGAAGAAGAATAAATATTAAAACTAGAAAAGGTCTAGAGAAAGGCAACAAAAATAATTAGCGGTGTGGAACAGCTTCTGAGGAGAGAAGGAAAAAGACTGGGACTGTTCAGCTTAGAAAAGAGACAACGAAAGGGGGACAATATGACAGAGGGCTATAAAATCATGAATGGTGTGGAAAAACTGAAGTATTATTTACCCCTTCAGATAATATGAGAACCCAGGATCACCTTCGGCAGCTGGTTTAAAAACTAGCATAACTAACTTCTTCACACAATGCACCATCAACCTGTGGAACTCGTTGCCAGGGGATGGTGTGAAGGCCAAAAGTATAACAGGGGAGGGAGGGGGAGAAATATCAAAAAAGAATTGGATAAATTCATGGAGGATCGGTCCATCAATGGCTATTAGCCAAGATGGTCAGGGATGCAACTGCATGCTCTGGGTGTCCCTAAATTTCTGACTGCCAGAAGCTGGGACTGGAGGACAGGGGATGGATCACTCAGTAATTGCCATTCTGTTCATTCCCTCTGGCACTGGCCAATGTCGGAAGACAGGATACTGGGTGAGATGGACCATTGGTCTGACCCAACATGGCTCTTCTTATGTTCTTATATAAAGTAAGAGTATAGAATAGATATATCTCAGATTCCATTCCAAAGCTCCTGATACAGCAAACATGTACACACGTGGATATTGAATCCCTGCTGACTCACTACATTAAATATATTTATGTGCCTAAACCTTTGCAGGACCATAGAATAAATGAATGAATGAGATTGGAATACATAGAATCACTAGGTCTATTGATATTTGTGAGCTAAAAGGACTTGGAGTGTGATCAACAGAGAACACAGCAGCAGCATTCACAGCGCCCGGCGTTCAAGCTGGAAGAAGTATTACTATTAAACTAGAAACACTGCTTTATACTCCCTTAAATCAGTTAAACATGGACATTGCTGATACATTTACTCCTTACATTAAGTGTCCATTATAAAGTTGAGCAATAGCACCATTGAGCCCCAATGCCGAGAGTCAGGGTAGACAGAGCACGGTATTGCTATCTGTGCAAGACTGAACTTTAAGGAATCTAGTACGTTGTTCTTATAATATCAAGAACTGAAAGTTTAAGTCAATGCAAAAAAATATCAAACGTTCAATCATGCCCACATAGTGACTTTAATAGCTTCCCTTAAGGAGAAAATTCACCAGCATCTTCTCAAAGAAGCAAAACACAGAGCAAATTAAGCATAAATTATTGTACATGCCATTTTGCGCACACACATCTCATTATGCCCTAGGGAATACACTTTCTTTGATCTCTGCTAGGTAAAGGACATCTGACTTAGATTCCCCTTCACCCTTTACAGGTCCTACTGCCTCAGGGAATAACATGAGCACCCTCTTGTGGTGAGCAATTTAACACCTGCAAACAGCAGCTGCTAAACAGAAAGAGCATACAGCCCAATGGATGAAACAGGTAATCTGTAGTACAAAGGTTAATGTAATGTAATAATTGGAGATATACCAATCTCTTAGAACTGGAAGGGACCTTGTAAGGTCATCAAGTCCAGCCCCCTGCCTTCACTAGCAGGACCAACTACTGATTTTTGCCCCAGATCCCTAAGTGGACCCCTCAAGGATTGAACTCCCAACCCTGGGTTTAGCAGGCCAATGCTCAAACCACTGAGCTATCCCTAGCTCAAATCCTTTTAGGGTTCATTTTTATTTCAAGTGCCTCATAACTTTTTCTTCTGAAGACTGAATGGGCTCAAGACAATTTTGGCCCTCTTTAATACTCTTTAGTAAACTAATAAATACTTTAACTCTTACTTGAAGAATCAGCTAATATTGTTTGATGAAATCTTACACAATTCTGTAAAGCCCACATGACACCAGGGTGATCTCACTACCATCCGCATAATAATCTTTATCATAAAAAAAATATAAACATTTGATGCATGGCCATGATAACTGACAGGATTGCTCATGACAAGAGATGGAATCTGGAGTAAGGGCCTAGCAGCTGCTGATTTACAGAAATCTGCTGCCTTGCTCTCCAAGGCAGTAATCTGATTGTGATCTGCATATCATGGTGCCCAGCAAAGATAACATAAGGAGAAGAGACATAGGAACCATCAGAGTTAAAGTCACAGATGAAAATCCCATGTAGTAATCAATAAAGAGGATTGCTAGCTCCTGCAGAAAGCTATGAAGCCCACTTGGTTCCATTGGTGTCTATGAACCACCAATGACTAAAGGTCCTGTGTTGTTTGTATTAATGCACAGAGAGCTGGTACATTTAATTCAAACATTACAGAACACAGCAACGAGCACTTCTGTAAACCACAGCAGTCCGCAATTCTTTAATCAGTTTCTGCAGTCTAGAGATGCACCTGCCAAGGTGAACAATAACCAAATAGCTCTGCAAAATACAAGGAACCTTCTTACATAATTGCTGCTCCACACCATCTGCCCCATCAGAAGCTAAGGCAAATCCTCGTACACACATGTATGCAAGTATCTGTCCTTGTAAACCATTCTGATGATTTTGTGAGACCTAATAATTTAAGTTCATTTCTTACTGAATTTCAATGCTGTGCTTTAGGACCACTTGGTTATTTGGTATTAGATGTATACATCAGATACAGTATTTCAAGAGTCCTCATGACTGCACATCAATCATCATCATGTTCCTATTACGCCTCCAGCATTTAGGGCAGTGATGAAGCTCCTCCACTCCTGTCTGTTTCTGGCAAATCTTTAAAAATGTGGTCATGAGGAACCATTGAAAGTATTTTATTGAAAGATCTGTTGTCAGATGAGCTTCTAGGTATAAGAGGCAAAAAGGAAAGAAGTGGGCGGGAGGTCACATGCGGCAGAACAAATGGCTGTCTCTGGCAAGAGATTTTAATTTCCCAATGGACTTTACCTGAACTCATTCTCTATTGTGCAGGGCTATTTTTAAGCTCTCCAAGCCACAAAACAAGCTGCTCACCAGACAGGTTTAAATTCTTACCTCCTTAAACTAGAGAAAGATGGGGGCGGGGAGAGAATCAAGTTTGTATGAAAGGCTTTTTTTCCTTAAGCCACTAGATCTTAGTGTACTATACACACACACTTTTTTTAGTGTCCTGGTTACAAGACAGTAGATTAGCAGTGTCAATAGTAGATTAGCATTATATGTCATCATAGTCCAGCTGCTGGAGGATTACATCAGAATGCAGAAGTCACAAGAAGCCCTTAAAAAGTCACCCTGAGATCACAAGTTTTACATCTTGTAATTTGATCATGAGATCAAGGGTTGAAAACATTTTAAAGTAAGTAGAGCCACAAAGTTGGTTTACCATGAAATACAAGTAAATCAAGTTATACATGAGAAATGTGTGTCCCAGTATATAAGTATTTATCATTTAGATTTTTCTTTTTAAATTGCCAGGATGTTGTTGCTCAGATATGAAGTACATTAAAACTGGTGTAGGTTAACAAAGTCACCTTGATGGTGCCTCAGAAGAATGAGTTGTGATTAGACAATAACCACCTGTAATAAGAAGTGCTTTCAGAAGGGATGCTGTGAATACCCACTATGTAAAAACGGTTTGTTTTTACTCCACAAATCTGCATCTTGCATTTCATCTATTGATAGCTTCTTGCTTTTTGTTCCTCTTAGCAAGACAGCAAGTTCAATTCCATTCTGGCTCACACGTCTTCAGATTTAACTTGTCAGTTGCTCAATAGCAAAGCCTATTACATTCGCATCTCCAATGCCATCATTTTTTTTAACGCGGTTTCCCTCCCATCTTTTGATGTTATTGCTGATGGCCATCCAGGCTGAATGCACCTCACAGGGTTCAGTTCCTGAAGGCCCCTCCTTGCTTTTCCCTTTGTCCCTTCCCTCTAAGATTCCCCAGAGCAACCGTGCTCTCTCACCTTCAAGGTCTTCAGTGTTCGAATCTCCTGTGCTTTTATTATAGGTCAATTCAGAAGTGACTGATTCTTCCTAAAAGTGCGGGGGAGCACGAGGCCTCCCTGCCCTGGCCACAGTGGAAGCCAGAGCCAGGCCGGGGAGCTTGGACACCTCCACCTGCATAGGGGGCTCCCCCAAAGAGCAGCACCCAGCCTGTGTCCCTGCCCCTAGGACCTGCCCAGAGCAAGTGGAGGGTCTGTGGCTCCCCATAGCTGCCCACGTGGCTCTTACCCCAACCCGGCTTCCGGCCAGACCTGGGGGCAGGGCCTCTGGGCTGAAGAGCTGCAGCCAGGCCACGGTAAGAGCCTCCTAGGCAGCTGTGGGGAGCTGCGACCCTCAATCTGCCCTGGGCAGGAGGTTCAGGGGATAGGGACACAAGCTGGGGGCTGCTCTCTGCCCCACCCCACCCCAGGCAGGTGGAGGGCACACAGCTCCCTGAGCTCCCCAGGCCGCTCTGACCCTGACCAGGCTCCAACTTCCAGCCTGGCCGGGGGAAGAGGAGGGGCAGGGGGCTGGACCCGTGGCAAAGAGCGGATGGGCCAGGCCCGTCCACTTTCTAAAGTGGGAGGGCCATGGCCCTTTGGCCCCCCGGGTCAGTTTACTGTTGTGGGTTTTGGAAATTTCTTTAGGGCAACCAAATACACGTGTTCCCATCTCTCTAGATTAAGGCCAAAATGTTCCCACCCACATTTGAGGAATACATTTATTTATCCTAAGAATCACCTTTCCAGCCCACATTTTCATCCCCCTGCCAGACCCCTGGATGCAATATTTCATAACATTACAACTGTCACTCTGTACAAAAACCAAAACACGATTTTATTGTAAAAAGATATTCAGCAATGAAAGCAGACAGTGACTTCCATGTAATCCAGAACACGAATGTTTTTCCCCCCTCACGCACACGCACAATGTAGTATTTCCTGCATTTCCTTGAAACACTTATTTGGACACTGAAAATTGTTTTGGTCCATTCAATTTAAAACGTCTCTACATACACAATAAACAATATCGAGAAGCAATGCTCAGAACAAAGCCATAGAGGGGGTAGTAGGTGGCTTTTGCAGGTGGTTTAGCAAGCCTAAATCAAGCTCAGCGAATCCTCCCACGCAATGAGCCTTATTCCGGTTCTGACAGGGCAAAAAGAGATGTGGCAAACCACACCCTAAACAAAACCCAAACTCTGGGCCTTGTCAGTATGAGGGGCTATCGCTTCAGGGTTTCCGTGACATCACTATGTAGGGATAGGGGAACTTAGGTGAATACTTCTTTGACAATGTATCTGTTTATTCAACAAATGAACAGGGTTGCCTATGTGGAAAAGGAGTGATGTGACCAAAGACAGAGGTGCAATTTAAATCCGCCTCTTATCAGGCAAATGAATAAAGAGTTAATAAGAAGTGTCACATGCTTTTTTTGCTCCATCTGTCTCAAAACAAACAAATCCTGAGCCAAGAATTATATTTTGAGATGTGAATAAAATAAAGGCATGATTTGTCATTGTGACACATATAAGGTTATAAATTAGGATCAACTAATGGTTGTTTAAAGTCTCTATCAATAGCCTGACTGCAAATATTTTAACAACTGAATTGCAGCTTTAGATCCAGATCCTGCAAAATGCTCCGGGGCAAGCTGACCCATACTCCAGTGAACTGCAATGAGCTCAAGTTCCTCATGGGACAGCTTCCAGGTCTCTGCTATTAGCATGTTACAGTCAATACAACGTGTGTGCAGACAGTTAATATAAATTGGTATAATATTGCAAAACAAATAGCACAGAACAGGTGCATATATCCAGTACCAGTGGGAAACAGTAGGAAAAACTACTTTAAATGTGAAAATAGTCAAAATAAGGACACTGATCATATTTGGGGAAAGTGGCATATCTGAAAACTACAGAAAATTAAAAACTTACCCAACCACATATTTTAAAAAGAAGAATATTTTGTTATTAGGGTAGTGTTGTTTATGCTGATATAGCAAGCTTTGAAAATAAGTCTTATGGAAAAAACAGAACAGTCAAACTGCAAAATAGAAAGCAGAATCTTCTATTTGGATTACAATACAAAAAAAATCCTTTAAATACTTGCATAAACCTGCTTTTCTGCTTTCCACAGAAGTCACCCCTACTGATGCTTCTTGGCACTATGAGGTATTGCTATTCATAGAATATCAGGGTTGGAAGGGACCTGAGGAGGTCATCTAGTCCAACCCCCTGCTCAAAGCAGGACCAATCCCCAGATAGATTTTTTTGCCCCAGTTCCCCAAATGGCCCCCTCAGGGATTGAACTCACAACCCTGGGTTTAGCAGGCCAATGCTCAAACCACTGAGCTATCCTTCCCCCAAACCCCATCAAGCTTTGGTTTTCTTGAGTTAAGGTAACCTCTATCTATAGATAGCACACATGTAATACACAAACACCATAAATGCAGAGTGTAAAGTACATAAAATAGTTTCAGCTCTTTATCTCCATTATTCTGTTGTCAGTTAGCTGCTACTTTAGTAAATTCTTGTGGTGCACTAAATATCAGACCTGAAACTTTTTCTAAATATAGAAGGAGTTCTTAAAACCACTTGCAAATTGAACCACAAAAAGCAAAATCAGTTTAGAAAAATAAAGAAATAAAAGTCAGCTATGTATCTGTAGTACAATAGCCACTGCATTTCAATGTTACAAGTTGTAATGTTTTGGGGAAGAAAGTTACCCCTATTCCAAATATTTAGAGAGACTTTTTTAAAGAATTATAGTTGCAATATTTATTGTTTACATGGGTTAATACAACTTTACAATCACAGCTCATATTTAAACTCAACTTCTAATGTTGCTTTTTTACACAGACCTCATTCAACCAAATCACAGCAAACACATTTGAACCTTCAGTGGTGGAATCACGCTCTGCCTGACACAAGGAGCAGTGTTAGGCTGTAGTTTCTATCAGACCACTCTACCCCAATAATGAGAAGTACTTCAACCTTCAGAGACTCACACCTCAATTCCTGTGATCAGTGTCTGGAAATTCTACCCATATTTCATTTTGGAAACTTCTCTTTCATTTGAAATATCACCATACAAGTCTTATCCAGCTAGCACTCACTCAGTGAAACTCCTTAACGAAAGAAGTTACCTTCTTAATGAAAAGATGTGATCAGATTACACCAACAGCAAGTAAAAAGTTGTTTTTAAAAAATCAAAACAAAATATTTATGCAGATGGAATCCAAGCTTTATAAACTTAAAGGCCTCAGGTTTGTTTTTTTTGTTTTGTTTTTTAAGGATTTATTATTTGGCTCATGTAATTATATTATAGGAAAGACAACACTGATAAAGCCATGGCTCTATCAGCATTTCCATCAGAAAGCTATTTTCACAGATTTATAACTCAGCAGTAAAAAAAAAAAATATACATACATATATTTATAAAAAAAATCCTGCACAAAAACACTCTGTGCAGTGCTAAAGGTCTGACTGAACTCACAAACAGCAAGGAAACTGGGAGACCATGTTGAAAAGCCATCTGACGTGGTAGCCTGAGTGGGCTGGATTTGGTAAAGCAGCCTAAGGGAAAAGCCAAAAACTTAAGGCTATTTTTGGTTCTGTTTCTTTTAAAGGCAATTTTTAAAAACAAATTTAAAGTGAATTTTAGTGCACGTAAAAGGTATCAGATTGACTACACTAGAGACCAGAAGTCCTTTTTAGCCACAGAATAGGACCATCACAGACAGTCCCCTGCCAACCTGCTTCAATACTTTCCCAGAGGCATCATTTTAGGCGTAAGAAGGTAAGTTTGCCTGCGTGCAAGTTCAGACCTTGGTCTCTGTGACAAAGGTGTCAATCCACATAGGGAACTTTCTAATATTAACCAGACCCACACCATCAGCTATTTTGCATAAACCGTAGAGGGACAACATTTGGTCACTACCAACTTGACTAAGTGGCCTGTGAAGTGACAGACTATATATCCCCTTACCAGTCCTGAGTCCCCCCTAAGCAGATTCTTACTATTAAAACAACAGTGAGATAAATCTTGATCCATTCACAATGACAATGCACAGAGATCTTCATGAAGTTCAGAAAGAGCTTGAAAAGGTGCTGAACAATCTTGGACATCCATCTTCACTTATTTTTGATATTGCCTACAAACGCTTGTAGGTACCAAGGAGGGCTTGGCAGCTTGGACAATAGTGATCCACATCCTGGAGGGCATCAATACAGAAGGGGATGAAACAGCAACCAGCTATGCACCTGCGAAGATAAAACAGCATCCTTCGTTCTGCCTTCAATTCATGGCAAGTAACATTCTTCCCATGTACAGTAGTTGCCAAACTGAAAATGGGATCGCACAGCACTAGGAAGAGTAATGCAGAGTTTGGCACTGTACTTCACTCTGGTTTTTAAGCAGGGCTTGTGAACCCTGCAGGGGTTGCGTGAGAGTCACTGAAACCCTGAGGTGTCCCATTCACAGGAAGAGCAGCTAACCAAACCCAGCAGGTATGGAAAGACCATAAATCTACTGAAGCTGCTGACAGTTATGCCCAGGATTTTCTCCTCCCTCGTGTTAAAGGTCAAAGGGATTCTGAATGATTGTTCAGAGTGGGAGGGGTTTTTTTTACATACATTCAGTGAAAACTTATCTCTGCATTATTAGCTTGTTTAATAAAAACAAGACTGGGAGTTTCCGTCTCAGGAAGAGGGAGAGTAATGAAAGAGCCCCAGCAGGCATAGACTCCGCCTCTTTCTGAGATCAGCTTCCCAGCCATTCTTTGAGCTATGGAAATCACATGCGTGGAGAGAATCACAAATGAGAGCATTACATGTTATATCAACGTACCCCAGCAGGCAGAGGCTGCCGCATGACAGCCAGGTCAGTGCTCCTGCAGTGTGCGAGAGACGTGTCACTATCATCTTGTTGCAGGAGGGGCAGCACATCTGAACTGGGCGATCATAAAATGTTACTGGCTGCTGCACGTACACAGTCTGAACTGTAACTGAGCAAACAAAGAGAAAGGCACTGTTTACCCCCGGTGTTAAAAAAAAGAAAATTTTCATATCTAAACCAAAACATTGTGCATTAAAAATACACTCAGTGCTGAGGGCACTATAAATTACAAGATAAAAGGAAACCACACTACTGCAATCAACGGAACAGTATCTCATGATTTAGAAATAAACCTGGCTTCTAAGCAGTAGAAAGTCAGATGAGGCAGTTATAAGTGATATCTTGAAAACATGCGAGATTACATGGAACTATAGTTCCATGTAATGTACACAATGGGACAAAAGGAGAAATCTCTCTGCATCATGATTGCTACATGCCGATATGGCACCTTGATTAGGGCCCCACGGGGAAACTACAGATATAAAACACTGAACAGTTTTTCAGACTTACTTGGATTAGGAGCTGGAACAGGTTGTGAAGGATACGGAGGAGGATTCATACTCTTCATGTTTGGTCCATGCCCAGATTCCGGGGCAGGATAAGGAGGGTAAGTGTTTATTCCTGTTGTCTCTTCATATGTTGGGGGTGCTGATGGGATTGGGTAGCCACTGGGAGCTGGCAGATGGGATGCTGGAGCGGACATTGTGTCTAAAACAAAACTGGAAAACAGACAATGTACAAGCTGTTTAGGGAATAAAAGTTATAGTACAGGGTACATTCAGATAAGAAAGAAGGTGGTTGGCTGGCAGACAAACATTTTATTCAGAGTAATAAATCTGAGCAGGATTTTTTGTTAGTCTTATTTTTAAAGATTTAAAAATTGTTCTTTAAAGTGTTTTTTTTTTAAATACAGTGCCTCTCCTCATCCAAAAACACTATTTCCAGAACAATTTTAGTTTCTCAACCTTCCTTCTTCAATTGAAGATGCTGTAAGAGGCAGATCCAGCATTTTTACTAACATAGCAGGCTAGCAACCTCTCCCCTCCATCTCCTGTAATTTCTCTTATTTGGAGCTCAAATCCTCCAGGGTGCTATATGCCATCAATACCTGTTAATCAACCACCCAGGACATGCTTAGCACACTGGATTCAACTCAACCCCAGTGTTGAGTCATTAAAATCACGTTTAAAATATGATCCTTGACCTTTCAAGGGTTTTCAATTTTACCACACCTGCTGTTTGCCAAAACAGAGTTTTTTCACTCAACCTATCTCCATCTCTTGGGTTTCATACTGAAAACGATGAGGAAATTGTCATAAAAATAAACATCAGTGTGGCATTATTATGACATCAGTGTGGCATTATTTCCCAGTAAACACCAACCCCCCCCCCCCACACACACACACACACACACTTACTTTTCATGCTGGGGGAGGGGCACTCTATGGGGTGTAGAATGGGGGGGGCTCTATAATGGATACCATGGTGGGGAAGAGAGGACTCATGGGATGTAGCGCAGGATGGGGCTCTACAGGGGCGGTACCAGGTACTCCCAGGGGCCCTGCCAGCAGGACTCCAAGGCGGCTGTACCAGGCACCGCCACGGGCAGAGGCACCCTAGCTGGGACAGGCGCAGTCCCGGGCAGTTTTGAGACTCTCGAGGATGGGGCCATAGGAGACTGGGAGGGGATTGGGCGCGTTGCCGCGTGTGGAGAGGGGGCTGCTGTATTGGGAGGGAGGGGGAAGGCGGTTCCTGATCCCAGAAACAGTGCAGTGAAGTAGTGCCTGTGCAGTGTGGCTCTGCATGCTGGAAGATGGTGCTCATGAAGGGAATTGAGAGTCAGAAGCTGGTGAGCGCTGGGCGGGCAGAGCGGGGCAAGCCCCTGACCTCGCTGCCCGGCGGGAAATCGAGGGCTGAATAAAAACATCTGACGGGCCGTAAGCGGCCTGTAGTTTGCTCACCACTGACCTAGAGCTTACAGCAGCACAGCTGCACTGCCGCAGCGGTAAGGCCTCTTGTGTAGCCGCTTCATGCAGTCAGGAGAGAGCTCTCCTGCCAGCATAATTAAACCACCCTCAACAAGCAGCGGTAGCTATGTCGGTGAGCGATGCTCTCCCACCAATGTAGTGCTGTCCACACTGGCCCTTTTGTCGGTGAAACATGTATTGTCGGGAGGGGGGCAGAGGGAGGTTTCCTCCACATCCCTAATGTATTGTCGAGGGGGGTTTCCTCCACATCCCTAACCGATACACTGTTTCGCCAGTGAAAAGGCTTTGTCTACACTAGCACAAGTTTTAAAAAAGTCTTCCCTCTTCTCCTCCCAAAGATTTCTGAAGACTTGTCTATTAGATCAAACATCCCAGCTATGACAGCCTTCTAGTCAATACTTGTTCCAAGTTGCTGCACTGAGTGTCCACACTGAAGCACTGCAGGTAATTTAAGCGTAGCTATAGGCCAAGTTGCATAACACTTAATTTGATTTCAAGAAGGAAAGGATGATCACCCTCTCTGCTAATGTGTCATGAGAGACAGGGCTTTGTAGCATGTGTGTGTGGCCAAGGATTTTTCCATTGCCTGCCCAATATTTGTGTGGACAAAATATTTTCCATTCGGCTCTATCTATAATTTAAGAATTAAGAGCTATAATTTAAGAATTTTACACTTGTGTTTTGGAGGGGCAAGAAGTTTTATATGGACCATTTCAAAAGTTGACAATTTCTGGGCCTTCTGAATAAATTAAGGCCCCAATCCACAACAAGCTCCATGGAGACAGATCCCTGTGCCCACATGGAGCTCACTGCTAGACTGGGGCCTAAAACTATTTGAAAGCCCAATGGCCTCATACAACTGACTGCTGCTAAGAGACTTTCCTACCTCTGAAACTGGTGAGTCAGATAATCAGATGTTAACTGAAAAAAGTCGATAAAGTAGCTGACATTAATATAAACCATGATTAGATGCTACTTAGATCTCTGAGCTCATGGCAACAGTATCAACAGCACTGTTTCAATATTCCATTTTAGCTCAAACTAGATTGGGCTGTCACATGGATTACAGATACAGTCTACCAGTGCTCAGCACTACTTAGACATTGCATGCAAGTTCAAGGACATCAGTGACATGTAAAAGATCTTCTTTTAATTTTCCCCTTTTTTCTTAAAGGCCAACAAGGCCTAAAGCAACTACACATACTTTAAATGCTTCAAAATCCAGAAGTGGGAGCAGACACTTGATTGTGAGAAATGAGGTAAGTGGGAGTGCATAGGAAGGATAGGGGAGAGGTTTTAACTAACTGCTGTTCAAAAATCAAGCCAACTCAAACCATGTTAAAATCAGATCCTATATAACCTCGCTGAATTAGAACAACATTTTAAGAGCTATTTATACTTTGGGCGCAAGCTCATTATCTAAAAAGAGCATACAAAGAGTCTCTCAGGAGAGAAGAAAAATCAATACCAGTTTTGGATTGAACAAACCCTTAATTCACTTCGTGGGTTAAGTTAAACAGGAACAAGATCCCCTTATTCCAGAAGGAGTGTTCACGTATGGAGTTTCTCAGGAACAGCTCTTCCTTCATGTGTAAATGTGCGCCAGTGCCATTTAAGTGTTATGTTCTTATTCTGCTGAGTGTTGCCCATTACTGGGGCTTCAGATACATAAACAGAAGCTGTTCCTCCTGCTTGAGTCTTTCAGGGGCCTTGTCTATATTCAAAGTTGGATTAAAGTTTAAAAATGCTTAGGTTTAAAAGAACAATGTAGTAAATAACTGGTGAAAAACCCTGACTCTGCACTCAATTTGATTCAAACCTTGTAGAAACTGGGCTTCATTAAAAAAAAAAAAAAAAGTGTCCACACACTGGTGCAAACAATGTTGCAGTGGTTTTAACAGATTTAATTAAACAAAGACAAAAAGCCACACATCTTTAGTTAAACCAATGCATTTTTTAATGCTTGCCTACAGCAACAAATAAATTTCAAGGTGGTAAATATTTGTATGAATAAAGTTTGAAGGAACAGACTATAAAAAGAACAATCTCATAGCCTCAAGATAGGCATACATTTCTGGGGGTTTATTCATTAAGCTTGACTTAGATGAAAGCTGGACATTATGATTTTCTCTATAGTTGCTGTTCACCAGTTCACATGGCCTCATATCAGTAAAAGCATGCCCAGTTTCACATGGATGTGGTATAAAACGTGGTACAGCATGTCTTTAGTAGGTCAGGGAGGTGCAACTGAGAAATCTAGAAGCCCATACATTCCTCAGATGAAGTGATATAGGGATCGGGTTTGTAAGAAACAGATGCCTGAAGACTATCAGACATGTCCAGGACATGTACACAAGTGCTTTCACCATAGTTAAAAGGCCACATGGAGAAACTGAACAGTTACTAGTAAGAGTTGGAGTACATCAAGGCTCGGCACTAAGCCCATTTTTGTTCACATTGGTGCTCAACACCCTTATAGAAAACATCTTGATGTGTGCTTTTTGCCTATAATGTCGAGTTCATGAGGGAGAGAGCAAAAAGAAAGGGAAGAAGAATTAGAGATACAGGTGTATACTTGAAAAAAAAAAATGGATCAAGAACTAACAAATCAAAGAGAGTATATGGTCTGTAGATTCAATAATACCCAGCAGGAAGACAATGAGAGCAAGTCAGGGGGAGCGAGGGAGCAGCCATAACCAGAAAACACAGACGTTTAAGTACCTATGCTCCATAGTACACAATAATGGTGAACTCAATGACAAACTTATGAACAGAAGAGGAAAGGCATGGACTAAATGGAGAAAAGTGATAGAAGAATGTCTATTAAACTGAAAAGAAAGATTTATAAGACAGTAATTAGGCCTGCACTTCGGTATGACTCTGAATACTGGGCACTGAGCAAGAGACAGGATCAGATCTGGAGTACAGTGGAAATGTTAAGGCAGAACATTGGGGGAAGTGTGCAGGTGGTACCAATTACAGAAAAGCTGAGGGAATCCAGGGTTAGATGGTTTGGGCCAGTGATGAGCTGCCAAAATCTTAACAACGGGTTCCCTATAAAAAGTTCTGATTTAACAACGGGTTCCCTATAAAAAGTTCTGATTTAAGGGATGTGCGACAGCATGTATTTTTTGTACCAATAGGGTTACCATACGTCCATATTTTCCCAGGAGGTGATTAAGAACCGAAAAGCCTGACATGTCCAGGAAAATACAGATGTATTTTAACCCTACCTAAAGTTCTTTTTTAAAAAGATGGGGCTGAACTAGAAATGAGCTCTGTTTCACATGTGTGGGTGGTGATCAGGGACAGTCTCAATTTTTGGGTCTTTTTCTTATATAGGCTCCTATTACCCCTCACCCCCGTCCCGATTTTTCACACTTGCTGTCTGGTCACTCTAGGGTGTGCACATGTGTGGGTCCCAGCTGCCCCCTGCCCCCCCCCTCATTAAAGCAGGTGTGCAGGGTTACTGCCCTGGGAACTGCAGGGCACCAGTGGATGTGGGGCTGGCTGCAGATAGGGGCGTGCGGCAGGGCTAGCTGGAGGCAGGGAGTGACACAGGCTGGCTGTGGGCAGGTGATGCAGACAGGCGGGCTGCGGGCGGCTGTGGGCAGGGGGTGGCTGCAGGCAGGGGGTGGCTGTGGCAAGGGCTGCGGGGAAGGGGGGCGGCAGGCTGCGGGGAAGGGGGGCGGGGGAGGGGCACAGATACTCACACGGGGGGGCGGGGGGGCTGGGAGCAGCAGGAGGCAGCCGGGGACTCACCAGGCAGCAGCAGCAGGAGCCCCAGGGCCAGAGGTCCAAAGAGCAGGAGCAGCAACAGGGCCAGGAGGCAGCTCACATGGCTCTCGCAGCACAGCGCAGCGCCCCCCGGCGGCTGGGAGGAGGAATTACAGGCTTCCCAGGCAGAGCCCATCAAAGCTTCCCTCGCAGGGAAGCTAGTTAACAAGCGGTTCTAAAACCGCTTCTAAATTTAACAACGGGTTCGCGCGAACCGGTGCGAACTGGCTCCAGCTCACCCCTGGTTTGGGCATGTGAAAAGACAAAGAATAAATAGAAAACAGGCTGTTCCAACCCTTCTCTCAGTGTAAGACCTAAAACTAGATGGATGGATGTCATTCAAAAGGATCTGATCCGCTGCAGAGATTCTGAGGAACAGAACAGAATGGAGAAGAACTCAAAAGAGAGGACCCTATGTGGACTGAATTAATGCTAGAAGAACAAATTACACTAAGATTATGCATTAACATTAGTTGAAATCATGACAACCCGATATTAAAAATATACACCTATTTATATAAAATAAACTTATTTAAACTAAAAAGATTAATTTTTATGCCCGGACAGATGTCCCAATGTTTTACTTAGGTTTCCACTCATTCACCCAAAACATTTTACATTATATACCATAGCTTATCTTGGAACTCAACATGCTTTTACTGCTATTTACATACAACACATCACAGACATTCACCCACTTGTGGAGTGAATGGCAACAGTAAAAACATTTACCAAGTTTGGAAAGGAGAAGAAATTTTGGCCAGAAACACCACAGCAAGCCCCGATTTAGAAGTCCCAGGAGATCTTAAGCATCATTCAGAGCAGGCAGGACTTGAGTGTTTAGCAGCATTTTAATGGACTGAGAGTTGGGATATATGAAGTGAGCCATTCATTTAATTCAAAGAGAAATTAGCTTACCTGAAAGAAATAAACAGGCTCAGTGATGAATGGGTGGCAGAGGTAGAAATAGAACTGGGAGTCCTGTCTCCCAGTCCTCAAAAAAAGCTCTTTCCATACAATGATTCAGATAGCAAAGGTGGTAGTGAAAGGCAATAGACTATATAAATGGCAAAGGATAAAGGAGACAGTAGAAAGGTATCAGTTTAGCACAGTGCCCCACAGAGCTATTTTTAAGTTGTGTATGCAAATAATTAAGCTATATTAAATGATCCAAAACTAGAATATACAAAAAAGATTCTAACAGTAGAATACAGGCTAAATATAAGACTGGATCTACTTTCACACTGATGCAGACAGTTCCCTTCCACTTTAATACATTTTATACACATATGCCCTTAAATCAGTGGCACAAAATAATGGACAAACTGTAGCTCCTTTGTGCAGGCTATCACTTCTCCTCAGCTTCCAATCTATGGAACCACGGGTAGGAGACAAGGGCCAAAGGTTCTGGCCTCCGTCCCTCCATAGTCGTCTGCAGTCTCCCTCCCCCGACCACAGTGCCATTGACTCACTGCACCCAAGTATGCCATGTTACTTGGTGGAGATGAATCACCGAGTGCTCAGCGGAGAGTTAGTAGCAGCATAAAATCCACCTACCCCAACTTCTCTTGTTAATTGTATTTAAGGAATCATAACTTCTCACTGCTGCTCCAGCTCCCTAGCCCTGCCCATTGTCCCCCAGGCCTAGATCCCTCTATGTCTTTTGGAGAAGGAAACGATTATTTATGGGGAGGAGGCAACATCCCTTTAAGTCTTTCCACCCAGAGAGGCTCCCACTACAGATTTGTTTCTCTGCACAGCACAAAAGTCACTGAACTGAGGGGTAGGCAAGGCTGTTAAACCACAACACTGATGAGTAGCTCCACTCAAACTAAAACTGATGCTTATTCCGATTAGCTAGTACATTAAATATAAACAGCTGAATGCCAAGTGACAAATCCTACTCCAGGGAGTGACACACAAAGATACTCCTCTCCCATGACGAGTATGAAATGGAGGTTGTGAAACTTTCATAACCATACTCAAGCCTGGTGATGATACATCTGTGGGAGGGAGCAGTTTGAAACAATCCAAAACCAGACAAATCCTGAGTAGTTATTATTCTCCTTCCCGCTAAATAAGGTGGTACTTTCAGCTGAGTTTAGGTTGGAGGCTTGAGTTCATGCAAGCCCAGAATCTCCAAGCAAGTTCCCAGGATATAAACCCATGCAATCTGAAGCCAAGAACAGGGTTCAAATTCACATCCTAACCTGAAACTGCTGACTTTAACAAGCAAGAGCTTCTGCTGGCCACACCTCACAGAAATGTGAGACACCTGGTTACACAATCTAGTTGTCTAGCTATTGGAGACATTAAAACCTTTAGGGGAAAATGATCCGCAAAGAGCCATAACTTATTAACTAAGGATTTATTGCTGAAGTCCAGATTCTTGCAAAATTTCCATCAGACCCAGTTTATCAAGGATTTACAACAGATACAAAAAGTCCTCAGGATAAAACTTGACTTGGTAACTATGAGTTGGTGAAAGGCACCTGTGCACAGTGGAGTGAAACTCAGCAATGGTATGCTTAGATAAGCGCACACACACACACACAGTATTTTTCAGTCATGTCAGTTTAACAATTAAAAAGCCCTCTGAATCCTTATTAAAATGGAGACGTAGGCCTTGTCTACATAGTTTTTGCAACACCAACTACATGCATTTATCTGGATTAAGAAAAGGTGTGGGTTTTGGTTTTTTAAGTTGAACTAGTTCCAAGATGTAAAATCCTAGTGGAGACAAAGCAAAGGATATGGTCACTCAGGGAGAGAGGGAGGAGGAGATACACAACACGGATACAGTTTAAGTAGCACAGGAACCAAAAAGACAAGGCCTAACATGTCTGAAACAATGGCTCTGCTGTAATCTATGCTCACCCCTAAAATATAACATGGCCAGTTAATTCCAACATTAGCCTGTTGCCTTGTCTTCACTAAAAAGCCCAGTGGTAGACTAGTTTTTACCATGACCTGTTAACACACATGAAGACTACAAACTGCCTTATCCACACTTGGGCTTAGTCTAAACTTAAAAGTTAGTGCCACATGGCTACATGTACATCAGTCAAGGGTGTGGGTCACTTCCCTACACACACACACACACCCCAGACAAACACAGTTATGCCAACCTAACCCCCCAGTGTGGACACAGCTACGTTGACATAAGCATTCCATCAGTGTAGCTATCTTTCTTTAGGGAAGCAGTGTTCCTACACTGACAGAAAACCCCTTTCTTGGTGTAGGCTGTGCTTACGCTACAGGATTGTGCCCACATAGCCATGCCAGTATGGTCTCCATAGTGTACACACCGCTTAAAATTTTACTATGTATTAGTAACCATGTTAGCCAACACATGGTAGAGAAACTTTCCTTACGTGGATGTACACTGCAGTTTACTAGGGCTTTTTAATCATGTTTGGCTGAATTGACAGAGCCAGTCTCACTGGGAAAAGAAAAAAAATGCACCCTTTTTTATCTGTGAAGATAGGACTCAAATGTGTACTGTGGGGAGCCAACAGCAAAGAGGAAGAAAGGAATCAGGAAGTGCAGCAACGCATACAAATATTGATTGTAGTAGCTGAAAGAGACAGGATTAGTTTCAGGACTGGGAGGAACAGGTCAGAAGTGGAAAGGAAGAACTGAGTCACTGACTTAACCTTTAATCCATAATTATTGGTTGGGCTGGTTTCCCAATCTGTTTAAATATATACAGACTGAAACCAATTACATAGTATACGATGATTCGATAACACAATCCAAGAGCTGGAAAGAGGATAATAAATTCTTCATGAAGAACTGTTTATTTTTTTTAAGTTAATGAACAAATAAGTGGTTAAAGGATTTTTGTCAGATTACACCAATATTTATATTTTAAATGTCTTTTACATTTTAAAATATTAAAATTGAAGCAACCTTTAAAAAAAGTCTCCATTATTTATGGGTTAGGGGTTCTTTGTGTTTTTACTTAAAACAGCAACTAGTTACAGTATTTCATAGAGTTGGAAGGGACCTCAGGAGGTCATCTAGACCAACCCCAGCGCAAAGCAGGACCTAATCTCCTACTAAATCATCCCAGCCAGGGCTTTGTCAAGCCTGACCTTAAAAACCTTTAAGGATGGAGATTCCACCACTTCCCTAGGTAACCCATTCCAGTGCTTCACCACCCTCCTAATGAAAAAGTTTTTTCTAATGTCCAACCTAGACCTCCCCCCACTGCAACTTGAGACCATTACTCCTTCTTGTGTCATTTGGTACCACTGAGAACAGTCTAGATCCATCTTATTTGGAACTCCCTTTCAGGTAGTTGAAAGCAGCTATAAAATCCCCCACCCCCATTCTTCTCTTCTGCAGACTAAACAATTCCAGTTCCCTCAGCCTCTCCTCATAAGTCCTGTGCTCCAGCCCCCTAATCATTTTTGTTGCCTTCCGCAAGACTCTTTCCAATTTTTCCACATCCTTCTTGTAGCGTGGGGCCCAAAACTGGACACAGTCCTCCAAATGAGGCCTCACCAGTACTGAATAGAGAGGAATGATCACATCCCTCAATCTGCTGGCAATGCTTCTACTTATACAGCCCAAAATGCCGTTAGCCTTCTTGGCAACAAAGGCACACTGTTGACTCATATCTGGCTTCTCGTCCACTGTAACCCCTAGGTCTTTTTCTGCAGAACTGCTGTCTAGCCACTCAGTCCCTAGTGTGTAGCAGTGCATGGGACTGTTCCCTTCTAAGAACAGGACTCTACACATGTCCTTGTTGAACCTCATCAGATTTCTTTTGGCCCAATCCTCTAGTTTGTCTAGGTCCCTCTGTATCCTATCCTTACCCTCCAGTGTATCTATCACCCCTCCCAGTTTAGTGTCATCTGCAAACTTGCTGAGGGTGCAGTCCACACCATCCTCCAGATCGTTAATGAAGATACTGAACAAAACCAGCCCTCGGACTAACCCTTGGGGCACTCCGCTTGATACCAGCTGCCAACTAGACATGGAGCCATTGATCACTACCTATTGAACCTGACAATCTTATAGTCCATTCATGCAGCCCCATACTACTTTAACTTATCATGAGACAATTTGTTTATAGACTATTTCACTTCCTGCTCTTGTACTAACACAATGCTGCAATGTTTGGATGTAGATACTCCCCCTTGCTGGGTTTGCAAGCCAAACTAAAAATTGGTTTATGAAGTTTTTTTTTTTAAGTTGTCATGTATTTTTAGAAAAATACATAAAGCTTAATGTACTAATTATCAATCTTGAAGGGGCACTGTCATAATCACCAACTACTGCTATAATTACATTGGTAAGAGGAAAAATGCCAGCTTATTTTGTTGGAGTTATACCAGAGATGTACTGGACCATAGTGTGTAAAAGTTGATTTGACCAAAGATTACATTGCTATCAAAATATGGATGATTAAGAAAAAGGTAAAGACTGTATTTCTTAAATCATTGGTCTCTGTGTATAAGAATATTTAGCCTCTGTTTGAGAGTGGACATGCAACTTGCTTTGTGTCTGTGCATAACTGGAGTGAAGACTTTTACATAAGGCTAGGAGGATATTCTCCTATGATCATTAATTTTGTTGTTGCTCTCAGGTATAGCAACACAGATCAGAGACTTGCTTGCTGCTGATGGCAGGGTATAGAAACAGCAACCATCTCTCTTCATGAGAAGACTCATTTTCATACACAGTTTCCCGCTCTCCCGTAATAAGGTCCAATTCAACATTCTGATTAATTAAATAATTTAAT
Source organism: Mauremys mutica (assembly GCF_020497125.1). Lineage (NCBI taxonomy): Eukaryota > Metazoa > Chordata > Testudines > Geoemydidae > Mauremys > Mauremys mutica. The sequence goes on from NC_059082.1 coordinate 64,012,698, forward strand.
AAAAATTTCTTTTCTATATGTCTTTGCTTGAAACTGACAGCTTTGTGGGGGTGTTGGGTTGGTTTTTTAAAAACACTTCTCAGAAAGCAGTCAGAGAATGGACTACACCTCCTTTACAGAAGTCTATGCATTCCACTTGTTAATCAAACATGCAGCTCAAGAGAAACTTAATACACACAGTCCAGTTTGTTAAGAGGAAAGCTTGTAAACAAGCCAGTTCAAAAAACAAGTGACAAAAGCAAAATGAGGCACGTGCTTAATGTGTCTTATATACGGTTTGGAAGAGACGACATATTATGGCATGCAGTGAACAGTAACAGGCACCTCACCCGTACCTAGGATAGGCTGGCAATAGTCTGCCTGATGTGTTCAGATCTATTTAAGATTCTCCCATTAATGCAAGAGCAGAAGGTCAGACTAGTTGATCATGATGGACCCTTCTAACCTTACAGTCTGTAAGTCTGTACATAGACAGACCCCTGCTTTTTCAGATTTTGTAAAATAAGTGTTCTTCCCCTAAGGAAAAAACTCTCCTCATTTGAAAATCCATTAGAGCCAGTGGGCCTCTGCTCCAGACCACTATACTTGATTCAATATGGGCCAGCCATCCTGAAATTCCCTCTCTGTATTTTAAGATTAAGCTGGTGCAATTTTAAAAATCAGGGAAAGAAGATACTACTGTTCATTAAGCCTCAAAAAAGTTCCTTTTATATATTTTAATATCCAGGCCCTCCTAGACTTTTGCTTAAATGTTTTATTTGTTGCATCAAAAAAGGCAAGCCACAGATTTGAACTCCCCAGGAATATGTCTCCCCAGGAATATGTCTGTGTTTATCACACAGAAACTCAAGTACACATAATGGTGTAAAAGAATTTGGCCCATGCAGATCATTGCACATTTGTTAACCAGGAAGGAAAGTTGTGGGAGGGATTGTTTTGTTTGTTTGTTTTGGGGGAGGGGGTGTTTCCTACTTGAGGAAAAACACACTGTGAGAACACTGGTGGAATCTTTAAACTACACACACCTGGCCAGGAAGTCCTAACCGGAAGGAAACAGAAGCCGTGGCCAGGTGAACTTTACTAGAAGGAAACAAAAGGCATTGTGAATGAGTTAGAAATAACTAATGTCGAATTTCCCCCACAGGAACCATAAGCAGTGAAGATAATATCTTAGTAAAATGGAGGTGGGGAAACACAAACTCCAAAATACAAAGCCCAAACAAACCCGAGATGGGGCATATGTACGTTTAATCACTATGGTCTGATTCACCTTACACCAACACTGGTGTAAGATTTACTTGAAGTCAATTGAGTTGCACTGGTATAAAAGTTTGGTGTGCTAGGAATATCCACCCTTTAGATTTAGTGGGTCCAGTTCTCCCATCACTTACATTAGTTAGGAATCACACATGCTGCACAAGTGGGATGGAGAGTAGCCTGATCTGGCCAGCTGAGAATTCCCCCAGGGAAGCTCTCTGGTGGGGGCAGAGTTGGCCCAGTCACCGCCCCCTCATTTATTCTCCGTATAGCCAGAGCTGATTGTACTAGCTGCATACAGTCAGAATGCTAAGTCATAAGATCCACTGCCAGCTAGCATAAGTTTAGTACCTCCCAGACGACCCTAACCTATACCAGGACAGTGTAAATTGGCCCTGATAATCCAGAAGCTGTGCTATCTATTAGCCAATTACATTAGTAAGGGAGTACACATGGAAACACAACAGTGCAGATTCTGGGCCAGTGCATGGATGCCAAAAGGAAATACAGTTTCACAACTGGACCTGACTTTTTCCAATATTTCACAAGAGGAAATACAAACAATATTCAGCATGACCTGATGTAATGTACACAACAGCAAAAAAACCACCATCAACTAATTACAAGCAAGGAGCTCTAAGCGAAACAGATACTAATACTTCACTTGACACTGGAATTAGTTTTTGATCTATACATTTTCCTGAGCAAGAATCAAGCTTCTTCATATTAAAAGTCCAGTTCCAAAATAGAAAGCAGACTAAGGCTTTGTTATATGCTCTGTGAAAGCTAAGGCAAGTGACTTCCCTGAGCAACACTTCCACGAGCAACTTTCTTAAAGAGCAACATGATTTGGGAAAACTAAGGAAGTCTGGGAAGCATTAATGTTCTGTATCAGACAACAACAGTAAGTGTCACATGCTGCACCACAATCAGAAAAAGAAGCTTTTGATTTTAAAATGATCTACTAGTATTCTGTCACCAGTTCAGACATCTTCATCCCTGAGTTACTTTGCACTTAGGTTTTTTTACCAGTGGATCTCAAAATACTTCATCATTAAATCTCACAGCATTCACATATAGTAAATAAGTGATAGAGAGAGATCTTTCATCCACCATTGGCATGTAGTGCAGCAATTTCACAGTGTATGTCAACATTATCTTTGCTTTTGTCTACAATTTTAATCTTAATCCAATTGAAACAGAAGGGGAGAAATGTAATTACCCAAATTGGAATTCAGCCAACACAAATGATAAAAACACCCTTTGAATAGCTACCATGGCATCTTTATATGTAAAAAGGTCCTTGCTACTTGCTATTATTGTGTCATGTGAAAAAGGGTCCTTACCGGAGTTCAGTGCCTGCTAGCACAACACTGGGACAGTGGGAGGATTTGTCACCTTCTGTGCTACCACTACCACTTCCATAGGTGGTATGATCTTTGGAGGTCTCTGAGACAATTTGCTGATTCAGCACAACCCTGCTTGGCTCATAAGATCTGACAGTATCCTAGTAAATGGCTCTTGAAGTTGGACTGAGTATGCAGAATGAAAGTGTTAAATTGGGAACAACGATTTTGTGGAAGTTGTTTGGTTGTTTTAAATAAACCATTGCTTTCTTCAAGCTTCTGAGGCAGGATTCAGGAGGAATTTAAAGTATTGCTTTAGTATTTTCCTTATGTCTACATACCCATCTCTCAAGCCAGATCTCCTCAATAAGTTAAAGATGTCTAAACATATTTTGGCACAGTGTAGAAAGAGTTGAGCAAATAAAAAGTATTTCATGCTTAAAAGTTTGGCTTATGTTAGAGAAGCTCTCAAGTAAAGCAAATTATGCCAATGGCTTGTCATGCAAATTTATCAGGCAATTATGGAACTCCACTCACTTCCAAGGATAAGAAATTCTCTAAAACATTCCTAATTACTTGCTCTTGTGGGAGAGTTCAGCAGAATAGGAATGTTTAAGAGAAATTCTACATCTGTCATAAGTTGCTCCCTTAACTTGGTTATATTAACTTGGTTATACAGGATAATGTACCAAGCTGCAGCAGTGAAAGAATGATAGCATGCCCAAAAATACATCACTCAGGATGGCACCAGTAGTCAGTTTACTTCTTTCAATCAACTGAGAGAGAAAGGCTTATTAAGGAAAGTGGTTTTGTATTTGCTCCAGGTAGGAATTTACAGTAGCATCTTTCCTTAGAAATGCCACATGTGCCATCCTCAGGACACCAGTAGATAAAACTCCAGGTACAGCTGGTGTTACAGTATCTACAGTGTAAGAACAGAATACAGTATTGGTTTCTGGTATTCCCCATCATCATGCTAGACAGAGATGATGGTTCCTACTCCACAGAGCTCACAATCTAAAGATTAATAGAAAAAGACTAACAATGAAAAATGACAAACAAAGGGGCCAAGGTGATTGGACATATCTCCATACTACTATGTTTTTGATAATGGAATGTGTGTTTTATAGATTTTCCCCAGTTGCCTACAAGAATTGAGTTGATTAAATAACAGCATGGTTGCAGGGAATCATGGCAGAAATGAGTCTGCATTCATATCCCGCCTGAAGGGAAGGTAGTTAACTTCCAGACCAGTACATGTAAGTACCGAGCCTGGTCAACATTTAAAAACTTAAGTCAACATAAGTAGTGTGCTCAGGGCTGTAAAAAAATCCACACCTGAGTGCTGCAACTACACCAGCCTAACCGAAGCATAGATGCCAACAGGTCAACAGAAGAATGCTTCCTTCAACCTAACTACCATTGCTCTGAAAGGCGGCGTTCCTACAGTGATGGAAAACCCCTTCTATTGCTGTAGTCTGCATCCACTCTACAGGGGCATAGCTATGGCACTGCAGCACCTGTAGACATGGCCTCAGAGTCTGTACAAACCCTGGCCTACAGTTCTCTTCACCATAGAAGCAAAGTTTCCCTGATGACTAAAATGAAAAGCTGCACATTTAACTGTACCTTTACCAGCTGTCCCCAATCACTGCTATTTTTACAACACAGTGGCATTAGTATTCTTGAGCCTGTAAGCATAATGCTCTAGGATTCCCAATTACTATTAAATAAAGGGGGATGTATTTCTTTTCATGCTCTCAACTATTTGCAAGTACTGCAACCTTTCATTAATGGGTTTTTTTTTAATAAAGTTAACTTTATTAACAGCAACACTAGTGTCTTCCTGGACAAGAGAATAAAGCAGATAATCTGCCATAATTGCTTTTAAAGATATCAAATTTTTAAACAGTTATATTCATACAGAATTAATCCAATAGGACCAAAAATAACTTCTGTTAAGACCACTGGAAGAAAGCATTTACTTGTACTTTTACTGTGTGAAATTCAGCTTCTGAAATAGAAGTGAATTTAAGTTTGCTTTGAGATTGTGCCAGAAGAGATTGTTCTTATATACAAAATGAAAAAAATGTTAAGAAAAAATCTAATGAAAATAATTTCTACCCTTTAAAGATTCCAAAATACTAACTGGTCAAGAACATCCTCCCAACATGGGTAGTTGCTGGTTGCCCACACACATTCTCCTGTTGCTTTAACTGAACATCATATTCCTCACTTCTTGTGCCTAAGCTGCTTGGGGTTGCTGGCTCTTGTTATAATAGCTTCCACGTTTCATCTAGTCATGCTGGTGTGTTCTAGTAACGGGTGATAGTTTTCTTGTATGTATATGGTAGTTCTATAAAGCACTTTGTGGTATTTACTGACAGTACATGCTATCTTTCACAGGCCTCACTTTTTTTCCAGCTTTTCAAGGCTATTTTGTTTTTGAAGTACAGATGATTTAAGCTCTTTTGTTTTTGTCACTTCCCTCTGGTAACAGATAGTATCCAACATCACTCCTTATGTTATCAACTTTTTCCAGTCAATGCACAAGTTCTCATAACAGACCTATAAAAACCATCAGCACTGCATAGTGTATAATCTTCAAATACATACAACATATTGTTACAGAGAAAAAGCCAAAGCTGTCACCAGTGGTGTACAATAGCATCTTGCTAATGTGTCTTCTTTTAGATGACAAAGTAAAACTGAGTAATCTGTTACTGCATATATTTTCCATGAACCTGTACCTCAGAACCAAGGCAGACACTGCTTTGAGGGGCAAAGAAATAAATCTGTACATTTGGTGGTAGAGTTGCCATCTTTTAGGTACAAAAAGCAGGGACATTCAGGATGATCCTGAGCCCTTAAAACTAGGCAGCTTGCAGTGTGTACTGAGCACCCTTACAGATTTCCTGGGACAGCTACCTCAAAAGGAGATGATCCTGGGAAAGCCTGGATAGGGGCAACCCTCCTTGGTGAGCAAGAACCCAGAAGAGAATGACTTAGGAAAAATGAGGAATTTTTCTCCTAAACCAACTTGTCCAATACAAACTGCTATCTCAAATGTGGTTGTCCTAGAAAAAAAAATGACTGTCCTTCTCTCATGCATAATAGCCTGATATGATCTGCCATGCTAGCAAAATATACCAAAACTGCTATTCTGTCTCTTCTCCACTAATGAGCCCATGCTGTTGTTTGGAAAGTGCATTGGCTAATTATGTGTGTGATCTATCCACACAGCACAGCGTGAGACACAACTGCTCCAAGGAAACGGAGACAAGAAGTCATTATTTTGACCCTATAGCAAGATTGCACTGGTACGCCACTGCACCCAGAATTTGTAAGTGCAGGTCAGAAAGTAATTAAATATATCATTTGTCCATACCAACTTTTTGGTTGCCTGGACAATAAGATTTTTTCCTAGTTTACCATTTTCCTATCTTTTCATAGCAATTTTTAAAATTAAAGTAGTGCATATTCCTCAAAAGTTTATTGGAGAATAAAGGCTCTATCATATATGGTTCCAAGAGTCTTCCAGAAGCTGATATGGGTTCCTAGGAAAGAAGTTTTTACAACTGACATAATAGGAATTATAGTCTGGCTTCCATTTTTCTTCAATAAAACTTCACAAGCAAAAAATATTTTAAATAAATGATTAATGCCCACCCTTGAATTTTTTAAAGAATTTTGTAACTGTTTCTTAAAACTGACTGTTATAGGCTGACGAGATTTAACATTATATGTTGGAGAGACAGTGTCATTTTAAAATAAAAATATGGTACTAGGTCTTATGAAAAAGCACAGGTTTTGAGAAAATAGCTGAACATTTAATAAATAATTTATATCTTATCTGGAGAATTTGTGGTCCTAGCTGCAGATCATTTGAGAATTTTTTGTAAACTACTATATTTTAATATCCAGCTAGACCACGTCCAAAACCTAGCTGGAGACAGATCTAGATGGCACTCTATCCGCAAAGAGGCCATAACACTTTGGGATTTGCCAGGAAGATAAAGAAGTTTAATATAATTGGCTAAGCGCTGAAGCTATTACTTTTGTCTACACATGGACACTCAGGAAAGTTAAGCAAAAATTAACTGAAGATGTGAATTTAAAAATGCTTTAGTTAAACTGTATTAAACTCCTGTGTAGATACTCTCATTCAGAAAAGTGATCTCAGTTCACTCCCTAATGAAAGTGAGTTAAGGCCACTACACTTGTGAATGAAATGTTCCACCCAGGGGTTTGACGTGCTTTTGGTTCAGTTTTCCTGCATTACCCTAGGCAGATATGCCCTTTCACTTTTGATCATTTGTCACAGAGTGTTCCACTACCATCAGTTTTAGGGACTGTTTACCCAAGGAAGTTAATTCAGCATAGAATAGGGTGTGAATTTCAAATTGAATCATTAATCCCAGTTAATTCCCTAGGAATAGTTAATCCAAAGTAATTTTCAGTATATACAAACCCACAGAAGAGCTCATGTCAAAATGTCACTTGCCAGTATTAAATGTTTCTAACTAAACATTAAAAAGTTTTAAACAGATGCAGTAACTAAGTATTAAAATACTTCCCAAAAATACAGGCTTACAGCTCCAGAGCTTACAAATATAAAGATGAGGAAGAACAACTGAGTAACTCTGCAAAATTAACAGGAGTACTTGTGGCACCTTAGAGACTAACATTTATTTCAGCATAAGCTTTCATGGGCATCTGAAGAAGTGAGCTGTAGCCCACGAAAGTTTATGCTGAAATAAATTTGGTAGTCTTTAAGGTGCCACAAGTACTCCTGTTCTTTTTGCGAATACAGACTAACACGGCTGCTACTCTGAAATCTGCAAAATTACAAAATCTATAGAAAATACATGCTTTGCAACTACAGAAGCTACATGGGGCAAAGTGGGTTAGTAAGCAGCCTGACACTTTGGTTTCACTTCAGAGAAACTTGGGGGAAAAAAAATCACAAATTCCCAGCAGCTCTATCCCAGCCTATGCCCCGGGAAGTCACACAATGGAAACACCATCCGAGCAGCCCACTTTACTCGAGCAGGGATGCAGGCAGCAGGGAAAGGGCTGAAGGGCTGCGTTAGATACACTTGTACAGCCCGACTCTTCCTCGTGTGCCCCTCTGTTGCCTCACAGCGTGTGGAGTCGCTGGTGGGAGGAACTGGGCCTTCACCGTCCAAGCCGATCGCTCTAGAGATTGAAACCACCCCACTGAGGCAGCACAGAAAGCGGCTGGAGACGTGGCGAGGGAGCCCTGGGCCGCCTGTCAGAGCGGGCCCCGCTCGGGAGGGGCCGCCACCGACTGGCCGGGGAGCCCGGGGCCGCAGCGCGGGGGAGGCGGGGGGCTGCCTGGCCGGTTTCCCGCAGTCCCACGTGGCTCAGGTTGCGCGCTGTGTCCGGCGGTCTCTGCCAGGGGCACCGTGCTGGGGCGGGCAGCGAGCGCTAACGGCGGGCGGCGTCGGGCGCCCCGGGACCCTCGTGGGACGCAGAGAGAGGGCGGGAGGCTGCGCCCAGCTCTGCCCCGGCTCGGAGCGTCCCTGCAGCGGGGCTCGCTACGGGCGATCTCCGAGCGGGCCCCAAGCTGCCCCCTCAGCACAGGGAAGGGATGGCGGGAGCGGGGGCAGCTTGCGCCGGACCCCGCGCAACCCGAGCCCGGGACAGCCGGGCAGCCCGAGCCGCGGGCAGCCCCGGGGGCCGCTCCCTCCGCCCCCCATGGAGGGCCCCCCCGAGGCAGCGCAGGACCCCGAGCAGCCGGTCCCGCAGGACTTGGGCCCCCCTCCCCGCAGCGCCGCCCTCACCTCCTGCGCGGGGCCTGGGGGCCGCCTGCTGCCCGGGCTGAGCTGGACCCGCTGCGCTCCCGGCCCGAGTTTGCGGCTTCCCTGCGCCTGGCCTGGCGGAGACAAAGCTACACCCTCCCGGGCCGCTCCTCGCCCCCGCCCCTTCTTCGCGGCCCGGCGCTCGCCGCCCCCGCCTCGCAGCTGGGGCGGGGAGTTAATGAGCGGCCCCGCCCCAGCGAGTGACCCTCCCCTGCCGTGGCCTGAGCCCTCTGGCACCGCGTCCGGGGGTCGCGCCCCCCTTCCTGCCGGGAACGAGCTCTCCAGCTCAGGGCTCAATGGGCCCCGCCCCATCTCCCCCGGCAGCCACACGTCGGCTCTGGGCTCGCCGAGGAGCCAGCCCAGAGCCCGTCCAGCTGACCCGAGCCGCTCAGTCTTAAGCTCAAGACTTTGATCAACTATAATACATCTGTATCTGTCGATAGCTGTTCTGTACAGACCACAAGAGCAGCCTCCAGTCTGCTGTCCCATCGCCTGGCAAGTTACGTGTGTGAGAGCCGGTGCCTTCGAGTTAGCAACCAGAAACAACGACACGGGAGTATAGAGAAGAAAAGGGTTTAAAAATATTAAGCTCCAGGAGAGTAAAAATTCAGGTTTCTGAAACACAAGTTGTGACGGAACATACCATTCTAAACAAAGGAATTTGTCAGGAGAAAATTTGTCCAACTCAAGGCTATCAAGAGGACCTTGCAGTTGGAGTTCCTTGCAAATCAGCTTTTTCCTAGGCTTAGAAAGTCAAAACAAGAAGATCTACAAATTACTGTATCAGCAGAACCAGCTATTAAGTTTTATATGCAAAATACAAAGATAATTTGAACAAGAGGAAAATTCCTTCTCCAATTTCTGTAATGTCTTACTTTTTAACAGGCATGGTTATTCAGCAGTAAACAATTCCCATCATCAGGCAAATGTAGGTAATTACGGAGTATCATTCCTGTAAAGGTTCCCATTGCTCTGTGCCGAAGAGGAACATTCTGATGCCTGAATGAAACAACCTGGCACTATTTTCTGCCTTCTTTCCATGTCCCCTTCTGTGAGGCACATAAAGATGAAAGTGAGCCAACAAAGGGAGATTTCCTACTCTGGAAAAGCCACAGGCAAGGAGATAAAATTCCACAGTCAAATAAAAAAGTTTAATTTCTAGCATAATGGATGTGACTAGAGAGAAATAGGGTGGTAGATAGTTACAGTGTTTCTGTATGAGAAACTGTCTACAACAAGACACCCGTTAAATAAAGTTATCAGATAAACCTCTAAAAAGCAAACTGATTTGTAAACAACCAAGTAACGAAATTAAATGTTTGCAGCCTCTCTACAGTTACATCAGTTCATTTCATTGTCCAATTCTGTAGCTCAATACGTAGTTTAATTCCTCTTTTTTCTTTGTCTTCTGCAATGACCGTATATTCCAGGAAATAGTGAGAGTCACAGGATATTGAGACAATCTATGACATGACAATCTTCAGAAGTTTGAGCCAGGATACATATGCTGGGGGTTGGGCTTCAGCCCCGCTCCTGCTGAAGCCCCAAACCCTGGCAAGTGCGCCTTGCAGGGCTAAAGCCCCAAGACCCCTCCCCGTTGAGCAGAAGCCCCTACTGCACCACCCCACTGCAATGCAGAGGTCCTGAGCTTTCCCCCCACCCAAGTCTGGTAGGTGAAGAATGGGGTGGGGGGACATGAGGTGCTCCGCGAACTGCACTTTAATGGTAAAAGAGCTGCATGTGGCTCAAAAGCCACAGTTTGGTCACCCCTGAAATGTGTGTTCCTGAGCTTTAATCCTGCTCTAAACTGTTGTGATTGTTATGCATTCCACCCAGTGGTGGCTGCATTTCAGTAATGGCTGAAGAGGTTCTTGCATCTACAGAGTTCAAATAACTTCCATCCTTGTAATATGGCACTTAACAAGATACCCTAGTGGGAAAAAAAATAAATGAGAATCTTGATAATCCGCCACGCCACGCCACCCCCAAGAAATGCCTTTTTACTAGAATGGTGTTTTTATTGAAGGTTTTTTTAAGTAAAGATTTAAAGCAAGGAAAGGTGTGTTGCAATCAAACCAGAAACATTTCATTCTTGGCAAGAGACACAGTATAATGTAATAAAATGCAAACAATTAACATGATATACAGGGTGCCAGCAGATGTCAGTTTAACCCCAGGAATGAGAAACACCACTGCATATATAGTAAATGCATTGTTGCTGTGAAAACAAAAACAAAGAGTTTCCAACCAGTGAAACTTTGGGCTTGTCTACACCACGAAGCTTTTAGCGACAAGGCTGTGTCGACACAGCCTTGTTGCTAAAAGTCAGCATGTGTAAAACGCACTTTTGCCGACAAAATACTTCCAGCCCTGCAAGCGGCATTAGCTTTATTGGCAGGACAAAGCCATGTTCACACTGTCACTTGCATTGGCAAAACTTTTGTCTTTCACAGGGCGGCTTTTTTAAGTACCCGTGAAAGACAAAAGTTTTGTTGACAACTTCACAGTCTAGACAAGCCCTAAGTGAAGAAATTATTTTAATTAAAATACAGTTAAAAGCCTGTTCACTGCAAAAATGTAAAATACAATATGCCCTGAAAGTTCAAAATAAGGAAAGAGTGAATGGAAATGATTAGAGGGGGAAAATGGGCCATTTGTGTGTATGAGAATTTGAATATGCATCTTGCTGTGGAATAGGTATGAAACCTGAGTGCTAATATACAAAGCCCAAAGGAATTTGGCTTCTGCTAAGCTTCTTCTAGATTAACAAGCTCAGAGGAAGAGCTAATGAGGCTACAACTGAGTGCAGTATTTGGGAACATCAAACTTTTGGAACCATTTAAAATGTCACTTTGGAAATCTTCATGCTTTGAGAGAAGAACAGGTTGTTGTGCGCATACATCAGAAGGGGATACAGATACATATCATAGAGTCACTCTTTCCCTTCTAAAGTAGGAAAAGCATCACATGAGCTGAAGCAGAGATTCCTTAACTCAGTATGAAATAGACTCTGTGGTTCCATTACATTTCAAATATAGAACTGTATTAGCCTAGAGATTAAGGCCAAGATTTTCAAAAGTGACCAGGGATTTTGTGGTGCCTCAGTTTTGTGGATGTCCAGCTTGAGACCACTTAAAGAGATCAATTTTTCAGAAAGTGCCACCCTATTAAAGGAGTCTGATTTTCAAGTATCAAATTGGGCAGCCAAAAAACAGGAAACACCCAAAATCGCTAGTCACTTTTGGAGATCTTGGCCTAAAAGAGTAACAGCCATTTTAAAAAATGCAAAGAAAAAAAAGCAGACCAGACATATGAAATTGACACATGTACCTTTTTAAAGTACAGAGGACCTAAACGGCCATGGGTGGGGAAGAGGAATCATATAACTGATATTCAGCTGCTATAGAGAGGAGCAACAAAGAACAATCAATACACAAATATAATAAAATCCCTACTTCACCTACATTACGCCATTTTATGGTGCAAATTCACCCCTGGTATAGTTCCAAGTCAATAGAATTCTACCAGGCACGAATTTGAGTCATTGTTTTGGAAAGCTTTTGATGTTTTCCTTGCACAATACCAGAAATAGATAAAAGATGCCCCCCTACTTGCCAAGTTTGGCTTTGGGTTTAACATCCAAACATCTCTAAAGTTCAGAGTGTTTTTGGAGTCCTGGTTTTTGATCTGAGTGTTTCTACACCCGACACCATATTTTGGCCATTATCTCAGCCTCATCCATTGTTTGCTTAGGATTTCATACTCCTAATAATGACTGCTAAGAGAAAAAACACAGGCCACATATTCAAATGTGAAACTTTAAAATTATGTGTCACTTATTTAATTTGAAGACTACACCTTTGAATCTTGGTCCATCCAAAAGCAACTAAGGAGTAAAGGGTATGTCTACACTGCAATTGGACACCCATGGCTGGCCTGTGCTAACTGACTCGGGCTCATCATAGGGCTCAGGATAAGAGGTTGTTTAATTGCAGTGTAGGCATTTGAGCTTGGGCTGAAGCCTGGGCTCTAGGACTCTGCAAGGTGGGAGGACTCCCAAAGTTTGGGCTGCAGCCCAAGCCCAAGCATCTATATTGCAATTAAACAGCCCCTTAGCCCAGGTCAGCTGGCACAGGCCAGCCACAGGTTTTTAATTGTAGTGAAGACACCCTAAAAGGCCTGTGGACACATTACTGTGATTTAAATTGCTTGCCATCTGCATGTAGGTAATTCCAGCTGCATTTTAATGCTTTTAATGAAAAGGGACATACAACACTGGATGGAGCCAGGAACAGTGAAGATTGCATCAGAGCTGTCCCTAAATCTTACAGGTCTCTATGCAATGTATATTTTGGGCCATTATCCAGTTTCCTCTCTACCTGTAAGTAAGCTTCTCTTGCAGGATTGTGTCTATGAGGCCCCAGATGAACAGTACTGTGACATTGCACTCTATATGATTTTATAAAAATATGCTAATGAGTGAATATAATGTAACTGGAATATGCTTCACACAAAAAGTCTCTTGTAAGGTATCATTACAAACCTTATAATCTACTGAGCGTGGTCATTCTATTTGTATAAATGTATCACTCTTGTATCTGAAACTAGAAATATGAAATATAACTCTGAGGGCCTATTGTAATTATGCAAAGTGTGGGCCATTAATGGTGGTTTGGAATCTTGATGGCTCCCATCAACCAGGGCAATTGACTGTGGGTGGCTCTGTTTTCAGGCAGGCCTTCCTGTGAGTCAGGCTGGGAGGAAGGAAGGCTTGAAGTCTTACAGTGACATGATGTGATCATGTCACCTGAACTGGAATCCATCTTTAACCTGGTGTCTTTCCATTGAGAAGGAGGGGGTGGGAACCCAGAGAGGGACAAAGGATTCCTGCCTTATGCAAAAGATATATAAAGGGGTGGAACAGAACAAAAGGGAGAGCCATCATGAAGAATCCCCTAGCTACCACCTGAGCTAGAACAAGAGCTGTACCAGGGGAAAGAATTGTGCCCAGGCCTGGAAGGTGTCCAGTCTGAGGAAAAAACTTACTGAAGCATCTCTAAGGGTGAGATTATCTGTATTCAGGTTGATTAGACATAGATTTGCATGTTTTATTTTATTTTGCTTGGTGAATTACTTTGTTCTGTCTGTTACTACTTGGAACCACTTAAATCCTATTTTCTCTATTTAATAAAATCACTTTTTACTTATTAAGTAACACAGAGTATGTATTAATACCTGGGGGTGGGTGGGCAAACAGCTGTGCATACCTCTCTGTCAGTGTTATAGAGGGCGAACAATTCATGAGTTTACTCTGTATAAGTTTTATACAGGATCAAACGGATTTATTTGGGTTTTACACCCCATTGGGAGTTGGACATCTGAGTGTTAAAGATAAGAACATTTCTGTTAGCTGCTTTCAGTCAAGTCTGCAGGTTTGGGGCAAGTAATTCAGACCCTGGGTCTGTGTTGGAGCAGACAGGCGTGTCTGGCTCAGCAAGACATGGTGCTGGGGTCTCGAGCTGGCAGGAAAAGCAGGGGCAGAAGTAGTCTTGGCACATCAGTTGGCAGCTCCCAAGAGGGGTTCTGTGATCTAACCTGTCACAAGTAGCCTAAACTGTGTGCAGGGTGGATAGCGTAGACCGGGGTCGCCAACCTTTCAGCAGTGGTGTGCCAAGTCTTCATTTATTCACTCTGATTTAAGGTTTCGTGTGCCAGTAATACATTTTAATGTTTTTAGAAGGTCTCTTTCTATAAGTCTACAATATATAACTAAACTATTGTTGTATGTGAAGTAAATAAGGCTTTTAAAATGTTTAAGAAGCTTCATTTAAAATTAAATTAAAATGCAGAGCCCCTTGGACCGGTGGCCAGGACCCGGGCAGTGTGAGTGCCACTGAAAATCAGTTCGCATGCTGCCTTTGGCACATGTGCCATAGGTCTATGCCAGGGGTAGGCAACCTAAGGCTTCCATTGAGCATCACTGTGCATGCTTCCCCATGCATCTCCTGAAATGCTGATCTGCCTATTGGTACTGGACTTCTTAACCCGTGGTTCCTCACATACAAGGTCACAGGATCAGGGCTGGTTCTAGAGGTGGACAAGCAGAGCAGTCACAAGATGAGTGAGTACAAAACACCCATGTTCAAGTTTGTACAAGCTTCCTGTTCACTTCTGGGTGGAGTATAAGTGCACTGGTGATTCTCTATAAAGTCCAGCATGGTCTGGGCTCTGGTTAATACCAAGCCAGTTAAGATCACCCTCAAACTAGTAACAGGACTTCCAGAGTTTGGAATTCATTCCTTTTAAGTGTTCAGAGCACAAGCCTAGCAAGCTTCAGTGCACAAGCCAAAAACTATATTATTTTGTTTAAATTCTTTACTCTTCTGTCAGTTATTCCCAATTAATGTGTTTTAATTCACAAGCAAGCACCCACCATAGCTGCTAGGGCAACAGGCATTCTACAAATCATTAAAAATAAATAAGCCTCTGCTATTTTAGTCCCAGATTCTTCCTAGTCATGTCAAATGATTTAGTGATTCTGCAGTGCAGTCAAGTCACTTATAAACTAGGCTAAGCTGAGACAATTTTTATATGCTACCTAATGTAGGATTTTTAAATATAGCAAATGCTTTTTAATGCCACATTCTTAAAGAACAGTGCCAGTCGTACACAGAGCTTTGGACACGTTCTCAGGATGATGCACAACATTTGTTTGTATTGTTTATGGATATGCCACTGTTGATAAATCATGTTCTCCATCACAGATATCTCCAGCAACATTATTTGCATGTTTTTCCCAAGAGGAAGAAACATAGCTTTGGGCAATCTCTTTTTTTAGAGCCCTTATGCCTAAAATTAATGACATTAAGGAAAAATGCAACATTTTCTGTGTATTCTATTCCAGTACTAGAGTATTAGGTGAAGCCTTTTTTCATAACTCAGATAATGACAAGCAAGACGTCTCCATTTATGACTAATGTGGTAGTTTTGTCCCATGGATCATCATTTACTATAGAACTACACAAGTAGAAATGATCCCTGCATCTCTTACACCAGGCCTAGAACACAGGAGCAGGTAATGCCCACTGCTTCAATGTCCCTAATGCCATCATTAGCTCTAGTCCTTCTCTAGCTCTCTCCTCAATCAAATAAACTCTGCCCTCATACCAATAGTCTAAGGGGAAAACAAAAACCTGACTTCTGTATCTATCCACAGCAATTTCATCTTATCGGTGATCACAAGAACTAGAATGTTTTGCTGTTAGCACAACTGATGTATGGCTGACTCCATTCTGCTTCACAGTCATACACTGTCCAGAGAAAATCCCAGTTTGGAAATCCTGACTAGACCCCAGTATACTGAAAGGCAATCATTAAGGGCCCAACCTTGTGACATCCTGAGACTGTTCTCTCAGAAATCAGGATCTAGCCCCACATGCCAGCAAATTATCCAAGTATCACTGACACCGTAAGTGTCTTCTCATGTACAAATCTCTTAGGGCCAGATCGTGAAATTAAAGCCCCTACATGAAATCAGCAAAGTTTAGTGTTGTGAGAAGGCAGCACACTTGTTATAGAAGATTCTTGCACCTATAACCAGCTATAAATGAATGATCCGTGGCACACATTTTCCATGTGAACATAGGAACCTTAACCAGGAGATCAAGTGACCTGTCTAATTCTATAAACTGTTTTAATGATCAGTCCCAGATACCTCAGAGGAAGACAAGTGCAAGAAACCCCCTAGTGGACAATTATGGAATAGCCTGTCTGTAAAGGAAGTTTATAACTTCTTAACCAACTATTTGCTTGTTTCAAATCATGACGACTGGCAACTGCTATTCCTTAAAATATGTTATCCTAGATAATGCATCTGGATCTACTCCCATTATCTGTACTAGCGTTGAAAGGAAGAGGGGAGGCTAGTGTCCTTGGGGTGGACAAATCAATCTCTTTTTTTTTAATTCAAACACACACATCCTTGTAAGGATTTTTACTCTTAATTTGCTGATATCTACTCTCAACTTTAACTTTGTTAATTTTTTTTATCTGATGGTATAAATAGATATTCATAAATACACAAACCACTGCATGCAAGAATAAAATTTTCATTTATATATTTAAACATTTTCTTTCATATACACCCAATATTTTAGACAGCCACACTAACACACCAATATAAAAATCCAGATTGCTTTTTTTTTTTAAATAACATAAGGGCATTGGAGGACTCAGTGCAGCACAGAGAGTATATAAGTTTGACATGTTGCATTACAGAATTTCCTGATACTTCAGTTGTATGTTGTTCAACTAGGCAAGCCCCTATCTGGATTGGCTTGATCTTCTTGAAATGATTTCTAATAGCTTTAGAATCAATATTTGTTCCTACTCAAATTGTTGAGACCATGTAATCTCAAGCAATTTTTTTCTTTGCAGTTATATCATCTTATTCACATTGCAAAGCAAATGTACAAAACAAACACAGTGGAAACAAAACCTGCCACCCAGAATGAGTAATTACTGCAGGATAAAGGATGACAAATCATGCCAGTTATTTAATTGCCATTCAGTAGCACCAAAAGCTAAAATTGAAGCCAAAGGTTTTTGCTTAGTTCTTACAACAAATATTTTTAAAAATCTGCCAACTTTATTAGACTTAAAAAAAACCTAATCACTGTCACCATGGCGTCATCTGGACACAGGAGAGGGGTGTCTTTTTTTGTTTTGTTTTCTGATCATTCAAGTGACCCTTCCTACAGCAGGCAGAAAAATTCTCACTGCTTCAAGGATCAGTTCATTGGAGGGGAACCTATTTCCAAAACATTAAAGGCAAAAATGTCCAGAGAGGATCAGTGTTGAGGAAGGTCCAATTATTAGGCTTAAAGCAGATTCTCCAGTCATTACTTAATTGAAATTCATAGATTCAGGGTTTAAGGCCAGAAGGGATCACCAGATCTTCCCATTCAGGGGTTCTCAGCCTTTTTGG
Organism: Mauremys mutica; assembly: GCF_020497125.1. NCBI lineage: Eukaryota > Metazoa > Chordata > Testudines > Geoemydidae > Mauremys > Mauremys mutica. The sequence goes on from NC_059082.1 coordinate 64,030,112, forward strand.
AATTACACCCCACCTCAGTTGTGTTGTTTTGTTTACTTGGCACTCCCGACCCTCTTCACAATAGCAAGAAGGATACTGCCACCTATCATTGCTAATGTGTTAGTTCAGGAAATAATAGGCAAATTACTCAAAGTCCAAGTCAAGAGGTACTATAAAGATGCCTCTTACCTGTACTATTGATGCTGATGTCAATCACTGAAATGTGCTGCAACCTGGTACTTGCCCTGCCCCTCTTTTACTATAATTCCTGAAATATTAGATGACCCACCATGCCCCCCTGGAAAGTTTGAAGCACCCCTGCTTGAGAACCTCTGATCTAGTCTGATCTCCTGAATATCACAGGGTACCAACACACCCAGCAGCCACATACTAAACCCAACAGTCAAAATCAGACTGAAGTATTTCAACCCACTGAAGACTAAGGGCATGACTTCACTAGCAGCGGCAGCACTTTAAGATGGCTGTGGAGTCGCAGCACCAGTGCTGGGGGAGAGCTCTCCCAGCACAGTAAAAAAACCACCCTCACGAGGGGAACGGCTCCCAACGCTGAAGCACTGTCTACACTGCCACTTTACAGCACTGAAACTTGCAGCACTCAGGGGTGTGTTTTTTCACACCTGCACCCCTTGAGTGGTGCAGCCCAGTGCAGGCTTACATCACAAAGGCACAATCTAGCCTCTTATGTTTCTTCTGTTCTAAGCTCCTGTACGTACCCTGAACCACTCTCGCACCCAACCTAGCTTCCTTTTGACAGGTCAGGCTGTTCTTTCCTGATGGACATTAATCCTATGTTAAAATATATAGTAAACAATCTGACATTCACACCTAAGCAGGGGACCACACACATCCTATGCCCCACACAACCCTTCAAAATAACGGTATGTACCATAGGCCCTCAGCACGGTGTGAATTTCACCCATGAGGAATGCAAGGAAGAGAGCAAACAGTTCTCATGTTTGTATAAATCACATAGCTAGAAATTAGAGAGACCTACAAGGTCTTCAAATCTGTTCCCCAGAAAGGGAGGGGAATAGCCCCCTATAGAGGATACATCAGACAGACAGTTAGCAGCTATTACATGAGAACTTAGCCAGAGAACTTATATGGAAAATTCACACACAAGGATGTTCTTACAGTTAATGTGAAGTGTGGAGAAAGGAAATAGTTAGTATTCCAGAGAGTTTCTTTCCCTGGAGAATAGGAAAGATCGGTTTCCAAAAATGTATTTCCCCTTCCCATAGAAAGCACAAGAAGGATTTCTAGTCTGGGGATATTTTTCTTTCCATTAATTTGGATCACTCAGACCTTATCAACCTGTGCTGTAGTTTCTTCATTAAAATGACAATACTACAGGATCATTAACAACATAAGATTTTTTTTTAAATCAACAGTGCCTCAGTTGATTATTTGAATGAAATATTTGCAGACCAGTAAGTCTGTAGGCAAAATCTCTCAGTGAAAGAGTTGTTTATGTTTTATAGACAATTATGTTCAACAGCACATTCTCCTGGCAGATACACAGTAATAAGCAGATGCTGTGAATGTCCAAGTTGCATGCAGAGAACAACAGGAACAACATTCAGCATTATATCTCCCCCTCCTCTCCAATCTTGAACATTAAGAACAAAGTGATTTGGGATCTCATTCTCCCTTTGCTGGACCATCGTAATCAGTTTGATATGGAGGATATTCACATCCTTGTTTTAAAATGCTGAGGTTTCCCCACTAAAGCCTGTAACACAAGTAGAAGTAGTGGAATGTTACACCTACAACAACTACAGTGATCTGACAAAAACTGAATCACACTAATGAGGGCTTATTTATACAACATTGCAAAGCTCTCTAGAGGAGCATGACTTTTAAAGTGCACTACAAATCACACCCCACTACGGCATTTTTCTGGCACCATGTAGGTAGGCCCTCAGAGAGCTAAAAGTGAAATAAGGCCCAATTCTGTCTTTTTTATTCTAATACAGTAATGTGTTACTCTTGGAGTGGTTCTATTAACTTCTATGAGAGTACTTGTTAAGTAAGATATTACACAAAGAAGAGTGGCAGAATGTAGTTCAACACAATACTCCCTGTTCTTTATTGTGCAGTTTGATTAGCAGTTAAATAGTCAGCAATGCTGACATGTAAACAGTCATCATTAGGCTTCAGTGCCAACATCCAGCTCACACCTAGGAGAGCTGTTGTTTCAGGCTGTGCACAGACTCTGAGGCTGTTACACTGGTTACATTTTGGTCACATTTTGGAGGTTCTCTTTGTAACCATATAAAAAAACAAGCTTAAAGTGTGAATGGCAGCTGCCAGCATGAAGTCTCAGGCAGCCAGCATGGCAAAACTCAGTCTAGTCAACCATCTGGCTTAGTTTACCAACTGAGGAGAAGGAAGGAGAGGTAAGATAATATTAGTTAAAGAAGAAAGTAGGCTACTTAATTTACACACACTGCTCCCCACAGCTTTTCTTACTGCATTCTTCTCTTCACACCGCAGGGTAGGAGAGTTATTCTAGTTTGGCTTCTTTGTCTTCCCCTTATATCCAGTGCCAAATTCAGAGAAGTGTAAAAGGGAGTGTAAGTTACACACTAGTAAGCATATCTGAGTCCAAAAGTCTAATTTAGGCATGATTCAGGCCAAACCTACATTGCCTCTAGACTTTCTTATACATCCCTCTGACTTAGGCCCTGTCTCTTTGAGGAGCTTCTAACTAGGACATATAGTCAGCAGTGAGAGAGCAAGCCACCACTAAGAAGTAAGAAAGACCCTCATGAAAGATGCTACTATGCTATCTAGCAAGCTAAGCTTATTCTACCTGTTTAATTAATTTTAAGAAAGTTTAATTAGTAGGACACCAAAGCTGAAGCTCTGAAAGAAAAATAGAACAGAGCTCCCCTCCCACACTGTCAATAAGCTAGAATAACCTGCTTTCAGAAAACAAAAACAAAACAAAAAAAAACAGCTAGGAAGCAATCCCTACCCTTACCTTATAGGCCAGGGGTGCGCAAACTTTTTGGCCCAAGGGCCACATCTGGGTGGGGAAATTGCATGCAGGGCCATGAATGTAGGGCTGGGGCAGGGGGTTGGGGGGCAGGAGGGAGTGTGGGAGGAGGTGTGGTGTGCACCAGGGCAGGGGAGGCAGAGGGCTCCGTGCACTGTCCTCACCTGCGGGTACCTGCACTGAAGCTCTTATTGGCTGTGGCTCCCCACTCCTGCCCAATTGGAGCCGTGGGGGTGGGGGGGCGCCTGCAGGCGAGGGCAGCTCTGCTCCCCCTCCCCCAGGGGCCACAGAGATGTGGTGCTGGCTGCTTCTCGGAGCGGTGTGGGGACCCATGGCACCATAGAGATGGCAATCCCACGGGCCAAATCCAAAGCCCTGATGGGCCAAATCCAGCCCACGGACCGTAGTTTGCCCAACCCTGTTATAGGCAAACAGAGACTGATATCACTCAGCAGACTAAGTCGATCAAAACAATGAGAAAAGGAAACCCCTTCCATCTCCTTTTAGCAAAGCATGCTGGGAAAGGGAGGAATTTAAACTCCCTTTAAATTACAGATTCTTCAATCCCCTCATTTTGGGGATTTGCTGAAGAAGAGGCTGCCTATTGTGGTAGAGAAATTGAAAAGACCTGCTAGGTTATCAAATCTGATCTCCTGGTGGGCAATGTCTAGGGCAGTGGTGGGCAACCTGTGGCCCGTCAGGTTTGTTTACATTGACCATCCGCAGGCACGGCCGCCCGCAGTTCCCAATGGCCGCGGTTCACCATTCCCAGCCAATGGACTGGGGAGATTGATTCCAGGCTGAGCAAGGAATTCAGCCTCTGTATTAAGGACTGTGAACTGCTTACAATGCCTAGTGGGGTCAGAAACTGCTTGATTCCAATCTTGCTTAGTCTGATAAAGTGTAGAATTTAGACTGCGATTTTATTTTTATCTCTTATGTAACCAGCTTTGACCTCTATGCCTGCTTAAAATCTATCTAACAAACAGCAAACCAATAAATGAAGGCAGGATATAATAAAGCAGGCTAGCAGGCTAGCCCTATGGGCTACACAAGTCCCTGGGCAAAGGGAAGCTGTTCTAGCAATGACAGGAACCAAAGAATGCCTCATGTTAGTTACATTTAGAACTTGAACAGATTCCACAAAGGTAAGCTTCTTCCCTAGTTTAACAGAATGCTTAAAATTAACCATAGGTATTTATAGTGTGCTGATCATTGCTTTATCTGGGTACTCAAATGCTTTGTCATGTGTCTTGTTTGTATACAATGGACCAAGTTTTCAGAAAGAGAAGTCTTCTGCTCTCCCAGGGCAATCTCCTCATAACTGACTCAAGGCAATCACTGATTCGGACTGGGTTTCAAGTGCAATGATATTCATAGTAATTATTTCGATTCAATCACCAGCATGCAAAAGAACTAATTTCTCCCTTGGAACCAAGTTAAACCATTATAGTATTAAAATCTCTTGGCTTAATACATTATGTTAATTTTCTTTTCAAAGATGTTTGTGTAAATAAGAAAACAAGCCTTTTTGGAAGCACTACATGAATCCTAACAAGTTTCTCTGTGCTGTGTCTTTGACTAAGGACAAGGAAGTAGAATGTGGACGTGTTTGTGGATTTATTCTGGGACTTCGATATTAAATAGACCGGAGCATTTGCATTGCAGGTGTCCTTGATTAAGGCTTGGGAGAGGAGGAATGGCATAACTGGTGCAGCAAAAATGTATATGGAGTTAAGCTGACTATTGTGCTCCTGTTCCTGAGACTCAGACTAATGTAGTTGGTGCACCTGTGCTTACAAACTGTGCCACCTGTACCTGGTTCTGAAACGCTCAACATGACACTAGTAACTGCGTGTTTTAGACATAATATTAGTACGATTGAGTGGCGGTTTGTCAGCCATTCCCAGAAATATCTCAATGCTAAATCTCATTTCATTTCAATTATAGCTTCAAAGCTATGTGTCACCTAAAGCTCATTGCTGTCTGTGGAAGTTAATCAGTTTTTGCATTACCTTCTCTCCTTTACCTCTCTTGGTTAGTTTTGATCATGAATGCAAAGTCTGCATGATGCGGACATTTTTATACTAATTAAGATATACATCAAAGTCAAAAAATCTGAACAGATTTAGGCCTGGAGCACAACTTGTAGATCTAGATCTGAGTTTTTTCAAAGTTTAGGGATGTCTGGATTTGAATTAAGCTAATTAGTCTGAACAAATCATTGGAAAGTGAGTTTGTAAAGAACAATCCTGCACTGGCAGGGGATAGGCTACAAGGCTTAAAATGTGGCCATTTTTAACTTCTGATATATCACCCATTATTTCAGAGGTTTGATATAGAAAACAAGGTAGTCATAGTCTGTTTCAGTGGTTTGGGGTTCTCAAAAATGAATCTTAAGGAGGATGGTTTGAGACAATTCTTTTAAAATCAGCTGTTTCTTTCTAAACCCTCCCTCATTTTTGCCCTTTGGTCTGCAGTGGGTGGCTGGCAGTTACAGGAACTGTACTCTGCATGCACATTCAAACGTATTTGAGTTCCATTCAAATCCTTTCCTCTAAAATTGTAGCATATCACATTAAGTGTAGAGCTTTTCTCATAGAGATGACAGGCTGTTTAAAAGGTCTGACATTCTGCTAATAAAAAAGGCTTTGTTGAAAAATGGCTACCCACACGTTCTATACAAGTTTCATTTATCATCAGAATTGTGTATTGCTCATGGAAAAAAATCAATAGCTTATTACGGAATCAGACAGACTGATGGTACCTAGCTGACACCATTAGCAACTGTTTTTCAGTTGGAGTAAAATAATCCATGTCAAAACTATGTGACGAGAACCGGAAGGTCGCACAGTTAGGCACTGAAAAGCTGAGAAATACCAAACTTACAGTAGCATCTGCTACCTTCTTCTCCATAGGTATTATGGTAGTCTTTAGTAACATGGTCACAATACTTCCCATAATACAATACAATCACATACTAGTAGCTTCTATAACTTTCCACCCATTCTCTTATATTTAAGCTAACATCATTGTGCTAGTGGTCCATTATGATTTTATTTTTGGTCCAGGTTTCTTGTAAGTCAAGTCCTCCCCTCTCAAAGATGTGTGTGTTGGAATGCACGTTATAACCTCTTACAGTGTCTTTTCAGCACTATTTAGGGAATAAGCATAGTAGTGAATTGATGCATGCACAACATGGCTGATCTTTTGATGTAATTCTGATGCTGTGCCAGGTAGCTGGGGTACAAAGCTAACAGAGAAGTTAAGTAGCCTATATGAATTCTACTCTATTATAAAAAATGGGAGCTCCAGTGTGGACAATGCTCCAGACAGTCTAAACACGCTCAGAGTAACTGTGACAGAAAAACCTAGTATAGGCAAAGGCAGATTATTAATGGTTTGAGAGAAATTAGAAGTAAAGACTCTTTTTAAATGATTTAAAGTGATTCTAGGACCTTGGTCAGAGGAACAGGTTAACTATAACAAGCAAGTCACCAGATTTTCAGATTGCACTTACATACCCCAGTCTGCCTAAGGAAAAGAGAAGGATTCTGAAAATGCTATCTCTGATAGGGCCTGCTTTCAGGTTTCTAGGTACACAAACGTGAACTTCAGCTCTGTAAGAAACAGGATTGTGAGAATTAGAAGTTGCCACACCCATTACAGAACATCAGAGGGTAAATTGTGGCATCTATAATTAAATAAAACACTAAGAGTATAAAGAAGCTATGCTGGTGCGCCTGGTTATTTGTTAGAATAGTTTTATTTTTAAGAAAGTTCCCATTAGGTTACTCAAGTGCTTAGGGCAGAGGTGGGCAAACTGCGGCCCGCAGGCCACATCCGGCCCGCGGGACCCTCCTGCCTGGCCCTTGAGCTCCCGGACAGGGAGGCTAGTCCCTGGCCCCTTGTCTGCTGTCGCCCCTCCCCCACACCCTCAGCTCACAGTGCCGCCAGCCGGGGGGCTGTGAGCTCCTGCTGGGCAGCGCGGCTGCGAGAGCCGCTGGCCTGCCCCGGTGCTCTAGACTGTGCGGTGGCATGGCTGGCTCCGGCCAGGGGTGTGGCTGCCAGTCCTGGTGCTTTGAGTGGCATGGTAAGGGGGCGGGGAGCGGAGGGGTTGGATAAGGGGCGGGGGTTCCAGGAGACAGTCAGGGGATGGGGAGCAGGGGGCAGTTGGATAGGAGTGGGAGTTTCAGGGGGCCTGTCAGGGGGAAGAAGTGTGAATAGGGGTTGGGGCAGTCAGGGGACAGGGAGAATGGAGGGTTGGATAGGGGGTGGGGTCCGGGGGGGCGGTTAGGGGCAGGGGGTCCTGGGATGGGGCAGTCAGGGGACAAGGAGCGGGGGGCGGGGTTGGCTGGGTCGGGGTTTCTGAGGGGGGCAGTCAGGGGGTGGGAAGTGGGATGGGGTGGATAGGGGGTGGGGGCCAGGCTGTTTGGGGAGGCACAGCCTTCCCTACCCAGCCTTCCATACAGTTTCAGAACCCCAAAAAGTTTGCTCACCCCTGGCTTAGGGGATTGTTGACAATTGTTGTGGAAACTATTAGATTTAATCAGGGGCGGCTCTATAAATTACGGCGCCCCAAGCAGGGCGGCGCGCTGCGCCGCCTTTCCCCGGTCCCGCAGCCGGGGCAGAAGTGTCTGCGGCGGGTGCGCTGGTTCGCGGCTCCGGTGGAGCATCCGCAGGCATGCCTGCGGGAGCTCCGTCCGAGCCGCGGGACCAGCGCGCCCGCCGCAGTCATGCCTGCGGGAGCTCAAGCGGAGCCGCGGGAAGAGGGGACCCTCTGCAGTCATGCCTGCGGCGGGTCCGCTCGTCCCGGGGCTCCGGTGGACCTCCCGCAGGCATGACTGCTGGAGGTCCGCCGGGGCCAAATGCCGCCCTGCCCCGACAATGCCGCCCCACGCGCCTGCTTGGCGCGCTGGGGTCTGGAGCCGGCCCTGGATTTAATAACTACTAGGAGGCTGCACACTTTTTAGCTTCTGTAGGCCAAGCTCATTGCACACAACAGGAGTGACTTGCATTCCGTCTCACAAGATTCCACCTCACAAGATCCCTCTCTGCCCTCCATGCCAAAGGCTGTGTGCATATCCCCATTCCCCTTTCTGTCAATTATTAGTCTAGGAGATAATTCTGTAGCCATGTTGGTGTATCAACATGTTAAACTACATTGGGAGGATGGGCAGAGATGAGATGGGCTATTATGATGGAAAGTGTTAATGGGTGCTATCAACCAACTGTTTGATCTATAAACAATTGCTGAGGTGCTTGAAGCTATAGCTGTGCTAAACTGATGGCAGGAACTCACTGTCCCCCATTTTCCCTTGTTGGTGTTCCGATTTTCCCCAAAATCAATAGGATTCTGGCCATTGATGCCTAGAACTTTCCCTGAAAGTTTGGTATGGATCAGATGTGGTGTTCATGACAGACAAACAGAAATGCCATCAAACGGAGTGTATGGATGGGACCCTAGCACATCCCAATGCAAGAGGGAAAAGAGCTCACTGGTGTCTGGCAGTGAGTTTCAGCTGGCCTGATGAGTTCGGTGTGCTCCAATTCATTAATGTCAAACTGTATCTAATGTGTCAGGTAAGGTATCACTGGAAAACTAACACACTGATCATTAATATTCTTGCACGGTGCCTGTGTGTAAACAATCAAGAAAAAGATGGAACCAAAATGTGTTTGTGGGTAAACATGTTTCTCCAAGACAAAGAACAGGCCAATGCCTCCAGGCAGCTTTTAGAGTCTCATATGTCAATAGTCTTTCATGATGTTCCTAACTTGGCCAAAGTAGAAAACAGTCATCCTATGATAGCAATGCGAGAAACCCTTTCCCATGAAACACTCCAAAAGTTATAGGTGATCTTTATGGTTCTGGAAAGACAATTTATACCTTTTTTCTACAGTTGGGAAAAATATGGAGAAGAAAAGGGAGGAGCTGCTAGTGGTATTTATATGATCCCATCAGTGCAGTATCAGAGTGCCCCTCAAACATTAATGAATCTATCCTGTCAGGCAGAGAAGTATTATTCCTGTCCAAAGAGGATGGAGCTAGGCTCTTCTCCGTCGTGGCAAGTGACAGAACAAGAAGCAATGGCCTCAAGTTGCAGTGGGAGAGGTCTAGGTTGGATATTAGGAAACACTATTTCACTAGAATAGTGATGAAGCACTGGAATGGGTCACCTAGGGAGGTGGTGGAATCTCCAACCTTAAAGGTTTTTAAGGCCTGGCTTGACAAAGCCCTGGCTGTGATGATTTAGTTGGTGTTGGTTCTGCTTTGAGAAGGGGGTTGGAATAGATGACCTCCTGAGGTCTCTTCCAACCCTAATCTTCTATGATACAAATGTACACAGCAAGGGACTTGCCAAGGTTTCCATCTGTAGCAGAGCTGGGAATTTAACCCAGATCTGAGTCTCTACCACAGCCATCCTTCCTCCCTCCATCTTGGGACTCAGTGATTATAGGAGAAGACAATCTCCCATAGTCTTATCCCTCTTATTCCTGTAGCCAGATTGGTTAACCTCTCAATGTTAAAGAATGATTATAAGAGTGGTCCAGAAGGATTCAGCCCCTAGATTGGCTACAGTAGAGAGGCTTTGGAGTAGCAGCCATGTTAGTCTGTATCCGCAAAAAGAACAGGAGTATTTGTGGCATCTTAGAGACTAACAAATTTATTTCAGCATAAGCTTTTGTGGGCTACAGCTCACTTCTTTGGATGCATAGAATGGAACACACAGACAAAGATATTTATACATACAGAGAACATGAAAAGGTGGAATTATGCATACCAACTGGAAGAGGTCATCTGGACCCATGGAAAAGAAGCCCTCGAGGAATTCCACCATGATTTTAACAATTTCCATCCCACCATCAACTTCAGCCTAGACCAATCCACATAAGCGGTCCATTTCCTAGACACTACTGTGCTAATAAGCGATGGTCACATAAACACCACCCTAAACCGGAAACCCACTGACCGCTATACTTACCTACATGCCTCCAGCTTCCATCCAGGACACACCACACGATCCATTGTCTACAGCCAAGCTCTAAGATACAACTGCATTTGCTCCAATCCCTCAGACAGAGATAAACACCTACAAGATCTCTATCAAGCATTCTTAAAACTACAATACCCACCTGCTGAAGTAAAAAAACAGATTGACAGAGCCAGAAGAGTACCCAGAAGCCACCTACTACAGGACAGGCCCAACAAAGAAAATAACAGAACGTCACTAGCCATCACCTACAGCCCCCAACTAAAACCTCTCCAGCGCATCATCAAAGATCTACAACCTATCCTGAAAGATGATCCCTCACTCTCACAGATCTTGGGAGACAGGCCAGTCCTCGCTTACAGACAGCCTCCCAACCTGAAGCAAATACTCACCAGCAACCGCACACCATACAACATAAACACTAACCCAGGAACCTATCCTTGCAACAAAGCCCAATGCCAGCTCTGTCCACATATCTATTCAAGTGACACCATCATAGGACCTAATCACATCAGCCACGTCATCAGGGGCTCGTTCACCTGCACATCTACCAACGTGATATATGCCATCATGTGCCAGCAATGCCCCTCTGCCATGTACATTGGCCAAACCGGACAGCTCTACGCAAAAGAATAAATGGACACAAATCTGACATCAGGAATCATAACATTCAAAAACCAGTGGGAGAACACTTCAACCTCTCTAACCACTCAGTGACAGACTTGAAGGTGGCAATTTTGCAACAAAAAAACTTCAAAAACAGACTCCAAAGAGATACTGCTGAACTCGAATTAATATGCAAATTAGATACAATTAACTTAGGTTTAAACAGAGACTGGGAATGGTTGGGTCATTACACTAATTGAATCTATTTCCCTATGTTAAGTTCTTCTCACATCTTCTATAGGTCATCTCAATTATCACTTCAAAGTTTTTTTTCTCCTGCTGACGATAGCTCATCTCAATTGATTGGACTCTTCCAGTTGGTATGCATACTTCCACCTTTTCATGTTCTCTGTATGTATAAATATCTTCGTCTGTGTGTTCCATTCTATGCATCCAAAGAAGTGAGCTGTAGCCCACGAAAGCTTATGCTAAAATAAATTTGTTAGTCTCTAAGGTGCCACAAGTACTTCTGTCCTTTTTTTAGTAGAAAGGCTGTCATTGGAATGAGGACTCCAAGTTGCACAACAGGGACAAATCACTTGTTCTTTCTGTAATCAAATACCTTTATTAGACAGAAAAACAGTCATGTTCCCCTGAAAAGGAACAGAGATAAGATAACAAATAACCAGCACGTGCATTACTCACACCATCCTTGCAGGGATACCTGAGAGTCCGCGGATGGATCTTGTTCTGGTGTCTCCCACAGTACTATGCTGAGAAGAATCTTTTATACTGTTGCACTAATGCTCACCTTATCTTATGCCTATTCACACTGGGTTCACCCATCTTTCCCTTATCTCAACTACCACACCCCACTTCTGATAGGTTAATTCCTCATTTATTTCATAATCATCAGCATTTATGGCAATTGGTTGCTATAGCATTATTGTGGTTCATACTTTCCACACATTCCAATCAAAATGCCCTAAAATATCAATGACACCAATGGCGTATTACTTCATTAGTCAACTGACTTGCTACATTTGTGTTTTGCTGGGCTGTATCTTGTGACTTGAGCAAATGACAAGCAAGTGATCTCATATCAAGCTGCAATCTAGGTCTTTATTAGTTACGCTAAGCCAGGGGTCAGCAACCTTTCAGAAGTTGTGTGCCGAGTCTTCATTTATTCACTTTAATTTAAGTTTTCGCGTGCTGGTAATACATTTTAACCTTTTTAGAAGATCTCTTTCTAGAAGTCTATAATATATAACTAAACTATTGTAGGTAAAGTAAATAAGGTTTAAAAATGTTTAGAAGTTTCATTTAAAATTAAATTAAAATGCAGAGCCCCCCCCAGACCAGTGGCCAGGACCTGGGCAGTATGAGTGCCACTGAAAATCAGCTCACGTGCAGCCTTCGGCACACGTGCCATAGGTTGCCTACCTCTGCACTGAGCTATCTATCTTACAGGCCCTAGGCCTCCTGGCTTCCAACTTACATTCCAGGGCTAATCCATGTATATATATCACCTATATAAACTACACTCCTAACAACTGCTACGGCACAGCTACCAAAATTCTTTATCTTGCATTACAATAAAACATTTGAGTATGTAAAGCATATGAACTCCCCTAGAAAGCAATACAAAGCACAACAGCAGTAAATTGGTAACAATACTCCCATTTTTCTCAAGACACTTGGAATTTTATGTTGAGAAAAGGGGAGAAATCACTCACGACAGGTCTGGCTCTCCTGGTACAAGCAAACAAGAGGAAAATGGCTTTACAGAGATATTCCCAAGAATGACTTTGTGATAGAGGAACAAAGAGTCCTGTGGCACCTTATAGACTAACAGCTGTATTGGAGCATACGCTTTCGTGGGTGAATACCCACTTCATCAGATACATGTGATAGAGGTGGTTCAGGATCACCCATTGAACCTTGCATGCATACCCAACCTCTCTCCAGCTGAAGACCTTGTGCCAGAAGGCAGTAATCTGTTTTAAGGTAATTGTTAGCATACTGAAGCTGGAAAATTATCCTTAGGGAATCTACAGTTCAAGATCTCTATATGCCTAAACTTGAAGACAATAAGTTTAAGATGTGATGGTTCTAAGGACATTGCTGTTGACAGAGATGAGCCCTTGTTTGCTTAGAAAGGGCTTTAGTGAAGAGGCTTCCATGGGGCAGCAAAGAGAAATTTGTCATTTTCTCATCCTACCCACCCAGTACTGAATGTACAAAATATCTTAGGTTGCTCAACATACTATTTTCATACCTTGAGCAGTGCAGATGTCAAACAAATTTTTGGTGTCATGGAAAAGACAGTACAGATGCAAGTAACTTACTCATTCTCGACAAGTAAACCCATAGTCACTGGAACTATACCTAGGGCAGGGGTTCCCAAACTTGGTTCACGGCTTGTCCAGGGTAAGCCCCTGGCAGGCTGCAAGACACTTTGTTTACCTGAGCATCCACAGGTATGGCAGCTCACAGCTCCCATTCCTGGCCAATGGGAGTTGCGCGAAGCGGCACGGGCTCTCAAAGTTAATATCATCCCAGGAGAATCAGGCAGAAGACTGTGAATTGGAATTGGGATAATAAAGGATACCTTGAATCAGTATAAAGCATCTATAAGTGAGGAGATAATACGCTTGAAATTGAGGGACGCTCAGGCAGCTATCAGAACAATCCTGCAGGAAAAACAGGATTGGGCCCAGGCAAGCGGTGATCATTCCGCCTGCATGCAACAGATTAAGAGTTGAAATATAAATTGGGAGCCCAGAGCGGGGAGTAAAGGGAGGAGTAGGTGCAGATACCAGGGGTAATTCAGACCCCTGAGATGATACTTACTTAGGGAGGGATATTTGGACTGACCCTGAGGGGATGGTCATACCCCCCACCCCATGCCTTCCCCCCTTGAGAAGGGAATGGCAGGAATCGTGGATGGTAGCAGAATTAACAGATCATCTTAAGACACAGGAGCTGCGTCTTGATCCCAGGGGAGCGGATTTAAAAAAATGGTTTTTTCCTCAGGATGAAAAAAGGAGAGTGACAGGTTAACATCTAGAGTTAATGCATTAACCCATGGAATTGCCAAGGAACAATGAATTGCAGCAAAGAAGGGCAATCCTGCCATCCATTTCTTATGCAAACAAAGGCAACAGACACTGGGAGAACAAATTTGGGGTTTGCAAGAGCAAACTAAGGCAGCTGTGTTGCACAGATGGTACTTGTTGGCTAAGTCATTACAGGCAAAATGCACCACCTTAATAAATAAAATGCAAAATGCATAAGAATCAGCATAACTGATAAACACAGCACTTTGAGTGAAAGCATGGAGGGTTTCAGACAGGGATGGGCAAACTACGGCCCGTGGACCGGATCCATCCCACAAGCCATTTTAATCCGGCCCTCAAGTTCCCGTTGGGGAGCGGGCTCTAGGGCTTGCCCCGCTCTGGCGCTCCAACTGGGGAGTAAGGTCAGGGGCCGCTCAGTGTGGCTCCCGGAAGCAGCAGCCTGGCCCTTCTCTGGCTCCTATGCATAGGGGCAGCCAGGAGGCTCCACTCTGCACACTGTCCCCACCCCAAGCGCCGAACCATGGCCAATCGGAGCTGCAGGGGTGGAGCCTGCGGATGGGGCAATGCATAGCAGAGCCACCCAGCTGCGCCTCCTCCTAGGAGCCGGAAAGGGGACATGTTGCTGCTTCCAGGAGCCACTTGAGGTAAGCACTGCCCAGAGCCTGCATCCCGAGCCACTCCGCCACACCCCAACTTCAATTCTGTGAGCATTCATGGTCCGCCATACAATTTCTATACCCAGATGTGGCCCTCGGTCCAAAAAGTTTGCCCACCCCTCGTTTAAGATCACAAAACTATGTTGCAGTAAAACTTTAAAAGTTACAGCAGCAGAGAATAATATAATAAAGCTAAAATATAATAAACTGGATGCAGAAGTAAGTGGTATAAAGAGAGAGTAAAGAGATAACCGTAGCTTTTGCAGAAATTAATACTACGGAGTTTGGAGGAAAGTAGACAGTTGGGAATTGTGAAAATGTTAAAGTGTGACAGTTGTGGTGTTGTAAGAAAAGAATTCTGGGTTTAATAATAAACCCAGTCATGTAAATGTGTATATGTAAATATGTGTAAATGTAAATATGTGCAACTCAGTACAGTCATATTGGGTAAAACTCTGATCTTTAAACAAATTATACAAGGGGGTCAGGTAGATATTTTTGTTCCCAGGAGTTTTTACAGCTATTCTGAAGGGAAATGGGCCCTTTCCCCCAAAGGAATGATCTGTAAATAATAAATTGTAAAGGACTGCTGTAGGCAGCAGACAGAGAAACAATTTGATTTAAATCATTTGACTATGGACAATTTAGTCAAAATCACTAAAAAAAACACCATAAGAGGTTTCCATTGGAACTTAACTGCTTCCAAGTATATAAAAATGAATGTAGTCTGCGTACAGCTATGTAAAAATAATTAAAGCAGCGCAAGGGATGTTAAGCAAAACAGAATTTGTCTGCGTGTAAATATATTGTGTAATTATGTAAGGTTTTAAGGACCTAAACCAACACTCCTGGTTTGTAAAAGCCTGTTCTGTAGGTTTAAGATGAATTGTTGTTGTTTTTTTTCAATAATGCCACTGAAAATCCATTTGAACCTTTTATTCAAAGTTGCTCACTGACAGACCCTTTTGCTGGACACAGGGGTTTGACTTTGGTATTCAGCATTTAATCCCTTGGGTACATGTTTTTTTAAACTTTAGTTGTGGTTTTTTTTTTTAGAAGGACCAGAAGATGTGGCCTGGGCAGCCAGAACCAGGAGAATGGGGAGAGATTCTGGATCCTTTTTTGGTAATAAATAGCAGTTGAGAACTGCAGGAGAAGAATAAAAAGTTAAAAGACAGTGCATCTCTGATGGAAGGGCATGGGTGGAATGTACAAAGGAAGCAATGTTAGAAACACTAAGTCTTTACCTGGCTCTGAGTAATCAGACTGGCACTTAAATAAGGATACATTAAAACTCTGTAAGCACAAAATAAACAGTTACACTTTATGTAAAATTAATATGGCTCATATATAATATTATAATAAGTTAACTATGGAAGGAATGTGCATTCCCCCGCCCCCATGACATGCAGTGTATATTGTACCCGGGGTAAGAGATATGTAAATAAAACCTGTTACTTACGATAATTAAAATCCTATTAGGGCTCCAAAAGGAGCCACAATAGGTTATGTTTTCTTTTTCAGATTGCTGGGTGTTCTAGAGCAGTAGTTGGAAGTGGAAAATAATCACAACTCTAGTTCTGACTTGCTGGTGGAAAATAATAAGAGTGTCTGAACTGGTCATTGCTTTGGATCCAATACACAAACATCTGTGTTGATGCAAATTACCTAGGTGACAGGGAAGGAAAAGATCTGCCCATATATGGTAGCACAAATGCGTTGCAGATAATGGACATACCTGATCGGACAAACTGCTTGAAACCAAAAGGCTCAGATTTCAAGCCTTCAGAAAAAGGGATGTGGGAAAAGCAGTTAAGCCTGAGAATAAGAGGGACGGGTTAACTCCAAGTAGGGAAAAGAGGGTTTTTTTGTGTGTATGCATAGTGCTGAAATCTAAAAACAGATACAAAAGGGGTCTGCTCATATGGATGATACCCCTACCTCTTTAAGTCACCAAAATGACAAGTATATAATTAAATTAATAGCCTATGCAAAGATTCCACGAGGGTATTGAACACATTGTCCTCAGAGACAAATTATCTTAAAAAAACCAGTGTGGTATAATAAGATAATTATAAACACTCACTTGAAATAGAGTTAATGTTAATGTTATCAATATTAAACCCTGGGATAAATTTAATATTAGTAAGTTACTCTGTAACAATGTGTAATGTGTATGATTTTAGGGGAAAATCTTTTAAGCATTCTAGAAATGGTAATTGAAAACACATTTCATGTTAAGAAGGCTAATGGTGATGCTGCCTCTCAGCTAGTACTGTGAACAAATTTAAAGCTTGGCATAACAGAAGAAACCAATTCATACCTGATATGTTGTATAGAAGGGAAACTGAGGTACACCACCTCATGAATTTCATAAATGAACCGTGAAATAATTCACGCTTTCCCTTAAAGCCCTTAAGGGTAGAAACCATTAAAACCTGGCCTGCCCGATGGAACAAAAACACAGAAAAGTATGGAGGTAATTCCTCTATTTTGCCTGCAATCAGCAAGGGCATTTGTAAAAAGAAGAGATATTTTAAGCAATAATTTGCTGCCTCCTCCCAGAGGGGGTAGGAAAAATGTTCTTTTTGTCTTACAGAATTTTAGGAAAAGCTGGCACCAGCTGAAGAGCAACCCATAATACCATGGGTCTACTGTCGCAACGAAGATTGTGTTTTTGTGTTTTGTATTGTTTGTCTTGTTGCTGGCATTGCTGTGATAGGTATTTAAAAAAAAACGGGGGAGAAATACAATAAAGGTGCATTGAAGGTATAGCTGCCTCAGTATAACCCCAGTGTGAAATACTGAAATTTATTGAATTTGCTTGGCAGCCAGGAGAGGTATTAATGGAATTCAGTGAACATAAGGTTGGTTCAAATCTGGAAGTATTTTGAGAATTAAGGAATTGTACCAATGAATCTTGGCAAGTGGATACTAGGGATATATGAAAAATGGAACCCCCAGAATGAATCAAAGAAACCCAGGGCAGTAAATGTATTAAGAAGTAGTCTAAAGTTCACCTAGAATATTAGTGTCTGACCACTTCTTCATACTGGCCCTACCCAGTTAGGTAAATATACATGGGTAAGCATTTGGATACAATTAAACTTTCAGGTACTTGCAACTGATATAAAAATAAAACACAAGGAGACACCCATTGAAGGATGACGTGGTAAAATTGAATTATAGGGAACAAGTTATTGTAACACCATTATGATCTCTAAAACAAACTGACTTTGACCTCACCGGGTTAAATGTATCCAAAGTCATACCTTAATGTGCCTCATATGTATAAACTCTCCACAAGGGGTGGGCAGCATGGTTAAAATTATGGTATGTAAAAAAAAAATCCATACAGAAGGACTCCAATGGGTATATTGGAAACTGCTGTGGGATTAGGAGTTAAAATACTGAATGCTACTACCATAGAGGTATTGTCAAATAAACCTCCATCCTTAGAGGTTTTTAAGGCCCGGCTAGACAAAGCCATGACTGGGATGATTTAGTTGGGTTGGTCCTGTTTGAGCAGGGGGTTGGACTAGATGACCTCCTGAGATCTCTTCCAACCCTAATCTTCTATGATTACAGCTGAAATACAAGAATTGGAAAAGCCCATCCTTGTTAAAATTAAAAATGGGGCAACAATTATTTTCTAAAATGCTGCTAGTATTGCAACAAAAAGGTGAAAAGAATTTATCACTTTTAGCAGGGGCTATGGAAACAATACCAGGAAATGTGTCCTTAGCATTAGCCTGTACATACGCCCAGGAAATAAGTCAACAATTAGTCATCCAAATGATCCGTGAAGGCATGCAAAAAAAATTGCCTTTGGAAATAAAAAAACTGTTTTTGTGGAAAAAAATGTCACTAAGGGAAAAAAAGACAGTTGGTGTCTTGGTGGAAATTGGTAAACTTTACCTTTTATAAAGGATCAAATGATCATTCAAGCATATGTAATAACTGTCTACCCGAGCCGCACCATTAATATATACCCAATATTACCCATAAGAATTCAGATAACCAAAATTTTGGTTATGTATTTGGGGGACCATAATGCATGGGCATATCAAAACACCATACCAAAAGCCATAGATGTATTCCAATGTATAGTTTATAAAGATTTAAAATATGTATGCAAGGATCAAAATGTGCAAATAAAGGACAAGTGTTCTCACACTAAAAGAAAGGGCACTTAAAAGTGTATGTTTAATGCGTTTACAGAACAAAAATTAGCTGTAATCTATGCAGGTAAAGGCTGTGTATGTGTTAGAATTTATTGTCTGGAAATTGTAAATAGTAATGAAATGATTGATAGATGTTTTTGTAATGTTAGTGAAGTTCCATGTATTTAATTATATAAGACCTGCTAATGTTGGTATGAATACGAGTTTGGTTCGACGATTGCTAATCCACCTTATGCTGCAAGACCATTTGCAATACATAAAACATATTGAGAACCAAATTCGCATTAAAGTGCAGCACAACAATCTACAAGTAACTAAGGTTTTAAAAACAATTGCGGAAATTGGATACAACTCTTGGTGGGAAATGTTGCTGGGATGGTCGCCTATGGTGACTGTAGCTTTAAATATAATGATTCATCCAATTGTGGTGATAGCTGGCTTTGTTTTTAGGTATGGTGATATCGACGGTGTGGGTAAGAGAACCCATCCGGAATATAGAGATGGCCAACATGCGAGATCAACTAATACCATTGCTGACCGTACCTGAGAAGGATACACTAGTAATGTAGCATGAGTATCCCGTGGTAATGATGACTGCTTTGGTGAAAGTGTCATCATGGAGGGGAATTGTAGGCCTGAACCTCATCAACTCCCCCCATGTTAAACCAGCCTTGGGTGAAACTCAGGGAATTCACCCCAAGAATTGAGAAAAGGTATGTTCTGCTGCTGATAAAGCACCCCCACCACAGGAATGTCCCTAACGAGAGTTATAACCACCAAGGTTGTAAAGATGCTGGGAAATTAGGGAGGATACAGAAAGAGACTCAACAAATGGTAAGATAAGCTCTGACCAGCATTTTATGTTGACCATCTGCACAAATAGAGAACGTCATAATTAAGTTACAATTTGGGCATGAAAGATAAAATGTAAAGATCTTGGGAAGCAAGGAGGACACATAGGTGCCAGTGCATAATTGGTTAAAATTTTTGTTATTTAGGAGTGTGGGATAATGGGATAGGTTTAGTAAATTTGAAGGAGGGAGCTAGTTTTACCTATATAATGTAAATGAAAAACAGTGTTCTTTGGGAACTTTCCCGGACTGCAGTTCAACATCCAGCTGACCCCTCTATCCGACCGTAATGTGCAGAGGCATCGCCGGGAACCCCCAGATGAATGAATCCTGACTGGCCATCGAGTGAAATTTGTCTGTATATTGGGAGTGGTGAGCATAAGAGATTTGCTTGGTATATGTATTCTCTGTGTGTTGCTAATAAATAGATGTTTGGAGCATCTTTCGCTGGGAAAAGGTTCCGCAGACCCGGAGAGCCCTGAGGGAAAAGGCAGGTACTTAAATTGACCAGGTTTCTTCCTGAGCCTTGTGGGTAAGGATAGGTGTCTTACACCCTGAGCCCTTGGAAGGGAAAGGGTGGGAGTGCCTAAATTGATTGTGTCACACCTTGAGCCCTCGGTAGGGTAAAGGTGGGGTGCCCTAAATTGACCAGGTCATGCCTTGAGCCCTCGGTAGGGTATAGGCGGGTGCCTTAAATTGAGCAGGTAACATACTGATGGCCAGTCAGGATTCATTCATCTGGGGATTCCCGGCGATGCCCCTGCACATCACGGTTGTGCAGAGGGGTCAGAGTTCTAGCTGCTGGATGTTGAACTGCAGTCCGGAAATGGTTCCCAAAGAGCATTGTTTTTCATTTACATTATATAGGTAAAACTAGCTCCCTCCTTCACATTTACTAAACCTATCACATTATCCCACATTCCTAAATAATACAAATTTTAACCAATTATGCACTGGCACCTATGTGTCCTCCTTGCTTCCCAAGTTCTTTACATTTTATCTTTCACGTCCAAATTATAACTTAATTATGACCTTCTCTATTTGTGCAGATGGTCAGCATAAAATGCTGGTCAGAGCTTATCTTACCATTTGTTGAGTCTCTTTCTGTATCCTCTCTAATTTTCCAGCATCTTTACAACCTTGGTGGTTATAACGCTCATTAGGGACATTCCTGAGGTCAGGGTGCTTTATCAGCAGCAGAACATTCCTTTTTTCAAGTCTAGAGGTGAACTCCCTTAGTTTTACTCAAGGCTAGTTTAATATGGTGGGGTGGGGGTGAGGGGGCTGATGAGGTCTCAGGCCTACATTTTCCTGTTCTGGACAAAAATGAGGAGGATTTCTGAGAAAATGAAGCAAGTTGCTTATGCCAAACTGTTTCCAAAATGGGTTTTGAGTTAGGAATCTCAACAAAAAAGCCTGTTTTTTTTCCAAAGTGGTTGAGCGCTCACAGATCCCATTTACTTTGGCACCTCACTAAGGCCACTTTGGGCTTGTCTACACATGGAGCTTTGTTCCTGATTGTCACTCTTGTCCACACATGGAGTTAATTAGAAACAAACCTTTATTTAGGTGAGAAACTTTGGTGGTCTGTCTTTGAAATGTTTGTCCCAAATCTCTCTGCCTCATTTTAAAGCTGGGTGGGGGGAGGGAAAGGACAACACTAAATACCTCAGAAGCTGAAACTGTATGTAAAACTGCGTGCAGATGCTCAGATGAAAGGTGATAAGTGTAAGATCTCTACATGCACCTAACTCACAAGCAACAATAAAACTACTAGTCAGGGCTTGTCTACACTTACAGTGCTGCAGTGCCACAGCTGCAGCGCTGCAGCGCTTAGTGAAGATGCCACCTACACCAATAGGAGAGCGGTGTAGGTACTCCACCTCCCCAAGAGGAGGTAGCTATGTCAACAGGACAAGCCGTCCGATCAACATAGAACTGTTTACACCAGGGGTTAGGTCAACATATCTAAGTCGCTCAGGGGTGTGGTTAGACCAAGCCTCAGTTTGCTAACCACTACTTAACAATGATTTTCTATGCTAAATATGAGGGAAATTATAGTCTCAGCAGAACATGATGAATGTTGGCTCTTCAATGGCCTTGACCGGAGAGCAGACTCCTTAATGCTTTGGGAAGGGAGCTTTGTCATTGTTACTGGATTTCATTTTCTTTTGCTTTCCAGCAAGAAACATTCACAAACCAGAGTTAATCAAAAATACAGGTATTAACAACAGGCAACAAATTATATTTGTAATGACAAATTATTTACACTTCCAATAAGCAGGGTTTTTCTCTTTTCAGTTCTTGAGGCAAAGAAATTTCTAAAGGGATGTTTCTCATTAGAATGGGCATTTAGTGGTTGTGCTGTTCTGACAGACATTTCTGAGGATTACTTCGGATTGTTCCAGACAAATAAACTTCTGGAATCATTGGCTTAAGGCTTATTAATACATTGATATCAAATAACTTTACACTAGACAATTGAACAACCAGTACTTAAATGTCAATATGTACTGAATCCTCATCTTCAGAGAAGAGTGACAAAAGCAAACCGGTTTTAAGCACAAGAGATCATTGTCCTCTGAAAGCGACTAGTACCTCAAGAGCTTCTGGCTCAAGAACTTAATTTCATACTGTTGTCCATTTTCATGAGAACAGATTGATTTTGTTCCAATATTTGTCTGAAGAAGAATTCGGTGATGTGACTTGACCAAGAGATGACATATGCTTTGGTCATGTCCTAAGGGGCCTGATCTTGCAAAATGCTCTGTACCACCTGTGAGACACACAGCGCTACTAATTAATATAATAACTCTTTTTACCGTTACTTCCCATAGAAAATGAGCTTAAAAAGAAATCTGATGGTGACTACTTACTGTTTTGGATGCTCACTTATTTTACCTATTTTTTTCTACTGTGTACCTTTGGCTTGGCATAGAGGTAAGCAGAGACCACATTCATATTTTTTTCACTTACGAAATACCATATTTCAGTTTTCTAAGAGTACTTGCAGTTGTAGATACAGGGCCAGCAAGCTCCATTGTATTCTAACACTCCAAACTTATGAACCTCTCTCTGTCATCTTTTGTACCAGCATCCATTTAACAGTCCTTCAGTAAGAAACGTGGTATTCAGCTGATATTGTAAATAGAACTAGGCAAGTACATTTTTGTTGTAGCTTTGAAAAAAATGGGTCTGGGTTGAATTGAAAACCCTTGAAATCAAGGGTTTTGGGGTTTTTTTTGGAATTTTCAGCAACTCAAAAATTGACAAATTTTGTTTCAGGTTGAACAAAATACTTAATTTGACCTTAAATGAAAGTTTAGTTTCGGTGCATTTTAAACCCTTTTTTAGAAATAAAAGCAAAGGAAATGAAGGGCTATATTCGCAAAACAGGGGAAGGGTGCCCCCTTGTAATTGTTAGCTCAGTGGTTAAGGCACTCTCCTGCATGAGGGAGACCTGGGTTCAAATCTAGGATTTGAACTTGTGTGTGTCACATCCCAGGTGTGTGCCCTGACTTCTGAGCTGAAAGGTATATGGGAACATAACCAGCTCCTCCTGCTGCCATTTTGTGAACCAAATCTGAATAAAAATCTGAGCCAGAACTATTTGGCAAATTCACAAATAGTTTCTGGTCACTCAGATTGCAGTTTTTGTTGAAGAACCCATTCATCTGAAATGTATTCCCTAGCTCAAATTGTAACCGTCTGATAGCAAACTACAACCATGAGACTATTTGGTTTTCCAGGCAAGCAACACACTATTTCTTTCCAATTACCCCTACCAGAACCTCCTATTCCACCCAAAAGTCCCTTCCTGAGTCCTAAGGTATCATGGGATATGTGGTTTGCAGGCTGTCCTTTTGTGCCTGTGATAATTCCATTTGGCTCCTGCCTGGGGTATGGCTGCCGCTTGAATGAAGGCAGTTGGGATGTGGTATTGGATACTGCATACAGCCTGTCTGATGCACGATGAACATAAGGTAACATCGTGTAGGCGAGTGAATCAGTGAGCAAGCCTTTCAGTTCAAGAAGAGTAACCACTGCCATGCAGGGGCGGCTCTACGAATTTGGCCGCCCCGAGCAGTCATGCGCGGGAGGTACACCGGAACCCCGGGAGCAGCGGACCTCCCGCGGGCATGACTGCGGAGGGTCCGCTGGTCGCGCGGCTCGGCTGGACCTCCCGCAGCTGCGGAGGGTTCGCTGGTCCCGCGGCTCCCGTGGAGCTTCCGCAGTCATGCCACTGGAGCCGCGGGCAGAGTGTCCCCTCCGCAGTCATGGCTGCGGCAGGTCTGCTGCTCCCGGGGTTCCGGTGGACCTGCCGCAGGCATGACTGCGGGAGGTCCACCGGACCCGCCTGCCGCCCCTGCCAGCAAATGCCGCCCCACGCGCGTGCTTGCCGCGCTGGGGTCTGGAGCCGGCCCTGCTGCCATGAGCTAATCCCATGTCTGTAAATTCCCGACAAAGAAGGATTCATAGACACACTCACTCTGGAGTGATCTGTTTCTGTTGCAAGAAACCTGACACAGAACACAAGTCTCTTTCCTATAGAAGAAAGAAGCAAGTTAGCCACCATTATAGCAGCAGTTTCTGACTGGCCTTCAGCTGCAGTTACTGCAGCAACCCAGTACTGAGATGGTATAAACTTGGACAATTGGTAGGAGCCCTTTCAACAACTGTTGATAATCTGGCAGCTACTACAGCATTCTGGCATCATTATAATTTCTGCTCTGTAGCACCTTATACTTGAGGGTCTCAAAGTACTCCACCATCTTTAAGGCCACGCAGCAAGCTGTGGCAGATTCAGGATGCTCCCATGGAAGACAACACAGAATTTTGATCCAAGGTTTTTAAGCCCTGGCTTGACAAAGCCCTGGCTGGGATGATTTAGTCGGGGTTGGTCCCGCTTTGAGCAGGGGGGGTTGGACTAGATGAGGTCTCTTCCAACCCTAATCTTCTATGATTCTAATGATTTGATAGAAAATACTAATTACTATTATTAAGCCAGTGTGCATGTCTGGCACCCTACATTTCATTATGAAGCTCAGATTGCAAAACAGAAGACCAAAAAGTTGTAGCAAATTGTGACATTTGGAGATTTTGAAATCTCTATACAGAGAAGGTACCATCTAACAAATCTGATGTGAAACCATGCCAGTTAAAGAAATAAATCAAACTAAATTGTGATGAAGGGCAATCTGTTTTTAGAAATGTCAGAAAACACCTGTGAGTTGCATAATCAAGTAGAGGAAGTATTGTATCAATAGCCTGCTCTCGGCTTCTATGATTCTTATAGACAGAAACAATTATAGTTGTGCACAACTTAACTTTTGGGGGAGCATTTCCTCTGAGCAGACACAGTTGGAGAAGAGATGACTAATAGTGCCAGTGTAGAGTCATTCATCAACATGTCTCTCACTTCCTTCCAGTTTAAGAAGCTATTGGCTAAATACAGATACCAACAAACGTATTTAATTGTCCAAAGATACTTTATTAAATAATTAAATCCTTCTGTCCTTACTCAAGCACTGTATGGGATGCTCATTCACTTTCATGGGACCATTTCAGTTGGGCCAGCAGAATTCAGCCAAGCGGCTGTAAGGTGCTATAAAGATATCAAGCACCGCAAACACTTATGCACACTAATTAGCTACTATTCATGTGTGAGCTCCCCCCAAAATCACTGACTTTAGGCATGTGCAAGGATTACTTGCATGTGTAAGGGTTTGCACAACTGGCTCCTCAGTGACCAGTGTTTGATTACATTTAAGTCATCCTTCCTAGTAAAATTGTTTACACAACTTCAGTGTATGTTAATAGGGAGAAATTCAACTTGTAAAATCTTGTTTAAACACTTGCCTCCTGAATTATGTTAATAACTGAGAAACCTCAAAGGGAAACTTGTCAAATCAGACTTGCAATTTGTCCAGCCTTATGGCTCTTTCCCATGTGCAGACTGGGCAGGTTTGCTGATACATCCTGCTACTTGCTGCTCACAGGCATCCTCAGACACTCATGCATTGCTCTGTAAAAGCAGCAAAGAGTCTTGTGGCACCTTATAGACTAACAGACGTTTGGGAGCATGAGCTTTCGTGGGTGAATACCCACTTCATTGGACGTGGGTATTCACCCACAAAAGCTCATGCTCCCAAACGTCTGTTAGTCTATAAGGTGCCACAAGACTCTTTGCTGCTTTTACAGATCCAGACTAACACGGCTACCCCTCTGATGCATTGCTCTGAAAGCCATTCACTCTGCAGGCAGTATCTGTGAAGAGAGTGGCTGTCCTCATCTGTGCTACAGCTGGACAAGACTAGTAAAAGTATTACCACAGTACTGTACCTGAGAGCCCTAGGTGGGACTCGGTGTGAATTTACAGCCCACCCCACCAGCTGCTCTGCACCAACTCGCTGTGTGCACTAACACTTTTACTGCTCACTAAAAGCATCCTTAGGGAGTTTAAGCTTAGTACATGCTAAAGTGTATTAAACCGAGGTGCACAAAAGCACTTCTAATGTGCAGAAACAGTATCCACACAGGGAGTTAGTGAAGAGCAGCTAGTGCGTTGTAAATTCACACCCTTGCTAGCAGTGCACTAATTTCCAGTGTAGGCAAGCCCCTAATCATGGACCACAACCTCACTGTGCTAGGCGCTGGACAAACACTGAACAAAAGTGTGACCACAGATATTAGTGGCATTTCACTAATATTGGGTGGCTCTTGCCAAATCATAGCTAAGGTTGAGCAGACCTCTCCCATGAACTGCCAAAGTTTCAAAGTTCTCTAAAATCCACATGTATAGTTAGGTTATCTTTAAAGCTGGTTTGGCTTTGTAGAGGCTCAGGGTAGGCTTATGGCTGAAAATTTAGGTTAATTTGGTCAAAAGGTTCCTCAGATACAGCCCTCAATCAGTTGCTTCTAATAATCAACGTACTGTAAAATCTATGTGCTCTGGCATGCCACAAAAGGAGTGCTGCAGATTTGGGATCTCTGGTAAGCTGTTCCTGAGATATAGCACCCCCGCCCTCCCAAATGTGCTACTTTTAAAATATAGATTGAGGATTTTCCCTAACTCTGCCCATTCAGTATATTATCTGGACTGTCCACAGCTCAGCCATTCAATGATATGAAGTCACTGAGAAATATTTAAAGTTATTGCATTACAAATGCTTTAGCACTTGATTACAGTAAGTGGTGTGTGCAATTTTGAAGAGCATCAGTACCCAATGTGCCATCTACCCTGGGACAGTTTGGTGGCCAGTACTGTATTTGGGATATGAAGCCTGCTATGGTGGTATGGGGCTGAGTTGAGATGGGATTTAATTTAACATTCTTAATATTCATTAATTTGCTCTTTGAATGGCTTCTTTTAAATAACTGAGTTAAATTATTTTAGTTTCATAGGGCTTAAATTTACCCTGCCCATTTAGAGATGTTTAGGTTATTCACGTGTGATGGATTAGTGTGTGTGCATTTGCAAACTTCGTTTTGTTTTGTGACAAATGTCATTTTGATTGTAAACTGCACGAGGCCTTCATTTTGCCTTAATCTCAATATTGGACTGGATATTCAGGATCTTTTAGCAGAGACTCTGTTCTCACTAGCAGAGGGTTAACAATGGAGAGCACTCAATAATCATTGACCTGGATGGAAGCACCTTAAACCAGTGGTTTTCAACCTGTGGTCTGGCGGACCCCTGGAGGAACTACGTGGCACTCAACACCTTACAACACCCCTTCTAACTCACATTGTCATTTATATCAAGTTATCACCGAGGGTGCTACAACCTGGCACCTATTACAAATAGTTTCAGGATTAGTGTAGAGAGTAACAATCATGCTTTTCTTACAGCTATGGGCAGCTACGGTTTCTCCCCAAAGAACATTACAAATGAGGGTGGACAGTATTCAAGAGCCAGTATAGATTAAAAGCTTGACTAAAATGAATGTTATGCAACATTTAGAGAGCATATTTATCCTCCAGGAGACTTGGATAAGGATGTTATCTGGAGTCTCATTCTGAGTGCTTGAATTTCCTGCCAGCTGTATTTGAATTCAAATGTAAAGATGGCAAGAAGAAATCATATTTGGTCTGCGAGCCTGGTGCAATAATTATAACCAAAGCACTCTGCAGGATTTTACCTATTTGAGTCTCCTGCCACCCCAAAAATCAAAGCTAGTTTTTGATCCTGTAGAGCTGCTTTTAAAAATAACCTAGACAAATACATGGGTTGATATTGGATTTCTAATAAATATCCAGGACAGGGGCACTGAGAGTAGCCATTGCGACTGCACGTTTCCAATCCAAAGGGCAATAAATAAATCTTAGGCCAGCTATAAAATAGAAGTCTAGAGCAGGCTTGTTCATAGAAGGTCAGAGTCAAATTAAGAGTTTATTCCAAGACAATCTCTTAAAATAACTTGACCTGTTAGGTCCTTTCTTGCCCTAGCTTCTATGATTTAAAATTGAAGATTTTTCTGCAGTTAATACAAGTGATCAAAGATAACATTTGATACAGTCTTTGAAATATTCCTTTTCTCTCACTTTAATGTTAGATATTATCTGACTCAACCCTGCTTTACTGCATGTGATGTTACTGTCACCTATTAATTGTGTGCTTCAGTCTATTTAACTGTACATCTTCCAGTCACTTCTTACCTTGCTTTGTAGTCAGAGTAATGGAACAGTTTCTCTTAACTGGACTAGTTATGTCTAGGGGAAGTTTAACCTTTGTGGCATAATATAGGGGAGACTAGCTGCTTTATCCAAGGGAACTGCAAAAACTTAAATATGAATTGTTTCAGCTTTGAAAGGTGTACACACTCACATGCTGGTCTGCCCATTTTTACCACAGCATTTTAAACGGCGATAGCCTTCTTCATACAAAACTCAAAATACTTTATAAATGGATAACTGCCTCAGTGTTGTGAGAACTACTTACCGTAGGTTTTGGGTCCTTGCTTGACTCAGACATGGGTGAATCAGAGAGCTCCAGCCACCAAAAGCACCACCTTCTCTCTCTGGCCAGCAGACTATCTTCTTCTCAGACAAACCTGGCAACAATAGCTAATGCAAGTAGTCCAGCCTGGAGGGGATGAATGCATTCACTTTACTTGGGCCTAGGTAAGATGTTCCAGCTAAGTTGCACCTGCAGAGGTCATTCCATTGGAAATTGAGATAGCCAGGGATTCCCTCCCTGACCTTAAGACTGATCAGACTACCCTCTTTTGCACAGAAGTGGAGGTGGAGAATTAGGGACTGGCTGTCTTAGCTGCTAGCACATTATACTGAAAAGCTCTAAAAGTGAGGAATTCATTGATTCAGGTACCTAGCTCAAAGGAGCTGAAAGGCAATCCAGTTTCCAAGTCCAGTCCCTTTGGCTGATGGTGACCCTTCGATTTAAAATCTTTCACAGAACAGAGGTTATGTTACAATGTATTAACTTATGTGCTGTTTGAGACATCAAAACAGGAAACTTTAAAGCTTATAAAAGATGAAATCATGAGTTGGCAAGCTTCCAGTCTACTTGCAGCAGAGACTTCAGTTGTTGCTAACTTACACAGCAACCTTCCATCCTCTTAGACTCTTCACCTCTGACTTCTTTAAACCTGGAATGAAAATTCCTAAGATAGAAAGGAAAACAGACTGAATAATCAGATCACTTAACCAGAACCAACTCTGAGAAGTGGGAGGTGGGCCAAACCAAGGTAGACAGCTGTCCATTATAAAACCCCTACAGCTGTTCAAACAGCAGGAAAATGTGACTTATTCCATTATTCATCACCAGAGAAAAGATTCTCAATCCCTGAAACCCAGAAGGAGGCGGCTTCCAGCCTCTAGATTCTGAACACTGGCCACAGGAAGTGTTTCTTTTGCTATTTATATGGTAAAAGAAAAGGAGCCAGATCTAACATTTTCCTCTTGTCTCAGGGTGATACAGGAGCCCCATCTTTCCCTAAATTTAGAGAGTGTGAACTCAGAAGCAACCTCTGTCCCACTGTAGTAGGAATTTTAGGTAAGCCAGAAGTATAGTGGAAATCTGCTAGTAGACCAGAACTAAATCCTCCAACTCTTCCAAGAAGTGCTATGGCATCTATAACTTGAGTAGGCAGAACCTTTGATGTACAACTTATCGGAAGGTTTATTTCTCTCAGACCCAACGTTCTCCGACCAGGCTATGGCACTGGTTCAGTGCTGTTTCTTAGGGAAGAGCACCCCTGACTGAATTACTCCCACCACCTCCTTCAGCATGTTCTCTAGGGCCAGCTTTGAAAGCTTTATACTCTAAATATATTTTCCCAGCTTGGCTACTGGCCTGGTCACTTCCCCAGCTGTAAAATGGAGATGATGCTTATCTCCTTTGTAAAGCACTTTGAGAGCTGATGAGAAGTACAACAGCAAAGTGTTACTGAAGTTTGATTTGGTTTTAATGACTCAGACTATCCAAAACACAAAAAAAACCACTGCTTATTTTCTAGCAATCTCCTTCCCTTATATTTCATAACAGATGGCTTTATACAGCTGTATTCTATGGCACTTTCCATTCATGTGGGAGCTGCAGAGCTCTGGTTTTAACAAAAATGATAAACAAGTGAGATTTTTCTAAACAGTTCAGTGTGTGAGAATGAAATCATATAGAGGATAGTTAATATGCATTATGATCTCACGGGGTAGCAAAGGAAGATTGCTGCTGAAAACAACTGTTACAATTGCAGCAACAAACACTGAGCTTTGAAGGCATCCTTATGGAAGATTATCAATTCTGCTAATGTTTCTTTAATGGCTAGTAGTTTATATATAGTACTTCCCATGTTGAATTTTACTGCAGAGAAAACAGAATGGGGTTTACAGAAAATTAGGTGATAATAGAAGTAAAATATTTTCATCTGTATGGGCTAAAGTAACACAGGCCCTATACCTAGTACAACACAATGGATGTATATGCAACTCAGTTGCATAGGTGGGAATCTGTCTCTAACTATGGACACTGATGGAGTTTTAATGGTTTAAATCCAGTTTGGCCCCAGGGGCACAGGAATTCAAGAAGGTGGGAGAGGAAAAGTGTGGGGGAGAATTGGTACAAACTAACTACACTGACTCACAATACTAAATGCAGTTATTCCAACCTGTTCCTCCCCAGGCTTAGCCCAGAAAGCTAGCTTGCATTCCTGTCTGATGCCAAAATCTCTGACCTCAGCTGCAACATGGTCACAAGGATGAACTGTGACTTGTCTAACATTATTTCCACTAGGTGTAAGCAACTGCAGGACAGGAAAGTTGTTAGACATGTGCTTTGCCTATTAAATTTTAGTGCACTAAAGGGTTTATCCAAGTTATTTGCTTACTGGTAATTAAAATACCATGTACTTATTCTGTTGGACATAAGTATCTGAGCATGGACAAAATACGGCACATTTCTGTGGCTTGAAAATATGGCTTCCTGGAGACAGAGCCATGCTGTACTCTCAAGAGTAGCTGGTGCTAGAACTGCTGTTGATGGCTGTATTGAGCCCCTTGAAAATAAAGGCTAAGCATTTTGTTAGAAAGTGAGTGCTTGTGATTCTTCAGATGCCAGAAGAATGTCATGATCTGCGAGCCGTAACATATTAAATTGTGTCTAATTTGTGCTATGAAACTGAAGCCTTGGATAGATACAGTTAATCTAGACATTTATCCAATGGTCATAGCTTAGACAGAAGCAACAAAGACTGCACGGTATCCACCCAAAGTGTCATAACAAGTTACTGACTGGAGATAAGGAACCCCTCAGCTTCCTGAGCTAGAGGCTAAACAGCAAACCAAACTATCAGAGTTCAAACAGTAAAGTGTCTTGAGTCAAACGCAGGAGACTTGTATAAATTTATTCTTAGGGTGATTTGGGGGGTTCTGTATTAGAGACAGACTCACTTCTTATAATCCCTGGTTCCCTTGACTAATAGGGAACAACTAGTTCCATCTGAGCAAGCCACACTCCCCTTCAGCCCCACAAGTCTGCACTCCTACGGTAAAGACAGATCGGTCTGCTGCTGAACCAGAGCTCTGACTTTTGCTGCAGTGTATCTGTACACACTCTTAGGTAAATGTTATGGGCACACCGACAGCCATCACTCTGCTTACCTGGACTGAATTAGAACCAGTAATGATCGAAATGGCTATATCCTATAATTGAATCAGCGACCCACGTCTTTCTGATACTTTGAGTTACTCCCTGTTATCTGGGTTTTATTTACAAAAAAAAAAGTTGAAGGAGCCAAGGAGCCCAATCACTACGCTCTCGAATGAATTCACACATGCTCCCATACATTGATTTGATCATTAGAGGTTAATCCAACATGTTCTCCAGGTTTTGGAGCACTGAGTAAACCTGATCAAATTAAAAATAAATAAATAAAAGCTAGAGTGATAGAAAAGAGAAACTTTAAACATATCTAGCCCTATCCATATCTTCCCTCCTGAGCTTCTAGAGTTAAACTGCATTGTATGTTTCTGGACCCTTCAGTGCAGCTGTATTTTGGGCCCCTCCGAGGCAAATACTTGGGCTAGAAGGGTTACAAAATGGATTGCTTTTCATCCATGTAAACGCATCTAGTTAACAGACAGAGGAGAGAGCTGGATGCTAACTATCTGGCTTTACTATAACCGCAGAGTTGTTACTAACAAACAGTCAAAGGAACTTATAGGCTGTGTTCATGAACACTGACATCTAGCGGCTAAACTAAAAATGCTCTCAGACTTAAACTTGATACATCATAAATAGCCAAAACAATCAGTGTTTGGAAATTTTTCATTTTTATAATTACAATTTTCCTCTTACCTCTTAAGATTAAGTGATTAGCAAAACCAAGCCTTATAATACACACTCGGTCTTATTCAGAAATTGCTAGTATTTCAATATATCATTAAGAATGTTGGACACTAGTGAAAAGTATTGGATTCTGAAACCTTGAAGTTGAAGTCTTCCATTTAGCTATAAGGCTACAGAAAGTATGGAATGATGTTCTTAATATGGCTTGAGCAAACATCTGACCACTGCTGGACAGAGAACTTCCAAGTTAAGGGCCACTGAAACCAAGATAAAACTCTAAGTTTAAATAGAAGCATGCTCACTGATCTTTTGTGAATTGGTGTTCAGAAGGGGAGGTTTATCTAACTCAACAGCTGCGTATTTTTCCGTGTATAAGACGCCCCCATGTATAAGACGACCCCCACTTTTCTAACCCAAAATTCAGAAATCAATATTTTAAACATAAAACAGAACACATTTTTATTTAGTAATTAGGCAACATTTACATACCAGTACTATGATATTATGCATCACACTTAGCTTTGAGCAAATCACTTTATTCAGCCTCTATTGCATCACTGCTTCTTCTTCATCACTATTAGTTTCGAACATATCAGTTTCTTCAACTTCTGTTGCATCACTGCTATCTACTGAGTCACTGTCTATATATATGAGATCATCCTCAGTTCCGTCCATGGCATTGCTGATTCCACATTTCTTGAAGGACTTCACAATCACCTTTTGTTTGATGCCATACCATGAGTTTAGAACCCAATTGCTAACCTCAGTAATGGTTGGTTTTTTCACTCTTCCTGTCGGTGTCAAGTTACCACCTGCTTTTTGAATCCATCTACTCCATTCTTCTCTCATCAGGGCTTTAAATGGCTTGTTGATTGAAACATCTAGTGGCTGTAGCTGACCTGTAAGTCCACCAGGAATAACTGCTAGCTGTGTTCGCAAATCTGATGCAACCCTTTTTGTCTTTTCTGTTAAATGTGCTTGGAACTGATCAAAGATAAGTAGAGCTGGCTTCTTTAAGAGCCCTCCAGGTCTTCTGGACCAAACCTTTGCAAACCAAATGGCCATAATGTCTTCATTCATCCATTCCTTCTCCTGAACTTGCACAATAATGCCAGGTGGTATGGTCTCTTTAGGATATGTTTTCCTCTTAAAAATAAACATAGGAGGCAGTTTAGTACCAACTGCACAGCATGAAAGCACAGCAGTATAGTGTGTCTTTTCATGGCCACTTGTTTTGATTGCCACTGTTTTGATTCCTTTCACATCAACAGTTCTGTTGGAAGGCACATCAAAATTGAGAGGCACCTCATCCATGTTTGCAATCTGACTTGGTTCAAAATCATATTTTTTCCGAAGTTGTATGACATAGGAGTGAAACTGTTGGATTTTATCCTCAAACTGGTGGCATTTTCTGTGCTAACTTTGTTCATGCTCTCATGGCCAACCCTTCTCTCCTCATGAAATTGAAGCACCATTTTGCCTTTCCTGTAAAATCAACAATCTTCATTTCGCTTGCAAACATTCTTGCCTGATATTGAATAAGCTTGGTTGACACACATAAGCCACTCTGGCGCTGCTCCATAATCCAAGTCTTAAGCCTCTGCTCCAAGTTTGGCCATTTTGCTGGTTTTCCTCTTAAGGCCTTCTTCTTTTTTGGCATCTTAAGGAGTTGTTCTTCCTGTTTTCTCCACTGTCTGATCATACACTCAGTGGGAGGAGGTCCAAACTGTCTCTCTGCAGCTCTATTTCCATGCTCTTTTGCATAACTGATTACATTCAGTTTGAATTTTGCAGAGTAAGACATTCGCTTATTTATTTTTTTATTTTCCGACATCTTTATGGGCTCAGAACGCTCCGACATTACCGGTCCCTGTCGCATCTGCACACTGCCTACACGCTCTCCACCTCCAACGGGATGTGTTCCAATTGGTTTGTTCAGCATCAGCTGCCGTCAGTTACATAAGGCTCGTGATTGGAGGAAGCCTGTTTGCAGAGACAAGCTATCGGCCCCCCAGGAGCAGATTATGCAACTCCAAAGTGAGAATGAACTGCTGCAGTCAATCCCAAGTGGCACAGCTCCTAGCAGAAAATCAGAGACACTAAACAGCTAGCATGATCCCAGGAGAAAAATTCCATGCTCTGGACCCAGGCTGGGCCACCGCCCTCTGAACTGAGCCCCACAGTACCACTACCTGAACGTTTCGATGGGAACCACCAGAAATTCCCGTGGTTCCTGAACCAGTGTCATCTCCTTTTCATGCTCCGCCCTTGAGCCTATCCCACCAACCAGGCCAGGGTGGGTCTAGTGATCAGTATGCTTACTGGAGAAGCACTGAACTGGGCCTCCCCTTCCTGGAACAAGGCAGCCCCATGTTAACAGACTGGGATGCCTTTCTGCAAACATTTCCCGCTGTCTTTGATGACCCGCATCGCACTCACTCAGTGGAAACCACACCACAAAGGCTCCAGCAAGGGCCAGCAGCCTTGTATGCTACCCAGTTCCATTGACTCGTGGCTGATGTTGAGTGAAATGAGGCAGCCCAACTGCATCATTTTCAGCATGGGCATAGTGAGGAAGTAAAGGATGAGCTAACCCATATGAGCTATGCCTACCTTCATGCCTCCAGCTTCCATCCCGGGCACACCACAAGATCCATTGTCTACAGCCAAGCACTGAGGTACAACCGCATCTGCTCTAACCCCACAGACAGAGACCAACACCTACAAAATCTCCACCAAGCATTCTCAAAACTACAGTACCTGCACGAGGAAATAAGGAAACAGATCAACAGAGCCAGACGTGTACCCAGAAGCCTCCTACTGCAAGACAAACCCAAGAAAGAAACCAACAGGACTCCACTGGCCACCACATACAGTCCCCAGCTAAAACCCCTCCAACGCATCATCAGGGATCTACAACCCATCCTGGACAATGATCCCACACTTTCACATGCCTTGGGTGGCAGGCCAGTCCTCGCCCACAGACAACCTGCCAACCTGAAACATATTCTCACCAGTAACTGCACACCGCACCATAGTAACTCTAGCTCAGGAACCAATCCATGCAACAAACCTCGATGCCAACTCTGCCCACATATCTACACCAGCGACACCATCACAGGACCTAACCAGATCAGCCACACCATCACCGGTTCATTCACCTGCACGTCCACCAATGTAATATACGCCATCATATGCCAGCAATGCCCCTCTGCTATGTACATCGGCCAAACTGGACAGTCTCTAAGGAAAAGGATAAATGGACACAAATCAGATATCAGGAATGGCAATATACAAAAACTTGTAGGAGAACAGTTCAACCCCCTTGGCCACACAATAGCAGATCTTAAGGTGGCCATTCTGCAGCAAAAAAACTTCAGGACCAGACTTCAAAGAGAAACTGCTGAGCTTCAGTTCATCTGCAAATTTGACACCATCAGCTCAGGATTAAACAAAGACTGTGACTGGCTTGCCAACTACAGAACCAGTTTCTCCTCCCTTGGTTTTCACACCTCAACTGCTAGAACAGGGCCTCATCCTCCCTGATTGAACTAACCTCATTATCTCTAGCTTGCTTCTTGCTTGCATATATATACCTGCCCCTGGAAATTTCCACTACTTGCATCCGATGAAGTGGGTATTCACTCACGAAAGCTCATGCTGCAAAACATCTGTTAATCTATAAGGTGCCACAGGATTCTTTGCTGCTTTTATTAACCCATATTGAGACCCCAACCCACTTGGATGCATTTATCAACCTCTCTTTGCATAGACAACCAGCTGTGTGACAAAAGGAGAGGAGGGGCATCCTGCTACCACTCCACCCATACTCTACGCTGAAGACCCCATGGTCCAACCATGAACTGATGCAAGTTGATCTGGGGCATTGACACTTGACCCTGGAAGAAAAGGAATGGCAATAGCACAATAATCTATGTTTTTATTGCAGAGCACCAGGACATGCCCACACCATGTGCCCATTGCAAACATCAACCCACAAGGGGAGGGGAAACGAGCAAGCCCAGGCTGTATAGGGGGAACTGGCCTGGGTGCCAGTTCTCTGGAACTACCCCCTCAGCCCTGGAGAGAAACCTGATCCAGGACATGTGGCTCCTCCCCACTCTTCCAAGTACCAACAGAGTTATGTAATATAGATTGGGCCAAGATGATCACTTCCCCTGGCAGGCCCTCATCGATTCTGGGGCTACTGATAACTTGATAGATGCTACAGCCACTCAAGTGCTACGAATCCCCCTCCACTTTTCAAACCCGCTATGAAAACTTTGAATATTTAGTAATGTCATTTGGGCTGACCAGTGCCCCTGCGACCTAGCAACACTTTGTGAATAACATATTTAAAGACATCCTGGACCAATGTGTAGTCATCTATCTCAATGATGTACTTGTGTTCTCAGACACTTTTGAGGAGCATTATTGCCAGGACCATTCTGTCCTGGAAAGACTACAAAAACATGGCCTGTTCACAAAGTTGGAAGAAAGCACCTTTTACCAGTTCTCTATGGAATTCTTGGGTTACATCATCTCCCCAGAGTTCATTAGGATGGAACCCACAGAAGGTGGAGGCCATCTGTAGCTGGACCCTGCCCAGGTCCCGCCAGGAGTTACAGCACTTCCTGGGGTCTGCAAACTTTTACTGACAATTCATTCCAGGCTTTTCAGAGCAAATAGCCTCTATGACCAACCTCCTCCACAAGGCCGCCAAGTTTGTTTGTCCACCTGGATCTGGCCCAGGCATTCGTAATGGAAGCCGATGCCACCAATGTAGCCATAGGGGGGATATTCTTCCAGAGGCATGGTCCATAGCAAGTCCTGAAACCCTGTGCCTACTACTCCTGAAAACTCCCTGGCTGAACAGAATTATGAAATATTGGATAGGGAACTACTTGTAACTAAATTAGTCTTGAAGAGTGGCACCATCACCTCAAGGGAACCCAACACTCAGTGCAAGTCTTTTTGGACCATAAGAACCTTGAAGTGTTTCATCTCTGCCATGACTCTCCATTGGCAGGCTACTTCGGCCTCTTCAAGACTTCTGCATAGCTTCCCGTTTCTTCTGGTGGCCCCATATGTGAGCTGAAGTCCAGGACTATGTTAACTCTTGCAACCTCTGTGCACACACCAAGATGCCATGTGATAAGCCCCTCAGCACCTTAATACCTCTGGAGACCCTGTCCAGACCCTGGGCCTTGATCACCCTGGACTCCCTGACTCTGATGGCCACATAGTGGTCTTGACTGTGTCAGATCAACTAACCAAAATGGCACACTTTACCCTCTGTAACAGCCTGCCCTCTTCTGAAACCACCGCTAGTGATTCATTTGGTCCATCTACATGGGCTTCCAGACTGTATCAACTTGGACCAGGGCCCGCAATTTGTCTCACACTTCTGGCAAGAAGCGCTCTGGCTAATGGATGTTTACACTTTTACCTCCTCCACATATCACCCCCCAGATCGGCAGATAGAGAGGGTGAACTGAGTATTAGACCAATACCCTAACTCTGGTTTACAGGACTTGGCCTTGCAATTCCTCCAACTCCTGCCTGATGACTACCATCCCTGGTGGGCAGACCTCAGCCCAGCTGTGACTGCTAGGCCAGACTGCCTATGCCCCAGTCCCTTACAGACTTGCTCTCTGAGCAGGGGCAAGTTATTCATGCATGACCCAGCTTCCCCACCTCAGAGGTGTTGTGAAGCCTAATGTTTGCACAGTCCTTAGAGATTCTTGGATGAGAAGCACTAAATACAAAGCATCGTTACTGGCTTCAAACAATTTTTATGACAGTAATAACTCCAACCCATTTTTAGTGACTATTTGGTCACTACATATTAAATTCTTGTATGCAGCCTGTGCTAAACTGAGAAAGATACAGGTCCAATTTCATCCCTGCTTTAGCAACACTGAAGCCTGTTTGTGTCAGAAGCTATCACAGAGGTAGCAGTGAATTGACGATCCTAATTTTCCATGCAGTTCCTGTTGACAGAGGCAGACACAAGACATAGCGATAGGAAATGACAAACCTCTGGAGTCCTAAGTTCGGTTTAAACTTAAAATTGGATTTTTATTTGAAACATTTGTCTTTGTCCCCCACAAGGAACTATCACATTCAGCACCATTTGATGCATTCCACTACCTCCAGGAGCCACAAATCAATTGAATTGTAATAAAGTCTGACCTAGAAACACACTGTACTACATAACACCATCTCTGAATGGATCTCTCAATACCAGATGGAGCTCTTTTGTCTATTTTGGCTTCATAAGCATATCCGGAGAGCAACTGATCTTAAATGACACTTTCCCCTACACAGAGAGCCTTGAGAGAAACCAGGAATAAACAAATCAACTTCCTCTGTGCCTTAAATGAGGACACTGTGGTTAAAAGCTGATCTACTGCTATAACAAAGATAAGATGCTGTTTCTTAGAATCTTCGTAGTAGGACACAGTGGAAGTGAGCATAACAGGACAGACTGCATGGAAATGAAGCATAGTCAAACACTTTGTCTATAGGAGTTTCATTTTAATTTGAAGCTGTTTATTCCCATTTCTTTTGATCTTCACATCACTAACTAGTCTCCAAAAAAATACTGACAGACCAAAGTTCATTAAAATGTGTGATATTGCCAGCATTCTATTCCATGGGAAATGAAATGCTGATTTCACACTGACTTAGCATTCCTCTTCCTATTTGCTCTCATAGCTGACATTTGTCTTTCCTCTAGATATCCAAGCCCAGTGTCTGAACTAATCAAGTATGCCTGAACACTGAACAACTTGGGCATATTGGAACAATGCAAGCGTATTCCAAGTAGGCAACGAATGAGGAGAGCATGTAGTAATAGCAACATACACAATCATGTTCACACACACTGGTTTAGAAAGGAAAAGAAAACTAAACAGCTGTTTTTTCCTCAGTAAAATGGGGTATTTTTCAACATCTCAGGAATGACAGCAGACTGACACAGTTGCTAAATAGTCACTGAGAACCTCCTGGGACAACACTATTTACAAGTAATATGCACTACTGAATGGAATTCTGGATTCCTCTGAAAATGCTTTCTCAGCAGGGAGACTCCATTAGGATCTGATGGGCATATACTTTATAAATCAATTTCCTGTGATTACAGAATGGAGGCGGACATTAAACTCTTAGTTTTTCTACCAACCCAAGCTCTGAGCTCCCCAACAATTCAAGCAGACTGCCTGTTTTAAATATAGTCTGCTTGAATATTCAATCAGCTATTTTGTATTAAAGTTAGTACCTTCAGGAACAAAAAGTTGTGCAATAGTTACCCACTTAGCCATGTGACTTTTAAATTTATCATACTTCTCTCCTACCTTGTCATGCTAATTGCCAATGCAATACAAATAAAACTTATAATGGACGGACAATACCATGCACAAAATTTGCCACTCTCTTTAACAATTACCCTCCAAAAGTTTCCTTCATATCCCATCTCATCAACCCACCTTCCCTTGCAGTCCTGTTGACTTTGCAACTTACTTAGAGAGCTACCAATTCTGTTTCCTAGAAGATTGAATAGGGAAGCAAAGTTCCAAAGCATATGGAAAACTGCTAGCAGCCCACTTCCAAAAAATACTGAGCAAAAGATACAGTCTGATTGTATTGTGCTACCATATATGAATGAAAAACACAGCTGCAAGGGAATCTTATCAAAACATTGAAGTTCTTCAGTGAAAGTGAACTAGGTGTACCTTGGTTTCTAAGGATATGGTATTGTGTGCAGCAAAATTGGAAGCTAGAGATTTATACTTATACAGTAACTCCTAACTTAACGTTGTAGTTATGTTCCTGAAAAATGTGACTTTAAGCAAAATGATGTTAAGCGAATCCAATTTCCCCATAAGAATTAATGTAAATTGGGGGTTAGGTTCCAGAGAAATTTTTTTCACCGGACAAAAAACTATATATTATCTAGATATACACACAGTATACGTTTTAAACAAACAATTGAATATTGTTCACAGCTATGATGATTGTGAAGCTTGGTTGAGGTGGTGAAGTTAGAGGGTGGAAGAGGGAGGGATATTTCCCAGGGAATGCCTTGCTGCTAAATGATGAACTAGCACTAGGCTGAGACCTCAAGGGTTAACACATTGTTGTTAATGTAGCCTCTCATCGAGACAGCATGAACAGAAGGGAGGGGAGACAGCATAGCAGACAGAGACAGACACACACCCTGTGTGGGGCGGGAAGAGAGAGAGGGAGATGCACACTGCCCCTTTAAGTAAGCTGACCTACTCTTAAGTGCATTGTCTTTTGAAGTGGATCAGGAAGTTGAGACAGCAGCTGCTGCCCCAGGCTCTCTCTGTCTCTCTCCGTCCGTGTCCCCGCCCTGCTCTATATGGAGAAGGGATAAGCGGGGTGCAGGGGTTAGGGGGACACTCTGACATTAGCCTCCCACTTTCTCCCCACTGCACAGCAAGCAGGAGTCTCTAGGAACAGCTCCAAGGCAAAGAGCAGGAGCAGCACATGGCAGTGCGGGGAGGGACAGTTGAACTGCCAATTGATAGCCTGCTGGGCGGCTGCAGCACAAGGAACTTAGGGGAGCAGGGAGCTGATGGGGGAGCTGATAGGAAGGCTGCCGGTCCACCCTGGTTCCAAGCCCCCACCAGCTAGCGCCAAGGGGCTGCTCTTCCTGCAAGCAGTGGACAAAGCAGGTGGCTGCCAAACGTTAGAAGGGAGCATTGCACAACTTTAACCAAGCATGTTCCCTAATTTATCAGCAATGTAACAACGAAACAACGTTAGTCGGGACGACTAAGTGAGGAGTTACTGCACAGGTTTAATCTAGATATGTTAGAAGGATGCCCCCCTATACTTCCCCAAACACACACACCGCACATTCTTATTTTTGAATAGTCCTACCAACGTAGTGGAACCTACTCTGTAAGTAAACAGACAACTTTCTGTGCTGACAATTTCAATGTTAATCCAAAGGGCCAAAATTAATTTATGCCTGGAATTGCATCCACTTATAAACAGCTGCCTTCTCAGATTCAGATTCTTAGCGAGACTGAGAGATTAAGAACCTAATCCTGTGAGATGCTCAACACCATCCACTTTCATAGTGCTCAGCACTTTACAGGACCACACCCTCAGAAGGTAAAGATTACTTTGAGAGGGAATGGAGACACTTAACTCGTATGAAGAAAAATATGTTCATTGAGCATTGCTTGATTCACATCACTCCATATCAGATACAAGAACAGGTATGCAGACATGAAGCACCTTACAGTTTTACCTGAACAAAGTTCATGCCTTCTCCTGAAAAGGGCCAACTAGTTCTACATATGCTAGGATAGAAAGATGACTTAGTAATTAAGTAACTTCAATGTTAATGTGCTGTTACAGATTGTTTTAGTTTGACAGCAAAAACCTTGTGTTAAGGCTAGAATTTTCAGAGCCTTAGTATTAAATATTTAAGCTGCAATCTCCTGCTCTTGGAAATGAGGCTACATGTTCATCCAAACGTTATTATTCAGAAACCACTGACCTGAAAAACGTGCTTCTCTTTGCTTCAGTATCACCACTCTGGGTGCTTTTAGCTGTGGTGCATCACCAAAAGGCAATTTCCTTTCTTTAGTGAAAGCAACATCAAATTGTCTGTTATACAGCTAACACTGGATTAGCTAGATAGGTGATATCAGCTCTTTCAGGGATGTAACTGACAATTCTTTTAATTGAAATTCTGCCCTATTTCTGAGCTATGGAAAATATCCTTTCAGAAAAGAGACTGTAAACCACAAAATAATTAATTGCATACTGCAGGAGATATCAGTTTAAGCAGCCCTATTTGACTTCCAAAAGAGTGTAAACAGATCTCATTGGTAACAGTCAGAAGGTTTCTGACTATGGCTTTGTCTACACTAACAACTTCTGTTAGTATAACTATATCACTCAAGAATTAGGAAATCCACACCCCTGAGCGATGCAGTTATACTGACCTAACTCCCAGTGTAGCAGCGCTATGTTGACAGGAGGTCTTCTCCCATTGATGTAGCTACCACCTCTTGGGGAGATGGATTACCTATGCCAACGGTGGAGCTGCGCCACTGCAGCCTTTTACATGTAGACAAGCCCTAGGTATTTTAGTTAAACTACATAAAAATAATTCCCTATGATAGAAAAATGACGGTATAAAAATATACAGCTCCAGGATACTTAAAATCAGGACATTACACAAGAGCCCCTCCTAAAACAAGCATTAAGTACCAAGCATCTGCTTTTTTCCCCCTATGGGTTATTTGTTTTGCAAAAGAGTATTTTCTCATTGAAGGGAAGAGTCACAACCCACTTTCCAGCTAAAGCCCCAGAGCACTAACAAGACTGATAGAGGCATATGAAATCACAGTTTTAAAAGGAATGGTTAAAGAGCCCGATCCCTTGAGAAGCCACCGACCCCTTTCTGTGCAAGCTGGTATCCATCCATCCCTCTTCCTTTTCCGGGGTATGTGCATGCAAGCACCAGCTTCCTTCTCAATCCCTCTTGCACTGTTGGGAGATGGGGAAGGAACCATTCTCCCCCTCTGACTCAGTCTCTTCTTGTCTCACCCAGTCTGACTCCCCATGTCACTCAGTCTAGTGGCAACTTTCCATGTAATCTCAGCATCTACAACAGGAATGTGGTAGCAACAGCCAAAGAGTGAACATCCTGTGAGGTTAGCGAAATCAGTCACAAGACTAGCCACATAGTCTGAGAAGTGCACACAAGTGACGCAGTACAGAGGATGCCTATGATTTCCTTAATCTCTTAGTATATTGTATAACTACCTCTGACAAAAAACCCAGTGGGGCCTTATTTAGTATATCAGTCCTGAGTACCCTGAAGTCTATGGGTCATACTGGTATGGAAGGGGAACCAGGCCCACAGTCTCCTCATTCCCTGCCACATATTTAGGTGCCTCTTTTATCAAAGGCAAACAGGCTGGTTGACAGTGAAAGTTATTTTCTTCCATAAATGGAGGAAGTGCAGGAAAATTGATTTAAAAATATAGAGGCAATCTAGGTTATGGGTTATAGTAAGGGAAATAGTTCCTGCTGCATCAGAGTCTGATTGCTCCTCCTACTTCACCCAACTCTCTTCAAGAGATTTCAATGGTGTTTCTGCTGATCTACCTCAGTATAAGAACAATGACCCAATAAGAGGATCCTCCTTCCAATGGCTGGACACATTGTATCTGTTTCTCATATACATAGTGGAAATGAATAATTCCATTGAAACTCAGGGCCTTACAACATATCATAAGAGATAAGCCTCCTGTAGGTGCATCTCAGATGTTACAGCCATTAAGACTAACCAGGATGTCATGCCTGCATGCTGGCTGCATTAGGAGTGCTCCTGCGACTCCAAACAGCGAGTAACCTACGTTACCTACGTAGTCTCCTGAAACAAGAGTGCTTTGATTTCAGCACAACTTCAGAGGGGGCCCAGAAATGCTCATTTTGTTTCTGGTCATTGCTCTTCTGCTGTTGTATAAATAGACAAAGCACCATTTGTTATCTTTTGTGACATGTGTCTCAGAACATTTCTGAAGGGCTGTAACATGCTGTTGTTGAGAGTTAGTAACAGGGGTGTCAGACTGCAAGATAAATAACAGACAGAACTGCTTCTTTAAAAATGTCAGGAGACCATAGTAGTGCAGGAAAACTGAATAATTCTGAAGTTACTTTGTCTGCTTGCTTCTCCAAAAATGCAAACTCTGCTCTTTCTCCAGAGGCTGGATTGCTTGCTGTTTAATCCTCTCATTAGAACACAATCCGTATGCCAGCATGCATCTTGTGTCCCCAGTTGTGAGTCTTAACCGAACTGTGAACTCTTCTGGCAGTCTGCAATGTAGTTCAGTAGAGAAGAGTCTCTGTGCCAGGTCATGCTCCTGATAAATACTTTAACTCTGCACAGGACTGCAATCGCAACGGATGAACCTGGATTCTGGGTTGCAAAATTAGTTGGAGTTAATAAACTCCACCGCCTCCCCCAACATAAATATACTGTATATATCTCCATGTGTCCAAGAGTGATTTGATTTAAAACAGATCAATTTACCCTAGCTGAAGGGAAACCACTGCTATTTTTTTAGGGATGGACCTTCCACACACACACCTGGGTGCTCTATATTCTATGTTTCTTCACTAGAATTTCTCCCCAGTCTTGCAGATGGAGAAGACAGGTCCTACAAGGCAGACCACTTGTTTTTATCTCTGCTCCATTTTCCAATCAAGAGATTCATTAGATTTTTTTTGTCCTCTGCCTTCTTGCAGTCTCCCTCTGAAGGAGAGTGAGAGCCCAATACATGAGTTCACATCAAACTTTGAGACCACAGTACTGGAAAATATTTGAGAAAAAGCAAAACTAGTTTACTCATCCCTACTCAAGATGGTATTTTCTAATAATGGAACCATTTCACCCATTTGCAACATGTCTGTTTACTGAAAGTTGTCATGACAAATAAATTAATGTGCCATGTAGCTGACAAATTAAATCTTAGTTGGATTATGCCAGTGGAATTCTGAGTTCCCTGAGCAATAATCCTGAAGCTTTCAGTGAACTTTTTTCTTATATATGGCTATGTCATTCCAAGCCTTGCACATGAACCGGCCATGACTTGCTTGGTGTTCTTAAACTTCCGTAGTCTTCTGATAGAACAGGAAAAGTGCACTTACCTATTGTCTATGCTGAAAACGTAATGAAACTTTGTTCTCTATGGTTCAACTCAGAGTACTAAAGGTTTTCTAAATACA
The DNA here is from genome assembly GCF_020497125.1 of Mauremys mutica. Taxonomy (NCBI): domain Eukaryota; kingdom Metazoa; phylum Chordata; order Testudines; family Geoemydidae; genus Mauremys; species Mauremys mutica. The sequence goes on from NC_059082.1 coordinate 64,075,073, forward strand.
CCAGCCAGCCAGTTTGCCGGCTAATATACAAACATAGCAAGAAATTACCAGATGGGGCACTTGTGGTACAATGATTATTAGCATGAGTGTGGAGTGAGCATGTTACTTATGACTGGAGAAGCAGAGCATATGGATCTATGTATATAATCACATTTGGTATTGCCTTAAATACCAAAAATAAGTTTGAAATTAAAGAGTTTGCTTCCGCAGCCCTTGTGGGAGTAGGCCATTGAAGTCAATGGGACTGCTTATGGGTAAAGACCACTCACATAAGTAAGAGCTGTAGTATAAAATCATACACCCCACATAATACATAGCACTCATGCAGAAATAAAGCACTTCACAAAGGTGAGTAAGTCACCCTCGTTTCGATGAGGAAACTAAGGCACAGAAGCTAAATGAGCTGTACAAGATATCACTGAATCAGTGGCAAAGCTGGGAATAGACTCAGAATTCATTATCTCTACCCTTAGTCTCAGATCCTATCCCCTGGGACACTATGGCTCCATGCACAATAGTTCTTAAGATAACAGTGAGTTTTGTACTGGTTAAAGTATGGTACCAGGCATTAACTTGGAAGCAATACACAATATGGCTTAATGTCCTTCATGCACATACTAATGACCTCTTATGCACAATTCAGGAAACAAAAAGACAAAATACTAATCTATGGCTTAAGGGTTAAAAGAATGCAGTTTAACAGCAATAAAACCATGATAGCATGGAGCATATTCCTGGGAGTTCAACATTCACGAAACTAAATAAAGCCCATGAGCATTAGCTACATTTAAAATATATATTTTGACCTGAAGCCATATGACAAGACTACGTAACAGTTCTATTCTAGATGGGAACTCAGGGCCCCCACTGTGCCAGATTTCCTCATTAGAGCCCATAGACTATGCCCTGACAAGATAGCTTCAAAGGAGCTGTTCTGACCTATTTGTAATAAATCTGTTCTCAAGGCTAAATCATGCCCTATATAAATAACTTGGAAGGATGGGACAAGAGCTGCAATTCTTTAAATCCTGTCATGCCTGGGTTTCGTGGCTCCATCCTCTCCTGGGTCTCATTTTACCTTTCAGACTGCTCCTTCACGGGCTCATTTTGGTAGTCCTCCTCTGCTTATCTCTTGGTGGGGACCCCTTGTAGCTCCATCTCTGTACCCTCTCTTACCCTTCTACTCCCTATCGCTGTGTGACTTCATTTGCAGACACGCATTTTTGTGCTGACTCAATTGCTCTCTCTTCTCTGGTTCTGTCTCCCTCCAACCAAGCTTAAAATCTTATCCAGTTTTAACATTTCCCTCTCCCATCATCAACTGAAGCTGAACATGGCCAAAACAGAGCTCCTTATCTTGCCCTGAAGCCCCCTTCCTCTATCACTGTTCACTGCCATCATGTCACTCAAGACTAATCTTGACTAATTAGCCCTCTCTTTTGACCCATGCATCCAGATCTTGGGTAAACCTTACCAATTCTTCCTGCACAACATCTCTAAGATCTGAACTTTCTTCTCTGCCCATATGGTCTGACCACCTAATAAATAAAAGTTTGTGCAAGATAACCTGGCTGAGGCCTTCAGGTGTTATTGCAACATAAAAATTTAAGACTCAAAAAAGCAACTTGTTGGAATGAGGGAGGATGAATTTAGGAGGCATCCTTCCTCTAGCTCCATGGAAGCCCTCAGAGTTGGGGATTCTGTCCTGTGGGTATAGGGAACCCACGCTACTAATCCCTTCAAACTCACAGGATCTTCAAGATTATGTTGACGGATATCTGCAGTGGGGGAGCTCATGCTACCTGCTCTTTCTTCAAGGCCCAGTTCCTCCCCTGATGGAACAATCCCGGGAACAAGTCCCAGAATTCTGCTACTGCTTGGCAGAGGGGTGGTACTCATGTTGGAAAAAGGGGTAAGAGTCAACTAATACCCCAGCCCTCCAAACACCTCAAACTAAGTATATCTTTTGAATCCTCTCCTACAAGTAAGTTATGCACCTATTAATCTGCCTTGGCAGACTGCTCTTCAACCAAGGCACAGATGGGCCTTCAAGCTACACTATTTAAAAACCAGGTATCTGTGCAATAGCCATGCCAGAATATAGCATTCATATACTGGGTAAAATAGGAGTACACAGGTAACAAGCTTGTTTTTAAATTGAACAAAAGGCAATCATACTTGTATGCACCAGCTGTGCTGCAGCTGCCTTCCACAGTTCTCTGCCAGGTCCCATTAAGATTAAGGGATTGAGAAAACTATGCTCCATTTTAAACAAAGATTTTGTCCCAAACCCCAAGCCTGTCTCCTGATATCGCTAATCCTCTAGTTTTTCTAATCTGTGCCTTATATTGTTCCTGGGTCTTCTTATGCAGATGCACAGTGGTGGGGGAGGGAGTAAGGAGCTTATGCCCCTTGTACAGGCAACATAAAGTCTGGGCAGTCCCTGTGATCAGGAAAGCACCAGGACTTCTCCCTAACTATGATGCCAGGGGCATGCCGTGCTCCAAGGAGTTAGGAGAGGGAAAGGCAGTACAGTAACGCCTCACTTAAAGTCGTGCCGGTTAACATTGTTTCATTGTTACGTTGCTGATCAATTAGAGAACATGTTCGTTTAAAGTTGTGCAATGCTCCCTTATAACGTTGTTTGGCAGCCGCCTGCTTTGTCCACTGCTTGCAGAAAAAGCAGCCCATTGGAGCTAGCTGCTAGGGGCTTGGAACCAGGGTGGACCGGCAGCCCCCCATCAGCTCCCCTAAGTTCCCTGTGCAGCAGCCGCCCAGCAGGCTATCAATTGCCCAGCAGTTCAGCTGTCCTTCCCCACACTGCCATGTGCTGCTCCTGCCAGTCTGCCTTGGAGCTGCTCCTGGGAGCCTCCTGCTTGCTGTGCGCGGGGTGGGGAGAAGAGGGGGGCTAATGTCAGGGTGTCTCCCTTCCCTCTGCTCCTGCCCCCCGCTTACCCCATCTCCATAGAGCGGGGGGTGGAGGGGACACGACAGGGCTCAGGACAAGGGAGCTTGCTGGCAGCAGCTGCTGTCTCAACGTGCTGATCTACTTAAAAGGGCAGTGTACTTCGAGTAGGGTCAGCGTCCTTAAAGGGGCAATGTACATCTCTTTTTCACACACACAGTATATGTCTCTGTCTCTCTCTGCCATGCTGTCTCCCCTCCCTCCCTCTGTGCTGCCTTGTAGAGTGTGAGGCTACATTAACAACAATGTGTTAACCCTTGAGGGCTCAGCCGAGTGCTAGTTCATCATTTAGCAGTGAGGCATTCCCTGGGAAATAGCCTACCCTCTTCCACCTTCTGACCCCACCACCTTAACCAAGCTTCACAATCATCATTGCTGTGCACAGTATTAAATTGTTTGTTTAAAACTTATACTGTGGATAGATAGATAGATAGATAGATAGATTCTTTCCCTACCCCGCCCCCATTTACATTAATTCTTATGGGGAAATTGGATTTGCTTAACATCATTTCGCTTAAAGTCGCATTTTCCAGGAACAAAACTACAATGTTAAGTGAGGAGTTACTGTGGTAGGAACCACGATTTCACCCCAGTTCTGCACTGGAGATCTGACTGGCTATAAGGGGTAGGGGCTCCACAAAGGGCATGCCACATGCTTTCAAAGCAATGCACTTTAGGGAGCACACCACAAATAATGCTTCCAATATTCAGCCTGGGACAACATGGACCAAACGCAGGACTATGTGCACAATCCAGCCCAAATGCTCTATACTGGGTCCCTCTTTTCTAAGCTTGTTACCAAATGACCTTTTATCGCCTTTTTCTTTGCTATGTGTTTCTACAAATAAGGCCAGAAGGGACCATTGTGATCATCTGTTAAACCTACTGTGTAACCCAGGTCATATGACTTCCTGAATTAATGCCTGTTTGAAGTAATGTCTCTTTCTCTAGAAAAACATCCAAGCTCCCTTTAAAAATTTCCAGTGATGGAAAACCCGCTGCATCCCTAGACAAGCTGTTCCAATGGTTAACTACCCTCACTGTTAAAAAATGTGCTTTGTTTCTAGTCCAGCTTCAACTTCCAGCCATTGGATCTTGTTACACCCTTGTCTGATAGCCAGAAGACCCCTCCATTATCAATTTTGTTCCCCAGGTGGGTACTTATGAACTGATAAAATCACACTTTAACCTTCTCTTTGTTAAGCTCCATAGATCGAGCTCCTTAGGTCTTTCACTATAAGGTATATTTTCCAATCCTTTAATTATTTTCATGGCTCTTCTCTGAACCTTCTCCAATTCTGCAACATTCTTCTTGAATTGCAAACATCAGTACTGGACACAGCATCCCAATGGCAGTTGTACAAAGGTAATATAACTTCTCTCCTACTCGATATTCACTGTTATATATTGTTTTACTCCATTTTCCCGCAGCATCTCACTGGGAGCCAATGTTCAGCTGATTATCCACCAAGTCTTTCCAAGTTTTTTTCAGAGTCACTGCTTCCTAGAATAGGAAGTATGGTCCTGTAAATATGGTCTGCATTCTTTGTTCCTACATGTAGGACTTTACATCTGGTTGTATTAAAACTCATATTCTAGTTTCTTAATCAAAATATCATGCAGTACCAAGTTAAATGCCTTACCGAAGTGTAGGTAATATTATATCAACACTATAAACTTTGTCAACTAGGCTTGTAATATCAAAATATATCAAGTTAGTTTGACAAGATCTAGTTTCTATAAACCCATGTTGACTGACATTAAATTACCCTCCTTTATTTCATTTATTAATAAAAGTCCCACATCAGCCATTCCATTTTGCATGGGATCAACGTTGGACCAACAGTCCTACAAATTATTCTTTTTAAATATTGGCACTACATTAGGTTTCTTCAAGCTCTCTGGAATTTCCGTAGTGTTTCAAGACTTACTGAAGATCAACATTAATGGTCCAGTCAGTTCCTCAGGCAGTTCTTAAAACTCTTGAATGCAAATTATCTGCACCTGCTGACTGGAAAGTGTCTAACTTTGGTAGCTGCTGTTAAACATCTTCCTAAGTTACTGTTGTAATGGAAAATATGTCATCATCCTCACGCACCATTTACCTAGCCAGTGATTCACTTCTAGAATCTTCTGTCTTCTGTCTTTCTTCATTTGCAGAACAAGGATCGCCGAGAAGACCACTTGGATGTCTACTTCAGCACTCTTACGAGTTCCCTGAAGTCATCTATAATCTGTGCCAGTGTCATTAATGCCAATGTGCCTCACCTTGTTTGCCAACTTCAGAAGCCACATCTCATGTCTCAACTCCATGAAGGCAGCACACCATCCTGTTGTCTGTCTGTACCCCAAAGAATATTCTCCCCTCCCCCAAATCTTCTTAGTATAGAATGCCCAACAAGGATAGTTTGTATTCCTTGGATGGTTGGATCCATCCCCTCACTACCAGGCAAGTGATAAACCACTCAGTCTTCAAACACCAGGACTGATCAGAGACCTAAGACCCAGGGCCAGATGGCCCTCATCAAGACACAAACAGACCTGTCTCACCAACCCTGTTCTGGGACCTACAGCCCAACCACATGATCCTCACAGAAACAGACCAAACACACAGTTCTTCAAGTCCCTCTAGAGCCAAGCATGGGACCCACATTTGCTGCTCGAGTTGAGCTTTCTTAACACTGTTTTGAACTTGAGTAATGCAGATGACTTTCTATTATAATATGGAGGGTTTGTACGCATGTGTTCTCCTTGTGTTGAATCCATTTCAGACTTGGGCAGCTGCTCTAGCTTTATTTGAACTCTTTGAATCAATTATAGCTTAGTACTTTCTTACAAAGTCTGGCTGATCAGGAGGCAAGGACAATGAGGCCTCCAGTGGCTTATTCCATATGCTATTGACTTTCAATAGCACAAAGAAGTGCAACAGCAGCATAAACATTTCAGTTCCCTATCCCCATATAATTCATCATAAGGATTTTATAGCATACAAATGATCAAGAACTTACAGTAGAAACTGTAGAATGGACATCACTGACTCCTTTCAGGCTCAGCGTTACGTCTGGCTTTCTGAGCCTCCTCCATGGATGGACTTTTTTCTGCCCATTCCATCTGGCAGAGTTCACAGAGGGTTCTGCAGCTAAAGGGATAGCCTCTATCCTGTAATATAGGATGAATTGCAAACAGCATATACTACATATAGTCATGATATTTAGGAAGGGAGAATAGCTGCTGCTAGACAAATAAAAATAACTCACTACTTAGAAATGTCATTCTTCTCTGGGAAAGAACCACTGATAAGTGAGATGTTGACACTGGTTTGATTCTACATTGTTAGTGTTCAGGTATCAAGTGATGTTTTGAAATGCTTGGCACGCATACTGTTCAACTGACTCCAACTGTAGTATTAGAGAAAATAAATGACAGGCTTATTTGGAGTTAGCTGCTGACCATCGACAGATGGGTGGGGACATGGAGTAGATGCTCCACTGGCCGACATCTGCTACACAGTTAAGAGTACTGACACCAAGCATCTTCTGTATCCAAATAGGAACAATGAACTACTTTTGGCTAATTTCTTAGCTTCATGGGGCCGTATGTTTCCCTAGCATTTGGAACTGTGGGTTGAGGTAGAGCTTCCTGACTTACTACAGAATTTGGGAACAAGAGACAATGTGCAAGACAAAACCACCTAGTCCAATGCAACAGCAAATGACAGCACAAAAATGGTTCCACGCAGGAGATCCTCTGCAAAACCACAGAAATCATAAATGTGCCACACCACAACGGTTCTCAAACTGTGGGCCAGGACCCCAAAGTGGGTTGTGACCCCATTTTAATGGGGTCTCCAGGGCTGGCTTAGACTTGCTGGGGCCTGAGGCCGAAGCCCAAGTCCCACCATCCAGGGCCGCTACCCTTGGGTTTCAGCCCTGGGCGGCGGTGCTCAGGTTACAGGCCCCCTGCCTGGAGCTGAAGCCCTTGGGCTTCGGCTTTGTTCCCCCACTCCCACCCAGGGCAGTGGGGTTCAGGGTTTGGCTTTGGCCCCCCAACTGGGGCAGCCGGGCTCAGGCTTCGTTCCCCCCTCCTGGTATCATGCCAGGAAGCGCTTTAACATGGCTTGTGTAGTCGCTGGAAAGAGCTCTCCCAGCGCTCTACAAAAACCACCTCCATGAGAGGCGTAGCTACCAGCACTGGGAGTGAGGTTCCCAGCGCTGGTGCACTGTCTACACTGGTGCTTTACAGCACTGAAACTTGCTGACCCCAGGGTGTTTTTTTTCACACCCGTGAGCAAGAAATTGCAGCGCTGTAAATTGCCAGTGTAGACAAGTCACTAGTTACCACTGCCCAGACCAGCAGTGGTTTATTAAGTGGGACAGTATAAATGTTTTCAGTGGCTGCTTAAGTATACTAAAGCCATTTGCAAATAACTGGTGTATGGCCTTTGTCTCAGATGCCCTGTTCCACAAGCTGCCAGTTGAATAGTAGTTCTATGGGATTTTTCCACTTCCCAACAAATATTTCTTTCCACTTGATACAAACTGTTCCTTGCGAGGATTTTTTCCATACTGCAGCACTCACCTCCTCAGAGAACATAAAGAACTGTTCCTGAGGAAACAGATCTACCAGCTTGACATACATTTCTGCCCCTTTGTTTCTTTTGAATTTCCTTAAATCTCCCATTTTATTAACATAATCCCTGTGACTTAATTTATCAAGTTTTTTGAGGTTTCTAAACTTAAGGAGGAACACCTCCGGAGTAACTTGAAATCTTTAACACAGACCCCTTACAGAGATCACATTTCAAGCATCATTTACAACCCTATCACTAAACACTTGTAAAGCTTAACCAGTCAGTCTGGGGAGTAAAACAGTCATTCTCTGGTCATCAGTGATTCTATGCACCCTGCAACTCTTTTCAAAGGTAGTCAAATATTCTTTGATGCTATTCATCACCCTGTAACGCAAACACAGTTTCTTCCAGCTTTGTGACCCCAGAGGGGAAGCTACACATGGGTTGAGGGTTTTGTATTTGAATTTCCAGCTTTTTCATTTCGTACTCCTGTTCCTTCTCTTCTTCTCTGGCTTCTGCCTCCCACTTTCACTCCTCTGCTTCCAGCTTTTTCTCAAGCTCTCTCCTTTGCATCCGTCTCTGTTATTTCCAGTTCTTTGATCTCTATCCTGGCCAGTTCAAGCTCCAGACCGACCTCACTGGTGACTGTATCAGGCTGGCTTTGTAAACCTGCACCTTCCTTAGTCTCAAGCCCTTTTGGGGGATCAATCAGATCTCCTTGCTGCTTATGTTCCATAAACAGAGATCTCATCCCTTCTACATTTTTCCCTGTAGCGTTTAAGCCGCATTCTGTACACAGTTTTTCCAACTGAGCTCTGGAATGTTTAGCATGTATCTTCTGCTAATCCTGTCTTTTCCTTTATTCTATTTCCCTTACTGGAAATAAATACATGGAAAATAACAAACTAACTTTTTTCTTTAACTGTTTCCAACCTTCTCACTTTTGAATCTCTCAGGGTCCATATTAACTAGTATATAAGTGCCTGGAGCGTGACCCTGAGTTAATCAGCGAACAGGGCGTAGCTCCTGCCAACTACATCACTTGGTGCTCCCTGGAGGTATTCAGGGTTGTGAGGCACCTCATCACCACTCGCCCTTAGCATGAGCAAGTCTGACATGTGCCTGCTATGGGTCAGCTCCCTGACTCCACTGTCCTCTCTGCGAAAACCAGACACCTGGCAACCCTGCTTAGGACATGGGATCAGACTTCAACGATAACTCCAACTTCTCTTTTCTTCAAAAGGGACAGTTACTACCATCTTTGATACCATCGAAAAGACTGTCAAACAAAGGGGGCTTCCTTCTAAAACTCTCTCCAGCTACAGGGAGAATGAACAAAGGATATTGTTAAAATGGAAGCCTTCTTTAATACTTCCTTTTCTATGTCTTTATCAGAAGGTTTAAATGATGTTTAATGGAGTGTTTGCCAGGGTACAAAACAGGCTGAGGTCTCTGTATACCAAACCCCAAACCATGTTTAACACTGTTTAATGTGGGACATGGACAGGTCTTGTTAATACCTTTGACTCATTGGCAGGGCCGGCTTTAGGCCGATTCCCCTGATTCCCTGGAATCGGGCCCCACTCCGCGCCTAAGAGGGCCCCGTGCCTTAGGCGCCTTTTTAATTTTTAATTTTTTTTTACATACCCAGTGGCAGTCCAGGTCTTCGGTGGCACTTCGGCAGCAGGGGGTCTGGAGCGAGTGAAGGGCCCCCGGCCGCCGAAGTCAGGTATTCAAATCGGGCCCTGCAGTTCCTAAAGCCAGCCCTGCTCGTGAGCTCATATAGCCATCTGAATTAATACAACAGTTAACAGCAGGCAGATTTATATCTGCAGGAGGCCCTGCTGATAACAGGATTAAGTCACTCATCCTGTGAAGTAAACTTAATGCAGAACAGGCGTAAACAGCCCTGAAAACTATTTAATCACCTCTCTAGAAAAGTGACACTTACAGGCTTGCTACCTATTATAAGATCTTGTAAGGACCTGTACTTTCTACACCACATAGAAAATCATTATGAATCATGAGTAATATGAAAAGCTATTCTTTTAGTCAGTGAACCTGGTTGGAAAATATCACCTATCTCTAAATTTAGAGTGCCATTGTCTCCCCTTTGACTATAGTTGTGCTCTGCATTTATTCGTATGCAGTGGCTTTCCTGCAGAGCAATGCAGAATGTGACATAGATTTATACAATGATGTAAGAACACAGTATTTCAAATGGAAATAATCTAAACAATTAGAGGGGAAATGTTGCACAGAATAGAAGGAGGAAGCTTTGTACACTGCAAACAAAAACAAATTCCTGTTGGGCCAGTGACTCCTCTGAATTCAAATAAGGTAGGCCAGTGAAGAGAAGATCAGAATTGGATCCTTATTTTTCCAAGAACTAGAATGATGACTTGTCTTTTTTATTAGTAGTTATTTTTCTTACCCCACATTCCTAATTTACTATTTGCCAATAGCATTACATTCCAGTTCATGACACCTGTGCCTAATAAATAAATACTGCAATAAAATGTATGCAACATTTTTCTGCTTTCTGTTCTCAAATAATATTCTACAGGTTAATCTCATCACTGCAGTATCACCATTTCCTTCCAAGGAGTTACAATAGTACATGGATTTGGTCCAACATGTTTAAGAACATAACCATGCTACAGGGACACGATGCATGATACTCACATGGTGTGGACTGGAGACAAATCAGGGCAGGGATGGTACAGGTGTAATGAAAGGCACACAGTTTGACCCTCCAGGAAATGGAGGCAAAGAATAAGTGGAGAAAATGATAGTAAACTAAGCAATAAAAACACTATTTGCAGTATTTCCAGAGAACATGGATTATCCTATACTCCAGTGCCAGATTTGCCAGTTTTGTATGGATAACTGTGCCTGTTTAATTGAACAAACCACAGAATTGAGCCATCCTAGTCAAAAAAGAAATGGAATTGGTGCGTCAGTGAGAGGTGATTTTTTTTCTCCTATCAGATATTTCACTGTGTAAAGGAGGCTTTTAGTTTTACAGTGAAGATGGAGTCATGGAATTTATTGCGGATTTCATGAAACATACTAAAAAACTTTGAAAACAAAGGGAAATGAGAGAAGTTTAGAGCACATCAGCTTGTTTCTTTGTTTTGTTATTTTATTTTTGGAGGGGGAACGGAAAGGCTGCATGCCATGGCATTTGGTAGACAGCAATCCCACCACCCACACTAAGTCCCTACTCGCTGGAGGAAATTAATAGTAAGGCTTTTGGAGTAAAGAGCAGAGTGATGAGAAGCGGATTAGAGGCAGAACTTTGCGGAAAGCATAGAGCAGACGAACTAACGTCAGGCTCACAGAAATTCCATGTCACATTATTTCCCACCAACATGCTTTTCATTTATGACTTGAAGCCCTTTGTTCTACCAAATATAGCTGGCAAGCACCGGCTGCCATAAAATCATGTAGATACAATTATTAAAATACTATTGAACTGGCAGCTTTTTTAGTTTAGAGAAAATTACTCTGCGGCTTGTGCCCCATTATTCACTTACATCACTTCTGTATAAAGTACTGTCATTATGGATTCATTGTTTATATCTTCACAATGTTTAATAGTAATGGCATGTCTCTGCGTAGATCTCACATTCAGTTCAAGTGCCTGTTTGGCTAAGGCTAACCATTAAAATTTCCTTCCACCGAGCTGAATATCAATGACAGCTAACTAGCTTAGATTTTTATATAGCACCTGCCAGTGGATCTGAAGTAATGATACAATGCCAACTGAAATTAGTGAAGAGAGTCCCAGTGACTTTGATAGGCACTGGATTGGGCCCTAAGCACTGGTTTCTATATACAAATCTCATATTTTTCATCCAGAAAGTTTAAATGATATTTAAAACATTCCATACGACATTAGACTACCAACTTTTGGCTTTGTTACATTATTTTATATAATTAGCTGCAAACGTCAAGCTGGTCAGGTGGTTAGCTTAAATTCTGCCTATACCCAGTATGTGGGAAAGAATGCAGTGATGTGGCAGGATCCTCTTGTTTTTATGCATTATACATTCAGTCTAGTTACCTGATCATACTCTTTCCAAAATAATATAATAATATCTTTATATGGATTAATATGAAGGAGGTCACTTGCCATAGTTCACATTTGAATACATGATGTCTAATCAAATCTGCAGAATATATGGTACTTATGTAAACATAGACAGCATTTTCATATTTTTTCTTTGCTTTATAAAAATAGCTCCTGAGTGATCAGTGGGTGAGAACAGATGTTAGCAGTAAAAGTTAGCTAGAGAGTCTGGAGAAAGAAGAATTCTGTTCCAGTCCAGAAACATTTTCAGCTTCAGTGGGTCTTTTTCACTTTGAGTGAATCCTTCCACTTCACTTTTTTCTGTAAATTCTGTTTAAAGTTTTATAAAGTAAAACTACTCCTCTGTCAGATTCTGTAGCTGGACTACACTGACTAACGCTGAGCATTTTCTAAGACCTCCCTTACTCTATCTATAACCTGGCAAAGACATTTTTTCTTAAAACCAGTCTTGGCAAACTGCAGAAAATTTAACAATTGTAGATTGAGAGATTCTAGGGGTGAGTGATTCCTAAGATCCAACTGACATTGAGGACAGTTTAGTCCACTAGTACCCAAAAACATTTTCATGACACAAAACTGGAGTTTGAGGTAACAGGTAGGTCCCATACATACTCCCACCTTCTCCCCTACTCAGCACATATATGGCTTTTCACAATCCATCATAATGTCTCACTGACTCACTACTGTGTTTGACCCTTCAGACCATCAGGCTTGGATCCTGCTTTCATCTGCCCACACAGATGGAACAAACCAGTTAAAAAATCTCCAGCTCTGCAATGCATATTAGAACTAAAGCATCAGATTGACTGAGTGATACACTGCATCAACCTACTTCGCTCACAACTTGCATGGAATAAGGACAAATCAGAGCTGTTACTGTAGGCTGCTAATGTTCCATGTTTCACTGTCCCTAAACAACTTTATCACATTCATAACTGCAGCTGGCCTGCATTATGATCTTCTTTGACAGATATTCAAACTAATGCAGAGCTTACGCATGGATGCGGAGTGATTAGTGATGTCTAAAAAGTTGAGAGGAACAGTTTACAAAACTACACATAGTATTTTGTATTACTGATTAAATGATTCACTATGTAACTACCCAAGCATTTCCTAACTCAAGTGCTTGACTTTGCAACCTACATTTTCTTTTAACATAGATTACTGTGTTTAATATATATTCAGTTAAGGATGGTGATTGGTCTTTCTTTGATTACATATGGTCATAATGAATGACAACCAGTGGGATACCAGCATAATTGAAAATAACCAGGGTGGAATACAACTTCGAATGCCATCCAATGGAAAGTACAAGGAGTCATTGCCCTGAAGAAAACATGCCCAAACCTTAGTTCAAATAGGCTATAACTCAGGTCCCTACCTATTTTGCTTATGAGAAGCTTCTGGACCAATCAGAACTCTGTTTTCTCTGTTTGGAAACAAAACCAGGAAGACAGATGTCTCCTCATTCATCCACCTTCACATTGTCAATTTTGCTACTGTTAAGGCAGAAGTGATGAATTAAGCCACATTTGATGCTCTTATCTGGCATGTATCTGGAGCTGCTTTTTCTTTTGAAAAAAGACTGGCTTTGAAAACAAGCAACATTACAAATGTCAGAGTGAGAAAGGCTGGAGAGAAAGCACACCTCAGCTTGAGGTCTTATCACAACAACAACAAAAGTTGCACAGCTTTAACTTCAGTTTAAAATCACACCGGATCTAATTAAATCAGTGCAAATCTCAGTGTGGACATGTGCATTTCAGTTTAAGAGTGGCTTAATGCAGTTCAGTTTAAACTGATTCCTAATGTAATCATTTCAAAGTTGCCCAAGTCCCATTTTCAAAAGTGATTTGTTCTTAAGTGGCTTGGGAAGCTTTGAAAATTTTACTTAGTCTAAGCTAAACCAAAATAAGTGTCCACTCAATCTCTTGCACTGCTCTAAATATTTAAAATTACAAGTCAAACTAGTGCTACCAACCCACTTGAATTGTCATCTGCTGTATTTTATATATATGGAACAAGAGGTTCTTGCTTCCAATTTTGTTCTTATGACAAATCATTGTAGCTCTCTGTTCGTGAGTCTGGTCAGGCCACACTTCATTTACTGTGAAATGTTGACTAAGACCCAAAAATCAATTCCCCCAGAATTTGGGGAGATGGTTCTGGTCTGGTATCTAGTGCTGCATGCATCACGTGGGTCTGATGCTTTACATTCCTCCGAACAGCATAGATTCCTCATTCTGGAGGAGCAAAGCCCCTGCTGCTCATACACATGAAAACTTTATAAACACTTCTACCCTTCTAATTTTAGCAGCAGTTGTTGATACTGATCCAAGCTGAAATCTCACGATTTGAATCCTCCCATTTTCTTCACCACAGATTTCCTTCTTTCACTGGCACCGGAACCAGGGACACCAGGGTTCCATGCCCCCTGCCCCCACACCTTTTAACAAAAGAAACACATGCACTGTGGGGAAAACACAATCGTACTGTTAAAGGCCAAGATGCACTATGAGATCAGATCGGATGCATTCCTAAATATCCACTGCAAGCCTAGATAATTGTGTAATCGCATGATCAAAACTGAGCTAAATTTATATTTTTTGCTTAATAGATATCGTATTGCATTTATCTGCTACAGCCTGTTGATGGTGTTTGTTAGGTTTCCTAAAAATATATTTTTTATTTATTTTATTTTATATAAAATGTTAGAAGAAATCGTTTTATATGGTAGCGCTTCTCTGGGGACACATTTACCTCCCTTCAAAATTGTTTATTATTTATTTTGCTGATGCCTTTTTCCAAGGAGATTTACAATTTAGGGTTACAATTGTTAAAATATGCATTGTATATAAACAAGGACGATTCAATTTTAATGTTAAAGAACTGCAAGTTACAGTTCAGTAATGAAGAGTGCAATATTAATCAATAGTGGAGTTTACACAGTAAATGCAAGTGAAGTACAATATATGAAGTGCAAAAATGAAATGCAGTCCCGATGTTTAGAACTAAAGTCTTGGGTTTTTTTATTTGTTCATACTATAATTATACTTTAAATATTATAACATGGCTACATTTTGTATTCTGGTTATTTATATTACAGTTGTACTCTGTGGGATATTAAAGTAGTATTTTAATTTCCCTGCCACTTTGGCCTTCACCCAGTGGTGACCTGGAGCCGGTTCCCACAGGTTTCCAAGAACCGGTTGCTAAAATTAGACCTCCGTGGAGAACCGGCTGTTAAAGGGCCAGGGGGTGGGCAAAGAACTCTGGTCAGCGGGCCGGACCATCCTGTTGCTCCCAGGATTCCCAGCTGGGGAGGCTGAGGCCAGCCACTGGCATCAGCTGGGCAGCTCAGCTGAGCTCGGGAGTCGTCCTGCTGCTGCTTTTTGAGAGGCCCGGCAAGGTGGTGGTGGGGGGTCCTGCTGCAAGCTCCAGGGCTGGCCAGAGGGGAGGGGAGCGGGTAAGTGGGGCAATTGGCCCGGGCCCTGCAGGGGCCGCTGGCCCCTCGAGGATGTCTCCCCCAGGCCCTCCCCCGATTCCCCCACCCCAAAGAGCCGCAGCATGGCCAGCAGCTGGGCAGCTCAGCTGAGCTCTGGGCTGCTGGCAAGGTAAGGGGGCTGCGAGCTCCAGGGCCGTGGGGCGGGGCCGTGGGTATGTCTCCCCCTGCCCTGGCCCCTCCCCCGCTCACCCCCCTTAAATCAGAACTTTTTATAGGGAACTGGTTGTTAAGATTTTGGCAGCTCATCACTGCCTTCACCCCCTTCTGCTTCTATACAAGGTTCTGGCACCCTTGCCCTCTCTCTCATTCATCACAAGCTGTCAGGAACAGTATCCCTGATGATGCCACAGCACACCTGGTTGCTGAGCTCTGTGGCTTTATCCTCACACACAACTATTTCAAATTTGCTGACAATATATATCTCCAGATCAGTGGCACCGCTATGGGCACCCGTATGGCCCCACAATATGCCAATATTTTATGGCCGACCTGGAACAACGCTTCCTCAGCTCCCGTCCACTCACGCCCCTTCTCTACCTACTCTACATCGATGACATCTTCATCATCTGGACCCATGGGAAGGAGACTCTGGAAAAATTCCACCACGATTTCAACAGCTTCCACCCCTCCATCAACCTCAGCCTGGACCAATCTACACGGGAGGTCCACTTCCTAGACACCACGGTGCAAATAAGTGATGGTCACATCAACACCACCCTATACCGAAAACCTACCGACCGCTATACCTACCTTCATGCCTCCAGCTTCCATCCCGGACACACCACAAGATCCATTGTCTACAGCCAAGCACTGAGGTACAACCGTATCTGCTCTAACCCTGCAGACAGAGACCAACACCTAGAAAATCTCCACCAAGCATTCTCAAGACTACAGTACCCACACGAGGAAATAAGGAAACAGATCAACAGAGCCAGACGTGTACCCAGAAGCCTCCTACTGGAAGACAAACCCAAGAAAGAAACCAACAGGACTCCACTGGCCATCACATACAGTCCCCAGCTAAAACCCCTACAACGCATCATCAGGGATCTACAACCCATCCTGGACAATGATCCCACACTTTCACACGCCTTGGGTGGCAGACCAGTTCTCGCCCACAGACAACCTGCCAACCTGAAGCATATTCTCACCAGCAACTGCACACCGCACCATAGTAACTCTAGCTCAGGAACCAATCCATGCAACAAACCTCGATGCCAACTCTGCCCACATATCTACACCAGCAACACCATCACAGGACCAAACCAGATCAGCCACAACATCACCGGTTCATTCACCTGCACTTCCACCAATGTAATATATGCCATCATATGCCAGCAATGCCCCTCTGCTATGTACATCGGCCAAACTGGACAGTCTCTAAGGAAAAGGATAAATGGACACAAATCAGACATTAGGAATGGCAATATACAAAAACCTGTAGGAGAACACTTCAACCTCCCTGGCCACACAATAGCAGATCTTAAGGTGGCCATCCTACAGCAAAAAAACTTTAGGACCAGACTTCAAAGAGAAACTGCTGAGCTCCAGTTCATCTGCAAATTTGACACCATCAGCTCAGGACTAAACAAAGACTGTGAATGGCTTGCCAATTACAGAACCAGTTTCTCCTCCCTTGGTTTTCACACCTCAACTGCTAGAACAGGGCCTCATCCACCCTGATTGATCTAACCTCGTTATCTCTAGCTTGCTTCTTGCTTGCTTATATATACCTGCCCCAGGAAATTTCCACCACTTGCATCTGAAGAAGTGGGTATTCACCCACGAAAGCTCATGCTGCAAAACGTCTGTTAGTCTATAAGGTGCCAATAGCATATGAAGTTCAAGAGCGTTTTCCCCCCTCCTTTGCGTAGTCTCATTCCTTTAATTAGGCCTAGTCTACACTAGGGGGAGACCAGAATATGAGAATAGCGTAGCTGAAGTCAACGTATCTTAGATAGACTTAGATTGACTTACTTCGCATCCTCACAGCGCGGGATCAACGGCCACCGCTCCCCCGTCGACTCTGCTTCCGCCTCTCGCCCTGGTGGAGTTCCAGAGTCAACAGGGAGCGTGTTCGGGGATCAATGTATCGCGTCTAGACGAGACACGAAACATCAATCCCCGATAGATCGATCACTACCCGCCGATCCGGCGGGTAGTGTAGACATACCCTTTGAAGCCAGGGTTTGAACAATTTCTACACCACTTGAATACAGATGTGGGAACTAAGCATCAAATTCTTCTTGGTTACATCAGTGTAAATCAGGAATAGCTCCACTAAAGCCAATGGGATTACTCCAGGCTTACAGCAGCATTGCAGAACAAAGTTTGGCCTCTCTCACTGCTCTCGCATTCCCATGCTTTTATTGATAACAACTTTATCATTCATACCCCACCCAAGAGTGTTGTAAAGTAGTCCTGGAATCTAGCAACTACAAAGTGCCTGTTCTAAGCTAGTTCATCAGGTGGCTTGTTGTGTGAGCCTAAAAATGCCTCAGCCTTGTAAATGGCTTCTACTAGAATATTTGTTCCATGAAAATGGAAGGCCATAGTACCCTCACTCTTGGATGCATAGGCAGAGCTCTCAGCTGAAATCCATGTAAGCTGCTTACAAAGACAGAATCAAGTCCTTGAACTAAAACCTACAGTAAAAGCTGTATGACCCAGGCTAACAAGAGCAAGGCAATTCCAAATGAAGCCTGAAACAGCTGTTAAGTTACTGTCCCTTCCTCCATGTCCCTTTCATCATTATGATAAGGATTGCAGGAGTATGGGATCAGTGCAGACTACAGCAACTGTATAGCCTATGATCACCAGAGCATGGAGGACAGACTGTCAGGGAATTAAGCCTGAACATGAGGTATAATTTCATATCCTTGTCATAGTTGGCTTGTGCCACCTTCTTGCGGTTACTTATGGTAATTGACTGAACTGCATTTTCATTAAATAGCATTAGTTGCAAAAAGCTAGCATATGGGGTCTGACAAACCATAAAAACCTATCAATTTATCTGATTTTTAAATACATTTTTGCTGATTGAATTGACTCTATCAAATCTATGGTCTTCCCCCAAACAGTTCTATTCGAGTTAATTGAAACAGTGGTTGGAGATTAAAGCCAGACTGACTCCAGTTTTATGGAGTGTCGATTGGGTAGCAGGTGCCATCTAAATAGGGAGCATAGAAGGTGCATTTGGTGGATTGAGTGTGGCATAATATCAAGATCAGTAACCTTACACAGTTGTGTTGCAGCAGGCTACTGTTCTTTGTATTTTGAGAAGTTAGTGCATAATGTCACCACTGTGTAGCCAATCACAATAGAACATTTGGGCTCCTTTTGTGTGTCCTTTACTTCCATTCCAGTTGACTACAATGAATCAGATCAATTCAGAGAGCCAGCTCCCCCCCACTTCTCTGGCAGTGCCAAGCAGCATAACCTTAGACAGGTGGCAGTGGCGGATTCCCTTTGCATAGGAGAATTGGGCCACCACTGACACTCCTGTGCTACCTCCACCCCACTCAGCCTATGATGTAGCTGTGCACTAGGGGAAAGAGGGGCTGGCATGGCCAAGATGTCTATACCCCAATGATCCCTAGCTGCTGGAATGGCCCTGGCTGGCTCCATGGACCACCAGGTGAAAAGCAGAGCAGTCCGGAGGCTGGCCTACTTTACAGCAGCTAGATGGCCCCTGAATCATGTGAGATGTAAAGTGGCTTAACGCCACCTTTGCAAACATCCCTTCTGAACTGCAACAAGTGCAGCATGGAGGTGGACCCCGAGATGTGACGAATATCCTCACTAATCACCCTCTCCCTTTGCTCTTTTGCCTATTCCTTCAATTAACTCTGTACCCTAGTGTTTGGCAGCTAAATCAGGAGAAAGCGACAAAGAGTCCTGAGGCACCTTATAGACTAACAGACGTATTGGAGCATGAGCTTTCGTGGGTGAATACATGGGTAAATCAGGAGAGTTAACTATGCAGCTAGTCTGTCGTTCCAATATTCTCACACAGTGTTCCCAAAATCATTCACCTCCAGCCCAGACTTTAAAAAATTTGTACGCCTTTTCCAAAGTGAAATACACTAATATTACAGGAAGTCTGACTGTCAAGGGTCCTCAGCTTTTGTATGAGTATTTTTTGTCGTTACATCTAAAGACATGATAATAGAACTTCCAGCAAAGCCTGATGCCAAAAAATCTCGACAAGTCTCTTTAAGGGTAAGCGCCTCAGGGAAGGGACTGTTTTTTAGTTCTGCGTTTGTGCAGCACCTAGCACAATGGGGTGCTGGTCCATGACTAGGGTTCCTAGGCATTATGGTAATACAAATAATGGCAGGAGTTGTGGGAGAAAAGAACCAGATCTCAATTTAACTCTCTTACCTGCACTACAGGCCTGAAAAGGTTAAAGAGTAGCAGGATTCAGCATTGATTCAAATAGTTTTTTTAATTCAAGTATTTGTAGAGAAATTACTTAGCTTTGCAAAAACAGAGCCAGAAAAAAAAAACAGTTGTTCCTAAAGGAAACAGACATAATGGAATAAAAGCATCACCATACAGAGGTGTGAAAAAGGATCTGATATTGTAATGTTAAGTGAGGTTTATTCACAAAAGATCAAAATATCTTATGCTTGCAAACCACAATCTCATTCCTAACTAATACAATAAACTGGGAAGTGTGTAAATTGTGCATCTCAGAAGTGCACATCAACACCGCTTAACACTTGCAGAATTTCACCCCAGACTTGGCTGTATTTCAGTGGTGGGTGAAATGCTTTCGGTAGTCTGGAGAGCCTTTGAAATTGAAGGGCAATATATAAATATAAGTCATTATCCTTGTTAATGGCTTTGCTATTCATTAAATCTCACATCACATCCACTGTGCTTAATTCCCCTAACAGCCATTAGACTCTTTGGCAGCAAGAAAGCATGAAGAAAGGGGACAGAGCTACAAAGCAGGAGACCGCAAAGAACTGGGACAAATTTCAAGAACACTTCAGCAATTTGAAGCTAAGCAAAGAGCTCTAATGCAACAAAATGGTTTTAAACTCCTCCCCCACTCCCTCACCAAACATTTTAACATGTGGGAAGAAATGGTGACCCAATCCATATTGTACTCCTTGTTCTGTCTTCATTTTACAAATTAATTTCCTGTTTGGTCCATTGTGCTTCATCTCTGAGAAAAGACATGCAAATGAAGCTTGTAAGGAGGTGCTGCCAAAATCCTAATGAGCTGCATTCCCAATTTATTGAATGAGAAGCAAACGTTTTCTCATATAAAATAATGTGGGCAGGGAGAGATGTAAAGCTAAGTTTGGTCTGCCAACAATGGCAGCATGAGTGCCTGACCTACAGCACCAGCCAAGAAGCTTAGAGCGCGCTCATGTGAAGAGTAAAAAGAAGCATTGTGTCATTCACAAGAGAGACAGTCAGAATTGCAGAAGCACATACCAAAAAGGATTAGACATCCTCACACCAGCCGCACAAGGCACCATTCAGCCCAGCTGGAAAAATAAACTAGTTTCACCCAGAAATAAAACAAAGCAGGATTTCCGATAAGATGACAAAGTTCAGGGTCTCTGTCACTGAAGATAAAATCTAGACTATTGGACAGCAGTGATTTAAAACTTAGATTTAGAAAGAATGCATGATGCTCCCTTTATTATTTCATGGGACTGTGGAAACATTGCCTATGTAAAATGATAACTAGAAATCTTATGGACCATTTCAATACGCACTCATGCACACACACTTGTTTGCTACTTTAATTAAACTTTGTAGGAAAACTTAAGATCTGTCACTTTCCTGGTAGCATCCATTCCTTATGGGACACACCATTCAAGGACCATATAAAACTCCAAATGGAGCAGAGTCAAGCAGCAAAATCCACAGAAGTTATCTACAAGAGGTTATGCTTCTGCACTACCTTTTCTAAAAGCTTCCTTGTGTATGGGATTTCCAATAAAATAGAGACCCTATTGTGACGCTGTATGGAATCTGGGGGACACTTAAGGATATTATGAATATTAATATTGTAAAATTGCAATGAGTTATGCCAGATATGCCATGTAAGATATCTGCAAAAATGTTATGATTTGCCAGATACGATAATCTCCTTTATATCACTTTTGTATTGTAAGTTATAGATACGTTTAGTATCAGAGGGGTAGCCATGTTAGTCCGGATCTGTAAAAAGTGACAAAGAGTCCTGTGGCATCTTATAGACTAACGGACGTACTGGAGCATAAGTTTTCATGGGTGAATACCCACTTCGTCAGATGCATGTAGTGGAAATTTCCAGAGGCAGGTATAAATATGCAGGCAAGAATCAGTCTAGAGATAACAAGGTTAGTTGAATTAGGGAGGATGAGGCCCTCTTCTATCAGTTGAGGTGTGAACATCAAGGGAGGAGAAACTGCTTTTGTAGTTGGCTAGCCATTCACAGTCTTTGTTTAATCCTGAGCTGATGGTGTCAAATTTGCAATTGACCTGAAGCTCTTTGAAGTTTGGACCTGAAGATTTTTTTGCTGCAGGATGGCTACCTTTAAATCTGCTATTGTGTGTCCAGGGAGGTTGAAGTGTTCTCCTACAGGCAGGGATGAGCTGCAGACGGTTCGCAACGGTTCGCGCGAACCGTTTGCTAAAATTAGACGCCGGACAGAGAACCGGATGCTAAAGTTCTCTGTCCGGCGTCTAATTTTAGCAAACGGTTGGCGCAAACCGTTGCGAATTCTACCTCCACCTCCTGCCATGAAGCTCCTCCTTGCTTCTCCTCCCCCACAGCTTCCCGCGAATCAGCTGTTCGCGCGGGAAGCCTGGGAGGGCTGAGAAGCAAGCAGGCTTCCCCGGCCCAGGAACATGACCCTAAGGTAGGAAACTAGGGGGGCGTGTGCCCCAGCCGGTCCCTGGCCGCGGCCCGTCCCCGCCTCCCCGGCCGCGACCCTGCCCGGCCCCGAGTCCCCGACTCCCCCCAAACCCCTCCCCGGCCGCCCGGCTCCGGCCGCACCCCCCCCCGGCCCTGCCGTGCCCCCACCTACCGTCCCCGGGTCCCCGCCCGACCTTCCCTGGCCGCGTCCCCCCCCCCGCGTTCCCGGCCCCGCGTTCCCGGCCGCGACCCTGCCCGCCCCCCCCCCCCCAGCCGGGTCCCCGCCCGACCCTCACCGGCCTCCCTGGCCGCGTCCCCCCCCGCGGTCCCGGCCGCGACCCTGCCCGGCCACCCGCCCCTCCCCCGTCCCCGGGTCCCCGCCCGACCCTCCCTCGCCGCATCCCCCCCCCGCGGTCCCGGCCCCCCCCGTCCCCGGGTCCCCGCCCGACCCTCTCTGGCCGCGTCCCCCCCCCGCGTTCCCAGCCGGAACCCTCCCTGGCCGCGTCCCCCCCCGCGTTCCCGGCGGCGACCGTGCCCGCCCCCCCCCATCCCCGGGGCCCCGCCCGACCCTCCCTCGCCGCATCCCCCCCCGCGGCCCTGCCCGGCCCCCCCCCTCCCCCGGGTCCCCGCCCGACCCTCTCGGGCCGCGTCCCCCCCCCCGTGTTCCCAGCCGGAACCCTCCCTGGCCGCGTCCCCCCCCGCGTTCCCGGCCGCGGCCCTGCCCGCCCCCCCCCCATCCCCGGGGCCCCGCCCGACCCTCCCTAGCCGCATCCCCCCCCGCAGCCCTGCCCGGCCCCCCCCCGTCCCCGGGTCCCCGCCCGACCCTCTCTGGCCGCGTTCCCAGCCGGAACCCTCCCTGGCCGCGTCCCCCCCCCCCGTCCCCGGGTCCCCGCCCGACCCTCCCTGGCCGCGTCCCCCCCCCGCGTTCCCGGCCCCGCGTTCCCGGCCCTGCCCGGCCCCCCCCCCGTCCCCGGGTCCCCGCCCGACCCTCACCGGCTGCGGCACGGCCCCGCGTCCCCGACCCCGACCCCCCTCCCCGGCTGCCCGGCTCCAGCCGCACCCCCCCCCGGCCCTGCCGTGCCCCCACCTACCGGGATGCTCGGCTCTGGACACAGCCCCCCACCTCCAGCCCGGCCTGGCCCCGTGGCTCCAGCCGCCCCTGCTGTTTTGCCAGGGGGCCGGGCTCCGGCAGCGCGGGTCTGGGCGTGGCGGCGGCCCCGGCTGCCCGGCTCCAGCTCTGGCCGCAGCCCTCCCTGGCTCCGGCCGCTGGGCTCCCGCCGCATCCTCTGGCCGCGCGACTCCTGTCCTGGTTCAGCCACGTCCAGGCAGCGTGGTAAGGGGGCAGGGAGGGGGTGTTGGAGAGAGGGTAGGGGAGTTTGGGGGTGGGGGGGTCAGAGGGCAGGGAACAGGGGGATTGAATGGGGGCAAGGGTCCGGGGGAGCAGTCAGGAAAGAGCAGGGTTGGATGAGGTGGTGGGGGCACTCAGGGACAGAGAGAAGGGGTAGTTGTATGGGGTAGGGGTTCTGGGGGGCCATTGAGAATGAGAGGAGGGGTTGGGTGGGGCGGCAAGGGATAGTCAGGGGACAGGGAAGGGGGGGATGGGTCAGGGGTCTCGGAGTGTGTGTGTCAAGGAACATGAGGGATTGGATGGGGCACGACCCGCCCCCCCCCGGAGGGGGGGGGAAGGAGGGAACCGGTTGTTAAAATTTTGGAGGGAGGAGGGAACCCGTTGTTAAAAATTTGGCAGCTCATCACTGGCTACAGGTTTTTGTATATTGCCATTCCTAATATCTGATTTGTGTCCATTTATCCTTTTATGTAGGGACTGTCCAGTTTGGCCGATGTACATAGCAGAGGGGCATTGCTGGCACATGATGGCGTATATTACACTGCTGGACGTGCAGGTGAATGAACCGGTGATGGTGTGGCTGATCTGGTTAGGTCCTGTGATGGTGTCGCTGGTGTAGATATGTGAACAGAGTTGGCATTGAGGTTTGTTGCATGGATTGGTTCTGATTAACTGAGTTAGAGTTACTATGGTGCAGTGTGTGGTTGCTGGTGAGAATACGATTAAAGTTGGCGGGTTGTCTGTAAGCGAGGACTGGCCTGCCTCCCAAGGCCTGCGAAAGCGAGGGATCATTGTCCAGGATGGTTTGTAGATCACTGATGATGCTTTGGAGAGGTTTTAGCTGAGGACTGTAGGTGATGGCCAGTGGAGTTCTGTTGGTTTCTTTCTTGGGCTTGTCTTGCAGCAGGAGGCTTCTGGGTACACGTCTGGTTCTGTTGATTTGTTTCCTTATTTCCTCATGCGGGTATTGTAGTTTTGAGAATGTTTGGTGAAGATCTTGTAGGTGTTGGTCTCTGTCTGAGGGGTTGGAGCAAATGCGGTTGTACCTCAGCGCTTGGCTGTAGACGATGGATCGTGTGGTGTGTCCAGGATGGAAGCTGGAGGCATGAAGGTAGGCATAGCAGTCGGTGGGCTTTCAGTATAGGGTGGTGTTAATATGACTGTCACTTATTTGTACCATGGTGTCTAGGAAGTGGACCTCCCATGTAGATTGGTCCAGGCTGAGGTTGATAGTGGGGTGGAAGCTATTTAAATCGTGGTGGAATTCTTCCAGAGTCTCCTTCCCTAGCATGGCCTAGCCTGCTTGATGGCCCATTAAAGACCATCAGCTTTACAACTGACCCACTGAGAGAAGGCAGAGGATATACCTCATGACTCAGCAAGACAAGCATGGGCATGCCTATGGACAGAAAATGCTTCCAAGCCATGCTCTAGGCACCTTGTGTTTGAAACAAAGGAAGCACAAGCCACCTGGCAAAAGACTATAAAAGGCAGCTACATCTTCTCCATTTTGTCTTCAATCCTGCTTTTTACATCTGGAGGAACTTTGCTACAAACTGAAGCTCTGAACAAAGGACTGAATGACCCATCCAAGCTGTGGATGTATTCCAGAGGGACTTTCAAGACAGCAAACTCACCAATACTACTAGGAACCTGATATATGGACTCTGAAGTCTTTGTAACTTAACACCTCTCTTCTTGTTCTTTCTTTTTTCTTTATAATGAACCTTTAGTTTTAGACACTAAAAAAATTGGCTGGCAGCAGGATATTTTGGGTAAGATCCAAACATATACTGACCTGGTGAAGTGGCTGACCCTTTGGGATCAGAAGAACATTTTTGTATATGTGAGCAGAGTTTAAAATAACTTTTCACTCTGCTGGACCTAGGTGCTGATTGGGAGCCAGAGACCTGGAATGCAATAAAGGGGGCTGTGTGAGTTCTTCTTTGCTTCTTGAGAACCAGTGTGGAGGATCAGAAGCACAGTGTGTGACTGGTTGAGGAGAATAACTTCAGTATTACCCACCAGTCTTGGGAGAGCTGCTCTCCCTTTTGCAGCCTGCCCTTGGTATTTCCAGTGAGGGCTTCCCCGGGCACCATGGGTCACACCTATAATTGAGTTTTTTCCTGCCTAAATAAACAGTATAAATTCACCACCCCCATAAAACTAATCCATCAGTTTTAGCACTATTGCGTATCTTAAATAAGGGCCTGCTTCCACTGATGTCAATGGGCTGTAGGTAGCATTCCTTTGTACTAGGAAAGTTCTAGAATACAGATTGAGCCTCAAAAAATCAATGGCTATATTAGTTGAGTCAGATAAAGAACTCTCACCTCCCTCAGTTTATTGCATGGTCCTCATCTGCATAGTCTTGAATGAAAAAAAACATTTGTGAACTTGGCATTCACATTCACATGTTCTTAGAGCTTTACAAAAATCTTCAGCATTCTTCAGTGATCAAGGAGAAACACAATATCTTATCTCCCTACCAATGCTAGGCAACAGTAACAGACCACAGACATTGCATCGCATCAGTGTTTACAGTAGATAAAGCCTAAAATAGATATGTACATCTCTAATCTGCCACTTTCCTCTTTACACTATACTAGCATTTTCCCTGGTGTTCTACAAATCTAGTTCCAGTAGAACTTCAGTCCTGAAGCTGTTAAACCTTCTAAAGGTTATTTTGAAGATGGGCAGCTCTGATATTACATTTTTAAAAATTCTCTTTTTTTATCAATTTTTTTATCCAGCAAAACAAAAAATTACTTGTATTAGCATTAAATCATAGGCCATGCTAGTATCAAAACCCTGCTGGAAAATATACATGATACAGTTCAATCCCTAAATTTTTCAGATTAATAAAATTGTAATTTAAAATTAGTCACAGTTGCAAATTGCTGCTGTCAGCGTCTCTAGATGTTGTTGGACAGGGCTTTATGGACACTGGGAAACTTTAAATTTGCTTTTTTTGATCCTATACTTTGCTCCACAATACTATGAGCTGGGTGAATAATTAATTTTAAAATGCTCTGTGAATGTTCACTTGAAATATTAAATGAATTCACTGTAGTTGTGTATATGCCCCATTGAATATTTGCACAAGTTGAACAGTCCAATTTACTAGCACAACATCCATAAAAAAAGGGAATTTCAAACCAAGTTTCAATAAGTTGGAAATGTGTCCACATTCATTGAATTATGGAAAAAATGCCATGAGACTCACATGACCAATCACAATTAAGAAACACAGCTCAAATTTGGAGAAAGTGATAAATCTGTTGCGAATTTTTGAATAAATACAAATACAAATATAAAGGAAATCACTCACTGTATGCAGAAAGAGGCTAAATTCAGATAATCTTACGGCAATTCTCTTCCTCAGCTCTTCTGATAATATATCCCTTTTATGTTCCTGGTCCAATAATAGTGTGGCATGAGCTTACTATTACACCAAAATCTTTTGATAGTTGAAACAATAACACATCTTCCTACAAGTATTTACAATCAGGACCTGGTCTATTCATATTCCCTCCCCTCTGTCATCATACTGTGTAGTGAGAGAAGAAAGTCATCATGGAACAATATCAAAGGTTTGTAGAAAATGTGAAACTTATGTGCACCACCATTTTATTCACTCAAGGGGAATTTTTACATTCAGGCTGGATATACAAAACCCTATTCCCTTAGTGGAATATTTTTTCTACCTTACTACCTTTCCAATTCAGCTTTCAGTAGGTTACCATCTGAATGTACATTTGTACATGTCCAGTCTCCTGGAATGAATGTGAACTTAGGGATTTCTCCACAATCATTAGCATCAGCCTATTTATTTGTCTCTTGCATTCAAACTTCTGAGCAAATCAGAGGTTGTTTATAAACAGAGCTTCTAGTTAATATTTCTTGTTAGTCATTGGAATGTCAAGATCTTGATGGTGAAGCTTCACCATCAAGATCTTGACAGTCGTATGACTAACTAGAAATATTTTTTGCTCCTAATTATTGCAACTATAGCATTCATTCCCATATTCAAGCACTGTCCTCAGTACCCATTTGCTGGGGTTGCACGCTTGTAACTGAGGACAGAATTTGAACCAGCTTGCTCCCACAGAAATCAATGATGAAGTGGCCACTCACTTCAGTAGGAGCAGAACTGGGGCACTAGATTAGGCTCCTCATCTTTACTATTCATGGGAGATATGGGTGAGGAAGAGGCACTGCTAATGCCTCCAGGGATGGCATTCCCACAGGAAGAGGAGGGTCTTAAGAGCTCTTTTTCAGCTAACAAAGCTACCAGCTGCTTTATTGTGGAGGAAGCTGTGGACACCATAGCTTCTTCCCCTGTTTCATTCATTTCAAATCTTAGCCATAACTTTGCTCAAGTAAAGACAACAGGATTTAGCCAATGCTAGCCCAGCTGGCTCATGACACCACCCACTGACTTTGTGCATTTTTCTGTTAGCAAGCACTTGCAGAATTTGGCCCAGGTATTCACTGTTGTGATGCTATAATGAAGTAGATAAGTGAGGAGCATGGTGCTGGAGTCAGCCTTCCTCACAAATCCCTCTCAAAGCTCTATCACCATGTAACATGCTTCCCTAACACCTCTCTGTCTGGAGGAATTAGATTCCACTCTGCCCTTCTCTCAATACTTTCTCACTGGCTGCTTACCATGCTCAAATTCTCAAGCCTCTTACCGAGGCCTGCAGAAATTGATAGCATCCCTCTTCACATCTCCCTCTTTTCATTCCAGTTTAATTTTGACTAAATATTTTTAGTGCCTGTCAGAAAGAAAACTTGACTCAGACATTAAAACCACCAGAAAAGCAGTACAAGATGCTAATTTAATCCTAGATGTATAAGCAAAATGTTTAAGAGACAAATGCTATTAAACTGCAGCTGCTAATGTTGCCAGTTTCACATACTTTTGAAGCTACTTAATCATTACAGAATGGCTCACGATCCCTTCAGCCAGCCAGGCACAGACCCATGATATAGCCTTAACTACACTAATATACAGTGCATTTGCCTTCTGTCAACCTCTCCAGTGCAGGGGTTGCAAACTGAACCTTAAAATAAACTAATGGAGATATTCTATCTCCTAGAACTGGAAGGTACCTTGAAAGGTCATTGAGTCTAGCTCCCTGCCTTCACTAGCAGGACCAAGTACTGATTTTGCCCCAGATCCCTAAGTGGTCCCCTCAAGATTGAACTCATAACCCTGGGTTTAGCAGGCCAATGCTGAAACCACTGAGCTATCCCTCCCCACTACTTATACAATAGTGAGGACCTTTGTAGCCCAGGGAGATTAAACCTAGTTGAGTGTTGGTTGTATTTGCAAGGCATCTCTCTCCTGAGTTCTGCCACATTGGCTTTAAATTATAACCCAGAGTTTATAGGAATTTCACAGACAAAATTTGTCCAAGGGATGAGCTGAATTAGCACATCCTCTAGGTATCCTGAGCGCACCCCCTAACCAAATAGCATCACCTGCCTTGTACAGCTGCACTTCTCTTCCAAGTAGACTTTTCATCACTAGGGCACTCTACCTCAGGCTGCCATATCTCAGCCAAATATCTTGATTTAACAGCACTCTGCATTAGAACAGGACTCCTTCACTTTCTATACTCATTCCCTGACCAACTAATAGCATTTACCAGGCCTGGCTTGGGGACTTTTTTACACTTTGATTTCCAGTTGCTGTTAGTGTTCATATGAAATACACTGAGCTGTAAGTTTGTGTTGAGTATTATTGGATTATGATCTTTTTAAATACACACAATTGTGATGAAGCTAATCAAGCCATCGAAAGATGTGCAGCAGCATGTGTATGTGGGGGGAGGCAGGTGTCAGTAAGAGTACACTGCAACAAAAAAGCAATAGCATGAGAAGTCCCCTTATAATTATTCAAGTGCCCAGAAAGATGTTAAAGATACTGCTGAATTGTGGGATGTAGTTTGTAAAGTCTCTTAAAACCCAGGATCAAAAGTGCCATACAAATGGCACTAATTTTGGAGCACTCTGTGGGTTCATTGAAGAAGCTCACATATTCCTCAGTGCTGCCTTAATTACCTTGGTACATAGAGCAGATATTTCATTCTTCTACATAACAAGCTTCACACTTAACAACCTTGTTGTTACAATTTCTCAAAGTTTCTCTTTTTACTGTTCTGTAGTCAGTTACAGCCTCATCTCCCTCATCCATTATAACTGGCCTTTAGCCTGATGATAAGCACTCCAGAATATAATGGAAAATAGGAAATTTGTCCCCAGCTATTACCATAACCACAGACTGTAAAGGTTCTGAAACATCAACCAAAGCTCAGTTATAGCTGATGTAAGTGCTCTACTCACTATCCACAGGGAACAGTTTAGAAAAGACATCTTTGGAACAACAGCAGTGAATCCCAGTGTAACCCCCAAGGAGATTACCTACATTCCCAGGGCTCTGTCTGCTGGCAGCTCAGGGAGAGGCATACTGTCCCTGTCAGGCAGAGGCACACTCAGAGTCTGCCTGGCAACTGATAGGGAGTGAGATGCCCTTCCCAGGAAGTTCAGGAAAGAGGAGAAGCCATTTTTTAGTCAGTCTGGAGCAAGTCAGGGCAAGGGCAGGTCTGGCTGTGTGGGGAGCTGGTGAGTCCCAGGCCTGCATACTGGGTTCCCCCTGAGAACTGGCCTCTAGTGACCTGAAAGCAAGATCCCGCAGCTGGGCTTTTCCCTCTCCACCGATGACTCCCAGTCTGTAGAGTTTTGCTGGGAAATTTCCCCAGCCAGGCCGAGTTAGCCCTCCAGCTCCCTAGGTGATACCAGTCACCACATGGTCAGCTCTGCTCTGGCTGCTAGTCCAGGGCTGCTGCCTGCTGTGAGTGTGTCCGGACGCTGGGCTAGGAGACTACAGTTTGGATTTTAATACAGTTTTGTAATCTGCACCTTGAGCCCTGCATCCCTTTGTGGTGAGGAGAAATCTTGGGACCAAAGCAGCCTCACTCCTGCTTGAAGAAGATCCCTGCAAGCAGAGGTCAGCCCCTCTGCAGTGACTGAGGAGTCCAGAGTCATCTCTGAACCTGAGGATCATTCATGGAGTTTGTGAATGCACCATCTTTTAGTTAGTCAGTCAGGGAAATTGTTTTGGGGACCCCCTACTCCCTGAACTGTGTCCTCAAGCCAGGGAGTAAGGGTTTGGGGATTTTATAACCTGCTGCGTATTAAATCTATGGAGGGACTTACCACCTTCTCCTACTTGTGAGTCCTTTGGGCTGTACTGAACCCAGTCAGCCACACTGCTAAACCACTGCAGAGAAGATATTGTGGTCATAGTACAAAGTACATGTACCAATGGGACACTGATCTTACATTTGCTACACGAGGTCACGTGACTGGGGAAAGTCATGGGTATTATCAGCATGGGCACCAGTGACCCTAAAAATAGTGTTTCACCCTGTTACATTATATTTGTTTCCTGTTTAATATAATTAATGTGTTGAATATATTGTATGTGTTTGTATTATTTCTTGGAAGTCTCCAACTATCTGGCAAGTAAGTGGGGATTACCCTGTGGTTAGAATTTTCCTCCCAAGATGCCCTGGTGAAGGCACCGCCAAATAAATTCATAGGAAAAAATAAAGAAGTCACACCCTGCTGAGTGGGTGGTGGGATCCAGAAGAACCCAGACCTGTCCATCAAAACCTGTAAACAGATTGGCATTAAAGAAGGTAACCAGCTGGAGAGGGGATGCTACACCAGTCCAATCAATCCAAACTATTGATCAAAGCCTAGTCTCTTTTCCCATATTACACATGGTATTTCTGTACCAATTCTTAGATTTGTAACTAGAATTTGTGCTGGAAATAGAGTAAGTTGCCGCTAACACAATAGCTATTCTCTATTCCACCCAAAACAGCATCTTGCATTATAAGTAGTAGTTCTGAATATGACTATGAGCCTAACAGATGTTAGTTTGATTAGCGGCACTGACAGCATTTAGACAGCACAGTAGAGGGTGAAGAGCACCAGTAACCTATAGAGATACAGATTTGATCTCGCAAGTGCTACAGAAATTTTAAAAGTATGCCTCTATACTTACAAAAACTGTGTGAAAGAAAGTTAAGGTTGCAAAGTCAAAGTCAAGCTCTAAAAAGTTAGGAAATGCCAGAATTAAGGGTGCCCTAATTCTGTCTCCTTGTGCGCATGATTGTGGTAGTGTTTCATTATATGCTCACATACCGTTTTAAATAGGATCCCTGCCTCAGACACCTCTGACACTTGATGTATTCCCGCTTTCCAAGTTTCAGAGTGTTGCTGCCTATTGTTGAGATGCTATAGCTCTTGAAAGTCAAAAATATATAATGGACTTAGTCAACACTAATGAGTTGCTAGTGCTCACTATACAATAACACATCCTATCCCTTTACTTTCCTGCAGCAAGAATCTGGAAGTGTGCGTGTTCTTTATCAGCTAGCAATACAGTTAAAGAATGATATGCCAGACCTGTACAACTTCATTTAGGATAGGCCCAAGCAAGGCCACTGGAATTACATAGCTTTTGCCGGCTTTTAATGAGAGAATTGAGAAGGAGTGACACTAAGCATCCACTGCAGAGTTAACAAGTGTTCTGACACAATACAATTTTCTAACGTAGACAAGCTCAGTTTGAGCATGTTTACAGGTAAGGTTTGTTCCATCCCCAAAATATATGGATATTTGTTCTGGTGAGTGGGTCCATCTCTCTGTATTTTGGAGATACAAAAAAGAATATTTGGTGGAGACCAATCATAGATGATAGATTGTAGTAACATGGTGTTAGTCTGTTAACACCTGAGATATGTGAAACTGGCACCAAAAAACAAAAAAAGTCATTTCTGAGCCCTTTGGTGAGTTCAGGCTTTGTTTTGAGAAAGCCCAGGCCCATTTGTATGCTGAGCTGGAAGTTCGCAAAGCTCAGCCATATCATACATTTGACAGGAACACAGGTGGAATGAACCATTTCAGCAGAGATCATGCAGAGTATCTGCATTCACTTGGTCTCAAAACCCAGTGACATTTGTGAGGTGCAAGTCCACACAAACTCAATTAAAGATTCCCTTTGCTGCAAACCAGAATAGCCATGTTTACATAGTTCTAATCACCATAGACTCCTCTACTGCACTTACTAGGTGCCAAATTCAAGCAAAGTCAATTTGGAGCAAGTGGGCCTAATTCTAAGCTTTTTACACAATTTGAGGATTTATACTGAGATTTTATATATATATCAGTATAAATCCTCAAATATATATATAGACACACACACATCCTGAACAGAATGAAAGAAAAGATGGATACCATCCTATGTGAACAACAATCTGGATTTAGTCAAGGGAAATCATGCACACCCTGAGACAGATTATTGAGAACACAATTGAATTCCAAGGCAATCTTGCCATCAATTTTGTGGACTTTCAAAATTCATTCGATAGTGTAAACAGAGAAACAGTGTGGAAAATTGTGGAACAATATTGAAGTCCAACAAAATTAATCAACATTATGAAGGCATTCTACAGCAACTCAAAATGCTGCATTAAAATGGAAAATGGATTGAGTAAACCATTTAGCATCAAGACAGATGTAAGGCAGGGTGTGTCCCATCTCCTTTATTGTTTATGCTGGTCACCAACTGTTGATTAAAACAATGCAACAGTGATATATATAGCCTAAAATGGAACAATTCAAGGATATTTGATCTAGACTTTGCTGACAACATCGCTCTTATCAATGAAGATGCCAATGAACTACAAAAATGCACAAACCAAGTAAAAGTAGTAATGGAGAAGACAGGTTTGAGATACAATGCAAAGAACTGTAAAGTCATGTTAATGGGGACTACAGGGACAGAAATCAAAATTGAAGACGAGAAATGAGAAAGCGGACAATTTTACGTATCTTGGAAGTACCATCAGCCAAGATATTACTAGTTCCAAGGAAATAAGAAGAACCAGGGAGTTGAATGCTGCATTTGGAAGACCCAAAAACATCTGGCAACTCAAAAACATTTCCCTCAAGACAAAACTGAAAGTGTACAAAGCAATTGTTATTGCCATCACAACAGAAAGCAGTGAGACATGGCAACTTACCAAGAAATATATGCAAAAGCTGGATGCATTTAATCACAACTGTCTGAGAAGAATATTGGGAATAACATATAGCGATAGGAAGATGAATGAGGAAGTCAGAAAAATTACTGGACAAGGCACCCTCTGACAAATAATCTACAAAAGACGACATCAGTGGTTGGGACATCTGCTGAGAATGGAAAAAGAATGCTTACTAAATACCGCCCTTGAATGGAAGTAAAATGCAAGAAGAAAAAGAGGAAGACTGCAAATAACATAGAAACAAACAGTTTTGAACAACATCAAGCACCTCTACATGAAATGGGAAGATTTGGAGAAAAGGGCAGTTGACCCGCAAGGATGGCAAATGTGGGTAGCCCAATGTGCAGCAAAGCATGGGATGGACTAAGGACATATACTTCACATTTACACAGCTATAAACAAGACCAGAACCTGAATGCAATTTCCTTGGAAGTCTCTGGCCAAGTTCATGAGAAGGGATGTAGATGACTTGACTTCAGTAATTTTGATACTGTCTTGCGTGACCTTCTCATAAACAAACTAGGGAAATACAAACAAGATGGAGCTACTATAAGGTGAGTGCATAACTAGTTGGAAAACCGTTCCCAGAGAGTGGTGGTTCACAGTCAAACTGGATGGGCATATTGAGTGGGGTCCTGCCCGGATTGGTCCTCAGTCCGGGTCTGTTAAATATCTTCATCAATGATTTAGATAATGGCATAAAGACTACACTTATAAAGTTTGCAGATAATACCACGCTTGGAGGTGTTGCTTTGAAGGATAGGATTTAAATTCAAAATGATCTGGACTAACTGGAGAAGTGGTTTGAAGTAAATGACATACAATAAGGACAAATGCAAAGTACTCCACTTATGAATATGGTGGGCCCAACAGGTCTGTGACGACACCATTAGAGAGGCTGGTGTAAGCGCTAATTGGGAAAACGGTCTGTTCTGAGGCATCACCTGTCATCAGTGAGTGCAGCAAATGAAATAAAATTGTGGTGATGAAAGAAACATTCAGTGGTCAGCAAGGAAATAGTTACATTTTATTTAGCACTTTAGCTGAAATCCACTTGATCTGCGTAGCTCCATTGACTTCAGTGGTGCTATGCCAGCTTACATCAGCTGAGGATCTGGCCCTGCAAGTAAAATTAATGTTTCCTACCTTGCTGAGCACGATGCACTACCACAGTGAGGCAGCATGTGTGGTGAGATCCGCAGATGTTTTCTTTCCTAACATATACTGCATAGAAAATCAGGAAAATCAGACTCTGAAAGAGATAATTCATCTACAACGTGTTGGTCTTCATCAAGATTTAAGATTTTTTGCCATCATTATATTGCTCTAAGAAACTCAGCTGTGTGAGCTAGTCCTAGTGAACGGTGCTGCAGGTCTCGTACATGTACTGGGATGATTACTGATTTGGTCAGAATCTCAAGATAACAGTTTGAGACTTTCACAACGAATCCTTATCCTAATTTTAACCTGATATGGTCTTTAACCTGAACCCTGGATCCCAAGCCTAATTTTTCTCCAAATAAACCATTTCTAGATATGACTGCTAATGATTATCAGTTCATCTCTTGCTATGACCTGCTAACAATTGCACATAGATGTTACTG
Source organism: Mauremys mutica (assembly GCF_020497125.1). Lineage (NCBI taxonomy): Eukaryota > Metazoa > Chordata > Testudines > Geoemydidae > Mauremys > Mauremys mutica. The sequence continues at coordinate 64,110,153 of NC_059082.1, forward strand.
TATATAGTGACGTTCACTGGAGGATCTCTAAGTGCTTTATGCACACTAATGAAAGGAACTTCCCAACACCACTGTGGATGTGCATATCACACTTTAAATATGAGGCCCATGGAGGTTGACACTTGCTCATCATCAGGCATCCACACTCCAAGTCCTGAGTTCTAACCAATAGACCTAGTGCCTACATGCCCCAGGGTGCCTTTAAAAGATAAACAACAGGGCAAACTCATTACATGTTAGAGCATTTTTGAAACAGCCCATACAGTTAGTGGCTCATATTCTCAAAGATTTTCTGAAAAAGCAATCTAAATGAATTTACTCTTGTTCTTTAATATATCTTCCTGCAAAATGATTTTCTAGGGTATAGGGTATCTCACCATGCCGGTGAGGCAAGTTACACAAGTCTTTTTATGGAACCTGAAAAGTTATAAAATATAGCTCTGCTCTGAAACTGAGATTAAACAACAACACTTCAGCAGTAGACAGTGGAGCTAGAAATCAATTCCCTGCTTGACTAATTAGCATCAAGTCTACAGGCAGGGGCAGATTTCAAGTGAGAAAATGGGAATTAACTGTCTCTCTTTTACATTAATATGCAATGAACAGTGTCTGCTAGACAAACTGGCTGTACTACCACAGTTCATAGGTTGCAGGTGTCTTTTTTTTTTTAAACTTGACCAGGATCCTTGGAAAGGATTTGGAGTAGAAAATATTCAGTTTTATTAACTTCTCAAAGTTTGGGCAGAATTTTGCAGAGTTCCGCATTGAGAGGGAGACTCTTCCCTTTGTGAAATCTTCTCTGGGTGACATTAAGATAATCTTTTAAGAATTAGTCCCTCCCTCTCCAACTTGGCAGTTCTTTAATCAGTGACCCTGTCTAGTGATCTCTTCAATAAGATTAATGACAGCAAATTGCTTGTCAACAGCATAGTTGATGCAGAGGATTGTGTGCATACACAACATATATTTCCTGCTGATGGGGGGTGTCCTCTATGTCCAATAGACTTACAAAGGGACTTCTGAAAATTCCCCAAAACTTTCCTCTTAAGCCCCTCACATGAAGGCCCATGGACTTATAGCTGAACAATGTTGGTCTCTGGCACGGACTCTGACAGCTTCTGTATAGAACTTTGGCCCAGTGATAAAGCCCTCCCACCCATGAGTGTTTGAAGTTCACACTCCAGGCAACATTTCCACCCAAAAAGCTTGCCTCTTTTTTTGTTTTTTTGGAAAGCAGATCTTAAGACGATACGGCCTTTCATTTTCATTTGACAGACTCTGCTACCATGTTCAAGTTTAGATGGCTGGATCTGAAGTAGATGCTGTTTTCCTACTGTGTCACTTGATTGGGACACTAATTTGTTGGCTTTAGGATTTAAACACCCCCCCACACGCACACATGTTTATCTGGTTTCTATGCATACCCACATCTTTAGTTCTATGTATTCCTAGGAAATATTGTAATCTGATTCAAAAACAACACAGGACTTCAGATTAATTGTTTTCTTTTTAAAGTAGTTTCTTCAGCCTGGATATGGTTAAAGTCCATAACTGCACACAACCCACAATGTCTATATTACATTGTGTGATCTGCTGGGTTGATCATGAGCTTGGGTTAGAGATTTGGCTCTTATGCTTATGCAGTGTGTGGCCTTGAGCAAATCACTCTACCCCTCTGGGTCTGAGTTTCTCCACCTGTAAATTGGGGTTAATACCTTGCGGGGTGGGGGAGGATTAGGGGTCTGGGAAGTACACTGAGCATGGAAAGTTTTCAGAGTTAGTCTGTATCCACAAAAAGAACAGGAGTACTTGTGGCACCTTAGAGACTAACAAATTTATTTCAGCATAAGCTTTCGTGGGCTACAGCTCACTTCCATCCTTTTATGTTCTCTGTATGTATACAAATCTCCTGTCTGTGTGTTCCATTCTATGCATCCGAAGAAGTGAGCTGTAACCCACGAAAGCTTTTGCTGAAATAAATTTGTTAGTCTCTAAGGTGCCACAAGTACTCCTGTTCTTTTTGAGCATGGAAAGTGCAATATAGGCACTATCTTTATTAAGTGGTGCCTGAGGGTACGTCTACACTACGGGACTATTCCGAATTTGCATAAACCGGTTTTGTAAAACAGATTTTATAAAATCGAGTGCGCGCGGCCACACTAAACACATTAAATCGGTAGTGTGCGTCCATGGTCCGAGGCTAGCGTCGATTTCTGGAGCGTTGCACTGTGGGTAGCTATCCCGTAGCTATCCCATAGTTCCCGCAGCCTCCCCCGCCCCTTGGCATTTCCGGGTTGAGATCCCAGTGCCTGATGGGGCAAAAATCATTGTCGCGTGTGGTTCTGGGTACAGCCTCACCCCTCCCTCCCTGAGCAGCAGACAACCGTTTCGCGCCTCTTTTTGCTTGGTGAACTGTGCAGACGCCATAACACAGCAACCATGGACCCTGCTCAGCTCAATACCGCAATCGTGGATGTTTAAACACCTCGCGCACTCTCGTGCAGTATATGCTGAACCAGGACCTTCAATCCGAGGCGAGGAGGAGGCGGATACGGCAGCGCGGCAATGACAGTGACAAGGACATGGACACAGAATTCTCTCAAACCGCGGGCCCCTGCGCTTTGGAGATCCTGATGGTAATGGGGCAGATTCTATCCATTGAACGCTGATTTTGGGCCCGGGAAACAAGCACTGACTGGTGGGACCGCATTGTGTTGCAGGTGTGGGACGATTCCCAGTGGCTGCGAAACTTTCGCATGCGTAAGGGCACTTTCATGGAACTTTGTGACTTGCTTGCCCCTGCCCTGAAACGCCATAATACCAAGATGAGAGCAGCCCTCACAGTAGAGAAGCGAGTGGCGATAGCCCTGTGGAAGCTTGCAACGCCAGACAGCTACCGGTCAGTCGGGAATCAATTTGGAGTTGGAAAATCTACTGTGGGGGCTGCTGTGATGCAAGTAGCCAAAGCAATCACTAAGCTGCTGCTACGAAAGATTGTGACTCTGGGAAATGTGCAGGCCATAGTGGATGGCTTTGCTGCACTGGGATTCCCTAACTGTGGGGGGGCGATAGATGGAACCCATATCCCTATCTTGGCACCGCAGCGCCAGGGCACCCAGTACGTAAACCGCAATGGGTACTTTTCAATGGTGCTGCAAGCACTGGTAGATCACAAGGGACGTTTCACAAACATCCACGTGGGATGGCCAGGGAGGGTTCATGACGCTCGCGTCTTCAGAAGCACTACTCTGTTTAAACGGCTGCAGCAAGGGGATTACTTCCCAGACCAGAAAATAACAGTTGGGGATGTTGAAATGCCTGTCGTTATCCTGGGGGACCCAGCCTACCCCTTGATGCCATGGCTCATGAAGCCATACACAGGCAGCCTGGACAGTGGTCAGGATCTGTTCAATTACAGGCTGAGCAAGTGCAGAATGGTGGTGGAATGTGCATTTGGCCGTTTAAAGGCGCGCTGGCGGACATTACTGACTCGCTCAGACCTCAGCCAAACCAATGTCCCCTATGTTATTACTGCTTGCTGTATTCTCCACAACCTCTGTGAGAGTAAGGGGGAGACCTTTATGGCGGGGTGGGAGGCTGAGGCAAATCACCTGGCCGCTGATTACGCGCAGCCAGACACCAGGGAGATTAGAAGAGCACACCAGGAAGCGGTGCGCATCAGAGAAGCTTTGAAAACGAGCTTCATCAATGGCCAGGGTACAGTGTGACTGCTGTGTTTGTTGATGAACACCCACCCCGCCTTGACTGACTCATTCCCTGTTAGCAACTCACCCTCCCCCTTCGAGTACAGCTTACTTATGCAAATAAAGTCACTCTCATTTAAAAAGCATGAATTCTTTATTGATTCATTATAAAAAGAGGGAGAGAAGTAAGGGTGTGGTTTGGGAGGAGGATAGGAGGGATGGAGAAGGCCATTAAAAAAAATTCACAGTAACGACATCCTTCTGGTTGGGCTGTCCACGGGGGTGGAGTGGGCGGGTGCACGGAGCCTCCCCCCACGCGTTCTTACACGTCTGGGTGAGGAGGATATGGAACATGGTGAGGGTTGAGGGTGGTTATACAGGGGCTGCAGCGGCACTCTGTGATCCTGCTGCCGTTCCTGAAGCTCCACAAGACGCCGGAGCATGTCAGTTTGATCACGCAGCAGCCCCAGAGTTGCATCCCGCCACCGCTGATCTTCCTGCCGCCACCGCTGATTTTCCTGCCGGTCTTCCTGCCGCCACCTCTCATCTCGGTTGTCCCTCCTGTCCTCACGTTCACTGGCCTCTTTCCTGTAATTTGAAACCACGTCCTTCCACTCATTCAGATGAGCTCTTTCATTGCGTGTAACTTCCATAATATCCGAGAACATCTCATCTCGCGTCTTCTTTTTCCTCCGCCTTATCTGTGCTAGCCTTTGGGATGGAGGAGGGATGGTTGAAAAATTTGCAGCTGCATGAGGGAGATAAATATTTAGAAAGATACATTTTACAGAACAATGGTTATACTATTTCACAGTGAACAGCAGTATTCACCACCTAGCACATGTGATTTCCCTACAAGGTCGCATTTTTTCATCTTAATAGTGAGTGCCTGCAGCTCTGGAGTTACAGATCTCACAGACGCAGGTCCAGGCATCAGAATTCAGCTTGCATGCGGCCATGGTAAGCCACTGTCTTTCGGCTTCTGTAGTGATTTAACCCTTCCCCCCCAACAACGCATGGCTAATACCACGCTAGCTCTCTGCTAATCAACAACCTTCCCCCCCCCACCCACTGCGTGTCTGGTGCCTTGGGGAAGATCGCCGGTGACCAAACACAGAAAAGATCATCGGCATTTCACTCCTCCCCTCCCCCCGCTTCGCTACGTGCAGGAAAGTTTTTTTTTTAAGCTGATGCAGTCCACGAACCCAGTAGAAAAATGGCCACCCCCCCCTTACTTAAATTCCTGATTTTTAACCAGGTTATCCTGAACGATATCACTTTGCTGAGGATAACAGAACAAGATAAAGAACGGATGCTTCTTGAATGCCAGCAGTCACCGGGACCATACGCTGCTATGCTTTGCCACGCAATGATACCTGATTACTTGCTACATGCATGGCGTGGTAAAGTGTCCTACCATGGTGGGCGGAACAAGGCTGCCTTGCCCAGAAACCTTCTGCAAAGGCTTCTGGAGTACCTACAGGAGCGCTTCATCGAGATGTCCCTGGAGGATTTCCTCTCAATCCCTGGACATGTTAACAAACTTTTCTAAGTAACTATACTGTCTGCGAATGCATCCCAAGACCTCAGGGCAAATCAATCATTAAAAAAGGCTTGCTTAAAAAAAATGTTTGATATTTGCAAAGGTACACTCACCAGAGGTCCCTTCCATGGCGTCATTGTCTGGGATAGTGGCTTGTGAGGGCTGGGAGGACGGTAATTCCGTCAGGGTGATAAAAAGCTCCTGGCTACTGGGGCTCACGGAGTGCTGTGTGCTCTCTGCTAGGTCTTCCTCCTCTTCTTCATCTTCCTCTTCCCCATCTGCATAATCCTCAGCCATGGCAGAGATTACAACCCCCACCTCGGAATCCACGATCAGGGGTGGGGTACTTGTGGCGCAGCCCCCTAAAATTGCATGCAGCTCAGCATAGAAGCGGCATGTTTTTCGACCTGCCCCTGACCTTCCGTTTGCTTCTTTGGTTTTCTGGTAGCCTTGTCTGAGCTCCTTAACTTTCACTCTGCACTGCACTGAGTCCCTGCTGTGGCCTTTATCCGTCATAGCCTTAGAAATTCTTTCAAATACTTTTTCATTTCGTCTTTTGGAACGCAGTTCTGTTAGTACTGAATCCTCTCCCCAGATAGCGATCAGATCCAGTACCTCCCGTGTAGTCCATGCTGGGGCTCTTTTACGATTCTCAGGAGACTGCATTGTTAACGCTGATGAGCTGTGCGTGGTCACCTGTGCTGATGAGATGAGATCTCCACGCTGGGGAAGCAGGAAATGAATTTCAAAAGTTCGCGGGGCTTTTCCTGTCTACCTGGCCAGTGCATCCGAGTTCAGAATGATGTCCAGAGCGGTCACTGGTGCACTGTGGGATAGCTCCCGGAGGCCAATGCCGTCGATCAGCGTCCACACTAACCCTAATCCGATATGTTAATACTGATACTAGCGTTACTCCTCTCGTTAGGGAGGAGTACAGAAACCGGTTTAAAGAGCCATTAAAATCGATATAAGGTGCCTACTAGTGTGGACGGTTGTGGCGTTAAATCGGTTTTACGCTCCTAAAACCGATTTAAACGCCTAGTGTAGACCAGGCTTGAGACAGCCTTACACTTTGTCTCCACGACCTTCCTTGCTGTGCAGCAAAGTTTCATTTTCCTTGTTTACTATGGTTAATGCTCTCTGGAAACTCATTCCCCTTTCTGCACCACCTGATGCTTATATGCTTAAAACAGCACCCAAAGAGCACTGAAATATCAATTGTTCCCCAGAGCTTGGGAGTCTTTGCTTTGAGCCAGTTAATCACCCAAGAGCCTTTGCAAATGATTAAACTTCAGGATGGAGCAAAGGGAAAATCTGCTCTTCAGAGCAATATACAGTCAGAGGTAAATCCTGCCTCTCTCTTGCAGAGGCATGTCTGTGGCAGATGGGATGTGTGTATGGGAATGTGTCACAGGATTAGCACCCTCTGGGTGTGGCAGAGCTCAGCTCTCCAAGGGATCCCTGCTGTGCCAGCCACTAGGCTGCAGAGCTACTTCCCTGACCCAGGCTACGTCTACACTACCCGCCGTATCGGCGGGTAGCGATCGATTTTTCAGGGATCGATATATCGCGTCTCATCTAGACGCGATATATCGATCCCCGAACGCGCTTCTATCGATTCCGGAACTCCACCGCCGCGAACGGCGGTGGCGGCGTCGACATGGAGAGCCCCGGACATCGATCCCACGCCGTGAGGACGGGTAAGTTATCGATATAAGATACTTCGACTTCAGCTACGTTATTCACGTAGCTGAAGTTGCGTATCTTATATCGATTTTTCCCCTTAGTGTAGACCAGCCCACACTGTGGCTTAGGGATAGGGAGGGAATCCTACATTCTCCTCCCTAGGGATAACCCAGTACCCAATTCAAATGCTGCAGCTGGGCCCTGGGAAGAGCATTTTGCCTAATTCAGTTGGTTCTGTAGAGCTCTAGCTAGGAATGTTCTTTGCACTTGTACCACATTAAGTTCAGATCAAAGCCTTATGTCTGTCTGATGGAAGGCAGTACATGGGAGCAACTTTTAAATCTTGGACTTCAGATCAGATTCTGCTTCTCACTATATTCCATAGAATTTTATTATGCGGGATTTATTTCTTTGAGCTCTGCAATAAGCATGTGTGAGCTATTTTACCTCTAGGCAAGCAGCTTGAATTATCAGACAGATCACCATTGACTGCCACGTGCTACCGACATTTGAATCTACTGACTATTTGAAAATTGTTAAACAGAGTGTTGACTCCTGTTTGTGCACAGAAATAAATTAAAAGATAATGGGACATATTGTAGCTTTGTTGAAATGAAATGGAAATACGATGCATATGAGATGGTGTAGTACTTTTTTGCCTAAATATATTGTGCCAAGTGTACTGTCCTGTCAGTAGAGTGTGAAGACATGGACCTAAAAACTGATTTAAAAACAAGTATAGCTACATGATTGAACATAGAATCAACCAACTCTGAAGGATGAGAATTCTAAACTCTGATCTGCCTGTAATGTTGTCAGAATTACTTTAAACTTCTACCAAAGTTAGAGACTTGGAAATTTGCTGTACCAGCAGTGACTCTTGGCAGAGAGAGTGCAGTGAACATATCCAGATATTTAAGGCTAGTTAGAAGACCTCCTCTTGTAGCTATTCACTTGAGCAGTCCTCCTGAACTCATCAGGACTACTCAGATGTACCAGGGCTGAAGGTTTAACCCCAGAGTGTGCACTGCCAAGTGAACCTCTTGTTCAGTATTTTGGTTTGACTAATAAATTTCCAAATTTCAGAACATCTTGATTTTTGATGTTCGAGTAGCAGCTAGACACTAAGTCCCCAGTTCAGCAAAGCACTTAAGCTCGTGCTTACATTCCATTGGACTCAATGGTACTTCAGCATGTGCCAGAGTCACATGAGGGCCAAAGTCATCAAACCAACAGGTCTAATTTTAGAATCCTAAAGTCTTAGGTTTTTTAAAGCTCCAAAGCACTAACTTCAGTGGGATCTGTGGTTCTTCAGCACTTCTAAAAAACAGACCAACTTTATTTAGGTGCTTTAAACTATGGATTTAGAAGTCCGACCCTAAGGTATTTAAGATTGGAATTTTTGGCCTATATCTCTCTCAATTTTTTGTGAACAAAAATGCTGCTTACACTTGTAGATACAGTGTATATTCCTGGCTATGTATTGTAGATTTATACCACTTTACTAGCCACAGATTGTAGGGCATTTTATTTTTCATGTTATTTTTACACATTCCTACTTGTAAAGTGTTTTGAAGACGAAGAAGCTGATAAAGAACAAGTTTGGGGTTTTTTTTGTTTGTTTGTTTTTAACAGGACCCAGTTCAGAAGCCTCTAAGGGGAAACTCTCATTGACCTCAGTGGGAGTTTTGCACAAGTAAGAAATTTACTTGTTGGTAAAGTAAAGTTGGTCATACATATATGTTGAGACTGGGTACTTATGGCACTCTAAATAACTGGCCTTAATTAGATTAGTCTAGACATGAGTCTAGTGCCAAGTCCTGTGCTCTGATATACCTAGACTTTAATGTGGTGTAAGCCATGGAGCCATAGAATCGTGTTAGAAAGAGGAGGCAGTAGGACAAGGAGGCAGTAGGACAAGCCTCCTCTAGGTCATGATATGGATTGAGTTCTCACCAGTTCAGTCTCAATCTTTGTAGAAAATGCAAGGCAGTGCACAAAGCTGTTTTTCAGACTGAAAAGCGTATTAGACTTGTACTTGAAATGAGGCCTTTGCCATCCCACTGGAAATGAGCTTCCCTGCACTTTCAGTCAATTTCCACCTGTGTCATGACCAGAGTGCAGCAGGCAAATAAGAAAGGCACAAGAGGGAATAAAAAATAAAGAACATTGGAAAGAAGTACATTCTGCCACTAAAACCTGTTCAGATGTTTAATGGAAGTGGTCTTTTGCGTGATTATAATCAAAGCATAGAGTTAGACTGAGTATATAGAACAGAATTGGAAAATAGTGGATTTTTCCAAGATGAAAATTATATTACTTGTTAATTATTTTACTTTCCCTGGGACCAAATTCTGCATTATGGAGCAAGTGCGTATTGCTCCAGCAAAAACTGTCCAGACATAGTGGAAGGTGGGAAACAACTTCTCACGTACCTAACCTTTGCTCTTCCCAGGGCCCAGCTGCAGCATCTGAATTGGGTACTGGGTTGCTCCCTAGGGAGGAGAATGTAGGATTCCCTCCCTATCCCTAAGCCGCAGTGTGTCAAGGAAGTAGCTCTGCAACCTAGTGGCTGGCACAGCAGGGATCCCTTGGAGAGCTGAGCTCTGCCACACCCAGAGGGTGCATAACCTGTGGGGTTGCCTCTCTACAAAGTGTTGGGGGGAGGAGGTGGTACTATAGAGCAGTAACTTTACAGCCTTGTCTATATTAGGAAAATTAGGACCTGTAACCTCTCAGTGCAGACGGTGCTTATGTATTGTTGTCATCATATAGTCTGGTCAGGGTTACAATAGACTGAGCACTATCTACCCTACAGCTTCCACTGTTACTACCACAGTTAAAGCTGTACTGCTAACAAGCTATGGGTTCTGCTGAGATGAGATGTTCTGATTGAATATGTTACACTGCCAAAAGCCCTGTTGAAGCTTTCTTCTTCCTTGGCTTTGGAAAAGTGTCTGAAGACCCATAATCATTTCATGGAGTTTCAGCCCTATTGTTTTCTCTTCATTAGTGAGTCACATAATTAATTCTTGAGGAAATCGCATGAGTCCTAATGGGAGTTCATTATTCATATTTTGTAGCTTTTCACATACTAATTTCAGTAGGTTAACTTTGATATGGCAAATAGTGATTCTAGCTGTTACATCTCTTGCAAGCTGAGTATCCGTTGTTGAAAAACGTGCTCATGTCATCACACCATAAAATTGAAATATCATTTCTGAGACATAGTATGTTAGCAGCTATGAAAGATACAATCAATTAGCTTCAGCTTCTCTGGTTCAGGAAGATGATAAACACTCTGTCCTGCACCAACATAGCCCACTGTGCTCAAGGACAAGTCACTTTTGGGGCAGCCAAGGGAATACATTTGATTATCATAGAACTGTAGGACTGGAAGGGATCTCAAGAGGTCTTCTAGTTCAGTCCCCTGCACTCAAGGCAGGACTAAGTATTTATCTAGACCATCCCTGACAGTTGTTTGTTTAACCTGATCTTAAAAATCTCCAATGATGGAGATTCCACAACCTCCCTAGGCAATTTATTCTGGTGCTTAACCACCCTGACAGTTAGGAAATTTTTCCAAATGTCCAACCAAAACTGCCCTTGCTGCAAATTAAGCCCATTTCTTCTTGTCCTATCCTCAGAGGTTAAGGAGAACATTTTTTCTCCCTCCACCTTGGCCCTTCACTCACTCCAGGTCTTTGGCGATGGGTCCTTCAGTGCAGCCGAAGACTCGGAGCGAGTGAAGGACCCACCACTGAAGCCTCAGAGTGCCGCCCGGTGAGTAGAAGCGCCGCAAGCGGCGGGAGGGGGGAAAAAAAGCTGCCATCGGCAGCACTTAGGCTGCTCTACCGCCACCGCTTCATTCTTCGGCGGCAATTCAGCGGTGGGTCCTTCCCTCCGAAAGGGACCCGCCGTTGAATTGCTGCCAAAGACCCAGCCCTGCCCCAGGGCCCCTGAATCCTCTGGGTAGCCCCGTTTGTAGTACATAACAACTTTCATCTAACAGTATCAAAGTGAACTTACATTAATTAAGCTTCAAAACGACCATGTAAAATAAGTAGAAGTATGTGCAGATGACATTTGTGACAACTTATGTGTCTTCATTTGCACCCACTTTTATACCAATTTTTTCTTATGCTAGAACCGGTATTAGGCCATGTCAGTTCATGTTAGATTAGTTTGGCAACCTATCACCTGCATAATCAGCCAAAAGGGGCACAAAATAAAGTGAAATTGGTGTGACATACTGATTAAGAAATGAACAAACATGGAGCATAATTCCTGAACTAGTCCTGAAGTGATAGTTATAACTTTTTCCTTTCACAAAACATGGATTAAAAATAACATGGGGATAAAATATTAATCTTGCATGTATTAAATTAATCAAATGACCCATCTCCCCTTTAGTCAAAGTTATAAATTTATCTTATATTTCAGTTCTAGTCAGTGGCTGGTCCTCAGGAATCAAAATTCAGGGTACAAGCCAGAGTTCAGCTATGTTTAACAACTACAAAACATTTACCGTAGACATATCAACTGTTCACAATATATTGGGATGAATATGTCCTCATTTACTTTTGTGCATCTTTGTTGAAGGAAGGTGGAATATGGATGTTTATTCCAGGAATTACTCCAGTATTCTATTTACAATGTTTCCTCCTTCTTTTGATATAAGAAAAGTTGGCATTAATGCAATAATAGGAGTTATGAAAGAATGCTACCAGGTCTTTTTGTAACTGCACAAAAAGTTTGTTTTATTCAACACCTTCCTCAGGGCATCAGGTTAGCCAGAACCATGCATCACCTAGGATAAGAGGCACTGCAATCAAAGCTCTCCTCTCATGAGGTAAAAATTTCAATCATGTTAAACTGTTCCAAATTACATGTTATGATTTTATATTTGAATTGTTTACCACTGAAAGCTGCACTAAGGCAAGCCATTAGGTTTTCAGATTGGTTTAAGATTAATAGTCAGAAGGTAAAGACATCAGCTATTATTAACCTAAGCAACAGGATTGAGGCTTTCATTTCATTTTGCATCTGAAAAAGAAAGTTTGAACTAGAACATTAATGGAATTCTTGGTATTAATGGAGTTAAAACATGACAGGCTTTGAGACAGACTGCAACGTTTGGGGTGTTTAACTCCTGCTGTGAGATATGGTCTTACTTCAGACCAGTATCAATATGCTGTCATGTGTTCTTCCAAAAGGAGATTTTTCAGGGTTGGGGTGGGGAGTTTTTTGTTTGAGTTTACTCAGCTTCAAAAAAGGCAGTTTTTAAAAAACTTGTGAGCTAGATTTTCCACAGATTGGAACATAGATATTAAGAGTGATCTGCTGAACCATTTAGAACCTGCTAAAATGTACTAAATTCCACCTGATATTTCAAAGGTTTCCTTTCCCCAGAACACAAGGCTCCATTGTCTCTTCTTCCTCCTCAATTTTTTTTTCCATCTTGACTCCCTATATTTGGCTGATGCCTGAAAAAACAAAGAGGATATTAGGAAACTTGCTATAATCTCTGTTCCAGAAGATCAACAAGGAATCCCTGGTAAACTTAATCCTTTCATCCTATTCCAATGCAAAGGGATTAGATATCCTTTTCAAGTCATTTCTTTAGCGGTCAGTATAAAAATGTTTCCCCAGGTCAAGGTTTTATGCTTTGTGATCCAACCCAATAATTGTTTTGCATGAACAGGATATACTAGCTCACAAACCCAAGAGAGAGAGATTCATAAACACCCCAGATAGGCAAATATGACAAGTTCTATATGCAGTCAAACATAAAGGCCTGATAAACATTGCTCAGCCTCTTTGAACTGAGTTTTCAAAGTCAGCCTAATCCATGAGTCACACCTATGTTCTCACAGCAGTTGGGTTCTTTTTCCTGTGTCAAACCTGCTATCACTCATACTTTTTGCTACAGCTTACAAGAGCACCATTACAGGCTCACCATCATCTGCATCAACAACCTCCTCTACAACAGCATCAGCATCCATGACTATTCCAAGAATTTTGTGGACAACTAGACAGTTAAAGTTATAAAGTAGCTTTGAAGTCTGTGCCTGATTTCTCAGGTTCATTAGGGAAGTACACCAGCCACCAAGTCCATCTTGATTACATTAAGGTATATCTTTCTCCTCAGAAGGTTCTTGGTTCTTATCCAGTTCAGCACTCGAGTCACTAACCCTGCCTGATATGGGGAAGCACTAAACTGTTCTCAAATGGTCTGTTTATCATGGGTATTTTAAATAGAAATGTAAAACTGATCGCAGGATACTCATTCCATGTAGTTGTATTAAAGGTATAAAAGTGGCATATTATCTGTTATTCTGAATAATGGCTTTGTTAAATAGGCTTAAGAAAAGAACACTTGTAAAGTATATGGAAAGCTCATAGATTTAAGGTCAGAAGGGACCATTATGACCATCTAGTCTGACCTCCTGCACAATGCAGGCCACAGAATCTCACCCATCCATTTCTATAACAAACCCCTAACCTATGTCTGAGTTATTGAAGTCCTCAAATTGTGGTTTGAAGACCTCAAGCTGCAGAGTACCCTCCAGCAAGTCCTATCTGCACTGGGTACAGTATTATTACAAACATTTCACTTGTTTTAAGAGTAGTAAGCACTTACACTTCAATTCAAGGGCCAGATTTTTCTGCTGCCATAACTCCACTGAAATCAACAGCTGCAAAGTTTTTGGCTATTTATGTTCAAGTTTGGCTATATATGTTATGGAGATTAACCCTTTGGGAGTTATGTTGAGCATTATCTCTGTTGTACAGCTGAAATAACCACACAAATTGGTTTGATATTACCTGGTCAAAGGTGGCAGATGACTCAGACAGGAAATCAGAAACTACTCACTCCCAACCTGGCCTGTTAGCGCTAAATTTTTGGATGCTTAACAATTTGATCAGTATGTGTTTGTTCATCTTGAATTGAATTACTTGTATTTTAATCCATGAAATAAGTGTCTAAATAAAACGTATTGAATGAGGGGGGAATAAGTATTTTAATGAATGTTAAGTTGATTTGACCATCCCGTTTATCAGGTTGCTGGGCAATGAGGCTGGGTTGTTCTACATGCTTCAATGCTTTTCATTTTGCAAGGTTCCCCAGTGCATCACACCATTAACTGTCTACATTATTGAAATCAATTACACTGCAAATTGCCATTTGTTACAGTTCAAGGTATATATATCCCTTAACGGAAATGACTATTGCAGATCAGTTTAGTAGTTGTCAACCCCAAAGAATAAAAAGCTTTAGCTCTGTCTGAACTAAGCATGTGTTATACATTGGTAGAGTTTTGTATAATTCATATGGAAGATCATCCTTCTGCAACATACCCATTTAATTTCTGCAAAACAAGAATATTATTCTTGGAAGTTTAGCCATTCCTCTGTTTCCATGCTTGATATGTCAAGGAATTGCTGTGAAGATTGGCAAACAAACAATCCCCTAGTTCATGGGCTTTCTGGATATATGATCTGTCTTGCGCTGACAAGGCAGCTATTGCTGTCTCCTACAACTCTGCAATATTTCCTTCAGTATTTGTGGAAGTGTAAGGGGAGAATGTCACACATGCATGGAGGGAAAAAAGCTTTCAGAGAGCCAACTACTTGGTGTCTGGAGCCCCAGCAGATTTAGACGTTTTTATTTCCTGCATTTTATAGTGTAACATGGCTTGTGCTGTTGTACAGAGAAGTGAAAAAAGAAGTAGATGACAAATGAATGCTCTGTAGTTGTTGCTATGTCAGTCCCAGGATATTAAAGGGACAAGGTGGGTGAGGCAATATCTTTTATCTTTTCAAGAAGATCTGTGTGTGGCTCGAAAGCTTGTCTCTCTCACCAACAGAAGCTGGTCCAATAAAAAACATTACTTCACCCACCTTGTCTCTCAAATGAATGCTCAAAGCAGAAGCGAGAAGAGCAATGGATCAAACTGGTAACTAGGCAGGTAATACTAAGTTGAATAGAGGGTGAAGAGCAAACAGGAGGAGAACATGTGCTTTAAGGTTAATACGGGATTATGGTGGATTGTACTAAACTAGTTATTCAAGTACAAGTAGTGCACAGAAAAGCATTTTGTTGGAAAGTCAGATTTTTACCTTAGCTCTCTTAAGCTTTTTAAATGTATGCTAAGTGGCTCTATGCAATACAGAACAGGGACATTAGAAAAGGATGGAAGAAAACCTGTTACAATTCAAAAGAAAAATACTGTAGTCAGGCCAAGACATTAAGAGAAAACTATTTTAGGCAATAAAATGGAAAGCAATTGTTTCCCCCAATTTGAAATCATGTTTGCCCAACACAGCTAATTCCAAGCATATGTATGTCCTTCAAAGGCAAACACTGAACAGGGCTCAGCATGTTTATTTGCAAAACAATCAAAAGCAGTGAATAACTAAGTGTCTTTGCCATCAGTACAAGATGGCTGAACTGTCACTGGTTAAACACAGCTGCTGCTTTACTATGGCTATAGTGAGAATTTAGAATATTTAGGTATTATTTTTGAGGAAAAGAGTAGGAAACATCCATTGCACAATCTGATATTTACAATATTGGATTTGTTATTCTATCAGCGTGTATACACATGGACCCATTCAATTATAGGGGATACATATGCTCAACAGGGAGTACTTATTAGTTAAAATATATTCAAGGTAGCTGCAAAAAACGTTAGAAAGAATCTGCCAAGATGATCTGATCTACTGCTGCATTCCAATGAGGGATTATCCTCACTAGTAATGTGATGCTGAAAAGCTGGTAATTCTAGGTTGGGAGAGTAAATGTTGTTCTGCTCAAGATGGAACAAGCACTTCCATCATTCTCTGTGAGAGAACATTGCATCTGTTTCCCAACACATTAAAGTTAAATGCTTTCCAAGGACCAAAATTAGACATCATTGGTTTTATTAAGATAAAGCCAAATGGAGTTATGTTGGTTTATGCCAGGTCAGGATCTTGCTGACAGTTTAAATTTACCTGCTTTAACATGATTCACATAGTAGAATCTGCCCTCTCCCAGAGGATGATGCAATGCTATTCCCATCTTGAAGCGACACAAAATCCAACATTCATTATCCCACCCACAATTACCAGCCTGTCAATATTGCTTTGTTTGTGTTAACGATTCCTTATCTGAATGCAAGAGATCAGATCTTGTTTCTGTTAGAAAATTAGCCATCTTATATAACTATGTTGAATGTGCAACTTCAGTGGAACTACACTGAGGGTCTAGCCTCCAAAGTGCAAGGCTAGTTCTGCTTATAGATAAAAATTGACATCCAAACACTTGGCAAACTGTTTCAGATGCAGCAATTCATAATTAATAAGTAAGTGTGGGAATCTACAGCACTGACAAAACTGCCCACTAAGATGAGTAAAAATTGCAATATTTGTGCTTTATGAATGAAAACCTATGACAGCTCTAGTCAAAATCCTTGTTAATATCAGTCAGGTCATGACAGCAGTGCACACCAAAAAGATTTGATACCTACCCAACAAATATTGTGTGAAATCTAAAACTAATTAAACATGGCTTTGCACACTGATTTGGGATGGTTAGATCTGAGATCATGGCTCATGTAGTTTTCCCAGACTGTGACTGCTGCTCAGAACACATGTACAATGGGGCAGTTCTGGATTCAGTGTACTAGTAAAGCAGAAATTTGTCCATATGTAAGGCAATATATTGTAATATTGGCTGCTGTCTGATCAGAGCTAAGTCTAGGAAGGCATCTATAATAAAAAAGGCACCTATCTAAGTTTTGCATAATGTTTCAGACAGCAATGCAAAGCATATGCCCACTGACCATCTTCATGGTACTTTAAATATCTCAAGCTCATGGTTTGCAATTCAAGGTGCAGTCTTGGAAGCATCTTGCTATGAACACCCTTGTTGTGCTAGAAGCCCTTCAGGGGATCTTATGTTCTGTTCTGTAAACTTAACCTGCTGGAGAGTGAATCATACTTAAGGGTCTGTGTACACCCTTGAAAAAATCCAGGCTTAATTTAATTTAAAATGAAATGTTAAGTTATGTTGACAGAATGAAATGCAAATAGCTTTCTAAGTGACCAGGCCTCTGGTTATTTGAAAAGTCTACACAGAAGCTACATAGATCTAAGCCAGAAGGTCTCAAACTTCATTACTCCAAAACCCTCTTCGACAACAAAAATTACTACACAACTATGGGTGGGGGGAAAGCCCAAGCCCAAGGGCTTCAGCCCTGGGCGGGGGGCCTGTCACCTGACCCCTGCTACCTAGGGCTGAAGCCCAGCTTCAGCCCCGGGTTGTGGGGCTCGGGCATTGGCATCAGCCCCAGATCTCAGCTAGTCTAATGCCAGTCCTGGCAACCCCATTAGAACAGGGTCGCAACCCACTTTGCGGTCCAGACCCACAGTTTGAGAACCGCTGCTCAAAGCATATAATAATTTCAATTTTCCTTCAACATCTGGAAAAAATAGACCTCATAAATAAACTTTCAATTGGCTTAGCAGAACCTTTGTGACCTTTTGGGTATGTCTACACTACAGTGGCCACGGTGGCCCAGCTATGGCATTGCAGCTAACACTTCCTACATCAACAGAAGGGGTACGTAATCCACCAGAGGCAGTAGCTAGGTCGATGGAAGAATTCTTTCATCAACCTAGTTGTGTCTACAATGGACATTCAGTTGACTTAATTGCAAAATTTTTCACAGCCCTGAGCGATGTAGCTAGGTCAATCTAATTTTTAGGTATAGACCAGGCTTAGTTACAAAATTAGAAAGTTGCTTAAAAGTTACTTTTCCTCAGTCACATCATATATTTCAAGTAGCAAATCAAGGCATCATCCCTTAAGGTCCTGCACTGATTTGATGATAAATAGAACTCAAAATTGAAATTATTTTTATAGCAGGAAAACAAAACTGTGATAAACACCAGAAATATATTCCAGTATTTTAGTTTAAAGGCTTATAGGCTCCTATATAACAAGCCAAAAATGGATGGTAGATAATATATGTAGATTCTAGGATCTTATCCTGCGAAGTGCTGAGCTTTCTTAATTCTACTTAAAGTCAGTGGAAGTTAAGGTGCTGTGCACCCTCACAGCATTGGGCACTTATTTATCAAGAGGCACTTAATATAAAATGTAAGCCCATTCTGTTAACTAGGGTATTTTAGGCAGTGGGTGAGGAGGAGGAAGAGGAGAGCGAAAATTGGTTTATCATCCTGGTCCTTGAAAGGCTAAAGTGACACACAACAGCCCTGAAATTGTTCTGTAGCTAAATTGAGAAAATTAAAACTTTTGGTCCTTGGCACCTATAATTTAGGTAAGTGTTTCTAAGGAGAACACCTGCTGCTTTCTTCTTTCCCCGCGGTATTTTAAGATGTACATTACTCTTGAAAATTGTGCAGTTCATAGCAAAGCCATATATTCTTTAGACTCATAGAGGCCAGTTGGGATTTGGGCTGGGGAGTTCCATGGGGTTCATGAGAAGGGAAGAAAAGGCGGGTCTCTCTTTCCTGCCACAGAGGGGCAACATGTATGCAATGGATTCTATGCTCTGTGTTACAGTTAAGGGCAACTGCACCTGTATTCCTGCTCTGTGGTCCACCAAGCGCACCCACTTAAAGCTTTTCCAGCTCCCAGTCATCACCTCTCTTGGGCAGAGATCCACATCTCTCTCTCTCCTGACCTCAATTTTTCCGAGTTGCACAATTCCCTGCCTACACTGTGATATTTCCAACAAGATAGACTGCCTAAACAGGCCAGCATCTGCACTTTGCTTCCTCTCTAGTGACTATTTCCAGCATAATTGTTACAAGTTACCAGACAGCTTTTTCTAAGCAAGTGCATTTATTCAAAAGAGAAAGCATTACCAATAAAATATTAAAAACAATAAAAGAACCCATACCCATGCTAACAAACTTGCCAGGGGTCATACCAACTCCAGCCTTGGGCTCTGGTAGGTGTCAGCCCTTCAAAACCCACAACAGGTTTTCCCCATGCTAACAAATTCACTACTGTCTCAGATTCAGAACCCGAACCCAGATTGGGCAGTTCTGCTGTTCCTTGATACAGCTCAGTCCTTTGAAGTCCTCAGCTAATCAGAGGATAAGGACCCACTCCTCAGGACACAGCTTCCTTTTTTTGCATAACCCTAGTGGGAGGTGCAAATTTCCCCTCCTCTGAAATCCATTTAACACTTATTGTCTCAAAAATCCATTCTGGTCTGGCACATTTTCAATATAGTCCTTCAAACTCCCAGGCCTCAAATCACACACACATCCCCGAGAGGTTACACACCATCCCAGCTCACAATAATACATAAACTTATTACCATAAGGTTTTTCCAAGGATACTGCAGGAAATTGCCATATCTGACACACTGTACACCGACTTCATCAAGATGGTGAAAGTGGTCAGTCTGCCTCAGGGTCATCCTTACCCATACACAAAGTACGCAGGTGCGTAGGGCACCAGGAAATTTAGGGCACATGCTGCTCTAGCCCCTCCTCCTGCTTTTCCCCAGGGCCCCCACCCCTGCTCCACCCCGCCCCAGCCTCGCCCCCACTCCCCTGAGGACTCCAGAAGCGGTCGGGCCTGCACTCACTGGTAAGGAGAGCGACCTGGCCCCAGTTGCTCCGCTCCCCTAGCTCCCAGCTGCGCTGCCAGCGAGTGCTAGAGGGTGGTTTCCCCCTTCCCCCAAGCCTGGGAGCCAGGGGAGCAGAGCAGGATGGGGCCGGGTCACTCCACTTTCCACAGGAAGTGGCCAGCCACGCCCCCCCCCGCCCCGGAGGCCTGGGGCCATCCTTCCCCCCCCCCGCCGCCCCCGTGGAGGCCTAGGACAGAGACACACCCAGCCCCCCCGTGGAGGCCTGGGGCCATCCCTTCCCCCCCCCCCCCGCACCTCCCTGTGGAGGCTTGGGGGGCTGCATAGGGCATCAAAATAGCTAGGGACGGCCCTGGTCTGCCTACTCATATAGACCCATTGGCAATACCTTAAATCTACCCCCCATCTCTTCCACCAGTTTAGGCAAGTGCTATTGCTAGTTCTGTTGATCTGAATGTGTAGGAGTTAAATTTTGTCAGCTGTGGTACAGTATTTTAGATGCTGGGCTTATCACCAGTAAGGACTGTTCCCTGCCCAAATGTGTCAGACTACAGATTGTTCTTAGGTGTAGCTGCTTCCTGCAGAAGCAAATAAAATATTACTTGGTGAGAAAACACCAAAATCTATTGGGACTATTTGCACAGGTAAGGATTACTTTGAGGTGTATGTGTTGGAGGATCAAGCTCCATCTTGCTAGGACCTGATCCAGATAGAATGAACTTTTAGAACTGAAGGACTACAGAAGCTACAGAGGTTTTGCTAAGCATCTCTTCTCTAGCAGCAGCAGAATTAGACATTCAGTGACTATTTGCCTAAAATTTTTATACAACTATTTGCACTCTGAATTAAAACTTGAACATGAAAATAATGGGGGAGGATGAAAGCCAATTAATTCACAAGTCAATAATTCATGGCCTGCACAGCTTTAGACCTATGAATCACTGTAGGACTGGGTTAAATTAAAAACCTCTCTCCATTGATTTAAGTGTTTTGCAGTGTACTGGTACAAAACAAGATGTTTTCATTTACAGTCTAAGTGTGTGTGTATAAGGGCAAGATTTATAAAGGTATTGAGGTGCCTAAAGTTGCAGATTGAATATCCACCTATCTGCAGCTGTAGGCACCTAATTACCTTTATAAATCTGGCCTTAAAACTCAGTGGTTGTTACATTAAGCTTTTCCTCCTGATATTTCCCATGTTTGTAGATCCGTGTTGGTAGCAATGGTGGGAATACTAATGTAGATCGGCTTTGTTTGTTTCTCATCATAAAATGGGGATGGTAATATTTATCTCACAGTTGTATTAATGCTTATGAAATGTTCTAAGATCCTCAGAGGGTAGGGCCCCAGATTTATCCCCAGACTTTTCTTGGCCCTGAAGAACCCAGACAGAGAGACTGTATGAGAAAACAGAGAGAGAGAGAGAGAATGTTAAATAGATGGCATGCAACCACACAGACTATCAAACCAGTAACATTATTCACACCAAAGCCAGTCCAGCAACCCTTACTCATGAGTAGTCAAGCAAAACAGGAACTGACATGATATTTTCCCTTCCCTGTTAAATCCTTTGAATATAATGGTTTAAAAACAAATTTAATGATGGAACCTACAGGGGAACAAACATTTTTAAATCCTAAATCCGGTCCATTGAAGTTCAGACCTATAATCTTCACGTACATATGACAGTTACCACCATTGCAAGCAGGGCTATAATACTGAAAAGATCAATATAATGCTTTTAGCTGGACACTAAAGGTGAGAGTGATTAGGTTCCGAATCATTTAAGATAAGCAACAGCTTAATGTTTTTATTTCCAGAGATTTGACCTACTTTAGGATTGCTCACAAGTAACAGTCGAAAATGATTGTTGATGTCAGTGAGGTTTTGAATTTGCTCCTTTACAATAAATAACTTAGAGCAAACCGCAAGAAAAACGGCTATTTTACATCCAAGACAGTGTGCGCCAAAGGCTAAAGCAGAGCACTAAATCAGGACTCCTGGAGCCTATTCCTGACTCACATGACTTGCTGTGTGACCTTGGGCAAGTCACGTAACTCGGTTTACTCTATAACAGCATGCTCTTTTATAACTACTATAAAGCCAGCAGATAGACAGAGCGAGCTAACATGTGCTATGCACATCAGGCAGCAGACAAAACAGTCTTTAGAAGTGTCTTTAGAAAAGCCAGTTTGCATTCGCTTTACAGTAGCTGTGCAATTTGATTCACGTCAATATTGTATATGCCTGGAAAGCACCATGCACATTTTTACACCTTAGAGATAAACATGTTAGTTAATTAAATCTCCCAGCACCCCATAGTGGGTAAACGGGGTTAAGTGACTTGTCCAATGTCACATAGTGAGTCAGACGTAGGATCCAGGAGTCCTGACAGCCTTTGGTGCACGCTGTGATGTACGTAATGCAGCTGTTTATTTGTTTGAAGTTATATATGGTAAAGAAACACATTCAAAACTTCATTGACATATCAAAAGCTATTTTTGACAGTTATTTGTGAATGATCCTAAATTAGATCCCATTTTCCTGGAAATAAAAAAAAGGGTAATTTGATTGGCTAGTGTGCAATAAAATTACTTTAAAAACACACCACTCAAATGAAGAGAAGTGACCTAGTTTAGAATTTATTTTAGGCCCCAAGGCAGGATTTGAAATGCTCTAGCAACAGATGCTAAGGGCAGCTATACTTCACCTCCATTAATATTGCCGTGCCTGTTCAGCTGAACTCAAGCATATACAGATCTCAAAAGGTCATGACTCACAGATCCTAAACCAAATTCTAGGGTGGTGAAGGGAATCATTTGCAATCTAACTTACAGTGATATTTAGCCATATCACTATCACCATGTGCCTACACCAACAGGAAAAATGGTATTGAGGTTGTGGCACTAGTCTGGGACTCAGATCTGGATTTAGATCCTTGATCCACCACAGGCTTCCTGGCACAACTCTGGGCAGGTCACAGCGTCTGTTGTGCCTCAGTTCCCCATCTGTCAAATGTACTTCCTACATCTGGCCCTTAGTTTTGTTTATGTAAACAAAGCCCCAGGTTTTTCAAAATGGCTCTCTTCAGCACTAACTGACTTAGGAGACCAAGTCTCATTTTCAAAAGTGACTTAGACACGTAGGTGCCTAAGTCAACTATACATTGCAATGTCAAGCAGAGCAATGCCTCAATACCTTAAAAAAATCTTGATCAAAGCTCTTTGGGACACAAGACAGCTCCTGTGAGTTTATACAGTGACTAGCACAATGCAGGCCCTATCTCTATTGGGACCTCTAGTTTTATTGTAATATAAGTATTGATGTTCACCTCCAACTTTTGAAAACGTATTGCCAACTCAACCACACTAAGATACACAACAGTTGTCCATTCCATTACATTCCTGGAAATCTCAACCCATACGTTTGTAGCCCTTCTATTAATTATTACTGCAATTAAGGTTTCTACATATGTTAAGGTTTAGACTGGGATATTCTAAGGAGTTTAAGGGAATTAGTGGCCCTGAACCTGATTCAAAACACCCAACCTTAGCTGCTATGGACAGGGTATTCTAAGAAGCACTCTTAAATGAGGACAAATCCATCCATGGTGTGAAGTTGATGATTTAGTGAAGCTATACCAGAGATTAGGTTTTTTTCCTCATTTAACTGAATTCACAAGTAACCTCTTAAAAAGAGGATAGATGTGAAGTGTCGGATACTCCTGGTGGTTCACACAAAGCAACTGCTGAACCACACAAAATTCAAAGCTTCTCTTTGATTTGGATAAGAGCAGACACCTACTAGATTCCCAGTATTTCCTCCTTCTGGTGAGTGCAGAAATACAGGGCTCATCGCTTCTTTTAGTATTTTGTCACTTCCATTTCTGCTCACCAGGCACATAGATGCCACTGTGAAAACAGGAGAAATTTAGTCGAAGTGTTAACCAGACTTTTGAACCCCTATACAACTTTCAGCTCAGTTCTGGGCAAAGGTCTGGGTTGGGTTCAATTTTTTTTTCTAAACTAGGTCATCTAGCCCCAATCGTAAGAATACTTTCTATTCCTAAAGCAAATGCCAGCCTCAGAATGCCTTACGCAACAGAGCAACAACTCACACCACCACATTTTGAGATAGGAAAACTGTGACACAAAGAAATATTGACTTGACAAAGGTCACAGAAATCAATGGGGAAGCCAGGAATAGAGCCCCAAGATTCTGTACCTTGTATAATTTCTCACAACAACCCTGCTGATAGCAGCCTGTGAATTGCAAAACTTCTTGCTTTTCCTTAGGCAAAGTAGCTGTACCTGAGCTCAGATTTTTTTTTATTTTAATTTTTATCTTTGCTTGAGCTTCAAGGGGAGAAAAATCCTTCAAAATAGTGAAATCTACATAAGGAGAAATAAAAACATTCCGATATGAAGACAGCAATTACATGTGATAAAGACTATTTGAGGGTACTTTTTTTTAAAAAAGAGAAGGATAGACTAGTTTGGTGGAAAGGAGCATTTTTTTTATTTTTTATTATTATTATTCATTTTCCATTCTACTTTTCACCAGAAATGTTGATCACGATAAACAAAATCCAGTAGGCTCAGCACAAAATAAAGCATCAAGGAATATAAAATCCAGAGGAAAAACTTGTAGCTTTAAAGATATTTTTTTATTTGTTGCAGGATAGTGCTTGTTTTTTTGTTAGAAGTAACTTATTTTGATACTTGTACAGTCAATTGGCCTGCACTATTGTTTATAAACCTGATAGGTTTCTTCTTCCTTCTCAAGTCCATGGTGTGCACCACAGCGCTTTAAGGCTAGATTGTGACTTTAGATACATCCTCTGTGCACCACTCTTGGAGCAGTCGCTGGGCAACATGATATACACCTCTGTCTAAATTCTTTCCCCACTATTTCCTTGCTCAGAGAGAAATAGAGTAGTTATTTGCTTCTAGTCTATTACCAGCTGTGAGTTACCACACACATGCTACTGTGACTCTTTGCACCTCATATTCTTCATAGTGATATGATTATGATGCATCTTGTACAAAATATGTCATGTGAGGTGTCAATGGAAAAGCTGAATATGATTATCCTATTTGTATGCATGTATCATTTTTGTATCCGGAGTTATGAATATTAACTATCCATCTGCATTTCAAATGTGCTTGCTCCTGGTTAACTCCCACACGTTAATTCATATCCAGTCTAGCCAGCACATTGTGAATGGACTATTCAAGCTAATGGCCTATCAGCTAAAACAGTGGGCCATGGGAACAGCTTAACCTCACCTAATAGTCTTGTGAACGTTCGCGCCAAAATATGGGTAATGGCCCCTCCCATGACTCATCAAAGCATGCAAGGGCATGTGATACTGGACTCCATCATGTGCCTGTATTGTTTCACAAACTGTGCTGGGGACTTTGCTTGTAATCAGCTTTGATCTGTACGCTACTACTTATAATCAGGTAAAATATATCTTTTTGTAGCTAATAAATTTATTTTATATTTTTTACTTAAAACAGTGTGCTGTTTGAAGTGCAAAGGGAAATCTGCTCAGGAATGGGGGTTGGTGCACTGTTCTCTCCACATTGAGGGAAGGGTGGACTGAAAAATAAACTTGCCCTGGTCAGGCTTTTGACCAGGGCAAGATGGTACAGGTCTGGGGTCCTAGGCTGGGCAGCGGGACTGGCTGAAGCCTCTCTGTTGTTGGTTTATGAGTGACTGGCTAGTGAAAGCATTCATGTACCTGCAGCCGGGTGTGTCCCTGTTTGTGTATGGCTGTATCAGTGCAAGTCCTGGAGAGGACGGTAGCTTGTCACAGCCTCACAGCTTGAGAGGGGGCCCAGAGGGCTCAGCAGTATCCCAGTTCCAGGTTGCACCCCAGGGCAGTCTGTCACAGCGACCCCTCACTATGGTGGATCAGCTGTGCTAGACAGTGAATAGAAAGGGTTGAGTCGAGGCTTAGCCCATCCCCCACCCAACCATGTCTAGGTGGCTGGGAAGTAAGCCAACACACAGCTTGCAGCATACTTACACCTACATGCCATGGGCCCAACAAGTCCAAGCAGGAATGCAAGTGGAATCTCCTTCATCCCTCCACAGGAACAATGTAGGCCAAGCCACAGTCCAGCCTTTAATTTCTGTAACAAGACGAATAATGTTTTCTGTCAGACTAATGACTAAAATTGATCAATGAGATTTAGGGAAATTTGTAGAGTTTCTCCCACCCTCCAGTTCTAAGTTGTTTTCTCCAAACTGAGTTGCACACATAGATTTTGTTCTGTGTGAGCGATTTTATTTTTAAATTGCTTGTAGTAATTATTTCATTGCTATTGTGGTTTCTAAAATTCCACTATGCTAGATTGGTTTTCAGATTATTTGACTCTTTATTTAAGTCTTCCAGTTAAACCCTTCACACTGAAATGTTTCCATTTCTTGAGGTTGGGGTTGTTGTTTTTTTGGTCATGCCTCTTGCATACAGGCACATTTGAAGCTTCCCCTGTGCGGTGGTCTAATTACTTGCTGGGTCTTTCCTGGATTAATTCCTAATTTTTTCCTTAAATCTATTGCTTCCCCCTAGAGTTTATGGAATCATTCCACAATTAAGTTTTCCTCGCCTTGCTTGAAATACACTTCATTTCAGCTGCTTTTTCTTCTCTCTTCAAAGGCCTCTCTACAGGCACCCCAATATGCTTGTCCCTTCCACAATGCGATGCCTGTCATTAAACTCTCCCCACATCCTGCGCCAAATTTAAAACCTGGTATAACCAAATGCAACTTAATTAAATGGAACTAATATCAGATCTCTGTTTGCATCCCCACCCACCCACACACTAGAGTAATTTAAACTATTCAAATGTATCCTGTCCCACATGTTACAAATAAAGGCTCAATTGTTTAAGAACTTCTTTCTACTTAACACTTCTTCCACACCAGCTCAGCCATGTTTCCTGTCTTCTTGTTCACCATTTTCTCCTAATGTTAAATATTTTACCTGCAGTATCTGGGTACAATACCATCAAGGTCTTGCTCTTAAGCATCCCCCTTAATTCCTCAAAACTCATTTGTAGACCTACTCAAGTTACACACAAAAGACACACCGCCATATTTTATTGTCTAAAGTGAGACACTAACAACTGCCACAGCCTGTAATCCATTACTCTCACACAGCTCTGCCAGTGCAGTTGATTTCTGCTCTGAAATACCCTTTTGTGTGATTGCCAGTAAGAGTCTCCTGGGCCCAGGGTTTATTGCTAAGTATGCTCAACTGTACAGAAATTTTGAAGCGTGGGTACTAACTGCTGAAAAACCTATTCATTGGTCCAAGCTGCTTTTCAAGGGATAGCTTCCTTAGCAACAATGGAGAGCTCTTACAGCAACTTCTTTGGGAAATTCATTAGGCAACATTGATTAGTGGTTAGACCAGCACTGCTGTCAGGAGATCTAAATGTCATTTCCTCATTGCCACTGATTCACTGTGAGCTTGCGTAAGTTAAATTTCTGGGCCTCCCTGTTCCAAGTTATAAAAGAGGAATACCACCCACCCTCATTGGCAGTTATGAATCACTTTGAGCACCTCAGCTCATTTCAAGTGCAAGGCACACTTCAACCCAGCCTTTGCTAATATAACACAACACAGTATGCACATGTTGAATAAAATCCCCTACAGTTTCCCACTTGCACCCAACCACTGGGCTTTGTAAATGGCTGTGCCCCCATATATTCAAGTGTGTGGACACTGGCAGGCTTTTAATTCCTGTTTTACTAATAAGGCTCCCTTTCCAAGCATCAGTGCATTCTGAACACCATTATTCTGTGGAGGGAGAGCAACACACTAGTAGCACATTGCCTTTCCCTAATCATCCTTTCCTGATGCTGACATCATGCACATTCCCCTTCGTAGTGCCAATCCATCACTTGGTCAGCATTGTGCAATGCAGTGAACTCCTCAGAAACATATCACCTTAGTGACACCACCTGGTCTTATGCAGGAAGAGCTCTATGTCTCTCATAGCAGAGAAAGATCTGCTATGCTGACCACTAAAAATATTCTGAAGGAAAAAAGAATAAACCTTTCCCATTAAGGGGGCAATCTGAGAGGAGACTTCAGAAACTTCCTCACTAGGCTTTATCCTAACCTGTCTTGCAATTAATTGTTTGGTTTTTTTTAAACAACAGGAAATGAATTTTTAACAGCATAAGATGGGTGATTTAAAACAGTGAGTGTTTTAAACACAATTATCCCAGTGTTTTCCCAGGTGGTCAAAAATAGACATTTTTCAAGTCTGGTCTTTTAAGATAAAGAAATAGGGAAAACTGAGCCCTGTTGTAAGATAATGTAACTTCAGTGATGTCAGTAGAAGTGCTCTGTTTTACAGCAGGGCTGACTGTAACTCATTGTCCCCATCCTATACACTGTGGGAGATCTATGCAGAGAGCGGGAACAGAGTATCAGGGCTGACATCTGCCACAATGATGGGAAAAGTGCATTGCTCTTTTTACAAAAGACTAGAACATTGTAAAAAAAATAGCTTGTTAGTAGTTTAGCTTTGTGGAGGTGAAGACAGATTAGACATTTTTCATAACTGACTTAAAATAGTCAAGCATCAGTATTTTAATGGATAAGCAATTGACAAGTTTGTGCCTATAAAAAGAATCACTAAAAATAGACACATCTGTCAGCAGGTTTGACAGTCTATCAACCTAAAGGGTATGAAGGATATAGCCAAGAAAATGTCTTCATAAACCAATCTCATGTCATACAACAGTAAACAAGGGACCCACTCAACTTGATTTTCTCAAATTGATTTTCTTCCTCCCTTACAAACCAAAACATCTGTTGACATTGTCTAGTTTTATTATATAACTTTGTTATTATATAATGTTCTGCTGACCTACTCACAGGGATGTACTCTGATATTATAGCTGACAGGCACTGAAACGTACAGTAATTCAAGTTATTCTTCTTCCAGAAGAATAAGTATTTCATGGCAGTGTTGCCCCTCTTGGATTTATGGCAATGGACTTTTTATTGAAATATCCTATGCCAAGGAGTGCACAGACCTGTAGGTCTGAGATTAATTCAGACACTTTTCCCTGACAACTCATTAAAACTGAAGCATATGCAGATTTTCTTTACATCAGTTCTTATTCACTATGATTATTAGGCTTACAACTGTAAGTTTCTTGAACTGACAGTTACCACTGTTCATCCGAGTATCCAGGGGTAATGGGCTAGTTATGTCAACCACCAGCAATGAACCCTAGCTGAGAGGCACCTACAGAGATGAAGAAAAACTGGCCTGAGCATGCTCAGGTTTTTATTCTGCACGTAGGAGGAGGGAGCTGCTAATCCTTCTGCTGGAGCAGAGGCCTTCCAGGAAGACTCAGACTAACCAGCAGAATGCTGGTTGTGTGCACAGGAGAGCACATAGGTATGCACTTACACGGCCATTGCAATTCAAGATTTCGGAACCATGTTGTAAAGATCATTACAGTAATAACTGAAGGTAAAACAAAGATTTTACTGGTGGGCTAATGCGCAGAACAGAGTTCATTTAAATATAAAAAGAGAATTCACCACCGAACGCTTACAATGCTGACAGAGACAGAACCACTGTTCTGAGATAATGGCCCAAATTCATGCCCACTGCAACTCCATTGACTGCAATTTCAAACATCAACTGGAGTTGCACTAGGATGAATTGGGCCAATACCAATAGATTCACTAACTCAGATGCTGCTGACGTTTGAAGAAACCGACTGCCAACTCCCAGGGAAAGGAAAAGGACATTGGATCATTGGACAGTGTTTTAGGACATCATCAAAACTCTGGAGGGAACCTCTTAAGGAGAGCCCCACCAGATGGACAGCAGCCAAGTCCCACAAGGGTAATCTTATTGCCTAGGTATTGAGGGGCTAATGTACTCCTATCATATATTTGCTCTGTACCTTTCTGCCCTTGCCATCAAATAAAATGGGAAGCAAAAATAAGCAACAGTTACCCAATAAGGATTAAGGAAGCTATACTGGGTTTCCAAAGAATATAGATTTCTACATTCCAATGGCAGAGAAGATAGAAAATATAGCTGAGGTTTTGTGAAGTGCCTTGTGACTTTGGGTGCCCAACTGTAGATTAGTTTAAATGGTCTCACTTGCAGAAGGAGGCACTTTCTGAAAGTCTACCCCTGTAAGGCAGCTCAGGTTGAGCACCCAAAAATCATTAGTCACTTTTGAAAAACCTGCAGTAAGAGCAGTTACTTAAAGTTTATTGAAGATTAAAAACCAATACACATTTGTCTTTAAGTTCTATGCACTATTTAAAGTCCAATTTTGCAGAGCAGTTTCTGAATTTTTGGAGCTTTTATATTTCAGAAGCATTCATTTTTTAACTGATTAATGGTCAGTCTAATATTTAAATTATTTATGCTTCATTCTTCATAAAACTGGCAAATTGCCATTCCCTCCCACTCCAATTAATGACATTGCTGAACAGGCAAAGGCTGCATTGTATTCCTCAGCACAATCAGCATACATGCTTAACATTCAAATCCTAAACACAAAAATTTACAGTAGATATAATTACTAACTGACCTTATGAAGGTTTCTCTTAACCCTATGATCCATGAGAAAAACATATGCTCTACTAAACAGTAATTGGTTATCCCCGGATATGGATGGGAAGGAAAGATGTTGCAGTGAGGGTTACACTAGCCTTTTATTCTGGGAGAAAGGTCTATGCCAAATTTAAAATTCTTTCTCCCAAAATAAAAGGCTAATGTAACCGCCACTGGTTTCCTGGTCTCACCCATTTCCTAGTTATTTGTTCATATCACACAATATGTCATAGAAAAATTTGCCAGTTTGGCCCAGGACCAGACTGGAAGATTGATGCAGGTGCATCTGCAAAGCCATCTGTTTCCAATGTCCCCTCTGCTCTGTCTGGCTGTAGCCACAGCTGTACATTATTTAACCTTCATGAACATTAAGACCAAGTCAAGGTATTTTGTATGCTGTGCATGCAAAAAGATAGAAAAATGTTTCCAAAGAATACACTATAACCACAGCATTCTACTGGCAGAGTTAATAATCATGGTACAAGGTGGCAGAATTTCATTGACTGACCTACCCAGTTCAGTTAGCAGGTGTTAAGACCCTGCATAAAGCTGGTGAAGTTTCACTGACTATGACATCTGGAGCTTGTTAATTAAATCCTGGTAAATTATCACTATATCTTGCTGATAGACTAGTGGAGAAATCACTTTTAAAGTAATTGGGCTAGAGGAAAGTTTCTTTCAGTGGTATCCATTAAAATTGTTTTCTTAGGTGACCGATTTATTCTATCAACAGAATTTATCTTCCAAATCCAGTTCAACACTTTATCTATTGAACGCAACCATTAGATTCTTTTATAATGGATGGAAAGTATGCATACAGTGAAACTGCTTTAGCTGTCCTTAAATCAAGCAACAGAAAGATAGATGGCTCTGTTCTAATTCAGGGCAAATTTCAAGCTGAGAAATCCAAGATGGCACATTGCAATAGCCTCCTGTTATGGTCCCACCTAGTAGATAAGAGTTTACATCTGGAAAGCTTTAATATCCTCATGACTATAGAGTCACCCTATATCCTGTGCTGGGAGGGGAGAAAAATCCCTGCTCTGTGCTGGCTCAGCAGGGCCAGTGAGTGTGGCGGGGGGGCAGGAAGTGGGGAGTGGGTATTTGGGGGCTATCTGGGGGGTGCTGGGCTGTGAGGGGGCAGGGGACACTGGGCAGTAGGGGAGGTTTGTTTTGGGGTGCTAGGCAGTGTGGAGGTCTGTTGCGGGGGCACTGGGTAGTGGGGGAGATCTGTGTGTGTTAGGGTGCTTGGCAGTGTGGGGTCTATATGGGGGTCTGCGTAGTTGTGGTGGTGGGGCTGTGAGGAAAAGCACTGGGTAGTGGGGGAGATCTGTGTGTGTTGGGGCGCTAGTGGGACGTCTTCATGGGGCACTGGGCAAGTGTGGTGCTGTGCATTTGTGAGGAAGATCGGGGGGGCGCTGGGCATGGCAGGTACAGGGGGCACTGGGCATAGGGAATCAGGGAGGTGTTGGATGGGGAGCTGCGTGGCGTGGCACAGTTCCACCCCCAAGGGGAAGGAGCATGCTGGCAGCACAGGGTCGGGTGGGTGCTGTGTGTCTAGCACTGGGCTGGGCGGAGCAGGGCCGCCCCTGCCATACCATGCGCCTGGCCTGTCCCTCACTCTGGGGACCGACCTCTCCACGCCATGCTCCATTGCCCCAATGGGGGCCCATAAATATGTTTGGTGCCAGGCTCACAAAAGGTTAATCCGGCCACTGTATTTGACCCTCTGCCTTCTCCAGGTGAACTTTTCTTCACCTGAGTTTAAAATGTTACACTGCAGTTGATCATAGTACTGAAATCCTAAAAATCTTTCTGCCATCAGGTTAACCCAACTGGGGCTGACTAAAAAGGATACAACATGTATTGAAGGACCAAGAAAGTATAAAGGGTCCCAGGTCTGCTTATCAGAAAAGTAGGTTTTTTAATTAGAAAATAATGTTTTTCCTATAAGTGCTGTTACTTCCAGGTGTGCTTCATACCTGAGTAAAACAGCACTGGCTAGAGGCACTCATTTGTGAAACTTAACATGGATATTTAATGTAGCTCAGCCTTTTCCAGTGTATAAGAAAGCAGAAAGGTAAAGCTCAGAAATCAAGTTCCCACAAAAAGCAATAATTTGTTTTTAATGCAAGTAAAACTGCTTACGCTGCACTCCAGAAAGAGGCTTGGCAGTGCTTCTATATCACACAATGGACATTTCATTAAACAAAGGACATTTCATTACAGGAAAGACTATTCGTAAATGGCAAGCGTGGTGAGCTCTGCAGCAGGACTGAAATTTCACAGACCTGGATCCAAAGAGACTCAGAACCCACATCCGCAGGAATAAGGATGTCTCATAAGTTAAGCATATACAGGAGAAAAATTCTTCAAACTCTCAGAATTCAAAAGAACTAAGGAGAATTAACTTTGTCTTCTGTCACAACTATGTCAGTTCCTAAAGTCCTTTCTAAATAGGGTATTCCTACAAGCTAAATAGATTTTCTATAAGGCACAGAGATTCAAAGTTGAAATTTAGTTCATGTTGGACTAAGGACATTAAGGCATCTGTAAGAAACTGCAGACACATTATAAATAGCTTTAGAATATGAGAAGTTATGTAGTGCTATTAGTACTCATACAATTAATAAATACCCATAATTACCTCAAGTCAAGCATACTTATTGAGAGGTTATTTATAGAGATGTGCTGCTGTTAACAGAATGTACGCTACAGATCTTGCCTCCATCTCTAGATAACAGTAAATGTGTATCACATAACTTTATGCCATATCATGGAGGCATGAAGTAGCACACTGCAAACCAAGGTACTTCCTAAGCTTTATCACTCACTTTGAATGGCTGCATTGTATCTTCTTTAAAAGAAACACTGCACTAAATATATTCCACATAATTATGATCAGAAAGCTCTCTAGACATACATCTTATGTTCCTGGCACATGCATGTCATTAAGTTCCAGCCCCAGTCATAATTAAATAGACAGCAGGTAGAACCTCTGTCTAATTTTGCAAAGCATCTAACCCTATAGAATCTTCCTAAAACAGTCTAGCAATTCATTGCCATTCGCAGAAATAGCAGGGATGAAAACTAGGCCATAGTGAAATCTGGATTTCACCTGAAGTGTGTAATGCTGCAGGATTTACTCTGCAAAAAGATGCATCTTACAATAGTGTGCACACAAACCCAGTCAATTAAGCTGGTGTATACGTATCCTCACCACTTTCAGAGAAACCACACCACTTTTTACCTATAATGCACTTGAACTTGGATGTACAAGGTTCATTTTAGCTAGACTGCCTCCATAATTATTCAGTGCA
This sequence comes from Mauremys mutica, assembly GCF_020497125.1. Lineage (NCBI taxonomy): Eukaryota > Metazoa > Chordata > Testudines > Geoemydidae > Mauremys > Mauremys mutica. The sequence goes on from NC_059082.1 coordinate 64,143,636, forward strand.
TAATTATTTTCTAACTCTTACATAGGCTTCTCTCTCTTTTGTGTCTGTGCCCTTGCAATCTATCAGAATGCAGCCATGTCTTTCTCAAACAATGTTAGCTTTTCATTGCGCATTTTTTGCCTACAAGCAGCCATGCCTCAAGAGAAAAATCAGAGAAGAAAGACTATGTATAACAAGGTGGCCAGGATTTTAGTCCTATTTAAACTCATAAAATAAAGAGATTATGTATCTAATCTCACTGAAATCTATGCGTTCTTGATTAGCTTTTCCACCATCTTACCAAATATAACATGAATCTCTCCTGTTTGTCCCATATCAGGTAACTGTAAAATATTTATCATAACACCTGGAAAAATCACTATGATTGTTTCTAATTTATTGATGTAACCCGTATTTAAGAATTTTAGTGATGACAGAAGGAATGGATGCTAATTTCAGATACCTGTGGCAATAAGTATCTAAACCCTAGCTCAGATTTTAGAGTAGCTAATTCTCTTATTCAATATCCTTAAAGGGAAAATGTATATTTATTCAGTGAAATGTAACCAAGGACCCTCAATGCCATTAACAGTGTCTGTGCACTTTTTATCCTCAGGTGTCGCACCAAGCTGTGTAAGTGACATGGCTTAGTTGGTTGCTAACAAATATGAATGATAAACATTGATTAAGATTCTGCACTACCATCTCTTGTAATGCCATGCACAGAAAGGTGAGATTATAACATCATTGCCAAGCTAACCTTTGTCTTATCAAGAGTCTTATCATCAGTCTCTGCTGGAAAAATCAAACCTTCAATTTCTGCTATTTAAATAAATCAGTTCTCTTTGGATCCTAATCAGATTGTCTTCAAACAGGATTGTCCCTTGATGCCCCTTGCTGGCATTGTTGAGTGTTTGAACGAGACAAAATCCATGCATTATGATCTTGTCATGCAATCAAGAGGGCTCTGGCAGCAAGCAACAAGTGTTTTGTCTTAGGTGTTATACTCAGACATCAGAACCATGCTCCATGACTCACACAAGTCCCAATCCCAGTTCCATCCCCTAAGTGTCTAGTTGATAATAAAAAATACTTTTCTGTTAATTACTGTATCCGTCATGTTCTTTTAGAGGAGACTGTGTTTGAAGGGGGGGAAGGGGGTTGGTAATTTGACAGGACAATCACCTTTACCAGGGTACAGACATGGGGGCAGGATCAGCAGCAGGTCACACACACACTGCAGTCAGTACGCACCCTGGTCGGTATGGGAGGTGGTTTGCAGGTTCTGTGTGGGTGGGGGGGTACGTGACTTTGTAGCGGGGGAGGAGGGTTACAGATCTCATGCAACGGTCCCTGTCCTGGACCACAGAGCCACGCAGCAGAGGAATCTGTATCCGTCCTCCCCCGCCAAAAGGCCACATAGCCCACGCACACAGAGTCCCAAAAAGGAGGGATGGCAGGCTCCGTTGAAACATCCAGTCCGGCACTGCAGACCGCTCTGGGAGCAGGAGCCTGTCATTCCTCGAGTTTACAGGCGGTCTTTACATCACTGCACACCCTACCCAGCACAGTCCGTGTCCCAGTTTCAACCCTGTAACGCAAAGTCATCAATAAAGAAACCTTTGTAAAGTTACAGTGGAACATGTATTTTATTTTTAAACGTGTGTTGGAAGTTGGGGAAGCGGGGTGGGCGGGGTATGTAACTGCAGAGGCTAGTCAACAGTCACTTGGTAAAGAAACAGGGGCAGCTTCAGCTTCTCTGTAAAGAAACTGAACAGTCACAGATCACGCTGCTCACTGCTCGCTGGTACTTGAAGAGTTCCTTGTCGCTGTGCAAGGCGCCTGCATAGGGCTTCACGAGCCAGGGCATTAGCGGGTAGGCTGGGTCCCCGACGATCACTATAGGCATCTGCACATCCCCAAGACTTATTTTGTGGTCCTGGAAGAAACTACCTTCCTGCAGGCATCTAAACAGACCAGAGTTCCTGAAAACACGCACGTCATGAACTTTGCCTGGCCACCCGACGTTGATGTTGGTAAAATGTCCCTCATGGTCCACCAGTGCTCGCAGCACCATTGAAAAGTAGCCCTATTTCTCAGCAGCTGACTGTGGAAGAGGTGGACGATAAGGTGCGAGGAGTTGACAACGGCCATAACTGCAGCAGGATCCGTGCTCAAAGTGCTGTGGCGCCCATGCTGTCACTGAGCAGAAAAGTGCACGAACAGATTGCCCGCAGGCGCTTTCAGGGAGGGAGGGAGGGAGGGAGGGAGGGCGTGATTGACGGTTCAATGATGACAGTTACCCAAAACCACCCTTGACACATTTTTCCCCCCAGCATGCATTGGGGGGAAATCCCAGGATTCCAATGGGCAGCGGGGAGTGCGGGAACTGTGGGATAGCTTCCCACAGTGCACCGCTTCCAAAGTCGACACTGGCCCCGTTACTGTGGACTCACACAGTCGAACTAGTGTATTTAGTGTGGATACACAACTTCGACTTCATAAGGTCGATTCCACAAATTCGAATTAAGTTGATTCGAAATAGTCTTGTAGTGTAGACGTACCCTGAGAGTCATCAGCATAGAGAAATAGTTGAATTTGTGTTTACACAAGAGATCACTGGAATGCCCCCATCATACCTGTTCCCCCCCAACCATATACTCTGTGCCAGATGGAAGGTGTCAAAAAAGCACTACACCACTCACTCAGAAACCTCCCTGCATGGGAGAATCCCTCCACAGGCTAGCTAACCCAGATTAAAGACAGCTTTGTACCAGCGGAGTGACAAGAAACTACCCTAATGCAGAGGGAAGGATCTGACCCCTAATCTGGAAGTATCCCTATTTATAGCTTAATGAAGCCTAATGGGACTTTCCCCCTCTTTTCTCTCCATTGTTTTAATTGTACACAGTTTCAACCTCTCTTTTAGTTCTTTTTTCACATCTGTCTTGAGGGCCAAAATACCTGTTTGTGTTCAGATATGGGTTGTATAACTCGAGCAACTTTTTTCCCTTTCTTGTAATAGGAAGAAAACATAAGTCTTACAATTGCTTAGATTTTTTATTTCTATAATATGTCATTAAAAGAAAATTCAGATTTCCCTGAACTCTTTCTACTCTCTTTAGGACATTTATGTGCCACAAGATTCACTCAGCTTCTTAGCCCTATAGCTAACAGAACATGATAAAGGCTTGCTAGTTCTTCTTGATACAGTATGATGGTAGCAAAGATGGATGGTTTGTAAAGATAGCATGGACTGTAATGAATGAGGTTTGCAAATACATCAGCATTTTGAATTCTGTTTGTTTCACATACTGTATTCAACATCCACTCCTGAGAAGGTAAATCAGACTATTGAGGAAAACTATTGAGGTTCTTGTTTTTATACATTTTCAGTAAAATAAGATTACACCAAGATTATGAGCTCCTCAAGGCAGGGATCATGCTTTCTGCTTGGAAAATGTGCAACTGAAATTAAAACCAACAAAAATAATATTTTCTCAAGTTGCTGTCTCAGAAAATTTCTTTGTTTTGTTCTGCTTCTCCCTGTTCTAGTTAGTGCTTTAATTCAGCATCTCCTCTGTTATATACCTTACTATATGCTACATTCTCCCACAGCAGCTGCCTGTCTCCAGAAGCCTTGTTAGCATGTCTGCTGCATGTTTAATTTTGTCAAATCTTTTTATAAGATGTCATGAGTATGCAGTACAGTGTGCAATTATGGACTCATTAGGCTTCAAAAAGCTAGTAATTCATTACAAACGACAGTTACTGCAATTGCTATCTTGACAGATGCTTCTTTGTTTTATTCTAGTCTAACCCTTTAATTGCTGATATAAAAAGATACCCAAGTTAATAATGCACCAATGACCTCAGTGGGGGAGGGAGACAGAAAGAGAGAAAATGAGAATCAGTTTTCTTCCCTTTCATGGAACAGAGATCAAAATTGGAATCTTGGCTAAACATTAGCTGAGTTGTGTATGTATTTTATCTGCAAATATTAGACTTTTTATATTGCCTCACCCCGCTTCCCATCTTCCACTTCAATGTATAATAAACTAAAGCTGACTACAGTACATAAAAGTAGTAACCATGCACATACATTATCAAGCACAGGCAAAGCAGCTCAAGACCTTTACCTTCAAAAGCACAGGACATTTTCATTACAGCTTCACAACAGGATGTCATCTGATTTTGAGATGCTGCTTCAGTGACTTATTTACCAATTTTAGTAAAACTGGGAATAGTGGCCACACCTATCTGCAACAGAGATTGCAGAGGTTTTATTCATTTATTTATTGTTCCACCAAACCTTCAGTATTGGGCGGTGGGCTCCTTCTTTACTATCTTCAGCCTCAAAAGCCAGTCCAGAAGTACACAGACAACTGCAGTTTCCTTTAACGTACATACTGTCTCAGCTGCAGCCTCAGTGCTTTCTGTCTGAGAGGACAGGAGAGCAGCTTCCACAATCAGGAGCACTGTTGACAGTTTCAGAGTGAATGCAAGTCATCCCTATCTCTGGCTCTCAAGACCTTCATCCTAGACACTTGCTTGCATGGTCCCATAGAATTACAGCTGCCTCATTGGGTCATAAATGGTCTCTTACATAGCTGAGCACAAACCTGTCAGAATCTTAAATAGACCCCTACGTGTGCCAGATTCTCTGTGGCCAGTCCTGCTAAGGGGTACGTCTGCTGCATTCTGCACAGCCTGGAGTAGGTGTTGCCTCTACTTTCAATTTCAGATACAGTGAGTTACACTAGTCCACTATGGAATTGATGAAAGACCAGATCACTATGGCCCGAAGGAAAAGGCATAATTTCCCAGCAAGCCAGAGGAAGAAGAATTTGTTTCTCACTACGGCTGCTACCAAGATTATTGATGGATCTGGTAGGATCCTGAGGCTTTGCACCTCCCTTAATGAACTGTGGACAGATACTAATTCTTTGGTTCCAAAAGTATGACTCAAATTAGCCAGTGATTGAAGAGGAAGAAGGCCTGTACTATGATTAGGTCCTCAGTTGTTAAAGCATTTTTAGATATTCTGTTGCAGAGGATGTCCATTGATGTTCAGTGCTACCATCTATTCATACCCATCTGTACAAACTTTTCTGTTTTCAAGCCTCATTTTAATTTTTTATTAGGCATTCTGTTAAAAGAAGCTGCAACTTGCTGTAAAGCTCCACTTCATTTTTGGCATCCTCAGCAAGATTCAGGACGTGTCTGAATTAAAAGTGAGGCTAATTCAACTAATCGAAGAATGACACAGCCAGAGAAATTAGTACAGCCGAGTGCTAAGTATAAAATAAAAAAAAATACCCACCACAGACTAACTGAAACAAATGGCACAAAGGCTGTGTTTAGGGAGACAGACAAGGGTGGGGGTGGAAGCTGAATTCGGTAGGGATGTAATGATACTGAGGCAGTGAGATAAGAAAAGAGAGTCTGCCTTTGAAATAACAGGATAAAAGAAGGTGCCAAGGATCAGGATCACATTCTCCTATTAAGATCAAAGCCATGCAAGATCAGTGGCAAAGGAGGTACAGAATTTGTAAACCCCAATTCGATTTTTCTGTTATTGTTGCCACACACATAAATGCATGCACACACCCATCCCTGTTTATCTTGCTCTTAGTTTGGTCAATGCAGATGAGGAGGAATGAGTCAGAGTCATTTGCTGAAATCAGCACCCTGTGTGTCATGCTACAATTGAACAGACAACATAAAGCAAGCTTGCAGCAAGAAATAGAACAGAATTAAGCTGCCTAGTAAGGATTTATTTTTTCTTAAAGCAGCAGCCTTTCTTCAAGCAGCTAGAGAGCAATTATTCATTTTCAGAATAAAGGAGAACTCACACCTGAACGCTCACTGAAAGAAAAGTGTACCCAGGACACTGTCTAGAAGCTGTGATCAGTTTTAGCTACTAAGCACCTGTTTTCTAGGAGAAGATTGATTTTATTTATTCATAGGGACATGAGATGCCCTGAAACTATTAGACACAACACAAAAACACAACTACACTTTCAACAGATTAAGCTCCTTTGTGAGTCAGATCATCTCAACCACTTACAGGAGATATCTATTTAATCAATAGCGCACCCTAAAGTGCTTTCTATAATCGCTGTGGGAGACATAGATGGTTAAACTTCTGTTTTGAAGATTTGACTCCTAAATGGGGCATCTATTACAAATAATAGACTTTTTTTGCTGTTAATATCTGGCAGATTTTAATGTGAACAAGTAAAATCCAGCAAGCCGAACCTAGATACAAGTTAGAACAGACTATGGGAGTGTGTCCAAACACATAATGGAGGGAACACCTATGTGTACAAACAAAGCAAGACTTACAATTTTTGTATTTTGTTTCAGTCATGGGCTAGTGAACACATCACTGACAGTAAGGCTTTAATGGCCTTTGGATTTCTTATTAGGAATAGTGAGATGGATAGGCAAGCTAAAGGAAAAGTATCTTTTTGTCCAAAAACACAAAATTGTACTTGTTAATCATCCTGCAGATCCCGCTATTAAGAAAGCATAGAAGCTGCCCCAGGTTTAGTAGTGGTGAGTTATTATTAATGGATGTCATTATTTCTTTAGCAATAGAGAGGCATTATGAACCATTTTTTCTTGCAGGAGTAGGGCTGCAGAGAGGTTTCCAGGAGGGCCTTGACTAAGTTTGAAACTGAGGCCCTCCACCTTCAAAAATAAAATAACCCTGGAGACAAAACAGTTTAAAAGGGGAGAGTATGGAGAGGGGAGAGTCAGAGAGGACTCAGGCCTGTGGAGGCACTGCCCTTCTCACAAGGATGGGTGGGGGAGGGGGCTGGGAAAGTGATGGAGGGTCAGAGAAGGCCCAGGGCTGTGGGGTCATTGCCCTTCCCGCAGGAATCAGGGGCCAGGGTCTTGGGGCAAACTGCCACTTTGCTTGCCCTTCCCCAGGCTTTCCTGCTCATCGGTGAGAAAAGAATGAAGTAAATCTTTAACAAGGTGCATAATGGATGAGAGAAGCAACAGCATAAACTAACCCTGGATGCTTCACTGCCTAATGACAGTGACTGGAATATTAGACAACAACGATCAATTCATGCAAAATACTACTGAGCTACTGATAATTAAGTGAATTAACTCTAATTTAAAAGACATTTAATACCACAACCTACAAATGGATCTTCACAGAATTTTGGTTGTTTTTCTTTATAGTGAAAAAACTGTGGAAGCTTTACTTTTCAGATCATATCAGAGTGGTTCCAATAACATTTTGAATATTTCATACATTTCTATCCAAAAAAGATTCCCGAACCTAAAAAAAGTCCAGTCTTTCAGTATGAATCAGGCAGAACCTGTGACGGCAGCCATATTGCACTAGTAATTGTGTTAAAAAAATAATCACAAAGAGCACTATATTAAGAGCTTATTGCTGCTAACAGGAAAAACAACAAATGGGCTTGTCAGATAGATAATTAGAATAGAATGCAATTCAGCCTCCATCAGGTTTGCTAGTCCCAGAGCAAATTCTGTCACAAATAAAATGAAAGTGCAATTCAGAAACAGAGCCCATAATTGTTTTAAGAATGCTTTAAACCATTCACTTGAAGCAGGTGGAATTTCCAACATGATTTCCTTTATTTCCCTGTACAAGAAGCCTTCATGAATGGTATCTCTAATCTTTTGATAATGTAACCAGGTTCATTAAAAACAATGAGAACACTAAGGGTAAATCCCATTCTCTGGACTTCAGGTGCATAGTCTCATTGACTTCGGTATAACTATTCCTGTGAGCAAGGCAAAGCATCACTGGATCTTAGTTCAGTCACAGTACAAAGGTATCTCCCCCATTCTGTCCTGGACTAGCAGTTGATCTCTTGTGACCAATAATGGCTAGCAATGGCAGCCTTCCCGCTGGAAAGGGGATATTTCCAGTTTTCCAATAGAACACACTGTGACATGATTTTATGAAAGTATGCGGATGAGTATGAATATAATGTAATTGGAATATGCTTCATGCAAAAGGTCTCTTGTAAGGTATCATTACAAAGCTTATAATCTACTGAGTGTGGTCATCCTATTTGTAAAAATGTATCACTTGTATCTGAAACTATAAATATGAAATATAACTCTGAGGGCCTATTGTAATTATGCAAAGCATGGGCCATTAATGGTGGTTTGAAATTTTGATGGCTCCTATTAACCAGGACAATTGACTGTAGATGTCTCTGTTTTACTTGTAAGTCTTCCTGTATACATGTGTGCTGGCAAGTGGGTAATGAAGTCTTACAGTGACATGTGATCATGTCACCTGAAGAGGAATCCATCTTTAACCTGGTGCTTTTCCATTGAGAAGCGAGGGGGTGGGAACCCAGAGGGACAAAGGATTCCCACCTTATGCAAAAGATAGATAAGTGGGTGGAACAGAACAAAGAGGCAGCCATCATGAGAAATCCCCTAGCTACCACCTGAGCTGGAACAAGGGCTGTACCAGGGGAAAGGATTGTGCCCAGACTAGGAAGGCGTCCAGGCTATGAAAAACTTATTGAAACATCTCTGAGGGTGAGATTTTATCTGTATTCAGTTTTATTACAGTATTAGAGTTGCGTGTTTTATTTTACTTTACTTTACTTGGTAATTCACTTTGTTCTGTCTGTCAGTACTTGGAACCACTTAAATCCTACTTTCTGTATTTAATAAAATCACTTTTTACTTATTAATTAACCCAGAGTATGTATTAATACCGGGGGAAGGGGGACAGCTGTGCATACTTATCTATCAGTGTTATAGAGGGCGAACAATTTATGAGTTTACCCTGTATAAGCCTTATACAGGGTAAAACAGATTTATTTGGGGTTTAGAGCCCATTGGGAGTTGGGCATCTGAGTGTTAAAGACAGGAACACTTCTGTAAGCTGCTTTCAGTTAAGTCTGCAGGTTTGAGGCACGTGGTTCAGACCCTGTGTCTGTGTTGGAGCAGACGGGTGTGTCTGGCTCAACAAGACAAGGTGCTGGAGTCCTAAGCTGCCAGGGCAGGAAAGCAGGGGCAGAAGTAGTCTTGGCACATCAGTTGGCAGTTCCCAAGGGGGTTTCTGTGATCTAACCCGTCACACACACCACTTGATTCCAGCCTTAGAAAACCCCAATGTATCAGACATTACACCATTATGTATGGAAACCTACTATACTTCACAGGTTGCTAAATTTTAGTTATAATCAGGGCTTTAGAGCAGAGCCCGGAGCTGGAGCACGGAGCAGCTCCAGAGCAGTGGAGCTGCAGGTTTTTGCCTAGAGCTGGAGCTGAGCCGGAGCACAGCTCCAAAGCTCTGATTATAATCTCTGCTCCTGTGAGGCCTGTACACAGGACTGGATTAACCTTTTGTGTGCCCAGCACCAAACATATTTGTGGGCCCCTTTGGGTCAATGGAGCATGGAATGGGGAGGTCAGTCCCCAGAGTGAGGGGCCAGCCGGGGCAATAGGGCATGGCACAGTAGGGGTGGCCCCATTCCGCCCAGCCCAGTGTGAGGGCACTGTTTACAAACTGGTGGTTACCAGACGTACAGTGGCCCGCCCAGCCCTGTGCTGCCAGCATGTCCCTTCCCCTCAGGGGCAGGCCATGCCATGCCACACAGCTCCCCCCACCCCTTAGATACACTGTGCCCATCACCCCCCACAGAATCCCCACTCCCTAGTGCCCCAATACACACATCTTCCCCTCACAGCCCAAAACCCTCCCAAGTTCCCCAGAGACCTAGGCCCCCACGCCCTGCCTCCTGGCTGCACTCACCAGCCCTGCTGGGAGGTGACTGTGTCTGCCAGGCTGAGCTGGCAGTGCAGCCAGGGCTGGTCCTGGGGCGGGGAATCACTCCAGCCCCTCGGGAGTGGCGCAATCAGCCAGGCCAGGGCCTACCCCAGCCAGGCTCCTTCAAAACACACTTGCCTGGAGGCACCAGCCAAGCCTCCCACCCTGCTTCTCTCCCCCACACCTACCCCCCAAACTGGCCAGGCTTCTGCACCAATCCCAGGCAGCTCAGCTCCGGGGAAACAGGCAAGACCCCACAGGTGGTGGGAAACAGAGACTGGGGTCCAGCCGGGAGGCAGAGAGGAGCAGTGGGGTGGAACCAGGGGGCTGAGAGGAGCCCTTGGCCAGCCAGCAGGCAGGCAGGCCAAGAGGAACAAGTGGGCAGGGGAAGCCAGCGAGGTTTCGGTGCACAGTGCAAGCGGAGCAGGCCAGGGGCCCTTCTGAGCATAGGCCCGACTTCATGGCACCACTGGCACCATTTTAAACCCAGTACTGCCTGTACACTTGGATTCCATACTAAGCAGCCTGGAATTTCAAAAGTAAAGGTACAAACACAAGCAGTATCAATTGCCAGATTTCTGAAACAGTGACTGCTGTTTTTACTGCTGCCATTTTTGGAGGCAAATTTCAAATCCAGTTTTGCATCCATCACAGCAAATAAGTTCTCAGGAAAGAGAAGGCAGAAAATTAGAAAGTAAAATATTAAAAAGCCACTTTAAAAACATTTATAAAATTGATTTTCCATTAAATGTTGCATATACAGAATACATGACCGTGAGAGATGAAGATTTATTGGCGCTCTTTAGATCACCTGAAGAAATCAACTGTTTCTTCTCCACTTGTGAATAATGTAACCATCTCAAACCTTTATAGCCACATCACTCCATCACGTAGCCTATCTTGGTTTTATTGACATACATGCACACATAAATCCAGATGTGTCATTTCAAAGGTGCTTTTCCATACATTTATAGGGAGTGAGAATGGTTATCTGTATAGTTGGACAAAACTTTGGTAACAAGAGGCCATGTCTTTCTCTGGTGATAGAGTGCCCAGCACAACAGGCTCTGATCCTGATTAAGACCTTTGAGCAATATTGTAATAAAATAACTCATAACTAGTATACACAATCCTTGATGGTGTTTGCAGGAATAGGTCCTAAAATTTTGACTTATTTGCATTCAATATACTTAACTCTTAGGATGAACAGCCCCATCATCAAGAATTATCGTAATTATTCAAATACTTTATAAATCTCACTGGAAGCCATAATGTTATAGTTAGCTGTGTATTAAACTATTGGTGGTTCCACCCTTTGTATTCAGGATACTGCAATAATAACTGACCCAGATCATTGCATGTGTTTTCATAAAACAAAGTCAAAATCATGCTAGGCTAGTCACTTAGAACAGCATATCTAATACCGACACGCTTGTGTAATTTAACAATTCCAGCACATACTGAGCTGCACATCCACCTCAGGAAGAAAAGCCATGTGTCAGCAAAACACAGAGCAAAATTCCTCTTGAAACAGAAGAAACTACAGTTGGCTAGACTGCAAACCATTGCATTTTGAATCACCACATTAGTCATTTCTTTCTTCTACAAAGCAGAATCTCTTCTCATCCCAAACAAGCAGTGCCAGAGTCACCTTCACCTTTGAGAACATTTTATGTTCTGTAAGGTAAACTATTCTCGCTGCAACAGAAACTTGTTCATGATGATTTTAAAAAAATGGCACATCTTGAGCCTATATAGCACCATGCTGGTGAGTCATTTAAGAGGATTCTTTCCTATCTTATCACAGCATACATATTGTAATTCAATTACACTTTGGGGGATTTACCGCCCCCCCCGTGCCAATGTGGGTGATTTTATTGCTCATGAAAGGTGCCACCAGGCTGAGAGCCCCAGAGACTAAGTGCCTCTGTTTAGTCAGAGAACAAGCACAGTATTTCAAGTGGCAGTGCAACCTTCCCTTAACAAACCATCTCTAATTCACTCTTCGCCATTCAGTCTTTGGTAACTCCAACACTCACAGCAAGAATGATAGTTTTACTATACAAATACAGGAGCAAGGATGATACTTTTAGTATGGGTGTATCATTGCTAGCAGGTTCAGTGGTGCCAAGGACTAGAAAGTAGCTTTGGGCCTAGACTAGAACTGTTAAACTGGAGAAGATGGGGATTAATATGAGAATTGAAAGGTGGGTAAAAACTAGTTAAATGGGAGACTACAACAGGTCATACTGAAAGGTGAATTGTCAGGCTGGAGGGAGGTTACTAATGGAGTTCCTCAAGGACTGGTCTAAAGACCAATCTTATTTAATATTTTCATTAATGACCATAGTACAAAAGTATGAAAGTGCTAATAAAATTTGCAGACGACACAAAGTTGGGAGGTATTGTCAATACGGAGGAGGACTGGAATATAATACCAGAAGATCTGGATGACCTTGAAAACTGGAGCAATAGAAATGGGATGAAATTTAATAGTGCAAGGTCATGCACTTAGGGACTATCAACAAGAATTTTTGCTATAAACTGGGTACCAAAGTAACAATCTGCAGTAACTCATGACGCCTTCATATTGCAGAAGCACCAGGTGAAACCACTTACAGCTAGATTGCTATTTAAACCAAAGAGGATAACTAAGTTGCTTACCACATTGTTACCACAAAGGAATGTTGCAAGCATTTGGCCAACTACAGATCAGAACATGCATTTAGCCTGTGATGAAATACAAGATTAAGTCTCTGAAGCAGGTTTGCTAAAGTCATAAATAGAGAGAACTATGAACAAAAGCAGGGTGAGCTTACTGTGATGTACTTGAAGTCAGAAGCTTGTGAGTGTAAGGCAACATATGGATTTGCCCGTTTCACCTCCCTTTAACCTCAGGATACTGGTATAAAAAATACTCCTGTTAACAGTCACATTTCCAAACATTCTTTCCTCTCTCTTCATCTGATACTGGCATAAAGCAGATAGAAGTTGACAATAGCAGACACACAGAGCCCTTAGCATGAGAGAGAGGATGGGGGAGTTGCAAGGAGTCACTGAAGTAGAGGGGAGCAGAAGGGGTTATACCTGAAGCCAGGGGCGGGGGTAGAGGGGAAAAAGAGAGGAATGTAAGGAGCCCTTGGTATGTACAATGTGCTTGGCCAACAGAAACAAGGTCTATGTCCCTCTATTTAATTAATATTTGAAATAAAGGGTAACACTCAGAATCAGTTTCTATTTTTTAAATATTTTCCTTCAAACATTTTCCATCTTTCAATAGCAAGACTGTTTTACAAAATATTTCATATACTCTGGCAGTCACCATTTCATTGAATAAGGAGGAGGAACGGAGAAGTCACATCCTTGGCAATCTGGCAGCATGATGTTGTAACATCATTCTGCATTCTATTATAAACTATACAAATGCCAAGGTTTCCCCATCAGAAAGCTCTCCTCATCAATGCCTGCCTGCAGCCCTCAGATACAAAGAACAGAGAAAAGGTAGGAAAGATAGGGCAGTGTGTAACAGGAGACTGAGATGGAAAATGAATAGACAGGAAGAAGAAAAAGAGAATAACATGTAGCAGCTTGTATAGTGCTTTCCCTCTCCAGAGTGCTTTATCTGTGTTGACTAAACAATCCTCACAATAACCCTGTGTGGTAGGCAAGTATTATCTGCATAGGTAAAAGGGTAAATGTTTTACACTGCACATAACACAGTGGAAAAAATCCTTTTTGTCCTGGTGAAATGTTGAGGTTCTGAGTTTCCAATGCTTGCAGAGTTTAACTGAGTCTCTTGTACCCTCTCAGCTCCCAGCCTTTCTCATGCACAGGAATAAAAAATTAGCCACTTTTGGGAGGGCACTTTCCATGCTCCCTGCAGCCAGAGGAGCTGGCTCCCCACCACCACTGCTGGCTATCCCTCCCCTCTTGGCCCTGAGGCAGGTGGAGTTCACTTGCCCTGGCCCGGAACCAGAGGAGTTCTGGGCCTCTGCTGTTTGCCCCCCACCCCCTTGCGCATGCCCCTGAGTACAGGGTAGTCTCCAACTGGGTAATCTGCAAACCACTGTGGTTCCTGAAAAATCACCTAGGCTGCATAAACCTGTTCGAAGGGCAGTTAATAACTAGCCATTTTAGACTTCAGCCTCACAACGAGTGAGTATCTGAAACCTCCATCTACCACCTAGCTTTATTTCTGGCCATATAGAAGTGCTTTATGCAATAGCTACTTCCTCCTTCCTTGGAGACAACTGACAAGTGTGACTTCCTCTTCTTAGCAGGCTATGCTACTGTGAGATGATGGATGGAGTGATAGGTGCAGTCAGCAAGGTCTTTTCCTCAAAGGTTAGCGTTTGTTACAAGAAAGTAAAATAATCAGAAAGCAACCATAAAACCTACTGAACCCCCTAGATGTACAGCCCTAGCCTACCAAAGGGTATCCTCCACTTTCTGCCTTCTAAGCAACCATTTTTTTCCCAATGACACCTTACCTTAGGCCAAGCTGCAATTAACCCTCTTCTCCCCAGGGACTAAAGTGCACTTACACCCTGTCACAGTTACCTCATTGCATGGTCAATCTGCAGTAGGGATGAGAAATCTGAGCTGATTTTTGAAGAAGAATGCAAACTACAGCTGACACTTACAAATCGTTATCCTATTGCTCTGCTGCTTTCTTTATCTGAAACAGATTCACGCTTTTCAAACCAAGCTCTCAACACAGCTCCTTTTAAACCTGTCATTTTGTTCCTGTAGCAGATACAACTTTAGTATTACACTGTGACAGTAAGTTACCATGACTGCTTATCACTGCAAAGCAGAACATCTCCCTGAACCATGCCACTCTCTGAAAAGAACACACAGACTTACCAGAATCTTTGCAAGTCTAAGCAATTTGGATTATTTTGGTTCTCAAATGTTAGCCTAAGCCCTTAAAAGAAGCCCACCTGTAAACTAAACAGAATCCCTAGAGGCATATGCCCGATGCCATACCTTCACCCATACAGCAGAGGAGCACTTCTTTCTTATCTCAGACATTACTAAACAAACATGAATGAGAGACTGAAAAAGAGTATTGCAGAACCAGAACCAGTTGAAGAGGTATTAGTGAGGGATACTGGAGCCAGCTCATGTCTTTCATGTCTTAAAGGCTCGGGAAAGTGTGTCTGACAGTTTGGGGAAATATGTTTGTGTACCTCTGAATTCCATTTCTGTTTTGTGGACACATGTTGTATTTTAACCTCCATTTTGAATGTAACCCTTAGTATGGCTTTGAGCATTAGTATTGTAGCAGGAACTTGACTCAGGGTTTGTCTACACTTAAAATGCTACAGTGGCACACTGTAGCACTTCCCTATAGATACCTCCTACACCAGTGGGAGGAACTCTCACTACTCTTTCAGGTGGGCTACTGGCTCTTAGTAGAGACCTCGCATGCCACCCATTAGCGAACAATTATGCATATATCTGGCCCTGGAGATCCTTGTAAAACTCACCCCTGGGCTCTCTTCCAGTTAGCAGGAAGAGGTCCCTGGTACAGAGTGTTATCCTCAAGCATAGCCCCAGTAGGAAAACTGCCTCTAGAAAGCCTGACACCTATTCAACAGCAATTTGTTTGCCAAACCTCAAGTCCTCCAAATCAGTATAAGTGAATTGTGCACCCAGTGGTTATTTTTATTTCACTAGACAGCCTTGATATTTGTTAAGAGGAAACATAACTAACACTCTAAGGAATTCCAGAAAGTATACTAAGCAGGGCTCTGAGAACATTTGGCCATTACTTTTCATTGTCTGATGAAAGCTACATATTGAGTGTGTTAATTATACATTTAAACTGAAATGAAACAAGCTTTTTGAATCCATGACTAAGGAGGCCAATCAGTGTGAGGCCACTGTTCTTTTGTCAAGGCTCATTGAAAATAACTGAATAATCTAATTGGCTCATCCTACTCTTTTGAAGTTCAGGAGCAATTAGCTCCTTGCTGAAACTTTCATCTCTGGTTAAAAACCCAGTAAGCTCCCTTCTACATAGGTAAAGTGTGTTAGCACTACAATTTTTAAAGAACTTATATAGTGATGATATGGTTTAAATATTCACTGGCCAGCTTAGGCCAGGAATAACCCTTTATAAATCATGTTTACCTTTATAAAAACAAATAAGCATAAGCATTATTGTAAGCAGAGTGTTTGTGACTATTCTAAAAAAATACTACAGGGTTCTGTAATAAAGACAAAGACTTTGTTCTAGACTGCATCAGGTTCATGCTCTAAAACAGCTATGCTTGGTTTATATTGGTCAGGCAAACCAACTTAAAATCATGTTAGCAAGCTGTCTGCCCCTTTCTCTAACTTATTCATACATCAAAATTATTTGCCAAACATCTGAATAATTCTTAGTCTGTAAGTTGTTCATGAACAGATGAGTGTGAGCATTCAATTTTCAAAATTCAAGCTGTTTTGTCTGGGCACGTAGGTTAGATAGTATGTTTCTGTTTCTTGAATGGATGAAAACAACAAACTGGTTTCTGGTATGAATCCCATTTACCACTTCAAAATTCAGTTCCAGCCATAGGTGCTGGTTTGAAATGGTTTCCATCATATACAGGACTTACAGTTTGGTTCAATGGCTCTCAGCAACCCCCCATACACATTGTTCCAGCACCAATGGTTCCAGCTATGATTCTACAACATTATCTAAGTTAGATATTTCTGCAAACTCTTTTGCCAATGAAATAATTATGGAGATATACCTAGCTCATAGAGCTGGAAAGGACCCTGAAAGATCATTGAGTCCAGCCCCCTGCCTTCACTAGCAGGACCAAGTACTGATTTTGCCCCAGATCTCTCCATGGCCCCCTCAAGAATTGAACTCACAATGCTGAGTTTAGGAGGCTAATGCTCAAACCACTGAGCTATCCCTCCCCCCTTCACTAGATGTTTGTGGAAAGTGAACATAAGAAGGACATTACTTAGATGACATGACATTTGAGGCAGAGATTGGCATTTTGTTCCCTGTTTGTACAGAATCTAGTCCTGCTCCATGGTTGAGTCTCTTAGGCACTACCCTGGTACAAACAAAACACCAACAAGGTTAAAACAAGTATGCTCATGAAATTCAGAAGAACATTCATGGAAACTCCTTGGTCGTGTTTTCCCCACTGTTACTACCACATCTCTGAACTAAGCCTATCAATTATGTTAACTAAAGAAGTCTAGCTTCCTGGTAAAAGGTCAGAATAAACGTAAGTGAAAGAGGAACTTTACTATTCTTTTCATTTCATTTGCAAATGCTCCACTAGCTGCCCATCTACATTTTACTGACTAAGGCCTTTGGTTCAGTTTTCAATGCACAGCTAATTAGCTCTGCATGAGTGTGCAGCTTGGTTTTCCATAACTGAGATTGACTTGGTCAAATCTAAGACAATTTTCCTCTGGGGTAACATTTTAGAAAGTGCTAAATGCCTAAGTCACTTAGGCACACTTGAAAATTTTCCCCATGCCTATTCAAAGGTGCTTAGTGGGGGGGTATTTCCTCCATCAGTTTTCAACTTCTCACTGCCAGCCATTTGAGCTATAGAACTGCTCATTGAACAGACACAAGACTACAATGGGTGAAATGTTTTTTTTCCCCTACTATCATTTGCAATAAACAGCTGAACTGTCTTTGCTCAAGCTTTCCAAAAATAGTTCACCTTCAGGCAAATACCAAGCTTGGAACATTAAGATTGAAAGGATTTGGGAAAGTTATGGGTAATTGAAGACAAGGCAAACATTTACTCAATATTCACTATAGGAGACAGACACTACTTCCTTTTGCTATCAAAGAAACCAGCTAAATGAATGCATTTCCTATTCACTAAAATTGAAAACTGGCTCAAAAAAGGGAAGAAAACTGAAGATTAAATTATCTCTAGTCCAAAATATGGTCATAAAACAATGGAGACACTGCAACAGATTAAAATAATTCAGCTGTGAACTTGTACAAAAAACAATTTTAACTACTGCATTCTCTTACCTATTGTCTAGTATAGTGAAGTATCCTTGAAGAGATTCTGCAAAGAGGGAATTGTAATGTAATGTAAGCACATCTGCTAGGGTGAATGCTCATGTCAGTCAGAATACCTAAGTTATTTACCAATGATTCCTTGTAACTGCTCTAATCTGTGTTCTACACAAGTGCTTTTCAAACTTAATTTGATCATGCCCCCACTTAGTTGTATCTATAGTAGTTTATGCCCATCCCTCCTGCCACAGAAGTACATATGCCAATTTAAAAAAAAAATCAATATGCAACTCTCACTACATATTAAAAACAGTAAGGCATTGATTCAAACAGAGCCATTTAAATACATGGTAATGTAAATTTTAAGTGAGATACTGCTTACTGGCATCACACTGTTGTTACTAGTGTAATAGGTGTGCCTGTTTTTTGGAGCAGAGCAATTCCACGAATAAGCCCATGATCCAAAACTTGTGCTCAATGCTTACAATTAAATGTGCATTTCACGTCATAGCAAACAGATTAACATACAGATGGCAATGGCTTTGTATAATGCTATGCAAGCTTAACAGAAATCCATCAAAAATCACAGCGCCATCTGAGGACCTGATATGTCTGGAGGAATCAGCATTGCTACTTATTCGTTGCTGGTGTAAAATGTGCACAGTAAGTTTTGTTGTTGGGAGGGGAGGTTCCTAGAGCTTCTCACATTGCCCCAGAATGCATTATGTGCGCCGCCCCCCTCCCCCCCCCCCCCCGGGTGGTGTGGACCACCCAGTTTGAGAACCTCTATTCTACAGCATGCTCATTCAGACAAAAACTTCAACATTTCCTTCAGTTTATGCCTTTGAAAAAAACATTTTAAAGCATATTTCACCAGCATTTGTAATTTGACTCTCTACCTTGTAAACATGTTTTTCTGGTAGTTCTACCACATTACTGCTTTGAACTTGCTGACTCAAACTGTATTAATTTTGAAAATGCTTATTTGGAAAGAGCAGGAGGATAGACATGAAGGGCTCAAAGTCATTTTTAAAATGCCTTATACGGGCAATTTTTTGTCAGATCTTTCACTGCAACATCCGAATCTCATACATAATAAAATACACACAAACACTATTATATTTGCATATTGCCTGTATGCTTTAGACTCGTGGACCCCAGCTCATCTTGGCATTAAACATGGGGTATATTGTACAGTGTATGAGTATTGCATAAACAGCAAATTCTGCCAGTACTGATCTAATTGTTTGAAGTTTTTCTGTTATAGGACAAATGTTTGGTAGATTATATCAAGGCAAATAGCTGGCAACACTCTGTAGAAAGATATTTAAGTTTTGATTCAATTCTAGTATTTGTTAATGACAAAATGAGTGCACTGTGAAGATCCATAGAAAGTACAGGCTGTGTCTACGCCAACCTCATTCCTGAACCTTTCTGTTTTTCTCCTTATAGAGCTGAGTCTATTAGTTGTGCTGCATCAGATGGTAGATTTATTACAGGGTTAAATGTCCCAGTAAATTTGTTGCACTTGACAAACTAGATGAGGCATCTTTAGCAGGGGAAAAACTAGCACACCAACTGCATCTAGATAGATACAATAGGTCACAGCTGGTTGTGTTGGTTAGCAACATAAATTACAGAACACATACAGCTGGAATATAACCTCAAACTCAAACTGGTTCACAGAGGGTGTTTCTAACACCTGTAATTAGCCTACACTTTAGAGAGCAAAAGGGAAGAAACACTAGTCTCTTCCCAGCAGCAAAAGACAGATCCTGAATTACTACCATACTCATTCCCTTCCTCGCTGAGTAACCAATAAACCTACACCCCACTAATGCCTAAGCTTCACCCCTGAGTTTGGCTTTTGTAGAGTTTTACCTTAAAAGATTCCCCAGAGTAGGGTGACCAGACAGCAAATGTGAAAAATCAGGACAGGGGGTTGGGGGTAATAGGAGCCTATATAAGAAAAAGACCCAAAAATCAGGACTGTCCCTATAAAATTGGGACATCTGGTCACCCAACCCCAGAGCTACTTTGTATCCAGATTTCAAGCTAACTGGACTCACAGGCTAGCATGACTCAGCAGAAATTGCCCAGCATCCAGTGCAGGACCTGAAACTCTGGTGCCTGACAGAACCATACCCTACACCAGGGGTCTCAAACTGGAGGTCAGGATCTTCAGGGGGTTATGAGGTTATTACATGGGGGGGGTCATGAGCTGCCAGCCTCCACCCCAAACCCCACATTTATAATGGTGTTAAACATATAAAGTGTTTTTAATTTATAAGGGGGGTCACACTCAGAGACTTGCTACGTGAAAGGGGTCACCACTATAAAAGTTTGAGAACCACTGCCCTCCACTATTTAGGGAGTTAAACTAATATCAAGCCCCAAGATAGGAGAAACCAACTACATGTTACACCCACTAGCACTGATTTCTACCTTCCTCCTACCCTTATTACGAAGAGTAGAGACCAGACAATCTTATCTCAGAGATATTTTTAAATACTTCAGGGTTCCTCTAGAACAGGGGTTCTCAAACTGGGGGTCAGGACCCCTCAGGGGATTGTGAGGTTATTACATGGGGGGGGTCACAAGCTATCGGCCTCCACTCCAAATCCCACTTTGCCTCCTGCATTTATAAATGATGTTAAATATATTTAAAAGTGTTTTTAATTTATAAGGGGGGGTTGCACTCAGAGGCTTGCTATGTGAAAGGAGTCACCAGTACAAAAGTTTGAGAACCACTGCTCTAGAAGGAGCAGAAGCACAGGTGGACATAATTTGGGTTCACATGAGATCTGTTATTTATACTGTCACAGAGAACCACCAATAGATCGTAATGCAGTACAACTGCTTCCTATTGTGTGGTGGGAAACTGCCAAGTAGTTGTGGTTTTAAATTAGCTGCTTTGTTCTCATTCTTGTTTGTTGTCTGTTTAAGTAGGTGTTTTGTGGCAAGCAATTTATAGTGGTTAAAAACAAAACAAAAAATACAAAAAGTATAAAGAAAAATCTAGCATGGAAAAGTGAAGGGGTCTATTGGCTGACACCACAAGAGGCTGGAGAGTCTCCAGAGCAGATATGTTAATCCAGAGTACAATTTAGGGAGCACTCCTGCTATTAGGTTAAAGGCCTGATCTTCCATTTGGCTGCTGGTGCACCCCACTCACAGTCAGTTGCAGGATCTGGGCCTATTACTGTAACAGGAACAGGTATTTATTTGTATAATTCTGCCATTACAACCAAGGTGGCATCATGACATCTGTTTAAAGGTGGATCTTCTAAGTACCCTAAAATCAACATGCTTAGTCAGATTTCTTTGAAACCTGGTGTGCCTCAGGAGGATGCATGATAGGGCTGACCAATCAAATTTTGGGTCATTTGACCCCCGAATAAAATAACCATTTAAAAAAAGGTTTTAGGAAAGTTTTTTGGTTCTTTTGCCTAGAGATCAAACTATTGATGTGGTGTAGGTCAAAATGGTCTATTGGGTTTTATGCAAGGTAGTGTATGACACCTGCCAAATCTTTGGGTAATGGTATTTGTTTGAGAATGATATTTAAGAAAATGTACATTTTTATACCAAGCACGTTCCAATACAAAAACATCTAGAGGGTTTCCATTCCTGCCATTTTATATATTTCAGCTCAACTCTTGTAAGTGCTCTAAAATTCAAATAGTTAGTCAGATTGCTTTGAAATTTGGTATGCAGCATAGGGAAGTATGAGTGATCCAAATTTTGAGTTGTTTGGCTAAGGGATTCCTAAGTTACAGCCTCCTCCAAAAAACTGTTTCCTTCTGTAGTCTGAAAGGTACTAATGACTGGATGAATCACAGACCTATTGATAGCTACGAACTCACCCTTTAATTAACATCACTAAGGATAAATTAATCACAAGTCCCCACCTAAGACAAAAGGTTTGGACTGAGTGGCTGGAGGTCGATATAATTTGTGAGTCATGCATGGCAATTTTATTTTGGGGAGAAGGTAATCCATGTATTTGGGGTAGGGGAGTGTGACTGCACCCCATATTCTTCATAGCGATATTATTCTGATATGATTATGATGTAATCATAATGTATTTTATGCAAGATAAGTCATGTGAGCTGTCATTGGAAAGGTTATGATTTACTGAATATGATTATCCTATTTGTATGCATGTATCATTTTTGTATCCGAAGTTAGGAATATTGACAAATATATCTGTATTACAAATGTGTTTACACCTGGGGAACACCCACTAGGCAAAAGACTCAGGGAGGGAGAGAGGGATAGCTCAGTGGTTTGAGCATCGGCCTGCTAAACTCAGGGTTGTGAGTTCAATCCTTGTGGGGGCCACCTAGGGATCTGGGGCAAAATCAGTACTTGGTCCTGCTAGTGATGGCAGGGGGCTGGACTCGATGACCTTTCAAGGTCCCTTCCAGTTCTAGGAGATTGGTATATCTCCAATTATTACTCTCGGTCTAAATGATTGGCTGAGTCCCCTGCTCTAGAGGATCAGATGTGGGGAGGCTGCTGCCTGCTGCTAATGATGTTAAATGGAAAAAAAGAAGAGATAATATTCCCCCTTCTCTTCAAGGTGTCCCAGCTCCTCCCCCGAGTCCTGCTGTAGATTGCAGAGCTGTTCTGGTGACTTTCTGTGCACCGAGAAGTTAGGCACTGTGCTGCTCAGCAGTGCAACACCTAAGTCCCTTTGTGGATTCCACCCAAGTTCTTCACCTCCTTTTCCAACCCATTCACTCTCACCCACTCTCTAAAACTACAAAATGACAAATCAGGGAAATAAGATTGTCCACACCACCTTCCCTCTACCCTCTTTGAGCAGTGCCTCAAAAGGCACATACTCACAATGGGCTACGGATCCGGAAGCTCCCTCGAAGTGGGGGGGCTACCAGTGCCCAAACTATGGCCCTGCCCCCTATTCAACCCCTTCCCTCAAGGCCCCACCCATGCCTCACCCCTTCCTGAAGCCCCGCCCCATCACACCTCTTCCCTGAGGCCCCACCCTTGGTCCACCTCTTCCCCTGAGGCCCGCTCCTCTCTGCCCCCTCCCCCTGTCATTTGCCCTTAAGGCAGATAAAAAGTGGGAGGGAAAATCCCTCCCACTTTAAAAAGTGATGGGACCACGGCCCCCTGACTGCCTGGCATTAGGTATTATAAGATTCAGGAGATTCCAGATCCTGGCATACACTCACACATTTAGCCAACTTCCCAGAAAAAATATAACATGTATGCAGTTTAAAAATCACTTACCAGCCTTTTACACCTCCCCTCCTCTGAGGGTAGGTCTAATTCCCAGCTCCCATAGACATACCCATGCTAGCTCTGCTTGAGCTTGTACACTAAAAATATCAGTGTGGCCAGGATAGCAGCTGAGGCCAGCTAGCCCAAGCTGCTGCCTGTGCTAACCCAGCTACACTGATATTTTTAGCACACTAGCTCAAGCAGAGCTAGCATAGATACATCAACACAAGCTGGGAATCTCAGCTCAAATGTAGATGTACCATTACTCACAGGACACTATCTCAACCCACACTTTCACTTAACCATCATTAAAGCATTAGAATCCTCTCATATGACACTTCACTGCTGACAATATGCTTTGTAATAAAAGCTCTGTGCCCTGCATAACCTATACAATACTGCATCTTGAAGGATACACATGTACCTCTTCCCTTTCCTCACCCAACGAGAGGGTGCAAAACATAGATATCTTCATATCACATTGTGACACCCTGGCACCCCAATATTCACCACTGTTATGTAATTAGGATATGTTTTGTACAAAGTATGCCTTGTGAGGTGTCATTCTAAAAGTCTTGATCTGCTAGACAGTAATATCTCATTGGATTGTATGTCCTATCATAACATGTGAAGTTACGAAGTTTGGCTATGTACGTGTTACTGAAACATGTTGTGAGGTTGAAAACACCCACAAGCAGCCTTTCAGGTACAACAGTAAAAAGGCCAAACAATGTTAATGGCTTATTGAGGAAATGCACACAAGCACAAGGATTATCCCAGGAACTGGGTACCATAGAAACCTCTCAGAGATAGCACTACACAGTGGGAACTGTTTGACCCAGGTCACAGAAAAAGAGCTTTCCAGCAAATGAGGAGACGATGTAAAAGGGGGACAATGTCATCATGATGGTACCTCACTCTCCCTACAACACACCTGGAAACATCTGAGGGGCAAGGACTGAACTGTGGGAAGTGATGGTGATCCCAGGCTAGGAAGATTTTTAGCCTGTGTATGAAAACCTGGGAAAGCCATGGCAACTTGTGCCTTAAGAATCTGCCAGCCTGTTTATCACTCAGGGTGAGAATTTGCTAATTTATATCCTACCTATCTAGTGTGTTACGCTCAGTTTGTGGTTTTTGTTTATTTACTAAGGTAATCTGCTTTGATCTGTTTGCTATCACTTATAATCACTTAAAATCTATCTTTTGTGGTTAATAAACTCATTTTGTTTTGTCTGTAAAACCAGTGTGGAACTCACAGTTGGGGGAGAATGCTGTTGCATATCTCTCTTCACATTGAAAGAGAGGGAGAATTTTATGAGCTTACGTTGTATAGTTCTCTGTGCAGCGCAAGATGATCCAATTTTGGGTTTACACTCCAGAGGGGGTGTGTACTTGTGTGTTGGGCAAGTCCTTAGCTGAGCTCTCCCATGCAGTGCTGATCTCAGCATCTGTGTGAATATAGCTGCAGCTGGGTGTGTGCTGGAATGGGGCTTGAGAGCCTGTCACAGCAGCACAGAGTAAGGGGAACTCAGGCTAGTTGGTCAGGCGAGCTCAGTGGTATCCTAGTTCCAAATGGGGGGGAACCCGTCACAGCCCTGCTGACTGTTTGGCAAGTTTCCTGCTTCTGATGTACTTAAATAAAAATGTTGATGTTAGTTTTTGTCTTTTGCTAGTTAATCTTCAAATTCTTTTTTGGCCCACCTAATTATACGTTTACACTTGACTTACCAGTAGTTTATGTTCCTTTCTATTTTCCTCGGTAGGATTTGACTAATTTTATAAGATTTTTTTTGTCACCTTGTACTCTGTTCAGCCATGGTGGCTTATTTTTTGGGTCCTATTTATTTTTTATTTGAAATATATAGATATAGATATAGATATATACTTTGAGTCTCTGTTATGGTATTTTTAAATAGTTTTCATGTGTCTTGAAGGCAGTTCACTCTTGTGACTGTTCCTTTTAATTTCCATTTAACTAGCTTCCTTATGAAGTTCAGTGCTACCGTGGTGGGTGTCTTTGGTATTTTGCTCCTTGTGTTAAATTTAATTACATTATCATCACAATTACCGAGCAGTTCATCTATATTCTCCTCTTGGACCAGATCCTATGTGTCACTTAGGACTAAATCAATAAGTGTCTCTACTTGTTGGTTCCAGGACTAGCTGTCCAAGAAGCAGTAATTTATGGTGTCTAGAAATTTTATCTCTGCAGCCCATCCTGAGGTTACATTTTTCCAGTCAATGTAGTAGATGAAATCCCCTATTGTTATTTCAGTTTTATGCTTTTTTAGTCTCTCTAATCTCCCTGAGCATTTCATAATCACTATCACCTCCAGAGCAGATGGTCAGTAGTATATTCCTACTGCAATGCTCTTATTATTCAAGCATGGAATTTCCATCCATAGAGATTCTATGATACTGTTTGAGTCATTTAAGATGTTCACTATAGTTGACTCTATGCTTTCTTTCACATATAGTGTCATTCCCCCACCCGTGTGACCCAATCTGTCATTCCGATATATTTTGTACCCTGGTATTACTGTGTCCCATTAATTATTATTGTTCCACCAAGTTTCTGTGATGCCTATTTGATCAATATCTTCTTTTAATACCAGGTTTACCCATCTCAGTATTTAGACTACTTGGATTTTTTTACAAGCACTTATAAAATTTGTCAATATTTAGTTGTCTGCCTTCATGTCATATAACTGAAGAGGACTCTTTCGTTTGACTATTTTTCTTCAGTTCCTGACTGTACTTTATCAACTTCTATCCTCTTCTCTGTATTAGGCTATAGAGTATCCCCTTTAATAAATCATCTCCTATGGGATATATCTGTCTGTATTGGGTGCTCCTCCACACCTATTGGCTATCCTCCATCTATAACTCCTTTACAACCTTTTTATTTCACATGCCAGCCATCTGGTTCCATTTTGGTTTAGGTGGAGCCCATCTTTCCTGAATAGGCACCTTCTTTCTCAGAAATGTTCACAGTTCTTAATAAGCCTAAATCCCTCCTCCTGACACCATTGTCTCATCCACACATTGAGACCCTGCCATTCTGCCAGTCTAACAGGCCCTACACAGGGAACTGGAAGCATTCAGAGAATGCTACCATGGAGTTTCTGGCCTTCATCTTTTACCTGGCAGCCTAAATTTGGCCTCCAGGCCCCCCCACATCCTTCCCTATGTCATTGGTTTCTACATGTACCATGACCACCGGCTCCTCCTCAGCACCGCACATAGGTCTATCTAGATGTCTTGAGAAGACCACAACCTTTGCTTCCAGCCTTCAATTCAACATGCGGTTCTCCCAGTCATCACAAACTCAACTATCTATATTTCTAATAATCAAATCCTCCATTACTATTACCTGTTTCTTCCTAATAACAGAGGTTCCCTCCCCCAGAGAGGTATCTTCAGTGTGAGAGGATACTATGGCATCATCTGAAAGGAAGTTCACAACTATGGGATTGTTTCCCTCCATTCCAGCTTGATGTTCTCCTTGCTTGAGACGTCCATCTTCTTCAACAGCACAGAGGTTGTCAGACTGCAGGTGGAAACACTCTACTGTGTCCCTGAAAAGCCTTATCTGTGTACCTTTCCATCTCCCTTAGCTCCTCCAGTTCAGCTACTCTGGTCTTAAGAGCCCATACTCAGTCGCTGAAGGCCATGAGCTGCTTGCACCAAATGCACATGCATGCCACCAGCCCACAAGGCAGGTAATCATACATGCTGCATTCAGTGCAAAGCTGGATAGATGTCGCTGATGCCAGTGTAGTCTGCTATATGGAGAGAGAACAACCAACTTATGTGGTAACAAAGTCAGATTTTTCCATAGTTATTAACTAGTTTCACAATAGTTTCATATTCATAGCATAGTTTGCATGTGAACACTGAAGATATTAGTAATTCATTAAGATGGGTGATGAAATTTGTTTACAATTCTATCTAATATAGCAGAATTACAGGGCTGCCTGTGCAACTCAGTAGGGAGCTACAGCACTGATAGGTTCTCTTTGAAGTATAGGTTATCAGAATACAACTACAACTCACTTTGCTACTTGCCTGGATGAATCCAGTGTATATGATCTTCATATCTTTTTGGTGTGCACAAATAAAAAAGAAATATGAAGCTGGGCTACAAGCCAAAACCACTACTATTTTGTAGAATGAAACTTTCCTGTAAATGAAAGAATGGTATGGCCTGAAATACCCACATTATAAACTCTCTCCTTCCAAGACCCTGTCAGAGTGAATGGGGAATCAGATCCGATACAGCTTTTGATTTTGAACATGAGGTACCAAAATGTGGTCTGTTTTGGAAGTGTTTGGAAGGGTATTATGCATATAGTGCTGTCCCCTGGCTGTTCCAGCATGCGCTGATTGTGTGAGAAGGCACTTCCATTGTACATGCAAAACTCCCATTGATTTCAGTGGAGCAAGAACAGACTCTTTAAGAAGAGCATTAGTAAAGAATCAAGGCATTCCCATTAACTGACCTAAGTCTTGGGGAGCCATATTTAAGGAGACCCACAAGGCCCCAGTCAGCTATTTCTCAAGTTTTCATCACACCTTACCACTCTGCTCTGGCTGCTGATGCAATTAGTAGTAGGATAGCCAGTGCTCAGATGTCTGAATGTAACAAGAGTGTCCTATGTAATAGTAGAGGGTTAAGGTTGCTGCTGGGCAGGTGTTCCCTTTGGAAGAAAGAAACGCGCCAAGGTCCTCTGAGATCCGGAGCATGTGAATATCTGGAGCATCTTTTTAAGGGATTGCAGGTAAATTTTGGGGCCTGACAATTTTCTAGTTATGTTTTACGAGTGTTTCAAAGTATTTTTCAAAGTGGTTTCAAGTTTGAGTCTGCTACTGCTCGTGCTGGTAAAACTGCTGTACTAATACCCTTTGCCAAACCACCCTGTGACGGGGCGGGACAGCCCCGCACTGGTACAGCAGGGGTTAACCCTTCTTTGATAGCAGAGGAAGCCACGCCCAGGAAGCTCTGCTGGGCGTGCTCCAACTGGCAGACCGGTATAAAAGCCTGCAGGTCTGCTCAGTCGGGGCTGACCACCGGGGGAGAAGGACGCAGACCATCAGCTCCTGCGGGAGGAGAGCCAGTGAGCCTGGACCGGGACGTCAGCCGAGCAGAGGCCGTACCGGAGACCCCGGGGAGGGACGCCTGCCGGAGGGGACCTACGGGGGAACCGCTCCCACAACGCCGACGTCCGGCTAGACAGGGTAGGAAGTGACCCAGGGGATTGTAGAGACTGACAGCCTTAAAGCTGCAGTACCGCTCGGCGTGTTGCGGGCAGATCCCTGACGAGCGGGTGGCAAGGAGAGCTTGCCACAAACAGGGCCCTGGGTCGGGGCTCGGTGGAGAGGGCGGGCCCGAGTCCCCCTACCCCCACCCCTTATACCCCGCCCCGAAGGGGGGGGTTGTTGGACTCCGGCCGCTGGGCCGTGCTACCCCGCCCCGAAGGGGGGGGTTGTTGGACTCCGGCCGCTGGGCCGTGCTACCCCGCCCCGAAGGGGGGGGTTGTTGGACTCTGGCCGC
The DNA here is from genome assembly GCF_020497125.1 of Mauremys mutica. Lineage (NCBI taxonomy): Eukaryota > Metazoa > Chordata > Testudines > Geoemydidae > Mauremys > Mauremys mutica. The sequence goes on from NC_059082.1 coordinate 64,172,208, forward strand.
TGGGCCGTGCTTCCCCGCCCCGAAGGGGGGGGTTGTTGGACTCTGGCCGCTGGGCCGTAATACGCCGGTTACCAGGGCAGACCGAAGGACAAGGGAGTGGCGTGGCGCTAGGTCCCAGCTCGCCCCGGCCACTAGGGGGTGCTGGGGTACCAGACCCGTCACACACCCAAATAATGAAAGATGCCCTGAACTGTGATCATTTTGTAAATAAGCCATGTCTTGATGATATTTGTATTACTCGGAATGAATTTAGTAAATTATTTTATTATTATTATCTTTAGCTAGCAGACTAGTCACTGTTAGCCACCTTATATACAGAGGCTGTATTATGTCCTGGGGGAAATGATTTGGCTGTTTGGAGTTGTTCCATGGTAGCTGCACTCTGATCTGCAGGATATTTAATTAGAAAACACTCCTGAAAAAATTGTGAAAGCAAATACAAGGTATAAAAGCCAATCTGCCACTCAAAATTTGGGTGTACAGTATCAGGTTCAGTAGAACAGGTCTGTGGGAGTCAGTGAATTGAGCCCTTAAGTCTGGGCTGTTTGAACCAGTGACTGTTTTTACTAAGTTTTAATTTTATTAACTGTCCCGTGCACACTTTTGTCTTGGGAGAAAACTGTCATGCTCAGCACCTCTATTATACCCCACCACTCCATGCTTTGCTGGAAAAACAAGTTGTTTTCTTTTTAACATTAAAAATAAGAAAGCATTCTTAACAGTTCTAATAATAGAGATCTATTTATATTTTCTTCTGGGTTACATAGTTCCTCATCTAAAGAAACAAATGGTGTTAAGTTGGTACATTCAAGTAACCAGGAAGCAACCCAGTGCCTCCTTTTTGGCAGTAGCATTAACTTCTAAGAAACTATACAATCTCTGTCAAACAAGTTCTGGGGGGAAATAACCACCCCAGTAAGCACCAAACTTCTGTAGCAAAAGGGAACAAGCTAATATATTTGTAACAAACCAATTAGGGAAACATCATTTCAAGACAGATATGAACTTCCATGTGAGCTTTGAAACTCAGCACAACAAACAACTCAGAGAGGAATTATTGCTAGTGAGGATACTTAGCTAGTTGGTTGGTGCCAAACAAACAATTTCAGCCCAAACTTGGAAGGTCCTCTATTTCCACACAAAACAGCTATTATAACACAAAGGAGGTGAAGACAAGACAAGCACAAATGAAGGCTTGTAATCAAAAAGCAAACAAGTCTATTATAAAAGCATCTGTGCAAGAACAAAAACCTGGCTACTTAAAATACAGAGAAACTCACTGGGTCTTATAGTACTTCTGATGCTAGTATTCTTTTCATTTTCTCAGTGGAGTAAGGCCTGGTCTACACTAGGACTTTAAATCGAATTTAGCAGCGTTAATTCGAACTAACCGCTCAACCGTCCACACCAGGAAGCCATTTAATTCGAACTAGAGGGCTCTTTAGTTCGAATTTGGTACTCCACCCCGACAGGTGGAGTAACGCTAAATTCGACATGGCTAGCTCGAATTAGGCTAGGTGTGGATGCAAATCGAACTTAGTAGCTCCGGGAGCTATCCCACAGTGCACCACTCTGACGCTCTGGACAGCAGTCCGAGCTTGGATTCTCTGACCAGCCACACAGGAAATGACCCGGGAAAATTTGAATTCCTTTTCCTGTCTGGGCACTTTGAATCTGATGTCCTGTCTGGACATCGGGGCGAGCTCCGCAGCACCTGCAACGATGCAGAGCTCTCCAGCAGAGGAGTCCGGCCAATCCAAGAATAGAAAGAGGTCCCCAGCATGGACAGACCGGGAAGTCCTGGATCTGATCGGTGTGTGGGGCGAGGAGTCTGTGCTGTCGGAGCTGCGCTCCAACAAGCGGAATGCAAAGACCTTCGAGAAGGTCTCCAAAGCAATGATAGAGAAAGGATACAGCCAGGATGCAATGCAGTGCCGCGTGAAAATCAAGGACCTGAGACAAGGCTACCAAAAAGTCAGAGCGGCAAACGGACGCTCCGGAGCCCAGCCCCAGACATGCCGCTTCTACGAGGCACTGCATGCCATTCTAGGTGGGTCTGCCACCACTGCCCCACCAGTGACCGTGGACTCAGTGGATGGCATAGTGAACCTGGACAGTTCCTCCTCGGTGTTCGCCGATGGGGAAGATGAGGAAGGGTCTGTGGAGGACGGCGCAGGCGACAGCGAACACAATACCGCTTTCCCTGACAGCCAGGATCTCTTAATCACCCTCACAGAGATCCCCTACCAACCCTCCCCGGCCGTTAACCCGGACTCTGAATCAGGGGAAGGATCAGGCGGTAAGTGCTATAAACATGTAAACATTTATTTTTTATAAAACAGGTATAAAAAATAGAAATACTATATATAAAATTTTCAATGAAAAACTATATGAAAAGTAGGTCCACACATATAGGGATTGAACAATAATCTTCCAGGGACAATTCAACAAAGGTCTCATAGAGGTCCTCGAAAAGCCTCCGCAGGAGGTTCCTGGGGAGAGGTGCCTTGTTGGGTGCTCCGTGGAAGCACACTCTTCCGCGCCAGGACATCCTTATGTACATGGGAATCATCGCCTCCACAAGCATGGCCGCATATGGTCCTGGTCTCTGCAGGGCTTCCCTTAGCATCCGCTCTTTGTGACTCCGAGGGACCCGCCTCAGGGTGATCTCGTTCATAAAATGCTGCATCTAATTAGGGCAATTAGTGTATTGTTACTGTTGTGAATGGTTGACTTTTACTTTGCATAACAATGACCCTCGCTTAACAGCCACGTGTTGTAGGCCACATAGGAAAAGCATACATTGATCTTTCCCGTGCACTGGCGGGAGTGGCTGGAAAAGGGTCAGAGTATATGATTTCCAGATTGCCTTTAGCGGGAGGGCACAGCTATCCATTAACTGATAAGCAGAATGTACTGTAAGGCTTACCAGGACTGTCTGCTAGACGGATTCAGCTGTCTCTCCCCACTTGTCCGCTCTCCTGTGCAATGCCGCAGCCAATGAGAGCGTATTCCGAAATCTCGAACTTGTCCTGAGATCTTGTGAGACTTGTTGCCCTGTATGGTCTTGTTCAGAGAAACTGACTAGACTGTGTTCACTGTTCGCAAACATGTATCTGTTCAAGGAAATCACTTACTTTTCCCATCACACAGCTTCGGCTCTTTCCCGGACTGCCCCGGCATCCCCCTCGCAGAGGCTGGCGCAGATTAGGCGGCGAAAGAAAAAGACTAGGGACGAGATGTTCGCGGAACTGATGGCCTGCTCCAGAGCCGAGGCGGCAGAGCAGAGACAGTGGAGGGAGACCCTATGTCAATAGCATCGCACACACATCGAATGGGAGGATAGGTGGCGGCAGGAAGACCAGCAGGCGACTCAAACGCTGCTTGGGCTAATGAGGGAGCAAACGGACACGCTCCGGCGCCTTGTTGATGTTCTGCAGGACCGCAGGCAGGAGGACAGAGCCCCCCTGCAGTGTATCTGCAACCGCCCTCCCCCGCCAAGAAGTCCTGCCCCCCCTCACCCAAAAGTACAAGACGGAGGGGCGGTAGGGGCCGTGAGAACTGTCACTGCACCACTGCATAGCGCTAATGTACCACACACCTCTCACGCTATACATTTGTAGAAGTGCTTCCCTTACAGGCTCACCCAGTCCCAAATCCAAGTTTCATCCCCCCAGTGTGTATTAGATTATTAAAAGCTGTTTGCTGTTATTCACTGTTTCGGTCACGTCTTTCGTGTCAGAGGATTTTTTTGTGTATGGGGGGGGGAGGGGATTTATAATTGCACGGTATAGCCTACATTACCAGGGTACAGACTTGGGGGCATGATCAACTGCAGGGCACACACACACTGCAGTCAGTAGGCACCAGGGTCACTCTGTGTGGTGTATGCTGCCCCGGGTCATTCTGTGATGTGTATGCTTGTCCAGGGTCCTAGCGCCTGCCACCCCCTTAATGTTAAGGCACGCTGCCCTTACCATGCACTTCCACCGTAGCAACGAGCCTCTCCGCTGCCCTGAGCCCCAACAAGAGCCCTCATCCACGGACAGATACTCACCCTTCCCCCACACCCCTCACCCCTTCCTACGCCCAAACCCGCAGCCCACTGCCATCATCCAAACCCCTATCCAAAGAAGGTACCACTCGCCCCTTCCTGCAAACCCACCCCTTCCTGCAAACCCTCCCCTTCATGCACAACCACTTGCAACCGTCCCCCACCCCAGAGACCTATGTAGGAGCAGGAGGATGTCATTCCTCTATGGAACAAGCGGTCTGTACATCAGTGCACACCGTGCCCAGCACAGTATGCGTCCATGTTTCAACACCTGAACAGAAATGCAAAGTAAAACAAAGATTTATTAATAATGAGTGTTACAATTAATTTGCTTTAAAACGTGCTCTGGAAGTGGGGGAAACTCGGAGAACGGGGTATGTAACCGCAGATCGAAATCGACACATACAGACACAGGCCCAGGGTCAGTTTCTCTTGAAAGCAAGTGGAGAGTCATAGGTTACCCTGCTCTCCGAGGAAACTTGCTTTCAAAGCCTCCCGGATACACAGCGCTTCCCGCTGGGATATTCTCTCGGCACGGGTGTCTGGCTGAGCGTAAACTGCAGCCAGGCGATTTGCCTCAACCTCCCATCCGGACAAAAAGGTCTCACCCTTGCTCTCACAGAGATTGTGTAGCACACAGCAAGCAGCAATAACTACGGGGATATTCTTTTCGCTGATGTCCGAGCAAGTCAGTAAGCTCCGCCATCTCCCCTTGAGACGTCCGAAAGCACACTCCACCACCATTCTGCACTTGCTCAGCCGGTAGTTGAAGAGTTCCTTCTCTCTGTCCAAGGCGCCTGTATAGGGCTTCATGAGCCAGGACATTAGCGGGTAGGCTGGGTCCCCGAGGATCACTGTAGGCATCTGCACATCCCCAACCGTTATTTTGTGGTCCGGGAAGAAAGTACCTGCCTGGAGGCGTTTAAACAGACCAGAGTTCCTGAACACACGCGCGTCATGAACCTTGCCCGCCCACCCAACGAAGATGTTGGTAAAACATCCCCTATGGTCTACCAGTGCTTGCAGCACCATTGAAAAGTAGCCCTTTCGGTTAATGTACTCGCTGGCCTGGTGGGCTGGTGCCAGGATAGGGATGTGAGTCCCATCTATAGCCCCACCGCAGTTTGGGAATCCCATCGCGGCGAAGCCATCTATGATGTCCTGGACGTTTCCGAGAGTCACTACCTTTGAGAGAAGTTGCTCAACGATTGCGTGGGCTACTTCAATCACAGCAACCCCCACGGTAGATTTGCCCACGCCAAAGTGGTTCGCTACTGACCGGTAGCTGTCTGGCGTTGCAAGTTTCCAGAGGGCTATGGCCACTCGCTTCTGCACACTCAGGGCTGCTCGCATCCGGGTGTCCTGGCGCTTCAGGGCAGGGGACAGCAAGTCACAGAGTTCAAGGAAAGTGCCCTTACGCATCCTGAAGTTTCGCAGCCACTGTGATTCATCCCAGACCTGCAGCACTATGCGGTCCCACCAGTCTGTGCTTGTTTCCCGGGCCCAGAATCGCCGTTCCACACCATGAACTTGACCCATTGCCACCATGATCTCCACTGTGCGGCGTACCCTGCTTTGTGAGAGGTCTGCGCCACTCTGTGAATTCCTGTCCTCACCGCGCTGCCGGAGCCTCCTCGCCCGATTTCTCAGCAGCTGACTGTGGAAGAGGTGGACGATAAGGTGCGAGGAGTTGACAACGGCCATAAGTGCAGCGATGATCGCAGCGGGCTCCATGCTCGCAGTGCTGTGGCGTACGCGCTGTAACTGACAAGAGAAGGGCGCGAACAGATTTCCCGCCGGAGCTTTCAGGGAGGGAGGGCGTGATTGACGGTTCAATGACAACAGTTACCCAAAAGCACCCTCGACACATTTTTCCCCCAGGAGGCATTGGGAGCTCTACCCAGCATTCCAATGGGCAGCGGGGACTGCAGGAACTGTGGGATAGCTTCCCAAAGTGCACCGCTTCCAAAGTCGACGCCAGCCCCGTTACTGTGGACTCAGAAATTCGAATTAGTGTATTTACTGTGGATACACAAATTCGACTTCATAAGGTCGAATCCACAAATTCGACTTAAGTAGATTCGAAATAGTCTTGTAGTGTAGACAAGGCCTAAGATACAAGTTGCAAAATCTGGACCTTTTGCTATGTCTGAATGTCATGTGGCTTACAAGGCAATTAGTTTTGAAAGGTATGGTTATTTAACAACCAAGTCAGTGCCCCTTTATACTAGGCACTGAGACAAGTGGTGGGAGAGGGGGACAGAGGCAGGAGTAACATAGGATGTTTTAGCATAGGCTAGCTGTGTAGGCAATTCTTAGCCAGTTAGTAGCAGTAATCAAAAGCAGTTGTGCAAAAGGAGAGGTGCATAGACACAGTAGCCTAATTTTGGATTCCACTCCAGCCACTTTATGTGGGGCCTGCCAGTGAAAAAGGATTGTAAAGGTGACCCCTTGGAACAGTACTTCACTCACACTGTAGTGAGACTGTTTCAGAACTAGCATTGAGTTCTATCTCAGACCAGTTTTATTAGGGATATTTACTGGTGTTGGAATTGATAATTAGCACCATTCCAGATAGATGTGTACTGAAGTAGTGTCTGCAAGGAAGAGCTGAACAGTGTTTAAGAAAATCTTAGTCGTATCTTTATTTTCACTACATCTGCTGTGACTATATTGGACACTTCAGCTTTATAAACAGAGCTTTAATAATTCTGAAGTATGCCAGCCACATCTGGTTAGCCTCTCCTAACACACCAATTACTTTACATGCCGTCAACCATTTTCTTTAGTTTTATTTGTAGTCTTGGTGGCAGGGCTGGGTGGTATTTTTGCAGCTTCTCAGTCCCAGTTCGCCCAGGAACTTTTTGGCCAAAACAAAACTTTCAAACACCGATAGAGTGTCTGATATTAACACCTCTGATACTTTCCCTAATGTCTTCTTCAGCCCCAGAACTGAAATTCCTTTCAATAAAGCCCCATGACTCCAGTTCTTCATTGTTAGTTAAAAAGGCAGATTCCCTCACTCTCAGATCAAAATACCATTTGCTTAGACTTCAGAACAAATTTATATGTTGCCAGTCTTAAGTATTTCTGGGGCTTTTACCCCTCAGCTTTCCCTTGTGGGGATCACATACGTTCTTACTTTAAAAGGCTTTAATACAAAATAGTCTGTGTTATGTTTATAGAAGAGATTGGACCCCAAGTTTGTAGCTGACTCTTCACTTCACAGCCTGATAGAAAGTGCAAAGTTGAGAATGAAAAGAGATGGGAAGAGAACTTGGAGGAAAGAAGGTGTGACAGGGTGTACCAACCCTGTACTGGTGAGATCAGGGTTAAAGAGCTGCTGTGGGCTCAACAGCCCATGCCCCCTCGCCTCTGCCAGGCATGCTCCCAGTGGAGGGAGCATTTAAAAGAGGTCTCAGTGTGGGCTGACTAAGTAGGAGAGCAGTCAGGTGCAGTGGTCTCCTGCTGGGAAGCCATGAGGTCTCCATGCCACCAGGATCGAGCCTCATAGCCAAGCCGCTTGAAGCCCATCAACCATGGAAGCTAAGGATGATGACTTGCTGTGGCCAGCGGAAGAGACTCTGGAGATGGGTCAGAGGGGAACACAGGAGGGACCACAAGTCCAACCTGTTACTATGCTGGAGAGACCAGAACTAGGGTAGGAAGTGACCCAGGAAGCGCGCTTATAGGTATCAGGCCCTGAGACCTCTGCAAGGATCAGTTTCAAAGAGTCCCGAATCAGAGACCAGTGGAGTAGGGTGGGCCTGGGTTCAGCTACCCCTCCCCATCCTCCCCTTCCCCTGCCCACCAGTGGGCAATTCTACCCTGCGCTATAGCCACTAGGCAAAGCGGCCTTTGGACTCTCACCAGGGATGACATTATCCTGTACTATAGCCGCTAGGCAAAGTGACCTTTGGACTCTTGCCAGTGGGTGACCCACCCCAAACTTGACCCTTGGACTCTCACTGTGAGGTGTTACACTCTGGAGTATCGCCAATAGGAGGTACTGCCGGCCTGGAACATACACAGCCAACCCCCTGACAGAAAGGGGCAGGAAGATGTGAAAGGATGCCAAGTGTAAGGATGTTGCACAGAGATTCAGAACCATCTTACTGCCTCATCCTGGCTACTACACCATGTAGACCTTATTGGCTCCAACTCACATGTATAAGATGGTTGATGCCTTTAAGGCAGAGGGAGCTATAGGCAAGGGCAGAGGAATCCTGCAGGGAGAAATACTAAGAACAGCTGTGCTCAGGCAGAGTTTTGTTTGTTTAAGTTAACAGTAAAGGAAAACTTGGAATGGGTAAGCTAGTACAAGCTTACCCATCCCAAGGTTTCCTTTACTGTATATATATATACACTGTACGAGAAGCAGAGGAGGAATGTAACCTGCTTGGACAAGGAGTCTGAATTAGATGTAGTACAAAACAGGACTATCTGTGTATGGTGTAAGGATCTAGACCTGGTCTGCAGAGCCTGGGACAGCTGGGTCTGCAGAGCCTGGGACAGCTGATAATTCCCACAGCACCACAGGGTGAGTCATATCTAAGTAGAGCATGGTGGAGATTAGGTGCTGCAAGAAATACCGCCCACAGGGTCCAGAGTGACAGCACCATATGGCCCTCTGATTGACCCATGAACACTATTTAATCTTGGAATGTGACCCAGGAGGCTGTCTGGGCAACCAAAGCCATTTCTAGCCTGCACCAGGCTGCGTCTTGCTTTCTGATCTCCATTCTCCAATCCCAGTCTTGACTTTGATCCTGACTCTTGCTTATTAATCCCGGCTATAGTGATCACTCTGATCCTTGCATGCTGCCTACTGCCTCGTGGCCATCCTTGACTTGTGGGTACCAGTCCAGCCGGGAATACCAGCCAGACCACCTGTGCCTTGAACCCTTACACATCCTGGAATGTGTATCCTGGGCCCTGATTTCCAGAGAAGCTGAACACCAACAGCCCTCATTGGCTTCAACTGGATCTGTGGGTGCTGAGCACCTTGGAAAATCTGGCCCTATGTCTATAACAGGTAGATTTTAACCACCCAGGATCAACTTTGGCAACACTTGAATCTGGATCCAGACATTGAGTTTCAGGCCCATCTCTAGCTTATGGCTGTTAATATTCTATGAAAATCACTTTGACCTTCATGGTGTACAGCAGTGCTTGTCTACAGGCAGCGAACAGTGACACAGGTGTTCTCCAAGTCTGTCTGCTTATTGGTCTGATCAAGATTCATGATGCATTCAATGCTTTTTGTGTTGTCAAGTCAAAATTGTATGATTGTATCAGAAGGCGTGAGACCACCCTGTGAGTCACTGTAAGTGGAATACATCCTCTTAGTGTCATGGTGTACCCTTGAAAATTGGTTCATAAATAAAAACTAGCTTAAGCTGACTGACACACACAATGGCTGGCAAGGTGACTGGTCTTAAAATCTCATGTAATATAGTAAAACAGTGAAGATACTCAGAGATTAACCTATAATTGTTCCCCTCCATTACTGTCTTCACAAGCTAGTCAGGGGGAGGGGCTATATCATTGGTCAGAAACCCCTGTAACATGTTTGCAGCTCTAAGCAGCTAGTAGCAAATACAACAGGTATGCAATAGAGAATCTAAGAGAACATTTGTGGGTGGGGTTGACTTAATGCTAGTTAAGAAACCTGCGTACTTCTGCTGTGTAAAAACACTTCAATAGTGATGAAATATTGCTGCTGTCATATCAGTAGGGTTAAATGCACATAGATAAGCTGTGTAAGGGGTTAAATTTGCCTGGGACCAGCATCAGAATCTGGGACATCCCACTAGAGGGGTTGATTCAAGGCATCCATAACCCCTACTCTGCTAAAGGGCCCTCAGACAGCAGTCAACCCCAACTATATGCAGCAATGGCTGGGAAGGGGACCTTGTCAGGTCAACTGGGGGATGGGCTACCTCAGCATATTCCCTCAAGAGGGGACCAATGGTCACAAATGAAGGCCTCTTTCTCCTAGCAGAATGGATGGTGGTGCAGCAAACACTGCCGGTGATAGCTGTCCCCATTAGCTGAGGTGGAGGGTGCAGTTTGCAGACATACTATATATGAGTGGTGGATGACTCAGACCGAGGGAATGTGTAAAACAGACTGAATTGGCAGCAGTATAGCATTGTAGCACAAAAGCAGGCTTGTCCTAGGAGGGCGTAACAGAGTAGCGCAAAAAAGGAGGCTTCATACCCTCTCGTTGTCTTATACCCTCTAGTTGGGTACTTTTTCTATGACAACCTCTAGCCACTTGGTATATAAATTACTCATAATTTCTTACGCTAACTCTAATGGACACCACCATTTGTTACCTGATCCTGGCCCACACATTCTAGCAGGCTTGTATAAAAGAATAGCCTGGACCTGAGCTGGAATTAATTATTTGCTGGGATTATCCACCTACCTATATAATTATTTAAAGATTTAATGATGACTGTATTGTGACCTCAGGGTTTGGAATATTGTAACAGGGTGGTCTCTCCTTTATGGAATGATTACATGGGCACCTGATATTGTACTATTTCCTTCCTAACTTTCAAATGCTTGACTTTGCAGCTGAAATAACATTCTTTTAAATGTAGTTTGTATATAATTTAATTTGTACTACATTATGAAGAATGTATGTCAGTCTACCCAAGGAAACATTGGTTTCAGCTCTCGTCTAGCTTGAGGAAATAAGTATGGAATTGTAAACCATTATCTAATTGCTGAACCCAAAATAGTCGAAACTGTAGGTGTATTTTCTTTTAACTTCAAACCCTTTTGTTACAGGGTGGCAGACTAAGACCACGTATAGGAATTCAAGGCTCTTCTGTTGAGTCATTCTCATGCTACAGCTGTAGCATGGAATCGTGTCAGACTATTTTAAAATCAGTTAGAGGAAAGCCAGAAAAGTCAGTTCATTTTAGATACAGAAAAATAAAAAAGGGTATTTTAATTGGAAGCTCTAAAAAAATAATTTAGGATGGTCTGGTGGGTAAGGTACTGGATGTCATTTAGTCATGCTCACCCGCACCGCTATCTCCCAACAATCATGAGAGTGGCTTAAAAATCATGAGATCACAATAGATACCAAATAGGAGTTCTTTTTCTCTGCCTTTTGGTTTCTGAGGCCCACGTCCTTTAAGTGTTTAGAAGCTTAAATCCCATTGATTTCAATTGGAATTAGGCACATAATGCCTTTGAAGACCTAGGTCTGAGCCTTTATGCTAGCACTCACTTCATATTTTCAAGCTTTTCTCTGCAACCGTAAGAGCTAGAAACTTGCTTTTTTTTCTATTAAATCTGAGATTCTCACCTAATTACATGCCTCAAGGGGCTGGGGTTTTAAGAAAATATGAAATAACATGAGTTGGAAACACTGACCACTGTTCTTAGTCCTGCACAGGAATTGGAATTGGTGGGTCCTTACATTCAAGCAGAGTGCTGCATGGTTTCCTAAACTAGCACATATTACCCAGGTGAAGCAGATACATGATCTACTCTGGTCACATTCATACAAAGTAACTATCAAATGCAGTCCCAGTCAGACATTTTGATTAGCATCAGTTCAGCATAGACAGGCCCTTGTTAGCTTCACTGTGCTCCACTCAGGTTTGCCTGCACAAACCCCATTGCAAGATCAGAGCTTAATTCTGGCTTAGTTTAATTGCCTTTGTGCCTAGTGAAATATTCTGGGGACCGTAAACCCTTGCTGCAGCAAACAGTTTACCTAATATGTGTACTGTCCCATATTAAAACATCCATAAACTCTTTAGCATGCATGCTCAAAACTAGTTTTCTGTGCACGTTTGCAAACTAAAACTCAAATGCTCGACTGTGCACAGGAAGCAAACAGACAGGGGAGTGTGTGCGCTCAAGGGGAAGTATTGTTTTGAACAGAATTCTTGCAAAGGCTTTACAGCATTCACCAGCTTTCATTTTTATACATTCATAAAATAAAAAGTGAGGATGAGTATTAGAGCATCTTAATGGGTGAAGTGACCTAAAGGCCAGATAATTTACATATTTTACTGGGAAGTATACCAAACCCCCTCAGTGGGCCAGTGCTGGAAAGGGTTAATGATCCTGCTCTGCCCTCTAACACCTGCCAGAAATGCTCCAGCGGTGGTGATGATGATTCAGGAAGGGGAACAGGAAATAAAAAGGAAGTAAGCAAAGCAGAGAGTGCTGGCAGCTCTGAACCACTATTGTCTCATTGTTCACTTGTACTCTCCTGTCTAGCTATATCCATTTGTTGTCTCTTATCTTATACTTGGATTGTAAACGTCTTGAGGCAGGAACCAGCTTTTTGTTCTGTGTTTTTGTACAGAGCCTAGTACAATGAGGTCCGGATCCAGGACTTGGGCTCCTGAATGCTATGGTAATGGAAATAATAATGACTGCCAGTAGCCTGAGAGCTAGAGATGCACAAAAACTTTGCAAAAATTAGCCAAAAAATTGATTTTTACTAAATTTGTGAAAAGTACTTGTTTTTTTTCTGACCAGCTGTACTAAGAGTTATAGTCTACTGAGGAGGGAAAAGTGCACTGGGCTTTTTTGAGGGACAAGAGAGTCAAAAAGGTTACTCATCCACTCAGTACGTGGACAGCCTGACCAGGTTCTTTCAGATAAGGCAAAATCTAAGGAATACTTGGTTTATTTTTCTGTTTCTTTCCCTTTTCTCTTACATCCTCCCCACTTAGGTGCTTATAGGCTGCATGAACCCTTGATGAATGTGTGATGAACCTTTCCCTCTTGCTGAGGAGGGTTGTAGACTGTCAGAAAAGGAAGGGAAGGTTTTAGGACGACTGGAGAGGTATATCAATGCTATTTGAACCCATCAAGTGTTAAAGCCTGAGGCACCGTTGGCTGAAGCACGTATCTTGCTTGTCTGAGCTGTGCTACACCTGACATGCTACGAGCAACGGTTTCAGCACAAAGTTTGGTGCATCGTGTAACTGTGGTGACAATCACAAGTTCATAGTTATACTTATTAGGGGGCAGTGTTCCTCCTCATGTACTGTGTCTGTGTAAACCTCTAGCACTTTGTATCTCAGGCCACTCTTCATGTGCACATGAAAATTCACAAGTGTTCCATGCTTCTGCCCCTACCCAATGCATAAATGTTCTATATGTGCCTCCCAGCTAGCCCCACAGTGCTGTATGTCACCTCTGCTGCCCGGAGGTAGCAGTTTGATTAGATTCCTCCCCAGAATGTAAAAGCAGCAAAAAATCTGAAAGTGAAATTGGGGGGAAGCCACCAAGCAAAGAGACTCAGTGTTATAGGAGGAGACCGTCAGGAAGCTGTTATGACTGGGCCTTACAAATTTACCTTAACTGGGAGCTCAACTGTAAAAAGTGAGTGAAAGTTTATAGAATGCCACAATAGCATATAACAATAAATGTGGATGGGGAAAGGTGCCAAAGGGAAACACTGAATTCATTTAAACCAGAAGGCCTACTAATATAACTCAAGTACTATGGTAAGATCATGCCTGGTAAACAAGATAAGTCTAGGACTGGAAATCAATGGACCAAAATTGGTGTGTCAGAAATTAGGCCTAATTAGTGGACAAAATAACGAGGGAATTGGCTAGTACGCCCATCACTCCCCTCTTGGGGTCCTCAGAAAAGAGACTTGGAGTGAAAAGCTGGCTAGTGCGAATATTGGCGGACTGAAACATGAGAGAAACGGGAACAAGTAAGCTTTGCCATCAAGAACACCACCCCTACCATCTCCTAGGACACTGAACCTTCATCCTAATCCTGAGAGATGTCCTGACTGGGCCAGGCCACAGGGAGGGAGCTAGATGGCATCACTACCTCCACTGGCTCCAGCTGCACCCTGAACACCACCTGGGATGTGAGACTGTATTGTACACATACACACCCACACCAGTGTGTTCTTTTCCTTCCCCGCCTCATTTGCCTCCTGTCTAATGAGAGCCTTGCTCAGCTGGCCAAGACTGTGTATTTTGTAACACTGCTGTAAGCCTGCAACCAGAAAGAGACAGCTAAACACAAAGCCCCAAACAGCCCAATGCTGATACAAGTTTGCCAGGTCTTGGAGTGGTTGAGAAGCCCATACACCATGCCTCTGTTCTTCCAGCAATGAGGTCACAAGTGAGAGTCCAGACCAAATACAGAAACTGCACTTTCTATCTTTACTGATCTTTTCTTTTCCCTCTTTTTTTTCTTATTTTGTATTCTCAGAAACAGCCTTTAACAACAGCTCCAGCCCATTTCGACTAACTTCTTCTCTTCTCCCCATAAATGACAGTTATTACCATCTTTAATACCATCTTAGGCCTGGTCTACACTAGGACTTTAATTCGAATTTAGCAGCGTTAATTCGAATTAACCGTGCACCCGTCCACACCAGGAAGCCATTTAATTCGACATAGAGGGCTCTTTAGTTCGAATTCTGTACTCCTCCCTGACGAGGGGAGTAGCGCTAAATTCGACATGGCTATGTCGAATTAGGCTAGGTGTGGATGCAAATCGAACTTAGTAGCTCCGGGAGCTATCCCACACTGCACCACTCTGTTGACGCTCTGGACAGCAGTCCGAGCTTCGATGTTCTGACCAGCCACACAGGAAAAGCCCCGGGAAAATTTGAATTCCTTTTCCTGTCTGGACAGTTTGAATCTCATTTCGTGGTTGGACATCGGGGCGAGCTCAGCAGCACCGGCAGCAATGCAAAGCTCTCCAGCAGAGGAGTTCATGTAATCTCTGAATAGAAAGAGGGACCCAGCATAGACTGACCGGGAAGTCTTGGATCTGATCGGTGTGTGGGGCGAGGAGTCTGTGCTTTCGGAGCTGCGCTCCAAAAAACAGAATGCAAAGACCTACGAGAAAGTTTCCAAAGCCATGAGAGACAGAGGATACAGGCAGGATGCAATGCAGCGCCGCGTGAAAATCAAGGACCCCAGACAAGGCTACCAAAAAATCAAAGCGGCAAACGGACGCTACGGAGCCTGCCACCACTGCCTCACCAGTGACCATGGACTCTGACGATGGGACAGTGTCGACGGACAGTTCCTCGGCGATGTTCACAGACGGGGAAGATGAGGAAGCGTTTGTGGAGGACAAGGCAGGCGACAGCGCTTACAACGCTGGTTTCCCCGACAGCCAGGATCTCTTCATCACCGTCACGGAGATCCCCCACCAACCCTCCCCGGCCGTTAACCCGGACCCTGAATCAGGGGAAGGAGCAGTCGGTAAGTGCTTTAAACATGTAAACTTTTATTCTTAATATAACAGGAAGCTGAAGTATGTGAAAAGGAGGTCTCTACATATATGGGGATAGAACAGAAATCCTCCTGGGAGATCTCCATGAAGCTCTCCTGGAGGTAATCGAAAAGCCTCCGCAGGAGGTTCCTGGGGAGAGCTGCCTTATTGGGTGCTCCGTGGTAGCACACTTTTCCGCGCCAGGCTTTCATGAGGTACTCAGGGAGCATTGCCTCCCCGAGCACGGCTGCATAGGGCCCTGGTTTATGCTGGCTTTCACGCAGCATGCGCTCTCTATCTCCTTCAGTGACCCTCCTCAGGGCGATCTCGCTCGGCGACTCCTGCATCTAATTAGGGGAATTACTGTAATGTTACGCCTGGTCCAAAGTATTTTTAAAAAATCTCCGGACAGACGGCATAGCAGAGACTCAGCACGCTGCTGCGTGACAAGCGTAACGGAAAGCCAAAGAATCAAATGGACGCTCATGGAGGGAGGGGGGGACTGAGGACGCAAGGTATCCCACAGTTCCTGCAGTCTCCGAAAAGCATTTGCATTCTTGGCTGATCTCCCAATACCTGTACGGTCAAACACATTGTCCGCGGCGGTTCAGGGCATAGCTCGTCAATTTACCCCCCTCCCACACCCCCCAGAAGGAAAAGGAAAAAAAATCGTCTCTTGACTCTTTTAAATGTCACCCTATGTGTACTGAATGCTGCTGGTAGACGCGATGCTGCGGCACTGTACTGTAGCAACCTCCCCCCCCCTTATGGGTGGCTGACGGTGCAATATGACTGGTATCTGTCGTCATCATCATCAGCCTTGCTGTAGATGGTGTAGTGCAATACGATTGGTACCTGTCCTCATCATCAGCCCATAAGTAGACGGCCTGCTAACCGTCTTCATCATAGCAACAGGGGGCTGAGCTCCATCAGCCCCCGCCCTTCATGTGTAAAGAAAAGATTCTGTACTGCCTGGACTGTCATAGCAGCAGGATGCTGTTTTCCTCTCCCACACACTGCTTAATATCCTGTCTGGACAATCATAGCAGCTGGAGGCTGCCTTCCCCTTATTTCATTTCAGTAACAAGTCACTGTTTCTTATTCCTGCATTCTGTATTACTTCATCACACAAATCAGGGGACACTGCAATGGTAGCCCGGGAAGGCTGGGGGAGGAGGGAAGCAACAGGTGGGGTTGTTGCAGGAGCACCCCCTGTGAATGCCATGCAGCTCATCATTCCTGAATAATCTAACACAGAGCAGCTGTGCTCTCTGGTTCTCTGAAACACTGGATCTCTACTACACTAGCCCCATATTCTATGCAGGAATTATTCTATTTTTAGATACCATAAAGGAGGGATTGACTCGGGGAGTCATTTCCAGTTTTGTCTTTTGCGCCTCCGGCTGATCTCGGCCAGGGGCACCTATGACAGCAGCAGAAGGTATAATGCAATACAACTGGTAACCATCATCACCTTGCCAATTTACAATGGCATGGTAGATGGTACAGTATGGCTGATAACCATCTCTGCTGTCATGCAAAAGCAAATGAATGCTGCTGTGTAGCGCTGCTGAATCGCCTCTGTCCGCGGCATCTAGTACACATATGGTGACAGTGACAAAAGGCAAAACATGCTCCATGGCTGCCACGCTATGGCGTATGCCAGGGCAATCCAGGGAAAACGGGCTCGAAATGATTGTCTGGCGTTGCTTTCCCGGAGGAAGGAATGACTGACTACATTTACCCAGAACCACCCGCGACAATGAAATTTGCACCATCAGGCACTGGGATCTCAACCCAGAAGTGCAAGGGTCGGGGGACACTGTGATGGGGTAGAACAGGGGCAGAGTTTATGCTTTCAGGATTGCCTGCTGCAGGAGTGCGGACGAGATAGGTGCTGTGCATGGTGTTGTTCCCAGACACAGACTAGACTGTGTTCATTGTTCGCAGAAATGTATCTTTGCAAGGAATTCACTCCCTTTCTCCCATCACACAGCTTCGACTGTCTCCAGACCTGCCACAGCATCCCCCTCACAGAGGCTGGCAAAGATTAGGCGGCGAAAGAAAAAGACACGGGACGAGATGATCGCTGAAGTTATGGGGTGCTCCCGAGCCGAGGCAGACCAGCAGAGCCAGTGGAGTGAGACCCTCTCTCTGTATCAGCGCTCACACAACGAACGGGAGGAGAGGTGGCGTGAGGAAGACAAGCAGGCGACTCAAATGTTGCTTGGACTAATGAGGGAGCAAACGGACACGCTCCGGCGCCTTGTGGATGTTCTGCAGGACCGCAGCCAGGAGGACAGAGCCCCCCCGCAACGTATCTGCAACCACCCTCCCCCGCCACAAAGTCCCATACCTCCCGTCACCCAAAGTAACCAGAAGGAGTGGCGCCAGGGGCCGTGAAAACTGTCACTGCACCCCAGCAGAGTGCTCAAGTACCCAAAAGCTCTCATACCCTAATTTTTGACAATTCCTTCCCTTCCTGACTCACCCAGGCCCCAATCCCAGTTTCATCCCCTGACTGTCTGGTTAATTATTAAAAATACTTTGCTGTTAATTACTGTTTCCGTCATGCTTTTTTACACAACGCTGTGTTTGAAGGGGTGGGTGGGTGGGTGGGGAAGGGGGTAGGGTATTGCATAGGACAGTCACCTTTAGCCGGGTACAGAGACGGGGGCAGGATCAGCAGCAGGTCACACACACAGTGCAGTCAGTAGGCACCCTGGTCAGTATGGGAGGTGGTTTGCAGGTTCTGTGTGGGTGGGGGGGTACGTGACTTTGTAGTGGGGGAGGGGGGTTACAGATCTCATGCAACGGTCCCTGTCCTGGACCACAGAGCCACGCAGCAGAGGAATCTGTATCCGTCCTCCCCCGCCGCAAGGCCACATAGCCCCCACACACAGAGTCCCAAAAAGGAGGGATGGCAGGCTCCGTTGAAACAACCAGTCCGGCACTGCGGACCGCTCTGGGAGCAGGAGCCTGTCATTCCTCGAGTTTAGAGGAAGTTTTTACATCACCGCACACCCTACCCAGCACAGTCTGCGTCCCAGTTTCAACCCTTTAACGCAAAGTCATCAATAAAGAAACCTTTGTAAAGTCACAGTGGAACATGTGTTTTATTTTTAAACGTGTGTTGGAAGTGGGGGAAGCGGGGTGGACGGGGTATGTAACTGCAGATGCTAGTCAACAGTAACTTGGTAAAGAAACAGGGGCAGGTTCAGCTTCTCTGTAAAGAAACTGAGCAGTCACAGGTCACGCTGCTCGCTGGTACTTGAAGAGTTCCTTGTCGCTGTGCAAGGCGCCAGCACAGAGCTTCACGAGCCAGGGCATTAGCGGGTAGGCTGGGTCCCCGAGGATCACTATAGGCATCTGCACATCCCCAAGAGTTATTTTGTGGTCCGGGAAGAAACTACCTTCCTGCAGGCGTCTAAACAGACCAGAGTTCCTGAAAACACGCGCGTCATGAACCTTGTCCGGCCACCCGACGTTGATGTTGGTAAAACGTCCCCCATGGTCCACCAGTGCTCGCAGCACCATTGAAAAGTAGCCCGATTTCTCAGCAGCTGACTGTGGAAAAGGTGGACGATAAGGTGCGAGGAGTTGACAACGGCCATAACAGCAGCGGGCTCCATGCTCGCAGTGCTGTGGCGCTCGCGCTGTCACTGAGCAGAAAAGTGCACGAACAGATTGCCCGCAGGCGCTTTCGGGAGGGAGGGAGGGCGTGATTGACGGTTCAATGATGACAGTTACCCAAAACCACCCTTGACACATTTTTCCCCCAGCATGCATTGGGGGGAAATCCCAGAATTCCAATGGGCAGCGGGGAGTGCGGGAACTGTGGGATAGCTTCCCACAGTGCACCGCTTCCAAATTCAACGCTGGCCCCATTACTGTGGACTCCACAGTCGAATTAGTGTATTTAGTGTGGATACACAAATTCGACTTCATAAGGTCGATTCCACAAATTCAACTTAAGTTGATTCGAAATAGTCTTGTAGTGTAGACATACCCTAAGAGACTTTCAGATGGGGGGGAGGGTTCTTCCTAAAGATTCTTTCCAGCTAAAGGGAAAGCGAGCAAGAGATGTTGTTAAAACACCTTCCTTACTGCCTTACATTTCAAACACATTTCTTTTTTATTTCTGTATCTTTAATAAAAGGTTGAAAAAATGTTTAATGGTGTATTTGCCATGGTATTAAGCAGGCTGAGGTCTCTGTATCTCTGTATACCAAACCCCAAACCTTGTTTAATACATTTAATGCGGACAGTGACAGGGTTACGTTAACACCTTTAGCTTTTGGGGCCTATATAGTCCATCTAAATTAATACAACAGTCCCCCTCACTGCATTCTGTGAGTGCCTTAAATCCTCTAATGCATTTAGCCTTACAACAGCGCCGGGAAGTAATACTACTACCCCCATTTTATAATTGAGGAAACTGAGACACAGAGAACCACAACGTGACTTACCCACAATGTCATAGTCTGTGGCAAAGCAGGGAATTGAATCTGGGTCTCTATAGTTTAGGCCACTAGACCATCTTTCTTTTTGCAGGTGAAAGAAGTACACTCAGTATTTCTACAGAGATGCTTAAACTTTTATAAAGAGCATCTTAATATAAATAGATGTTTAATAAATGGCTAATCAATTTTTAGCCTGTTAGCACCCACTAGGTTGCGTATAAACAGCATAAAAGCTAACTAATGATGTGCTTATAACAGTTAATAACATGCATAGCTCCTGTCTGTATCATGCTTATAACAGCTCACCTAATCCTTTATAAATGGAACTTTATATTAAAGTGTGACCACTTCTACTGATATGAAAACCCATAACTCAATAAATCCAAATAAACAAGGACTGTAACTTTATTTCAGTAAGGATTTGGTAAGTTCTGTCCTCTTTAGTAGCTTCAAAGCAGTATATACACATGCTTCCTTTCTGTGTGCTTATGGCCAGCTCTTATTCTCTAGCTACAAGAGGGGTGACTCATCTCATATTAAAAAACAGGCTACATAATGTTATTACACAATAGACAATTTGTTGTTTGTGTTTGATTTCTCCACAGACTTGTATGCAGAGCTTATCTTAGCCCTGCCCATAAATGGAACACTCTCTAAGCCTCTAGAACAACACAAAACTACACAACCCTTGTATCTAGTCACACTTAAAGGAGCAGAGGTTAAAAAGATGGATAGCTGGATAATTGTGCCACTTCTAACTACACAAACAAAAGTATTTGATGAACTAATCTTGCATGGTAAAACCTCTCTTTCTGCTTCAGTAACTGGTGTAAAATACAGCTCAGACACTAGCATATGGACTGTTTATACAGAAGCTAGAAAAATATATTCAACACTTGAACCTGTACATTTTATTCTGAGATTATGAAGCACACTGTTGCTGGTATTTGTGGCATAGGATTCTGTGTAAATCTAAGAAATGGGATTAATTCCTTTCAGCACGTTAACATATGACAATTCCATTTCTATCAGTGTTGCTACATAAATAATTCATCTGGCATTAGAATATAAGATCTCCCAAAAGAACTCTAGTTTACATGATGATGTTGAGCATTTTATTAAGATTTTATGAAGGAAAATGAAGGCAGCAAATCAATCGAGCTAGAAGTCTGAAAAAAGAAATGCTTACACTCAATTGCATGGCACATCTCTTCTGGTCAAGCATTTGTTTGACTGGGCATCCCTAGGGAGTTTATTTTGTGGTATTGGGAAGAGGAGCAGTTGGTCTAATTTGTCATGCTTCTATAGGCTTCATTAAATAGTGTCAATTAAAATAAATGTGGATTATTGGAGGCACAAGACTTGGCCATGAACAGTGACTGAAGGGGTAATTCAATTTTCTTTAAGTTACATGTTTTAGACATTTTAAAAGTGTTGTTTGTATAAAAAAGATCAATCTCCACACAAAAGAAAGAGCTGTTAGCCTGAGTGCTAGGTTTACTTGGACTGCAAAGTGTTATTTGGGCTCCATAGCAAAGAAACCACTCCAATATTAAGCAGCAGAAAAAAAGTGGTGGTCCTTAAACTGAAGTTAAATTGCTACCCTCACAAATACTGAGGTTAAGCATAGCAAAAACAGGGAAGTAGAAGGAAATACTGCAGATATGGAAGCAACACCACCTGGCTACTTTTCATAAAGCTGGCAAATTCAAAGGATCGTTGATGTAAAATAAAATCTGTTATTTTGTCAGAAAGTTACCCTTGCTATATGTATCATACTCTATTCAGTTCAAACTCTCTGGCTGCTGGTTCATAAGATCCTTCCGACAACTGTTCTTTATTGAAAGAAGTACATCAATAAAGATATAGCCCAGCCTTGCAACATCAGTGTCAACTTTATGAAGCTTCATGAATGTTCCCCATTTCCAGGCTTGTAGACCCCGCTCCACCATGATAGCAACATGGAGATAGAGATGCATGCTCTGGAAAGCTGCATACAGACAGGAAATGGCAGCATAGCAGGGGACATAACTAACAGGGATGTAAAATGCTATCAAAAAGTATCAACTTATGTCTTTCTAGTAGACTTTCACTAAGATTAAGTTATATTGCATAATCTGGATCCTATACACCTCATACCACCTGGGGCTTACCCTAACATTAGATACTGAAGGGGGAACACAAGATCCAAATGCATCCTAAATCGTTACGTTCCTTTTACTCCTGAGGCCATGTTCAGTGCATTGCTCAGGAGAGAATTTCTATTGCAGTACCCCAAACCTTTGGAACCAGGACTTTCAATGGAAATGCTGAAAAAACTCCTCAGATGCTAAATATAGTTTTGAAAATATATAATTAATAGTAAAGTACAGTGTGTACAATTTCTGTTGATTCATCTGTTCCAATGTTCACTCCTAAAGTGCAGAATAATCTTGAGCAAGGATTGGGCAGCTCCTGATCTTGCCTAATGAGCAGTTGTTAATTTTCTCTCTCTTTCAGAAAGCGGGAAACTATTTTTACTTGTAAATGAAAATGTTTTTAACAATAGTATGGAAACATTTAGCTTTTTTAGGCAGGCTGTCTCACCATTTAGACTGACAGTGAGTCACCTAGGGCTGCAGAATGTTGGCCTTTGTGTGTACAAAAGGGCTCCATAACTTTAATACTACAATTTGTGCACCTATTTGTGCAAATGAGACTATGGCTTGAGGCCTCAGTTATGCCCTTTGTAGTGTCCCTTGCACTCTCAATAATGGAGCAAGACCTCACCATAGCACTGTAGAGAACAGGCACTAGTACAGAATGCACTGCTCCATACACCACAGGGGGTACCAACCTCACTCATAGGAATCCAGTTCTGGCCAGCAAGATCCTTGGGGCAGAGAATGCATAGGCCCCTCACTGTGCCAGCAAAGGCAGGATTTGGCTCACCGCTTACAGACATATTTCAAATGTCTGACAGATCCTGAAATATTTTCATCCATTTGCCACCATGTTGTTGTTCTTTGCTGGTCACTTTTCCAACTGACACTTTCCCTTGGTTCAGTTGTTTTGTGCACGTGCCATTCTCACTATTCAAACTGATAGCAGTGCATCTGATTCCATTAACCCACACACAAATCCATTCACCTTGAACTAAAGAAACTAGTTGCAAGAGGTGATGAAGTAAAGGAGAGAAAGGACAAGTTTCGTTTAGAATGCTCTTCGAAAGATATGGCATGGATGGTATAAGAACAAAGGAATGGCCATACTAGGTCAGACCAACAGTCTGTCTAGCCCAGTATCCTGTCTTCCGCCAGTGCCAGTGGTCAGTGCCAGACACTTCAGAAGGAATGAACAGAAATTATCAGTCATCCAGTCCTTGCTTCTGGCAGCCAGAGGTTTAGGGACATCTGGAGCATAGGGTTGCATCCCTGACCATCTTGGCTAATAGTCAATGATGGACCTATCCTGCATAAACTTTTTGAAACCAGTTATACTTTTGGCCTTCACAACATCCCCTGACAATGTGTTTGACATGTTGACTGTGAGTTGTGTGAAGTACTTCCTTATGCTTGTTTTAAACCAGCTGCCTATTAATTTCATTGGGTGACACCTGGTTCTTATGTTATGTGGAAGGATAAATAACACTTCTGTATTTACTTTCTCCACACCATTCATGATTTTATAGACCTCTGTCATATACGGCTGCCAACTTTCTATTGGCACAAAATCGAACACCCTAGCCCTGCCCCTTCTCTGAGGCCCCGCCTCTGCTCACTACATTCCTCCTCCCTGGGTGGCTCGCTCTCCCCAACCCTCACTCACTTTCACTGGGCTGAGGCAGGGGGTTGCGGTGTGGGAGAGGGTGAGGCTCTAAATGGGGATGCGGGCTCCAGGGTGCAGCCAGAAATGAGGGGATCAGGGTGCAGGAGGGGGCCCCAGGCTGGGCATGGGGCTGAGGGATTCAGAATGTGGGAGGGGGCTGCAGATTGAGGCAGAGGGTTGGAGTGTAGGAGAGTGAGGGCTCTGGTCTAGGGGTGCTGTATCTGGGGTGGTGCTGGGGATGAGGGGTTTGGGGTGGAAGAGGGGGCTCCAGGCTGGGGGGTGGGGCCAAGCGATTCGGAGTGCAGTAGAGGGCTGTGGGTTGAGGCAGGGGGTTACGGTGCAGGAAGGAGTGAGGGATCAGGAGTGGAGCTGGGGATGAGGGGTTCAGGGCATGGGAGGAGGCTCTAGGCTAGGGCAGGGAGTTGAGGTGCAGAGGGTTTGAGGGCTCTGGGCTGGGGGTGTGGCCTCTGGGGTGCAGGAGGAGGGCTCTGGGTTTGTGGGGCCCAGAGCTGGGAGTTGGGTGCAGAAGGGGGTATGTGCTTTGGGCTGGAGGTGCAGGTTCTGGGGTGAGGCTGGGGATGAGGGGTTTGGGGTGCAGGAAGGGGCTCCAAGTTTGGAGGGGCTCAGGGCTGCAGGCTGCGGCTCGGGGTTGGGGCGTGGACTTACCTCAGGCAGCTCCCGGTCAATGATGCAGTACAGGGGCTAAGGCAGGCTGCCTGCCTGGGGCACCACACTGCGCCCCAGAAGCAGCCAGCAGTTCTGGCTTCTGTGGGGGGCAGAGGCTCCATGGCACACGCTGCTCTCGCCTGCAGACACTGCTGCCTCAGCTCCCAGCCAATGGGAGTGCAGAGCCAGTTCTTGGGGCGGCAGCAGCATGTGGAGCCCCGTGGCCCTCCCAGACCTGCTGGCCCCTTCCAGGCCACAGCGTGGTGCCCAGAATAGGTAGGGACTAGCCTGCCTTGGCTCCACAGCACAGCCGACCGGACTTTTAATGGCCCGGTCAGTGGTGCTGACTGGAGCTGCCAAGGTCCCAAACCAGATACCTGGTGATACTACTGTCATAGCCCCATTTAGACATCTCTTTTTTAAACTGAACAGTCCTTGTCTTTTTAATCTCTCCTCATATGGAAGCTGTTCTATGCTCCTAATCATTTTTGTTGCCCTTCTCTGTACTTTTTCCAACTCTAATACATCTTTCTTGAAATGGGGTGACCAGAGCTGCACCAGTGTCTGATCCTTTGGGATTGGTAGAACCTTTTCTTTTATATGATGAAATAAAATTTACAGAAATTTTCATCATATTTCATGTGGGTACCTGGATGAAGGCCTGAGGCGGAATCGCTTTAAGGGAACTGTGTTGTTTGGACTTCTGAGTAACCAGGGAGGTAATAAAGAAGCTGTTTTGTGCTGGTTTGGTGACAGTATTCAAGGTGTGGGTGTACCATAGATTTATATAGTGACATTTTCTGTCTTATCTTAACTGTGGAGTAGGCATTTGGGCTCAGGGAGAAAGGTCCCAGAGTTCAGGCTCTAGCCCAAGACCACATGTCTACACTGCAATTAAACAGCCTTTTAGTCCAACCCCTGCAAGCCCAAGTCAGCTGACATGGGCCAGCTGCAGGTGTTTAATTGCAGTGTAGACATGCCCTGAAAGTTCAAGTAAGCTATATCAACTGGATCACCTTTGTCCACATGTTTGTTGACACCCTCAAAGAATTCTGATGGCTTGGTGAGACATGATTTCCCTTTACAAAAGCTGTGTTGACTCTTCCCCAACATATCATGTGTATGAGTAGAGTCCACAGTGTAATCAACAGTCCCTGTCTATGCTGTATTCTGATATCATGTACATGAATTGTAAACAAAGGATATCTCAGTATTCATCTCTCTTCGAAATGTACTGTGAATGGTGGAGGAAAAAGCAAATGGCCTTATGTTAATTTGTATAGCTAAGGACTGGTGATGGACCTCCTTCAAAGTCATCCTAATTACCTTTTGTTCCCTGAGGAAATTCCAACTTGTCAAAGAGGACATGAAATTGTACAATTTCCTTGGGTCCTGATTCTGTTATATCAGATCTGCTTAGGCTTCGTCAGGAGAAGTTTGAGTCGCAAGACTGAGGTCCCAGTTATGCTGGTATGCCCTGAATATGAGATTGGGACACTGGACTATAACCTATAAACTATTTCTGAAAAAACTCTCTGCAACTACAAAGCTCACCATCTCTGCTATGAATCTGCACCTCAGATAATTGAACTCATGTCTGTATGTATATTGATCTTTTAACCATACTCTCTCTCTTTTGTTTTTTAATAAATTTTAGTTTAGTTAATAAGAATTGGCTGTAACGTGTATTTGGGTGAGATCTGAAACCTTCATTAACCTGGGAGGTAATGTGTCTGATCCTTTGGGATTGGTAGAACCTTTTCTTTTATATGATGAAATAAAATTTACAGAAATTTTCATCATATTTGATGTGGGTACCTGGATGAAGGCCTGAGGCGGAATCGCTTTAAGGGAACTGTGTTGTTTGGACTTCTGAGTAACCAGGGAGGTAATAAAGAAGCTGTTTTGTGCTGGTTTGGTGACTCTAAGCATTGGAATATCCACCAGCTTTATGGGGTTTGGCTGCCCCATTCTTTGCAGTTCATCCTAATTGAGTGACCACAACTGGCTCCCCACTAGGACCCCCGTCACATCTCCTATATTGGTGCCCCAGTTACTACAAAAGTGGCTTCTCCCAAATACAACAGGGATGCATATTCCCATTTAAACTGGCGTTGCAAGATGATGCAATGTCTGCCAACAGAGAAGAGGCAAAAGCAGGTGGATCAACACTGCAGTTTGTGATTTGAGGTTCTGTTTAAAGTGCATTGCTATTTCAGTGTCAAGGTGTGCTGCACCCTCTTTTAAGAGGCTCTCTATGAGCACTTGAAGGGAGATGAGAGGAGAATATTTGGGGGAAGGGAATATTTGTAATGAAGAAATAGTGTTTTGGTGTATTAGGTAGGGTTATTGACCTGATTGGGGAATTTAAGCAGAAGAACACATGTAGAATAACCTTCAGCAGCCCCAGTGAGGTGCACCTGGCCACTGGGAATGTCTAGTGGCTTTAGAGAGCACACAGCCTTTCAGAAGTCACAAGAGACCGCATGGCATTTCAGCATGATAGAAATTGATTCTTTTTTTTAGTGTATGGCTCAGAATTAGCATATAGTTCCATCTTGGTTTATTCATGTGATCCAGACATTACTTGCAATGTACTTATGTCATGGCACCAGAACTCCTTTATGGGTTTAGAGCCAATTCCTGCCCTGACGTGCCACTACACTCAGTCCAATATGCCCTCTGTTGCAGCAGGAATCCTGTACAGGATTCCAAGGGGTGGAGAGGCAGGGAAAAAGTGGCAAGACAATACTATGCTGCTATTCTAAACAGGAGTAGCATGTGTCCCAAACAGCATATGATGCTAAGTGCAGAACAGAGGATAACCAGCTGGAGGCCAGGACACTCCTCCTGGATGGCAGACAATGTCCCTCAGAGCTGTAATATATGGACCGGTGCATTAAATAGTCCTTTCTCCTAGCAAACTGAGTCTGCTTAGAAGGAAGTGGAGGAACAGAGCTGGGAGAGAGCAGGGTCTAGCCTCTATGTACAGCTGTGATTTTTGGTATATGTACGTTTTCTATAAATATAGATAGTGGTAATTGTCACTGGAACAGTGTATTGTCTGTTTGACTGATTTAACAAATAAGAAATCCATGAATTCATTACATTTCAGAACATTACAAATAATCCTCACGGTAACTCCCACCCTCTCCATTAATATGGAGCAGGTAATGTCAGTATTAAGGAAAAAATTAAAGCGTGGAAAAAACATATGTAATCTCAACTAAATTAATCCCCATGGAATACTTTATTTTCCCCACCGAAGGTTCTTCCAAGACCCAACCTGTGTTTATGTCCATGAGAGGCTAGCAACGCCACAGCTTAGCCAAACAGTGGGAAAGTTGCTAAAAAATCTTAGTTTAGGCCAGACCGAAGTGGCTAGCTCCTGGGAGGATAAGAGAAAGAGAAAGTGGGTGACTGCTGATACCATTCTTGCACACCCAATTATCTCTTTGGTGTATACAGCTCTGAGTCCTGGTGCTGGGGTATGAATAAAAGTGGATTCCTTGTAGAAATACTGAATTTGGAGATGGGAGGAGGAAGAGGTCTTTAGCACATGACTATCCTCCTAAAGCTGGAATTCTGACTTGGTAAATTACAGTTCTTGCATTGGAGATTATCTGATCTACAACATCGCCGCTGTTAACAGTTCAGTGTAGACACTCACTACAGCGACGGGAGGCATTCTCCCATCTCTATACTTAATTCACCTCTCTGAGAGGTGGTCACTAGCTCGAGGGAAGAAGTCTTCCACGGACCTACCACTGTCTATTCCAAGGGTTAGGTCAGCATAGCTACGTCTCTCAGGGGTGTGGATTTTTCACACCCCTGGGAGATTTATCTATGCCAATATACATTTTCTGTGTAGACCAGCCCTCAGTCACAGCAAAGAAGACTGGCTAGACTTCCTTCACTGCAAAAAGAAGAAAATTCCCTCTTCAAAAGAGCTGGTATCCATTAAATTAGAATAACAGGAGATGCACACACTGAGAAGAGGACACACCCAGTGTTATTCAGAACCATCAGCCAAGTGAGTGGGATATTATCAACTGAGCACACTTTTTTTACTCCTTTTACACTCCATGTCTTTCCAGCCATCATGGGGCAATTTCTTTGCAAAGATTCAAAATTCTGGAGATGGGTGAGGTAGAATCCTTGGGAATGTTTCTTGGATTCTGAGGCAGATAAGCAAAAATCCCATCTTGGAGGAAAAAGAACTCTAGAGAAACAATAGGCCAAATTCATTGACGTCTATTGGTTCATACGCCATTAGCTGTCAATGTGACCTATCTGGAGAGTTTACGTTGAGTTATTCCCATCACTGAGGTAAATCAGGTAATACGGGAGTTGCACATCGAGTTCCTATCACTGCTTCTGCAATTAGCTGGAGTCAGGTTCCCTCCAACTGTGCCCCTTTTTTTTTTATTCCCCAAGGGTCAATATCTATGCAACAGGAAAGCAAATTTAAGGGTTGTGGGGTGTTTTGGTTTTGAGGTTTTTTTGGTTGGTTGGTTTTTGGTTTTTTGCTTAAGTGAAATGTTAGATTTGGAGGAAAGCAGGAAAAAAAATCAGATTCCTAAAACTATACAAACATACTTTTCCACAGCTCTGTCTCGCTACAACCCATCAAATGTCAACATCTTCCTAGGATAACAAGGAGGAGGATTTTTAAAGAAATTATAACCACCAATGAGTTTGGTTGAAATAATAAAAATAGCACTGCCCTATTTCCAGACCTGACTCAGTTAATTACAGTTGTGCTGTTCTCAGTCACACAATAGCATCCTACTGCAAGTAGGAGAGTGAGTTTAAATGCAACGTCGGGGTATTGGCCAGCTGCTGCCAAAGCAGAAGCTGGCGGCACTGCCAATTATTAGTGTGGACACAGGAGGTGATTAGCTTGGCCCTTTCTACTGCTGGCTTTGACAGCCCCAAAATGCTGAAAGAAATATGAATTCAAGCATCTTGAGCTAATAAAAATAGGATGGGGAGAAGTGACACAGCGGCATTTTCCATCTTTTCCTTGCACTGTTAATGTTTTATGACCTCTATGTAAAACCAGACTGACTGCTGGAGGTGATAATTTCAATACCATTTCCTCTGTATTCACACGTTTTAAAAAACAGACTGGCAGATGTAACCTTGACGCCTACCAGAATGTGTGAAGGGCTTCTGTTAACGAGTGTAAACTAAAATAGTCTCCTTTACTTGTTGCATTCTGCCCTGAGAGTATTTAACTCAAGTACTGTATACACAATAGTACTGGAGACATCTCTAGTGTATTTGTGAAAGATAAATTATGTATATTTAACAAAAGAGGAATTCTGATTCCAACCGATCAGAGACTAACTTACAAATAACATTGGTATTTCACCATTCTGTGCACTGCATCAATGCCACTGACCTAGCACCTCTGAAATGAACTCATAGGCTCTGTTGGGGTATTCTAAATCTTTCCCAGTGGTGGATATTATCCTCAGTTGAAATTCAGTAGTTAAAGAGGTTTGGGATGACGCACTGAGACTGACTCCCTCTGCAATCTGTGCCTGTCAACAGAAAATGCCCCAGAGGGATGATAATCTAATGCCACTGATCTAATCTCATTATCTAATTTCACTATTTAATTTGTCTCATTAGCATTTGGGTACTTCCTTTCCTTCAAGAACACCTGCAATTCTGTACTTTTTAAAAACGGATTCAGCTTTAAGGCAAAGTTATCACATGCAAATAGTATTTTTAAACCATCTACATTCAAACTGTCAAATATAAATCACTTACAGGAATTACTGTACAGCACCCATGGTTTTTCCCCATGAGCTTCTCTTTAAATTCTGTGTATCTATTAGTATTTAGATTTCAGTAACACTTGCTGCTGACCATTTTGAGTGTTTAGTGGCTTGTTTGCAATGTTGGTCCAAAAATATCAGAAAGTCAAGTTGGTTGAGGCAATGTCACCCACTTTGTCTCTTTAATGGCTTGGTGAGTTGGCTCAGCTCCCAAAGTCCTTGAAATAACTTTGCTACTAGTTTTTTCTCCAGTTATATAATTAAAATTATTGTAGAGAAGAAAGCAATGTCATCATAAAGAAGGCCATGTCTAACATTGCACTGGAACAGTGCAACAGTACTGGCTAACATTTCTAAAGGAGACCTGAGTTTGGAAGGAGAGGAATGATAGCCCAGTCGTTAGGGCTAGGTCTCAGGTTCAAGTCTCTATTGTGCAACAGAGTTCGTATGTGACTTTGAGAAGTCACCTAGCACTCATCTACATGATGGGGTAATGTGCTTGATGGGGGTGTGATTTCTAAAGTGCATTAAGTGGTCCATTTAGATCCTGCAAGCTGCTGGTGTGCTTTAGTGTAGTTCTGTTTGAAACAGCACTGTGTTAAAATGCTGACTAGGGAACCTTTAGTGTCCACCACCAGGATCTACACTGACCATTTAATGCACGTTAGTGGTGCTTTAGAAATCATACACCCCAGAGTGCATTACCCCACCATGTAAACAAGCCCTTAGCCTATCACTGCTTCTGTTCCCCATCTGTAAAATGGGGATAGTAGTACTTCCCAACCCACATGAGTGATATGAGAAATAAATTCATTAAAGATTGTGAGAGACTCTGATATTACATTGATGGGGGCCATAGAAATACCTTAGCTAGAAGCCGACTGGTTTTATAGCCTGAACTGGCAGGGAATGGCTACGTTAAAACTGAAGTGAATGAGAATTATGCCTTCTACATTGGTGAGACGATAGAAGATGCTCTTCATATAGGTACAAAAACATTCCTTCCCAAATGATCAATGCCATCAAATTTTTGGAAGCCATTTGTCCTGTCTGCTTGTTCCTACACAATCTAATATCACTTGGGTCCCTGGAAAAATACTACAGACATAATAAGACTTCATATTTCTACTGTTGAATCCTTGAAATTTTCATCTTCCTAATAAGCCAAGCAACCCAACCACCAGGTGAAGGGGCAGACCAGCTGGCAAATCATGGGAATCACCTGATATCCATAATGATTGATTCCTTGTTCCACAGTAACACTGCTCTCTCCCCCGTACTGTTTGTTCAGTGAATCACGTTGATCTAGTTAGTTAGCTGAAGTGCATTGGCAGAAGGCTAGAACAATGCTGGTGCAAAATCAGCTCCAAATCTGTCAAGGCACAAAGACTTCCTTGGTAATAGAAGCCAGGAGTGCCTACTGCCAGTTCCCTGTTGTAGGCCAAGCTCCTCTCCTGAATAGATTCATTACCTTCTCTTGACAGATTAGTGACAGATATTGCAACCCCATGAAGTTTCTTTGGCGACCATTGTATTACATTTCTGAATGGTTTACATAAGGTTGTGTTCTACTTCATGGGGCAGTGTTACCACAGCTCCTCCAGGTACTAAAGATAGGGGGGGATAATTAAGGCAAGTCATAAGAACATAAGAATGGCCAGACTGGGTCAGACCAAAGGTCCATCTAGCCCAGTATCCTGTCTTCTGACAGTGGCCAATGCCAGGTGCCCCAGAGGGAATGAACAGAACAGATAATCATCAAGTGATTCATCCTGTCACCCATTCCCAGCTTCTGGCAAACAGAGGCTAGGGACACCATCCCTGGCCATCCTGGCTAATAGCCATTGATTGACCTATCCTCCATGAATTTATTTAGTTCTTTTTTGAACCCTATTATAGTCTTGGCCTTCACAACATCCTCTGGCAAGGAATTACACAGGTTGACTGTGTGTTATGTGGAGAAATACTTCCTTTTGTTTGTTTTAAACCTGCTGACTATTTATTTCATTTGGTGCCCCCTAGTTCTTGTGTTATGAGAAGATGTAAATAACACTTCCTTTTTTACTTTCTCCACACCAGTCATGATTTTATAAACCTCTATCCTATCCCCCATTAGTCGTCTTTTTTTCCAAGCTGAAAAGTCCCAATATTATTAATTTATTTTCATACAGAAGCCGTTCCATACCCCTAATCATTTTGGTTGCCCTTTTCTGAACCTTTGCCAATTCCAATATTTTTTTTTATATGGGGTGACCACATCTGCACGCATTATTCAAGATGTGGGCGTACCATGGATTTATATAGAAGCAATATAATATTCTGTCTTATTAACTATCCCTTTCTTAATGATTCCCAACATTCTGTTCACTTTTTTGACTCCTGCTGCACATTGAGTGGATGTTTTCAGAGAACTATCTACAATGACTCCAAGATCTTTCTTGAACGGTAACAGCTAATTTAGACCCCATAATTTTATATGTATAGTTGGGATTATGTTTTCCAATGTGCATTACTTTGCATTTATCAAAACTGAATTTCATCTGCTATTGTGTTGCCCAGTCTAAATACACTATATCCACTGGATCCCCCTTGTCCACATGCTTTTTGACCCCCTCAAAGAATTCTAGTAGATTGGTGAGGCATGATTTCCCTCTACAAAAACCATGTTGACTATTCCCCATCAAATGATGTTCATCTATGTGTCTGACAATTTTGTTCTTTACTATAGTTTCAACCAGTTTGCCCAGTACTGAAGTCAGGCTTACCAGCCTGTAATTGCCAGGGTCACCTCTGGAGCCCTTTTTAAAAATTGGCATCACATTAGCTATCCTCTAGTCACAGAAGCTGATTTAAATTATAGGTTACAGACTACAGTTAATAGTCCTGCAATTTCACATTTGAGTTTCTTTAGAACTCTTGGGTAAATACCGTCTAGTCCTGATGACTTATTACTGTTTAGTTTATCAATTTGTTCCAAAACCTTCTCTAATGACACCTCAATCTGAGACAGTTCCTCAGATTTGTCACCTAAAAAGAATGACTCAGGTATGGGAATCTCACTCACATCCTCAACCAGGAAGATGCAAAGAATTCATTTAGTTTCTCCGCAATGGCTTTATTGTCCTTGAGCACTCCTTTAGCATCTCAATCATCCAGTGGCCCCACTGGTTGTTTAGCAGGCTTCCTGCTTCTGATGTACTTAAATTTTTTTTGCTATTTCTTTTTGAGTCTTTGGCTAACTGTACTTCAAATTCTTTTTTGGCCTTCCTAATTATATTTTTACACTTCATTTGTCAGAGTTTATGCTCCTTTCTATTTTTCTCACTAGAATTTTAACTTCCTCTTTTTAAGGGATGACTTTTTGCCTCTCACTGTTTCTTTTACTTTGTTGTTTTACCATGGTGGCTCTTTTTGGGGTCTCTTACTATGTTTTTTAATTTGGGGTATAATTTTAAGTTGACCCTCTATTATGGTGTCTTTAAAAAGTTTCCATGCAGCTTGCAGAGATTTTACTTTTGTCACTATACCTTTTAATTTCGGTTTAACTAACCTCTTCATTTTTGTGTAGTTCCCCTTTCTGAAATTAAATGCTTCAGTATTGCGCCACTGTGGTGTTTTCCCCACCACAGGGATGTTAAATTTGATTATATTGTGATCACTATTATCAAGCGGTCCAGCTATATTCACCTCTTGGACCTGATCCTGTTCTCCACTTAGGACTAAATCAAGAATTGCCTCTTCTCTGGTGGTTTGCCCACCTCTGCTGTACAGGCAATGGTTCCTACACAGTAATGAAGCCAATCCAAATATGTGTAATACATATATAATAACTAGAATAAAATGTGTAAGTGTATATAAAGGCAAAGGGTTTCTGTGTAACTTTGGATTTATGATGTACCCTGCATTTACCTCCCACCCTAAGTTTGAGTCTGATTAACTTGGCATAGCATTGCTGTATGCCAAATAAAGATGCCTGAGTGATGAAGTCTGGAGCTGAAATGAATTCTTGGGAAGCCAAGTGGAAACAGGTCTAGAGGGGGAATCCCAACAGGCATATCACAGTGTAAGGCCTTAAAAAACCCAGCCTTAAAAACCCCAGTCAGATGAGGGTGGAACCACGGTCTCTATCCAGAGACAAGTGATGTCCAGAGACCTAACTGGGCACTCTTTGAGTGAACCACAGAGGACACAGTTATCCTGAAACTGTAACTAGGTCAACAGCATCACATTGTGAAAATTCCTCATTGGGGTTTAAAGTAACTTTCAATTTTTATTTAAAATAGATTTTCCATTTCTCCCAATACACAAGTAAAGTTCTCCTGACGGTGTTTCATGTGAATATTGGGATGGATCTAGCTGAGATAATCTTGGTGGAAAACCTTGATGAAGGCAACAGAGCTCATAAAAGCTAAAACAAGAAGCACCTCTCATTCCTGATGGTTAGAGGGTCAACTAGAAATCCTGCAAACTTGAAAATAATAAAAGCTACACTTTCAGGTACACTCCTGGCCTTGAGGCTTCATACCAACTTCTGTTGTTTTAAAATAGTTATTTCATTTTTCTTTCTCCTTTCTTGTAGTGTGAAAGACCCACATGCAATGGAGAGACTCTAGACAGAGAGCCCTATAGCTCTGACTAGAAGCTCTGCCAAACACAGATTAAACAGACAATCTTTGTTCATTATAAGACTCTTAGGTGATAAAACTTTCTTGGAAGTGTTGGGTGTGTGCCTTTTATTTTATTTTTTTAAGTTGACTATCAATTTAGGATGGGCCACTAAACCAGAGAGAGCCTGGAAATACCACTGCATGGGCCTGAGAAGTGAGAGTGAGATGTGGGTATGGGGCTCTGACATTCTGCAGGTCAACCCAGACCAGTAAGGGGTTGTGTCACCAACTACCCTGCAGCTCTAGGTGCCTGAAGTGCTATGCTGCTATGGCTCACAGTCCGGACCCCAACAGCCAGCCTACAAGCATACAGGTCAGACTCTGGCTTCCACGGGCCAGTTACTGTTTTCAGAGTGATCCCAACACCCCCTAAGTCCTGAATTTCCCAAAACTGTCTCCCTGCAGTGTCCAACCCTGTCCTGGAACACAGTTAACTTTGGGGTTCTTTTAAAGAAACAAACAGCAGCTTGTTATCTTGACAGGAGTTACAAATACTTCAGTTCAATCACTGCATTGGGCTGGTTTATATAAAAAGTAAAACAAGTTTATTCAATCAAAGAGAGAGATGTTAAGTAAGTTCAAGTACAAGGGATAAAGATAGAAAGGACTACAAGCAAACAAAAGTAAAAGTACAGTCTCTAAAGACAAAAACCTCACTTATCAAGGTAAGTTCCTCACCCAGTAATTGCTGACTAGTTCTTAGTCAGGATCCCCAGAGTCCCAGGCACTCCTTTTCCATGTCTTCTGAGGTGAAATAACTTGGGGGGGTCTCTCCCCTTCTCTTTATTGTCCAATAGACCTTTGAAAAAGTCTCTCTCTCAAAAGTTTATTGATCACGCTTCAAGAGACAGGAAGGCTTCTTGGGGGCGCAGTCTCCATCCCCCATTGAGACTGCTAAATGATCACTCTTCCCCCACTCTTCCCCCCACTTACTCTTCTTGGTGGCTTTGTTTGCCTGGCATGCAAATGTGCTTTTCTTCGTCATTGGTCACACTTTGCTCAGTTTACATGAAAGACACATTCAAGCAGGTGGAACAACATTCCCTATGTCTGGAAAAATTAGTTTAATCAACTCCCTCTGACATGCTTGCTTTAAATACATTTTAATAATAATACCAGCACATCTCTATAATCCTCTATGGATTGATTGTACTTACATCATGCAAGAAAATTAATGATCAGTGAGTTATTAGTTTTCCAATGACATATTACATGACACCTTTTAGATACAAATAGTGAGTTGGGTACACTGAGATGATTAGGTGAGCTGAAACTCACTGCTAGATCCAGGGAGTCCCTTGCCTTTTGGCACAGGAATGCTTTTAGGGTGACAGGGGCATGGAAACATCTAATCTGCTAATTAGTTATTATTTTGTCACCTAAAGTTTTGCTTTATGTACCATGTCCAATACATAGGATCACCTGGCAGAATGAATATGACCAAGAAAAAAGTCGCTGAATGGCTTTTGTTCATTCTCTGACCAGCAGGTTTGCCTTGCATTCTTGGTATGTCCTACCTAGCGTACTCTTGAAACACAGAAGTCTCAACTTCTAGCAAGAAAGATTATTTTAAAGGGGCTATAGCTCTCTCATTTGACCTCAGAAAAGAAAGTTTGTTCTTTCAGGGGAGGGTAAACAAGGAGCTAATCATAAAGTCATGTAATATGGTGTGGGTTGATGTATATCTCAAAGGTTCGTAGACATTGTTAAAAGGTGCCTTGTCTGACTGTTTGTGTTTCTAAATGGTGTTTGTTTATGCAATGGTTTGGCCTGTGAGATGTGAGAAACCGCTACTTAACCTGGGTATCTTCTGTGCAGCTTGAAATTCTCTGTAACTAAGGCGCAGCTAGATGCTGGAGAGGGCAGAGCCACATTTGACCTGTGGTCTTTTGGGAAATGTAGTTTGGTAGCTGGAGCCCACATCCTCAGGAGGTAGTTTTCTCCTAACTTCCATTGAAATCAGTGGGAGTTAGGTGCCTAAAGTAAACATCTTTGAGGATCTGAGTGTAGGAGACTAGCTTGTTACAGACACTATAGTTACAACGTTGCCAATTATTGTTAGTTTTGCAATATTTGCTGTTTTTATGCTTGAATCTCCACTCCTGGGGAGATGTGATTACATCAGAATGTCAGTGTATAAAAGGGGAAATGAGTTGCCTGGTTTGTTTGCAGAGCATAGGAGTTATTTGCAAGCAGAGGAAAGGAAGTAAGATAATTAACCTTCTACAAAGGGGGCTGAGTGAACACCCAGGGGAAAGGGTCTAGGCACTTCTGGTGGTAATGAGGGAGCAGGCAGGCAGCAGCCTGGCTCCCACAGTAAGGAGGGTTTAATACTTGTGAGCTATAAGTTAGTAGATAAGTTAGCAGATGAACGGAGCTATGCTGACAAAAAACCCGGTGTAGACGCAGCTATGTCAATGGAAAAATGCTTCTGTCAACATGGCTAATGTCATTTGGGGAGGTGATGTTCCTATACTGTCTACAGTAGAGGACTGGAGTCTTTGCTGGCATATAGTGTAGACAGCCTAAATCTTACAGCAACTTGTATAAATAAATACTTGGGGAGGGGAAGGTGAAAATGTGCTAAAATTCTTTAATCACCCTTTTGTTGGCATTAGCACTTATTTCTTAAGCTGCCCCTTTCCCGTGATTCAAGATTGTAATAGTAAACAAGCACCAAAGCCTAAAAATTGTTTTGAAATATTTAACACACTCAAATTTAAAAAGGAAAGGAAAAAATGATCTTATGGATTATGCACAAGAGTCGGACTTGGGGCGGGAGAGGAGGGACTGTGTTCTCTTCCCAGCTGTGGCAGAGACTTTCCATGTGTCCTTGGGCAAGCAGCTAAAGTCAAAATTTCACTGGCTTTGAATGCTGTATGGAGCTTGAGATACCGAGACCAGATTGTTTTTTCAGATATGTTGCTTATCCACAACTCCCACAGATAGACTTATGGGGGAGTGCTCAGGATCTCTGGCTATCACCCCTGGGTTGGCAACAAAACTAAAAAGTGGAACCTCAAAATCAGTGGACACTTAAAAATGTGGGTCTTATCCTCTCTGCTGCATACCCTCCTCTAAAACGGGGGTAACAATACTGGTCTTTTGAACACTAAAGATGATAAGCACTAAACTTCTTGGATGGCATGCACTGTAGAAGGATGAATTATTACTTTATAACAAATTGGATACTGAGAAGGATATCAGCTATCCATAACCAGATAAAGTAATCTAAAACCAGGTAAGTGCCAGGTCTAACTTCATGATTTTACCTAAACAACATGCATGCATGTGTGACTGGAGCATAGAAATGTCCCTACAATATATAAAGCCTGACTTTTGTAAGAGGCTTTTTACAGGAAGCTGTATCTCTCAGAAAAACTAATATGCAAATAAGCTGCAAGTGTAAATGTGTATAAATGGCTGAGAGATACAACAGCAACTACTAAAAATGAAACTAGCCAAGATCAGGAGGTTACAGAATGCCATAGCAGATGAGCATTCGATTTTGACATTCACATTCTGTGTGCAAACAAAATGAGATTTGCACATGTGTGACTTGAAACCTCTCTGCTCATTGACAGCTAGGGGGCCACATGTGGGAATTCTTGACTTCATTAGGTTATCCAATGGAAACCTGTTTGAGAACACACAACAACAAAGTTGGCGTCACATAAGTTATTGCACATAATGCATTTGTCTACTTAGAAGATGACATGATTTTGTTTTTCTCTGTTGCATAGGCTATAGCACAGAATATGTACTAGAAGTGACATGTTGGAATTACTATGGAAAGTTAAAAATATATATTAACATCTATTAACTGGAGCTTGCATTGTTTGGGCAACGAGTGCTATTGTTGCATAAAGTCAAGGGTAGGTTATCAGGGTTAAGAACTCAAAACAGGAAGAGGCTGATAGTTGCAGCTAATGTATCTACTTAAGTATTACAGTGGCAGAGAACCTTATTTTCCTATTGCTGCAACTGAATAGCTCTTCCTGTGTATGCATGTCACTGATAAAAGGGCTAGAGCTGTGTGATTGTGAAAGATGATGAAGTATGTAAACAGTGGGTGTGCTAGAGTTAGTGTGATGGATATGACAATATCCTGCAATAGCCTGGCCAAACCTTATGGAATTGAGATAAGTTAATACCTTTGGGGTCTATTTATTAAAAATGGAATTGTGTATGTGTTAGTGTGGAATTGTACACAACTTCTGTAGGAGACTGAAGGATTAGGAACTTCAAAGGACTTTTTTTGAGACATAATGTGAAGTGGATTTCCTAGGAAATACTTGGGGTGAGGGGAATGTAAACAATTAACCTTAAAGTCCATCCTTTTGAATCCTACACCTTGAGAAAAATCCACTGTTACATGCTCCTGTGAATGCCATTTCAAAGACCCCTGAACTGTATAAAGGATGGACTGGACTTTTCATAAGTGTGCTGGTTCTGAGCTGAGGAGGCTATGAATTTGTGACCATAAGAGACATCCCTTTGTGGGTTCTGAAGAACTAATCACCTGCCAGAGCCCATGTCAGAGTTAGGTGGTCTCTGTATTGCTTTTATCCAAAGAATAAATAAGCTTGCACAGAAAGAGCTAGTTACTGTAGCATTCCCAGATCCCCACTGCCACAAGCACATCATCCTAGAGAGACTAATGGGGCTAAATAATAGCAGTCCACATGCCATAAGTGTGTGCTCCTTGAGGGTTTTAAGTGAGGAAGAGGGTAATTCCTACCTAGACGACTTAATAATCTGGGATTTTATATGAACTAACTAACTGCCT
The DNA here is from genome assembly GCF_020497125.1 of Mauremys mutica. Taxonomy (NCBI): domain Eukaryota; kingdom Metazoa; phylum Chordata; order Testudines; family Geoemydidae; genus Mauremys; species Mauremys mutica. The sequence goes on from NC_059082.1 coordinate 64,211,684, forward strand.
TGTCTGGCATCTGCCTATTATGGCAGAACAAACAAACACTTTACCATTCTTGACACATCTAGAATAAAAATGTCTGCAAGTGACAGTCTACATGTCAGATTTACACTTGCAAGAGCCTTTGAACTAACCCAAAATCCAGGCACTGGCTCTGTTAGAATGATCTATTTACATTACTTTCCAAATTTGTAAAGAGGAATACCTGGGAGGCTTTGTATTGTCCTGAATCTAGTGAGAATCCTTTAACCTTTCCAATTTGATCTTTTTTTAGAACTAGGTGTCAGAGCTTGTTCTACCACTAGCCTAAGAACTCAATGCAAAAGCATGCGTCTCCTTGCTGCCTTAAAGATAGAAATTATTGTATTATTTCAAAATGCTGATTTAAAAAAAACCAACAAATATAATTTAGATTGCTGAAGAGTTTGCATAATATAGATTCTGGACTGATTTTTTTTTTTAGTTTTGCAAACACCTATGATTGTATAGTTTGCCACTTAGGGTTCTCCCTCAAATACTCCAGCCCTGGCCACTCAGTGCTCCCAGGTCATTTTGATCCTCTTCCTGCATTTATCTAACCCATGCTTGCTTCTATCACCTTCAACAATGGATCCCTACAAACAACTATATGCAAAGAAACCCATGGATTGACACACCCACCTTCACAGCTCCAGAACCCATCCGAAACACAACAAGAAATCTTTCAGAGTGGTAGCCGTGTTAGTCTGTATGAGCAAAAATAACGGGGAGTCCTTGTGGTACACCTTAGAAACTAACCCCCCCCCCTCCAACCACACACCTCTAATTGTCACTTGGAACCCGTAGGGGTATCAAACAAATACAACCCAGACGTGATGGGGACCACAGCCTGAATGAAATCTGTCCTGAACCCCCTCTTTCGACCTTCAAACAATCCTCCAGGCTCATCATCATAAGCAAGCACCCCCACACCAACTCAAAGCAGCACCAGCACCAGAACAACAGATGTAAAACCTATAGACATACCTCCACTGCTACAATGAGCAACACAACACTCCTTTCAAGATCTCTGGGTCCTACATATGTACCTCACCCAGTTCACTCAATGCCTCAACAACAACTAGGTGGGTGAAATGAGACAATCACTATGCTCTCAAATAAACTCACACAGAAGTGCTTTAAAAAATACCATATCACCTGTGGGTGGACACTTTTCACAAAGTGATCCCTCTACATCTGACCTCTCAGTCCTCATCCTCAAAGGAAACCTACATAACACCTTGACAAGATGAACATGGGAGCTTAAATTCATAATTTTGTAGATACAAAAAAATCATAGACTGAACAGAGACACTGGATTTATGGCTTATTACCACAACCTATAACCAACTTAAACTTCCTCCCCAACTTTTTTTTCCCTTTCTCCCCTATGACTGGAGAGGTGTAACATTGCATCTTGAATGGTCCCTTGAAATATGTGTTAACCATTTATACTGAACAATTTGTTCCACCTGGTATTTAGCTTTGACACTCTGAGCTTGTTTAGATTAGGGGCTTGGCTACACTTGCGACTTAGAGCGCATTAGAGCAGCCCCACGTGCCCTGACTCACGACCTGTCCACACTGGCAAGACATTTCGAGCGCCCTGACTTCCTGCCTAGAGAGCTCCTGGTAATCCACCTTGGCGAGAAGCACAACGCTTGGTGCACCTCGGGTGAAATGCCTGGGCATCAGTGTGAATGAGGTGTTACATTACTGTGCTCTGATCGGCCTCCGGAAACGTCCCATAATCCCCTTAAGTCAAGTGGCCACTCTTGTCATTGTTTTGGAATCGCTGCAGGAATGTGGATATCAAAGCAAACCATTACTGTGGAATGCTGTGTGTGTGTGAGAGAGAGAGAGAGAGGCAGGGGATGGGGGGGATCTGCTGCTGTCTGAACTTACAAGACAGCATGCAGAAATGCTCTCAGCCCCCCCAAAACCCACTCTCTCTGCCTCCACATACACAGAACACACTCCCTGTCACACTCCACCCCACCTCATTTGAAAAACCACGTTGCAGCCACTTGCATGCTGGGATAGCTACCACAATGCACTGCTCTCTGTGGCCGCTACAAGTGCCGCAAATGTGGCCATGCCAGTGCACTTGCCACTGTCAATGTGGACAGACTGCAGTGCTTTCCTTACTTCGCTCTACGAAGGCTGGTTTAACTCAAAGCGCTCTACATCTGTAAGTGTAGCCATGCCCTTAAAACTCAGCATTGCAACTGCACCACTGCAGCTGTGCCACTGTAGTGCTTGAGGTTATGGCTACACTACATAGCTTACAGCAGCGCAGCTCAAAGCTGATGGGAGCGAGTTCTCCTGTTGATTTAATTACTCCAGGCCCCCCACGAGTGCTGGTTGCTATGACAGCTGGAGAAGCTCTCCCACCAACACAGCGGTGTCCACATCAGCACTTAGGTTGGTGTAACTTATGTCACTCAGGGAGGTGGCTTATTCACACCCCTGAGCAACATTACAATTTACCTCGGTATAAGTTGTGAGCGCATAGCCTTAGTGAAGACACTACCGAGGCTGACAGGAAGGACTATGTTGGTTTAACTGAATCACTCACGGGGGTGGATTTTTTACATCCCTGAATGACAAAGTTAAACTGATCTAATTTCTTAGACCAGGCCTCTGAGTAAACTTCCCAGACCTGAAGAAGAACTCTGTGTAAGCTCAAAAGCTTGTCTCTCTTACCAACAGAAGTTGGTCCAATAAAAGACATTACCTCATCCACTTTGTCTCTCTAGCAACTCTGAGGACATTCTGGAGAAATCTCTCAGGTACTACTGGTGTTCTGTGCTTATAGTAAGCAATGTCTTATTCATGATTGTAGCTATGAATAGGCGGAAAATACACCAATATGTTTCCTGCACCAGAGCACCATGGAAACAGGTCAGCTTGATCTGTGTAAGTTGTCTGCAAATATCTACCACATTCTGATGTACTGTAAATCCCACTCCATCAAAATAGTTAATTTAGACATTGATTACATCACCAAGACTCATAGCCGGGTTAAAATCCATTCTTGCATGAATGGATGAGCAACACTGGAAAAAAGTTTGTTGGTCAACATTACTTTTGGTTGCTCAAAATCATAATCTGATAGCTTTAATATAAGAGACTGAAGAAAGAGCAGTCCAGATCATTAAGGAATTTAAAAAAAAGAAAAAATCTGCTAAACTGGCTACATTGCTTCACCCCCAGCAAACAGATATAGCCTAGAGCTACTAAATATGCAAATACCAACTTCTATTCATTGCACCAACACAGACCCACCCAGCCATCACTCTTGAGAAATCAGCTGCATGGGAAACCACACACTATGCAATGCAAAAAAAAAAAAAAAGCCACACCCACATCTGTGTATAGAAATTATATGGTGGGCCATGAATGCTCACAAAATTGAGGTTGAAGTGCAGGAGGGGGTAAGGGCTCTGGCTCGGGGTGCGGGCTTTGGGCTGAGGCCAGAAATGAGGAGTTCAGAGTGCGGGAGGGGGCTCTGGGCTGGGGCAGGGGGTGTAGGGTGTGGGGGGAGGTGAGGCCTCTGGCTGGGAGTGCAGGCTCTGGGGTGGGGGTGCAGATGAGGGGTTTGGGGCACGGAGGGTACTCCAGACTTGGATCAAGGGGTTCAGAGGGCGAAAGAGGATCAGGGCTGGGGCAGCGGGTTGCGGGGAGGCTCAGGGGTGCAGGCTCCAGGTGGCACTTATCTCAAGTGGCTCCCGGAAGCAGCAGCATGTCCCCTCTCTGGATCCTACATGGAGGCGCAGCCAGGCAGTTCCGCTGCGTGCTGCCCCATCTGCAAGCACCCCCCCCTGCAGCTCCCCTTGACTATGGTTCCTGGCCAATGGGAGCTGCAGGGGAGGCGCTTGGGGTGGAGGCAGCATGCAAAGCAGAGCTCCCTGACTGCCCCTACAAATAGGAGCCAGAGGGGGGCCATGCCGCTGCTTCTGGGATCCATGCGGAGCAGCCCCCAAGCCTGCTCCCCGGCAAGCCCCAGACCCCACTCCCCAGTGGGAGCTCGAGGGCCAGATTAAAATGGCTGGCAGGCCGCAGCCGGCGTGCAGGCTGTAGTTTTCCCACCCCTGCTCTAACAGTTGGGTGTATGTGCTTGTGAATTCCCTGTTTCTTCCTCTTTAAAGATACTGTAAGCTGGGGCGTCCTCCGATCCCGTCGCTACCGGCTGCGGCGGGGGGTCCGCGGCACGCCCCTCAGGCAGGGGACGCTGGCAAGTGTCCGCGGCGCGCCCCTCAGGCAGGGGAGCGCCGGCAAGTGTCCGCGGCGCGCCCCTCAGGCAGGGGACGCTGGCAAGTGTCCGCGGCGCGCCCCTCAGGCAGGGGACGCTGGCAAGTGTCCGCGGCGCGCCCCTCAGGCAGGGGAGCACCGGCAAGTGTCCGCGGCGCGCCCCTCAGGCAGGGGAGTGCCGGCAAGTGTCCGCGGCGCGCCCCTCAGGCAGGGGAGTGCCGGCAAGTGTCCGCGGCGCGCCCCTCAGGCAGGGGAGCGCTGGTAAATGTCCCGGTCCACGAACCTCCGACTCGGTCGGATAGATCGCGGCAGGCAGCTCCGGCTCCGCGGGGGTTGCCGGGTCCTCTGCCTCCCCGGAGTCGGCAGCGAGGGCGGGCGGAAGCGGCTCGGCGTCCGCGTCTGCCTCCGTCCGTGATGCCCCCCTCCCGGAGCAAAGGGCCCTGCCCTTTGTACTCCCTACTCTGCCCCACCCATAGCTGGGGACGGGGCGAACGCGCCCTGGCCCCGCCTCCTCCGGCGGGGAGCGCGGCGCGACCCGGTCCGCTCCGCCCCTCCCACCGGCGGGGTCGGAGCGAACGCGCCCTGGCCCCGCCCTTTCGGGCGGAGAGCGCGGCGTGTCCGGGTCCGGCTCGGTAGGGGGCCACCCCGGCTCCCTACAATACTCTCCCCTGTATGTGTGAAGTTTACCTCAGCATTACATAGGTATATTTGCAGGGGAGTGGAATAAAAAAAAAAATCTACTTATGGAAACTGAATGTATCTTTATTATTCTACAGCATATGGTGGCTGCAGCTAACATTCATAGATAACAGCTATACGTGCATTTGCATTGTCATATAAGGCACAAACCGCAATCATTACTGAGTTCATACCACAGTGCAAAAAAACTATGCCAGGCTCCACACATTATAGCAACACACCTTACTGTGGCTCATTGTTAAAATGCTCCTTCAAAGCCTCCCCGAGCCAAATAGACCCCCGTTGAGCCCTTATAGCCCTGGCATCTGGCTGCTCAAAATCAGCAGACAGCTGATCTGCCTCCAAGCTCCATCCTTGGAGAAGTTTCTCCCCCTTTACTTCACAGATATTATGAAGTGCACAGAAGGCAGCTATGACCATGGGGATATTCTCCTCAATGAGGTCTAATCTCCTGAGGAGACAGCGCCAGCAATCCTTCCAACAGCCAAAGGCACATTCAACGGTCATTCTGCATCTGCTGAGCCTGTTGTTGAAACGCTCCTTGCTGCTGTCAAGGTGTCTGGTGTATGGCTTCATGAGCCATGAGAGCAAGCGGGGAGGCTGGGTCTCCCAGGATAACTATTGGCATTTCCACATCCACAATGGTAGTCTTCTGTTCTGGAAAGAAAGTCCCTGCTTGCAGCTTTCTGTACAGGCTTGTGTTCCTAAAGATGCATGCATCATGCACCTTCCCTGACCAGTCCACGGTGATGTTGGTGAAACGACTCCAGCGATCCACCAGCACTTGCAATACCGTAGAAAAGTAGCACTTTCTCTTGATGTATTCCGTCACAAGGTGCTCTGAGATCAAAATAGGATATGCATATCATCTATCGCCCCACTACTGTTAAGGAACCCCACTGCTGCAAAACCATGCACTATTGCCCAGAATCACAGTCCTTCATAGCAGGAGGTGATTAATGGCCCTGCACACTTGAATCACAGCAATCCACATGGTGGATTTCCCCATTTCCCAACTCCATACTAATTCCCAACCGATTGGTAGCAGTCTGGCATTGCCAGCTTCCACACAGCAATCAGCACTCACTTCTCCACCATGACTGCAGCTCTCATTTTGGTGTCACTAAGCGGTGGGCTGGGGTGAGCTTTAAACACAGTTCCAGGAAGGTAGCCCTGCACATCCAAAAGTTCTGCAGCCACTGCTCATCATTCCATACCTGCAATCACACTAGTCAGTACTTGATTCTCGAGCCTAGAGCCAATGGTCCACTGTGTGTAGTTACTCCATGAATGCCAACAGCAACCTTGAATTGTTTCTTTCCATGTTACACAGCAAGGCAGACACCAAGGCATTGTCATCAGATTCACAGCTCAGGAAATACTGCAGGATCAGATGTATTGTATTCATAATGCTCAGCACAATACTGGAGAGCAGTACAGGATCCATTCTTTCTGACAGATGGTGGCACACAGGTACAGGGGCTGTTGAAAAGCAGCACAAAATGTACTAGCATGCACATGGAATGATGGGACGGGGGAAACTGCATCATGGGATGCTGAACCTGCCTCACGAGGCATTGCAAACCCTTCCAAAAACACCCATGGTAGATGGTGGTGACTTGCATAGTGAGATAGCTACCCACGGTGCACTGCTCTCAGTGTCAATGCAAGAGCTACTCCAGGGACATGCTCCACTGACTTAAGGAGCATAGTGAGGACATGCAACAGTGGTTTAATTACAGCCATGACCTGGAGCATGCACAAGCTGGGGCAAGCAGGGGCATCCCCCCACAAATTTCTGTGTCCCCCTGCAGTCAAGGGAGGGAGGAAGTAGCAGGGTGGCTGGCTGCCAGCTGAACTCCTTCTTCCCCCACCCCTACAGCTTCTGCTTCTCTTTCCTGCTGCTGGAGTCCCACATTTTGCCTCAGGAGATGGAGGCAGACTTACCTCAGCAGGTGGGGTGCTGGGTGTCCCCGCCAGAGGTGCTGGGTGTCCCGCCAGAGGTGTCCTGAGAAGTCTGGGTGGAAGGTCACGCAAACCTTTCATTTGTGTGACTTTAATCTGACCTTCCAAAAGCAGTCAAATTTAAATTCTTGCACATGTCCTTGGCAGTTGATGTAACTTAAAGTCGACTTAACTTTGTAGTGTAGACAAGCCCTAAATGTTCTTCTGCTCCGGAATAATTTATTTACTGCTAGCCATCCATCTTCAGAATCTCTTCACTTCTTGTAGCTTACATCCCAACTGCATCTGCATCCAGAGAGCTCAGTACAGATTATTACACCAAACTGGCTCTTTTAAAATGTAAAGGGATCATCATCGATTTGGTACATCTGTTCATCAAACCCCAAAGGTTTGCCCTAAGAGTCATGGTCCCTGCCATGCTGTGTGCTCCTTAGCCTCTTTGAGCATCTCCCTGCTCCTCCAGGCTTTCCAATATTCCCTTAGTTTCCTCTGCCAGTTCTGTACACTTTCTCACTCTAGATTCTTTGGCCCTTTCCAAGCCACACTTCGCAATTCCTCTAGGATCCTCTCCTTTAGTCATAATTTTCATCTCCCATAGATGGCTACTGTCACCGTCCAATATTCTAACAATCAGAGTTCTGTGCCATGAGGACTGGTCTTGTCTCTATGTTGGCTACACAAAATTTTTAGTAAAACCACCCACCATGCTACTACTAGTGGGACTATTACTGTAGACCAGCATCCAGGGTGTTAGCTAGCATGTTGTCTAACCCTGCTCAGAACAGGTCTAGATTATACTCAGAGCCGTCCTGTCCACAGGACAGACCCGGGCAACTGTCCTGGGCCCCGTGCTTTGGGGGGCCCCGCGTTTCAGGGGGACGCATGTGGGCCAGGTGGCCTGGGGGCCTAGTAAGGGGCCTGGCGCTAGCAGGGGTCAGACCCGTGCCCTACACTCACCATCCTGGGTGTTTATTTCTTTTTCTTGCCCACATCCCCCTGGACTCAGGCTTGGGCTCAGTCCCTGTGGCAGCAGCAGTGCATGACCCAGACCCAGCCCGCTCCGCTCTGCCGGTTCCCGATGTCGCCTGCCGCCTCGCTCCCCCCTCCACTAGTGCCAGGACATGCTGACCCAGGATGATCCTGACCCCTGCTCTTCCACCTCAGATGATCCCATGCCACCCCACCCTAATATCCTCCAGCCAATCCCTCCCAAATGTCTCTATCATTCCCTTCACCCTCGCCTATTATCCCCATTCTGGGCTACATTTAACCTGGATTGTAAACCTCTTGGAGCAGGGAGCATACTTTTACTTTAATCTGCAAATCACCACCAATGTCTATGATTCTGCAGAAATACTACGCAGTGGTGGTGGGGTTTTTAAACAGAAACACAATGCAACCTTATTGTGACAATGCTGTCTGTGGGAGCCAGCTGAGGTCACTCAATTAGGGTGAACTGCAAACAAAACAGGCCAGACAAACCCCAAATGCTGGTGGTTATTTCAATGCTTAGATTTACCAAGCCAGCACAAAACAGCTTCTGTAGTACCCCACTGGTTACTCAGAAGTCCAAACAACACGGTTCCCTTAAAGTACCCAGCCTCAGGCCTCAATCCAGACACACCTGTCAAACATATGATGATGATTACTGAAAATCTTATCTGATCATATAAAAGAAAAGGTTCTTCCAATCCCAAAGGATCAGCCACATACCCAAAATACACACTATAGTCAATTCTTGTTAACTAAACTAAAATTTATTATAAAAGAAAAGAGAGTGTTGGTTAAAAGATCAATATACATACAGACTTGAATTCAATTCCTGAGGTTCAGATACATAGCAGAGATGAGCTTGTACTTGCCAAAAATCCTTTTAGATATAGTCCATAGGTTATAGTCCAATGTCCATATCCAGGATGACTCCAGTCAGTGACTGGGGATCTCAATCCTTATGGCTTAAGGTTTCCCCCTCTTGAAACCCAAAGCAGATCTGAGATGAAGAAGGATTGTGTCCCAGGGTTCTTGTACATTTCCAGCAGCTTTTGGCCTGAGAAAACAATAGGCTTAACTTTCCTTCTCCCAAACATCATGGCATTTAGTACAGGGTAATTTATCCATTAAGCAGTTCAGATACAGATTACCACAACATTTACAGAGACATATAGACAAATTGTAATACTATTTCACTCAAGTGTCTTCCTAAATGTTAATACTCCTTTTTTGATCTTTGAATTAAAGCTATAGCAATAGGCTTACATCACAAGACCTGAGCAAACACCTACCCTTCTACCTCTAACAATGCAGGCTTGCATTTCAAAGCTCTATTTATTTACATATCTTTCTAACCAGTGTCTAAAGTTCAGCCATGGGTCAGGTCAGGTCAGTGAGTTAATTAACTCTTTCTGGCCCTGTCACCTTTCAATGAGATATTATATTACACTTATAACGTCACACTTATATTATGACAGCTTCCATATAAACTCTGTCCCAAATACTTCACCATGTTTCAGAGGGAGAATAAACTTAAGAGATATAAAGTAAGGGACAAAAGAGGTCTTCAGCCAAGACTTGTAATTAGAATAGTCAGCAAAGCAGAGTGATATAGAAACGTTGGTCCAAGTGGCAAAAAATGCAAAGGAGAAGAATCTCACACAGTGGCAAAACCATATATTTGGTATATACATCCAGTTTGGCTGAACTATTACTGCTGTGCAGGAAAGAAATCCTAATTTCCTGGATTGTGCCTAAAATGTCAACTATAATAGTCTGAACTAGAGTGAGTAGTCTAGCCTACCCATGGATACAAAGGAAACTACCGAAGCACTGTATGTTAGATTCTCTGAAATGGCTAGACAACAATAGCCTGCCACCAGAATTACTGATTGATCACACAGGGTGTTCTGATGTAATGCTCCTACCTTGCATTTCATTGGCTGTGTGTTGCCAATCAATACCCTACTGGATGAGAGAGAACAGTTACATTCCCCGGAATATATTTAATTTAGCAGAGTGTGTGGATAGCATGGTGATAGTGTTAGGTAAAAAGCAAGTCCTACTCACCTCTCCAGCACCCGAGTTTGTGCGGAGTTGGTATAGGGCTCAGAAAACTGTCAGAGACCAGACAATAATTCGTTGATCAACGGGCTCACACCATCCTTAGCTTAAGAGCAAAGCTTCGGAGTAAGTGTGGCAAGTTTATTAGGGGTGAGCATCAATGTTTATACACAGAAGTAAACAAAGTGATTAACAGATCATAATGGTCATGCATAATCAATCAAGATTCTACAGGATAAAACAGGTTAAAATGTAAATTAGAAAAGACAAAGGAGGATATGACTACTTATTGGGAGGGGGGAGGTGTCAGGAGTAGTTCCCAGGTCAGAGCCTTGATTAAAAGTTTCAGACAGAGACATCAAGTCTGGATTAAGTTTAAACTCATGAAAAGTTCAGACTCAACATTCCTCCATTTGTAGCTTTGGGATAATTATTTACCAAACGCTACACCCCATTTTAAGGAGCCAAGGGCCGCTTGGCAATTTCAGCCTGGGCCAACTCAAAGAGAGTAAGGCCTTTGGCTGAAGTAGGAAAAGAATAAACTGACCCACATGAGTTTATGAGGGAGGGGACACACTGGATGCAGCAACACAGTATTATAAGGATTACTATGGCCCCAACAATACCCACCAAGAGTTTTTTAACCCACCCAAATCCAGGCAGCCAATTCCATAAGGCTCCCCACCAATCATAAGGTGGCTGGTGTGTTCCATACATTGCGTTTCGGGTATTCCATTTCTCAAAGTAGGAGGTAACCCACCACCCGTTGGACCACTGTTCCCCTGGTAACGCAGAGGGGTCGTTGTGCGAACCGCAGAGGCACAATTTGGTAGTGGTGTTTTTAAAGTGCAGTGTAGTACTGCTTGAGCAGTTGTAGAAGGCAATTGTATATCCCTTAACAATTAGTTGGACACCCTCGTGATCTGAGCAGGGTTTCTTAAAAGCTGACTCTGAAGGCTTGTGGGGGATTTACATATGGGATAAGTGGGATGCACAAGGCTTGAAGCCAAGGTTTTTACTAAAGGCGGTGCCATTAAAATACATGTTGCATTTACTGGTTCCCACAAAAGTTGACCCTTTTTCTTTAACAAAACACAGTGATCCTGTCTGATTGGTTACCCTGAGATATCTGTTAATTGGCACTCCTGTTTTGTCCCATGTAAGATTGTGTTGGACTGGATCTTTTATTCTAGCCGGTGGCATCCAAGTCATATTAGCAGTGGTCAGGGGAATGGGTGTGAAGGGGAGTCCCTGTTCTGCATTTACTGGAAATTGAGTACATACCCAGCAATTACTTCTATTTCCTAAAATACGAGTTTTAACCTCGTGGGAATATCTAATAAAAGCATTATCTTTATAAGCAGAAAATAAACTAAAAAGGCATAATAAAAAACATACAGTTGTCAGAATAAAAGGTCCTCTCATTTTTTTCGAGTCAATTTAAGTCTGATGTCTGAAAGAGGTAAGCTGGTCCACTGGTCAGAGGCAGTATCCTTAGTGGTGGCAAGAGCTGCTGGTCCGTCACTGTGGTCCACTACGGCTGGCTTGACGTGGGAGTGGTGGATCCAGGATTTGCGTCCTTCCAGGAACACTGCAGTCTGGGTTGTTAAAAGAACCTGGTGGGGTCCAGTAAACCTCGGCTGGAGGGCGTCGCCACGAACGAACTTTTTGGCCCAGACGAAGTCCCCTGGTTGGAACGGGTGGATCTGTTCTTCCAGCGGCACGGTCTGGGAAAACTGTGAGGCTTTCCAAAGGGTACGGAGGCGAGCCTGTAGGGAGAGAAACTGGCACGCGGTCATATGATCCCCTCCCAATAGTGAAACATCAGCACGTGGTAGCGCCCCGCCTTTGAAAGGGGGGTGTCCATAGAGCAGTTCAAAGGGGGATAATCCCAATACACGGGTTGGGCGAGTGCGAAGGTGAAACAGGACCAAGGGAAGTACCTGAGGCCAGTTTAACCCTGTTTCCTGACAGTATTTAGCCAATGTAAGCTTAAGCTCCCTATTCATACGCTCAACTTTCCCGCTAGACTGGGGTTGGTAGGGTGTATGAAAGGAGTGTGAAATGCCCAGTCCTTGTTCTAAATGGCCAAGGACATTACCAGTAAAGTGGGGTCCGCGATCTGAATCAAGTATGAGAGGGATGCCAAAACGGGGTACAATGTCTCTAAGGAGGATCTTCGCCACTGTGGCAGCAGTACAATTAGCAGTAGGAAAAGCTTCGACCCATGAAGTCAGAGGGCAAACCAAAACAAGGAGGTGCTTTTTCCCAAAAGCCTTTGGCATATCTGCAAAGTCAATTTGAAGATGTTGAAATGGAGCAGCAGGTGGCGGTCTTCCACCCTTAATTTTGTTAAGAGGCGGAGCAGGTCCATTTCGCTGACATGTGCTGCATGCTTTCACTATTGACAGGCAGTAGGGTTGAATGCCTGGAGCATACCAAAAGCGAGCGATGGTGTCCACAAGGGCGTGTGTGCCGTAGTGACCCCCCTTATCATGGTGCCAGCGAACTGCCACGGGGTATGTGGAGCGAGGGAGGCAGGCTCGGCCATCCGGCATAAGCCAGGTCCCTTTGACCAGAGTGGCTCCGAGGCTCTCCCACGACTGTAGTTCAGCGGGTACTGGTACGGGGTAAAAGCATACTTGCTATCAGTAAAAATGGTAACGGTCTTACCAGCGGCCAACTGGCAAGCTCGGGCCAGGGCGTAGAGTTCGGCGGCTTGGGCTCCCCAGTTGCCTGGCAGTGAGGCGGCCTCTTGAATGTCCCATTCAGAGGTGACTGCATAACCGGTGAAACGCTTGCCATCAACATAGAAGGAGCTTCCGTCCGAGAAGAGGATGCAATCAGGGTTGTCCAGTGGCACGTCAAACAGGTTGTTCCTTATCTGTAAGATGCTATGAACTACTTCCACACAATCGTGCTGATCCTGGAGGACTGGCAGGTCAGGAAGCAAGGTAGCTGGATTAAGGGGCCCACACCTTTCAAAAATTAGGTTAGTGTCTTCTAGGAGTTCGGCCTCTAGCTGCTGCTGACGATGGGCCGAAAAGACTTGGGTCGTGCCCCTACGCAGAAGGGCTGACAAGGCATGAGAGGTCCAGACCGTGGTAAAATGACCCAGGGTCAGGCTCTTTGCCTTTGTGATCAGCAGGGCAGCTGCTGCCAGAGTCCGGGTGCAGGATGGGGTTCCCTGAGCGACAGGGTCGATCTGCTGGGAGTAAAAAGCAAGCGGGAAATGGTGGGGCCCGCTCAGCTGGGTAAGGACGCCACTAGCAATTCCGCCCCTCTCGTGGACAAAAAGGTGAAAGGGTTTGCTGTAATTGGGGGGGGGCGGAGAGACATGGAGGAGGCCACACTGTCCTTGAGTAACTGAAAGGCTTGAATCGTGTCTGGGGACCACTGCAAAGGGTCAGGAGCAAGGTTAGCAGTCAGTCGGTGGAGCGGTTTGCTCAACTCCCCGCAGGACGGCAACCAAGGTCGACAGAAGCCAATTAATCCTAAGAAACCTCGAAGTTGTTTCTTGGTGTTTGGCAGAGGGCAGTTTTGGATAGTCTTTATGCGGGCTGGGTCCATTTGTCTCCCCTCTGGGGTTAACAGGAAGCCCAGATATCGGACCTTCTGTGAGACCCACTGAATCTTGTTAGGGTCTACCTTGTGGCCTCTGGTGTGTAGGTATAATAAAAGTGCCTTACCATCGATGCGGAGGGCGGCTTCTTCGCGGTTACCTAGTAGGATGTCATCTACGTATAGGACTAACGTGGATCCCTGCGGACTGGTGAAGCCTTCCAAGTCGTGGCGGAGGCATTGGCTGAAAATCGTGGGGCTGTCTCTGTAGCCTTGAGGAAGTCGTTGCCAGACATAACTTTGTCCCTCCCAGGTGAAGGTTGCACAGGAATGCTGAAAAAGGCTGATTTTAAGTCAATAACAGTGAACCACTCAGCATCCCAGGGGATTTGGCTGATGATAGTAGCTGGATCAGGAACTACTGCATGAAGAGGGACCACATACTGATTAATAACCCGTAGATCCTGTACAAAGCGCCAACGAATAGGGTCTCCGTCCTTTTTAGGAGGCTTTTTGACAGGCAGTATAGGGGTATTACAGGGAGTGCGCTGAGGGCGGACTAGCTTTTGTGCAATGAATCCCTCGACAATGGGGCGGATGCCTTCCCGGGCTTCCAGCGACAGGGGGTATTGGGGGACTGACGGGGGGGCTAAGGAGGGCTTCACTTGAATCCTTACTGGCTCTGCCGAAAGGAGCAGGCCAACATCAGTGTCAGAAATTCCCCAGAGGGTTGAAGGCAAGTCAGTGAGGTCAGGGGAGAGAGAGGGGGGGGTTTCCCAATTACCCTGAGTTAGGGCCGAATCTCCTAACACTGTCATTAATAATCCTACCCCTTCAGGAGTGCAGGTTAAAGTAGCCTCAAGCTTACAGAGTAAATCCCGGCCCATCAAAGGGATCGGACAAGCTGGGGAAAAAAGAAAACGGTGAGAAAAACATTTATCAGCATAAATAACATTTAGAGGCAAAGTGAGTCCCAGAGACTGTGGATTGCCTTCCACCCCAGTTGCAGTTTTAACCTCAGAGGATAGCCAGGGAGAGGGGGCATGATTTAAAAGAGAGAAAGTAGCTCCAGTATCAATGAGGAAACAGACAGGCAGTCCCTGGACTGAAAGGGTTAGATGAGGCTCTTTGCTGGGAGGGGAGAAAGTGAGGAAAGAGCCGGCTAAAGACATTAAGGAAATAAGACCATCACATTGTTTGCCTTCGCCCCCGGGGTACCGTCATTGAGAAGGCTGAGTTCGCTGCAGCTGTTGCTGTTGCCCGTAGTTGATCCAGGCCTGAGGAACGGGCTGGGCTGGTGGTGCAGGAGTGTATTCGTCCCTGGTGTAAGTATCTGCGGATGCGACCGGACCCTCTGGGCGTCCCCAGGGGCATTCACGTTTAAAGTGACCGGGTTGTCCGCACTGAAAACAATTTCCTGGTGGCTGGGGTTGCCAGGACCCTCTTCCCCGAGCACCCTGAAATCCCCTGCCACGGCCACGGCTTCTGCCTCGAATACCACCGCGAAAAGCTAAAGCCATTAACTTATATTCTTCCTTTTTCTCTTTCTTTTTACTACTTTCCCTTTTTTTTTTTTTTTTTTCCATGCAAAACTCCTCCCGAGGTGTGCCCCTCCATTTCCTCCTTATCCCTCTGCAGAGATTCCAATCTGGAGTCCTGCAGATTCCCCTCTGCGCCCTGGAGAGAGTCCCCTTGCTGAGGAATAGGGGCAGGTGCAGTGGGGACCAACTGACGAGTTAAAACACGCCGTGGTTTACACCCTTCATTGAAATAACATGGAGGGGGTTCACTCTCGGAAGAATACCTGACTGCCATAATTTTTAAAGATTTCCACAGCTCTGCTGCTGTGTCCCAACAAAACCAGTAACATAACTGTCCCGGATGGTCTTTTTCGATCTGGCTCCTTACTCCTCTTAAGGCAGCCTGTTCGAAAGAGCCATACGAAGGCCACCTCATCTCCGGGTCGGCCAATACCGCGGTATACCCAGTCCAATTCCTTACACACAGTGTGTACAACTTCCTCCTAGACATTCCTGTCTGTACTGGGAGTTTCCCTTCATTCCATAACTTATTTACAATCCCCAGCAGACTCTCAAGAGGCACGCTAGTCCCTTGACCCATGGTGTCTGACAGGAGCCCTCCAACTGGCGTTTATCCTGCTGTCCAGTACACGACCCCTCAATATTGAATTGGCTGGGAGAAATCTCCCGTGGCGCCTGCCAATTCGTATATGAGTGGTCTGACCACTGGACAGAGGCACCGCACCAGAAGGAATCCCGGACGAGCCCCCAAATTGTTAGGTAAAAAGCAAGTCCTACTCACCTCTCCAGCACCCGAGTTTGTGCGGAGTTGGTATAGGGCTCAGAAAACTGTCAGAGACCAGACAATAATTCGTTGATCAACGGGCTCACACCATCCTTAGCTTAAGAGCAAAGCTTCGGAGTAAGTGTGGCAAGTTTATTAGGGGTGAGCATCAATGTTTATACACAGAAGTAAACAAAGTGATTAACAGATCATAATGGTCATGCATAATCAATCAAGATTCTACAGGATAAAACAGGTTAAAATGTAAATTAGAAAAGACAAAGGAGGATATGACTACTTATTGGGAGGGGGGAGGTGTCAGGAGTAGTTCGCAGGTCAGAGCCTTGATTAAAAGTTTCAGACAGAGACATCAAGTCTGGATTAAGTTTAAACTCATGAAAAATTCAGACTCAACAATAGGAGCAATAGCAATAGAAAAGACTAGACAGAGTTTTGTGATTGGAGTTCTGTGATGACTGTTCTGGTCTCCAGTTTTGCAGTACATTCGTAAGTTTCCTTTTTGTGTAACTGAACTAAGCTCTTGTCTTTTATTTGCCTCTGGATTCTTTATTAACATCAGACAACTCTGATTACAAAGCTTAATTGGAAAAACCCTCTTACTGGGCTACAATGCTTTATATGGATTTTCTGGAAAGTATTATCTGCAGTGTATTAGTCATTTTTCTACTATGTCTGCTACTTCAGGTATGGAATCCTTCCCTAAATTACTTATGTTGATATGGTTATGAAGTAGAGGGTAGGGGGATACTAATGTCCCTTTTAAGAAAGGAGTTTGGCATACTTGCTGGGGTATGCAGGGGTTTACCGTATTTCTTACCACAGCTAAAACCAGTATGTAAAATGATGCCAGGCACTGCTGTAAACCATGACTTGTGCTAGTGCAGTTACACCACTGGCTAAAACCTCAGTGTAGATCATTCTTAAAAGGTTAAAGCGGTGTTGCTGAAATGAACTTCTTTCCAGACATTCTTATCAGACAGCTTTGACTTTCCGGATTCAAAGCAATGATGTATTTGTCTGTGGATTATTAATTGGTGATGGGTATTGCTCCAGGATGTAGAAAAACACGGGGGGCTAAGGCCTAGATCCACAGAAGGACTTTGCCATTACAATCCTGAACATCACAATGCCAAACTCTTAGGCACCTAGAAAATCATAGGAACAAGTGACTCTATAGCTTCGTGGTTAGGGCATCCACTGGGAAGTGGGGAGACCCAGGGTCCAGTCCTCTGCTTCATCCACTCTTTCATTATTTAGCCACAGTGGAACAGCTGTAACAGGAAAGATTAAGGGAACCCCCACTACAGAATATTTCCTAGCCTAGTGGTAGGGCAGCCTCCTGAGAGGGAGTGACCCTTGTTCAAATCCTTTCTCTCCTAAGAGAGGGGAATTGAACCTGAATCTCCCACATTCTAGGTGAGTGCTCTAAATAATGGGCTAAAACATATGAGGTGGGTGGTGGTGGCACCTTCTCCTCTTGCAGCAGAGGGATTTTCAATGGGATCCAGCCATGCTCAGAGGGCACCTACCACATTTGGCCTCAGATAGGCATTTGGCTGCCTAGCTCCCATCTTCTGTTTGTTTGTGAATCACTTTGGGGCTTAGGTGGGACATAGGCATCCAGATAGCTAAAAGGAGGCAGCAGCATATGTGCCCAGAGGCCAAAATTTAGGCACCCAGGTAACTTTTACCCAGAAAACATAGGCAACGAGCGAGTTTAGGTGCATAGCAGGTTTTGTAGATTGCAGTGGAGCCAAATCTGGGATTTAGGTGCCAAACCTGAGTCTTAGGTGCCTAAGTCTGGTGATTAGGCTCCTAAGTATCTTTGAAATTTGGGCCTAAATGTCTTGTTCTATTGAGCACAATAGAAGAGAGCAAAGCAGAGAGAAGCAGAAGGTGCTGGAATAGCTTGCATAGTATGTAGCCTAAATTTATGTATCTAAAGAGGGTACTTCATCTTCCATGTCCGTCAGGCCAACATCATTTGAACTAAAGTATGTTTTTAACAGCACGTCTCACATTACTGCACTTTGGTCATTTGCACTTATCAAACCATGATACTAAAGCTCGTAAATTCTTTTTTTTTTTTTTTAATTTAAAAGTTAAAAGTCTCAATTCCAGTCTGAAATATCTAGTAGGCATCAGCCCATACATCTAGTAATCCACCATGGTTCAATATCAGTGGGAATAACAGACGTATATCGGACCCCTTTAAAGACAAATCTTTGAGTGGCTTAAAAAAAAAAAGGAGATATGGATAAAGAGTGAAAGTTTCTAGGGCTACACAGCTTTTCCTCAGGTGTTAAGTCTGACAGTCATTACATTGCTATGACCTGAATACCCCTGCTGTCTTATTTTGGTCATACTTTTAAAGATGACCTGCCACCACTAAAGGAGCTGGAACCTTGTTTATACCTTCTGGTATAAGAAAAAGACTTCAAAAGTGCAGGTGGATGCAGCTTATTTTAAACATCAGGTTTTTTTCACCCTCCTTGCTTGTTTTTCATATTAGACATTCAGACCGTGTCTACTCAGTGCTCTCTCTATGAACCACTGGAGTACCCAAGTAGGATTATGATATCACAAATACTAAGAAGCAAAACCTGAGCAATTGAGAGGAGTGGGGATTTACAGTCAGACTTCTTAGTGGTGATAGCACCTACTTAAGTCAAATGCCTTAAACAGCTGAGGAAAGACTTTTTTTTAAACCCACACTTCTACCCCAATCAGTTAAGAGCAAAGAAAGCTCTCCTACTGGTTCTCCATGGAAATCTCCAGCAAAAGACAAGGAAGACAAGACTCATACTTCTAAGGTAAAAAACTGAACTTTGTGCTATGGGGTAGGGAATGTTGATCTTTAGGGACACTTGACTACATTAGAAAAGAAAAAGAAAAAAAGGAAAAAAAAACTATTTTACTTCATTTGTAGGTCACCTTTATAATATTTGCAATTTTGACAAATCAAAATTAGTTTAACCCAGTAAAAGGAGACTTGAATCCTCTTGATTTCCCCACACCTCCTCACCATTCTGTAGCAGAATAAGCAAATAACTGTCCTGTACACTGTCCTGTACAGTAACTGAGTCACCCAGCTTACCAGGAAATGTTCTTTCACAGTCAAAAACTGCTGCTTATCAAAAATACTAGAGGTACTTGAGTCTCTAACCTCTGGAATCAGAATATTAGGGTTGGAAGAGACCTCAGGAGGCCATCTAGTCCAATCCCCTGCTCAAAGCAGGACCAACACCGACAAAATCTTTCCAGATAGGGCTTTGTCAACTCAAAGGCAATGCTTCATATTGGTTAGAACATGCTTTTTTTGTTATCTTCAATTTTTCAATATTTTTAAAAAAAAAGCTACGTGGCAGAGCTGAAGAAACAAAACCTTAAACTGCTCAAAAGGAGGCGTGAAGGGGTTACAAATGTGTGCTCTTAAATTTGTTAGAGCTTCTGGGAAGCAGAGTGGATTAGGGATTTGTGGGGCCCTGGGCCAGAACAAGTGGGGGCCCCTCCCCCCCGTTCCCCCTGCAGTTTCCCCCACCCCTCTTGGATTGGGGCATGTGGGAGATTGTCCCACTTCCTCCACCCACCCCGTGCTCCTGCTCCGCAGCAGGAGCACGTCAAGGTGTGGGGGCTTCCCCTGCTTCTTGGCAGAAGCGCTGGGTAGATGGGGGGGGGGGGAGCGGGGCAAGCCCCCGTGCCCTGACCCCACTCCCCGGCAGGAGCACCTGGCAGGCAGGTGGAGAGGGTTGGGGTGTGCTCATTTTTCCAGGGGGGGGGCCCCCACTGCTGGAAAGCACGCTTTACTGATGGTTATAGTGGAATGAAAGTATTAGAGAAATTACAGATTATTAGTTTCACTTGTCTGGCTGGCATCTCTGTGTACTGAAGTCTGTTACCAGTATGTCTAGGATCTGGCTGAATAGCATCTCTGGGTTAAAAAAAAATAACACAGTTGTCTTTTCTTACTCTGTATTGTTTATAAGCAAGGGAAGCCTGTCAGATCAAAAATTTAGCTCAAACGATTGGTGCTTGTTTGTTTAAAAAAAAACTACATAGAAATATTTGTGACTATTTTATTCCAAAGCTTTAAAAAATAAAATAATAATAATAATAATGAATAATTCCCTTGCAAGGTTTGCAAAATGGCCATAGAATACAATCTACACATGGCAACACTAAAAAACCTGGTTTATGAATTCCAGCCAGTAGATACCTAATCACAGCTTTGTAAAATCATTGCAGTACTTCAAAGAGCAGAAAATGGGAACTTAGAAATGGGATCCTAATTCATTAAGTTTGAAACAGGACTTAAAATATGAACTTCCCCACAACTCAAGGAGTATCCAGTGTTCTGGTTCAGGCTGTTATTAAGATGGGCTCCAGTCACAAAGTTTGCAACATGTGTTTCAGTTTTGGGTCCGTCTCCAAAAGTTTTTTTTTCTTTAAACAAGACTCATATGCAGTAAAATTTAGTCACCTGTAATACTGACTTAAATCTTTCACTTTGCAAAAGCAGTAGCACTAGGTCACCAAATCTTGCTGCAATCTCCCAGCTCTGCTACAGACACTTCCTGCAGCAATGCCTATCCGCACAGAAAATGAAATCAGAAGTTTAAAATCTATGTGGTTTCTATTTCTTTTATATTAACTTTAATGGGAGAGCCTTGAGGGATACAGGAGTCTGAGAAAGTAGAAAAAAATCTCACAAGAGCTGGGATGCACATGAGCACACCGACAGAACACCTCTAGCACAAAAAAGGGTGAAGTTGTACCAGGAAATGGAGGAAGCTTATGAAAGGCAAAAGCCTTTGTTCTTGGCTTGTCAAAGTCTCAGGTTGTGATAACCCCTGTGAAGTAGATATTACTGTATCCATTTTACAGCCGTGAAGGGGGAACTGAGGTACAGAGAGGTTATGTGATATGTCTGAAGTTCAATGTTGCAGCAAGTCAAGGGCTTCTAAAGTGTGGGATACAGATGCCCCCAAAAGTAGGGACAAAGAAAAAGGCAAGCTCGGTCATGTTTCTTTAACATACGTAGAATCATAGAACTGGAAGGGACCTCAAGAGGTCATCTAGTTCAGTCCCCTGTATTGAAGGCAGGACTAAGTATTATCTAGACCATCCCTGACAGGTGTTTGTCCAATCTGCTCTTAAAAATCCCCAATTATGGAGATTCCACAACCTCCCTAGGCAATTTATTCCAGTGTTTAACCACCCTGACAGGAAGTTTTTCCTAATGTCCAACCTAAACCGCCCTTGCTGTAATTTAAGCCCATTGCTGCTTGTCCTATCTTCAGAGGTTAAGAAGAACAATTTTTCTCCCTCCTCCTTGTAACAACCATTTATGTACTCGAAAACTATTATGTCCCCTCTCTGTCTTCTCTTCTCCAGACTAAACAAACCCAATTTTTTCAATCTTCCCTCATAGGTTATGTTTTCTAGACCTTTAATCACTTTTGTTGCTCTTCTCTGGACTTTCACCAATTTGTTCACATCTTTCCTGAAATGTGGTGCCCAGAACTGGACACAATACTCCAGTTGAGGCCTAATCAGCACGGAGTAGAGCAGAAGAATTACTACTTGTGTTTTGCGTACAATACTCCTGCTAATACATCCCAGAATGATGTTTGCTTTTTTTCTTGTTTTCCAGACATTTGGGCTCTGTGGTGTCACTATGTAAGATAAACAACGAGAACACCAGGTTTGTGGAGTTAGATGTAAAATGAGAGACAGACAATTGTGTTGCAATCAGACAAAAAAGAGAAGTATGGCTAGACTCTTGTGATCTCACTCCTCACCCCAATATAAGATACAGTACTGTAGCCACATTTCTAATTAAAATCTGTGTAACTATATACAAGAACTTCTCTTTCAAGTCAGAAGCCATAGCATGCAAGCACAGATAGTTCCCTTCCCAGATTGTATGCCAAAAGGGGCTTCAAAGGCTGCAGCTGAGCTTATGCTCAAATGGGTTTTAACCATATCCTCTTTGGCTGTCTTACACATATTTCCCAGTCTGCTGCTATCATGCAATAGTATCTTCTGTACTGAATAGGGTAAGAGAACTCAGCCTTGAAATTACTGGTGGATAAAAAGAACTGCCTTTTTGTTTTATTTGAGCAAATATTTATTAAAGTGTATGTGAAGATGGAATTAGTAACAACAACAAAAAAAACCAAATCAGTTAGCTCCAACAACTCCACTACTGTGGGATACTTCATCTTCACTTTAAAAGCTTAAAAATTGCTTTTACACTTTGCTTTCTTAGGTCATTATAACAGAATGAAAATAAGATACAGTGTGATCTTGGGTATGTGTTATTTTAATGCTAACAAATATCTAGGTTTGAAAAAGAGGAGTTGCCAATGATGTCATTTTATAATGTCTACACTTCAGTTAAACACCCACAGCTGGCCCATGACAGCTGACTTGGGCTCACAGGACTTGGGCTAAGGGGCTGTTTAACTGCAGTGAACATAGTTGGGCTTGGGCTGAAACCCAGGCTCTGAGACCCCACAAGAGGGGAAGGTCCCAGAGCTCAGGCTCCAGGCCAAGCCCAAATGTGTAGAGCACAAATGTCCCCTCTACGAGCTTAAGGCTAGCTGCAGGTGTTTAACTGCAGTATAGACATACCTCTAATCCACAATAAAATGACTGAAACATGGTCAACTTCCTGACCATTGCAAGAAGCCTCAGTTGCCCACACCCTCCAGATAGTTAATGATAAACACATTGCACTTCCTAAACCTGATGGGAAGTGAAATTTCTATATTAATTAAGCTTATTATATGATCATCCCTCTATTTTCCTTAGCAATAATCAGATTCCCTCACTATGACTAGTTACTCAGCCTTCAATCTCTCAGATTATCCATGCGGGAATCTGGCTATTGGCTTGTAAAATAAAGCTGCATTGATATTGTGTCATTAAAAGCTCTACCTAGAGCAATATGACTGGAAGAATGCCCCCGAGCCAGAGGGACCAATAATCAAAAAAATTAAAATTTAAGGCGACATGTTTTTCATACACTAGTCATGTTAAAGTCAATTGGAGTGGGTGGACATGCATCAACTGGCAGAACTATAATAAAACTGGTCAATTGCACGATCTGAAAATGCTGTTTAAAGTTGGGTGTTATCTCCATTTTACAGATGAGGAAATAAAGGTACAGAGGGTAGAAATCACCTGCCCACAGTGTCATATAGTTAGTCCTGCATGTCAAGCCCTGGAGATTGGACTTGAAGTCAAAAAGGAATGTTGTCGGCCCATGGCTTGGGAGTGGCACCCATGCAGTCGTCCACACTTAACCTGGCTGTACCAGATCGGTAATAACCCTGTGTAGCTTTTAGATAGCTGGATTAAAGACATACTGTGTAGCCATGGATGTTCCGCGCTATAGACCCGCACTGTTAGTTTCAAAGGGAGTCAGACTTTGGCTTTACATCTTCAATATATGTAGGTTACTGTAATAACAAGTTGACTCTGCAATGGGTCCATTCATAAGTGAATTGTCTCACCTCTTCCTCAAACAAGGACAGAGACATTTTGGCCTTCTAAAAATATATTTTGAATAAAAACAGATGTTCAGACAGCTAGAGAGTAAGGAACACCCTGCAAAACAACCATTCCTAATTCAATAAGTATTAAGCCTGTCTGAGGGCTTGTCCATGCTGCAAACACTACAGTACACTGCAGCTGTGCCACTGTGGTGCCATAGCATAGATGCTTGCTACAGCAACGAAAGGGGACATTTCATCTCTGTAGTTAATCTAGCCCAGTGGTTCCCAAACTTTAACAACCTGTGAACCCCTTTCAATGAAATGTCAAGTCTTGCGAACCCCTGTCCCAAAAATGAATATTTCTAGGTATTTCTCCTTTTATCTGAGTATAAATTATAAAAGCAGTGATCTTGGAAATATAAAATTTGTTTTTGACATACTTATTACACACCTAATTATTATTTATCATTACAGTATGTTTATTACATTATGAAAATGGCAACAGTCTTCTCACTTTTGTAGCTTGTATCACTTTGAATAAGCCTGTTATAAGACAAGGCTCCTATGTTTCATCAAGGAGTATCAGATGTGAAACAGCATGAAGATATTTAAGCAGCCAACTCAAAGAGTTCCTCCTGCGCAAGCATTCAGGGCTTGAACAGTCCAGGCAAACAACGAACATTACAACAAAGCTTAAACTTGTTCTTCATAATAATTTAAAAAACAATACTAGCTGCCTATTTAATTTTAAAAACAGCAAAAAATATCCACATTTCTTTCCATTTCTTATAAGGAGTCTTGACGTTTAAATCTCCTCAGTGTGATAGATATGCGCTTTGATCTGCTTAGCTGCTTGTCCTTTGCTGCCCGGGGTCCCTAGGGAAGCTCTGTCCGCCATTAGGGAATTTTTCCCTGAGAACCCCCTGTAACATTTTGTGAACCCCCAGGGGTTCACAAACCCCAGTTTGGGAACCACTGATCTAGCCCCTCAAAAGGCAGTGATCAGCTCAAAGGAAAGATTGTTCTGTCGACATAGTGCTGTCTATACCAGAACATAAGAACATCCATACTGGGTCAGACCAAAGGTCCATCTAGACCAGAATCCTGTCTACTGACCCAAGGTTTAGGTCACCTTAATTATGTCATTCAGGAGCATGAATTTTTCACACCCATGAGTGACATAGCTAAATTGACCTAGTTTTAGGTGTAAACCAGGCGTGAATTATATACGTTCTGAGATATGGGAATTCACAAATGACTGCACCAGTAATAGGTACTTCTGAAAAACCATAGAAGAGTACCATACCATAGACTAAAGGAGAGCAAGTGTACAAACCTTCCAAAAGGAATATTGTCTTGGCAATTACAATCCTAGCAGTATCAGATCTTGTATCTCTAATATAAAGAGCAAATACTCATAAACCATTCCAAATCTGTGGGCAAAAGGAAGCGTGAGGAATAAATAGTATGGTTCTATAAAGAATAAATGTTGCTACACAAACTTGATCCTTCATCTATTTCCGGGCATCACACTTCCAGCAAGACACTGACAAATTGGAGAGTTTGAGTTCATAGGAAAGTAATAAAAATTATCAGGGAATTGGGAGGGGTGACATGAGGAAACTCCAAAAGAGAGGTGCAGTTTGGCTAAGGTGAATAACCAAAGGATGTAACTATCATGCAAGGAGAGAGACTATTTGGGACATTACAAGGGCGGAGGTTGGTGGGGAATATCTAGGAGTAACATGACACAATTAAGAAAAGTAAAATTGTAATTTGAATATAAATCTCCTTGGCAGTGCAATTGACTGGCCTGTGGTACAATCTCCAAGGGGAAGTTATGGCATTTCCACTGCTAAGATTATTTAAAACTGGACTGGATAAAACCCTGGGAAACTTACTGTAATGCTCAATCCTGAACTAGCAAAAAGACTGGGTCTTGGTCATTTCTAACGTCTATGATTATAGTCTTATGTGTGCAGTTCTTCTGCACACAAAACTCTGATTGAAGCCATCAGGAGTATTGAGTGCTAAGGAAGAAGGTATTGAAAGAGAGGAGTTGCTGCAGCCAATGTAAAGTTGAGAGAAAAAAATTGCTTCAGCTGTAACCAAAAAAAACCAAAAAACTTTCCTGTGTAGCCATGTCCTCAGTGTTGGCGGCTGGAAAGAGAAAGTGTGAATATTCTCAGTACTAACTAGCTGATCTGTCACACTGTAGGAAGCATTATCAACAGTGTCTCATCTGCTGCACAGCTGCAGAGCGTGTTTCAGCTTGTCTCTACTGAGCGTGCCAGTGTCCTTCCTGGACTTCCTGTAAAATGGTGAAGGTTGTACCTTGTACTCTCCATCTGGAAAGGCCTATCTTTTTATTAGAGAAGTGCCCCTGGGATACTGAAAACAAGTCCATTAGCAACTATGAGACACTGATATGAACAATGTTGTCCTGCGTGATTTATTGGATACATGTTGAAAAAACCACTGCATATTTTTTACAAAGGGAACAGGTTTTCAAAGTGTGCCAAAAGAGACTTCTAGACTTTTCTTTAGGGTTAGGAAGGTGCTATTACTGAAGTGGTTTTTCCCCCCTAATAAACTGAACAGACTTTTTTTTACTGATCAGCTCTGTCATAAATGCATTCATACAAAAGGATCTAACAACTCTAATAAAAGTATGTACTTTACTACTAGAGACACCTATCTATATCCTACATCAGAGTACTTACTCTGCAATGTAGGTGTAGCTGTGCAGGTCCCAGGATACTAAAGAGACAAGGTGAGAGAGGTAATGTTTTTTATTGAATTGGTGAAAGAGACAGCTTTTGAGCCACTCAGACATAAAGAGCTCAATGTGGCCCAAAACCTTGTCTCTCATCAATTCAAGTTGGTCCAATAAAAGATATTACCTCACTCTATCTCTCTAGCACTTGCACTGACAATTAGGTATTTAAAACAGGCATTTACCCACCTCTGTACTACCCATCTAAATGTGGGATTCATACATCTTAATAAGGTACCCACATTTCAATGGTGTGGTCTGAAGCTACCACTGCATCTGTTCAGTTGACAAAAGGAATAGATGGAATATCTTGACAAAAACTGAATTGTCAGAACAGTCTAACCACTTGCTATTAACTAGGAAAGAAACCAGTTAGTTGATCTTGCACTTTTAAAAAAGTGCAATTTTTAAACTTGCAGAAAGTGCTTAGTGATCAATTTTTAGTTTCTTCCTTCACAGCTGATCATGAACACATGACTAACACAGATGTTTTATTCAACTCATTAAAAGTAAACCACAAGTAAAGTGCAGCTTGTAAAAAGCAGGCAAGGAGTTACGTAACCTCTGGAGAACAAATAAAAGATGAGAGATGGTAAAACGAGCTAACTTTTCTCTGAAAATGCTATAACTTTTCTCAGAGAAGGGTTCTCTAGAGCATTTTATCAACCTTGAACTATCTTTGAAAGGGCTATTTTTGGAACAAGCTGGTTTTTGTATTGTTGGGAACTGCCATCCTGCATCATAACAGTGATTGCTCAACTCTAGTATCCTCTGACAGCAACTAGTACCAGATGCTTCAAAGAAAGGTTGAAGAAACCCCTTAATCTGGTTACTGGTTAAGGGTGGAGTACAAGGTATCACAAAAATTTGGGAGGGAATAACTAATATTAAACATAGGTCTGGAAATCGACATCCCTAGTGAGATTTATGTAAACTATAAAACTCTTTGGAGCAATGACTGTCTTAGTTATGTTTGTTCACTTAGTGCCCAGCCCACTGGGGTTTGGTCCTCGGGGTGCTACCACAGTACAAATGAAGCACAAATTGACACTAGAAGGCTTTGAAGAGCGTAGGAATCTTTTTGTATAATGCCTATCTTAATGGAGCCCTGATTGTGATTGAGTTGCTACTGGCAAATTAAGGGGAAAAGCCATACTCATGTAGTTTGTTGCACTGATTTAATTCATAGAATCATAGAATTCAAGATCAGAAGGGACCATTATGATCATCTAGTCTGACCTCCTGCAAGATGCAGGCCACATAAGCCGATCCACCCACTCCTGAACTAATTCTCTCCCTTGACTCTGCTGCTGAATGCTCCAAATCATGATTTAAAGACTTCAAGTAGCAGATAATCCACCAGCAAGCGACCCCTGCCCCATGCTTCGGAGGAAGGCGAAAAACCGCCAGGGCCACTGCCAATCTACCCTGGAGGAAAATTCCTTCCCGACCCCAAATATGGCGATCAGCTGAACCCCGAGCATGTGGGCAAGACTCTCCAGCCAGACCCTCTGGAAAAGGCTAACAATATCCCAACATTGACCCTTTGTACTAATTACCAGTGTGGCACGTTATTGACCTATTGACTAAACCTGTTATCCTATCATACCATCCCCTCCATAAACTTATCCAGCTTAATCTTAAAGTCATGGAGGTCCTTCGCCCCCACTGTTTCCCTCGGTAGGCTGTTCCAGAATTGCACTCCTCTGATGGTTAGAAACCTTCGTCTAATTTCAAGCCTAAATTTCCTGACTGACAATTTATATCCGTTTGTCCTCGTGTCCACATTAGCACTGAGCTGAAATAATTCCTCTCCTTCCCTGGTATTTATCCCTCTGATATATTTAAAGAGTGCAATCATATCTCCTCTTATCCTTCTTTTGGTTAAGGAAAACAAACCGAGCTTCTCAAGTCTCCTTTCATACAATAGGCTTTCCATTCCTCGGATCATTCTAGTGGCCCTTCTTTGTACCCGTTCCAGTTTGAATTCATCCTTCTTAAACATGGGAGACCAAAACTGCACACAATACTCCAAATGAGGTCTCACCAACGCCTTATATAACGGGACTAGCACCTCCTTATCTCTACTAGAAATACCTCGCCTAATGCATCCCAAGACCGCATTAGCTTTTTTAACGGCCACATCACATTGCCTACTCATAGTCATCCTACGATCAACCAGGACTCCTAGGTCCTTCTCCTCGTCCGTTACTTCCAACTGGTGCGTCCCCAGCTTATAACTAAAATTCTTGTTAGTCATCCCTAAATGCATAACCTTACACTTCTCATTATTGAATTTCATCCTGTTACTAATACTCCAGTTTACAAGGTCATCCAAATCTCCCTGGAGGATATCCCGATCCTTTTCCGAATTGGCAATACCTCCCAACTTGGTGTCATCTGCAAACTTTGTCAGCCCACTCCTACTTTTGGTTCCAAGGTCAGCGATAAATAGATTAAATAAAATCGGACCTAAAACCGAACCTTGAGGAACTCCACTGGTAACCCCCCTCCAACCCGACAGATCACCCTTCAATACGACCCTCTGCAGTCTCCCCTTTAACCAGCTCCTTATCCACCTCTGGATTTTCATTTTGATCCCCATCTTTTCCAATTTAACCAGTAATTCCTCATGCGGTACCGTATCAAACGCCTTACTGAAATCAAGATATATTAGATCCACCGCATTTCCCTTGTCTAAAAAATCTGTTACTTTCTCAAAGAAGGAGATCAGGTTGGTTTGGCACGATCTACTTTTCGTAAAACCATGCTGTAATTTGTCCCAGTTGCCATCGGCCTCAAGGTCCGTAACCACTCTCTCCTTTAAAATTTTTTCCATGACTTTGCATACTACAGATGTTAAACTAACAGGCCTGTAGTTACCCGGGTCACTTTTTTCCCCCTTCTTGAATATAGGAACTATATTAGCTAATCTCCAGTCAAACGGTACAACCCCCGAGTTTAGAGATTTATTAAAAATCATCGCTAACGGGCTTGCAATTTCACTCGCCAATTCCCTTAATATTCTAGGATGAAGATTATCCGGGCCCCCTGATTTACTTCCGTTAAGCTGTTCAAGTTTGGCTTCTACCTCAGATACCGTAATGTCTACCCCCATATCTTCATTCCCGTCAGTCCCTCTACCACTATTCCTTAGCCCTTCATTAGCCTCATTAAAGACCGAGGCAAAATATTCGTTTAGATATTGTGCCATGCCAAGATTATCCCTAATCTCCACTCTGTTTAAAGTTTTAAGCGGTCCCACTTCTTCCTTCTTGGTTTTCTTCCTATTTATATGGCTAAAAAACCTTTTGCTATTGGTTTTAATCCCCTTCGCTAGGTCCATCTCCACCCGGCTCTTTGCCTTTCTCACTGCTTCCCTACACCCTCTGACCTCAATAAGGTAGGTTTCTTTGCTGATCCCTCCCATTTTCCAGTCCTTGTACACTTTCTGTTTTTTCTTAATCACCCCTCTGAGACGCTTGCTCATCCAGCTCGGTCTAAAACTGCTACCTACGAACTGTTTTCCCTTTCTCGGGATACAGGCCTCTGACAGCTCCTGCAACTTCAACCTGAAGTAACCCCAGGCGTCTTCCGCCTTTAGATCCCTAAATACGTTAGTCCAATCCACTTCCCTAACTAGTCGCCTTAATTTAGTAAAGTTAGCCCTTTTGAAATCGTAAACCTTAGTCTCAGATGCAATTTTGTTTATCCTTCCATTTATTTTGAAACGAATTAGCTCATGATCACTCGAGCCAAGGTTGTCCCCTACAACTATTTCCTCAACAAGGTCCTTTTACTCACCAAAATCAGATCTAAAATGGCATCCCCCCTCGTCGGTTCAGCAACTACTTGATGAAGGAATTCATCAGCTATCACGTCTAGGAAAAGCTGAGCCCTATTATTATTACTAGCATTTGTTTCCCAATCTATATCTGGGAAGTTAGTCTCCCATGATCATACAGTTCCTATTAGTATTTACCTCCTTAAAGAGCTCTCTATCCATATCCAGGCTAGATCCCGGCGGTCTATAGCACACCCCAATCACTATCCCAGGGGACACTCTAGTAGTTTTCTTCCCCAATGTCACCATTGCCCAAACAGACTCCGTATTATCCATTGCATTGCTAGTTATTTCATTACATTTCACCTCATTATTGACATACAATGCTACTCCCCCACCTTTACCTTTGTTTCGGTCTTTCCTAAACAGCATATACCCTTCCATACCTGTACTCCAGCTAGGTGTTTAATCTAGATTACTTTGTCCTGCTTTCTATATATATATATATGTGATTGAATCTATCCTGCAATATGTAGGTTAGATAACCATTCAGAAGCTTGTATACTTATCCAGAATGATGATGAATGCCAAAACTGTTGGGGTTCTTGCAGCAGTTAACCATGCAGGGTTGAAGGTGGGATTTTTCTGCATGCCCCCGTCTCTTGCCAATCTCAGCCTGCTGTAGCAGACCCCTAGCATCTGTGGTGCTGGAACACTTTTACTAGGGGGGATACTGAAAGCCAGCCCCCTTACCTCTGTCTGTCCCCAGCGAGCTGGGGATGGGAGCATGGCCGTGTGTACGGTGGGGGGACATGACCTGGACAAGGGTAAGAAGGCCGAAGCTGGAGGTGGCCACGGGGACAGCAGCCAGGACCCTGCATCTGGGGCTGGGAGCAGAGCCCTGGGTGCGGGGCCAGGAGCAGAGCCCCAGATGTGGAGTGGCAGCCGGGACCCCATGTGCAGGGCCAGGAGCAGAGAGCTGGGTGCGAGGAAAGCCGGGACCCTGAGTGTGGGGCCGGGAGGGGAGCCAAGCCCTGGATGAGGGGCGGGCATCTGGGATCCCATGTGTGAGGCCAGAAGCAGAACCCTGGGCTCTGCGCTGGTAGCTGGGACCCCACACTGGGGGCCAGAAGCAGAGCTCCATGTAAAACATGGAGGTGCTGCAGCACAGCCCACACCTCTAGTTTCTGGGCCTATGCCCAGCATGCCCTGACACTATAGGGCAAGGTCTGAGGTGGTTGGAGATGGAGGGCTGGGTAGATTAATGGCTCTGCTAACAGAGAACACTAAGAACAGCCTGAAAGTAGCATCTGTGCAGAGGCCCTGGTGAGTGGTGACCAAGGCATGTAAATGTTAAACCTGGATTATGGGCTACTGCTGGCAAAGCCTCTGACCCAATCTCCCTGGAAAGCCTGACAACTCTGGGACCCCATAGGCATTGGAGAGCCGGGGTGGGGAGGGGGAAAAGAGGGCCAGGCCTCTTCCCCACCCACCACATTTCTTAAAAGCTGGTTGGAGTGCCCGTGCCACAGGTGGGTCCTGCTCCCTGTCCCTGTCCTGCCAGCAGCCGGGCCCTCACCTGCCCCAGCATCAAGGTCCAGGTGGCTCTGGGAAGCGGGACCCACCCATTCAGCAACGGCATCGCCAGCGGAGAAGATAACGTGGAAGGGAAGGGTCGGGCTGGTGCGGGGGGGGCTCGCTCCAGGGCGAGGGGAGGGGTCGGGCTGGTGCGGGGGGGGGCTCGCTCCAGGGCGAGGGGAGGGGTCGGGTGGTGCGGGGGGGGGTCGCTCCCGGGCGAGGGGAGGGGTCGGGCTGGTGCTGGGGGGGCTTGCTCCAGAGCGGTCGGGCTGGGGGGGGGGGCTCGCTCCAGGGCAAGGGGAGGGGTCGGGCTGGTTGCGGGGGGGGGTTCGCTCCAGTGCGAGGGGAGGGTCGGGCTGGTGCTGGGGGGGCTCGCTCCAGGGCGAGGGGAGGGGGTCGGGCTGGTGCGGGGGGGGGGCTCGCTCCAAGGCGAGGGGAGGGGTCGGGCTGGTGCGGGGGGGGGGCTCGCTCCAAGGCGAGGGGAGGGTCGGGCTGGTGCTGGGGGGCTCGTTAATGGGCGGTCCGGTTGGTGCGGGACGGGCTCGAGGGTGAGGTGGCGCCGCCTCGCCCTGTCCCTGTCGCTGTGTCCGTCCCCCCCCCGGCGTGTCAGCGCGGCTGGCTCCCTTCCATTCGCCGCTGTCACCGAGCCCCCCGCCCCCGCTCCGCCCCGCCCCCGTCAGCTGTTGCTAGCCAGGGCCCGGGCACCGCGCGCCGATTGGCCGCCGCCCCGCGCCGCCCCTGCCCCTATATAAGGCGGAGCTGCAGGGTAACGAGCCGTCGCTGCCCGGGTCGCGTCTGGTGGCTTCGCTCGGGATGGTGCGTGGCCGGCCGCGCTCCGTGTGTTCCGGGGCACCGAGCCGCCTGCGCCGGGTGCCCGGCCCGGCGTGCAGCGCGCAGCGCCCGTGAGCCAGGGGGCGAGGCGGCGGCGGCGGCTCTGCCTCGGCTGAAGGAGCGGGCCGGTCCTTCGCCTGCAGCAGGGCGCCTGGTAGGCGGGTCGCTTGTCCCAGCGGGGGGGTGGGCAGCGGGTCGCTCCTCTGCATGCCGCGAGCAAAGGCGGGTTGCTTCTCCGCACAGCGTGTGGCGGGGGGGCGGCTCTGTGTGCGCGGGGGGGTCCGCTTTGTCCCAAGCGCCCGGGGGTGGGACGCTGCATTCTCCGCTTAAGCCTTTTAGTAGGTTCAGCCATTTCTAGTCCCGTCTCTCGTCGGGCTGCAAGGCAGCCCCCTCCCCCGCTAGTGCCTGGAGATTGGGGGGGCGGGAGGGAAGGTGTTTACTGGAGGCTGGCTCCCCTCCCTCCCGGGGGAAGCTGTGGAGGGTTTGGGTAGGGAGAGCCCCGCAGCGGAGCCTGCATTATAGCAGCTCTTTGTGTCTGGTGCGAGCCCAGCTGCCCGGATCTCCCCTGCATTTCCCCCACCCGCGTCCTGGGAGGCGGGGATATCCGCTCCGAGCGCAACCCACAAACAAAAGGGAAGGAGGCGGCAGGGGCCTTGAAGCCGAAGCGTCCCTCGCGGATTCGGGATCGTGTCTGGCGTTTGCCAGCTGCAAAGCTCATCCCGCCTCTTCCTCGGGGAAGAGAGCTGGGGAGCTGGAGCCCCCCCTCCACTCGCAAGACGCGAGCAGTTAACCGGGATTGCAGCAGGATTCTGCCTTGAACCCTTCCCACCCCGTAACAGTGCACAGCATGCATCATAATACCCTGTTCTGCAATGCTTTGCACCGTCCGTACAGCTCGCTTTGCAGCCGCCCCCGCCGTGTGATTCAAATGCCTCTCCTGGGTCCCGGGCTCGCCTGTTGTGCAAATACTTGGGGTGACTGAGTCAACGGCTTTTAGAGAGAAGGGCTGGCACAGATTCCCACCCGCTGAGCCCCAGATCTGTCTCGATACATCACGCTTTTCTCCATGTGCCCCCAGCACCGCCCCCCTCCGAACGCGCCTACACACACACACACACACTCTCTACCTAGTGGATGTGGTTTGTCAGACAGCAATGTGCATTTGTCACAAAGCTTGCATATTTGCTTTCCAAGTTGTAGAAGAAAGGTTGCATCTTTAAAAAAGCTGCAAAATTCAAGAGGGAGAGGAAATTTTTTTTTCTAATTCTTTCACCATCTCCTCCACCCCATGTAGTGTGAAGTACAAAAATCTTAAAAGGCATATTAAAACTACAGTTGCCATATTGCATCTTTTGATTGCCTCCACATTGTGGGTTGCAGCTTTTTAAAAAACCTGATACCTGTATATAGTGGTATTCTTTCTGGAGTGGAATCTATTGTCTAGGGTAGTGAGTATGTTTTCAACTCAGGGAACTTTGTAAATATTTTAAACTGCTAAATATGATGAGGAGGGGGTTAGTTTCTAAATAAAAAAGTGGTCTTGCAGTGTTTAAGAAATGGACAACCCTCCTTCCAAATCAACTGGAAACTTGTGTTCTAGTTATAACTTCATTGGACTGTCTCGATATTAAACTAATTTGTCTGCACATCTTTGCTGTTAGTACTGTCTGTGCAATGGTAGATATGACTACACATTCAAAAAAAAAAAACCTCTACATCTACACAGTATGTGCTGTCCTATCTAGCACCTTCTCTCCTGGCAG
Organism: Mauremys mutica; assembly: GCF_020497125.1. Lineage (NCBI taxonomy): Eukaryota > Metazoa > Chordata > Testudines > Geoemydidae > Mauremys > Mauremys mutica. Next base: position 64,245,788 of record NC_059082.1, read on the forward strand.
GTCTGCATCACTATCTGTAGACAAACTATATACAGCTTTTGAATATACTTAGTCAATGGAGAATTATACACAGCTATTAACCGCCGCGTCTGCCTCATACTGCAGACTCCTTTGTAACCTGCTTGCAGGTCGTACAAAATGCCAGACCAAGTTTTGTCCTTTCTATACCAAGGACTATGTGTGTGTCCAGACAGTTATGTAATCATATCAGCGCACACAGGCAGAGAAGCTAAGGGCAAAGGTTTTTTTATGCATAATCTCTAGAGACTAATACAGTGCAACCCTGAATAGTGGAGGAAAATACTGGCAGAGGATTTATACCCAAGGGCAGGTCTATACTTAAATGCTGCAGTGTTGCAGCTGCACCGCTGTTGTGCTTTAGTGAAGACACTGCCTATGCCAGGAAGTGGGAAGGGCTTCTGTGGGTGTAGGTAATCCACTGCCTCTAGAGGTGGCATTTAAGTTGATGAGGGACTTCTCCAGTCTTCAACTGCTGCAACAAACTGCATTTAACTAACTGGGTGTATCAGGGTTATTCATCTACTACTGATCAGTGCAGTTCATTTTTGGTAGCTTACAGAGTGTAAACCTTTTCAACTGCTGAACTCCATGGAGCTCTTCGATAAAACAGCTAATAATGCATTCTCTTAAATGACTTAAAATATTAGAGTGATGTGAGGGTATCAAGCCTTTGTTTGGCAAAACTATAGAGATGACCTTTTTTTTTTTAAGGGGTCCGGGGGGGGTGGGAGTGTTTCACGATGAAACACCTTGCCATGGCTGTTCTTTTGGAATGAAGGGCTTAGTGCTAAATAGCGCCTAGTCTGTTCCCCCCCCCCTTAGGTTGACCAAGCTACATTGCTTGGGGATATGAGGGGGGAATTCACATCCTGTGTGGTCTGCCTACCCGGGGATTCTCAGACTTTAACTGGTGACCCCTTTCACACAGAAAGCCTCCGAGTGCGACTCCCCCCAAACATTGAAGTTTTTTTTTTATATTTAACACCATTATAAATGCTGGAGACAAAGCAGGGTTTGGGGTGGAGGCTGACAACTCACGACCCCCCATATAATAACCTTGCAATCCCCTGAGGGGTCCCAACCCCCAGTTTGAGAACCCCTGGCCTAGTGCCACCCTCCCCACTGTAGATGCAATTAGGTTGACAAAAGAATTCTTCTGTTGAGCTAGCTAGTGCCTCAGGGGGGTTGATTACTACAATGGGGGGAAGAAGAGAGAGAATCCCTTCTGTCACCATAGTAAGTCACCACTAGAGTTGTATAGCTGCTGCAGCACTTGTAGTGTAGGTGTACCCTTAGATGTGGAGTAGCTGGGTTGGTTGTGGGGGGATTCAGTATTCCACTGCATGTTTCAGTGGGAATTTACCTTGTATTAGTTCAGCATACCTAATACATCAAGGTTTGACTATCAGTACATATTAAAAAGGACAAAGTTGAACACAGGTGTGTTTGCTTTCTACAATTAGTATACTGGGTCATTGTAATTTTAGTATGCCTCTTATTGGAGCTCCACAATGTGATGGACACTAGACATATCCCTATACATCAAAATTTGAGGTCCTTTTTGCAACAATTTGTGTAAACAAATGCTGTGTGTATTGACTTCAGCTAAAAATTAGGCTCCTGCTGTCACTGAAGTAAACAGAACATTTACTACAGAGGTCAGTGGGAGCAGGCCTTTAGTATCTCATGCAAATTCCCCTTAAAACTGTGTGTAATCTAGTAACATCTTAGATATGATTAAATGAGGATAGTAACATGGAAAACTGTCACTTGAGAAACACTCCGGCCTCCATTCGCCTCCTTTTGTCTATTGATCATAGAAATAGACAATTCTGTCCAATTTTAACTCTAAGACACTCAAAATGGTTACTAGATAGCTGCATGCAGTTTCAGTGCTATATGGTAGACATGAAAAGTGTGTGGAGTAGGAATAGCAATTCAGGTATGATACTTTAAGATGCTACTTGACAGCTAAATTTCTTTTTGAAGATTATCCAACAGGAAACAGACAGCGAAGAGCTGTGTGTGTACACACTAGCTAATTTCCTGGCAGAAAGTTGCCCTTCAAAATATCAACATTACAAGACTAACAAAATAGCCCAGTTCGAGTGAGAGTATATGTAATGGTAATTGTCAATTTATTTAACTTAGTTTAACTTGCACCTCTGTCCAAAGGATAGTGCTACCCTTGTATGATAAAGTCCAGACAAATGAGGATTGTCAGTTTGAATACAATATTTACTCCCAGGGGAATTCTGCATCACTGTGTGCATGCAGAATTTGTGTCCCCCCTCCGATTTCTTTGCTTTCCTCTGGAAAAAAAAATGACTTGACAGGGAAGCTACAAGAGCAAGCATGTGTCCCTCACCGGCAGTGTGGGCACATAGTTTCTGGCACCTGAAGAGCTGGCTGGTGCCTCCTACCCTGCACCAGACTCAGCTGCTAGTCCTGTCTGGGCAGGCGAGGACAGGACTTCCTTTTGCCCTTCAAGGAGCAACTGGGGCTGGATAAGACCTGCCCCCAAGTGCAGGAAGCTCCACACTGCACTGCACTCCACCCCTACTTCCTGCCCCACTGTTCCTCAGCCATGGGGAGGGGTCACTGTATGGTGAGCTGCTCACCCATCTGTTATCCCCCCAGTCCCATCTGTAGCTGCACCCACCCTTGCACCCAGACCATGCCCTGCTGAGCCTCCTATACTCAAACCCCCATCCTGAGTAACCTCACTCCATACCACCCTGACAAGCCCCCCACCCCACTGAGCCTCAGCCAGCTGCACTGCCACTTGCACCCCCCCCCCCGCATCCAGACTGCTCTACCAAGACCCAACTACCTTGGACCTCCTCAGTCCCATTCCCCAGTACTTGAACCCCCAATTAGCTCCTGGGCATTCAGATACCCCCTGCACCAGCCCCCCCCTACTGAGCCCCCCACACCTGGATCCAGGGGCAGACTGGGCATGCATGGGAGACTTTTATGCTCACTATCTTGGTGTGCTTAGAGTGGAGGGGCAGGGATGGGCTGGCTCTTGAGATGTGTGATGTGTCAGGGTAATCCGTGAGGAGCCTGGGGAGGGTGGCAGCAGTGGTGGTCTCCCACCTCCTTGCAGCCAGTGTCCTGTGCTCCCCACTGCCCTGCTGGAGGCTCCACATTTATTGACAAATAAAATATGCAGAATTTTAGAAGTGTGCAGGGTTTTAAATTGGCATAGAATTTCCTCCGGAGTAAATAAATATTTTTGCCACTGAGAATAGTGAAACGGTCTCTAATTATGGCTTGTATTGGCACAGAAATACGTACTTGCCTATAGTTGATGCATGATAGAAATGGATTCTTCATTTCTGTAAAATACAGGAAATGAAGGTTGGGTAGTGCAGATGCCAGTACATGTGTGTCCAAATGAAACACTTGGAACTTTTCCCCTTGGTCTCTTTCTGGCTTCTTCACTACACATCATGTGTACTGGTGTTGAGTCTTGAATGGTGTTGCAAATTTACATTGCATTTGGCATGAACTGTGGGCCACTTGCAGTAAATGTGACTACCAAGAAAAATAGAATGTACAAAAGGGGCTTTAGTTTTTCTTCTCCTTGCTCCCATTAAAGAAAGCTCTCCATTCTAAAACTCTCTCAAGAGTTTTGAGTAGTTAGTTTGCAGTTGCTTTAAATATTGGGTTTAATCTCAGAATTCCATTAACTTGGTTAATGGCCAAACCAGATGTTAAAATACCAAAGTAGCTATATTTAGGAGGCATAAGCCTCTTTTTCCAAGGTTCTTTAACTAAAATTCTGCTATAGAAAGCACACATTAAAAATAAGCACTTATTAAAATCTCAGCCACTTTTCTTTAGTGAGAAGTAACTATATTGTAGGGCTATATACACTTAAAAATGTAGATTTAACTTAAGCTTTTTTTACAGCCCTGATATACATGCACACTTTAGTACTAACAGTTAATTCTGTTTAAACAGCAGAATGTTCAGAAGTCTGTTTTTTCCTTGAAAGGAAGCCTCGTCTCTAAATAAATCTGTTTCTATTAATCTTTATTAAGTTGGACTGGTTTCTCCTTTTCACTTGCCTCTCCACACCTTTCCCTTAATTACAATAATCAGGGATATGTGCTGTGCAGAACCTGGTGTTCAAACAGACTGGCTTTTCTAAAAGCTGACACAGCTAGCAAAACTTTTTATAGCTAGTAGCATCTCAAACACTGCCTGGCCACTATAAAAATAAAGCAGGGCTGCCTGAGGTCTTTGGAACAGCTCTGAATAGGGAAGTTAATCAGTAAACTCAACAGCTATCACTTGCCAATAGCGAAGAGAAACTTCTTGGTGCAGAATGTTCAGAACGGAAACTTCTTTAAGGAAACTAAAGAGCCTTGGCATGTCCACTTGAAGTTTATATATTAGTCAATCTCTACTTAATTTTTTGAGATTGAGTGAATATTGTACATGTGTCAGCTTGGATGGAGACTTGGGTTTGAGATCATGAAATTGCCTCAAGAATAAGATGGCCAGTGGCTTTAAAGTTGGATGTTCTTCGAAGGGTCTTAACCAGGGGTAATTAATAGGCAGACTATAGGCCAAATCAAGATGCTTTTGAATGGACCATGAAATCTTTACTTTTTTGTATTTTCTCTTGAGTCTGGACCTTGACTACATCTGACCAAGAAATTTGGACCTTGACAAAATTATTGATTACCCCTGGTCTGAAGCATGCTACATCTTGAGCCAGGGTGCATTGGGGACTAACTTGAAATACTACAAATTGTGTAACTAAACTCCAGTAACCTGGAACAGCACACTTTGCTTAGTCTTTTAAATTTTATTATGTACACCCCTACTAGGAGTAGTGACTGCTATTACTATAGTGTGTAGACAACCCAGGTTCCTTCTGAAAGCAGACTTGTTTCTAAATACCATTCTGGTCACTCTGATTAACAGTATCCATAGAAATACTTACACTGATAGTATGAGGAGGTCTGAACAGTCTCCTGAATTCTAGGAAGGAAGGCCCAGTCTATTTGTCATGACTAAGAACACCTATACTAGTATCAGGAGCTATGACTGCAGCTCATGTAGGCATATATCTGAGCTAGCTAGCTTTGCTGCAGCTAGATCAATGTGCAAGTAACAATAGAAATTTAGCTCTGCAACTGGCTAGCTGTTTGTATTTATAGCCAGGGTCTCAGGTGGAGTTGTACTCAGGAGGCTAGCTCATGCTGCTGCCACAGCCACACTGCTATACACTAGTTAGCTTTGATCTACTTAGAGGTTTAATTTAGCTAGATCAAAGCTAGCTCAGGTATGTGCCTACATGAGCTGCAGTCACACCACCTGCTTTAGGGTATAGCTACACCACAGAATGAGTAAGAAAAGTGAGTTGTGTTCTCCCTCTCCTTGGATGACCTACTGTTCTCTTTTTGGTTCACTTACTTTCCCCTCTCTTCCAACCCACTCTCTCTCCCATGTGGAAGATGGTAAATTTTAAAACATTGTACAAAAAATATCCAGTCTGTCTAGCACAGGGGTGGGCAAACTCTTTGGCCTGAGGACCACATTGGGGAATAGAAATTGTCTGGCAGGCCACGAGTGCTCACAAAGTTGGGGTTGGGGTGCAGGCTGGAGGATGACAGGTTTGGGGTGCAGGAATGTGCTCTGGGCTGGGATTGAGGGTTTGGAGAGCAGAAGGGGGATCAGGGCTGGGGCAGGAGTGTGGGGAGAGGCTCAGGGGTACAGGCTCTGAGTGTCACTTACCTCAAGCAGCTCCCAGAATCAGCTGCCATGTCCCTTCTCTGGCTCCTACAGGTGGAGTAGCCCCTGACCCTTGGCGTGTGGCCATGCAGCTGCTTCTGAGAGCCATGTGGTGCAGCCCCCGACCTGGTGCCCCAGCTGGAGCCCACGGGCTGTAGTTTGCCCACCCCTGGTCTAGCATATACAAAGTCTCTCACTTGTTAACGTTTTGATAGTTATTTACTCCAAATACTTGATAACATACTTTATCTTTCTGCCTTGCACTGAGACTTGGTGAATTTAATCTTCCCTTCAATTGACTATTCCGGGGTGGGGAGAAGTCTGGCAAGCATTTACGTTTAATCGGTCTTCTTTGGAACTGCTAGAGTTTAACATCTTAAGAAATTAGCTAAATCTGCATTTTCTTGCTAGAAATGCTGAATGTTCCAGCCTCTTTCATCCAGATTCCAAGAAACCCTAAGAACGAACTAGTCTCTTTAGAACTAGTTGTAGGTGACTTAAAGTAAGAGCCCAAGCCACTGAGAATGTGCATTGTTGAGGAAGGTGACTCTCACTAGTATCTTATGGAAAAGGTGGGGAAAGAGGTAATGGGTCCTGTACTAAGGCAATACTTCAGAGACCCCATACAAAACCTTCTCTCTAGAGACCTAGATTAATATTTCAGTTGACTGCTGGTGCAGAGTAGGAATGGAATTGCATGGTTGAAAAACATAAGAGGTGGAATCTGAAAAGGAAGAACCCTTCAGGGATACTGGCAGGAGACCTAGAACCTCTTTGTTGGTAGCTCATACTAGTATTAATTTATATTTACAGAATACAAGTGTACTGGGTACTCTTCAACTAAGTTACAGTACTACATTACAGTGCTACTTGCAATAGTTAACTATTATCCTAGTTTTTAATTATGTGACAAAGCCATACAAAGTTGATCTTTTTATGTCAGTCTGCCTTAAATATCAGTTCACTTTGACATTTTAATTTAAGTAAAGATAAAATAGAACTAATCTAAGTGTCCAGTGGTGTGGTGCAGGGTGGTGGTAAAAGTCAGTAGTTCCAGGTTACCAAGCTAGAATCTATAAAAATCACTCATGCTGGTAGAGTGTTAATTGGGTTTGTGTAGAAATACTAATGGTCAGAATAAGGCAGCAGATATGCCTGCAGCATGAACAACTCAAGAACAGGCTCACCAATGAGTGGCATAAAATGCAGAAGAGAGGTAAGCTATGTGTAGCAGCATTTGAGAATGTACAGTTTTCAGAATTACAAATGGAGTCACAGACAAGCCTATATGCAGGAACAAGCTACATAAGTAGCTCATGCTCACTTAAGTATCTGTCCAAAGCCATCTGCAAACCTACTTCAAATTTACTGCATTAAAGTTATTTTACATAAGGTTGGTCTGCGCTATTTCTACCAAGTAGCTGAATTGCTAGCAGTCACTGCCTTAAGATGTTAAAGGACTTGAAATAGTTAGATATTCTCTCAAAGTAGCTTTCAAGACCAGTGTGAAGCCAAATCTTGCTGTTTTCTGGTTGATGGCTGCTTGATTCGTGTGGTTAAAGTGAGCAGGATTTGGACCTTTGTATGTGGTGTATAGGGTAGTGCACAAAGTTAATAAATGTGGTTCAGTGGCCTTCTCCAGACCAGAATGCAGTCATACCATTGCATAAGCTAGAGACCTACCAAAGTGAGGCTTTGCTTAAGAGAATTTGAGCCAGATGCATTCCTTGTCAGTATGCGGTGCTTCTGAAAGTCATAGGCTATGTGTGAATGGGTTTGGACTAGAGGTTATTTTTACAAGCTTAAAATAGTGGTCTTCAGTGCACTCTGAAAACCACCCAGTTGTGACTTCCTGGCTTCAATTTACTTTCCTTGGGCTTTATGCAAGAGCTTAAGAACCCTAGTTGAGCTGTAGTAGTATATACCATGAAAACTTTAAAAACGTTAAATGAGGAGAATAGTTGCAGAGGCTGTGGCTTAACTAGTCCTTGTAGTCAGCTAGGTGAGACTCTCAGGGGTGTGGTTTTTTTTTAAATTTGCTTTGCACTTGATAGGCCAGTCTCCATAACTTCTCTTGTGATCCAGGAGCATAGCTTCCCATAGCAAAGTTATTCCAAATACGGAAGTTAGTTGCACTTTTCTACCTCTCTGGGTTGTACTCTAGACACCATTTTATTCATATTGCACTAGCACCAAAAGCCTGAGTCAGGGGTGGGTTAAGTGCTGCACAAATATGTTGAAGATACTGTCCTTGTCCCAAAATCCCACAACCTACTTGGCAAGGGATGAATTACCTAGGGAGTATTGCTACAATTGTAACATCAATAATGTGACTGACGAAGCATCTACAACATTAACAATACCCTCTTCAAGGCAATGATGAGATAGCACTTGGACTGCAAACTGTTTTACAGTCCATCTGTAGTTTATAATTTATTAAGCACTACCTCTTAATAATCTGATACTTAGCTTTGGCCATTGAGAATATGTAGGGCAACTTGAAGTTGTTTTCCATGCTACAAGAGAACTAAGCAGCAGATGTCTTATTCCAGAGCCAACTCAGAATACGGCAGGTACGTTGAAGTAGTCTTTCCTAAAACCAATCATTGAAGCACAGGTGCTGCCCTTGCAAATCCCATTTTTGCAGTGGACCTCAGAATGTGTGTGGGCAGACTCCTGCATCCAACTTGTTGCAGGATTGGGTGGGGCCTTAGACACTTTAGGCCCAGGTTCAGATCCCTAAACTCATGACTTGACTTAAGAGTATAAGGGAGCCTTGTGCCATAGGTCTCTGTGCACTTATTAACCAAATGGGAAATCTGTTCTGCCTTCAAACAAATATTAAATTGAATCTAGTATTCAGAACTCAGCTTGCTGCTGGCATTATGCTGCCAGCTATCTGACCTGTCATGCCACCCTGCAGTGCCCTCTGCTGGCCTGGCACTTTGAGGTTGACCACCTCAGCTTTCATGTGGCTTAAGCCTTCTACCAAGTGATGAACTTAACCCATTCTGAGGTAGCAAAATCCAACTAAAAATCCTAGACCAAAAAGGTTCATCTGCTCTTCAGCCTGCCCTTTTTGCTCCATCCCAGAGCCATAAAGACTAAAGAGGTCCTGGGAACAGGGCATTCAGTGCTGGGGCTGGTTTCCCTGAAGTACTGTTACCAGCCCCTTCTGAAATGTGTTCCCTGCCCCTGCATATAGAGCACTGGGCTCCCAGGCTGGCTCCTGTGGGGGTACTAAGTCTCCTGCAGACCCTGGCTCAGCCCCTCTCCATTCACTCTGGTTATAAAATGACAGATCATCTTGGGGGGTTGTAAGGCCCAGGTGACCATGAAGCTATCACTGGACCCTCCTTAATCCCACCCCCTCAGGCTGGGAAATAGCTAATTAATTATGGCAAAGGTATGGCTGGCTCTGTTGCCTTTATAGGATCCAGTCACCCTGTAACACCTTCACATCAGGGTCACACACTATCCGAGATTACATTTCACAAACACCATGCTACTGCCAGTCATGGTTTTCTATTCTATTTAAAGTTGTATTGTGACTTGATATTTGGGATACTTAGACCATGAGGAAGTTAAGTAGTATAATTCCAGCAGACTACACTACTAGAAGATGTATCTCAAATGGCTCTTTATAGGCCCCTAAGCCTTTTTCTTACCTTGGTTGTTGATTATTGGCATAAATTACTCCTTGCAGAGACATTAAGCTGTCATGTCTGAGACAAAAGTCTCACAGCACCAATCAGCTTCCTGTAAAGCTTTGAGTGACTAGCCAAGGGGCACAAGCCTGGCTTGTCTTTTTCAATGCATTGGTGCTCTTTTTAAGGACGCCAGATACCTGTTTGTTGCTTCATCCCATAGAAGAAATCTGAACAACCTTCCTCCCTGCTCCTTGGGACCTCATGTCTTCACAACTGTTTCTCTATATAGACTTCCAGGATAGACAAGACCTGAGTTAAGAAACCAAATATATGCCTCAAAAAAAAAAACACCTTCCAGACCTCCTTAAATTGCACAAGCCTGATCTTATTGCCACAGAACACAAGTGACATCCTTGGACCTCAATGAGAGCTACCCATATCCTGTAATGAGATAATTAGGGACCATGAGACTTAGCAGATACCATGGTCCACAATATCCAGCTAGCGGTCTCTGGATAGCATAGAATTCCCTAGGCTCTTGTTGACTTAAAAAAAAAAAGTAAATGGTGGCTTGCTTCCATGATGGTTACCAAAACAGTTGGCCTATTATTCCTTGCTATATAAATTGTCTGAAATAATGTATAGAAATAACTGGAACCTCTAACAGTTTATTCACATGTAGCCTACCTCAGATTTGACTCCTGCAGTTCTCCTATGCACTCTTCCCATTTTAGTTCTTTGTTAGTGTATCTTTAGGCAAACTACTAAAAAGGTTATTCTAATCTGTTTAAAGTTTTGTCTTCACTGTAAATATCAGCACTGACCTGAGGAATAATCTGTTTCAATAATACCCCTCATGCTACAGTCACTGTCTTTGGAACATACTCACACGTGCACTAGTTTGTCTGAGTGCATAGGACACCTACAGCAGAACATTTCCTCAGAGGTTTTTGCAACATTATCATTCAGACTCGGGGTAGGGCTGGGTTGTATTTTGACTAGGAAAGAGACTAAGAACAAGACTTAACTATCAGTTCTACCAGGAAGATAGGTTCCATTTTAAGAACCTGTTTATACTGCCCATTATTGCAGGATATATTCATGCATCTGTCTCACAGGGTAAAGCTACTGGGTTGACTCCCTTGGTAAAAAGGCTTATCAGCAAAAAAGGAGATAATCTAAACAAAATAAGTAAAAGTTTCTGAGTTACCTGCAAGTATTGTAGTCTCTTCATAGCCTACTATCAGCCTTCCTTAAAACTCCCCATTCTCCCCTAACTTGGCATCTGCTGCAAGGTTTTATGTATTTCAGAAGCACCATGCTGAGTGGGAATTGCTGCAGCTGAGACTCATGATTAGACACAGGTGGGTTAACAAGATTCTTTCTGATGTCCACTAGTAGCTAGGAAAAAGCTGCCAGCTTAAGTCCTGGTCCCTGTGTATATAAGAGAAGAAAAATGGGAAAGCAGGGGAAAAGAATCCTCTAGTGGAAGATGCTAATCTTTGCCTTCCAACTTCACTTGAGTTGCAATATGGGTGCACCACTCAAGTAGCCTTTTATAAAAGGGTAAAGAAATTATTCCCTGGGAAGAATTGAGAGCATTGTAGAGGTTTTCTGGTTTTGCTTTTAGAAAGAATTACTATTTTTTCTTCCTTTCACATCCCATCCATATCCCATGTGCACACACCACATGAAGGAGCTAGTCATTGGAGAAAGAAACTCCTGTACCCTGGGAGAGGTGAGAAACAGAGTTGTCAGTCCAGCTATACATTCAAGTTCCCGTCAAATGGGACAGCAAGAAAAGCCTTTCCCGCCCCCTCCCCTGCTTTGAATCTTGACAGAAATGTCTCCTTCCCTAGACAAAAGGGAAGAACAATATCCATTTTAAATGGGAAAATTATCACAAATATAAGCTTAGGCCACAGTCCTAGCAGATCTATATGGATGCAAGTGTTGTCTTGAGTGGGTCAGCTTGCTGGATCAGGCCATTTAGTCTTAATTGCAGTTTAGTTAAAAAATACAGCCATCTGGTGCTCTGGGTAGATGTACAGTTTTAACAATCAGTTAATGAATCTGATCTGACATCTAGGCCCCTTTCAATCATCTTACTTCAAAACTGGCTTAGATATTACAATCTTCATTATCATTATAAGACTGCACTATCTGAGAGAGAGATCATACTTATCAGAAGGGAAATTGCAGGTGCCATTATTTTACAATGTGTGCAAACAAAAAAATGGCTACTCTGACTATGCCATTTCTATTTGTGTATCGTTAGCTGAATTGTGCATTTGCAACTGGAACTTAGTAGATATTCTGGGTTTGTACAAAATGTAACCGAAGGCTGTTGGGTTGCACAGGAGTGTCTGAGAGCAGAATTAGGCCTGCAGAACTTGTAGTATTGGTGACTGCTTCAGAAAAGAACCCATTTTGGCTTTAACCCCAGATCTAATTTGCAGAGCTTGTTCTTAAAAACAAGCTGTTTTTATTTGTAAATAAAGTACATTTGATATGGGACTTGAGACATGGAGCCCAAGGTCACTTGTGTATTTAATGGCTTTTTTTCCTGAGTAGACTGCACGAGTAACAAGACAGCGAACAGTGGTTGTCCTGGGTGTGTGTGTGTCCATGCTTGTCTAAAGGGTGGCTAGTGGGTGGACTCTGGGCAATAATTCCTGACATGCCTATAAGCAACATGATGGGGTCTGACTTTTAACCAACTCAGTCTTGAGGTTTGCTACATAAACCCACTGTTTTAGGTGAGATGGGGGAGGAGGGTGATGATGTTTATAGGTGGGAAAACCTCTCAGGAGGGGGGTGTGTGTGTCCCCTTTCCCACAGACAGTGAGCTTACACCAGAGCTCCATGAAGCAGCCAGGCAGTGCTGCTCCAAAGACTAGCTTTCTCTGGTGGAAGGGAGAGACTTGTTTTCCTGACCATCTCAGCCCTTGATGTTTTCCAGTGACCATGCAAATGTTAGCTTCTCACTTGTCTCCTACCATGGACTACAGCTTGCACTTCATTGCTGAGCCCAAAGCTAGTAGCTTCCTGCAGCAGCACAGGCATCAGCCAATTTCTGAGTCCTGTAGTTTGAGTAGAGCGAGTGTTAATCTGTCTACTGGGGCTAGGAGGCTTGCTTCCAGCTGATGTGCAGACATATCCTAATAGGCCTCAGCCTTGCCTCTAGGGTCATGAGTCCTTGATGTTTTTTTCTGCTCTGACAGCAGCAGAGGGTAAGAAGCCTAAAGAAATATTAACCATCAGCTGGGATAAAAGACCTATAGTACAGCACAGTACAATGAGTGGAAACGTTCTTTAAAGATCTCTGTGAAAGAGCATCCTCTTAAATAAGGAGTCCTGACTTAAGGGAGGATAGGGGGTTTTCTGCTTGCTACTGCTGATTAGTCTGGGTAGGTTTGAGAATAATACCCAAAAAACCTGTAACCCACCTTTCATCCCTCCCTTTCTTTGCACACTGCTGCCTCATCAGTTTCATTTTCAACTTGCTTTAACTCTTTATTTATTATTATTTTGCTCTTCTAGAGTGATGGGAGAGGGAAGCTTTAAGTAATGACCCTCTTCCATTCCTGCCAGAATAACAAGGAGGAAAGTCTCACTTCACTCAAAGCCAGCATCAGCAGCTGTCTTGTTTCCTAAAAATACAAGTAAAACTGCCTGTGTTGTCACTACTAAAGCAAACAGCTGTTGAATGTCAGTAATAAATGACTGAGAGACCAAAGCAGGTGTATTATTTCGTTGTAATTAATTAGGTTCTTGGGTCACAGCCGTGTTTTGTTTTTGTTTTAATCCACTGCATTGAGCAAGTTCACAAAGCAAACAGCGGCAGCTATTGCCTGACCATAGTAACGTTACTAAATGGTGACAAGTCAGGCTCTCCTCTCAAAGCTCAACTAGTGGAGCGGAAGCCAGGAGTTACTCCCCTGTGTAGTCTCCTTGCCTTTACCAGTTGTGGCAGAGGTAAACATTAACCTTCTGTTGGTACTGCAATGGGGCACAGAGGATGGAAGAAATGAAGCAACTTGAAAAGTAGAACAATTTATTTAGCAGCTGGATAGTGGTATCATCCTCCTTCTCGCGTAACCAAGCTGTAGATAGCCAGTGATGCTGTTGTGCACCATTGTCCCACTTGCTGGCCAAGTACTGTTAAAGCAGCAATTACTTTTCTGACTTGACAAAACTTCTTTCAAATGCTCACAAGTTCTACAGCAGGGGTCAGCAGCCTTTCACAAGTGGTGTGCCGAGTCTTCATTTATTCACTGTAATTTAAGGTTTCGCGTGCCAGTCATACAGTTTAATGTTTTTTAGAAGGTCTCTTTCTATGTCTATAAAATATAACTAAACTATTGCTGTATGTAAAGTAAACAAGGTTTTCAAAATGTTTAAGAAGCTTCATTTAAAATTTAAATTAAAATGCAGATCTTATGCCGCTGGCCCCTCAACCCGCTGCCGGCCTGGGGTTCCATTCGCCTAGTTCAGCAGTGGGCTGAGCGGGGCCTGCGGCCGGGACCCCGGCTGGCAAGGGGCTGGCAGCCGGGACCCCAGACCGGCAGCGGGCTGAGTGGCTCAGCTCGCTGCCGGTGTGGGGTTCTGTCCGCCGGCTCCTGCCAGCTGGGGTCCTGGCTGCCAGCCCCACTCAGCCCACTGCTGGTCTGGGGTGCCGGCCCTGCCCACACAGAGTGGGTACCTACCTTCTCCCTGGTTCGAGCCCATTCTCTTCCCCTCTCTCTGCACTGAGCTGAGGGTGGGAGTGCACTGAGCACAGGGCTGGGGGTGAAGGAGCAGGTTGGGGTCCAGGGTCTGGCCGGGAGCTAGAATGAGGGAGGGGGCTCAGGGTTGGGGCAGGAGGTTTGGGTGTGGAGCACTTACCAGGGACAGCTCCCATTTGGTGCAAGGGGTGCAGGTGGGAATGTGGCAGGAGGGGAGGAGATACAGGAGCTCCCGTTTCATGCTCAGGGTGGGGATGTGTGTGCAAGGGCTAGTCACACTGACCTGCCGGGTCGACGCGGTGAGTTCGACTTCTCGGAGTTTGAACTATCGCGTCTAATCTAGACGCGATAGTTCGAACTCCCCGCGCGCTCCGGTCAACTCCAGTACTCCACTGCAAACGGCGGTGGCGGAGTCGACCTTGGAGCCGCGGACTTCGATCCCGCAGCGTCTGGACGGGTGAGTAGTTCGAAGTAGGGTACTTCGAATTCAGCTACGCTATTCATGTAGCTGAATTTGCATACCCTAGTTCAACCCGCCGCCTTAGTGTAGACCTGCCCCAAGAGTCAGGGCATGGGGTGTGGGATGGCTGGGTATGTGTGGGGGTGCAGAAGTCAGAGCTGGGTGTGTGTGGGGGGTGCAGGGGTCAGGGCATGTCGGGGGGGTGCAGGGGTCAGGGCAGAGGGCTGGGTGGGTGTGTGGGGGCGGGGGGGGGTGTCACAGGGTCTGCACAGGTTTCCTCCTTCTCGCCCTGTGCACCGTGCTTAGGCTGGTAAAATAAGAGTTCTCGCACCTTCTTCCGGTGTTTCACCCTTGTGCTTTATTTTACAGTGCCACCATGTAGTCCCCTTTCTAACCCATTTCCAGGGTCTCATGGCCCTCGAGGCTCCCTGCCTGTGGGGAGGAGACAGAGCACTAGCCTCCTAACTGAGTTTTGTTCAGGGCTCTTATAGCCCTCCCAGCCTTCAGCCCAGCTGTCACTGCTTAGCTTAGTCAATTGCATTGAGCCAGCCCTCAGTAGGGCCTGCAGCTGGGCTTGCTGCTTTGAGCCTCTGCCGGAAAGCAGGCCAGCATTTTAACAGGGCATTCAAGGGGTTTTACCCCTGCCCTGCCACAGGTGGGTGCAGGGGTCAGGGCAGAGGGCTGGGGTGCTTGGCTCACGGGGGTGCTCCCAGCCCCCTTCCATCAGCGGCTCATGGCAGAGTACTGGAGGGGATATGCCCTGATTTCCCTCCCTTTCCCCAAGGCCCCATCCCTGCCTCCTCCCTGGAGCAGGGAGCATGCTGTGGCTCCGCTTCTCCCCCTCCCCCTCCCCAGGGTGATCAGCTGATCAGCACAGGGAAGGAGAGGAGGAGGGGCAGGAAAGTACCATGCTGGGGGAAGAGCCGGGGAGGGAGGGAGCTTGGCTGCTGGCAGGACCAAGCTTCTGCCTCCCTGCCCCTGCAGGAGAGAGCTGTGGGTGGGGGGCTGAGTGGGGCCAGGACCCCAGCAGGCAGCAGTGTGCCATTACAAATCTTGTCGCGTGCCGTCTTTGGCACACATGCCGCAGGTTGCCAACCCCCTATCCTACAGTATCGTCCAGTTTTTAATATTTGCGTTAGCTGGGGGGCGTTCTTTATTGGTGTTCCAAGAATATTGCTAATCATGGCTGTACACATTAAAATAATCCTAGTATAGAAAATAATCCAGATTAGTTTCTGTACCACAGTTCAGGTCACATGATCTTTCAGTTTTCCAGCACTTTCTAAAAATGGGGAGGGGTGGTAGAAAACATTGCAGTCTAATCCTTCCCTGTTTACAGGTTAAAAATGTGGCACATATACAACATCTTCCACCCGCACCCCACCCCCAGCTTTGCATTAGTAGGTGGGGGCATGGATAGTACTGATACCATCACTGTGTTTCTGTTCCAGACTTCAAAGTGCAATTTTGGTTCTACTTGCACAGGGTTTCCTCTTACACTATTTTTGAAGTATATCTGTACTTGTACTTAAATGTTTTAGCAAGACTATGACATTAGCACCTGATTATGAAACTGCAGTGAGCTTACATGATTGAAGCTGGCATGTGCATTATACTATATCTTATAAACCCCATAATACTAGAATGTATAGGCATCCATTACTTGTATAGGAAAGAATTTCCTCAGATCTGGGGATGTCTCTGGCATGAGTGTTAGCCAACTGGCAGAACGGGCTTTGACTTGAACTAAGGCAAAACTGTGCAACCACTAAAGTTGTTTGATTAAATATAAATTGTAAAGTTCCCTTCCCTACCTAGAACTACATACTGCCATGAGCAGGCTCTAGAGATGACTAGACTTGAGTGTCTGATTGGAGAATGTGTGTTGGTTATCATCTCTTCAGGTCAGATAAAAACCATTCAGGAACTCACTGTAACCAACACTGCAGAGTCCAAGGCCAGTAGGGATCATTGTGATCATTCATGCTGACCACCCTGTATAGCACAGGTCACAGAACTTCCCCCAAAATAATTCCTAGAGCAGATCGTTTAGAAATGCATCCAAGCTTGATTTAAAAAATGGCCGGTGATAAGAGAAGCCACCACAACCCTTGGTAAATTGTTCCAACGGTGAATTACTCACCATTTAAAAACCTTACCAAATTTCCCATCTGAATGTCTAGCTTCAAGCTCCAGGCATTGGATCATATTTAGAACCCTACCAATTTCATGGTCATAAGATTTCAAATTGTAAATTTCATGATTTGAGCTATTTAAATTTGAAATTTTAGTGTTTGTAATTGTAGGGGTCCTGACCCAAAAAGAGTTGGGAGGGGTGTTTTTGCTGACAGTGGTGCTGCCTTCAGAGTTGAGCAGCTGGAGAGCAGCAGCTGCTGGCCAGGAGCCCAGCTCTGAAGGCAGAGCCACTACCAGCAGCAGCGCAGAAGCGAGGATGGCATGGTATGGTATTGCCCCCTTTACTTCTGCGCTGCTGCCTGCAGAGCTGGGCCCTCAGTCAGCAGCTACCACTCTCCGGCTGCCCAGCTCTGAAGTCAGTGCAGAAGACACCCACCCCCCCCAATAACTTTGTGACCCCCATGCAACTGTTTTGATTCAAGACCCCAAATTTGAGAAATGCTGGTCTCTCCTGTGAAATCTGTCTAGTATAGGGTAAAAGCACACAAGACCAGCTTTCACAGTTCGGGACACGTTTTTCATGGCTGTGAATTTGGTAGGGCCCTAATCATGTTGTATCGGTTTCTCTGGTAGATTGAAGAGCCCATTATTAAATATTTGTTCTTCATATAGGCATTTAAGACTAATCAAATCACCCCTTAACCATCTCTGTTCATCTAAATAGATGAGCACCTTGAGTCTCACTATAAGGCATGTTTTCTAACCCTTAATCATTCTTGTGGCTCTTCTCTAAACCCTCTCCAATTTATCCACATTCTTCTTGACCTGTGGACACCAGAACTGGATACAATATTCCAGCTGCAGTCATATCCAGGCCAAATATAGAGGTAAAATAACCTCTCTACTCCTACTTAAGATTTCCCCTGTTTATGCATCCCAGGGTTGCTTTAGCTCTTTTGGCCACAGCATCACAGTGGGAGCTCATGTTCATGTGGTTATCCACAATGCCCAAATCTTTTTCAAAGTCACTGCATCCCAGGATAGTCTCCCATCCTGTAAGTATGGCCTACATTCTTTGTTCCCAGATTGCACATTTACATGTAGCCATATTAAAATGCATCATGTGTGCTGGGTAGACTTGGTGTAAGCAATCTAGATAGATCTGAATCAGTGACTTGCGCTTTTCATTATTTACCTGGCTCAGGGCTAAAAATTGCCATATAGATGTTTTGGACTCTGAAACTTGTGTGAAGGAGGAGAGTCTTGGAACCCAGCCTCCACCCTGAGCTCTAATGTCTGCTCTGCTCTTCTTAGCCCTGCAGCCCAAGTCCTGTAAGCCAGACTCAATGTACTCTGGCTCTGAGACTCCATGGCAGAGGGGGTGTGGTTTTTTAAAATGTTGTGTAGAAGTACAGGAAAATGACCATTAACTTTTAGTTATGTGATCAGTTCTGACAGTGTAATATAGAATTCCCCCATGTTGGCTGCAACCCTTTGAGTTTGGAAATTATCTATAATGTTTAGAAATTCCAAGGATGTTTCAGTACTGGCAGCATGAGACTTCAATGTGACTGACATATGCTTGATGTCCTCTGATTAGTCTTTTTTCCATTCTCATTGTAGATAGGTGGCAGTCATCCTTCTGTTTACTCTTGTGATTTGGTGATCTGTAGCAGACACTGACTAATACCTCATCTTGTGCTTTCAACATTGATCCATAAGCATTCAGGATCATTTTCTTCTGAGTCATTCACTACTTTGGTCCAGTAGGAAATGTACCATATGTAACCTATGAGTGAGTCTAAGCTAAGGCAAAATGATGTTGAATAAAAAGTTTTAACGTTTCTAATGTATGGCCATGCAAATTGAAAGGCTTTGTATGAAAGAGGGCTCATACTTTTTTGTTCCCAAGCAAACAAATGAGCAAAACCAAAAAATGGCAAACTTATATACAGATAAGCAAGAGGGTGGGTTGCCAGAATGTGTAGCACCAGCCACGTAACACTAAAGCTACTAAATAAGGCAAAACTGTAATATCCCTGTACGATTGCATTACAGGACTTATTTCTATATTTCAGGAGTTCCAAGATGCCACTTCAGACATCTCAAAATTGATAGCAAGGACTGAAGAACTATCTTTAAGACCTGATAATTTTCCTGAAATACTGACCATGTCTATTATGGATCACAGCCCTACCACTGGAGTGGTGACTGTAATAGTCATTCTGATTGCTATTGCTGCTCTCGGTGCCTTGATATTGGGCTGCTGGTGTTACCTGCGTCTGCAAAGGATCAGCCAATCTGAAGATGAAGAGAGCATTGTGGGAGAAGGAGAAACCAAAGAGCCTTTTCTTTTGGTGCAGTATTCTGCTAAAGGACCTTGTGTAGAGAGAAAAGCAAAGCTGACTCCTAATGGCACAGAAATTCATAGCTAACTTCAACCAGCACAGATGTGTATCTGGACTACACTTAAGATGTCTGTAATCAGCAGAACTGATACTGTGAAGAAATTGGACATACATACTGCTCTCTCTTAAAACACCTTGAGATAAGACTTCAGAGTTATGGTTTTGTTGGTTTGCCACTGCATGCACTGAGAAACTATACTATCCATCAATCCTGTATTTTAACGCCTTAGTGCTAAGAGGTGACTTCTCTGGTATAAAGTCCATTGCTGGCAATGGACATGCAGGGATATGCTGGCATGAAAAAACTAATTGCATTTTTGTTACTTGAATGTTTAGCTGAGCCTATTTTGATGGAACTACTACTGTAATGTGAACTACTTAAAACTGTGAACTGTAAATAGGCTGCCAGGAGTTCTGGCTTTTTGTTATCCAGCATATGGAAGTGGTATGAAGTTATTCTTAGTAACACACATTTGGACTTCTGAGCCACATGATTACAGATCGGATGCCAGACCTTCAAAACCAAATCTGCAGTTAAAGCCTGTTTCTGCTATGAAGTTCTGAGTGAATAACTATAAAGACAGAATGGTTGCTTTTTAGTTTTTGTTTTTAAACCTCTTATGGGACTGATTCAGAACACTTTCCCTGAATGCAGGTATATATAATCTCATTAAGGTGTTTGAGGCAGAAAGAATAGGGGTTATAAGGAAGGAACTGTACCTCTCTTCCTTTAGGGTATATTATGCTGTTATCAGCTAATACTGTGATTGTCCTAGCCATGTAGCTACTGCAAGGAAACTGCCATTTTAGCAGATTCCAATCTGGGAACTAATGATGGCTACTTTATGCATGGTCCAGAAGGTTTCCAGTGGAGTTAAAAATAGCAGTAGAGCAGATCTTTCCCTCCTGTTAGCAAGCATGTTAATTACAGAAGTGGTGTTTTCACTAGAACTGGCATTAATGTAACTTTCTCCCCCCGCCCCCCAACCACTGTTTATGTGTGTACCTAGTAGCTGGGACATATGTAAACATGAAGCTAAACAGCCAACTGTGCAAACTGTTTTTAGTCTAGATACCAAATTGTCTACAGTTAATGTATTTTGTAGGTAAGGGTTTTTTTTTATTCTTAACTTACAAGACAGATTTCTGTCTGCCCTGTAACAGCTAACTAAATTTTGGGTGTGTTGGGGAAGGGATAGAGGGAGGGGAAAATTGTTTGTGGGTGGGGTAGAGCTTTTTTTAAAAAAAAAAATTGGTGCAATCTGAAGTACCTTCACACAGAGGCCCCACATTTCCTAACCTTTCCCTTCTCTTTACTCAAGAGAAATCTATAACAGGTACTTGGAGTGAAAAATTATAGACCATAAAAGTATCATAGGTTCTGAACAATCATTCAACCATGGCTAAAATGTTCTAGATTTCCTAACTTTTAGGCCTGCATATTCCACTAACTACCCAGCTTTTGCCCAATCCAGTTTATATGTAGCTAAGGAATTCCTTTAGTTTAAGTTAAACTCCCTAGCAAACTGAGATGCAAAGGGGGGGAGGGGGTGTACAAGCAGTAGATAATGCAAAAGTTCGACCACCACCATCTGTGTGTGGGGGAACAGTTATGCTAAACACTGGTGTGAATGATGGGCTTATACATGGGGAATAACAACACTATTTATTCTTAGCTAGCTTGGCCTTAATGACTTTGTCTGCAAGCAAATGATAGTCCACTTATGAACTAAATTGCTAGCTCCCTCCAGGACAAGCTGCTGAGTTGCATTCTTATTGCTGTGTGCACTGATTAAACTGAGGCTAGAAAATGAAGTGTCTTTCACTGCAAAAGCCACAGCTTGGCTAAGCAAATCCATTGCTACTAATGGACGAGCGCTTCCTTCCTCTAAGTGGAGTGTGGAATGCAACTGCCTAGGGAGGGGGCAAACACTGGGTGGTATATTTACTGGCTCCAAAGATGCCAATTTTAATTTTTCAGTCTATGATCTGAGACACTGGCCTATACATGCACGCTGGATTCTTAACTGCATATATGCTGAGCAATCAGTAAGTAGATTTTGCTTGTTTGGGATGCCACACTTTATTCTCCTTCTCCCACTTTTTTTGGGGGGGGGGGAGAAGGCAGAGGGAACTCTAGTGGGAGACTTGGCATAAGGAGGTTGGATGAGATCATTTGTTCCCCATAAACAGATTTTCATAGATGTTTCATTCACTTACGATTATAGGTTAATTGTGGAGCATGTAAAAGTGGTATGCAGAGTTGCTGAAATCCTACAACAGGAATGACAGAATATTTTAACCATCTGACTTTTCTTTCAAGTTTACTAAATAAACAACATTTCCAGTCAATTCTGTAAACAAAGGCAAAATGCAGTGACCATGGCTAACTTCAGCTGTTTCTTAGAAAAGTATAAATTGTCAAAGTTCCTAAATGAACACTTCCTCTGGGAGCCACGGGAGGAAGCCAGTGCAAAAATTGGTCCCTTAGTAGGAGATGCATCACTCTGCTGTCCCTGGGAATTTACTATTTTTAATCTAGATTAAATTAATAAAATGGCTATCAAATTAGTGCAATAGTAAAGTGGAAAGTGTTTTCCATATCTCCATTTAGGTTTCAAGATCCGGTAAATTGTTTGTTTGAAGTATTACAGAAATATTCTGGTTTGATTTTTCTAGACAATTGGAAAATATTTTATTTACAACAAATAAAATTTGCATAAATATCTTCCCAATACAGTGTCATTCCTGATTTTTTTCCCCACCTTCCCACAGCATAAGTAATTACTCTGTCCTGTTTTCTTTATGCTCCGTCACTGTGGTATCAATATTGGAAACATCAAGCCTTTCTCTTTCATGTATTCTGTCTATAGCAGTTAGAACTGGCCCAGTATTGTGGGTGGAAAGTGTCTCCTCTGACTGAATGGATTTCTTGGTTTCATCTCTGTTCTCTAGCTTCCCCTCCATTGCTGCTAGCAAGACTTTTAGTAAAGCATTCTCTGTAAGGAGGTTTTCTGATGCATCTGCTAATTCTTGAAGCTTCTCAGCCATTTCTTCTAATTCTCTGTTCTTCTGTTCATATAGTGCCTGTAATTGTTCACTGTGGAGCTGGAGGATACTGTGCTGCTTTTCCAGTGTATGCTTCTGCTGCTGTAGCTTATGTTCTTCTCTTCTGGCTTCAGAAAGTTGGGCTTCCAGCTGATCTTGAGCCTGGTGTAGTGCACTGACTTCTGATCTCAATTTCTGAATCTCACTCAAGTGGGAGAGATGCTCTTGCTGTAACACTCTCTCTTTCTGTGGACATTCTTTGGTGCAGGGCTCTGAGTCAGGTGCAGCTGAAGGTAGACTTGAGTAATGTAAAATGAACTTAAGTAGATTAGGAAGAGTAACTGAAAAATCTTCAGGAAACTTCACACTTTTGTCCTTCCTATGAAAACATACAGGTAGATTAGTGCATTTCAAATGTCTTTGGCTATTTGTCTGAACACTGTAATTTGGTTTAGATTTTAAACAGCAGATATGAAAATTAAATCTGTAGAGGTCACTTCTATTTAACTACCATTCTGTACACCTAATTTTAAGCAAGAGAATCCTTATGCCTTTTTCCATAATATAACCTACACCTACATTGTGGAGGGGCAAATTAAGATAGCTGATTTTTTTTTTTCATGCTTCCAAAAATTAATTCTCCACATTAGGACACAGCCTGCTAGTAGCTGTATGCTTTCAGTTTCATTAGATAAACCTCATTAAGTTTCTTTCCTGACTTCAGAGAGGTAATAAATCACAATTTGAGGTTTTTAAAAAAAATATCTTTAGTTTTTTGCAATGCAACACTACTTAAACAGTACTTTAAGTTAACATGAATACAGTGATAAGCCAGTTATAGATCTCATCTTCATCCTCATGCCAATACCACTGAAGACTCCATTAACAAAGTAGAGGAAGAAAAAAGTTTACACTAAGTATTCTGAACCATACACTACACTACTTTCACTCAGCAAGAAGCATTCTAAAGCTGTCAGTATCTGCTACCAATACTGATGGCTTTAGAGCATAGTTACATTAACAACTAATACTTCAGAAACCGATGTCATTTTAGCAAGCAATAGCTTCTATTTTGTCATCCTACTATTTGGTGAAAACAAATAGAGGTTGGAAGATGGCTAAAACTGATTTAGTATATAACATGAGACAGAGCTTGACTTCACAATATCTCCTTGTAAAAAACTTGATTTTTCAAACAGACTTGATGCCAGTTTTCCTCTAGTAAACTTGTCTTAAGTTTTACTTGATGCATGGACTAGCCAAAATCTCTTGTCCAAGACTACTACTCCCTCAAAGGCATTTCTTCAAAAGCAGCTTCTCTCTCTCCCCCTGCCCCCCAAACTACAGCCTGCCCTTCCTACCACTAGAATACCATGCATACAATTCTGGAAGCTTAGACTCAGTAGTGTTGCAAGCAAAATTTGACTTACTGTACACAACAGGATGGGAACTAATTTTTCCATCACTACCTCAAAATGTTGAGGCCCAAACTTATAATGGATTACAGTAGATCTATTCCCCCTTCTGTCAGAATTGTCCACTTATTTGAAAGCTACTTATCTAGCATCTATCACCACCTACACCACTCAGACATCACTTAATTCAGTATGGCTTAATGGCGGATCAAGCAAACCATTGCTGGAGCATTTTATAACTGGTCCATGGACTACAGTGGCAGGCAGGTTACATGTCTATAATTCAAGACAGTATTAGATCTGTTTTCTAGTCATCGGAATCCTGCCTATAGTAAAGGGGCTACCTCATTTGTTGTACTCTAGCCCCTCAGTTGATCTGTTAAGGTTACTAAGAATCCCTAGACTTGTTTGAGGGGGCAAATGATGTTTCTCTGCTCTGGAACTTGCTTTTGCTCTTTGCTCACCCATTCTAGTTCAGAAAAACCCAACTTTAACAACCTTCAAGGTAAACTGTAGGGCTTAAATACATGCTTCCTCAGGAAATGGGGCTGAAGAGGTGACTCTTACGTGGGGGGGGGGGAGGGCAGTAGTGTTGACATTTAATTTGCAGGTGCAATTAAAAAAGCCTTAGTGTTCTACAAGCTGATAATATATCTTGCATCTAAAGGCAACTTTCATTCTGCTTAAACAATTCTGACAGAAGTATAAGCCTCCTAACTCAATGTTATCAAAGTAGTTGAAACCTAGTCCTTGGTCCTTCATTTTTAAAAATCTAAGATGCAAGAAAAAAAATCCTTTAGTTTCACTGTACTTAAGGCACACCCCTAGACATTTAGTTTACAATTTTTTTTGGAAACTGAATTTATACACTAGGCCATTGTATCCAAGACAGCAAATGGAGCTATTCCTAGAGGACAAGGCTTTTCTGATTCAATATTTCCAAAGGCTTAGTGCTTTACAAACACACAGCACTATAGCAAATCTAAACTCTGACTGAGAACTGCCTGCTAAATAAAGACATAATTGGTAATAAATTAAAATCCTCCTTCCAAAGCAGCAGAAGTTGTGTAGTTTGTGTCAAAGTTTCCTGTTGTAGAAACACCAATTTGACAACTTAGTTCCAGGGAAAACATTATAGTACACTTTATGATGCAATGTTCATTTCCCAAATCAATAAGTAGAGTATACAGGCTACCAGAAAACTTCCAACCCTTGTTTCTGAAGTGAGTATTCCTAGGGAAGAAAAATGAATCATTGCCTCTTCCATTCTGTGAGAGAGGTAAATATGCTCCTAAAGCTCAGGCTTAGTTTGAGACCCTGCTATGAAGTATAAGCCAGTATTCAATCTGAAAGACTGAACGCTAACAAAACAAAAACTTAACTGGTGAGTGAAATAGCAGAGACATACTGCCCATGGCACAGTAACAAATGGAGATTCTTTAAGTGCATCAGAATTACCCCTTTTCAGTGTGCATTGCTGCTCAGCTTAAACTATTTAAACTTACTGCTCAATTTGATACTTTTACATTTTTTCCCAACATTCACCCCTGTAGTGGTACTACAGCCAATCCAAGGAACACAGAGATGATGCTCCACCTCTAAGTTCCTGTAGTGCTATCCTATGCCTGACTTCTACACGAAAAACAGAACTTGAAGCTTAGCACAGGTAGGTACAGATAAACAGCTGGTCTGCAGCACTATTTCTGACTGGTTTCCCTGAAAGAGCCGACCTCAAGAAGCAACCTCAATAAGTTCAGTGAAAAGCTTGTAAAATCATAACCTATTATTATCTCATAATGAAGAACTTGATTTTGTGTGTGTGTTGAGCTCAGAATGGAAATGACCCAGCTGCCCCGTTTCCCGGAAACCCAATAGATACACGCTATTAAAGGAAAATGACAATTGAAAGAGCTGTTTTTATCCCTTCATTTCCCTCAGTGCCTCATTTTGTTTTTGAATGAAAGCATAAGTGCCTTCCCATTTAAATTCTTCTTGAAAGGAAACATTAAGCACCTTTCAGGGCTTAGAATAAAAGCACAGGTATGAATGAGCAGAACTTGGGCCACAGAAGCATACAATCCAAATCTAGGGAATCTGCCTGCATTTGAGGGTAGAGGACAGAATTTGGGCCTAAGTTTACAACAATCATATTTTCTCCTGGTTGAGCAGTGTGTCAAATTCTAAACAGGTAAATAAAAGGGAAGCTTTTTGAAAGCTGTTTTAATTTCCTTAACTCTAGAACAAGTCACAAGTAGCCAGCCCCTCCCCCCCTGTTAGATTTATGAAAGGGAACAAAATGCTAACCCAGCTTTTATAAAGGAAATGGTTGTGTAATGCCCTTCAACCATAAAACAATTGTGTAGTAATCCTTTTCTGGTGTATATTAAAGCAATATGTAGAGTGCCATAAGAAAAAGGGTTAAATGTCAGCAAGAATTAAGTTTTCCTTTATTTAGAGGGTAATGGAGGAGGAAGGGGTTGCTGCAGAAAATTTAGTTACTCTGATGTGTTAAGAAACCAGTTCAACAACAGTCATAAAATACTGACTCCTTACTTTATAATGGAGGAACCAGATTAAATGTCCCTCTAAAGAAAATCTGAGATTTTTCTTTTCTGCTTTGTAAGAATTTGAGTTTTAAGATCTAGGTGTCCAAAGCACTGACGACTGTGGTCAGAAGCCTGTGGTAGGGCAATATTAATGAAGAGGGTTTCTTTCTTTATTTAATTTTCTGCAGCCACAGACTTACAGAAGCTACCACTCAAACTTTCTATTTTAAAACAAAGTGTATGAAACATAGCAAGGCCCTATTCCACCATGTTAATGAGCAAGGAAAGCCTTCTGTTTAAGAGTAAATGCTATTGCACTTCAGCTGAAGGGAAAGGAAGATTCTCTCCTACTCTTGTCCTTGCCCTAAGCAGATTACTGGAATATGCAGTATTCAGTCCTGTATGTCATTTTAATAGAAAACCACACTTGCAAATGCTCAACAACAATCATAACCATACTGCGTTTTCCTTGGGTGGGTTTTTAAGTTGCAGGTACCCAACAAAATGGCACAGTTCGGTTCGAAACAGACCCAGTTTAAAGGGTTATATAGTAGGTTACAATTTTACACTGTTAATAAAAATGTTGAAGTAATTTGTGGTTTTTAGTATCTAAAGAAACATTTTTGAATGGAAAAAAAATATACACCTCCCCCACCCCCCCGCCCTCAAGCTTTTTCACCTTTAATATGGTGAAGATAAAATATCTCTTACTATAGAACAGTGATTTTTCTGAATAGAGGTAACTGGTTTTATACAAGTTTGCCTTAATTCAACTCTAAGTGAGGTAACAAAGGAAACATCCAGTCCAAAGTGTACTTTCCCCTTTATACTAGATCTCATACTATACAGTTTCCAGATAAAAAAAACTTGTTACCACCTACTGGAAATTAATGGGGAACTGTCATATTTCCACAATTCTAATCAGGAATATCTGTGCTTAAGACAAGTACTAAGCCTGGGGTACACTTTTATATATTAACCAGCAAAATCCTGTTTGTTTATTAGATACAAATCTGAGATTTATTGAGACAATGTTAAAGTTGTTGAGGAGAACTGGGCATGGGACTCGCTATCTTATGCTGCAGAACTGAGTCGGCAATGTGATGTGGCCGTTAAAAAAGCTAATGCGGTCTTGGGATGCATTAGGCGAGGTATTTCTAGTAGAGATAGGGAGGTGCTAGTCCCGTTATACAAGGCGTTGGTGAGACCTCATTTGGAGTACTGTGTGCAGTTTTGGTCTCCCATGTTTAAGAAGGATGAATTCAAACTGGAACGGGTACAAAGAAGGGCCACTAGAATGATCCGAGGAATGGAAAGCCTGTCGTATGAAAGGAGACTTGAGGAGCTCGGTTTGTTTTCCTTAACCAAAAGAAGGTTGAGAGGAGATATGATTGCTCTCTTTAAATATATCAGAGGGATAAATACCAGGGAGGGAGAGGAATTATTTCAGCTCAGTACTAATGTGGACACGAGAACAAATGGATATAAGTTGGCAGTCGGGAAGTTTCGGCTTGAAATTAGACGAAGGTTTCTAACCATCAGGGGAGTGAAATTCTGGAACAGCCTACCGAGGAAAACAGTGGGGGCGAAGGACCTCTCTGGCTTTAAGATTAAGCTTGATAAGTTTATGGAGGGAATGGTTTGATAGGATAACGTGATTTAGTCAATAGGTCAATAACTTGCCACCACTGGTAATTAGTACCGAGGGTCAATGTTGGGATATTGAAAATCTTTTTCCTGAGTGTCTGGCTTGAGTGTCTTGCCCACATACTCGGGGTTCAGCTGATCGCCATATTTGGGGTCGGGAAGGAATTTTCCTCCAGGGTAGATTGGCAGTGGCCCTGGAGGTTTTTCGCCTTCCTCCGCAGCATGGGGCAGGGGTCACTTGCTGGAGGATTATCTGCTACTTGAAGTCTTTAAAAAATCAGGATTTGGGGACTTCAACAGCTGAGTGAAGGGAGAGAATTATTTCAGGAGTGGGTGGGTCAGCTTTTGTGGCCCGCATCTTGCGGGAGGTCAGACTAGATGATCATAATGGTCCCTTCTGATCTTAAGTTCTATGATTCACTGGAGAGAGAAACAACTCGTATATTCAGGAACTCCAGCTGTGATCATAATCCTTCTGTCCAAATTCAGAGATTTCTTGAAAAGCACCAGCTGCACTCTTTTCTACAAAGTTCCTTTGTTTGCCAAATCAGTAACGGGCTTTACAGCATGTAATAGGCACACAGTGTGACCCATCAAATTGGATAAACTCGTGTTGATCACGCTGAGGAAGTATTGAGAGGGGAAGCCTGGCTGTGAGTGAATCAAAGTGAGATGGGTAAAAGCATTACATGCGGAATGCACCCAAAATGGACTATTCTGAAAGAAGAAAGATACAACACGGTAGCCCAGTCCTGGTATTGAATCAGTCAGCACAACATACCCTTCAGACCAGGAAATAAAAACAACAGAATTGGATGTTTCAAAGATGACTAACTGATAGGACTATTATACCTTATATAGGTCTGTGAAACAAAACAGTGAAAAACTCTTTGAATTCTATTTAGCTGCCTAATCCATGAAAGAATCAAACTGCAAAAACATTATCATGCTTAGATTTGGTGAATCAAGCAAAGTTCCCACTGAAGTTAATGGGAGTTTTGCTGAACTAAGGATAAAAGTCCCATTACTATAAAATACAGAAGCTAGAAGCTGCAGCTTTCCTTATTTAAAGACTCAGCAGTGAAGCACACAAAATTCACTGTTCTGAACACCAAGATCATGCAGGTTGATGACAAAGACATAGCTGTCCAAAAAAAATAAAAAGGCCAGTTTCCATGCCTAAATTAATCTCTAGAATCATGATGAGTATGATGGAGATAGAGCACAAAAACAATTCATTATGGCCGAAAATCTGCCATCTACCAAGACTCCTATCTACTTCAGTGAGTATTTTGTTCAATTAAGGACTGAGAATTTGACTCTTACTTAGCAAAGCTGCTTATGCTTTTTGGCTCTTGTTTAAGAGAAGAAATGTAGAGAAAACTGACATGAACTCTTAGCTCAAGAACTCTATATATCCTCTATGCAGCAATAAGGCCAATTAGCTAAGAGTAGGATGAATGTATGTTAGTCTCCCAATACAATACCTGAGAAAAACAATGAAGATAAGAAGACAAAACCAGGTCAGTACATCATACTGGTAGCTGACTCTGGATCAATCAGTAACACCATTAAACAGGTGACCAATATCTGAGGTTACCCAAAAGGACTAAAAGGCATACCTCCAAACTGGAGCAGAAAAGCTACAGAAAGAAAAGAATGAGATGAGGGTTGAAAAATACACTAGATTGTTTCCTGGCCGGAGAGGAAATGAGAAAATCTGGTCAGAATGGGATGCCCAATATTCCACTATTCACAGATCTAACTGTAGTACCTAATGCCTCACAAAGGTACTGCTATCACTTCTGTAAAATGGACACAACTGCCAACTCCAAATACCCTTCCAAATCATCTAAGGGTACGTCTATACTACCTGCCGGATCGGTGGGTAGTGTTCCATGTATCGGGGATCAATTTATTGCGTCTCGTCTGGTGTAGCCCAGGCCTAAATCTAAAACAACGCTTCCTGGGCTGCTTTAGTTGTTTATACATAGGGAAGAGGGAAGAGTATGTACTTATGATGACCTATTAAGCGCACTGCTGCCTCAAAAGATCCTCTCTATGAAATCCTGGAAAATACTCTAATTTATTGACGTACGGAACGTTCATACTACATTACATTGTTTGTTTACTTCATTTAATTTATGGCAGCTTCTGTTTATTCCACTTCAGGTAGGAAAAGCAACATGATCTTCTTTTACTAACGGTCCAAAAACCTGTGCCAAATGAAGTTCCTGTTCAAAGCTAAGCTATTCTTGAAAGAGTAAACAAGTAATGACATGGATAAGGTTCTTTTCCCCTACAAACGTCTCATGATAGACAAGTCACTTCTATACTCTTAGTCTTGTGTTTCTCAATTGCTAACTACATGAGCACACAAATTTAATACAGCTTGTCATGATTTGGCAAAAATATGGAATCTACACAGAGACAAAATTTACTCATATATAATAATGACCATTTATTACATCACAACATCGGTGTACATCACAAATGCTAAACTGTTGTTTATAGAAACACAGTGAGGGGAAAAAGTCACGTTTTACTAAACCATGAGCCTAAAAGATAAAGGACTGCTTAGATATTATGGTGATGGGCTCCAAAATAACCCTCTAAGATTGGTTTTTAAAAATACACACCAGATAATAGCATTAGGAAGAAAACAGAGCAGAGAGAAGAGAGGAAAGACAAGCAATTAAACAATGAGAAGGCGGGAGCAGGAAGGCAAACATAGCAGCAGATTAGTAAGACTAGATAAAAGAAAAATAAGACTCACACCTTATGACAGAGATTGCTATCACATGACAAAGCACATGGGCACGGGTTGGTTCAGTACCATTTAAGTCACGCAGGGCCGGCTCCAGACCCCAGCGCGCCAAGCGCGCGCTTGGGGCGGCATTTTGCCGGCAGGGCGGCAGGCGGCTCCGGCGGACCTTCCACAGTCATGCCTGCGGGAGGTCCACCGGATCAGCGGACCTCCCGCAGGCATGACTGCGGAGGGTTCGCTGGTCCCGCGGCTCGGGTGGACCTCCCGCAGGCATGACTGCGGAAGGTCTGCCGGAGCCACCTGCCGCCCTCCCAGCGCACCCTCCGCAGGCGCGTCTGCAACAGGTCCCCCGGAGCCGCGGGACCGGCAGCGCGCCCCCTGCGGCATGCCGCCCTGCTTGGGGCGGCCAAATTCGTAGAGCTGCCCCTGAAGTCACGAGTAAGTAAGTTCACTAAAAGTCTAAAAATCTACTTTTAAAATAATTGCACACAAAAAAACTACATTAAAAGAATATTAAGGTTGCAAACTCAAGCACCGTGCACCCTTAATTCAGTTCCTGTATGCATATTCATCAGGAGAGTTTTTAAGCACATGATCGCATACTAGTTTTGCCACAGGATCCCTGCCTCTTTTATAACTTGAGTTCACAGCTTGGACAAATATGTGCAGATTTTCGTGGAGACGACAAAAGGCAGATCCCTGACACTAAAACCACTCCCCATCAAATGTCAAGTCCCTGCTCCAAGCATTGGGGAGGGGAGGAGAAGGAAGGGGGGCACTAGAGCTGTTCTAAGAAAAGACTGACAGATTTTTTTAAAATATGGGCAATCTACGTATTTATCCCTAGCCCAGTCTTGGAAACAGCTAAACCATTTTAGCTGAAATTTTCAAAAAAATTCACCCCAACTTGCACAGCCAGCATGTAAAATTTTAGCCCAAATGGTTACAGTTTGGCAAAGTTAAAAGAAACTGAAAAAAAACTGAAAATGACTCTTAAAATGGGAGTCAGGCAAAATTTTACACAAGGCAATGTGGAATATTTGGTGCAAAAATAAATAAATTTAAAATAATCCAGAGAACACAATTTTCAATATGGCCCCAATATCATGGCAAGCCAGTTCTTAGGTCTAACAAGCTTGACAATATTCTTTTTAAAATCTACCTGAAGAAACGTTAACTTTACTCTCAACTCCAAGTGTGAACTTTATTTTTCTTAAAGAAAAATGTGCCTCTGGATATTGCTTTACAATAAGAAGAAAAATAGAAAAAGAACATGAAATACAATAGAAAAGCAATAAATCCTCTCTTGGGTCTTTGTCCTCCCAGACTCCAAACATATCAAAGTCCAAATGGCACATCTGTTTAAAATGTCTTTTTCTGTTATAGCCACTTAAACACAGGAGACCTGTTCAGAAACAAGTTTGTGAAACTATGCTGGGAAAGGAATGAACGAGTGTTTAATTGATTTGTCTTCAAAATCAACAGAAATAAAACTAATTTAATTGGCTTGTAATAAATCTCAGCCAATATACAAAAGTGGTTTCCCCCAAAGTGTTTCAGATATCAGGAAAAATATTAATACTGGTGATAAACTAATATGACCAAACAACCCCCCCCCCCAAAAATGTTCCTGAATATGCTCTGTACAGTACATATTTAGTTTTTGATCATGGAATGGAGTTTAAAGTACTTGCTTAGAAATCTACAGAAACAATGTCATATATTTTTGTGACACAGTGGCCACTTAAAATTTTTCCACAGTGCCCATTTCTACAGTATCTGAGCAGTGAAGCAGTACATTAAAGCTGCTTGCCGTTGTCGACAGTGGATTTCATACAGGAGTCCACTCATAGCCATAACAAATTATAGGAACATAAAGTTCTGGGTTTTTTCCCCCTGTTTGTTGAAACAGTCATTCAAATGGTAACAGAACCCCAACAGCACCCCCTTTATTTTCATACAATTCTGTATAATATGACATGAACTCAGAAGTTTAATAGGTTGATTGCTACAGTGAAAGACACCCCCCACACACACACACACTCTTCTAAGCAGAACTTTAAATTTGATTTTAATTTTGATTGCAATTAAAGGTATCTTTAGGATCTCTGCCTATACACAAATTGTTTAAAAAAAAAACCCACTAATCTACAGTGTACTCTGAAATTTACATATATATTTTTCTGAGCTTCTAAATTCAATAAAATTAGCGATTCCCAACTTTATTTCTGAAGATGAAAGAGAATAAAGTTTCCTAAAAGTGAAAGAAGGTTTACTATTTGTGATAACCCAAACTATAAATCCCTCCAAACCCAGAAGAGTTAAGAAGAAAACCTTGAAAAAAATGACCAAGCACATTTTCTTCATCTTGTTTCCTCAAAAACCATACAAAAGTGTGGCACTCTTTTTTCATAGAACCCAAGATTATTCTGTATATCATATTATATTATGCTAATACTTCCTGAAATGTTGTTTTCCTTGTTCATTTCCTGGTGGTTCTACAATTTGTTGGGGTGTTTGTTTTTGTTTTTTTGTCTATCTGGATAAATGAAACCACCATAGACTAGTATTTTTAGTCTTTTTTAGAAGCACTTCCTCTTATCAATATTTACATTTCCTAGTCTTCCTGGCATTTTGCTTTGGAAATTTTATCATCATTCTGCTATGGAGGTATTAATCTACTAAAGATTTATTTTTAAATCAAGAAGTACCACTCTTCATGCAGCGAAGATGTGTTGCATTTGAAGTTAGCTCTTCCCTTATGAAAGGTCAATGATTTGCTAATGAGTCAGACTGAAAAAAAAAGGTGCTTTGCAATACTAACATTTTCTGCGATGTAAGTTAGAGCAGTGCAGTGAGATTGTTCATTGCTACGGTAAAAGAGAAACAGAACCAGTAACATTAAAGATCCTGGTGACAGATGAAGTAATTGATATTTCCCCAAAACATTATTTAAAACTTTGAAAAAATATTGCACTTGTATCAAAGTGTTTTGTGAAATATTAAATGCAGTTTGCATGAGAAAATCTTTCACCAACCACTGATAGTTTACTCCGGAAATTATTACATGATGTAACTTGGTTTACATATGTGGTTTTCCCTTGACCTGTAGCACAGTGTTTGATGTATTCATAGGTTGAAATAAAACTTAGCTTTAACAAACACTGCAGAAAAACAATACAAGAATATGGTTAATATTTGCAAAATCTTGTTTCTCATTTGACTCATCATATGCAGACATGACAATCTCATATTAAAGACCAGTACAATTTCAAAACAGTTTTAACAATGGTTCCTTGCTGAAGGAGACTTTAACCAATGATGGTTCAGAAGGCTCTGTCTGGGTGAAATGAGAAGCCGTCAATTCCACCCAGACATTAAACTGTTACTATTTAGGAAGGTTCTATGCACTTTACAAACATATAAGAAACTTCCCCAAACAACTTACAATATAATCATTGACACCAAGGAGTAGGGTAAAAGAGTCACAGATTTTTTTAAGGCCAGAGGAAACCATTATGACCAGAGGATACAATGAGTTTCCCTTTAACTTCCAACTCCTTGACTTTTATTGCTTTTATTTTTAACTTTTGCCTATTAGCATTTTTAATATAAATTCAAGACAACTTTCTATTTTAATTTAGCTTTTAAATTCTTGCCTGTTTTTAACTTTATTTATTTTTTAAAATTATCTTATTAAGAGATTAAACTAATCCACACCATACGTCTTACTAGGAAAGAGCTTGACCCTTTGCCTCAGCCCAGGCCTATTTTAACTTTTTCTGATAGAAAACTGGCAAGAAGTCTTGCCTCTTACTTCAAGAGCCCATTGTGTGATCCTTTGACATCTCTCACAGTCTCTTTTTCAACCATGCCTCTTTTTCTGTCACTCTCTTCCCTCCAGTTCTCACTCACTAGTCAATTCTGACAATGCCAAAAGAACTGCTGCACAACCAAATGAGAAGGGAAATTATATAAGGAAATAAGGTAAATAATACATATTGCTGTTTACAAATAAATACTGACAAACTATAAAATAACAACACTTGGGCTATAATTTAATTCACTTTCAGAAAATCATCATTTGTCCGCATGTCTATTTTAGAAAGTGCATTGGTAATAATGATGAATACATGGTAATGAATTGCTGTTTGGCTTTCCTCTCCTCTTAGGCATGTAAACAGATTCATTTTTCAAACTCCAAGAAATGGAAAAAAAAAACTTTAAGAGAAAGAAATGACATTACCTGTTATAAGGAAAAAACAAAATGGTTGGGAGACGATCCGTCATAAATTCCCATGGAAGGTCATTTCGAGTGACATCAATTCTATTAAAAACAAAACAAAAATAAAAAATAAACTGATAAAGATGCAGCTGAACATTCCATCTATTACTTTTGCTTCTGAAATATCCATTTTGTGTTGTTGTTTATTTTGGAGGGGAATTAGAGGTCACAAGAGAAAACATGCCTAAATGTATTCTGACATAAGAAACATGGTGAAGACAAATTAGAAGAGTTACACATAATACTCAAGACAACTAATCCCAGTTTAGCAAATTGTCATAACATAGATCTCTAGCTGATATTTTCCTGCCAGAAAATGAAATTAGTATAAATATTCACAATTTTCTTATTCAGTAAATGAATTAAACCTGGACTAATCATTGCCACTTACTGTGTGTACTGGGAAGAACTCTTGTTTTGAGATATGCTGATCCGACAACCATTGGCTGCCGTTTCAATCATTTATATCAGCGGTTCTCAAATTATGGGGCAGGCCTCCCAAGTGAGGCGTGGGAATGTATCAAAGGAGGCGCGAGCTGTGTGCTTTTTGGGAGGGGGGAGGGGGGGAGAGGAGAGAGCTCTGACTGTCAGCCCTGCAGAAGGGCTGTGCACACCTGGGAGGTGGGGATAAAGGAGATAGCTGGAGCCCCGACACCCAGGCTCACACTCTTCCCCCACACCCTCGACCCCAATCCGTCACCTGAAGGCAGTGGGGCTCTGGCTGTTAGCCCACGGTGGCAGCAGTAGCGCAGAAGTAAGTGTGGCAATGGAGTGATAAATCTGCTGTGAAAAGTGATATTGACAAATATTTTTCACATGGCCTCTATTACTTCTGTGCTGCTGCTGGCACAGCGCTGCTTTCAGAGCTGGGTGCCCAGCCAGCAGCCACTGCTCTCCACTCTGCCTCTGCCTTCAGAGCTGGGTGGCAGTATATGTACTTTTGGGGGGGATGGTGTGTAAACGACTACAGGAACAAACAAGGGGGGCCAATCAAATACGTCTGAGAACCCCTGATTTATACAATGTACGTGGAAAGAAAGCCATCATTAGAAATTTTGTTTAGCAACTGTGTAGGATGTATGGTGTCAGCTACATGTTGTCTTGGGAAAAATATGGAAAGACATTTGGTAAATTAATAACACAGCAATTAATTAAAAAAACCCTTTATCTTGATTCCCAGAAAACCAGATTTCTCATTATAAACAATAATATGAGAGAGAGATTTTCAGACCTCAGAATAGGAAACACCTCATATGGCTCATCACAGCAAGCATCCATTCAGCTGTATGCTTATACACAGCTATTTATCACTTATTCCAGGACACCACAAGTTTAGTGTGCTCTGGACAATATTGAGACTTTTGAGTTTCATCCATTATAATAGGAGAGCACCATCTTACAGATGGGTACAGATTGTCAATAATCTATAGCTGTTTATTATTACAGTAGGTTGACTTTAAATTAGCAGTGCTGTTTTTTTAAGTCTTAACTGTGTTGGCCCTGGCTACACTGCAGACTTACTCGTTGAGCTTTGGGGAGTTTCTGTACCGTTTTAACTATAATGGTTTAGAAACTGATATTGTTGAAGTAGTACAAAAAATGCATGTAGATTAGCCTTTTCACTGACTGATGGGAAGCTTAAATAGCAGGAGGCATGAGACTGTTTTTGTGGCAGTGGGCCCTACAACATGGAACTTGCTCCCCAATGAAATCTGTCCAATCCCTTTATTTGCCTTTCTAAACCCCCCCCCCAATTTGTTTTTGTGTGCTTGCACTGTAATAACAGTGGTATATTATGTTTGTATTATGTTGTACCTCCTCTTAAACCAGGAGGTGGATTCTGTTACAGTTAATCAGAACCATCTGATTCCTGTGTAGGAAAGGAAAAGAATATGGAGAGTAGCCAAAGTAACCACTCCACTACCTCTGGGAATGAGAGAGAAGATGGGAACAGAAACAGAATAGGCCCTGTAATAAAACTGAAATTCAGCAATCAAACCTCAAGGGAAGCTGGTGCCAAGACAGAGTGAAATTTTGAATTTACTTAGAAAAGCAGGTTTTAGGATTGTTTTAACAACTCATTAAAATAAGATTAATTAAATTAAATTAAAGGATTTTTTTCTAATACTGTATTCATTTTATAGTTACTTAAAAAAAAACTATATAGCTAGCTGGTTGTCAGACCATTGAAGACATTCTTGCTCCACTATTAGCCTAAGCTATGTATGGTGCAACAGGTTAAATATTATCAGTAAGAGGGAATGGCAAAACTTGGATGAAGTATTGTATAGATCAGTGGTTCTCAATCTATGGGGCAGGCCTTCCAAGGGAGGCAAAGGAATGTGTCGAGGGAGGCATGAGGTGCACGCCATTTTTTTTTTTTTTTTTAAAGAGGTCTGGCTGTCAGCCCCAAGTGGCTGGGGCTCACACAGAAGGGCCACGCACACCTGGAAGGCAGAAATAAAGGGGGCAGCTGGAGCTCAAATATCATTTTTCACATTGCCACTGTGCTGCTGCTGGCGTGGTGCTGCCTTCAAAGCTGGGTGCCCAGCCAGCAGCCGTTGCTCTCTACTCTGCCTTCAGAGCTGGGTGGCAGTATATATACTCGTGGGAGGGGAGTGTGTGTAAAGAACTACAGGCACAAAGAAGGGGGGCCCAATCAAATAAGTTTGCGAACCCCTGATTTAGATTACTCATTGAGAGTGTGATTTGTCCCAGCATAAATGATAGGTTCCCACTTAAAGTCTTAAAAATTGGGCTTATGTGATAAATAGGCCTCAGGTTGGCCCTTGGTCAAAGTGAATTTCAGCCAGAGTGAAATGGCAAAAGATGCAACTCAAGAAGAGTTTGCAAGTGCTGATGTAAAAGACATGGCAGTAAGGGAATGCCAAGGTGGCACTGTTAAACACTCAAAAGTCTTGCTCCTTGCACAATATAGCCTTGGATTCATAATCCCAAATTATTTCTCAAATAATAGAATATAATATTGCACATGGTTTTGCTACGGCTTTTGGAGGAGTGGTGTGAAAAAGTTTGCACTCTTGCCGCCCATGATTTACCAGGTTCTGTGTTTTGCTGTCTATCAGTTCTGAGGATTTCAATCTACCACAAACTGTGTACTAGATAAAAAAAATCACTTTATTTAAACGTGGAAAAAACTCTAGCAGGACAGCAATCCAACCACCACCCTGTGCTAAACCTTTTAGCATAATAGTCACTACTTACATGAAAACAAAATGTACGTACAAAGGAGAGAGAAAGCATCTACCCGAAGTACAGTATACATTTGTTCTTTCTCTTTACATATATTTTTCCTCTGAGCTGATGAGCTCACTCAACTCAATTTTGAGTAAACAGACTAAATTGGAATCTAATAGTAATATTCTAAACTTATTATGTAATGTTATAATGCACTGCTTATAACAAATTCATGGGACTTGAATCTAATTTGACAGACATGCAATCTTAATTTAAAATTAAACATGAATTAGTAGAAATTAACGGCACTATGTCAACTTTACAAGCTAAAAAATATCCATATATGCATGTCTGGAAGTCTAAGTAGTCACAACAATATAGTTAAAAATACTGTGGAAAATGAGGATAGATTCTTTTACCTCGCCACAGTGAAGTTATTTGGAGGCAGAAGGCGTGCTAGTTGGATAAAGATGTGATTAAGAGAAGCACAGAATCCACACCATTGCGCATAATAGAGCAGCAAGACATCCTGGGGGGGAGGGGGAGAAATTCAGTTAGCAACTGGGGTTTGTTTACATAAAGCAGAAATAGTCATCACTGGGTTAAACAAAACATTTGAGCTATTTAACAACAAAAGAAAATGTAACCTCATCTTTCTACACCCCCTGTCAACCAAGCAATGGACCCAACTCATTGGTGCTCCTGAAGCAAAAAGAAAGAAGAAAACTGTTGCAGGGCTCATAGAGAAATTTTCTCAACATGAGGGGTATCCTCAGCAAGTGCAAGGTTGAGATAATGGCTCGGTGCCACACCCAGCAGGAATCCCTGATGCAGGGGGCATGTCGATAGCATAGCCTGGGAAAAAGAGATATGGCCATAACATTCTGAGGCCTGGGTTGTCACTGGCAGCCAGGTGCAAGCCTACTGGGCTCCGACCTCTGTTGGGAGCTCAACCAGCCCATGATGGCCCCACCATCAGGGAGATACAAAGGTGGCATAAAACCATCTTTAATCCCTCATCATTCTCTGCACCAAGATCATCTATAGCACTGAGGTGAATTGGGCCCAATGACTAAAATGGAATGAGCAATCTGACTCGTGGATGGCACTGACAACATAGCCACTCTATACTGTTATACTGATGCACCAACAAAACATATGTGGCTCTGTGCTCACTTAATGTCATCTAGCAGTCATCCATAAATCATCCTTCTCTAATGTTCAAAACCAGAAAAATGACCAAACAGGATTACTTGGTTTCCACTAAATGCAAACAGAGTATCAAAGTATCTTATAGTTCTCATGATTGTTCTTTCATAGTTTCAAACAATTTAAGGCCAGAAGGGACCATTAGATCACCTAGTCTGACCTCCTATATATCACAGGATATTAAATTTCACTCCGATACTTCTGTGCTGAACTCAAAGACTTTAGTTACACTAAAGTTCTTCAATCTTCAGGAAACTAAACCATGCACCACAGGCAGAGAACAAGAGAGTCAAGGTGTCCCCAATATCCAAGCCCTGAGCAATGGAAGGGAACTGATTATGCCCAGATGACTCCAGCAGGTGAACCAGTACCATGCTGGAGCAGAAGGCGAAAACCACCAAGGTTCCAGCTAATGTGGCCTATGGGAAATTTCCTTCCAAATCCCGAATCTGGCAATTAATATGACCTGAGCATGTGAGCAAGATTCACCAGCCAGGCATAATCTGGTCCACCCCACGTCCACTGTCTTGTCCCCTACTGTGGGGAATCTCTGCTGCTTCAGATGAAGAAAATCTCCCTCCTTGCCAATGAATACATCATGCAGAGGGGAAAAAAATCCTTCTTGACTGCTGCAGGCAATTGGCTGAAGCCCTGAAGCATGAGATTTGATTATAATCATTATTTTAATTCAGAGCTGCAAGTATTATGAACATGTTGAGGGAAATGTAGGCAGTCCTGTTAACCCCAAGGCCCATGAAGGAAGAGATGGACCAGTTTTCTCAAATTCACAGATACTCAGATTCCAAGACCAGCCTTTAATTCCCACTTAACTAATGGTCATTGCACACTTTAAATAGAAAATCTCTGGGGAACTCTAGAAAACTAAGCAATTTCCCTGCAGCTAGCACACTAGGCACTGGGGACACTGGAAACTGAATATTGCACATGCATTCATTCTCTGCTATCCTAGTAGCCAAATAATATTAGTCCAAATTCAGTCACACATTTAAAGAATCAAATTATATAAAGTACTTTAGGCACCCTTCAAAATTACACTGTATATCAAAAAATTTCACATCATGAAATCAAAAAGCTTTTTACTATGGATTTTTGTGATGTATGCTTTTAAAGTACTACTTTTTGTTCGGATTTTTGTTTCTTTGTTTTACAACCTTCAATTTTCTCTGTTATAGTTACTTCCCAATCACTTTTATTCACTATTTTGTACCTTAGTTCCAGTAAGACAGCAAGTGGCTCCCTCTGCAACCAGAACAATCTCTACAGCCTTAACTGGTTCATAAAAGCAATGTTCATCATACATATCTCCAATTCCATTCAAGACTGAGTAGGCTTGGGACCTGTTCTTGACCTTGGGTCTCAAACTCTACTTAATTGGTTAAGAATTGCCACCATGAAAACAAGGGCAAAGCAGGACTTCTCCATCCCCACAATTATATATGTAATTCAACCACATTTAGCAAATAAGAATACAAAAGGCTAAACCACAGCTATGGCAAATACACACAGCACAGGAAGGCAGAGGGTGGGTGTCTTCAGGGAGCTGGTTTGGCTAATTTTCTGGCTGCTTTGTGCCATCAGAGTGGTCTCCTAAATTTAAATGACTGTGAAGTACAACTTTCATGGAGTGCCCTTGTTTAAAATTATGTACACAATTAGTGTTACTGCATGGATGGGAGAGGAGGAGACCCTTTAGTTTTAAACAATGAAAATTCAGAAGAATGAACTCTGTGATCCTATTCTTCAAAATGTGATTAATCCCTCGATGTAATTGAAGTTATGAGCTGTACCTTTTCACTCAAAACCACCACATCACGAAAGGTATTAGTAGTCACTTCGGTGATTACGTGCAGTGCAGGAAAATGAACTGAAGAGTCGCCAACAAGATGCCTTTTCAAGGGACTGTAGAGAATGCTGAAGTTTTGAATGAAGTTCTCTAAAATGAAAGACAGACATTGAGAAGGTTATTCCAGCTTCATTGTATCTGTAATATCTAGGCTGCCTGCTTTTACTTTGGCTTGCGGAAGACAAACTGACTTACGGCATAAAAGAAAAATACAAGTCTAGTTTACAAGCCCTAAATATAATTTCTGTAGTTTTACCTCAGTTTCTGAATAACCATCATTCACATGGCAACAGAAGGCAGAAAACTGCCTTGGGTTATCTTTTGTCTTGACTACGACAACCTTCTCTTCACTGGTGTCGTTGCTTTTTACCTTGCTCTTAACTCTAGTTGAGGGGTTCTCAACCTTTTTCTTGTTGAAGCCCCCCTCGACATGCTATAAAAACTCCAGAGCCCAGCAGGACTCAGGGCTCTGGGCCAGGGAGGGGGGACCCTTGGGCATAGGCATAGTTTGACTTTGTTGTTGTTGTTATTGTTGTTTTGGGGGGGGGAGGCTGGCAGGGCTCAGGCCAGCTCTACACAGCGGGGTCCAGGGAGAGAGTGCCACCTCCACTCCAACTCTCCTCAGCAGACCACCCGCCCGTCTGGGTTGTGGGGAGCCACAACCAAAAAATGTAACTCAAGGGTGGGACTCAGCTCAAAAAGTTTGAAGACCACTCAGGGTACAGGCAGGGGGTAACTAAGGGCTGTATGTGGGCAGAGGGTAGCTTAGGGTGTAGGCAGGGGCTGTGTGCAGGCAGAGGATAGCTTAGGGTGTAGGCAGGGAGTAGCTAGGGGCTGTGTGCGTGCAGGGGGGTAGCTCAGGTTGCAGGGAGAAGGATAGCTAGGGGCTGTGTGCCAGGAAGGCTCCCCTGCGGTGGCTGCTCCCTGAGGACTCTGTAGGCCCCAGAGTCGGGTCCTCCCACTCAGCTTTTACCAGCTGCGTGAGCAGTCAAAGGGGGTTGGGAGCTGAGGAGGAGCAGCAGCCGCAACCCTGGGCACCAGCAGCAGACGAGGGAAAGCCACAGCTGCCCACTCCATGGTGCCACCAACCAGAGGAGCAGCTGCCCTGCACTGCCTAGCTCTGGCTTCCCACCAATCTGGCCAAAGAGCTAAGCCTGAGGTGGGCTGGAGGAGAGGAGAAGGTAGGGCGTGGAGCTGCCCCTGGACTGCCTACTCTGGTTAAGGCACGGCAGTTTGGGGGGGGGGCAACACCCTTGTGCCCCCCCAACTCTGCCCATGGACTCAGGGCTTCAGTCCTGCACAGCTCCCAGCTTCAGGCAGGGGGAAGGGGGGCACCGGGGCTCCTGGCTTCAGCCCCGCGCCACTCCCAGCAGGGGATGTACCACCGGCTTCAGCCCCGCGC
Organism: Mauremys mutica; assembly: GCF_020497125.1. NCBI lineage: Eukaryota > Metazoa > Chordata > Testudines > Geoemydidae > Mauremys > Mauremys mutica. Next base: position 64,288,322 of record NC_059082.1, read on the forward strand.
CACTCCCGGCCTTGGGGGCGGGGGGGAAACTGCCCTCCCACTCTCCTTTGCTCTGCCCAAGTCCCTCTTCTAATTGCTTCTTTTATATCCTTCCCCCCAGTCATCTTTCATGCCTATGTGCTTGAAACAGTCTCCTCTCTTTTGTGTGTCAAATGACCACATTCCCCCTCAGACAACTCTCTTTCCATAAAATTCACTTCTTCTCAGACAACTTTGAACAATAACCCACCAAAGATAGAGATTAAAATAAAACACCACTCATCTGCACTGCCTTGAGACTTCATCATTTTCTATTACGTGCTACAATGTCAAAATTGTATTTTTCCTGTTCAATTTAGATCCACGTCATAATTCTGCTATGTACTTTATGATGCCAAATACATCCAAGAACTGAGACTCGCATTATACAATGCCAGATGATACTCAAATAATAATTTAGTCATTTGGAAATTTTCTATACTGAGAACACCAGCATGAAAACTAAACAAAATCAGGATTAAATTAATGACCAAAGTGAACAGGGAAAGCAAATTATAGGTACCTGAACAGATGCATTTGCATATAATAGTAAATTCAACCTTATTTTTTAAATTTTAACTCAACATTCATGAAAATCAAGACCAAACCAAAGCTCCATGTTTTTTTTTGAGCAACTAGATTTTGAAAGACTATGGGATGTTTTTAGCTGTGGTATACTTAAGAAACAAAGCAAAGAATCCTGTGGCACCTTATAGACTAACAGACGTTTTGCAGCATGAGCTTTCGTGGGTGAATACCCACTTCTTCGGATGCAAGACTTGCATCCGAAGAAGTGGGTATTCACCCATGAAAGCTCATGCTGCAAAAGTCTGTTAGTCTATAAGGTGCCACAGGATTCTTTGCTGCTTTTACAGAACCAGACTAACACGGCTACCCCTCTGATACTTAAGAAACAAAAAAGATGAGGTCTGTCTTTTAACTGTATTAAGTGTTCATGATATTTTTTTTTAGAAACAATCTGTAAAGTTTCTCATTGGGCCAACAGTTAGAAGCTAATTACAGTAATAGATCTAACTGCAAGAATATCTGTGTTTAAAAATAGCTACTCTACTTAAGGAGTATGGGAGGAATATGGGAGTTGGATTGTTGTTTTTTTTAAATATCTTAATCACTGAGGTATTTGCTTAAGTTATTTTTCAATTTCTGCTGCAAAATGTGACTGTGCAACTGGCCATGGGCAATAAATGACGCAAGAACAATGTAAATACACCTATCTGAGCAACTTATTTTAATACTCAATTATGAACACACATGAATTTGCCTCTCTTCCCATTCACCACTGCCTACATTACAAGGCTGATTTTTATATGAATTTGCCTCTTCCCTTTCAACACTGCCTGAATTAAAGGCATGATTTTCAAAACTGTATGCTTTCAATTTCATGCCCAAAAGGTGCACTTAATTTTTGCAAGAAATTAACAAGACTGGTGTGCAAGGTGGTTATTTTAATGTGTAAAAGGCTAGTTATATATCTTGTGTGTGCCATTCAAATAACTAGACATGCAGGTTAGGAATGTAATTCACGTGCTCTTCGGAGCAAATGACTGCACACATGTAATAAGCGTGTAAAAGTCTGGAAAAAGTATCTAATGGCACAAAAAAAAACAAATTACTAAGTTAATTTAGAAATGATTTCAAATACAGTTAGAAAAACAAAGGTAACACAATGTGACTAAATACACCTCATATCTCTGTGTTGTTTCTCTAGTTCTTTTTTTAACCCAATTTTTCTTTTGGCCATCACAAGATTCTACCGCAATGAGTTCCATGGCTAACTGTGGGTTGTGTGAAAAAGTACTTCCTCTTGTTTGTATTAAACCTGCTGCCTATTCATTTCATTGGGTGACCCCTGGTTTTTGTATTGTGGGAAAGAGTAAATGACACCTCTCTATTCATTTTTCCCCACACCATTCATGATTTTATAAACCTCAATCATATCTCCCCTTAATTGTCTCTTTTCTAAGCTGAACATCCCTTATCTTTTTAGACTCTCCTTGGATGGAAGCCATTCCATATTCCTAATCATCTCTGTTGTCCTTCTCTGAACCTTTTCCAGTTCCACTATATCCTTTCTGAGATGGACTACCAGAACTGGACACAGCATGTGCACCATGGATTTATACAGTGCCATTATATTTTCTGTCTTATTTTCTTATACCTGTCCTAATAGCTACTAACACTCTGTTAGCCTTTTTGACTGCTGCTGCACACTGAGCTGAAGTTTTCAGAAATCTGTCCATGACGACTCTGAGATCTCTTTCTTCAATGGTAACAGCTAATATAGAGCCCATCATTATATACATGTAGTTGAGATTATTTTTTACTATGTGCACTTCTTTGCACTTACCAACGTTTCATTTCATTCATCAATTTCATCTACCAGTTTGTTCCCCAGTCACCCAATTTTGTGAGATCCCTCTGGAACTCTTCACAGCCAGCACAAAGTGCAATCGTAAATACTTCTGTATCATCTGCAAACTTTGCTACTTCACTGTTCACTCCCTTTTCCAGATAATGAATATGTTGAACAGCACAGGTTCCAGCACAGATCTTTGGGAGACCCCTCTACTTACCTCTTTCCATTGTGAAAACTGACCATTTATTCCTACCCTTTGTTTCCTATCTTTTAACCAGTTACCAGTTCATGAGAGGATCTTCCCTGTTATCCCATGACTAATTTCCTTAAGAACTTTTGGTGAGGAACCCTGTCAAAGACTCTGAAAATACAAGCACTGCATATTGACCGAATCACCCGTATCCACATGCTTGTTGACACCCTCAAATAATTCTAATAGATTGGTATGGCATGACTTCCCTTACAAAAGCAGTGTTGATTCTTCTTCAACAAATCATGTTTATCTATGTGTCTGATCATTCTGTTCTTTACTATAGTTTCCACCAATTTGCCCAGGACTGAATTTAGGCTCACTGGCTCCTAATTGCAAGGCTCGTCTCTGGAGCCTTTTTAAAAGCTACATTACAGTCACCTTCCAGTCATCTGGTACAGTGGCTTGTTTCAGTGACAGGTTACATACTACAGTTAGTAGTTCTGCAATTTCATATCCGAGTTCCTTCAGAACTCTTGAGTGAATACCATCTGGTCCTGGGGACTTATTATGGCTTAATTTATCAATTTGTTCTAAAACCTCTTGTATGATAGTATTTCAGGTTTGTAGCCAAAAGGAATAGCTCTGCAGTGGATATCTCCCCCACATCCTCTACAGTGAAGACCAATGTAAAGAATTTGTTTAGCTTCTCTCAGTGGCCTTGTTTTCCCTGGGTGCTCCTTTAACACTTTGGTCTTCTAGTGGCCCACTTCCTGTTTGTCAGGCTTCCTGCTTCTGACATACTTAACAAAATTCTTACTGTTAGTGTTTGCATCTTTTAGCAAGTTGCTTCTCAAATTCTTTGTTGGCCTGCCTTATTATACTTTTACACTTAACCTGCCAGAGTTTGTTTCCTTCCTATTACCTTCACTAGGTTCTGACTTTCAAATTTTAAAAGATGCCCTTTTGCCTCTAAACGGCTTCCATTTACTCTTCTGTTTAGCCATGGTGGCATTTTTTTGGTCCTCTTATTGTCTTTTCTGATTCAGGGTATACATTTAGTCTGATCTTCTACTATGGTGATTTTAAATAGCCCCCATGCTGCTTGCAGGCATTTAACCTTGTGACAGCTCCTTTTAATTTCACACTAACAAGCATCCTCGTTTTTGGGTAATTCCCCTTTTACAGGTTTCAGAGTAGCAGCCGTGTTAGTCTCTATCCGCAAAAAGAACAGGAGTACTTGTGGCACCTTAGAGACTAACAAATTTATTTGAGCATAAGCTTTCATGGGCTACACCCCACTTCATCGGATGCATAGATTGGAACATATAGTGAGGATATATATATACACGTACAGAGAACATGAAAAGGTGGAAGTTGTCCTACCAACTCTAAGAGGCTAAATTAGGACAACTCCCACCTTTTCATCTTCTCTGTATGTGTATATATCTCCCCTCACTATATGTTCCATTCCATGCATCCAATGAAGTGGGCTATAGCCCTCAAAAGCTTATGCTCAAATAAATTTGTTAGTCTCTAAGGTGCCACAAGTACCCCTTTTACCATGATGGGTTTATATTAGGGCTGTCGATTAATCGCAGTTAACTCATGCGATTAACTCAAAAAAATTAACTGCGATTAAAAAAGTTAATTGCGATTAATCACACTGTTAATAGAATACCAATTGAAAAGTTTTACATTGTTTTATTTTTGAATGTGGGGGGTTTTTGTACATAATTCTACATTTGAAAGTTCAACTTTCATGATAAAGAGATTGCACTATAGTACTGATATGAGGTGAACTGAAATATACTATTTCTTTTGTTTTTTATAGTGCAAATATTTGTAATAAAAAATAAATATAAAGTGAGCACTATACACTGTGTATTCGGTGTTGTAATTGAAATCAATATATTTGAAAAATATAGAAAACATCCAAAAATATTTAAATAAATAGTATTCTATTATTAACAGTGCAATTAATCACATCTTAAAGTCATAAAGTCATCTTAATAATTTTCTCTAAGGCATCAGCAGTTATTTGAGCTATGGCACACTTCTTTAAATCTGCTGGCAATCTGGTTTCGTGGATTGATCATTTAGGGAAATTCCTATAGTTTGATGGCATACCTATTGATAACCCATTGACAAATACTATGAGGTTGAGGTTGGCAAAATTTCCACTTGAACTGAGTAAGTTATTCCTGGATTGTGAAATTATTCATTCTTTCATCATACCCTAGAACAACCCTTTACTGTTCGATTAATTATTAAGCAGATGAAGATCCAGAATGCTTTCCATAGGCTCACTTTATAAATTGACCTGCTTTTGTCAATAACATGTTTTTCAAAGTTGTTATTCTTTGCCAAGTCCATCCTATCTTCATTTAATGTAGTCACTTAATTTAAATTTTGAATACAAGTTTGCTGCATATCGTACCTAGAGTTGATTTTATAAGTGTTTGATTCTGATCCAAGATATAGTGTGCCTCTTCCTTCAGATCAACAATGGCAGCAAATTCCTTCACATGAGTAGATCTTGATGCTCCGAGTCTCTCCGCATACATCCAAAACAAATTTGAATCCAGTAGATAGAAATTCAAGGTCTTGTTGGTCCTGCAGCTCAGGCCAGTAATGTGAGTGCCATTAACACAAAGATCAGAAGTAAAACAATTCCTATCCTCAATGTGAGGAATAGAATGATGGGTATCATCCTTACCTTTCTTCCCATTGGAAGAAAATGCTACTTTAGGGGTCTGAAATATGGTCTTTTCAGAACTAATTAAATTTATCAGACCCCTATTTACTGTCCTGCAACATGCAGTGTAGTAGCTAAAAGGACTATAGAAACTTAGGAAATTGCTGCATTCTATGGTATTTGATACAAATTGGAAAAAGGTATGTTCCTTGAGGTAGAAAGAGTCCAAAGCTGCTTCTATCTCTAAAAAGTTACACTGTGGTACATTGACTTTACTTGGTTTGACCCCAACGGTCTGGTTGATACAAAGCTCACAGACATTGTGAGTCCTAGAGATCGAGTGCCACTGAGGGAGCACCACCGTGTTGCAGCATGGGTACTTTGTTATGGAGTATGTGTCTGCAACTTGTGTTCGCGCATGTGGTACAATGGACTCAAAATCTGGTGAATTTGCATCTCTCAAGTGCTGAAGAACAGGTTCAGCTGCCTGGCTTTTATTACAGTTGTTGTATTCCAAGGCCACTTTGGTAATCTATAGAAAAAACAAATTACACAGAAACATGATCTGTTATGTATCATTCATGTATCAACACAGACAATATTTGTCCCAATTTTTTTGAAATACATAAAATATATTTAGTTTTAGATCTACAATCCTGGAATTTTAGACACAGGGCCAACTCTTACCCTTCAATTTTAGTTTCTTACCAAAAGCCATAGGATGCACTGTTGCTTTATTATGAATTTAAATTTAAAAAAAAATCTCAAATATAGTATGTGCTTAAGAATAGTGATGAGTGACAACGAGCCACACTAAAAAGATCTTCCATTTATACAGTCAGCTCAAAACCCTCTATCATATTTGTTAGGCTTTAATAACATTCTACTGAGATGCAAAATCCTCTTATTTGACCAGGGGCGGCTCTAGACATTTTGCCACCCCAAGCACGGCGGCATGCCGCGGGGGGCGCTCTGCCGGTCGCCGAGCCCACGGCTCCAGTGAACCTCCCGCAGGCGTGCCTGCGGAGGGTCCACCAGAGCCGCGGGACCAGCGGACCCTCCGCAGGCATGCTGCCGAGGGCTGCCTGTCTGCCGCCCTCCCGGCAACCGGCAGAGTGCCCCCCCGCGGCATGCCGCCCCAAGCACGTACTTGGCGTGCGGGGGACTGGAGACGCCCCTATATTTGACACATTAAAGAAAATGAAAAATAAATTAAAGCAAAATATATAATGCTCAAGACATCCTTAACATCTAATTGTGAACATAACAAGAGTCATCCAGTCAAATCAACTACTGATATAAGGATAAATCTTCCTGTCCTTCTGTGGGCAGAACTCCCATTTATTTCAATAGTAACATTATCTGCTGCTGACTTCAACAGAAATTTTGCTTGAATGACAGACTTCTGGATTTGGTCACTAAACCAGGTCCTCATTTCACTGAAGATATCAATATTGCCACTTAATTGAAAACATATGGGCATGAAAGGTTCTCTCCTTCACAAACAGTATTCTAAGTTTATACTAAAGTCAGGGTTTCCATTTCTGCAGAATTAGTGGAGATTTATTTTTGGTTTGGGGGGGGGGTATTTGTTATTTTTATACTTTTTTCAGAGTTTGAGATACTCATTATGATACTAAAATTCCCTATTATGAAAATTCTTGTGTCCTAGTAGGAATTTATTTTACCGCCATTAAGAATATGCACAGCAGCCAGGCCTCATTTACAGTAGTTATTGGAGCGTTTTCACCTACTCTTTTTGTCTTTCCTATAATCCAGCACATTCTGAAAATAACTGCAAATTAGAATATTCTTAAATTTCTAATGAGTTTATTGTAGCAGAACAGATAGGATGGAGAAATGAAATGAACAGCAAAAAGAGACAATGTGATTACTTTTCCCCCCTCTCTCCCCCGCAGCATTGCGTTAAACAGTTAAAAATACATGTACATTTTCCTACTAGTACTTTTCCACATAAGCAATCCTTGCAGTTGTCACAGGGATGTTGTGAGATTATGACCATGAGAGAAGTCGTGTCACATGATCATCTCTCAGCTGTGGTCCACAATGACAACTTCTGTGATAGGTTTTTTGTTTTTGTTTTTTAAAGAAACCATTGGCATAGCCTTTTCTATTTATATACTTAATAGTTCCTGAAAATGTCAGATTCGATTCTATAAAGGCTCATTCCTTAATGTTGTAACCTATTCTAAAAAATGTGAACAGATGTTGGGAGGATGCCTGAATTATTTTTTTTTAATAAACTGAAAAAACATATTTGCATTACAAAATCTTATTTCAGTCAGCTCTAATCAGAGAAATTTGTAGTTTTTTGAGCACTGTTAACATACAATGAATTGACAGCTTCACACTGTGTGAATGCCTTACAGGCAAATGGTTTCAGAGCCAAATGAAATTCACAAAGGCTGCTGGCTGCAGTAACCATTTCTCCTTGTGGTAAACAAGTTGCATAATATACTGTAGCTTCTTATGCCCACTTTAACACACTGTCATGCTACAGTACCTAGGAGACCCTGTATCTGATTTAATGCTTTGATATACATAAATATTTCTCTTAACTAGGATAAATCAGAAACTGGGTATTCACATGGTGTACTGATTTTACTTTATCAAAATATATGATGGTTAATATTATAGAGTATATTATCTGTGCCGAAAAATGTCTGAATTAAGCCTGCTTTACACTGAGCACAGTTTGCTATAGGAATCGCTCCAGTTCCCTTCCAATTTTCTTCGTCAGTCTCTGCAAATGATTTTGTACGCAAAGTAACTGCTATGTGCCATAAGCAATAAGGAAAATATGAAAATCACTGACATCATTAGAGACAAACTAGTAACAGATGCCACAAAAGCTAATTAGTTGTAAAATAAGGCCTTTTGTGACCTGATGAAATCCCACAGGCCGACAACTAGAAAAAGAGCTGAATAAAAAAATGTGGGTCTGAACCTTCCCAAACTGTAAAATTTGTGATCGCGACCAAAACTTCTCACCTCAGATCCCTCTCTCTAATGGGCTCTGGATCTGAAAACCATGAACTCTGCAGCTTGGACCTTCCTTCACCTCTAATTGGCCCAAACAAGAATCTCAGAGCTGAAGACCATCTGAACTTTGAGAAAGTTTGGATCTGGAACCAAACTTCAGGGGGTTTCGCCCATTACTTTTCATAATATCATGCTCCCACAGCCCAGCACCCCACAAAACAAACAGTACCAGCAGAATGGAAAATATGCTGACTACCTCCTACAGGACTTGAAATTCCTGTCTATGATGCCTCTTTATAGCAATCCTGCAGTCTGTGGTAAACACAAGGAATTACAAGGGTTACCAGTCACTGTGTGTGCAAACAGAATATTCTATTATAAAGATATAAAAAATAGAATAGATTCATGCTGCGGACGAGTTTGCAAGCAAATGTATGCAAGACTTGAAGGAGTGGAATTTGTCATGTTTGGCTTTTGTATATGTTCATGACAGTAACAGTAATGGTGTATTGGCAACAAGACCACAATGAGTGAGTCCTTGTTTCAGATATACCTCTGACGTGACCCCAAAGATGGATTTGCCTGTGGAAGCATGGGTAACGCAGCTGATAACAAAGTTTTGATGTACAGTTTCACCTTGATACATTAGCTATGACTGCTTTGCAGTCAAAATGGTTTAAACTCAACACTCTTCACAAATGTCTGTTTATGTAATGAAGTACTATGAGAACTGCAACTGAAACCATAATCTCAATTTTAGAGTCAAATTTACATCTCTACACACAAATTTGATACACTAGACTTTAATTACTGCAAATTATTTACATTAGAAAAACTGAACCAACTGAATTAATACTAATGCTGGGCCATTCCAAGTTCCCAGTCCCACGCTCAGACCACTATACATCACTGATTCTAGTAAAGCAAGAATCTTAGAATGATGTTGGTTTAATTTCTTTAGCAAAGAGAAGGGAAAGAGGAAATTTGACTAGGAAGCATGCTCTGCCAACTCAAGGAAACCCCTCTGGATTAACGAAGCCATTTCTAGTGTCAGAGGCCCAGTTTGAGGCTAGATATTATTGAAACTGACTTTGAAACTGGTAATTTACAATAATTCTACAGAAGTGCCACTTAAGATCAAATTAGTACATGTAAACAAAGTTAACTGGGTTCAAGCAGATGAAACAATGCCTTAAGACTTTGGACAATACAAAGACAGCAGGGAACACCAATGTCACAATTAACTTTTTAAATACAAGTGGCATTACAATGAAGATTCTTTCATAAATAAAAATGGCTTGTCCTTCAGCCCATTGAAAAAACACTCCAAGGACCAGAAATGGCCCATTTAAAAAGAGGGTGAGAACAGAGTAAGTATGTTGAATATGAATTAAAATTGATTGCATCAATCTTTCTTTATAATCTGATATTGTTTTTCAAATATAATAGCTAAGACCACCTTGGGATTTATAGGGTTCAGTGTTCTTAACTATTATTTTTTTCCATTGGAAGGCACCATAATAAATCCTTTCAATTTCTCAATGGCAACATTAGGTTCACTTAATTAATTCAATATGAAAAAAATATACACTAGTAACCATTCCTCTCTCCCTGTTGTTCATGAGAATTGGGATCTATAAATTGTTTCCATTAAGCATTCACAAGCCACAAACTTTGAGCGGTGCAGGGGTTTGGGGGAGAAGAATCAGACCCGGTAAATGTACACTATTCTGGGACATCAAGTAACACATAAATGGCACCCAATCTGTATCAATACATACAATTTCAAGTTAGATCTTCATGGAGCACGAAGTAGAAGCAACCCCCCTCATATAGACCTTTTTCTATGTTTGTATAGTTCCAACACAATGGGACTCTGATCTGTGACTGGGGCCTGCATGTTCTACCACAATAAAAAGAAATAATAATATATCTCACTTACTTCATCTAAAAGAGGATGGCTTTCTGCTAAGGGATTGAAGGGTATAAATAAGAAAAGGGCTGGTCCCTTCTTCAGTTCATTGTTTAGTAGAAGGCTTTTTCCTCCATGTGGTCTCAACCAACGTATAAATGTCTCTCGGTTTTCTAGAGCCCACTTGCAAATATTCTCAGCTGTGTAGTTCATGACTTCATTTGGATAGATCTTGAAAGGAGAAAAAATCATAATTAGTCCTCCTCATTTATTTAAATACACTGTTTACTGATGAATGAGGTACATAAGATGTCCGATACATGTTATACATGTTATGTTGGTGCTGTTACAGCTCTGACATTTTTTATTTACTGACACTATTCAGGAACCATTCTCACCTTAGTCATCATTCCATAGATCTTTCCCTATAGATACTCTTCCCTACTCCTCTCCAACTCATAGTACCACGAGTAGAATCTCACACTGAAGTATGGCTCACTGTATTTTCAATTCTCAATTAAGACTTATCAGATGGTGGTCAAAAGCAAATTTAAAGCAATTTATTGTTTTCTCTTATTCTTTTGTTTTCCAACCAAGCCGTCTCAATGTTGGTAATGCTTTTACCTCTGTAATAAGCAGCTCTGATAGCATCTTGAACTAATATTCGCAGTACTCCCTCAACCTCATTGTATTATTATTTCTTTGCTGAATGCTGATGATGTGCTTAGAGCTGAAAAGAAGGTCCCTGCCTAAAGGAATTATGAAATGAACAGCCACAAAGTGAATGTTAAGGTTTTACCCTGCATCTCTAGTGTATGTTATTTTATCCAAAAATAAATAAATAAATAAATAATCAGACAGGATTTTCAGGGTGACAGACTACCTGTGCAATGCCCTTATGTTCATAAGATTAAATTGTACCATTTATTATATGGTAGAAGCTTTGACAATTTTTGTTACTCTTCCTCTCTAATGTAATTCCCACATTCTCTTCTGATTTTTCTCAAATGCTAAAGACCTATGGCCCTCAACATCTTATAAATATATGCAATAAATGCTCTCATCATCTTTATGCATCCTTGCCATCCACCTACACCTGGAATTTTCCTAACATAATGGCCTCTGCAAAGCCCATTAACGATAACCCATGTCAGTAAAATTTCAGTGTCTCAGCTATTATAAAACCAAACCAAACCACCATTAAAACAGAACCTTCCCTGTGGGTCTCCAAGTGGATTTTCCATTATCTATTTAGACTGCAAGGTTCTTTGTGCAAGAAAAATGTCTTCTGTATTATAGATAGCACATAGTTGGGCTTAACAAATTAATGAAATTAATGCCATCTGCCCCTTTTCAACAATAAGTTTGTTTGACAGACTGGAATAGAGAAATTGGAATAGAAATAAACAATTGCATCATAATCCTTTAGCATGTTAGATCTTATCTGCAGATGATAAAAGAATTTTGACTTGGGAAGGTTATATTTAACTCTCACCTGCTTTAATATCATATTAGTCTTGTCAACAACATATGCTCTACCAAGTAGGTTCTTTTTTTACTTTTATATTTTCTTACACTCGGACCCCCTGACCTCTCTCCCTCCCTCCAGGAAAATGTGTACATTTCTATAAAAATGTGTGGAGACTCTGGGCCATCAATATGTACCCATTTCAAAACTATTTCCAGAATGCTTCTCAAGTGACTTTAGATCTCTTTATTTCTCCTCTACACCTGATACAAATCTCCTCTTATGTTTATTTTCACTAATGTGAAAGACCTCAGTTTCCAGATTAATATTGCCACTCACCTTGATTTATTATAGTGGGACACCAGAAAAACCTCCCCACTATGTCTCTAATTTAATCACATTGACTCTCTTTAAATGCATCTCCTTTAAGATCCTGACGTAGCTGTGACTGCAATTCAATAGCTTTGGTATCACTGAGTGTGATTAACTAATTCAATGTTCTAAAAAAAGAATTTAAATTCTGGAGTCACTTTCATGAATTAAAGCATGCTGTTTATCATGCACCATTATCATAGGTTTGCACAGACACCAGTTATTGTTTCATGTAATACATGAAAATCCTTCTTCATGATTTGAGTAGAATAAACTGTAAATACATCCCTTATCTCCATATGATTTCCACTGTTAACGAGGACATACACAGAGATAAGGTCTTTTCACCGAACAGCTATTCTGAAAGTTGCATTTCAGGTCCTTCCTTGCTCCTCCAGCTTCACCAATTTCAACCAAAATTAATATTCCCACCTAATACTAACATAGCTGACACTAGGATTAGCCTTTTTGAGTTAACTCACTTAAATAATTTTTCTACTTCAGGGTGATAAATCAGGTATCTTTAGAGCAAAATGAACACCGCACATTAAGTATATTTCAGGGTGGCAGGGCAAAAGCACATCTTATTTTCATTTGAGCTCTCTAGAGGCCCTTTGTCTTCACATTTCTGAAATATTTTACACCAGAATAAGGTAGATTTTTGTAATGATACTAGGAAAGCATTTATTTTTCCCAAAACAAAGGGCAGACTAAAGCTTCCTACTAAGGAAAAATACATTAAAAACAATTAACATTTCCATTAACAGTTATGTCCCATCCATGTGCCATTTCTTAACACCGAAGGTTGCAAAATTCTGTACATTTGGGTATCTTCTCTCACATTCCTTGGTAAGCAAAGGTTTGTTGACCTCAAAGTTGATGGCAACCAACCTTTGTGGGTTATTGTGAGGTATTAAAACAATTATTTGGCATAAGAGAACACTACTGTTTTGGCAATTCTGTTCAGAAAATAACTGACTTTGAACACTGTTATAAAACAATTTAATCTGCCTTTGTTTAGAATTCCTCTCACTTTATGGACTGTATATAGTTCTAAGCCTCCCAGTAAACATCTGCAAATCAAAGCAATTGAACATATGTATTTATTATTAAAGAAAATGAGAGCATGCTTATGTATGGCAGCAGCCACTTTTGCCCAACTAAATCATCACATCATGTGAACAGATGATTATAACCAAAGATTACGGAATAATCATTTACTTCTCCTGTAATTAGAAACTATTAAAAACAGCACTTTTCTAATTATACTATCATTCTCCTAATTACATTGTAATTGATAAAATACTTACAGGATGTTTGTATGAATAAATGATATACAAATCTGGGTCACTAAAATTTGATCTAACAAAATCAAATAGAAATTTAAATAATAACCAATAATTACAAATGTAAACACACCAGAATGATAAAGAATGTGTTACTTATCTTTTCAATTTAGAAGTGTGAAAATTTCATATTTTATTTTAAAATGACTTTAATTTCTTCTGAGAAACTGTTACATGACTTTTCAGGCTCAAAACTTTCAAGAAAACGTTCATTTTCATTAAACAAAATCATGCACAGCAAAAGCTAACTCAAAAAGATGGTGAAAAGGGGAGGGAGATAATTGGTCAAAGTTCTACATTATTAAGAAACTGTTCTTGGCTATCTCATTTTCTGTAGAACCTCTTTTTGGGATGCACCCATCTCTCTCGGGGAAATTTACTAATCTCTTCTGATTAGTTCTCATTTTCTCGGCTGGAAATTCCCCACTTCACTGTGATTTCCAGTTTTTGGCAGAAAAGAGAAATGAGACAGCTAACATAAACCTCAGCCTATGTTTTGCTTTTATTACAAATTACCCCATCCACACAATCTCCCTGAGGTTTGGCTTGGACTATATACCATGCAAGTGTATACTACAGGGAAAGGTGGGAATACCACTTGCTTTTGCTTACAATATTTTACTTCAGTGGATTTTTCAGGATCAAGTGTTTCAATGCATATTGTATTTTCATGTGTCACAATACAATTTTTAAATGGAACAATGTATCATACTGACTGCCCTTCCCCTCTCCACCCTTTAAAAAAAAAGAAAAGAAAGGTACTCCTTTTCACCAAAGAAATATTCAGTTCTTCATTGCAGTTTCTGGTATACGAGTTTGTTTTTTCTGAGAAATTAATCATAGGAAATATGGGTGAAAACTGTAACATGTATGATTACTGGTGCACCTATGTTGTAAGGCCAGCAGGATTTGGTTCATTGTGGTCTGTGTTTCCCCTAGGTTCTTATCAAGTAGAACTATCAAAGAGACTGAAGTGTATAGCAAGAAGGATCATCATCGGAATCCCTACCTTTCTACTTATTACACCCTATGGATTCTCTGATACCAGTTCCAATATATTGGCAGCATGGATATTTCATGTATGGAATGGAACTTTGAAGTGGAAGTTTCTTGTTCACAGCCATGACAGAATAAGTGAAACTAATTCCATCACTTTTTGGCCTCTAAAATTCTGTTGCCACTACTGGCTTTTCCTTCACATCATTCTCATTCTGATATCATATATTTATTCAAATCTATTTCTCCCAAATGACATAATTTGTTTCCCCTGATACAAAGGCACCACTCAAGAGCTGTGAAAGACAGCCAATATAATATGGAATTTATTGTTTACATTATAAATGGATTAAATATGGACTGGGGCAACATGCTCCTCTCTATCAACTGTTGTTCACACTAAACTTTTGTTCATTTTGATATACTTAGTAAATGTAGGTGTTCCCTCCACCATTTTTTTTGGTGAGACAAAGACCCTGTACGGACCAAGCTCATGTGGCCTCACACCTCGGAGCTCCGAAGATGGTAGTACCCTTCTTAAAGTTAACTAATCCATCAAAGAGCGCTGGAAGGAACACTACCAAAAGCTTCTAAATTGAGAATCAACTGTGACTGACAACACCATCAACTCCATCCCTCTGTACCCAATCTGGGAAACTCTTGCCAACACACCAAAGACTCGAGGAAGTCTGTAAAGCAATTAAAAAAAAATGAAGAACAATAAAGCACCAGGTTCTGATGGCACAGCAGTTTAAGTATTGAAAGCGGGGGGAGAACTACTGACTAACAAGCTTCATTTGCTGCTCCTCAAAATCTGGTGCACCGAAAAAATACATGCTGACTTACGTAATGCTAACATCGTCACCATTTTCAAAAAGGGAGACAGGGCCGATTGTGGCAACTATCGAAGCATTGCCATCCTCTCTATCACTGGGAAGATTCTTGCTAGAATCTTACTGAATCTCCGGCTCCCTCTTGCAGAGGAAGTACTTCCAGAGTCCAAGTGCGGCTTCAGACCATCACGAGGCACCACCAACATGATTTTCACAGCCAGGAAGATCCAGAAAAAATGTCAAGAACACCACCGGGAGCCCTATATGGCCTTTATCAATCTGACCGAAGCCTTCTACTCTGTCAACTGTGAGGCTCTGTGGAAAATCATGTCAAAGTTTGGCTGCCCAAGCAAAATTACCACCACTGTAAGACTCCTCCATGACCAGATGACTGAATCCATTCTGTGCAGTGGCTCTATCTCTGAGCCCTTTGTCATCCAAACTGGTGTAAAACAAGGTTGTGTACTGGCACCCACCCTTTTCTCCATTTTCTCAGCAGCTATGAAAACACTAACCCAAGACCGTCTACTACAGGCATTGGCATCCAATATCAGATTGACGGCAACCTCTTCAACCTTTCTCGTCTCCATGCCAGAACTAAAGTAATATGGGCAACAAAAAACAAACTCCAGTACGCAGATGATTATGCTGTAGTTGCACACTCTTCAAACAGCCCTTAATTGCTTCTCTGAAGCTTACAAAAGCCTAGGGCTAACTCTGAACATCGGCAAAACAAAAGTTCTTGATCTGCCAGTCCCCGGTCAATCATCAGACCCAGCAAGGAAGATATATATAGACAAAGAATAACTGGAAAATGTAGCCGTGTTAGTCTGGATCTGTAAAAGCAGCAAAGAGTCCTGTGGCACCTTATAGACTAACAGACATATTGGAGCATGAGCTTTCGTGGGTGAATACCCACTTCATCGGATGTAGAATACTTTGCCTATCTTGGCAGCCATCTCTCACAGAGGGCAGACATATACATCAAGATTCAGCACGGAATTCACTGTGCCAGCCTTGCCTTTGGCCGGGTGTTCAACACACACATCATCAGAACACATAGTAGACTTTTAGTTTGTAAAGTGGTGGTAATCCCACCACTCTCCTCTATGGTTGTGAGATTTGGGTGACCTATAAAAAAACACCTAGAAAACCTGGAATGCCAGCACCAGCACTTTTTTTGGAAGATACTCAACATAAAGTGGGAGGATCATTGCATTAATGTCAGTGTCCTCACAGAGGCCAATATCTTCACTGTTGAGGCCCTGATTATCCAGCAACAGCTGGGGTAGAGCAGGCACTGTGTGCACATGCCTGATGTACACTTACCAAAACAACTGCTGTATGCCCAACTCACCAAAGGAGAAAGGAAATGAGGAGGCCAAAAGAAATGCTTTAAAGACACCCTCAAGATAAACATCAAGAGATGTGGCATTGATACCACACACACTGGGAAACAGCAGCCCAGGATAGGGATAACTGGCGAAGACTTGTCAGAGAGGGAACGTCCACTTTTGAGGAAAATCCTCTTGCCCTGATTGCAGAAAAACACCCGAAAAGAAAGGAAAGACAATGGTCACACAGCAATTGCGACCCAACCCTGTCTTCCAATATGACCTGCAATGTCTGCCAACGAGCCTGTGGCTCAAGGATCAGACTCCTCAGTCACCAAAGGACCCATGAAAAATAAAACCTGTGAAAGAGATTATCCTCAACCTCGAGCGATTGCCGACGATGTCCCTTAATTCAATATTCACTGTACACATGTGGTCAAAGGAATTTAAATAACTGACTGGCAGTGCATTATGAAAGAGGTTAATTTTAGAAAGATGGAAAAGGCTACCTCTTTTGGGGTGCTTATCAAATTGTCTCCGTGTTTAATAATTGTACAAAGCATCTTTAAAACTTCCAGATTAATAAAGAAGAAACACATCATGAAGCTATGTTAAGAAGTTACTTTCAAGAGGCTGTGGAAAAAGAGACTGTCAAATTAATTTGCTATCTTTTTTGATGAGACTGCAAGTTTGGTTGATAAAAGTAACAGTGTTGTTGCAACATACTTAGGCCTGGTCTACACTAAGGGGGGGGTCGAACTAAGGTACGCAAGTTCAGCTACGCTGAACTCGAACTACCTTAGTTCGAAGAACTCACCGGTCCAGATGCCGCGGGATCGAAGTCCGCAGCTCCCCCGTCGACTCCGCCACCGCCGTTCACGGTGGTGGAGTTCCGGAGTCGACGGGAGTGCATTCGGAGTTCGAACTATCGCGTCTAAATTAGACGCGATAGTTCGAACTCCGAGAAGTCGAACTCTATGCGTCGACCCGGCAGGTAAGTATAGACCTACTCTTAGACTTCTGTAAGGCATTTGACTTGGGACCACATGACATTTTGATTAAAAAACTAGAATGATATAAAATTAACATGGCACACATTAAATGGATTAAAAACTGGCTAACTCATAGGTCTCAAAATGTAACTGTAAATGGAGACACATCATCGAAGAGAGATCAGTTCTTGGCCCTACGCTATTTAAAATTTTTATCAATGACCTGGAAGAACTCATCATTGATGTAGTTTGCAGGTGACACAAAAATTGGGGAACTGGTAAATGAAGAGGACAGGTTACTGATACACAGAGATCTGGATCACTTGGTAAACTGGGCGCAAGCAAACAATATGCATTTGAATATGGCTAAATATAAATGTATACCTCTAGAAACAAAGAATGTAGGCCACACTTACAGGATGAGGGAACTCTATCCTAGGAGGGAGTGACTCTGAAAAAGATTTTGGGGCCATGAAAGATAATCAATTGAAAACAAGCTCTCAGTGGCCAAATGAGCTAATTTGATCTATGGATGCAAGAACAGTGGAATCTCATGTAAGAATAGAGAGGTTATTTTACCTCTGTATTAGGTACTGGTGTGTCCCCTGCTGTAATACTGTGTCCTTTTCTGATGGACTTTGATAAATTGGAGAGGATTCAGAGAACCACCATGAGAATGATTAAAGGATCGGAAAACATGCCTTAGTGATAAATTTACCAGATTGAGCTCCTTGAGTCTAACAAACAGTAGGTTAAAGGGTGACTTGATCACAATCTATAAGTACATATATGGAGAACAAATATTTAGTAATGGGCTCTTCACTCTAGCAGAGAAAGGTACAACACAATCCAAAGGCTAGAAGTTGAAGCTAGACTAATTCAGACTAGAAATAAGGTGTACATTTTTAACAGTGAGAATAATAAACCATCAGAACAACCACCATTAGAACTAAGGGTTGTGGTGGATTCTCCATCACTGGTAATTTTTAAATCAAGATTGGATGTTTTTCTAAAAGATCTGCTCTAGGAATTATTTTGGGGAAGTTCTATGGCCTGTGTTATACAAGAGGTAGACTAGTGGATCACAATAGTCCCTTCTGGCCCTGGAATCTATGAAAAGGAGTGTAGAGTATGTGGGAGGGTACCCCAGTGTTGATCTCTCATTTATTATCTGACTACAGAATTGTGAATGGTAGAAACAATACTACTATAATGATCTAGAGGACTGGAACTGAGGACTGTAGGGATCTGGGTGACTGGTGCATCCAGGCTGCCACCCAGTAGCCATGGCAGAGTTACAATCCATGCACTATAAACCCTGGGGTTACTACACACCACAGAAAGTGCAACCCATGGAAGACCTGACTGGTAGCATCCCCCATGACCTCTGATCACTCCAGGCACACTATTAAGGCATGGAGGTAGTTCCTGGAAGCTGTCTGTGCAACCCAGCAGTACCCAGTCTGTTGCTACAAGACCTCGCTCTCCTTCCCTGCTTCAGTCTCCACCTCTGGTCTTCATCTCTGATTCCTGGTTTGACCCCAGATTCTGGTTCTGATCACTGGCTAGACTCTGGTTCCCACCTTAGGCCTGACTCCTGGTTTTTTACTCAATTTTTGACCCCAGGCTTGTCTCCCAGATCTGTCTCCTGTTCTGACCTGCTGGGCCAGACAGCCCATATCATGGTTCTGACAACTGCCACCAACTGTGATGAAAACTCACGCTCCTTTCCCCTTACAAAAGTACCACTCTGTGCAGTCTTCCAGCTTGAGCAAAGCCTATAATAAAAAACATAGTGAGTCCTAAACTATCTTGAGTTTGTCCATTTATTTGTATTGTTTTAAATTTCTGGTAGCTGATTTATTTTAGTAGGATGACATAAATTTGAGTCAACACTTCTGTTATAATCCATGCTGTTTGGTGTTTTTTGCAATTCGAAAAGGTCAAATGTTTGAGATCAGGGGTTTTTATGAACTCAGGACCCAATTCAAAGCCCACTGACGACAATAGGAATCTTTCTGTTGACTTCAAGTCATATTGGATTTGACCCTTATTGGGCCAGATCATCTCCTTCACTGTCATTCTGTGTTACTTTGGTAGAGTAAAGGAGATAGAATCTGGCCCTATCACTTCTACAGAGGATTCTTCTGGCATGAGGGAATGCACAGTGAACACAGAACATAACCAGCTTGTAGGACACCCTCTTCCGCAATCCCTGGTATTGGGGAGCATCTGGGAGGAGGTATGGGGACCCCTGCCAAGTGGTATACATTTGAGCAGCCTGGGGGTTGCTTTAACCTGGAATGGAGCTGGACAAGGAATTGGGGGTCCATAACTGGTTCTGACACTCCTTCCCCAGTTGGCCACAGCAAAGAATCTGGCACTTATTGTCTCTACATTTTATGTACTAAAGACAAAAACACTAAAGTTATTTTCTAAGTAATAATGACACTGTGACATAAGTCTCCAGAAATTAATATTGTATTTCTGATACTTGTATGTAATGATTTACAAATCAACTTGTTAAAACTGACTAAGCAAACAGTTAAAAGAAAAAGTACTATGCAGTATTTGAAGTGAAATACTAAAGCTTCACATTAGGGGGCCACAAAACATGTGTGTGAACTTCTGAAGCAATTGTGCTGCAATGGTGAGAGAGGGAAAACAGTTTTGGATCTCATTCTCCATTGCTTGCACTTTGTGTAGTCGTTGAGCAAAGTAGATGTACATCATCATCAAGTCAGAATGTTTTTCACCCACTTTGCACAGGCACAAAATCAGGCCCTTCCTGTTTAAAAGTTTTTAGCAGTTTCTGACACAACTTCAGCATAGCAATGTCTGTGTTAATAGAAGTCTACACAATTTCTTACATTACTCATGACACCATAAAAATTATAAGTCTGATTCTTTTGCAGAGGGAGCATGTGCAGATACACTTAATAAACATACTCTAAACTTAGGCCAATAAAGCCCCCAAAACAAAGAACATACAAACAAACAAAAACCATACAAGAGTAAAAATAATGGAGGCAGAAGTCCAGAACCAGAAAGTTGGCTATCCAATTTATTGCACATAATGCAGCATGTAAGATTACCTGCTTCCTGGGCAGATGGCTTATATGTGCATTCAGTGCCAGCAACTTATCGCCCTCAAGAGACTGAATACAGGATCCTGAGACCAGAGTGGCTAAACTGGAGGAGCTAAGGAAGAGAGAGAGAGGTACACAGATGAGACTTTCAGGGACAAGGCAGAGTAGTACTACCCCAGTCTGACAGCCTTTGTGCTGTTGAGGGGGATGAAAGGCTTGGGGAAGGAGAACGTCAAGCTGGAGCAGAGGGAAGTGATCCCATGGTTGGGACCCTCCTTCCAGATGTAAAGGTATTCTCTCATGCTAAGGATAACCTTAATGGGAAGGAAAGAGGAGGTTACTTACTGTAACTGGAGGTTCTTCGAGATGTGTGGTCCCTATCTCTATTCCACACATGGGTGAGAATGCATGCCATGTGCCTGAGCCCAGAAGTTTTTTCTAAGCAGTGTCCATTGACCCACACATGTGGTATGTTTCCTCAAGCTTCTTCTTACCACAGTATGGTCAAGCTCAAAGCAGAGGAGAAGGAGGGCAGGAAGTGGAATACAGATCGGGACCACACATCTCGAAGAACCTCCAGTTACAGTAAGGAACTTCCGCTTCTTCTTCTTCTTCAAGTGATGGTCCCTATGCATATTCCACACATGGGAAGTGATTAGTGTGGCAGTGGGTGCAAGGAGCTTGATGGTAGAACCATTTGCGGTACAGCTTGTCCCATGGCCATGTCCACAGCTGCCTCATGGTCCAGGGCTTAGAGAGTTGTAAACGTGTGTACAGAACGCCATCTTGCGGCTTTGCAGATGTCTGACCGTGGAATGTCCGCTAATGAAGTGGAGGAAGTGGCCTGTGCCTGCATGGAATGAGCTATAACATCCCCAGGAGGGGGGAAGTTTGATAGCATTTCAGTATGCAGCCTGAGACCCACTTGGAGAGAGACTGTGAGGATGTGCTTGGCCCCTTGATCTCTCCGTCATAGCTACGAAGAGTCTTGGAGACTTCCTTATTGGTTTAGTCCTTTGTAGGCAGAATGCCAGGGTCTGCCTGACATCAAGGGAACATCTCTTGTCTGTAGGGGAGCGGTGTGGTTTCGGGCAGAACACAAGCAAGTGGATGTATTGGTTAAGATGAAATTCTGACCATCTTGGGGAGAAATTTAGGGTTTAGTCTCGAGGAAACCTTGTATTTGTGGAATACCACGTAGGGTGAGGGTCACAATCATGGCTACTAGTACACTGACCTTTCTGGCCAAAGTGATGGCAACCAGGAATGTCATTTTCATAGAAATGTGAGTCGTAGTACAGGTTACCATAGGTTCAAAGGTGGTCTCATGAGGGCTGAGAGGACGAAGTTAAGGTCCCACTGACAGGTGGTTTTGGTGACTGGTGAGATGGTTTTGAGCAGGCCTTTCATGAATGGTACCATCATAGGGGTGTAAAAATGGAGCATCCATCCACCGGGGGAAGGAAGGTGTTAAGTGCTGCGAGATGCACACAGATAGAGCTGAGAGCTAAACCCGATGTTGTCAGGTCAAGGAGGTAATCTAGGATGACAGTAATGGCCACTGTGTCTGGAGAATGGTGGGCAGCAGGCCCACTCCAAGAAGCAACGTCACTTTCCTTGATAGCACGTTCTGGTGTATTCTTTTTTGCTCTGGGAAAGGATCTGCTGGATCGGCACAGAACACAAATGGTCTGTGTCAGATGCCCATCCAAACACCAGGCTGCGAGGTTAAGTGCGCCTAGGTTAGGATGTTTGAGATGCCTTGAATTGCATGAGAAGATCCCGGAATAACCGAGTCTGACTGGTGGATGGGTAGAGAGCTTCAGGAGATCTGTGAACCAGAACTGTCATGGTCAGCAGGGTGCTATGAGGATGATGGTGGCTGTGTCCCAGTGCACCTTCCTGAGAACCTGATGCAAAAGGGGAATGGGGGGGAAGGCACATTGGAGGTGGCCTATTCATGGGGGTAGGAGAGCATCACCTTGAGAGTCTGACTACCGCGCCCCTGGAGCAATACAAGGGGAGACTGAGATTCACATGATGCAAAAAGGTCCCAGCTGGGGATACCCCACTGTGTGAGGAGGTCAGTCAATACTGTATCGTGGAGTGCCATTTATGATCCATGTGGAAAGTGCTGCTCAGTGTGTTTGCCAGGGAATTCTGGGTGCACTGCAGATACGCAGTCTGTAAGGTCACTTGGTTTCAGATGCACCAATTCCATGGTCTGAGCAACTCCAAGCAGAGGGAGTGACACCTGATCCATCTTTGCTTGTAGATGTAGACCACTGTAGCAATGTTATCTAAAAGAATTTATATGCGGAAATTGCAAAGGATGGGAAGAAAGACTTTGCAGGCAAGGTGGACTATCCTAAGTTACAGTACATTTATGTGTAGCCTGGCTTCCCTTGGCGTCCACATGCCCTGGTGGTCCATGTGGGAACCCCATTCAATAAAGGAAGCATCAGTCACAATGGTGGCCTGCGGAGTGGGAGAGTTGAAGGGGGTCCCCGATCATGATCTTGGACGGATTGGACTAACAAGCAAGAGAGGTCCGAACATCTGAGAGAACTGATTCTGGAGTCTATGTGGTTCCTGTTTGGCTTGCAGATCAGGAGGAACCAGGTTTGTAGGCATCACAGGTGGAGTCTTGCAAAGGACATCATGTAGATACAAGCTGCCATGTGCCCCAAAAGGGAGAGGCATTGGTGGACTGTCATGTGGGATTTACAGCAGATGTGGACGATTCGGGTGCTCATCGCCACAAAGCGCTCTGTCAGGAGGAAGGCCCATAGAGTTACCGAGTCCATTCTCGCCCCTATGAAATTTATCGTCTGGGTGACAAAACAGACTTATGTTCATCTACACAGATTCCTAGTGTGACCGGGTATCTAGATGGGCCACAATGAGAATGCCACACTCAGGGCGGACAGCAAGAAATAGGGCAGACAATTCCCAAAACTGGTGGTTTATTGTACAATTAGATTCACCAAACCAGTAATAAAAGAGCTGCTGCAGTACCACACTGGTTGACAAGAAACCAAACACAGTTCCCTTTAGGTATTCCAGCCCTTGGCTCCCATCTAGACAACTAAGACTAATAGTGAGGGTTACTGAAGCGTGAGTTCTTCAAGGACAGCAGGGATTCATCTGTTTTAGCATTGAAGAGATTGGCTTCAACGAAAGGGAGGTCCTCAATGGTGTTTTGAATCTACTGCGGGAACCCTGATGACTGAAGCCACAAATCCCTGCGCATCACTAGTTTGGGGGCTACAGAGCAGAAAACAGTGTCGGCTGCATCCACTGCTACCTGGAGGGCCACCTTTACAACTAGTGTACCCTCATCAACTAGGGCCTGGAACTGGGCCTGGTCTTCCACAGGGAGCTTGTCCTTAAACTCTGCTAGCCTGCCATATGTGTTAAAGTTGTACTTAGCTAACAGAGCCTGGTAGTTAGCTATGCAGAACTGCAGACCTGCCGATGAAAAGGCCCTCCTGCCCAGGAGATCCAATCTTTTTGACCCCTTGTTTGGCAGAGTGGACTTTTGAGGGTGTTGATGGGATTGTTCTGTGGCCTCCTGGACAACTAATGAGTTGGGGCCAGGTGGGTAAAGAGGAAGTCCGCCACTTTAGCCAACACAAAGCTGCATTTCTCAGCTCTTTTTGGGGTAGGGGCACACAATGCTGGAGTGTGCCACACTGTCCAGGTTGGTTCCAGTATAGCCTCATTTATAGGGAGAGCCACTGGAGTGTCCCTATGACTGGAGGATGCATTGGGGGTCCTGGACTTCCTCCAGCGGAATCTGTAAGTCAGTAAGCCACTCTCTGCAGGAGTTCATGATAATGCTGAGAATCATCCGATGGAGAGAGCGGCAAGAAGCTGACTGCCTCATCCGGTGTCAAGGAGGCTCTGGTCAGAACTGGCAGTACCAGTTTTACATCTCCCTCCTCATAAACTGATGGAGCCGGTTGCTGCGCAAGGGAAGAACGATAGGACCCTTGTGATGGTGCCTGCTGCCTATAGGACGGGTTCCAGGGGTTCCAGTAGGGCCAGAATGTGGGCGCCATCAGTTTGGGTGGGCCCCAGGGGAAGCGGTATCTGGGGAGGGGGTCACAGCTGGGCAAGGAAGGGGTGCCTGCGGGGAGGAGGTGAAACTGGCTGGCCTACATCCTGGGCTCTTGCGGGGCAGGAGTGAAACTGGCTGGTCTACATCCTGGGACTCCTCCGAGTTGGATGACAGTTCTGACTGAAACAGCAGGACCGCCAGTACCAGAGGGCCCTGGTCCAACGAACGGGGAAGGGGCCATTCCTGCAGCAGGAGCAGCAGTTCATCCTCTGGTGTGGGAATGTCCCAGAGAATGGAAGGGCCCGAGAGGAGTGGGGATTGCAGGTACAGAAGAAACACCTTTGGAGACAAGAAAGTCTCTGTACATCCCAGAGTCCACGGGGTTCCCATGGAGATTCTGGAGGGAGCTGTTCCCATGGTCAAGCCTGGTCCATCCACATAGTGTCAAGGCAGCACCATCCGAGTATCTGAACCTGCACTCATAGACAGACATTCTAATAGCCCCAATACCAAGGTGACCAGCGACATCAACAGATCCCGCTTCTTCTTAGCCTTATCCTCCAGCACGGGGGGTTTTAGCACTGGTTCCATGGGGCCTGTGCACAATATCTCACCCGACCTGGCACAGCTCGGGCAGAGAACATGTCCCTTATGAACAGTTTGCTGCGGGGATCTGCTGTTGTATCTTGCTCTCATGATGGGACCTCTCCTTACTTTTAGCGCTGGTGGTTCCACACCTTGGCTTGTGCTCAGAGGGGCACTGTCGGGCTGTGGAGGCCCCTGTATGGGGGTCTCCATGACCAGGATCCAAGTGTGTCTGGGGGTCTAAATTAGCTGTTATCACTCAAGAAAGATCTTGGAATCATTGTGGATAGTTCTCTGAAAACATCTGCTCAGTATGCAGTGGCAGTCAAAAACACTAACGAAGTTAGGAAAGATAATAAGACAGAAAATATGATAATGCTACTACAGAAATCCATGGAATGCTCACACCTTGAAAAGTGCCTGCAGTTCTGGGCAGATATATTATAAGATATATTATACCTGGAAGAGCAATAAAATGATTAGGAGGTATGGAATGGCTTCCACATAGGAGAAGAGATTAAAATGACTGGGACTATTCAGCTTAGACAGAGACAACTAAGGAGGAATATATGATAGAGGTCTATAAAAATCATGAACAGTATGAAGAAAGTGAATAGTGAATAAGTGAAAAGTTTCACATAACACAAGAACCAGGGTCACTCAAAGACATTAATAGGCTTCAGGTTTAAAACAAACATAAAGAAGTACTTCTTCACACACCACACAGTCAATGTGTGGAACTCATTGTCAGGGGATGTTGTGAAAGCCAAAAGTATAACTGGGTTAAAAAAAGAATTAGGTAAATTCATGGAGAATAGGTGCATCAGTGGCTATTAACCAAGATGGTGAGGGACGCAATCCTATGCTCTGGGTGTCTCTAAAAGTACAACTGCCAGGAGCTGGGACTGGATAACAGGAGATGGATCACTCGATAAATTGCCCTCTTCTGTTCATTCCCTCTGAAGCATCTGGCAGGCACTGGCTACTGTCAGAAAACATGATACTGGGCTAGAAGGGCCATTGGTCTGATCCAGTATGGATATTCTTATTTCTGCTATGAAGTGTCAGGCCAGCATCAGGAATGGAACTGAGTGGTATGTTACTCTTAAAAAACACAGTACAAACACAATAGCATCCATTATTTAAAACTAACAAAACCCAAACACAATTACTTACTTTTATCTTCCACAGAAGGACAATAAATACTACACTATGGAAATGTCAGTTCTTACATACTCTGCATTCTAGCACGTAACAGCTTTATGAATGCTCTTTGAAGCACTGTCATCTTCTCTGTTTATATAGTGCCTAGCACAATGGGTCCAACCTAGTTGGCATCTGGTTGCTACTGAAATATAAATGTTAAGTAATAATAATAGTACTCACAAGCGAAGTGTTGACATGTCTATGAAGGTACACACTTCCCGAGCGCGTCAATGAGATCTCCTTTGCAATTTGTTTATCCGTGATCACTCCAAAGTGTATTGTTCCAAGGTAATCTGAAAGGGTACATTTTCAGTTTTAATAAAATTTTGAAACACTGAAGGAGAAGAGCATGTTAATACTGTTATATCCCTTTAACCAATAATGATTTTATCATAATAATACTTAGCAACTATGTAGTGCTTTTCACCTGTAGATCTTTAAGTACTGCTACAGACTAGGGGCTGAATGGCTAGGCAGCAGTTCTGCAGAAAAGGACCTAGGGGTTGCAGTGGACAAGAAGCTGGATATGAGTCAACAGTGTGCTCTTGTTGCCAAGAAGGCTAACGGCATTTTGGGCTGTATAAGTAGGGGCATTGCCAACAGATCGATTGACGTGATCATTCTCCTCTATTTGACATTAGTGAGGCCTCATCTGGAGTACTGTGTCCAATTTTGGGCCCTACATTATAAGAAGGATGTGGAAAAATTGGAAAGAGTCCAGCGGAGGGCAACAAAAATGATTAGGCGGCTGGAACACAGGACTTATGAGGAGAGACTGAGGGAACTGGGATTGTTTAGTCTGCAGAAGAGAAGAATGAGGAGGGGGATTTGATAGCTGCTTTCAACTACCTGGTGTTCCAAAGAGGATGGATCTATTCTGTTCTCAGTGGTAGCAGATGACAGAACGAGGAGTAATGGTCTCAAGTTGCAGTGAGGGAGGTTTAGGTTGAATATTAGGAAAAAGGTTTTCACTAGGAGGGTGGTGAAGCACTGGAATGGGTTACCTAGGGAGGTGGTGGAATCTCCTTCCTTAGAGGTTTTTAAGGTCAGGCTTGACAAAGCCCTGGCTGGGATGATTTAGTTGGGGATTGGTCCTGCTTTGAGCAGGAGGATGGACTAGATGACCTCCTGAGGTCCCTTCCAACCCTGATATTCTATGATTCTATGAAGTACTTTACTAAGGAGGGTAACTATCTTTATCTCAATTGTACAGATAGGGAAATAGAGGCAGAAGGCTAACCTCATGTCACACAGCAAGACATGACAAAACAAGAAACAGGGGAATTATATTGGTTTACTCCATTTGTTTATAAGAACAGAATGATCAGAAACATAGATAAACATGATATGTTGGGGAAGAGTCAACATGGCTTTTGTAAAGTGAAATCATGCATCACCAATCTATTAGAGTTCTTTGAAGGAGTCAGCAAGCATGTGGTTAAGGGTGATCCAGTTGCTAGTATATTTGGACTTTCAAAAACCCTTTGAAAAGGTCCCACACTAAAAGCTCTTAAGCAAGGCAGGTAGTCATGGAATAAGAGAAAAGATCCTGTCATTGATCAGTAACTGGTTAAACGACAGAAAACAAAGGATAAAAATAAATAGTCAGTTTTCACAATGGAGAGAGGTAAATAGCGGGATGCCCCTAAGAATCTGTATTGGGACCTGTGCTGTCCAACTTATTTATAAATGATCTGGAAAAGGGGGTGAACAGTGAGGTGGCAAAATCTGCAGATGATACAAAATTACTCAAGATAGGTAAGTCCAAAGCTGACTGTCAAGAGTTGGAAAGGGATCTCACAAAACTGGGGGACCGGGTAAGAAAATGGCAGATGAAATCCAATGTTGATAAATGCAAAGGAATGCACATTGGAAAACATAATCCCAACTATACATACAAAATGATTCCCCCTAATAAATTTACAAATCTTAAATTTAAGTAAGCTTTCTGCTCATTAATGCAACCTTTCTGAGAAAAATCTGTTACAATAAAATTAACATTCTGATTGAGTCTCACAAAGCCGAACAATCAGATCAAAACTTCATCAGTCTGTAAACGCACTCATAGTATTATATAGATGCCATGGAGATCCAGACATAAGCACGCACCATATTACCTGAGCCTCCTTCACTCATAGAGTCTAATTATCCTCTTTCTGAGTTTGAAATATTGAATAAAGGAATATAAATATAAAATAAAGCGATCAGCGATCCATTTAAATATAACTATTCTGCGTCATTCTAAAATGAATACAAAGTGCTTAGCACCTATGCAGCCATATATTTTCTATACACCCAATTATCACTGTAAATTACATTGTATTATTACTGAAAGATGGGACAACAAAAAAGTCAGCTTGGCCTTCTGTAATCATATACAGGAAACGTGTACTATCCTCATATCTCTAGTTGCCACATTTAGACACAAGCATTTAGGAATTTACATGATTGTTACTTGACTTTTAACATTCCATAAAAATATTCTGCACTTTTCCGCATCAGAAAAACACATGGTATCATGTTAAAATAACTATGCATTATAAGAAGGTGAAATAAAGACCATCACCTTCAAAATAAGGATTGGAAAAACAAGCAATGCCCTTTGAAATGTAGGGTTTTCATTTGTTCTCCATTTAACTTTTTATATTTAACTGCAACAAAACTATGTTAGTGCACATGTGTAACTGAAAATGACCTGCTGTAATACAGTAACAGAAAACAAAATCAGACATATTCAATGGCTTTTCTTCACCCTCTGGAAACATTTGGAAGTATTTTGTATGTTACTATACTATATATTTTATTTTTATATTTTATTTAACTTTTCACAGGTCCCTTAGGAGAAGCAGCAGACCTACTATATATCAGAATACTGTTTGTTTCTAGTCAATATTTGAAACTGGGAGTGAAACAAAAAAAAAAGTGACCTTTCAAGTTTCCTAAAAGAATTCCTTATGAGGTCACTTATGATTCAGGGGAAAAATCCCTTAAACCAATTTAGGATTTTAAAGCTGCACTGACATCCAAATGTGAAACAGGGGGTATACGCTGGAAAGTACCTACTGAAAATTAATTCTTTAATCCTCCTCCCATAGATAAAAACAGGTGCTGGGTGTTGGAATAATATTAAAAATAAGATACATAATTTGTTGAGTAAAGTCAACACTGAAGACTGTCATCCACCACTAAACTATAAATCATTCCAACAATTACCCTCAGAGGTCTGAGAAGTAAGATGGCCTGACTACAAGACTCTAGGGTAAACAGACTTTCACATATCAGTGAGGAAGCTCTGGATGACATTGAAGATTGGAGTGACAGAAGTGCCATGAAATTCAATAGTACAAGTGCAAGATAATGCAATTAGTCTCTAATAAAAGAAAACTACTCACCTTATAGTACTGGAGGGTCTTTGAAATCTATAATCCTTATCTATATTCCACTGTGGGTATTCATATGGTCCATGTACCTGGAGCTGGAGAATTTTGAAATCGGTGTCCATTCTGCACATGGCTTACCTCATACTTCTGACCAAGGAGATAAAGGGTGGGGTGGACCAACCACCTCTCCAGTTCTTCTCTACTGTGAATCAGAGAAGATCCAAAGCAAAGGGGAAGGAGGGTGGATAGTGGATACAGATAGGGACCACACATCTCAAAGAACTTACAGTTACTATACGGTAAGTAACTTTCTCTTCTTCAAGTGTTGATCCCTATATGTATTCCACTGTGGGTAACTGACAAGTAGTACTCAAATAGGAGGAAGGTGCAAGGCTGTAGATGGCAGAGACAAAGGACTGCTGTTCCAAAAGATGCATCAGCAGAGGAGTCCTGTACCAAGCCATAGTGTCTAGCAAATGTGTGCCCTGAGCTCCATGTAGCTGCCTTACAAATAGCAGTAGCAGCACCTCAATGCAACGCCATATGTGTTGCTTGCACTCTTACAGAATGAGCTCTTACCCCATGAAGAGGGGGAAGATTAGACAGCTGACAGCAGAACAAAATACAGCCCAAGATCCATTTTGAGATTCTGTGAGAGGATATAGCCTGACCCCTCACCCTTTCTGCTATGTCGACAAATAGTCTAGGCCAGCAGCGGTTCTCAAACTGTGGGTTGGGACCCCAAGTGGGTCGGGACCCCATTTTAATGGGGTAACCAGAGGTGATGTTAGGTTTGCTGGGGCCTGGGGCTGAAGCCGACACCTGAGCCCCCACACCCAAGTGGTGGGGCTTAGGTTACAGGCCTCCACCCCCTACCCCTGCTCAGGGCAGTGGGGCTCAGGCTTCAGTCCACCCTCCACAGGTCGTGTAGTAATCTTTGTTGTCAAAAGAGGGTCACAGTGCAATGAAGTTTGAGAACCGCTGGCCTAGGAGGTTTCCCGATTGTTTTAATTCTCTGCAGGTAAAAGACTAAGGCTGACCAAATGCTGAGGGAATGGAGCCTCCTTATTTCTGAGCATGCATGAAGTTTTGGGAAGAACACAGGCAAGTGGATAGACTGGTTCAGGCAAAGCTCAGACTATTTTAGAATGTAAAGCTAATGAAACCTGTTCTTTATGGAATATAGTGTAAGAAGAATTTGCCATCAATGCCCCCAAGTTCACCAATTCCCTTGGCCGAGGTGATGGCTACCAGGAATGCAACCTTCATGGATAGGAGAGCCATGGAGAAAAACCTAATGGTGCAAAAGGAGGTTTAGTGTGTACTGAGAGAACAAGATTCAAGTCTCGATGAGGAGTAGGCCTTTTTGTAGGAGGAAAGGTTCTTATTAGGCCTTTCCAGAATCTGCTGGTCAGAAGGGGTGCAAAGATTGTGTAGCCCCATGAAGGTGGATGGTATGTACTGATTGCTGCCAAGAACACTCATAAGGAACTGAGAGACAAACCTGCTGTCTTCAAGGAAAGAATATAGTCCAGAATGAAAGGAATATCTGTGGCTTCTGGAGAAATAAGTCTTTGAAGTGCCCAGACAGTGAAACACTTCCACTTGACTATATATCATTTCCTAGCTATTAGAAAGGATGCTTTGTACAGCTTCAGAATACGATTGCTCTAAGGATGGTGCCCATCCAAAAACCAGGCGCTGAGATGAAGCAGACATGCCTTGAGATGTCTGATCTTGCTGTTCCCCTGAGTCTAGAGATCAGGAAATGATTGGTGCCTAAGGCAACATGCATAGGAGGTTCAGAAACCAAAACTGCCTGCGCCAAATCTTGCACAGAATTTGAGGCAGAAGTGGTAATGGAAAGAAGGCATTGTTCAGATGATCTGACCAGGAGAGGAGTAGAGCATCACCCTTTGAGTGGTGACCCAGGGCTCATCTGGAACAGTATATGTTGCACTTCCTGTTTGCTTGGGAGGTCAACAGGTCCCTGGTGAGAATCCCCCATAGAGCTAAAGTATTTACCACAGAGGCGGGAAGCTCCCAGTCATGATCACAGTGTCTGCTGAGAGAGTACACTAGCACATCTGGTTTCTTAGGAGGTACACTGCCAATGGGGTAATCACTTTGAACTGCTCGTAGCTCCAGAACATTGATGTGCATTCTGGACTCTCAAGATGTCCAGGTGCCATGCACTGTACAGTTGTCTATGTGAGCTCCACAACCCAAGAGAGATGTGTTAGTAACAATTGTCCTGTCTGGTGAGGAAGCGAGGAATGGAACGCCAATGCAAACCTGATGGGACAATATCATTTGGGAGGGAACAGTCGCTATGGTGCTCATGGACTGTCAGTTTGGTGAGTACATAGTTTAAAGTCACATTTGTAGGCAATGAAGGTGGAGTCTTCCTAAAGGTGTGATGTAAGTGCATGAGGAGAGAGACAGAGAGAGGGGTTGTGACAGACACTCTGGTGTTGGTTATGATCTGGTCTATGAAAACACTCATAGCCTGACGCCTGTCTCTCGGCATGTAAGCCCTTGCTGTGATGAACCTGGCAACACGGAGCCAATCATCGAGGTAGAGGAAGATGGTGAAACCAAAACATCTGCTATAGGCTGCTACAACAGAGAACACCTTAGTAAAGACCCTGTGGGTGGCAGCAATGCTAAAAGGGAGTACTCTGTGCTGAAAGTGGTTGGGGTCAACTATGAATCTGAGAAACTGTCAGTGAGTGGGGTGAACGTCCGTGTGAAAATAGGTATCCATGCTGAGAACTGTAAACCACATATCTTTTTCCAGGGATGGAATTATAATAGATGCCACCATGACCATGTGAAACCTGAGCTTGTGAATAAACTGTTGAAATGGCAGAGGTAAAGAATGGGTCTCTAACTGCTTTTCTTTTTGGGGACTAGGAAATATGTCAACTAAAACCCTTCCCTTGCTACTGAGGAACCTACTCTCTCTCTCTCCTCACTGTAAGAGAGATACCACTTCTTGTTTGAGAATGCTCTCATGAAAGTGGCCCAGTACTCTCATGAAAGTGGCCCAGAGTGGAGGTGGGGAAGCGGGTATTTGAAGGGTAGGAACACAAACTATCATAAGGGAATTGGTCATACATTTAACAATGATGAACAATAAACCCAGTTCTTTTCTCAGCAACAGGACACAGGGGTGACTCTCCGGAAATCCTAAGTGCTACAGAAAGAAAGGAAGAAGAAAAAACTGTAACTCCTGCATAACCATGGTCAGATTTGGGCATAAAGGAACTGGCTTGTACCTAGTGTGTGTTCCTAAACCACTAAATCTGATGGGAAATAATATAACATTTTAAATACCCAATTTTCTTAAATGGCAAAAATAAAGAGAGTCATGTGATATTTGTTTTATAATATATAATACGTAAAATTTTTAACCCAAATGTAAACTCTCAGAACTCCAACTCAAGCACACCAACATTTCCATTCAGCTTTAAACAATACCTACGTAAGTTAGGTACAAATATATTTATTGACTAACTCATCCACTGTTCACCTTCTACTCCTGGTGGAATTCTGCGCCAAAAAAAAATAATTCTGTGCACAATATTTTAAAATTCTGCATATTTCATTTGTCAAAATAACACAATATAATTACACCAGTTTCAATTATTTTTGGTCATTTATTTCAAAATACCTATCAGCAAGTCTGTCTAACAATACAGACAATAAAAAAGATTCAGGAAATATTTTTTGACAAATAGATTCCTAACTAGGCATATTAATACAGAGCTCTGAATTAATAATTAATTTAAACTACAATACAGAACCCTATTTCCTACACCCCTCAGAAGCAGTGCAAAGGCTTGGGGGAGTCAGGGATAACGGAGGGAAGCAAATTGCTGGGAAGGAGCCTGGGTGTGAACTTTGGCGGGCTGTTGGGTATGGGCGGGAAAAGTATGGAACATGGGGTTTGGTTTTTTGTTGTTTTGGGGGGGGGGGGAAGACAAGGAGGGATTGTTAGGGAGCTTCCCCCATGCAGACCCTGGCTGACCCCTAGCCTCTCCCATTCAGTCAGATACATCTGCCCTGTCCCATGTGTCTCTGTGCCCTCACCCAGCCACTCCCCTGTTCCTACGTAGCTCTGCACCCCTTGCCCTGTCCCCATGTGTCTCTGTATCTCCCTCCCCCCCATGGCCCTGTGCCTCCACTCCCATTCAGCCCCTACCTCAGTCTGTCCTCCCCCACTAGCCCTTGTGAGCCCCTGTCTGACCCCCCTCATCCTCCAGCATCCCACAGACCGTCTCTTGACCTGGCCTGACAAAAAAATAGAAATCTGTGGGGCTCATTAAATATGCGCATGCAAAGTGGCACAGAATTCCCCCAGGAGTACCCTTCAAAAGATTTATGGATTAACCAAAAGGCTTTGTATTGCTTTTAATCTGTCTCAGTGAAGAAGTTTGACTTATCAAACAAAATAAGTCTGCCTATGTAACGCTATAATGTGTATTATAGCATCATTTCAGAGTCACATTTTCCAATACAGCTACATCCTATTACCATGTTGAACACATAAAATGTTATTACAAACTATGAATGGTGAGAGTCACAGTTCTGGCACCACGAGATCCTTTTGACTCACTGCTGCAACATCACAGCTCAGAATTACACAAGGTACATTATGAACACACAGAAGTGATATCTCTGTGTTAAACCAAGTGATAAACTGCATAGCAGTGCCTTTATCATGAATCTCTGATGGTCTCAACTGACTCCATCCACTAGTTAGTTCCCTTCTGCCAAGATAACTGCTTTATCAGCTTTTTAAAAATAATATATCACTGAAGCCTTCCAAAACATAAAGCAAATATCACTTCCAAAGATAATGTTTTGGTTTAAACTGAAGTGAACATATTCCAGTTTTACTATGTCTCTCCTAGCCTCCCCTTGACGATCATAGTCCTAATTCAGCATAATTATGACTATGTGAACAGTCCCACTGAAGTCAACAGGGCCACTCCCATGCTCGAAGTCAAGCACCTATTAGTTATGCTGCTGAATCAATAAGGGGGATCAAATGACCCAAACTCCAGCAGCCGGTTCCCAGAAGGCAGTACTTTTCCAGCCACTTGGTCACAAAAAGTGGCCATCAAAAGAGTGCAGCTGCCATAACTGTCGTATTTCATTACCATCATGGATCCACAGGATCGGAGCTACAGTTTTTAAACAGTCTCTTAGAGGAAACCTCTTGGAGGAAAAAGACATCTGTAATTTACACAACTAATCATAAAATAATCTAGGATTTTAGAATAGTTCAAAAAAGCCCAAACTGAAAAAGTCACTGCTGATAATCAGCAGCAGCACCGGAGATAGATGTCATTTCCAAGCAAGGAGTCAGGAAAAGAGCATTTAAAGATATCTGTACTAGTCAAATGTAATTGTTTGTGGAGGGCAAGGAAAAGGGAGAGAAAAATTGCCAGCAAAGCAGTTTATATAAATCCAAATCTGGAACCGTGAGGGTCACCAGTTGTTAGTCACCAAAAGCAATTTATAGAAACAGCTGACAAACTGGAGTTAAAGATTCTTAAAAAGGTCATCTCAAGAAAGAATTGCACAGGCACACAAACAATCCATTGGATTTAGATAAAGAATTGAAAACCTATATACTTTAGAATCTGAAATTTGAGTAGGGCTTTAGGATTGCCAAGCCACATCCGAGTGATGATGGGAAGGTAATAATACCTTATAAGAGGATGATCTAAAAGTTAGTTTGCATAATATCTACAAGTAAAAATGTACTTTTAAGGTGCTTATGTTGAAAAACAAATGCATAAAATTTAACACACCAAATACCCTTACATACAAGTGCATATATTCTTAAAAATGCTTTAATCAAAATGGCTTCCAGGACTTACTTGGATCCCACAACTGTACTACCCCATTGCATAGAGTCAGTGTTTCATAGTATGTAGGATTCATGTGGAGGTTGGGTGACAAGACTCAGATGTCAGAGAGTTGATTCTTGGGCTAATTTAAAATTCTTATACATATCTGAAAAGCATAGTTATAATTAATGAAAGAAGCTTTGTTTTTAAGTGACTAAGTCTGAGGCACTTGGGGCATCTGGACTTCACATACCGATTGGGACCTTGTCATTTTTGCTAATTATGTAAATTAGGGTCCCATGTATTGAACTATTTAGTATAATTTTCAAACATATTAAGTTGCCTGTTTCACTCTTCAGAATGTTGTGTTGATGAAGTTTGTGGGGATACCTTGAAAATTGATGGAATGTTGAGTGGTGCAAGGTGTTCCTAAAACTTCAAGAACAGCTCTGGTATATAGTACTCTTCATTGAGAAAATATTAGATTATATGAAAGGGCTACTTATAATAAATAATTGCTAATTACTGTAAAATTGTTATTTAATTTAGGATACCTTCTTTGGTAAACTGCACACACACAATTTAAAGGATAGATAACCACTATCCATATATACGATTCACTAAAATAATCCGTTTATAATTGTAGCTTCTTACTAAACTATATCTGCCTAAAAACATTAAATCTGAATAATGCTACCAGAGGGCTATAGGTTGCTGTAAACTCAGGATCAGACCCATAGTAGGCAAAAGAGGCAGGTGAGTACAAAACTTGAATTTCACTATAAAATTGACTTTGCTACAATGAAACAAACACAACCAGAGTTTTGGATATGTTACATCATCAGAACCAAACAGAATGGTTTCATTTCCTCCTCCTCCTGGAAGACTTTAATGTCATTTACAACCCTTTGAATTCAGGCCAAGAAGCACAAAGCCAGTCAGAGAGATTTTGATTAATGCTAGTCCTGTGAAGCTACTAAAGACACAATAAACTGAACTTCCCACTGTATTTCACTGCATTATGGAAAAACATTTTGATCTGAAACTTAATATTTATCTTCTTTATTAAACCCAACAAGTGACTTTTTAACCTCAAATAATTATACTTAGTAGTAGTATTTTGGATAACTCATGGAAAGAAATTAATGGATCTTTTGGTGGCAACAATACAAAACTGATACTTAAATCGGTGACCACAGCTGAAGCAAAATATGCTGCATGACTGAACTTGGTAATTAACATTTATAAATAATTAAAACCTGTTACATGCAAGCAGTGCATAAGCATTCACCGTATAAATTCTTGAGACCCTGACAACTAATATTCACACACTGTTATCAAGGTAAATGTACCTGTATTCACACTCCATGGTCCACTCCAGGTATGCCCAGTCAGGTCTCAGGCCTTCAGCTATCACCTCTTTGTGGGCAGGGACTGTCACATCCCACTCCCTCTGACCTCAAGTTTTAAGGCTGCACAGCCTCCTGCCACACACTGTGATATCCCCAAGAAGCCAGTCTGCCTCAAGGCCTGCACCTGCACTGTGCTTTCTCTCCAAAGGCTATGGCCACTGTATGTCAGCAATTACAAGTTACCACACAGCTTTCTCAGAAGTGTATATTTATTTTAAGGACAACCCACCACAGAGAAAACATATGAAAACAATAAACGCACACTATATATACCAGTAATCACCCATCTTCTACAATAGGAGCCAGGCAGGCACACAGACTTTCTAACCCTTTAGGAAGGGCTGGCACCCCACTTGGACAAAAAATCATGTTAATTTCCTCACTCAGGCCTGGTCTACACTAAGGGGGGGGGTCGAACTAAGGTACGCAAGTTCAGCTACGCGAATAGCGTAGCTGAACTCGAAGTACCCTAGTTTGAACTACTCACCCGTCCAGACGCCGCGGGATCGAAGTCCGCGGCTCCAAGGTCGACTCCGCCACCCCCATTCGTGGGGGAGGAGTTCCGGAGTCGATGGGAGCGCGTGGGGAGTTCGAACTATCGCGTCTTGATTAGACGCGATAGTTCGAATTCCGAGAAGTCGAACTCTCCACGTCGACCCGCGCGGTAAGTATAGACCTACCCTCAGCTTTTCTCTTTGTCTCTGAAAACCCAGTTTGACTCAGTATATGCAAATTCCTCCAAGGGTGGTACCTCTCTGGAGTTGTTTACACTTTCAGCCACTCGCGTTAAATCACTGCTCTCTGTTATTAGCTCTTGGAGGAGCTGTGGTAACCATCCTGCATGGAGCAGAACGCAATCATACATCAACCATTCATAAATTTTATACAATGGTCCTGAAAACTACTGCATGGGGTTCCAATATCTGTCACAATTGACCTTGATGCATTTTTAGTCTGTTTGCCCAAGCTTCAGTTATCTATTACTTTATCCATGACTTAGTTGGGGATTGGTCCTGCTTTGAGCAGGGAGTTGCACTCCTGAGGTCCATTCCAACCCTGATATTCTATGATTCTATGTGAATCTTAGTCCTGTTTCCACAATACTGAGAACTCCCCTCAATTATGTTAACTTATATTAATGCTAATTATTTCAATTATCGTAACTGTACTGTATTTACCATATCATATCTGTTATATTTTAGAGTTGCTTGTTCTATTAAAATAAAAAATATTAACCAAGTGTACCCCTTCTGAAATACTTATAAGCAAAGTTTCAAGTTTTAAAGCAGACATTTTTAGAAACTATTTAAAAGTAAAAGCAATATCACATTTTGCTGCTGCCCTGCACAGACTGACCAAGTCTCCTGCT
Organism: Mauremys mutica; assembly: GCF_020497125.1. NCBI lineage: Eukaryota > Metazoa > Chordata > Testudines > Geoemydidae > Mauremys > Mauremys mutica. The sequence continues at coordinate 64,326,829 of NC_059082.1, forward strand.
ACATCAGGGAGATTTCCATTTCAAACAGAAAAACTCCCAACTCCCAATTTAATAATGTTATCTCCTGCATAAAATCTATATTATTCAGAATCACATGCATCAGCCTCTCTCTATGAGTCAGTGAGAGAGACTAATGTGCATGTGTGGCTGACACTCAAGTTTCTGGGTAATGTACTTGAGCTCTGCCCTGCTTCTGCCATTGGTATTGCAAGGAGGGGTGGTTTTGGTAACCAGCGGTAGGTTGTGGGGGTAGATTTGAATTGCAGGGCCAACATAGTGGCCCAGACTCCAGGGAGCACGAGGCAGAGGCAGGTGTGGGGCATAGGGTGAGGCTAGAAGTGGGGGTGTTGGTGGGGTAGGACACTCCCTGAAATTAATTTGAAAATGTTGGTTGGTGTGACCCCGCATAAGCTATTGACAATATCAACTTACAGTTGCCAACTTTCTACTCACATAAAACCAAACACTCTTGCCTTGCCCTGCCCCTCCTCCAAAACCCTGTCCTTGCCTCATCCCTTCTCCGAGGCCCCCCTCCCCTACTCACTGCATCTCCCCTCCCTCTATCGCTTGCTCTCCCCACCCTCACTTGCTTGCTCATTTTCACTGGGCTGGCTCAGGGGGTTGGGATGCAGGAAGGGGTGAGGGCTCCGGCTGGGTGTGCAGGCTCTGGGCTGGGGGAGTGGAGCTGAGGGGATCAGACTATGGGAGGGGGCTCAGCTGTGGGGTGGAGCCAAGGGGTTTGGAGTATGGGAGGGGGCTCTGGGCGGAAGGTGCGAGTTCCAGGGTGGTGCCAGAAAATGAGGATTTCAGGGTGCAGGAGGGAACTCTGGGCTGGAGGTTGGGGTGTGTGGGGGTATGAGGGCTCCAGCTGGGGGTGGAAACTCTGGGGTGGGGCTGGGGATGAGGGGTTTGGAGTACAGAAGGGTGTTCTGGGCTGGGATCAAGGGGTTTGGAGGGTGGGAGGAGGATAGGGCTGGGGCAGGGGGTGAGGGCTTCAGCTAGGGGTGCAGAATCTGTGGTGGGACTGAGGATGAGGGGTTTGGGGTGCAGGAGGGTGCTCCAGGCTGGCATTGAGGGGTCGGAAGGTGGGAGGGAGATCCTGACTGGGGCAGAGGGTTGGGGCGTGGGAGAGGATCAGGGGTGCAGGCTCCAGGCAGCACTTACCTCAAGCAGCTCCCAGAAGCAGTGGTATGTCCCCCCCTCCAGCTCCTACGCAGAGGCACAGCCAGGCAGTTCTGCATGCTGCCCTATCTGCAGAGCAGTTCCCAGCCAATGGGAGCTGCGGAGCCAGCGGTTGAGGCAGGGGCAGCGTGCAGAACTCCCTGAATGCCCCTATCTGTAGCAGCCGGAGGGGGGACATGCCGCTACTTTCAGGACCTGTGTGGAGCCACGGCAGGCAGGGAGCCTGCCTTAGCCCTTCTGCGCCACCAACCAGACTTTTAACAGCCCCGTCAGCGATGCTGACTGGAGCCGGCAGGGTCCCTTTTTGACCGGGCGATCCGGTCTAAAACCGGACACCTGGCAACCCTAGTAGTGCAATGTCAGAGGATACAGAATTCAGATACAGCCATAGCTGGGTCAAAGGAAGTAAACCCATTTTACTTCTCCAAAACTTAAATACTGCAGGTAATGATGAACAGGTCTGAAGAAAAAAAGAATGAAAAAGAAACATTTTCAGTATTCGTAGTTATCTGGACAGTTATTCCACAAATCTATCATATGCACGTGTTCTTCTGTGGTCACCTGAACAGTCTTTGAGAAACAAAAAACAATAAACCAACCCAACTAGGTTGATCATATTATTTCATTCCTTCTCACACTCTTTCTAGTTTAATACCAACAAAACATGTCATTAGTAGCAATTCAAGTGACCAGCAAAATATATATATAGAGAGAGAGAGAGAGAGAGAGAGAGAGAGAAGTGCTGATATTTAACTAAAAGATTATGCAAAAATTTCTTAGCACACCTCAAGAAAGCTTAAAGCAGAGACTGAAGATATGGGCTACACTTTTGAGGCAGCCTTTAGTGTGGATTTAGCTGCACCCATGCTTCCTTTCTCTCACTCCACTCTGCCATTTATTAGAGTTCATTTTAAAAAAAAAAATCATCATATAGTGTGCAAACTGAATAAGATGGCCTTTATTAAATGTTCAGTTTTGGCTTGTCTCTTGCATATTCACTTAAAACAGTTCTTACTGTACTCAGTTTTCAATATAGTAGAATCTCAGAGTTATGAACACCACCAGAATGGAGGCTGTTCGTAACTCTGAAATGTTCATAACGCTGAACAAAATATTATGTTGTTCTTTTAAAAGTTTACAACTTAACATTGACTTAATACAGTTTTGAAACTACTATGCAGAAGAAAAATTCTGCTTTCCCCCTTTTTTTTTTTTAATAGTTTATGTTTAACACAGTACTGTATTTGCTTTTTTTTTTTGTTTTTGTTTCTGCTGCTGCCTGATTGTGTACTTCCAGTTCCAAATGAGGTGTGTGGTTGACTGGTCAGTTTGTAACTCTGGTGTTTGTAACTCTGAGATTCTACTGTAGTTTCAACTATATTATGCTAGACTGAATTATAATAAAAATAAAACATGAGTCATCGGATTTAAATTACACAATTTTATATAATAAAACAATGAAAAATTCAATGCAGGTGACTACTATAAAGAAACTAAAAGGAAAAAAAGCAAAAAAAATAAATGATGGAAAGCCAAAAACAGACAAAGTATAAAGACTAATGCAATGGACAAAACAGTACAGTGCATGAAAGACAAATAGTGATGGGATGATTTGGAGAAAAAAAATGTGCAAAGATTTATAAGAAGGAAAATTTGCCAGAGCACATCTAACAAAGGAATAGAGCAAGCAAACATAATACATCTCCAGAGTCCTTTTAGTTCCTTCAGATTACAAAATCAACCTAGGAATACCAAAGATCATACTCTCTGGTAAGAGGGATACATATCATTCCACTCAGCTAAGAGGTCTCTCCAAAAGTGGAAGTGAGTCTTGTGTTTTTCAGGAAAAAATTTCCTGATTAAATCTCAATTAAAAGCCACATAAATATTGTGACCTTATAGATACTCATGATAAAATTCTATTCTGCTACATAGATAGCAATTTCAACCTTTAGGAAAGTACATGATTACAGTTTAGATCAGGGGTTCCCTAATTGTGGTACATGAGCTTGATGTTCCATCCTTTCAGTTCACAATTTTTTTTCTTAAGAAAGCAGTATGTTAACCAATAAAGTTTGAGAGCCACTGGTTTAGATTAGTTTACTGTGGACTCAAAAAAATTGTGTATTTATAGCACAGTGTGTAATAAAGGTGGAGTATGAATGGCATTTGAAGAAGTCTGACATTAAAAGCAGTTTTATAAACACATATTTACTATTGTTATAAGTGGGCACAATTCCACAGCAGTGTTTGCTCACTCATAAGAGTATTGAAGCTGCCCAAATATCTCACACCCAAGGAACATTTTACAGAGACTTGGAATGGGCAAATTACTCAAGGAGAATAATTAACATCTTAAAGAAAATAAAAAGGATTTTGAATTCTGTTAAAGTGAATCTGCTGTTTGCAATATATACCCAACTCTAACAGAGACAGATGTCTTAATTTGAAGTATAAAAACTTCAGACTGTAATCTGATAAAAACAAATGTAGCAGAAAATGGATTAGTAAAAATTTAGTCCAGTTGAGCATATTACATCTTGTATGACATCTGCATTCTATGATCCAAGATTTGGAGCAAGACTATTTCAAATTACTACCTCAGCAGAATTTGGTGTAAATTTAAAGAGTAAAAGCAACGAGAGAGAAAACATATAATTTGATCTGTGTTATGGTAAAATATTACTAATTTTTTGCACTAATGTGTGCCAGTTTCAGCAGATTAAACAGTCTCAATTCACAGACAATGCAAGAGCATGATTTTAAGACTCTAATATAATTACTTATGATACCTAAGTGAGCTAATTTCCAAGTCAACCTTTTAAACTGCCCATTTTACAACAGACAAATCAGTCAAAACCTGGACCATACCAAACAAGTACTGTACACAGTTGAAAGAATGTAACAGTCTGTTTCGCAATAACATTAACATTTGCTCAGCTCCAAATGGTAATGTTTGTTTTTGCTTATCTTTCACACTACAATTTATATGAAGCAAAACAAGCTGTCTCAATCTATGAGATTACAAATATTGCTAGTACAAATGATTTCATCATGTGTCTGTTTACTCAGAGGTTTGGAGCACTGATTTATTATTATTCACCTTAGTGAGACACTTATTAAACACTGTAGGAAAAAGCTGAAATTCAGCTATTAGCTTAGCTACTCTAACTCAAATCAACAGCCATAGAGCTAGAGTCACCCTGCAAAATGCACTTCCCTGAACCAGACAGACCCTCTGTGTTCCCAGGGAATTCACACTATGAGGCATGGCTTTGGGAGCACAGCTTTACTTTTGGCCAGGATGAAGTTCCGCTAGTGGAAGCAACAAAGGCGAGGTAGTGAATCAGGTCTCTCCTTGCCAGTAGCAACACCTTCTTTTATGAGAGTTCTAGCTGCATGTGGACTCTGCCAGAAGGAAGGTTTACAGCTCTTTTCTGATACTCATTCTTTGTGATAAACTGGACAAATAAAATACACCTCTACCTCAATATAACGCTGTTCTTGGGAGCCAAAAAAATCTTATTGAGTTATAGGTGAAACCGTGTTATATTGAACTTGCTTTGATCCACTGGAGTGCGCAGACCCGCCCCCCCGGAACACTGCTTTACCACATTATATCCAAATTTGTATTATACAGGGTGGCGTTATATTGAGGTAGCGGAGTACATATATAACAATTCATTGTGCCATATACTTCCCCTTCAATGCTTCATTCCCATCAATGTAGTGGAAATTCTGTAAGGGTGAATCAAGGAAACTACTCACCCACTGGATTGTACACATATCTCATGATAAAAAAACAAACAGGTAGTGGAGCACAGACTTTTAGTTTGGATACAAATATGGCCAGATTAAGAACCTGACTTTAATGCAAGCAGTATTAGGGCCTATAAGTAAGGCTAAGATTTTGTCATGCATATTTTTAGTAAAAATCACAGACAGGTCTTGAACAATAAAGAAAAATTCATGGAAGCTCGTGACCTATCCATGACTTTTACTAAAAATATCCATGACAAAATGGGAAGCTGCGAGGTCCCCACACCACCCCTGGGGGCCCAGCTGGGAGCTGTGGGGCACTCCTGCCACCCGCAGCAGCCCGGAAGCTGTGGTGCACCCCAGGCACCTGTGGTGGCTCCAAGCTTCAGGGCACCCCGGCCGTCCACCACAGCTCCGAGTTCTGGGGCATCCCCGAGCACCCTCACCGCCCACAGCAGCTGGAAGCTCCTGGGGCACTCCCTCCCCTGTCCAGAGTGACTGGGATCTCGGGGTCCCACAGTTCCCAGCCACCACAGGCTATGGGGCAGGCGCTGCAGGCTCAAGTCACAGAGGTCTCTGGAAGTCACAGATTCTGTGATTTTCGCGACAAAATTGTAGCCCTACCTATAGGTATATACACTGAAATTACAGATCACAGAAATTTACAGTGAAAGATTAAAGAAGAGAATGCTAAATAGTTTATATAATCAATTCTGTTTGACAAATAAGATTTTACAAGTAATGTCTATGACATTTCTAGTTTTTTTGTTAATGTTTTGATGCAATGTTTGGAACAAGCAAAGCAGCAACGTACAGCAGACTCAAAGTCTCTCTCTCTCTCTCAAAAATACAGAGTTTTTTTTAATCCCTCTTCTAACAGCCAAAAGAACAAACTCTCACCAAACTGAATTTAAAAAGTGTTCTTTACAGAGAAAGAAAGTGTCAAGAACTGCAAGCAACTCCCCAACGTCAACTTCTCCTAACAAATAAAACAGCAATACATTATAGGCATTTCAAGATAGACAAAGATCAAATTTCACACAGTTAGCTACTTACAACAACAGCAAAACATCTAAATTCTAGCCAGACTCAAGTGGCAGAAAGACAACAGAATTGGTATGCTTTCAGGAATGTAATATTGAACAGCAAGGTCTTGGTGGAAACAAACAACACCATTACAGATACTGCTATCATCAATTATTCTGTATCTTTCAAAAAAAATCCGATCACAGCCTTAATACATCAGTGAAGTCTAAAGTTAATTAGACAAACAACTGGATTTGTTAATCTCTCCAGCCTGCCTTTTGGGGAAAAGTGGATGTCAGATCATTTATTTCCAGAATGCTTACTTGCCTGCCCACTTGTACACAAGGATTTTAAAACTACTACTGCAATGGAAAGCTGCCTCAAAATAAATGACTTTCAAGTAAAACCTATTGCGTAAGTCACTCCATCAATCTGTTCCTCAGTTTATTAATCTGTAAAATAAGTACAATGATATCTGCCTCCTCATAGGATTATTGTTGGACTTAAAGTACTCTACAAACATTATTTTAGTCCTCAAATAAAGTTTTAAGTACAAAGCATTGGAATTATTAATACACGCATTACATTCCTAAATAAAAGCTATTCAAATACACAAGCCATGAAAACTCTTATATACATCAAAAACTAACACCGCCAAATTCAAGATTTTTTTTGCACATACACAAAAATACTACCTCAAGGGAATATACCTTTTATAAGAAGGTATCTGTGTACTGAGACTATGAAAACAAATATCCCTTAAAGTATCATATGCTGTTTATAAGAAGCATTTTACATTATAATATAAATGCAGTGAAAAGACACGAGGTTATTTCCCCAATGTTCAATATTCTGTATTTGCTCATTACAAGTGAAATATAAAAGGAATAAAATAAGGCAATACAGCAAACCTCAGTAGGCAGAATGTAACTAGAATACCCAACACAAATCTTAATTTATTAACCTTACAAGCATTGCATATTTAATCATCAGAACAGTCTTTTGCATTTTGGATTCTTAATGCAAAAAAAACAGGAAATAAAAATTGCTTAACAAGTTATTTTATATTAGCATTATTGTGCCATTCAGGAAACACGTGACAAACTTTAGACCCTCCTGTGCTGCTGGCACATTGGCCAATCCAGTTCCTGCACTGATTATGTGTGCTCGCTAGTCGTGGTACGTCTTTCCAGATAATACCAGCGCATTCAATATCCTCTTGTTACTGTACCTCTGCTTGAATTCTGTCAACTTCAAAAGTTTTCCCCTGTTTGAGGCCTTTGATGGCTGCTTTAATTTCACTGGGTATTATTTATTGGTCCCTCTTCTATTTCTAACTTAACATAGGCATTCCTCTGGAACCTGTGCATGACTGCGGCTCTAGACAGTTTAATATGGAATGGACATTTTTTCCCCTTCATCTGGCTTGTTCTTCCTGTGTTTTCAACATCTGTCCATAAAAGTCCCTGATGGGCAGCACCTGTGATGATCTGGTTCTTCCTGAGAGGTCCTTCACTATTCTGTAGAGCTGTTTGAAGTCTCTCTCAGTGGTACATCTTGTACCTCTGCAGACTTCTCCTGAACCCAGGCATTTCTATCTTGCCTGCTTCTCTTTATTTTTTGTCTTTTTCTCTACATCTTGCATCTGCCTGTAAAAGCTCTGCCTGTGTCTTGCTCTGTCCTTTTTTGCCTTCAGAACTTTCTCCTTGTTAACTGCTGCCTATATTCCAGATGTAATCCATGCATCTTTCTTTTACACCTTTTGGAGGCCCATCTGTCTCGACTACTGACTTCAAGTTTGACCATTTGTCTTCCAGACTTTCCTGAGCCTATAAAATAGTGTAACTGTTGCTAAAAGCAATCTGATCTGTATTTCTGTGTCACTGAACTTTGGTATTGCTGTAACACTCTTTGTGTCTGCCTTTATGATCTTTTTAAGTTCACACTGTAACGTGGCCACTAAAAGATAATGATCCAAGCCAACATCTGGGTAGGGACATTCCTCAAAGATGATGCTCATCCCTGAGATACACACATGGTCTATCTGGCTGACAGTTGCATTCTTTGGTGATCTCCATGTGAGCCTGTGAATCCTCTTATGATGGAAGAGACTGTCTCCTATCTTTAGAGGGTTTGTGCCACAGAGAATCAAAAGCTGTTTGCTATTATCAGCATGGATGCCTTCCACTGCTGTGCCTATGATGTCATGCTTAGGCACATCATCCGAACTTTGCTATACCTGCTCAAAGCACGCATCCATTTCAGGGTCGGCTGCTGAATTTGTTGGTGCACACACTTGGATTATTGTATACTTGATAGGTCTTGTTTGCAGACGGGCTGTTATTCTGCCATTCACTGGTTCTCAAGACTGCAGAGTCTTTGCTGGAATGTTATCCTGCCTAATTCCTACACTTCTTTTGTGCATTCCTTCTCCTAAGTATAAAATTGTAGCACCACCAGACAACATCTTGCCACTCCCTGCCCTTCTCATTGCACTGACACCAAGTATGTTCAGATGGAATTTTTTTCATATTTTTTGTAACTTGTGCCAGCTTTCCCATACTACACAAAGTTCATACATTCCATGCGCCTACTCTTGTTACAAATGCCTCTTGTCAGCATTTGATGTCTCAAGATCTCTGCTTCCTTTCATTTTTCACTGAGATCTTCGGTTTTGAGCTCCATCTGTACTTACCAACCTCAAGTTTTGGTTTAACTGAACTGTCTCTGCTGCAGTAAGGTTTTACCTGCATGGTCACAAATCCAACTGCAGAATCCTCCTCTTTTATCCAGTAGGACCCGCAGTGTTGCTAACAAAGCAGAGCATTTGACTAGAGGCGTTGAAATGAATGGTTAAAGTTCAAATTAAGCATGTCTTTAAATGTCTTGCTGAATCAAGAGTCTATATGATCATCCTAAATGTTGGATTGATGGGTGAAGGGTAGGGAACCTAAATTACGGTTCCTAATATCATTATCTGAGGGTTTTATTTTGAGTGAGCAGATGAGAGCAAGTTCTGTTTGCTTTTTTTAAGGACAAAACTTCAAAAATCACATTTCTGTCTGAAAACTTTGTGCATACTACAGCTAAAGGTAACACTTAAGATTACGATAACTAACAGAAGTGGGGAAAAATATTTCTCTATTTTTCCACTTTGTTTACTCCATCCATCTGATAGTACTTTGTTTACAATTAGCATCATCCTTTCCTCTGATAAGTCAGTTTCTCCCTTATTGAAAATAGTCAAGCATGCACAGGAGAGAAGAAAAATATGTATTAAAAACACTAAAGAATTAAAAAAATCAGGATGTATTATTTAAAGGGTGCTCTATCAGAAAATGATGTTTTTGTCATTTAAAAAAAAATCAAGTTGACAGTGTCTTTAACCTTTGCATTAATATATATATGCATACACTTATATTTGCTGATTTATGGCACCTAGAGTATTAAATAGATGCCATATCAACCGAAAAACAGATATAGAAAGCTGCACATTATCACCATGTATGTTTTCTAACCTGTTTCTACAAAATTCTATCCCTTTTCTCAGCAGTACTGTGAGGTGGCTGCTTTTGTTGTCATGGAGACAGAGAGATGTCTGCCTTTATTTATTTATAACAGGAAACATATATAGCAGTTCAGCTATTATTCAACAAAAACCCACCCAGACTCTCTCACTTTCATCACCATTTTTTAAAGAAGCCTGAATCTTTTCATATCAAAAAGATGCAGATTTGAGTACCTTTTACAGAACTGCATCCCAGTGCACTAGAAACTATTGGAGGGCTTAGCAGAACACTTCAAGGATGAAAGGATGCTCATGTCTTTGGGGAGATAAACAAGTAAATATTTAATTATAAGAATGTAAATAATATATTATTGCTTATATTTTATATCTATATCTATCTATCTAGATATAAATCTAGATCTGTCTGCCTTGTCTTTTAAATTGTAAACTCTTCAGGCAAGGACTCTTTGTATTGTGCTTGAACAGTGCTTAGCACAATGGGCCCCCAACCTTTACACATTACAATAACACAAATAATAAGTAATAAAGAAATGGGTAATAAATAAATAATGGTTTTAAACTTCTACAAGTGTGTTCCATGGAAGATGTGAAAACACAAGTATTACTGATTTAACCCTTCTGAGGCCTGTAAATACTATGCCCAAAGTCAGTGACCTAGTTGTTGGTATTTTGTACTATGCAAGTACTGGTTTGGCACTAACCATAGTCCTGCAAGGAGCGGTCTAATGCACATTTCCAACAAGAAAAAAGCCTTTGGATGAGAGCTGTATACTAGTGGGAAGCCACAGAAACACAGGAGTAAATTATCAGATCCGGAGTAAATAAGCAAGGCTTAGAAATAAGCTCATGATGGCAGGCGTTCTGCATTTTCTGCTCTTTTTCTTCTTAGAAAAGAATATCACACAGTTTACAAGTAAGCTGCAAGATCACTGTTCATCTTCAACTGCTCTTGACTGCTTCCTGAAGGGACAATAGGAACAAGGAAAAAGGGGGTTGGGAAAGAAAAAGAGATGAGATACACGTATGCAGCATAGAAGAGAAAAAAGAAGGGCACAAACTAAACAGAGAACAAAAGTTTAAGAAACGGACAGATCTTGAAATCAAAATAATAGGTACTAGCACAAGAACGTAGCAACTGCACCGTGGCACAGCAGTTGCTAGAAACAACAGATTGCAGAAGGATACAGTGGAATTCACTGTCACTCAGGAATTGAACCATGAGGATAACAAAAATACCAACAGATACCCACAGAGTTGTTGACAAAGCCAGCCAATGTCACAGCACTAGTCAAATAGAGGCAGACAGAACAACACTTTTTAAAAAAATGGAAACAATAAATATCTACTGAAAAATCTAAGAAATTCAGCACAAGTTCAAAAAAAATAGCTATCCTAAAACTTTTGTACAAAGATCATTCTTTTCCTGTGAAACAAATGCCAAAATATTTTCTAACTAAAAAGGCAGATTAATTTCAATACACAAGTTCTCCAACAAGAATTCCCTACTCCATTCAGTATGGCTGACTGGATGAGCAAGTAAGGACCTTCTGCAAGTTGGCCAGCATTTGTACTGCTTAAATTACATGAAATGTAACTTTTTATCCATATGCAAGCTTCTGATGGATTATTTCTCTGCAAATACAGCTGCCTCTGACATCTCTGGTTTCTCTTCATTGCCATAATATCACATGACAAAAAGGAACAATTCAAAATTCTTAACCGTTTTAAATGTTTTGCAAACACTCACTGGCAAGGTTTCTCAAGCACTCATCTTTCCATCAGCATAATTTGTAACAACTTTTTAAAAATTAATACTTGCCATTTTTGGCAAATATACTGTTTTTTACTAAAGATATGTTTAACAAAATTAATTAACAAAAAATATTTATGAAATAGGTGAACAACTCTGCCTGCCAGGGATACACCATTACTGGAGCCTTTTTTCCTGATAGTCACAGGATACCTAGTGCTAACATGCAGAGTCACAGAATAATGTCACACCGTGAAATACTGTATAATACAGAATAGAGTAGGAATTCATGATAGTAGATAGTTTCATTCAGCAGTGGACAATATGGGTAAAATGTTTTATGGTGCAGAGTAATGCTTCTTTTGAAGCTGACAGCCTGAGGAGGCTATATATATATATATATATACATATACACACACCAGTTATCCTTTTTACAGCATACCTGGCTTTTTGTTTAATAAACAAATAGAATGGTGACTTAGCTTACAGTAACTTTTGTTCCTCAAGATGTGTTGTCCACACAATTCCACTCTTGGTGCATATGTGCCCCATGGGTACGAGATCAGATTCTTTTGGCCAGCAAAATCTGTTGGGCCCATGCCTCCATCTTAGGCATCATAGAGTTTAAGGCCAGAAGCGACCACCAGATCATCGAGTCTGACCTCTTGTCTTCGCCCACCCACTACCTGAAAGCATAAAGGGTGGAGTGAATCTGATCATCCTTCAGTTGCTTCACCAACAAAGAATCCTGGAGGAGGAGAACGCCAAAGGAGCAAGGAAGGAGGGCAGGTTCTGCAATCCATGTGGGCAACACATCTCAAAGAACCACAATTACTGCAGGGTATGCAACTGTTCTTTCTTCTTCAAGTGAGCGTCTAGCACTGTTGGTGACTAACAAGCAGTTGTCTGTTTGCTTGAAGGTGGGTTGTAGGAGTCCTCCTCAAACAATGACAGCAGGACAGCCCTACCCAAACAGGGATCTGAACTGGAAGATTCTACCAAAGAATAGTGTCTTGTAAAGGTGTGGACTGAGCTCCACATATCTGGTCTCTTTGCTACTCACAGGTTGGACTATACAGCCACAAGAACACATGTGATGCTGTGATGTCATCATCACATACAATGGACAGCCTGTAGTTGGTAGGAATATGAGTACTGAGGGGGGGTATCAGGAGCGATGTTCCCTATGAGTCCTAGATCTTTTCCTGCTACCTCTTATGGAATTTCTCCTTCAGTCTCTTCCTGATTCCGTTGTGCCACACCCAAGGAGGGGGAGGTGAATGGAAGAGGACTCCCTGATGTTTCTAGATGGGGATGAGGAGCAGTAAATGTCATCTAAGGGATGGGCCATTCTATCTGGGTCTTGTCTTGTCTCTGGAGGGAAAAAGTTGGTGTGATGGACTGATATATATTTGTACATGTCTGTATCAAATTGTGACCTTTCCTTGACACCACCATTTTGAAGAATATGACTTGCATTTTGAGTGTGTAGCTGTGATTGCCTAGAGATTGCAAGGATAGACCAAGGCAACTTATTTTAATGCCAGTCACCCCCATGAACTGACTAACACAAGAGTTGCCAAGGTGACTGTCAGAACAAAGAGTTTGCTAAAGAGCGTGGCCAGACTTAAGGAAACTGGTTCTTCCAGTTTCTCTGCAGGGGAAACTAGGACTTTAAATACCTAACTGGGGCTTTGAAGTTGGTCAGGGAGTCACAGGAGGGGACAGAAACTTTAAAAGCAGGGTTTGCTCAGTTCCTCACTCTCTCAGCAGCCAAACAACAGAAGGAATACATGGTTCAGAGGGCTGAAAGGGCCAACCTGCCTGACATACAAACTGGACTTAAGGACTCATCAGAAGAGGTGAACACAGACTCGGGGGAAGAGCGTACAGGCTTTTGTTGTTCTGTCTAAAGACCCGTAACTCTTGTATGCTTTGTTCCTGTGGTTTTAGAAACCCCTGTGCAAAGCCTGTGTTCCTTGCTTTACCTGCCATGTGGTCCCCAAAAAGAGTTAATCTATAAACTGGAATGCCCACTGAGATGGACTCTGAGGGAAGCATGCATAAGCAAATGGGGAGGCTTGGCAGGGGGTCACAATACTGGTTTAAGGATCTAGGGCAGCTGGATTGCAGAGCCCTACATCCCAAGGGGCCATACAGGAGGTCTGCACCCTGAAGTGTGCCTTAGAGGCTCAGAATTAGGAACAGTGATTGGATACTGCCAAGATCCAACTGGCTTGGAGGCATGTGGTCCAAAGGTCGGATCCAATTATAACAGACTGATGACTGTCCACTAGGGGTACAGAGGTGGTAGGTACCAAGGTTCCATGCACCAAGGCACTTTGTACCAAAGCTGAAACCTACTGAAGAGAAGATTAGATTTTTGTTTCCTCCCAATGGGCAAGATCTAACTATAACAATAAATTAACTAACAATCACCTAAATAGTAAGATTACTAACTAACGTCAGTAGCACAGTGCACACAGAAAAAGGGGAACACTTCAGAAGTTCAGTCTCACTGGCATGATCAAGAAGAAGAAACTGAGGGTCAGTAAGGCCCATTCCATCCTTATTGCCCTTGGGTGGCGATGCGCAAGGACAGCTAGGGTACAGGCACAGCCTGAACAGACACTATTGGCCAAAAGAATCAGGATGCATGACACGCAATATCAAAGAGTTGAATCCACGTGGACAATTACATGAAGAACTAAAAATTAAGAACGCTACAATTACACATTCAGAGAATGAAAAATATTCACAAAGTTCATTTTTCAGTTGAACAAAAATGTGATGTCACAACAAAGCAATTGTTCATAATTTCCTCATTAATGATCTGACCCTACAAGGTGCTAAGTACCCCTATCCACTGACATCAATGCTCTGTACTTTCTAGAATCAGCTCCTTGAGTAGGATTTCATGCCATAGAGCAACACTCAGCTTTTTCCTCCTACACTGCTTTCCCATCATAATAAATACCTTACAGATTAAATCTTCCTGGGATAGCATGTGTTAAAGATGGCAGCATAAGTCTTCTGAACAATCTGAGAGTATAAGCCAGGGGTCAGCAACCTTTCAGAAGTGGTGTGCCGAGTCTTCATTTATTCACTGTAATTTAAGGGTTTCCGTGCCAGTAATACATTTTAACATTTTTAGAAGGTCTCTTTCTATAAGTCTATAATATATAACTAAACTATTGTTGTATGTAAAGTAAATAAGGTTTTTAAAATGTTTAAGAAGCTTCATTTAAAATTAAACTAAAATGCAGAGCCCCCCGGACCGGTGGCCAGGACCCGGGCAATGTGAGTGCCACTGAAAATCAGCTCGTGTGCTGCCTTTGGCACGCGTGCAATAAGTTTCTTACCCCTGGTATAAGCACTTGTCTACATGTCACAGAAAAGCACATTCAAGGAGTAATTTGTAAGGTGCTCTAATGTGCTGTGCTGTGCTGTAGCTGCCCTTTATAGACCCAGCTAGTGCAAACTATAAGGTATCTAGTTTGCTTTAATGTATATGACAAAACCCATAAGAGAGAGTTGACAAAAGAATTACTCAACCAGCAAAAATAAGACAACTTGTCTTCCTCAGCATTTTAAAACACAAATTATCAATCTGCATAATTAAGGAAAATAAAAAACATAAAATAAGGATTGGGTCTCAAAGGACAACTAATTAATAATATATCAAACTCAAAGCAAGGACCACTCTGTTCTGCCAAGTTTTGCCACTGACTCACTTATCCTGGGCAAGCTACTCCATCTCTTTATGCCACAGGTCCCCAACCTATGAAGTGGGGTCAATAATAATTACTCTTTTCACAAGAGTGTTGTGAGAATTAATATAATGTATGCAACAAACTGGATAAAAGAGGCTATAAAAGTTGTATTATTTAGTGTTTCCGCAACATTTGGCATGAAATTATCCAGATACTATGTTCATTACACCTAAAAAAAATATGACATTTACAGGCTGCAAACATGAAAATAAATAATGTTCTTTAAGATATTTTTGTAATTATATTTTACACTGTATTTATTCTTGGTGTACGAGCTCTTGTTTCAGAGATGAAGCATTTTAAATGCAGGAACGTTTTGTGCACTTTTCTCTGCAACGTACTCAGAATTAAGAAACTGATGGCTTAACTGGGGAGGCCAGCTCAGTGGTGTGTAAACCACTTAAGTTATGACATCATTGCTTCTGCTTCTAGGAAATGTGGCAAAAATGCTCAGCACTTAAAAAAGCTACAACAGGAACACAATTACATTTTAAAATAACCTTTCGAAATGCATATAAATGTGTTATGCTTTATGTTTATGCACGGAAACATGAAACGTTTTGGGGTTTAGTTCTCCTTTAATTTGGAAACTAGAATAAAACTCTCCAAAATACAGATATGTCCTTTGCTTAGATAGATATTCATGCTGATGGGGGTAGGCTGACTATCTACTAGCCATTAAAACAGACATAAACCAAACCAATGATCATCAGTCAGCAACTTTTTTGGTGGGGGTCAAATTTCTTGATTCTAAGTGACCACTGTGGGAGGCGCATCTTCTTTTGTTAGCAGTTGTCTAACCTAAGCTCTATGTAAGAAGAATCTATCTTGGTTTTACCATAATCACTCCCAAGGAAGTAAATATTTTTGTTTAGCATCTTTCAGTGGAAAAGGTAACTTGAAGAGATTTACAAGATGTTTCCCAACATTAAGTAATTAAGTAAGTAAATGAGGAAAGTCAAAAAGCCAGAAGCTAAATTAAGCAAAGTGACAGGAAAGACCTGAGGATGAGCCCCAGTGTCATGTCTTGCACTACCAGACTTCTGACTCCAGTGTAAAACAAAACTTATCTGAAAAATAGACAAACATACCATGGATTCCGAAAATCAGCAGTCTCAAATCTATGTTTTTTAAGAGACTGCTCATGTGAGTAAAACCACTCAAGCATAACTTTTTGTAGGATCAGATCCTAAAAACAGGAATGCACTCAATAATTTTACTGCTTAGACTTGTGATTTTGCTTCATTTTCATTTGGCTACAAAAATTATATTTACTTTTGAACTTCTGTATCCAAATAGTAGACGATGAAATGTGACATGAAACATGAACTGCAGTTCCTTCAATAAAGTGGAGAGACTTGGCAAATAAGACTTGCTTGATATATTCAGTAAACTGTATATAAAATGAAGATCATATTTATTATGCTATGAAAATATGACGAAGGATAAATGCACTATGTATTTTATTTCACTCTGCCTGTCCACAAGATATATAAAATAAGAATTAATTAAATAAAAAGGTTTTACTCCTTAATCCATTCATTGTCTATTAACAAAGGAATACAACTTAGTCGTCAGACCAATACTAAGAGCTGTAATTCTCAAATTACAAAATATTTCAGATGAGAACTGAAGTTCACCTATGTAAACTATTTGCAAAGGTGCCTTAAATTCTTAAGATTAAGCTTTTACCTTTCTTTAATGAATGTAATGCTGATGTGAAGAATATCAAATAACCAGGAGGCTGAGGTGAAGCATTGAACTCAAAATATCCTAGAACTCCAGGCTGCAAGAATAAGAATTAGAGTTAGCTAAGCTATTACAAAAGTATACATTTATGGGACACTGCAATTATTTAACTATAGTAAAAAAACATAACAGATTAAACATTAATGGGTTGTTTTGGTTTTTTTAGAAAAACAAACTAGCCATTTTACTCTGCAAGAAAAGTGGATCTTAAAAGGAGGGGGGAAAAAATCAGCCAATACTATAATTTGGAAAATGTGCACAAGACCAAATCTGTATATCTGTAGAAACATTATAATTTCACAGTTATATATTTCCCATGTTAGTTGTTACATTATTCTCTAAGCAAATAGTAATAATTTAAAATAATTGCAGGAGTCAAGCTTCAGCACCACCATGTTGATGGAATACTTGATTTTCTACATAGCACCATACTGGGTTCTTTTGAAACTGAGATTTGGGATTTAATGTGTCATTGTACAATGAAGTCAACTGTAACCCATTTTCAACAAAAAATACTTGGCTTTCTTTAAGTTTTTACTATACTGTGCATGATTCTCATCTATATCTGAAGCCTCTGCATGACTGCCAGTCTACATCACACTGGGAAGCTATCAGTCATATGAGATTCTTGCAAGAGAAATCACTGAGACTGATTTCACAAAAACAAAGGGGAGAAACCCCGATCCTATTTGCATTTCCACAAAAAGAAAATATACTATTTTGTTGGCCTGGGCAACCAGGTAATTTGAGATTTAAAGGATCTGTGATCTCTAGAAAGAGATACAAAATTTTTTGTCCATCGAGAATGGGTTGATAAACCCTGAATTTTACTGAGATGAATATACAATTATTTTTAAAAATTACTTAGGGATATTTTACATTAATGAGACTTGAATTGGTTTGTAGACTTTCAAGATGTGATAATAGTGTAGGGTACAACAGTGATTCTTAGAACTTAGATACTTGAGCAGACAGATCAGAATGTAAGCTAGCCTTCCTTGAACCATTTATATTTGCATTTGCAGATAAAACAAGTAATTAATCATACACTCAACTTGCACTGATCAGGAGGAACTGTCCTAGAGCTGGAGATCAGGTGTTGGACTCTTATTCACACTTCATTTTCTTGATAACTGCACTGCTATCTGGACAAAGAGCTAGAAAGTAGGTTTAAAAGCTACCTTTTAAAAATGAACACTAAATGCAACTTGCTAACATTAACATGAAATACTGAATTTTATTTGTTGTAAGTGTGGATGGTTATCCTTTCACTGTCCTATGATGCAAGAAGATTTCTCTGCATTCACTTTTCCTAGTGAAATAAATTTGTCACATTTCAAATTCTGCCTTAAAGTACAGCTGAAAATGAGTTCAGTAGTCTTGTCCAAGTCCCAAATACACAGACGTTTGTCCAAATCACACATACTCTCCCTCTCTCACACAAGCATACAACCCCACACTAGACAACTTGGCATGCCTGACTCTACTCAAACAAGGCCCATGACTGGAAAAGCAAACTGTGAAGAGTTACAAAGGGGTCTCACAAAACCGGATGACTGGGTAAGAAAATGGCAGATGAAATTCAGTGTTGATAAATGCAAAGTAATGCACATTGGAAAACACAATCCCAATGATACATACAAAATGATGGGGTCTAAATTAGCTAAAAGATCTCAGAGTCATTGTGCATAGTTTTCTGAAAACACCTCCCCAATGTGCAGCAGCAGCAGCCAAAAAGCTAACAGTGTTAGGAACCATCAGGAAAGGGATAGATAATAAAAGACAGAAAATATCATAATGCCACTACATAAATCCATGGTACACGCACACCTTGAATACTGCATGCAGTTCTGGTTGCCCCATCTCAAAAAAGATATATTTTAAGAGCCCAGCCACATATTTCAACTTACTATAATATTGCCCACCATGGAACTATGAAATGTAAGCAGTTGAGAGAAGCATCCACTGCAAGAGAAGCAACCAGTGAGATACTTCGTAAGGTGGCTTTGATTTTCTTGTCTCTGCATGATAAATTATTCAAATATGGATTATAAAATATCATCACAGTTTTACTAAAATATGTTCTACCTTTATTTTCTACATGAAGTTTGCGATCCTCCATAGCAACTGATTGTGAGCTATTACCAACAAACTACATCCTCCATCAAGACAAGAATGGTTCTGGAAAAGTAGCCAGAAGCTACAGATATTCAAAGAGGCACAAAGGAGGCTTCAAAACAAAACCTTAAACTAGCTTCCAGCCTTTTTCCAATAGTTTGACAAAGGAAGTTACCTAGAGGTATAGCTGTATCTTTAAACAAAAGAAGTCACACTGCTTCCACTTTGGGAAGAAAGATGAAGTCTGATATTCTTTTGAAGTGTGTAAAAGTTCTGGATCTCTGTCACTTCTGGGATTCATGGACTACACACTCACTGATTCTGGGGAGGGTCAAATGAAGGGGGATACACAGCTGCTACTTAGAAGATACTGGGAAATGGTTTCTCTTCATTTTGCCTTATTTTACTAGATTTGTTCTTCTGGGTTTTTTGAGAGGTTGAATTACCCCAGGCTCTCAGTTCTCTTTTTAGTGTGGTGTAAAATGGACAGTTCGCTTTGGAACTCTCTTGATTTCTCTCTCTCTTCTGAAACTGGCTGGTTCTGATTCTGAAAGTTCCCCTTCTTCTGTGAATGAGGAAGAACTGGGGAATGAGGACTGTTTCAGGGCTTCTGGATTTTTTCCAATCTGGTTTTGTCCTGCTGCTTGGACTATTTTACACCCATCTGCCCCCAATCTCATTAGGAGGAAGAAGTATGTCTCCATGGTCTTGGTCTTTTCTCTTCAGCACTAGAGCAGTGACAGGATCTATACTGCTGTCTGATGAAGGATGCTTTCTTTCTCCCTTCTTGAGAAAGGGAGACAGAGTCACCAGGGATTACCTCACTTTTCTGGGACTAGTAAAATCAAAAGATGTGTGTACACTTCGAGCTCCAGGGTCTGATTCCCATCTTGAGCGGACATACCCACACTAGCTCTGATCGAGCTAGCATGCTAAAAATAGAGGGTAGCCATAGTGGCGGCAGGGGCTAGCCACCCCGAGTACTTACCATCCAAGGTGCTAGGCAGGTACTCAGGGCCGCTAACCCCTCATACTGCCATAGCTACACTCTATTTTTAGCACACTAGCATGATCAGAGCTAGTGTGCATATGTCCCTTGAGCTGTCCCAGGTCGAAGTGTAGACATATGCAAAGTCATTTAGCACCACTCTGGCTGAATTTATCCTTCTTCTTAAGGCCTGAAGTAAGAACCAGGGATAGGTGGCAGTATTAGGGGGATGGGAAGAGAGAGAGCAAGCACTGTTTTGTCCATTCAGATGGAAGTTCCTAAACACTGTCCAGGAGCACCCTCAGGAGAAGAGTGGTGCATCTTAAGGAGAGGAGTATCAGGGGGTAGCTGTGTCAGTCTGTATCCACAAAAACAACGAGGACTCCGGTGGCATCTTAAAGACTAACAGATTTATTTGGGCATAAGCTTTCGTGGGTAAAAACCCCCACTGTAATTTTCACTCAATGCATCTGAAGAAGTGGGGGTTTTTACCCATGAAACTTTATGCCCAAATAAATCTTGTAGTCTTTATGGTGCCACCAGACTCC
The DNA here is from genome assembly GCF_020497125.1 of Mauremys mutica. Classification (NCBI taxonomy): domain Eukaryota; kingdom Metazoa; phylum Chordata; order Testudines; family Geoemydidae; genus Mauremys; species Mauremys mutica. Next base: position 64,347,251 of record NC_059082.1, read on the forward strand.
TCACTGTTCTTAAGGAGAGGAACACTTTAAAGAGGAAACTTATCTTTTGGGCCCAGAATCACCAATGATAGCCACTATATGTCCTATATCAGCTAAGGCTCTTAAAAGTTAAGGAAGGAACTGAGGACTGAGGTGAGGTAGCGTCACAGAAATGAAGGCTGTCTACTTTTCTGTGTGTACAGCCAGCTGAGTACTCCGGTGGGAACATCTCCCTGCTACTGACCTAGCCTGGCAGAAAGGAAAAGGAGAGAGAATTCTGACTAATTCCTGAAGTGGATAGTTCAATTTTCCCTAGACAGACACAGGCTATGATGGAGACTGTTCCCTTACCACTGCTCTCAAGCTGGGCACTGCTGTAGCAGAGATGGGAGCCAGCTTCCTAAGCAGCTGGTGAACAAATGACCCATTCAATTTGTACTGATCAGGAGGTATTTTCCCAGAGCTAGAGCAAAAGGAGGAGCTGTTGTTATGAAGAGCTCCTTCCAGCTAGGTCTCCCTTAGGGTATGGCTACACTGGCGATTTGCAGCGCTGGAAAGCCTCCACCAGCGCTGCAATTAGTAAGTAGCCACACCTGCAGGGCACTTCCAGCGCTGCAACTCCCTGGCTGCAGCGCTGGCCGTACACCTCACTCAGCATGGGGAATAAGGATTCCAGCACTGGTGCTGCAGCGCTGGTCATCAAGTGTGGCCACACACCAGCGCTGTGATTGGCCTCCAGGGTACAAGGATGTATCCCAGAATGCTTTTATAAATTACTCTCTTTGTTTTGTTATGCAGCCTCTCTTTGTTTTGTTGTGAACGAGCTCCTCCGTTGCCGTTGCTGCTTATCTAAAAAACAAACAGAGCTCCTGTTTGCTGTGATCATCTGTACCTGGCTGTAAACAATCAAATGAGAGGCAGGCAGGGAGCGAATGAAACAGCGGGGAGTCGTGTTGGCTGCAGGCTGTTTGCAATTAAGAGTTAAGACTAAGGGGTCGGAAAAATGTTCTGATTTTTCAAGGCAGGAAGCTAAACACACAGTGTTGGCTCCAAAAATCCACTCTCTCTCTCCCCCCGCTCCCTGTCACACTAGACCCCACTCCACCCCCCTCTTTTGAAAAGCACGTTGCGGCCACTTGAATGCTGGGATAGCTGCCCATAATGCATCACTCCCAACAGCGCTGCTAATGCTGCAAATGTGGCCACACACCAGCGCTGCTCCTACACAGCTGGATGACCAGCGCTGCAAACCATAAGTGTAGCCATACCCTTAGATGTGGAGAGGGCAAGCATGCTGTGCACCTTTGTGTCTTTTGTTTACTCTTCTTAGGCCAGTTAGGCCTCTCATGTGACACTACTGAAGGAAAAAGTCTGCTGCTTAAGCACCTCAGATGGAGGATGTTGCTCCTGAATAATCTGGTTAAACAGCTGAAGAACTGTGTCAGAGATTAACATTTTGTTAAAATAACTGTTAGATGTTCTAATTCAAAAAACACAGGCAATCTGGACACAGACCCAGAGCTTTCTTAGAAGCAGTAAACCTTACTTCTGAAGTAATTTAAATCTTTTTTGGAAGGGGGGGGCAGTTGTTTAAAACCCCAAGTACTATTCTGCAATTTTTCCTGCATCTCTCAAGCAATTCCAATTCTGATCTCATACCATTTTTACAATGGTGTACATCCACTGCTGCCTTCAATAGAGTTCTATGCTAGTGTTAAGGAGAGAAGAATCAGCACTTTCAAATCAAGAAAATAATACATTTTTCAACCAGGTATTTTATCACAGGGTTTGTGGCCCTCTTGTGGCAGTAAGTATAGCTTTTCAGTCTATTAATATCTTTACTAATCTATTTTTGTTATACAGTACTGTGTCACTTTCCCATCAATTTGCTATTTTCATCTTAAATTTCATATAGGTTACAGGATTTGAAACATTCTACTCATCAATAATTCTAAGAAATAGAAACAGATAAATAAGATGTCAAAATGAAGTCAAATGTTGATCAAAATTCTCTACATCCTTTCTGACATGATCAAAAATGTTTTGTACATTTAATTTTGAAGAATAGCACTTCTGATGTACTTTTTGTCTGCGTAAATGAAGAGGAAGAATAGGGACACTTGTAAATGTGAATTGCTAATTCCCCCAAATATATCACTTCAGTCCCGTACAAAATGTGTCCCTGACACAATAAGAAAAAATAGAAGTATTCTGCTCAGAAATAGTTTAAACATTCTAAGAAACCAAATGGTATTCTGAGATTTTCCTATGTCTCTCATAAACAAAGAATCCCAAAAATAAGATCAGTGAAATGACTACAAGAATAATTCACAGCAAACTGTCTTTTCACAGACCTCTCCCCTGGTCCAAACACACGAAATCACAATGTACACACTGTAGGGTTTTGTTTTATCTATAAAAAGCTGGAAATCAAAATGACTGCTGATCAGTCATGGTAAATATTTGGTTTCTTCTTCTTATAAGATATTATCATTTTAGCATGTAAAAGATGAGGGTCAACATCAGAGGCTAGCCAAAAATATAGTGCACTGTTGGAGAGGAAGTCCATAGAAATCTGCTCATGTTTCCTGTTCTCCAATCCAAAACACCTATGCCTCAGGACAGAGATTCTCCAACTTTTTCACAGTGAACAACATCATAATTCAGAAATTATTTCAGGGACCACATCCTCTCCCATTCACAGCTGCACATTGTCCCTGGGCTTACATGGAAAAGCAATTTTAGAAAAATAATTATATATATTTTACTGCTTTTTAATGTGGCAAAATTTGAATCACACTGTCTGCTTTTGTTTTTAAACCCATCTTTCCCTCCTAATTGATCTGTTCCTCTCTCACCCTCTGCTTTCCTGGACATTTCTGTGTGTTCTGGGTTTCCTCTCTACTGCAAATGCTGCCCAGCCATTGGGTCCTTTTCTCTCCTCACTACCTAAACTTATGGCACAGCTGCCCAATTCCCTTCTTCTCTACTCTTGCCTCTCCCACTTGTGGCTGGCAGCTTCAATCTCACTGGTGCTCTGACTTCTGGAGGTGGCTGATATTTCCCCCTCTTCCTCTTCTTTACCATAATACAGTTGTCCTTAGTACCGGCAGGAGTGAGCCATAAATGAGTGAGGGCAGGAAGACAAAGTAGACTTATTTTTAGTCCCCTTTACACTGGAACCAACAAGGATTTGTTTTCTCTGATATAAGAGACTGGCCTATAAAAACAGAATGTGAGAATGTGCCAGATGTAAAATAAACGTTGCTGACTTTGCAAGGACATAGAAGAGTTTTGAAAGTGGGAGAGAAAAAGAGTTTGAATGTGCACTGAAAATATAAATGATGTTTAACTGTTGAATATTATTATTTTAAAAAGAATACTTTGTATTTCTACAGCTTCTTCCATTGGAGAATATCAAAGCATCTTACATATATTAATTAAATCCCAGAAGCCATAAGGAGGTAGGTAAAAATTACTATTCATTTCAAAATGACAGAATTGAGGAAAAGAGTTGCTCAGGGTCACACAGCAAATCAGGGGCAGAAACAGGAATAGAAGTCAGTAACTCCTGACAAACACTTCTTTGCTCAAACCAGAAAGCAACACTGCTAGGCATGAATATAAACGTCTAGAACGATATTAGCCCTAAAAAATTTTTAAAAAGAGAGAAGGGGGAAAAAGCTTTTTAAATAAAAACTCTTTAAATATTTTTCAGTCATCACAATCAAAAGTCAAGATAAATCACCTTTTAAAAGTTAAAAGAATAGCCCCATTCATTTATATAGACTACGTCTGCTAAAATCAATGTACATTTCTCACTGTGACATTATCATTTTTACTGCATAAAGCTGTAAATAAAATGTTCAAAAAAAGAGAAAGACAAAGAAGAATCTTTGTGTACACAATAACTGGAGCTCAAAAACAGCAGTTTGTCCTTTTAAAAGGAAAATAATCCTTCACAAAGTGCAACTAACATATCTGTCAGAACAGAAGAAAAGAATTTGCCACAGAAGTTCAGTCTCACCAACGCCACCCAAGGCTTTGTCATTTCAGTTTAACTACTGCAATTCCCCCTATTCTGGGCTGTCACAATGCAAACCTATGTCTTATAGCCAGTGCAGAATGTCACAGCATGTCTGCTACCAGAGGTGACCATTAGAAAATATCTTATGCCCAGCTTGCATGTCTGGCATTGGCTGCCATTTAGACCAACCCATAAATTACAAAGTTAGATTCTGCAAAGGAATTCATGTCAACATGTGGATCTGCTTTTATCTTGTAAAGGGATTGCTGAGGGCCTTATTTGCTGATGTATAATCCCTTAAACAATATGGGACCTAGACACCCTATAGACCCTCCTCCTATTCACTGTTCTTCTCAGGCTTTGGGCTCTTCCTCATGACATCTCCTGGTGCCACGAATCAGAAGTAATCCAAACGTCTTTGTTTGCTTGAAGAACAAGGAGTACTTGGGGCATCTTAGAGACTAACAAATTTATTTGATCATAAGCTTTCATGAGCTAAAGCCTACTTCATCAGATGCATATATATCTTCCTACTGTATTTTCCACTGTATGCATCTGATGAAGTGGGCTTTAGCCCACAAAAGCTTATGCTCAAAAGATTTGTTAGTCTCCAAGGCAGTGGTCCCCAACCTTTTCGTCTGGCGTGCGTCAGACGAAGGACCGTGGCGGCAGTCGAGCATCCGCCGAAATGCCGCCGAATTTCTGGATGCTCGACCACTGGCCAGGACGCGGGTGCATTTAGATGCCCCCGCGGGCGCCATGGGCACCACGTTGGGGACTCCTGCGTAAGGTGCCACAAGTACTCCTTGTTCTTTTTGCTGATACTGACTAATACGGCTACCACTCTGAAACTTGTTTGCCTCGTGTTTCAAGTTGCATCATGCTTTGTTTTGAAGATATAACGTTCTTCAAAATACAATTTCAACTCATCCAGCTGAAGATCCTTCCCCAGAAATCAATCTTGTAGCATACAACTTCTTTCTTATACATACCAGATTGCAAAACAGAAAATTGCTCTCCACCTAAATTATTTGACAATTGTATTTGTCTGAACTTTGGAGCACATTTGGTACAACCTTGTATTTTGATATAAGCAATGGCTACCTGAGGCTGCTTTTATGTTTCAGGGAAACGATCACAAATGTTATCTCAATAGAATAAGTGATTTTTTAAATACAGCCCAATTTTAAGAGCATCTATCAGTATCCTAGAACTCAAGTGCCCATTTTGTTTCTAGAAAGATTATTACATATGTTTATCAGACCTTACCAATTTAGAGGTATTCTTAAAAGGATGTTGGATGCCCTCACCTAGAAGGCAAAGTTTGCCAGTTGTAACCCCAAAAAGCAAAAGAAGAATCAAACATCACAAACAGAGATACACTTCTTAATCAGTCAAGTAGGTATGAAATTACATGTTTGCATGAAAGAAATGCAACTGCTTTATGTACCTTTGTAATATATACTGCTGTCAGGTTCGCTTCACTTTAAATATATTTAATATCTCATGATGTATATTTGTTAAAAACTGCTAGTTATATAGTTGTGACAACAGTCCTCAAGAATGTACTACATCACTTTCATTAACCAAAAAGGAAGATGTCTCAGAGGAAAAAAAAGGAAAGCTCTTGCTAGTATGCATGCACAGCAGCTAGTGTAACAGACTCATTTTCTCTCTCTAAGTGGTCTTGGTGCCACCAGATGGGACAGAACATCACACCCAGGAGGTGTGTGGGTTACATACTTCCCCTAGCTGAGGAAGCGCGTCCCGAGTTTCAGAGACTTCCCAGTTCAAATCCCAGACGAGCCCCCACTTGTAACGCCAACAGACCCTGGTCGTCGGGCGGGATTGAACATGGGGCCTTTGGAACTTAGTGCATGAGCCTCTACTGCATGAGCTAAGGCTGTAGAGCAGACTCATTTAACTCTCTCTAAGTGGTCTTGGTGCCACTAGATGGGACAGAACATCACACCCAGGTGGTGTGTGGGTTACATTAGCACTGGCTCAACTCACAATCTCTATCCATTTCTGATGCTACTACATTGTAAAGACTGTTAAATCATGAAGTCTTCCTGTCCTTAATATTAGATGAGATATGGTAAACCAGTGGTTCTCAACCAGAGGTACACATACTCTTGGGGGTAAACAGAGATCTTCTGGGGTACATCAACTCATCTAGATATTTGCCTCATTTTACAACAGGCTATATAAAAAGCACTAGCGAAGTCAGCACAAACTAAATTTTCATACAGACAATGACTTGTTTATACTGCTCTATATACTATACGTTGAAATGTAAGTACTGTATTTATATTCCAGTGGATTTATTTTATAATTATATGGTAAAATGAGAAAGTAAGCAATTTTTCAGTAATAGTGTAATCAGACACTTTTATATTTTTATGTCTGATTTTGTAAGCAAGTAGTTTTTAAGTGAGATGACACTTGGGTGTACACAAGACAAATCAGATTCCTAGAAGGGGTATAGTAGTCTGTAAAGATTGAGAGCCACTGTGTTAAACCACATGACTACAATAAATTAAATGTATAAAAAGTTGGATTTAAATTAATAAAACAAGGAAATTCTGCAAAAAACAAACAAAAAAAAGCAATCCTCAGGCAATCACAAACTCACCCCATAGGAGCGAGAAAAAGAAGTATTGCAACACTGAACAGACAATATATATAGCTGCGTCCAACCTTTTGGCACTCCCCTGAAAGGCCTAAGTACAACAGAGTGAGTTAAGGAAAGAGGGTAGGTTGAACTCTAAATTTAATTCCTTTTGTAGATGTAAGTGACTCTGGCAAAACTACCTTTCCCAGAAAAAAAAAATACACACACACACACACACACACTTCCATGCATCACTGATCCATACCTTTCTCTTTGAGAACTGTTTTCAGAGACAGCAAGACCCAACTAGAGTACATTATTACATCTTGCAAGGTATGTTATACAGTTGCGTAGACATAATGGCCATATAAAAGAAAGTATGCACAAGAGGTACCACTTTTCACAATTTGTCATTTTGGAGATCTACTTGTTAAAAGTACTAGTCCACATTATTTTCTCCTCCCCCTAACCCGTATTGTATGTACAATATACACTGATGTCATGGTCTTCCAAGCTCTTTGGGACTGTTCTCATATTCATTACATAGGACAATCTTTTATTAACTTCAGTTAGAGTCTGGCCTGAATAAGGGATAAGGCATTCAATTGTTCAGAGACTACTTGATGTGATTAAAGGAATTCTGATTGGATTTGATCCTTATTGTTCATACTGAAATCTGAAACTTGAAACCAGAGGCATATTAATAATCTAAGATTTAATTTAAAAAGAAAAAAAAAACCTCTTGCCCTCATGGTTGTGAAGAAAATCTTCCAAACATGAATCAAGTGTAACAGATGTCCACCTGATGTCCACCTGAATCAATGGACTACTTGAAAAATGAGGATGAGAGTTGTGAATCCCCATCAGCCATTAATTTCATTGAGACAAGTGCTAAAACTCAGTGAAATGTTACTGTCCACATTAAACATTTCATTGTTGACCATCTGTGGGAGCAAAACCCAAATAGTGTGGAAAATGTCGCTGCACAGAAGAAAATACGGAGGGAAGGCCAAAGGAAACACACAAAGAAAAAGGGAAAGAAACTGCAAAAAGGAGAATGGGGAAAGAAGATAATCAAATGGCAGAAGTAGTCATAATCCTAAAAGGGGAGTACATTTTCCCCACTCAGTGGTACCAAATGTGACAATAAGGAACTGAACAAATAGAAATAATAACTAAAAGTTTACTTACTACATAAAAGCCACATACTACCCTGATCTCTGCAAAACTTCCCTATGACATTCCACTATGGACTGAGAAGAGAATGTAGCCCTAACTTTTACTGTAATCCACAGACCATAATGGTAGTGAGGGAAAACAGGCAGCATGGCCACAAGATTAAGCCACGCCTCAAGTGCCTGCTGAGACAAGGATGGACAGCAGGGACAAGGAGCCTTTTATTAGTCAAGGACTGGATCCTGCTGGGAGCAAGAGAGACTAGGGTGGCAGCTGCAATAGAGAGGGGGGCTCAGCAGCTCCCATTTTGTGGCAGCATACACACAACAAACATATGGGGGCTCCACATTAGTCAGAGGCACTTCAGAGCAATTCAGAGGAGGAACAGCAGCATTAGCAGGGACTTCTTACCCCTCCGCCCCCTGACCTCATTGGAAACTTCACATTTGAACTAGTCAAATTTCACATTTTGTTGACTGTTTTTTGCTCTTGCTTCTCTCTGACCAAACCCCCTTTGCATTAGGACCGTACTTTCTGACCACAATGCTCCACACCCCATCTAAACTATCCCACTCGCTATTTTCCCATCTCCATTTTCCTCTTTCTCCCCATACTTAGTCTCAGACTTCCCTGCTGTCCATCATTCCTCCTATTCCTATGCACATCAAATCTATGCTCTATTTATCAATCCTCGTCTCTTCCACAATCTTTCCATATACAGAAACAAAAAAATGCAACTAAAATGACATATGCCAATCATCACACAGACAACTTTGCTTGCATGTGGTATCTCTTTTCCCTGGCCTTCATTTGTCTCTCTTTTTAGATTGCACACTCTTCAAAGCAGGGACCATATTTTAACGTGTGTTTGGAAACCAACCTACACTGTGGCAGTGCCCAAATGTGGTAAGTACACACCAGAAACTGAAAGCTAGTCAAACACAATGCAACATCCCTTGATGTGGATTAAAAGTGTGACATTACACTACAAACAAATGCAGGTTATCGAATTTGTTTGTCTCTAGAAGCCAGTTATTCATTTGATTTAATGTGAGCTTTTACTTGACTGATATTCTCATTTATTAGAAATTTGTAATATTACTTTGACTTTTATTTTAAACATTAATTCTATTATTCATCCTTTGACTGCATTCCAAGCTTAAACTGTAAATCCTTTGGGGCAAAAACTATACAACACCTGATACAGAGGAGTCGCATTCTTGGTTGTGGTCTCTAAACACTACTATAAAACAAATTAATAATCATAAACTAGGGAAACACTGAAATTCGTATAATGTAGGAAATATGTAGTCAGTGTATTAGGAACTGGTATTATTGGTCTGTCATTTCACATGTGTTATAATTGTAAAAACACTTGAGATGCACTGCAGGTTTCTGAGACCCTGGAAGAACCTACTGATTTGGAGAAGGTCAGATTTAATCCTGAAACAAATCAAACCCCTTCAGAACCACAAATGGTAAAACTAGACAAGAGAGACAAGTACCTCATAATTTGAGAGGAAATCTAGTAATTTTGATCGAGACGAGATGTAGAGTAGTGGTGTCATCACCCGGCGAACAAACTTTTCAATATAAACAGCACTCATAGGGCCTTTGTATTCAATTGGTCCAAAACTAATACCAAAAAAATAATAATACATTAAGATTTGAAGGTTAAGCTGCGACCACTAAATTAACAATGGAGTCCCTGGTTGGGATGGCAGAGGCTGAGAGTAATACACAGACGCCATGCTCTGTCCCTAGAGAGCAGAGGATGTTCCTAGTGCTGAACTGATACAGTATCAGTGTTAAGGGACTAGAAGGGAGACCCATTAAGAATTTACCTACTGAAATAACAGAGACTCCGATAAAGAGTCTATGATTGTGTGTGATTGTAAGGATCTGGGAATTAAGAACCTCTGAGTCTTATTAAAAAGACAGGCAAAAATTACAAAATGGTCTAATTAGCATGTGGAGCGATAGGCCGTTCTGCTTTGTCCATACACTTCAATAGACACACAACTGCAAAGATATAGATTTAAAAAATCCTTGAGGATTAAAAAAGAAAACAACAAAGAATTAAACTAGACAGGTGCAAATACTGCTACTCCATCACACATGAATGATGCAAGAATGAAGTAGGCTTTCACAGGTGGGAAACTGTTAACTGCTATCTGATTAGATTTAACACCACACTGCACAAAGAAATAAATCAATCAAAAGAAAGTTAGGTGTAGTACATAAAATTAAATTAAAAGCATAAAGTATAATCTTAACTCTCTCATTCGCATTCCCTCTGTGGGAGTCACTTAGAACCTTGATGTAGTTTTGCACATATAAATATGTAATATATATAACATTATAAGAAAAATATTACTCTGCATTAAAAGATACCATGTATTCATATAGATCGAATTGGTCCAGAGGCAGTCCACTGGATCATGTCAACTGGTATTATTACAGCTCTTTGGATTGCTAGCAACATACATTATATCAACACACGGGAACATTATTATGTAATGCATAGGTCAGAAAAAGTGATGGAAAAATATTACTCTGCATGCACAATATACAATTTTAGAAGTTCAACACCTTGGGAGAGGTAAAGGAGTCCATCCACACAGCATAAGCATTTCAAGCACACTAGTTTATAATGACCTGTAAAGTGGTGTGTGTTGTTTGTTTGGGAATTTTATTTTTAAACGCACATTTATACATAAAATGAAGAGTCTAAGCAAAAATCTGCTACATTAATTGATTTAGCACCCTCCTAAGCGCAAAGACCACACTAATCCAAATCATGGGAAAATATGCTTTAGAGCTTAACATGTAACTATCTGAGGGCTGGTAAATACAAACTGAAATAAGTAAATCAGTTGTAATTGAAACCTTTCATTATTTTGGTGCAACTTTCTACGTGGACCCTCATATCAATTTAAACTTGGCTTATATTGATTTAGTTTGTACTGATAAATTTACAGACTCGAGATAAATCAATGATGTGTGTCAACTTCAGAGTTTGCACTGATTTAACTAAATGAGTTCTTATACTGTTTTAAGATATACATATCTGTGTATGTAGATAAGCCCTGAATTTCAGCTGACAGCAAGTTTCAGCATTCTCCCCTCATCTACATAAAATGAGTTGAGAATTGAAGCATTAGTAAACATGTGCAAATAAAACAATGTTGCACAGTTTACATGATTAGCTGACTACTCAAGGGAGAAATGATGGACTGGAAAAGACGGGGAGCCACAGTGCAGGACTAAGGTGCACAGGTAGAAATGTATGTGGGAGACTGCACAGCACCTGCCTCCACTAAGACTAGTGTCAGGCAATGTGCTCAGTGCCTTATTTTCAAGTTCAGACAAAAATCAAAAAAAGAAAAGATGTAAAGGGACACCAGGGATGCCAAACTTTCACAGCTTAACATTGATAGAGGCCCCAATTCAGAAAAAGACCTAAGCATCTGCTTAATTTTAAGTACATGCTTAAATCCCACTGACTTCAGTGGGACTTAAGCACATAAGCGCTGTCCCCAGTAGGGGTACTTTCCTGACTTGAGACCAAATGATGCTACCCACCCCCAAAGCAAGCAGGAAATATTAAAAATAAAACAAATAATATAGGTCCAAATTCTTGAATCCTCATCTGAGGCAAACTCCCATTGAAGTCAATGGAAATTTTGCCTAAGGACAAAACAATGGACAGGCTAAGTGACTATTCACAAGAGGTGAAATTCAGCCATGTACGAAGGGCAGCACAAGGCCTCTGAGTCACTTAAATCCCATTCAGGGCCTGTGGGGGTGTAAATAGTTCACAGGTTTTCTACTGGGCCTCTGCACAGGGATGAACTTCAGCCCGCAGCCCTTGTATTACAAACCGCATTCTTGATATTTCTGTGATGTTCTGTCTACCAGCAATCTAAAATGCAGATAAATCACATTTGTGAAACTCTTACCTCCGATGGTACAAATATATCACAGGAAAATAAAAGAAATGTTTCTGTTTCCTGCATTTCCCCTGGTTCCACCAGCAGTTAACTGCCACAAACAGCACCTGCAGAACAGACCAAAGGTACAAAACACATCACCATGACTTTCTCTACCCTGTGCCGATTAGCTGTTTGCTACAACCTGCTTTCTCCCCTGCCCTCCAAAATCTCTTCATCTCAGGTTCACCCCACAGCTGCCCCTCTCACCCTCTTTTCTATTCCCCTCCACCTTTCCCTGCTACATCCCCTCTCTCTTCACTTTTCTTTCCATTTATCTTATCTTCTCCTAACTAAATCCACACACACACAAAAATAAAATAAAAAAAAACAAAAATCAAGAAACTGACATAACATTATACCCCTTCTCCCACTCTGTCTTTCTCTTGTCTAGTTAGATCAGTGGTCCCCAACCTTTTTGTGGCCAGTAGCACATTCATGTTTTCAGAAGAGTGTGGCGGGTGCCAACAATTTTTCAAGGCTTATTTTGTATGTGTACATTAAATCATACGAAAATCATCATATTTAATATTCTTCCCACTCTGGGTTGAAATAATACGTACGTTGTCTCTTATTTGAACCACTCATTCTGGAGCAAAATAATAAATTGCAAAGCACAAGAAAACAGCAGTATCAGTGCAGGAAGAATACTCACATACAGGGCCGGCTCCAGGCACCAATAGAGCAAGCAGGTGCCTGTGTCAGCACATGCTACGGGGCAGCATTCGCTCCATTCTGCAGAGGCGGAGCGGTTTTGTTTTTGGGGGTTTTTTGGTGGCAGTTCTGGGCAGTGCAGCAAGAAGCCTGAGAGAAGCTGCGCAGCCTGCAACCCCGGAGTACTCTGTCCCCAAGCAGGCGGGGGGCCCTGGCATCTCTCCCCTGCTGGGCACTAGGCGGGCCCCGTGCCTGCCAGGGACAGAGAACACCGGCGCCTGCAGCCCTGGAGTTCTCTGTGCCGGGCAGGCGCGGGGCCGCGGCTTCTCTGCAGCCCCAGAGTTCTCTGTGCCTGGCAGGCACGGGGCCGCGGCTTCTCTTCTTGAAGCCAGAGAGAAGCCACGGGCCCACGCCTGCCAGGGACAGAGAGCACCGGCACCTGCAGCCCTGGAGTTCTCTGTCCCTGGCAGGTGTGGGGCTGCAGCTTCTCTCTGGCTTCTGAAGCTGGGGAGAAGCTGCGGCCCTGCACCTGCCGGGGACAGAGAGCACCTGAGCCTGCAGCCCTGGAGTTCTCTGTCCCTGGCAGGCGCGGGGCCGGAAAAAGCCACAGCCCCGCACCTGCTGGGGACAGAGAAGCCTTTTTCCCCTGCTGAGCACTAGGTGGGTGCCATGGCGCCCGCAGGCACCATGTTGGGGTCCACTGAGTTAGATTGTAAGCTCTTCAGGGCAAAGACTGTTCACTGTGTTTGTACGTTATGCCATTCTTTATTGGTCTTTAAGCACTACTGCAATAAATATGATTAATAATAATAATTAACTGTATCAAATAAAAATTTCAAACATAATTACCAAAATCCAAGACAGATGTGGTATGTGATTTCCTGTTTCTTTTCTGAAAAATGCTGTGCGCTAGTTTTTTACTTCTGTAACTGGTCAAACAACCTGACTGATTCAGAGGCACACCAATTGAAGTTTCCAAAAAGGTGAAATATACTCTTTAAAAAAAACCTATTTCTTAGTGTTTGGAAAGGCAGAAAGGGAATGATCCAAAGCAAGAAGGAACTGGATTTTAGGTATTGATATTGTTTTCAGTTTAAGTAAATTTAGAAATGGTGACTCATTTCTAGACCATTCTGAGCAGAGTAGAAAGGTAGTAATTAAACTTTAAAAAAAAAATAAAAGAAGAAGAAGAAACAGCACTCAACTGGAAGGGAAGCATACGGAAGAAGACATTAGTACATATTAAAAGGTGTTTTGCAGATAACCAACACAATCACTGGCTGGTTTTCAGTCAAGCTGACCAGGCCCTCATCGTGTTTACCTGGTTCTGTTCACTATAGTTAAGGTTAAACAATGTTCTATTTTAAACCACTTCTTTCTTTTCATATGATATTCATTTCAGGAAAAATTCACCTCAGAGCTCAAATTTTCAAGGCTTAGTATGCTGAAAGATTAAACAAATGTCCAAAATCCCTTCCTCATAATGAAACCTCCTTTGTGACTTCTCTAGGGGATAGGAGAACCACACTCTCTCTCCACCATCTTGAAGGCACAGAGGTTGCCTCTAGAAAAATATGCACTTGGGAGATTGTTTCAGTCACACACACACAGGATTAATACCCTTCAGAAAAAGTCTAGAGCACTCTCTCACCCTTCCCCCCCAAAATTAAGGAGCACGTGAGCCCAAAGTTACCAGTTCTACACTACAGGCCTTACAGCAGCACAGCTGTACCACTTCAGCAGTGCTGCTGTAAGCTCTTCTGTGTAGTCAATCTATGCCGACGGGAGAGAGCACTCCTGCTGGCATAATTAAACCACCCACAACGAGTGGCGGTAGCTATGTCTGCGAGAGAGCGTCTCCCACCAACATAACACTAGCCACACCGGCGTTTTTGTTGGTGAAACTTATGTCGGCCAGTGGGGTGTTTTTTTCATATCCCAATAAAAGTTTTGCCAACAAAAGTGCTAGTGTAGACAAAGCCCTAAGTCTGTAGTAATTTGCACTCATTTCCCATACTGTGGCACGAAATCCACTGATAGGAGTTTTAGGATAGCTGTAGACATGAAGTATCCAAAAGCTGGGCAGCACTGTGAAGATAGAGGGACCTCTATATGGATGCCTATCCCGCCAGTGGATCCCATAGGATTCAAGCGTTTCGGAGGTTAGGAGCTGCCGCTTCTGCACAAAGGCAACCCCAGCCCCTTTCAGGAATAATGAGAAAATTCTACTTTTTGAAATTCACACAGTTCCCCTCCTAGAAATGGGAATAACACATATGTGAGAGAATGGGGATCAGGGCTTTTCTGCCTTTAATTTAAAAATTAAGAGGACAGGCTAAACATAAGCATCCAGGTCCCACTGATTTCCCATGCGATGCTCAGAGAAAGGCAGTGTTTGGAAATGGGTGAAGGCCAACTAAGCCATTTTCTAATTAACATCTTTACTGGAATTACCTGGTCTGCCAATCTGCTTGCCACTTGTTCAATTTCTTCCCTTGCTGCAATGGACTGTCCACACCATGGGGCATAGAAAAAATATAGTACAACTTCAGAATCTTGGCGAATGTAATCTGCATAGTCCAGTTGCCCCCGAAAAAGATCAAGGACTGGAGATCTTGAGGAGAAGAAATTAACTGGAACCTTCGCTGCCATTGTTACATCTTTTGCTCGGCTAAGGGAAAGAAAAAGAAAGTACTTAGACAACATAACACAGCAGCAAAAAAAAATATGTAAACATTCCAAAACACTTGTTTACTGAAGCCTAGCAAAGGTTATGCAATGACAAAAATCTTCAAAATTGATGCAAATGACAAAAATTTATATTACCTGGGTTAGTTCTATGACATGTCATAAAACATAGGCTTTACGAAATAAACTCTATCAGACATATTCTTGTGCATTATATTGTAGTGGTAATAGAGGTTAATTCAGCAGTGTGTCAGTGGGCCTCATATCTTTATAGGTTGTTTGGACCTCACAGCCACTTGAGAGAAAATTTGGTTACTTTTTATGAATTTTTTGAGAAATTAAACAAGCAAATATAAAGCTAATTAATTTGGTATACTTCCCTAAGGGCAGGTCCATACTCACCGCGCGGGTCGACGCGGTGAGTTCGACTTCACGGAGTTCGTCTGATGCGATAGTTTGAACTCCGGAAACGCCGCGGTCGACTCCGGTACTCCACCACGGCAAACGGCGGTGGTGGAGTCGACGGGGGAGCCGCGGAGTTCGACCCCGCCGCGTCTGGACGGGTCAGTAGTTCGAATTAGGGTACTTCGAATTCAGCTATGCTATTCCCGTAGCTGAATTTGCGTACCCTAATTCGAACCCCCTTTTTAGTGTGGACCAGGCCTAAGACACTAAACAATGCAATAATCAAATTTAGGTTATAATGGAGATCAGATGAATTAATCAAGGAACTGACAACAGTATAAACTGGTATTAATAACTTACCTGACCAAATTATTGCACAAACACAATCAATAATCAAATTATGAAACCAATATAGCACAGAATGAATCCTAATAGACACAAACCCTTAAATTATCAAAGGAGGAATAGTATCTCTCTTTAGCATGAGAAATAACCAGCATAAGAGGTTTATTTGGAATTCTTCCCTGGCCGCCTCCTGTTTTAACTCTTCTACCTTAGGTGATACGAGAACAAACACTAGTCAAAGTTTTGTGATGTAAAATAAAAGCTATGTCTGTAAAAATATTACAGTTAGCTAGTCTTCTAAGTGTTCAGTATTTCTTTATTCTATATTGTATTATGAAGGAGTAATTCATATGTTTTACTTATTACAACTTTGTATTTTGTAAAATGTTTGCTATAGCTTATTTCATTGCAAACTCAGAACTAATTATTAAAGAGGCCAAAATTCATTCAGGGCAAAACAGACACGTCTCCTTTTAAATGTGAAGGTACTGTCAACACGTCACTGTCTGGGCACAAATCTTATTTAAAGAAAATAACAGCCACCCAGACAAATTCACTTTCTTAAAGAGAACTGGGTTTGACCCAAAATAGCATTTTAAATGGAGTAAAAATGCATAGCAAACAGTTCTCACAAGCAAACAACCAAGCAATCTAATCACATAACTGGGCTCTCTCATCCCTTCCTCTTATATTGACAAATCTCTATTTAAAATGTACATTATACTTTCTCTTATTTTGGATTTATTCTAGCATAAAGTTTATATTGAGCATTGATTAATTTGCAAAACCTTACTTTTATGAGAAGTAAAAAAAAAGAAACACACAAGCAGAATATTAAAGATAAGAAAAAGTGCACTAAAGTTTACTGTCAGCTCATACCTTTAACTAAAGCGGAAAACCTTTTCTATTTATCCCATAATACTTATACTACTTTGTGTTATCCTTGATGATTTGTAAGTTATTCTTTTGATTGCAAGTGTTTCATTTCTAAAAACACACATTCCTCATTAAAACAGTATTAAGGAATTATAAAGTAGAAAATGACATACTCTAGCTAAAAACACAGTACCAAAAATTTTTTGTTACATCTCCTTAGAGTTTTTGTTATTGAAAACTTCAGAAGCTGCTTGAATACACAGATATTTATATTAACATGGGAATTAATTACTGTTCTAATGCAACTAACTCATCATACTTAGAAGATGCAAAAATGGTCCTGAAAGATGGTTTCATATAAGAAGCTACATTTTGGAGAGACTATTTTAATACTAGACTAATAATAACTCAGTAATGCTGATTTAAACCAGCTGTGATTCTATACCTACATGCTTATACTCATTCAAAAAAGCCCTTCAAGTACCCAAATATTTTTGGAACTAAACTGACATTCAGAAAATGGACTGAAGACAAATGTTAGGTATTCAAAGAGATCTTAAAAGCTATTTTTATCAAGACACAGCATTACAAATGTTGACATGAACTGATTAATCCTATTACATAGGCATGAGCCAAAGAAGCGACTGAGTCCAGCACATAAGGCGATAAACCAGTAAAGAAGTGATTAACAACATCTCTTAAGAGATGTGTTAACTTTGAGAAAGTTAACTTTGAGAAAGTGGTTAAAAATTGCCTTCACATCCGTTGCAATTTACAACACAGACGCTAACTCCACACCAGAGGACTAAACACACACAGTGCAGAAAGAGAGAAACGCATTACAGAATGAGAGATGCTCAGAGAAAAAGCAGCAGTACCTGCAGCCCACAGCAAGGAACGGCAAGAACCCAAAAGCCAGGAAGAAAAATTTAACCCTGCAAGATTCCATCACCAACCCTAAAGTTTCGGTTGATGCATGCAATGTTGCATAAATACTGACAAGGCTTAGGTTAACTTTATTACTGAAATGTATTTTATTTCAGTATTGACATATTGTTGGATCGTGACATTTATTACTAGCTTCTTCCGTTAAACTCTGAATACCTGAACACCATATTCTTGGTATTGCTGACCAAGCTAAACCTTTTAATTTAAGATCCTTGGACTGGGTCTTCAGTTGATGTAAATCAGCATAGTTCTACTGACTTCAATAGAGCTATGCTGATTTATAACTAAGGATCTGTCCTCAATTTTAATTAACAACCTGTCACAGATCACTCATTAAATGAAGTGAGGGTTAAAAAGAGATTTTAAATTAAAGTGGCTTGTTTTCAATGATTGAATAAAAGCTCTCCTTTCAATTACTGAATTTCATAGTATTTACCATTGTCTGTTCATAAACTGATCTAGTTGATCTGTGATAAAATAAACAGGATTCACCTACCTTTAAACCAGAGGTGAAAGTAAGCTAGTACGAGCCCCGGGGACCCGGCAGCCGGGCTCCGGCGGGGATTTAAAGGGCCTGGGCTCCCAGCAGCGGCCAGAGCCCTGGGCCCTTTAAATCCCTGCAGGAGCCCTGCCGCCACTACCCCAGAAGTAGCAGGGCTCTGGAGGCGATTTAAAGGGCCTGGGGCTCCCCGCTATGGCAGGAGCACCGGGCCCTTTAAATCCCTGCCCGAGCCCTGCCGCCACTACCCCAGAAGTAGCAGGGCTCCGGAGGCGATGTAAAGGGCGCGGGGCTCCCCGCTGTGGCAGGAGCACCGGGCCCTTTAAATCCCTGCCCGAGCCCTGCCGCCCCAAGGTAGTGGCAGCAGGGCTCCCGCGGTGATTTAAAGGGCCCGGAGCTCCGCTGTGGCTGGAGCCCGGGCTCTTTAATTTTTCCCTGAGCCCCAGGGCTCCCAGCCGCCTCTGCAGCTGGTAGCTCCAGGGTGATTTAAAGGCCCTGGGGCTCCCAGCCAGAGCCCCGGGGCCTTTAAATCTTGAAAGGCCCCATCTCTTCCGGTTGAGGCCACGCCTCTTCCAGTTGAGGCCCTGCCCCCACTCAGGACTCCGGAGTACCAGTAAGTCCTTTAAGTTACTTTCACCCCTGCTTTAAACAATATTTCTTTTCCATCAACACACTATCAGGATTATCTGTGATAAATACACATGGTGGTCCTATTATTTTGTGGGTATATTAACTTCTGCTTTAGCTTTCCTAGAGAAGAATGTTCCCTACAGGGGGGAGGGATAGCTCAGTGATTTGAGCATTGGCCTGTTAAACCCAAGGTTGTGAGTTCAATCCTTGAGGGGGCCATTTAGGGAACTGGGGTAAAAATTTGTCTGGGGATTGGTCCGGCTTTGAGCAGGGGGTTGCACTAGATGACCTCCTGAGGTCCCTTCCAACCCTGATATTCTGTGATTTTACAGGAAGCTGATCTCACTCAGGTAGAAGATGCAATCTCTTATTAGAAACTGTCCACAAGAGAGAAATAACAAAAGAGATAGCAGTGGAACTGAACACACTGTTTTAGGTTGTTGTTTTTCTGATAGAATAAATAGTTTCTGGACAGTAGTTATTAATGCTATCACATATAGCACCCAGATCCTGCAAAAACTGCATATGCTCAACTTTACTACTGTGCATACCCAGACTGTTCACGGTCATAAAATGAAGTACGTTTGTAAGTATTTGCAAGATTGTGGCCTAGATTCTTACTGTACTGTAAGAATTCTCAGGGTCAGATTCTCTCTCTTTTACATTGGCTTAAATGCAAAATAAATGTATTGAGTTACTACAGATTTACACTGGTATAAATGAGATCGGAATCTGGCCTGTAAAGTTGTCTTTCTTGCCTAAGTCATGGTATCCCCTAATCTATAGTAAGAGCCTGGGGAGGGATGCACATCTAATATCATGATGAAAAACAATTATTAGTAATTAAGTCTAGCTGTTCTTTGTTTCTCCAGACCACAATTTTAGTAACCCTGGAACAAAATTATTTTGCCCTCAACACACTAACATGCATAAAAAACTCTTTTCATGATCACAACTGCTCTGCAAAAATGTTGAGTTTTTTTAGTACTTCAAGACTACACTCACTTTGATTTGTCAAAAGTGTATGAATGGTTCTGCCTGCTTTTATGTAACAGATCCTAAATTTTCTGGGCAGGACTGTGGCTCTTCACTCATTTGTACACACTATTGGAGTTCAACATTTAGTAATAATCCTCAGTAAAATATTCTAAAGTTATGGGAATCCTAAATTTTTATTTAAAAGAAAGTTTTAGGCTTTAGAATTCCAAAAGTTTTGGAATTTTAAACAAGAACTTTACAAAATTCAGATTAATGGCCACATATAAGAATCTAAATAGAAGATGCTTTACTATGAAACATATTAACTGATAAGATTTCTCTCTTCAAATGGGGTGCAGGAAAGGTTTTAAACTGTGAGACAATTTTAAATTTAACTAACAAAGGAATAATATTTGGCCAGCCTCCAATTGAGGGTGGGGGAGAACGAGTAATTAAAAAAAAAAATCAATGAAGGAAGTTATGGTCCGGCAGCTTTTATATTGATTTTCTCTAACGTAATGCCTCATGGGCTTCTGAATACATAGCAAAGTAACTTCTATTTGCTCTCAATTTTAACCATTTCCAAACTACTACAGGGAAAAGGAGAGCCAGGATCCACAACCATTTCTGCATCAAAAGGATAACAATAAATGTTAGTACCAATGTGAGGCGGTAAGTGAATGGCTGGACCTGAACAAGCATAGATTATACATTTATAATAAGCATGAGGTATATGGAGGAACATTAGATGAACTGTTACACAAACATCAGCCCATAAAAATCAGTTTTAACTGTTTATTTAAAGGTCCATTTTATCCACCTAATATCTATAGTCTTACATTTAGACTTTAATCCTGAAAACACGCACGTGATTAACTTTACTGCCACGTGTACTCCAACTGAGTTCAACAGAACTACTCCTGGCAGTAAAGGTAAGCACACAAGTATTTCCAGGATCAAGGCTAAACTTGGACTGTAAACTCTTCAGAGTAGTATATGTTGTCCAGTGCCTAGAACAATGCGGCCCTCCTCTCTAGGCACTAAAGAATTTTTTTTTAAATCATAGGTAAAGGTTGACACCACTGTCACTCTCTTTTTTACCCTGCCTTTCTCCTAACTTCCAAATGACCACTGCAGCAGCATTGGAGGACTATGCTGGTACTTCTACTTTTGTGGTTAACACCTCCTTAGCAGAGTTGTACTGAGAAACTAATTCGAATTAGTAAAACCACCCACTTTTTTTCTCCAACAACCCCATATCCGAGAATCCTTTGTCCTGTTTCAGTACAAAAACCAGCACTATGTTCTAACCCATTATTTTTAATCTTTGTTTGTCATATGTGACCAAAGTTGGCATTCATATTCAGTATAGCTGTTGTACAATATATTTTAAAATACAATTTCTACATTAGTACTGACCATCTCATGACTTGCATACCCTCTAAAGCAAGTATATACATATATATATTCCATGTATACAAAAATACATGAAAAGAACATTATTTAAGTTGCATAGTCAAGCACTCAAAGATTAGGAAATACCAGACTTATACTTGTCTGTGCAACTTTAATTCATCCTTGTGCACCCAACCGCTGCACTGACTGAAACACAGTCCTGTGGAAAAAATAGCATGCGAAGCTATAATTAAAGACCGTACCATAAAACATCAACAAAAGGGAACAGATTCAAGATTACCCAGAAATCTGACATTTCCTAATTTCTGAATGCTTAATTTTGCATCCTAAGTAACATTCTATTAATGTAGTTTTTCATTTGCGATTTCCTAGGTTTGAGGCACTTGGGTGTTTTTTAAATGAATAAAGGTAAAAACAAGTTCACGTGCAACTGTGACAATCTCCCCACCACGCATCAGCCAGAGGATTTGAAAGGTGTGCCTGCAGTGCTGCAGCACAGATTGCTACCACTTGAGCTACAAGACCAGGTACTATAGCTGGCACCAGCAGAAGGGGATAGACTGCTGTGTCCAGGTGCTGGTTCCAGGGGAGCCTAGCTGAGGTCTCCTCCCTCCACCTTTCACACCAATGGTCGTGGGGGAAACTGTTGTGCCACGTGGCATCCCCAGCCATGTGCTGGGTCCAGGAATGGTTGGAGGGAGCCCACCCAGCTCTCTCTTTCTACCCTATTACTGGAGGCGGTAGGAGGTTCCTGCTATTTGTAATGCCCCAAGAGGGGAACATGTGCCATGTATTGGGCTAAGGTTGTGAGAGGGAGAGAAGACGAGCCCGGCTCGTTCTTTCTCTCTACCCTGCTACAGCAGCTCCAGATGTTCCCAGATGTTTTCAGAACAGTGTGTGGTGGGCCATGCTTAGAATAATTTTTTTTAGTTATTCTTTTGGCATGCTGCCAAAGTCTTCCTAAGAGGGCAAGAGAAAATAAATGGTTATTTTTAATAGTTTATCTCTCAACAAAAGCTTAACAGAATTTCAAAGGACAAAAATGGCACTTCTGTACCCACAGGGCTATCTGCCTGCTGAACGTCAAAGGTCTGCTGCAAACAATGGAGGTCTGAAGCTTCTCAGAAGGTAAAGGTCGCAAGACAGGTGATACACAACTTAAATATAGGTGTCACTGCCAGCTTCCTGTACAGTAAATTTAAATTCTACAGCTATTTACAAAGGTTTTCTCTGCAGCCAGAGAGCTATAAATATTTTTGTTTTTAATTGAAAGTCTAAGTTCTGAGAAAAAATGTTTACAACCTGTAACTCCAGAAAGTAGCTTTGAGACCTATCTTGAGACCATGACCCCCCCAAGGCTGAGAACCATTGCACTATGGCAAGCATCAGAAGAGGCATCTGTGCACTCTTCCTTGAGAAACTGTCCTATGGGTAGGGCCCTACCAAATTCACAGTCCATTTTGGTCCATTTCATGGTCATAGGAACTTAAAAACAGTAAATGTCATGATTGCAGCTATTTAAATCTGAAATTTCACTGTGTTGTAATTGAAGGGGTCCTGACCCAAAAAGGAGTTGTGGGGGGTCACAAAGTTATTGTAGGAGGGTTGCAGTACTGGTACGCTTACTTCTGCCGTGCTGGCAGCATTGCCGTCAGAGCTGGGCAGCTGGGGAACGGCGGCTTCTGGCCGGGAACCCAGCTCTGAAGGCAGAGCCACCGCCAGCAGCAGTGTAGAAGTAAGGATGGCCTGGTATGGTATTGCATTGCCACCCTTACTTCTGCACTGCTGCTGGTGGGGCTCCGCCTTCAGAGCTGGGCACCCAGCCACCAGCCTCCACTCTCCGGCCACCAGCTCTGAAGGCAGCAGTGAAGAAGTAAGGGTGGCCTGGTATGGTTTTGCCACCCTTGCTTCTGTGCTGCTGCTGGTGGGGCACCATCTTCGGAGCTAAGTACCCGGCCACCAACCGCCGTTCTCCGGCCACCAGCCACCACTCTCCAGTCACCCAGCTCTGAAGGCAGTGCAGAAGTAAGGGCAGCCCCCCTAAAATAACCTTGTGACCCCCCTGCAATTCCCTTTTGGATCAAAACCCCCAATTTGAGAAATGCTGGTCTCCCGCATAGTATAGGGTAAAAGTACACAAAAGACCAGATTTCATGGTGGGCCAGATTTCACGGTCCATGACGTATTTTTCATGGCTGTGAATTTGATAGGGCCCTACCAATAGGGGAATTTAAAAAAAAAACAAAAAACCTGAGGCAGGGTAACAGTGGTGGGCATGAAATATACTACCCCCATGCAATTTTAACCCTCAGAGACAGTGAGCAAAAGCAGTCACCATCTGACTGTTTGTTGTCCTATGAGTAAAAAAAGAAGTTAGAAGTCTCAGTCCACTGTCTATTGATCTGAAAGTCTTCATCATCAAAACCATGATCACAGTTAGTACCAGCTGGCAACTTCTTAGAAAAGAAACGAGAGAGTAAACAGACATGGAAAAACTACCATCTTAACATTAGAGGTCCAGGTTGAGACCTCCAGGTCAAATTTAAAGTACGTTGGGAGAGATGTAAGGAATACTCTACGGTGCCACTGTCTGTGTTGTTCTCTGTAGAGAACACTACAGTTTCTGGCACTGTAAAGGCTGTAACTTTCCCATGTATCAATTTAAACACAAATAATTTTTTAATGGAAGTCACATTTACATTATTTGAACACTTTTTTGCACTCTCTTTTCTGGTAACAGCATAATAAAATTACCTCCCTGCCGTTAGTTTATATATTTAAATAGATATTAGTAGGAAAGGTCAAAACGTCTAAATATGTTTATAGAGCATGAAGAAATAAAAACCAAAGCAAGTTCTTCTGAGATTGCATTTTTAGCTTCCAAACAAAATTTTAACCATACACAGCAAGATGAAAGCTACATGCACACACAAGGAACATATGTTACCACAAAGATCAAACATGAAGCAAAACTAATTGCATCTAAATCTCCATTACATGTCAAAAGTAGTTAAATAAACTTTGCACTAATCAGGCTTGGACTGAACTTTCTCTCCACAGTGTTGCATAATATGGTACATCGGAGTAGGCAGCCTATGGCACGCGTGCCAAAGGCAGCACGCAAGCTGATTTTCAGTGGCACTCACAGTGCCCAGGTCCTGGCCACCAGTCGGGGGAGGGGGCACTCTGCATTTTAATTTAATTTTAAATGAAGCTTCTTAAACATTTTAAAAACCTTATTTATTTGCATACAACGAAGTTTAGTTATATATTATAGACATACAGAAAGAGACCTTCTAAAAACGTTAAAATGTATTACTGGCACACAAAACCTTAAATTAAAGTGAATAAATGGAGACTTGGCAAACCACTTCTGAAAGGCTGCCGACCCCTGTGGTACATCACAGGGGCTTTTACACCTTCCTCTGAAACCTGGGGTACTGGTCATTGTCAAAGATGGGATACTGGACCACAAGGATTATAGATCTGTTCTCATAGAGCAGTTCCTATGGGACAGAGCTATTAAAACTCATTTTGATTAAATGAATGCATTCAGTCCCTGTGGATAGCAGAAGAATGACATTAAAGCAGCCAGGTTGCTGTACAGAGGAGAGAAACAGCTTCTTAGGGCTAGTCTACACTTACCGCGCGGGTCGACGCGGTGAGTTCGACTTTCCGGAGTTCGAACTATCGCGTCTGATCTAGACGCGATAGTTCGAACTCCGGAAGCGCTAGTTCGAACTCCGGTACTCCACCTCGGCAGCTGGAGTTAGCAGAGTCGACCTTGGAGCCGCGGAGTTCGGTTCCGCGGCGTCTGGACGGGTACGTAGTTCGAACTAGGGTAGTTCGAATTCAGCTACGCTATTCACGTAGCTGAATTTGCGTACCCTAGTTCGACCCCCATTCTTAGTGTAGACCTGCCCTCAGTATCCCCTTTAGGGAAGCGTGTGTTCCTAACACAATTCTTTATTAAGACATGCTGCATGCTATGAAAATGTTTGAGAACCCCTGTATTAGGGAATCATTGGTGCCTGTCAGTGTCCTAGCACAGTCAACTCCAATGTCCTTCCAGTGCAAGATCTGAGCCTGAGGGACGACCCAGGTCCTCCATTAGGTACCTTTGGGTGCACACCAGTACTACTGGGGCTGCTTAGAAATCCCAATATATTCCACTGAGGGCCTCGAGGTATATGTCAGTCCCCTGAGAACAGCTCAGAGCCTCCCAACTCTGCATACTAAGGCCCCGTGGGGTGCATGTGCCCACAGGAGCCCTCAGCACCCCCCATGTTCTCCTGGCGAGGTTCCCCGGGGTGCATGCCAGTGCCCAGGAGCCCCCAACACCTCCACCTTCTCCCAGCCAGGCGTCCGGGGGTGCACGCCAGCGCCCAGGGGAGCCCATAGCACCAGTGCCGGAAGCCCCCGGCCCGCCCCATGAAGCCCCCTTGCGAATCTCCGCGGCCGGGGAGAGGCCCGGTTACCTGCAGGTGACTTTGAGGGTGACCAGGAGGGCGCAGCCCAGCACGATAGCAGCTCCGCACACCAGCTCGGGTCTCCGGGACATCTGGGCAGCACGGGGCCGGGGCCGGGGCCCAGGGGCAGCGGAGTGGCCGGAGCCTCCGCATAACGACATCACCTCCCAGCCCGGGGCGGGGAGGGGCGGACGGGCGAGGCCGGGCCGCTGGCGCTCGCACACGTCTCCCTACCCCCGGCCTGTCAGGGGCTCCTGGGGCGGGACGGCTGGGGGCGGCTGCCGCACACAAGCGAACCCAACGCCGCCACGTCTCCTCGCCCGCCCCGGCCCCCAGAGCAGGCGCACGCAGGCCCGGCCCCGCGCTGCGGGAAGCGCCTGGCTGAGGCCTGCCCGCAGCCAAGCGCAGCGCCTGGGAGGCTGCGCCTGAACCGCTGAGAGAGCGCGGGGGAGGGAGCCTCACGGCCCCAGCTGAGGCCTCCTCGGTCAATAGAAATGGATGGGGAAGGTCGGGTGTTAGGAGCGCGCCGGGGGCTGCATGAGGGGTACGTCGCCGCAGAACCCAGGCTCCCAGCCCGTGCCCGCGGTCCCAGCGAGGCCCAGGAGAAGTGGGCGATACACGCCTCCTTCCCGTTTAACAAAGGTCAAAGCAGGACCGCCCCTCCAGGAGAGCTGCGAGGTGTGTGGACAGGGTTTGCAGCCGGTAGGTGCTGGAACTAGTGCTCCACCATTCCTGGACATGAAGTGGTTTCCATCATATAAAGGGTTTACAGTTTGGTTCAATGGCTCTCAGCACCCCTCACTACAAAAATTGTCCCAGCACCCCTGCTGCTGCATGAAACGCCAACCAAACCCTTGTTTTCTTGCATTGTTTCTAAACATAAGCCAAACGTATAACCTCTGTGGTTGTGACGCTACCCTTCCCAAGCATGAACCCATTGGTACATGGGCCAGGTTGAGTGTCCTCTGAATCTTCAGCCAGCTCCGGTGCCTGATCCTTTTCCACAGCCATTATTTAGTCCTCTGTGAGCGACAATGTGGGAAAAGTGGAGACCATTTTTTTGTATTGGTATCAGCATAGTAGATGTTTGCTAAATTTTCAAGTCCTCTTTGTTTCATTCTTGTAAGTATATTACAGGTTTAATAAATCCGAGACAAGTGAAAAGAATCTAACCACACCCTTCTGTGAAGTGTTTACCCATTTGAGTACTGTCCACAAAAATGAACTCATGCTATGTTTAAGGAAGGTTGGAGGCTTTTAACAGTAAAGGGGTTTGGTTTATACAACCTTGTTTCATGTGATTTTTCTTATCCAAGGTAACTTACAATAAAAGAAACAGCTTATTGATGTCCTATTAGGTTTCACAGCTAAAGGACCCTTCCCCAGCCTATAGGGAGGATTCACTGAGCCAAGGACTCTGAAATAATTAGGGGGGACAACAGGAAAAAAAAAAGACGACAGGTGTGAAGTTCAGAGGATCAAAAGTAGGAAACTGGAAGGGGACACCGAGCAGAGAACACTGGGCAGCGCCCACTGCTCCTCCAAGGTGTCAAGGGAGCTGGCAGATGCCCCCCAGAGGAACTCTGCCCAGATAGGTGAACGGAGGATCGGAAATAGGCCCCACAGTTGCAGAAAAACCCCTCAGCCAACATCCTCTCCCTGGTATTGTAGACGGCCACTTTGGCCATCACTAGGAGGAGGTTGACAAAGAGGTCCCGTGGCTTTGTGGGGCCATGGATAGGGTGTGCATATATGAGAAGGTGGGGAGAGAAGTGTAGGCAAAAATGCAACAGTAGGTCTAGAAGGAGCTGGAAAAGGGGCTTCAACATGGCACACTCAAGGTAAACATGTCCCAGGGTCTCCCTCACACAGCAAAAGGGACAAGTATCGAGAACGGGTGAACTGCGCCACCTGAAGAAGTCAACTAATATGCCCAGTGGACTATGTGACCAAGGTGGAATATAAGCTGGCCCACCAGGGTTCCTCACCCTCAATACGTGGCAATAGGTCCTGCTACTTACTATCAGGGCAGGACACAAGGGTGAGGAAATGGAGCGTATGGAGCACAAGCATGTACAGATGTGCCCTTGGCATGGTTCAAATGCAAACCAGCTGCAGGTTGCCCTGCTGGATCAAGTTATGTGGGTAGGAAGGCCGAAGGGGCTCACGGGGCAAGGACCCTATGCAGAGACCTATGCAAGGGCTTATGTTCTATTTTTAAAGGTATCATCTGAATCCACTGTGCTTTTATTTCATGGACCACAAGGGACAGATCAATATCCAGGCTTGTTTTTAGTGTGCAAGTACTTGAACGTGCTGATTTTGCATAATGTAAAATGTATGGAACTAAACTATGGCCTGAATTCCAGTAATCACATTCAAACCATTGAAATAATTCTTAAAAGCTTTCCCAGTGGAAACAGATGACCCAATAAAGGAGCAAATTAAAAAGCAAGTGGGTTTTTTGGGGGGAGTGGGATTAAGAAAAGCACAAATGAATGTCAGGAATGAAGCAGGCAGACAGATCTGCAGTAAAGACAAAATGCAGTAAGAAAAGAAAGATTTCATAGTTCTGACCCAGAGGGTAACCTTGTTCAGAAGTGACATTTCAGAGCGAAGTATAACTCTTTTGGTCTTTCACTGCTGGATGGGGCCTATCTCTGAAGTGGGTTGTGAAGTATGATTCACTTGGGAGTGGGGGGAGAGAAAAAGAGAGGGGAAGAGAGATAGTCCCCAATACAAGAGGCTGGGAACCATATGCTTCTAATACAAAACTTGATAGCACTTTGTCCCATTCCTCTGGGGGTGGACACTTAAAAATAATCTGCTAAAGCAAGCTTTACTGCTTTATTTTTAAAATGTACTTTCTGATCTAATCAGTGTTGCCCAATGTGCGGTATAAGTGACCGCACTTTTCTACCAGTGTAGAAAACCTATTCCTAACATTTGACCTTTTTGGGTTGTCAGAAGCAGTTCCAAAGCAAACTATTCTAAGAAATCAGCTATAACTTGAAGATAAACTAAACATAATTGTTTAGATTTAGTTGCTCAAAGGGTTTTTCTAATAGGCGAGTAACTGTTTCATGCAAAATAGAAGTCAATCAGAAGCAACATGCAGAAAGTAGCTTTATGTAAAGTTATCTTTATTACAGGTAACATTGGTTCATACAATACACAATACTGACATACAAGTGTAATCTTTCAAAATCATCATTTAAACAGCAAAGACCAAGAAACAGAATTTTAAACTACTTGATTTTCAAAAAAAAAAAAAAATATATCAATACATTTTTCTCCCAAGATCCTTTTCAGTAAATTATATTGAAATATACAAATAGAGAAAAAATACCCCATTCAACATATATTGTAGTTAAATGGTTATTTTGCTTAAAATCCTTTTTAATAAGAAAATCCTCTTTAACAACCTACATAGAGATAAATAGCAAAGTTTTGTTTTAAAGAAATCTTCATTAAAACATTTAAAGAATTTTCATCCATAATTTTCTTCTTAGCCCAAAACACCCAGTGTGTTTTGTAATTTTACCATAAAGTTTTCATCTGAAGGACCAACAGTAGGGGGGCTTCCTACACATTATAACCCCTCCCTCCTCCTTCGCCTCTTTCATAACGTTCTGTCCAACAGAAGGCGAATAAGCATGTAATACTTTATATCTTTTTTTATTACTTCACCATTCTGTTTCATGAGAGCACAGACAGGTCTTCTGAATCCCCCTACATCTACTATATTTTGCTGTTCGGGAGGAACAATATATGCCAATATAAGCAGAAAACCTGCTGCTTTTCTGTCACGTGCTTTTGATTACTGTCAAATTTTCTGGTTTATGCTTCCATAAGGTAACATGAATGCATCATTTTAGTATTAGTTTAAATCTTTAAACAAAAAACTATATTTTCCAAAGTCATTATCATTTGGAGCAATCAAATGGTCTTTTCTTGCTTTGCTGAGCTTCATTCTTAGAACATCTCTTCGTTCTTCCCATTCACGGAGCTCAGCATTTCCATGTGCAAATTTACAGCTGTTTCCTTCAATGCAAGTACCAGCCATATATCTGTTAAAAAATTAAATTGGTGTGTTATAGTTTTCACAAAAAGTATCACAAATGGACTATCTGATTTTAAAAGGTCGTAAATATTTTCTACTAGCCATGTTTTTCATATAATTAGACCTTTATTAAAGCAGCACAAATTCTCTAGGAGAGAGATTTTTTTCTCTCTAAAATGAGGATGCATCAGTTAAGTTTACCCTCTTTAATAGTCTTTGAGAACCAGGTAAGGAAAAAAAAAGTCTTTGGAGGACAGGAGCCAAAGCTCTGGCCTTCCATCCCTCGTTTCTCCACTTTGCCCAAACACACCCTCTTCCAAAAAAATATTAACCTATCAATTAAATTCAGTTTGTTCCAAAAATCATTAGAATCCCTGTCTGTGACAACCACTAGTTTTTCTCTTTATCAATAAAATGAAGATTTTAATATTGCCACAGAAAATGCCTGCACTCTGGAGCTCCAACCTTAGATCCCAGACTCCAAAGCCAACCAGACTTGCTCCACTGATTTAAAGCATGTTAACTCGTCCACCTGAGGCCAAGTGGCTTGTGTGCAAAGGCTCTGTCCTCCAAGACTGGAATACAAGACAGATTAGTAGAGTCTACTAACCAGCGTTGAGAAAGCCAGCAGGCCAGTTTGGTGTGTAGGGCCCTTTGGAACATACCTGAATTTCACAGATAGCTTCCAGTGACAGTATTTTCTGTGACAAGTGAATATCTGATTTGCAAAGAACACCCCCATAATTTCAAGATACTTTGTTACAAGGAAAATATAGAGGTATATTTATAACACTTTATTTATAACATTGTTTAAAGAATAGCATTGGTACAAAGTTTTATGCTAACACAAAAAGGCTTGAACCTTTCCACTTGGCTCCACATCTGGCACTCAAAGCCAAACCTTCTCACCACACATTAAAATACACTAAATATCTGGTCACTCAGATATTCATGTTAAAATATTGATATTTAACTGTTTGCTTTGCATAAGATTTCAAGAATGCATACACTAATAGAGTGGGTGTCATAAAAAAAAAATCAATGTTCACCATCTCAGGTAACTGCAAATATTTGCTATCTATATCTATATAGAGCAAATGAATAATATTATATATATATATATATATATATATATGCGCCTATATTTGCTATAGCACAATTGTGAGTGAGCAACTTTGACATCTCAAATATAAATGCTACATACCTTTCACAAATGTTAAAATATCCAGTTGGAAACCGATGCTGCCAACAGTTTTGATCATCCTCAGTGTGGAATACCTTCTCCTTATGCTTTTCTGAAGAGATGTGACCTTGCCATTGTTTCTCACTATTACAGTTCTTTCCGCACATCCAGCAGTGAAAGTCCACCTGGTTTACACACATTAAAAAAATTTAAGAAAAATCAATACTTCATGCATAGAACTGCTCCTTAACACAGTTTAATATCGGATTAGGTAAAGAAACAATTAGGCCTGGTCTACACTGGGTGTGTGTGTGGGGGGGGAAATATCGATCTAAGTTCCGCAACTTTAGCTACGTGAATAACGTAGCTGAAGTTGATGTACTTAGATCGACTTACCATAGTGTCTACTCACTGCAGTGAGTCGACTGCTGCCGCTCTCCCATCGACTTTGCCTGCGCCTCTCGCTGAGCTGGAGTACAGGAGTTGACGGGAGAGCGCTTGGGGATCGATTTATCGCGTCTAGCCTACACGTGATAAATCGATCCCCACTGGATTGATTGCTGCCTGCCGGTAGTGAAGACATACCCTTATAGGCTAATATACAGTAACAATTTTCAAGTCTGTTTATATGGAGTCATCAGCTGAGGTTTTTGACCCCTTCCCCAGGCTCTGTAGATTCTGAAGAGCAGCACTAATGTCGGTCCACAGCATGACTCCACGTTAGCTAACTACAAGCATTTCAGAGACACAAGATAGGTGTGGTAATATCTTTCATTGGACCAACTTCTGTTAGTGAGAAAGAGCAGCTTTTGAGCTTACACAGAGCTCTTCTTCAGGAGAAGGAAGAGCTCTGTGTAAGCTCGTCTCTCGCACCAAACAGAAGTTGGTCCAATGAAAGATATTACCTCACCCACCTTGTGTCTCTAGTATCCTGGGACTGACATGGCCACAACACTGCATACCAGGATTTCAGTGACTGTTGTATGAGCAAGGAACACAGTATTTGGTATTAAGTGCAAAAAAAATTCCAGAGTTTAGGATAATTACTAAACTTGCATTACTTACTGTAACTTCAGCATAGTCAGTTGGCATATGAATTTGCTTCCCATTTTCTTTGTTTGCTTGAGTAGCTGTATCTTCTCCTTTTTCTGGTTTTTGACTCTTTAGCCACATTTCATACAACTGCTCCATGTCTTGAACTAACAAGAGCAGAAGCTAAAATAAGTATTCAGCAATTAAGGCAAGAGTGAGTACAATACGTAACTGAGTTTGCAGACATAATTTGGAAATAAGACACAGATCTCTTTAGGCCCCATTTAGTATAAGCAGAAAAAGGAAGGACAAATTGCAGACCTGAAGGGAGGAGAGAGAGACAGTAGCTAATAATGAGAGCTATGTGAATCTTTGGCCTCTTAGCCTGACCCACTTTCTTCCAAGACACCTAGGTAGGGGAAATTAAGATTTACCTAATATGAGTAGCAAATATTTATATTAGCTATCACCCAAGTCCCCAATTGCAATTGGGCCCCATTATGCTGATCTGTGATTTTATCATTAATCCTGTTATTAGAGCTAGTCAAATGCATTACAAATACATTTCCTGATATTTATCCTGTCGTCTCATTTGCAAATCAATGTTAGTATCAGTTAAGTTATTCAATCTTTGTTCTTTGCGATCAGTCACATGGTATTATTTCTCCCTAATAACCTTCCTGATTGGACAACAAATGTAAAACCCAAGCAAGAATAGTGAATACTCTTGATTCCATTTGAACACTGGTACTTTTGCAGCCAGCCAGCCCCCTATATACAAACAAAACCCAATTTGCAAAAATGATAAATACAAATACAGCTGATCTGAACAGGAATTTGGTACACTCATAAATGGTTGAAAATGGTGTTTTTGCATTCAACTAACTCTTCTACTTACTCAAAAATCTTCCAAGCTAAAAACTGCACTGACAGTAATTACTAATTTCAGACACATAATGGGTCACCTGGTATTTATATGAATCTATATTAAAATGGTGTTATTATGTATAAGACACTAATTTTGTATAATGAGAGGCAGGTTGGGTTTACTTGAAGAAAAATCTACCCGCTAGATTGCCTAGGGAAGGCTAGAGGAAAACTGACTGAGAGGTACTTATTGTAGGAGAGAGATGAAAACAAGAGAAAACCCAGGATTTACAGCATGTATGTGTTTAATACCCTTACACATTTTTACTTACTACTATTCTCTTTCATATAGGTCCACATCTCTCTCTCCTCAGGACTGTGAGCAAAGGAGCAGTTTCCAACATATTGACATTTCTTGCCTGAAGCAATATGATTGCACAACTAGATATGAATAAAAAATATATATATATCTTTTAGGCATATGTTGAGTGATGATGGGTGATGAAAGATCTTTGTAGCTTTACTTCAGGCACATCAGCATTCTGATAAGCAGACAAGCTACTACTATTATAACTCAAATAAATAGTTGTCTTCCAAATAAGCTGTCAGAGCAGTGGTTCTCAACCTGTAGCCCACAGGCCACTTGTGGCCCAATCAGCACACAGCTGTGGACCATGTGACATCCTCAGGGCCATACAGGTAGTATTGGATGCAGCCCATATAACATACTGATCTTATCTAGTCTTAAAAACACCTTATGAAGCACTCGTTACAGAAGGGCTCATCAGTCTGCAAAGCTAGCAGAAAATATAGGTTGGATGCAGACAGTTAGGACTTAGAAATCACACCATGATTAGAACATAACATTTTAGGTTTGTGCTGTATTTGTATTATACAGGAATTCAAATTTTTACTTTTGACAGTACTCCAAAACTGTAAGGTAAAATTTACGCATTACATTATTAGCTGGATGCCTCCCATTCACTGTAATAAATCACACAATGCTCTTTGAAAACAAACAGAGTCCTTTTGAAGTAATGAGTTGTCAGAACCCAGGAAGCAGGATTTTGCAAACTCATCTTGACAACTGCACAAGACGAAATGAAATTCTAGGTCTCTTCCAATATTGTATGGAGTGTGTCTCACTCTCAAGCTATTATTCACTCTTTTGATTAGGGTTTTATGAGAACTATATACATATTTTACAGACTTCAAATGAGATTACTTAATACTTTATATTAATACCTTCTATACTTTTATTACTGAAGTTTCACTGACTTGGAGGAGCTTCAGCAATAAAAAATGAGCTCAGTCCTTTCTAGCACCTGGATGTGCAGCTGCTCCCACTGATTTCAGACATTTCACACCCAGTGGCTGCAGAAATCGTGCCCTTTACTAGTATTTTCCAGTGACTTAAGTGTCTTAATTAAAAAGATCGTTTTAGATAAACAAATACATCAAACTGCGAAGGCACTTGTTTCTTCGTGGGAAGAGGGCGAATGGTCATCCACTTCTTACGTTCATTAGACATCACCAGCACCACACGACGATCTTTGGTCCATCTAAGGAATATGGAAGCATTCAAATACATAGAATACATCTACATAGCATACTATTTGTCAATAGTAAAGATAATGATTGGACCTAAAGAGCCCCAAAGCCATATGTTTTAATGCAATTTATTTAAAGTCTCAAACACCCGTCATGGTTGGGAGTTAAAGGAAAAATAAAGTCAGTATAAACTGCCAACTGAAGTGTGTAACATGCATTTTTTATTCTTGATTATTAACACACTTTAAAGTCTTCAGCCTTTCAGCCCAAGTATAGATCACCCGAAAGATTTTACACAATGGTTTACTGAGAGACATTATGTATTTGAAGTTATCTGTTACTCACGGGTGTCTTGCTTTTGCACTACAGTATTTTTTGTTTTTGTCTGGCTCGCTAACTTGACCATTTCTCCAGCACTGGGCACACACAAACTTCATTTTCAAATTTAGAGATCCATGCTTCATTTGGTTGCCAAGAATCTTAAATTAAAAAAAAAATTAAAATGGTGATTTGCATCTGCAGAGAAATCCATACATAAATCATTAAGTACCCCCGAAGATAAGAAAGGGTTATAAAATATTTCTAGATGTGTTATATACTAGAAAGCTTATAAGTACATCAAAAAAGACCTAGATTTGCAATCTTGAAAACTAGAAGTTTCTGTTAATGACAGCATGTTAGTTAATTTTGTTTAGGTTGTATAAATGCACCCAGAGTTTGTGGCAATGGGCATACAATGTGCCGTATAAACAAAATGTAAATGAGAACAAACTATTAAAAAAGGATTTATGCTAGATCCTCAGCTGAAGAAAGAATGTGAAAGAATACATTTTTGAAGGTTTATATTCTGTTTATGACAAAATAAGCAAAGTGGAAAAAAGTAACTGCACATGTGTAACGAGAAATCTGGGATTAGAATATCTGAAGTATCCAGAAAGCTTAATTTTTTTTTAAAAAGGGTGGGGGGGAACAAAAGGGAATAATTTGGGGCATATACTCGGGACAACCATTTTGTGATATAAACTAACAGTTAAATCATGTTATAAACATTGACATCAAAACCAGTACATCACCAATCACACTAGTCCCACATAAAATTGCTTCCTGAGAAAGATGTGACTGGAAATACCTGTGCTCCATGTGCGTTTGCTTCCATATTCTGCCAATATTTCTTTGATTCTTGAGCAATAGTATCATGCGAGATACCTGCAGAGGAGAAAACAAAGGTCTTAGACAATTATGAATATTTGGAAGTTTTATTCATATACATGTTCAAGTGCTACTGAATCCCCCCAAAAAACAACTGACGTTGCCAAAGAGACTGGTGTTACTTACCACAAGATT
Source organism: Mauremys mutica (assembly GCF_020497125.1). NCBI lineage: Eukaryota > Metazoa > Chordata > Testudines > Geoemydidae > Mauremys > Mauremys mutica. The sequence goes on from NC_059082.1 coordinate 64,382,987, forward strand.
TACAAAAAACAAGCACTTAAAACAAGTTAAGGACATCCTCCAATCCTACACTGTCCACATAACACAAATACATTCACAGATGGACCAAAGTATCGCCCAAGTTTTCTGTTTAATTGGATCTTCCAAAATAGCCCATTTTCAAATCCTGGAGCCAGATGCCTAAGGCCTTGGTGCAAATGACCACAGGCAAGCTAGCTGCAATCCTCTTGAAAACCAGATCATTTTTCCAAAAACGAGACTCCAGTTTATGTTCACAAGGCTCCTATAAAAACCCTCCTCATGTACAGATCAGCGTTACTTAGCAGAGAGAGACCCCACAAGACTTGCAAGACTCATAGGCAGGATGTAAAAGACTGTCACATTGCCTTTAATGATAGCCATTCTTGCAACCACTTTTCCTCTCAGGCTCTTTAATAATCTCAATGTCCTCAGAGATACAGACTTTTACTGCACACCTTTCCATATAATTAAAGCCTCACCAAGGTTTCTTCTCCCCAATGTCCATGGAGAGGCTGAAGACTAAAGACATCAACTCTATCAGAATTTCAGAGTCCTTAAAAAGAAAAATAGGTCTGTGCCTAGATTTGGAGCAGGGGCAGGAAGGGGCTTCCCATTCAGGTGAGCATTCCCCTTCTTTAGAGTCCTCCAACCCTCAGAGTCTATAAATTATCAATTGGGCCTTGACTATGTCTGGACATGCGTAGGAGAGAAGAACTCACATGGACACTCATGTTTGTGAGATGGCCTAACCCTTTTAATAAGAAGTTTATAGGGTTAAGAGGAAATAGCAGCTACCCTTGAACCTAGCATCATAGAATCTCAGGGTTGGAAGGGACCTCAGGAGGTCATCTAGTCCAACCCCCTGCTCAAAGCAGGACCAAACCCAACTAAATCATCCCAGCCAGGGCTTTGTCAAGCCTGACCTTAAAAACCTCTAAAGGAAGGAGATTCCACCACCTCCCTAGGTAACCCATTCCAGTTCTTCACCACCCTACTAGTGAAAAAGTTTTTCCTAATATCCAACCTAAACCTCCCCCTCTGCAACTTGAGACCATTACTCCTTGTTCTGTCAGACATTTTGGGGGGCAGCAAAGGAAGGGAGAGCAGCTGTCCTTCCTTCCACAAAAAGGAATCCTCAAAGGCCAAGTAGAGATAAATGGGCTAGTGCAGTGGTTCTCAAACTTTTGTACTAGTGACCCCTTTCAAATAGCAAGCCTATGAGTGCGACCCACCCCCTTATAAATTAAAAAAAACAACAACACTTCTTTATATATTTAACACCATTATAAATGCTGGATGCAAAGCGGGGTTTGGGGTGGAGGTTGACAGCTCGCAACCCTCCCATGTAATAACCTCACGACCCCCTGAGGGGTCCCAACCCCCAGTTTGAGAATCCCTGGGCTAGAGCAACAGAAAACTGGGGGGAGATTCTGTACACCTCCACATGACTGTCTTCCTCTGAAACTTTTCTTGGCCTGGGGTCATCCTAAGTTGGCCGATACACTTCCAGACAGAGGGAGCGGAGCTGATCTGATGCTCCTTCTCCACGGAAGAAGCACGTTCAGGGTGAAATTCTGGGCAAAAACAGGGACCCAACTATGGGACCCCATATCATCTCCACATTGCTCACACTACCCTTTTTCTGGGCATCGTCGCCACCTAGGATGATCAACCCAACTAATATTTAAAGCAGTGTTCCCTCACACAGAAAGGTAGAGAGTAGCAGTGAGGTCCACTGCAAGTTGGTCGGAGGGACCACCAAAACCATACCAAAAAAGTTGACCACCACAATGAGGCAAAGAGGAGCAGGCCTCAATTTAACAATAAAGAAATTTTGTAGCAACATTAAGCTAGAGGAACAAACACACTGGACAAGTAAAAAACCAAAAAAAAAAAATCAAAACTGGGTCAATGACCTGTAACAAAAAGATACACCTGATCAATGTCTTTCACACTCTGCAGAAACATTCTCCTTTGCCTTCAGAGTAAATATCTCAATTTCTAGTCAAAGTAATTTTGTAATAAAACTAAAACACGAAAGCTAAAAACCTCAAACACCTGTCAGGGATGGTATAGATAATACTTAGTCCTGCTATCAGTGCAGGGGACTGGACTATATCAGCAGTTCTCAACCAGGGTCTGTAAGTCCTTTCAGGGGTCCGTGGGGCCCTGTGGCTGAAACCCGGCGCCCCGAACCCCAGCGCCCTCTGTGGGGCTGAAGCCAGCAGCCCCAGCGTTCCCCCTCATCCCCCAAAGCCCTGAGGCCTGGCGCTCCCCGCGGGCAGAAGCCCTGAGCCAATCGGCAGAGTTGGAGGGGGCAAGCACAAGAGTTTGGCCCTCTCAGCCCCCAAACCACAGTGCCTTACTCAGAGTGGGGCAGTCTGGGGGCAGATCCACCCCCTTAGCTCCTCCTTTCCCCCAGCCCCATCCCTCTGGTAAGGCTGTAGGTGGGAAAGCCAGAGCTAGTCAGTGAAGGGCAGCTGCTTCTCTGGCTGGTGGTGCCGTGGAGCGGGTAGCCATGGCATTCTCCCATCTGCTGCTGGTGCCCGGGGTTGCTGCTGCTCCTCAGCTCCCAGATCCCTTTGACTGCTCACGCAGCCAGTAAGAGCCGCCCAGGTGTGGGGACCCGGCTCTGGGGCTGGCAGAGCCCTCAGGGAGCAACCACTGCAGGGGGAGCCCTCCTGGCACACAGCCCTTAGCTATCTTTCTCCCTGCAACCTGAGCTACCCCTCGCAACCCGCACACAGACCCTAGCTACTCCCTGCTTGCACCCTGAGCTACTCCGCTACCTGCACACAGCCCCTAGCTACCCCTTGCTGCACCCTGAGCGGTTTTCAGACTTTTTGAACTGAAAAGTCTCCCCCCTTTCAGTTCTATGTTTTGATTGTGGCCTCCCACAACCCAGACAGCCTGGGTGGTCTGCTGAGGTGAATTGGGGTTGGAGGTGGTGCTTCATCCCTGGACCCCACTGTGCGGAACTGAGCCCCGCCAGCCCTTGCCCCCGCAAAATAGAAGTCAAACTACGTCTATGCACAGGGCCCCCCACCTGCTCCCAAGTGGCCCTAGAGTTTCTAATAGCATGTTGAGGGGGGCCTCAGCAAGAAAAAGGTTGTGAATCCCTGGATTAGATGACCTTAAGGTCCCTTCCAGTCCTATGATTAAGAAACTATTGGTTTTGAGTTAAAGCTAGGTTTCCTAATTTTATATGTCTAGCAATCTTACTCAATTCCCACTAGCTAGTAAAACTGACCAATTGTTTATTGGATATACAGAAGACTACAGGAGGTTGTAAGTAGAAGACGCTGACTAGTGGGTCAATTAATTGCATTTTTTTATCTTTTTGTACTGGGGGTAGGGGTAATATTTAAATCCAAACATACCTGTCTCATTCTGCATTATCCAAACTTTGAGTTCTACAAGACTGTGTGCATAAAAACACTCATCTTCTCTTAAACAGCCATAACGCACCTCATGCCTGCACAGGTCAAGCTGACACTGAACATGAAAAGAACGGATCTTGGAATACTTTACTGTAGTTTCTCGCAGAATGTGGACAAGGCACCTGTTTTTGAAAAGAAATCAATATTTTAAGCTTTCTGTAAAGTTATTGACCTTCCTTGTGCATATGGAAAACATGCAACCTGACCATTCTTTCCACCTCATATATTTTAATTTTGACATCTCTTTAAAATATCTTATATACTGCTAGGCGGAGTAATCCTAGATCACTACTGTTTGTGTAATTTTTACAAGCAAATTCAGTGTGTGACTATGAGGTCTTTCCACTTAAGGAATTATTAAAACTTTGGAAAAATGTGAGTTTATATATCAGCATGCACCACAAATTGGTAACTCTGAGCTTTAAATTAACAAATAGGCAGTATTCAGAGCCCTTTGTGCTCCTGGATTCTACTGTCATGGAAACTGCCATGGAATTATATAGACACCCACTCTCCTTCCTCTGATAAATGTGTACACACAGCTCCCACAGAAGTCAGTGAGTAGATTATGTACAGCCAAGGGCAGCATTTGTCAAGAAATGATTTTTAAGGCTAGAAGAGACCAAGAAGGTCATCTAATCCAACTTCTTGCATAAAACACAGGCTATAGGATTTTACCCCAGGAACCCTTGTATCAAGCTTACGCGTCTCTAGTTTAAGCAGAAATTACTTTGGGCTTGTCTACAGATAGCTGTAATGTGCACTGTTGGGGCATGAGGGTGATTTCTAAAGCACACTAGCATGTTGCACAATAACAGGTCTACGTAGACCCTACTGGAATAGACTAAAAGTTCCCTGGTGTGCTTTAACATAGTACTGTTTCAAAGCTGTTGGCACGAACAAAAAAGTTCTCAAGTGCATTTCAACAGGGTCTATGCCGAGCAGTTAGAGCACAACACATTAGTGCACTTTACAAAAAACACCCCCGTGGCGCTCATTGCTGCTCCTTGTAGGTGTGCCCTTAAAAAGTCTCCAAATGATGAAGAACTATCACGTTACTAGGAAAGCTGTTCCAATGGTTACTGATAATTTATATTGCAGTTGCTCCTTTAAGCCCCCCAATTATTGACCATTGTGGTAGGTACTACAAGCACAAATGTACCAAGAAGCTTATTTACCATCATTTAAAATTTTGCGTCTTATTTCCATTTTCAGTTAGTCTAGCTTCAACATCCAGCCACTTAGTCTGCTAAATTAAAAAGAGTACTCTACAATATCAAATCTTTTCCCTGTACTGGTGCATCTAGACCACAATAGCTCTCTCTTAACCTACTCTTTGATAAAAGACGGTTACTCACCTTTGTAACTGTTCTTCGAGAAGTGTTGCTCATATCTATTCCAATTAGGTGTGCGTGCGCCACGCACACCATCGGAGAAATTTTCTACCCTCGCAACACCCAGTGGGTCGGCTGTGGAGCCCCCTGGAGTGGCACTTTCATGGCGCTGGATATATACCCCAGCCGGCCCAGCACCCCCTCAGTTCCTTCTTGCCGGCAACTCCGACAGAGGGGAAGGAGGGCAGGTTTGGAATGGATATAAGCAAAACATCTCGAAGAACCAGTTACTAAGGTGAGTAACCGTTTTTTCTTCTCCGAGTGCTTGCTCATATCGATTCAATTAGGTGACTCCCAAGCCTTACCTAGGCAGTGGGGTCGGAGTGAGATATTGCTGAATGCAGAACTGCTGAACCAAATGCAGTATTGTCTTTGGACTGCTGGACTATTGCGTAGTGGGAGGCAAAAGTATGCACTGATGAACAAGCGGCAGCTCTACAAATTTCCTGAACTGGAACCTGTGCCAGGAAAGCAGCTGATGAAGCTTGGGCCCTTGTGGAATGGATGGTGAAGTGCATGGCTGGGATGCCAGCCAGGTTGTAACAAGCATGGATACAGGACGTGATCCAAGAGGAGATACACTGTGAGGAGACCAGGAGGCCTTTCATCCTGTCAGCCACGGCAACAAATAGCTGGGTCGTCTTTCTGAACGGCTTTGTACGTTCAATATAGAAGGTGAGGGCCCTATGAATGTCGAGGGAGTGCAGCCGTTGCTCCCTCTGTGTAGTGTGCAGCTTTAGATAGAAGACTGGGAAGAAAATGTCCTGGTTGATGTGAAAAGTTGACACCACCTTGGGAAGAAAGGCAGGGTGAGGGCGAAGCTGCACCTTGCCTTTATGGAAAGCCGTGTACGGCAGTACCAACGTGAGATCTCTGATCTCAGATATACGCCTCGCTGAAGTGATGGTGAAAAGGAAGTCTGTCTTCCAAGAGAGGTAGAGGAGTGAGCAGATAGCCATCAGCTCAAATGGGGGTCCCATGAGTCTGGAAAGGACCAGGTTAAAGTCCCACGCCGGGATCGGTTGTTGCACCTGCAGGTAGAGACGGTCCAGTCCCTTAAGAAACCTACCGACCGTCAGGTTGGAGAAGACAGAGCAACCATGTTCTCCTGGGTGGAAAGCCGAACTGGCTGCCAAGTGCCTAAGAGATGATATCGCCAGACCCTGCTGTTTTAGGGATAGGAGATAGTCTAGGAGGAGAGGCACCGATGCCTGCAAAGGGGGAGCGTGGCGCTGAGCACACCAACAGGAGAAACGCTTCCATTGGGCCGGGTACGTGACTCGGGTGGAGGGTTTCCTGCTACCTATCAGAACCTGCTGCACCAAGTATGAGCAGAGTAGGTCCGACTGAGTTAGCCATGCAGCATCCACCATGTGAGATGGAGGGATTGCAGGTCGGGGTGACACAGGCGGCTGTGGTCTTGTGAGATCAGGTCCAGCCAAAGCGGAAGTGGAATCGGAGCATCTATCGATAGCTCCAGCAGCATGGTGTACCAGTGTTGCCTGGGCCATGCTCGGACGACCAGAATCAGACATGTTCTGTCCCTGAATACCTTGAGCAGGACCTTGTGGACTAGTGGGAATGGAGGGAAGGTGTAGAACAGTTGGACCTTCCACAGGATCAGGAAGACATCTGACAGCGAACCCGGGGAAATCCACTGGAGAGAACAAAACATTTGGCACTTCCAAATGCTGCGTGAGGCGAACAGGTCAACCTGGGGAAATCCCCACCTGAGGAAGATGGAGTGGATGACATCTGGATGAATCAACCACTCGTGAGACTAGAAGGACCTGCTGAGGCAATCTGCCAGTGTGTTCTGGACCCCCAGGAGAAAGAATTTCACCAGGTGGATAGAGTGGGCTATACAGAACTTCCACAGGCAAATGGCTTCCTGACAGAGGGGGGGACTACTGGGCTCCCCTTTGCTTGTTGATGTAAAACATGGCTGTGGTGTTGTCTGTGAGGACCGCCACGCAACGCCCATGTAGACGCTCCCGGAATGCCTGACACACCAGGCGCACTGCCACCAGTTCTCAGACATTGATGTGTAGAGACAGCTCGGCTGTGGTCCATAGACCCTGTGTTCAGAGGTCCCCTAGGTGGGCGCCCCATCCTAGGGACGAAGCATCTGTAACCAGGGACAAGAATGGTTAAGGAGCATGAAATGGGATCCCTTTGCATACAGTCCTGAGAACCAACCACCAGCAGAGAGAGGTTAGGACCACTTCTGGGACAGTGACCACCATACTCAAGCTGTCTCGACCTGGAAGATATACTGTTGATAGCCAGGCCTGAAGTGGGTGGAGCCGCAGTCTGGCATGCCTGGTCATATACGTGCAAGAGGCCATGTGCCCCAGAAGGCTCAGGCATGTTTTCACTATTGAGGCTGGGAAACTTTGAAGGCTTTGGATGAGGTTCGCCAACGACTGGAAGTGGGCCTCCGGAAAGAGAGCTCGGGGCAGTCTGGAATTTAAGACTGCCCCAATTAACTCTATTCTCTGGGTTGGCTCCAGAGTCGACTTTTCGATGTTAAGCAGGAGGCCCAGCTGACGAAACATGTCTATGGTAACCTACACTTGTTCTCTGGTGCGACCCCAGATAAGCCAATCATCGAGATATGGAAATACTTGGATCTGCTGCCGACAAAGGAAGGCTGCCATGACAGCCATACATTTGGGTGAATACTCTGGGGGCCGTGGAAAGGCCGAAAGAAGGGACCGTGAACTGATAGGGTTCACAGTTGACCACAAAGTGAAGGACATGTCTGTGCACCGGATGAATCGCTATGTGGAAGTATGTGTCCTTCATGTTGAGGGTGACATACCAGTATCCAGGAAAGGAATAATGGTCCCCAGTGATACTATACGGAACTTCAACTTTACCATAAATTTGTTGAGTCCGCGCAGGTCCAAGATAGGGCGAAGCCCACCCTTTGCCTTGGGAATTAGGAAGTAACGGGAGTAAAAACCGCTGCCCCTTAGCTCCCTTGGAACCTCCTTGATTGCTCCCATGGTCCAAAGCATTTGGACCCCCTGTATGAGGAGATGCTTGTGAGAGGGGTCCCTGAAGGAGGACGGGGAGGGAGGATGGGAGGGGAGAAAGAAAACTGGAGAGAATATCCCTTTTTCACCATGCGAAGAACTCAACAGTCCATAGTTATGAGAGCCCACGCACGGTGGAAACAGGAGACACGATTCTGGAATGGAGGGAGAAGGATCCTGGATGGTGGCTAGTACACCGTCTTCAGTTGCACCTGCAAAAGTTTTGTTTGGGCCCCACCGGTGGTTTGGGTGGGCCTTGGTTCTGACCAGGCTGGTGGATTTTTTCCTGCCACCTCTCCCACACCTCCTATAAAAATCCTGCCTTGGCCGAGGAGGGTAGGACCATTGAGGCTGCGCCTTAAAGGGTCTACGCTGGGTGACCAATGTGTGCATTCCTCGGGAGCACATTATAGCCCTGGAACCTTTGAGGCTCTGGAGCCTAGAATCTGTTTAGTCCGAGAAGGCCTTGCCCTTCAAATGGAAGGTCCTGCAGGGTTTGCTGCAATTCTAGCAGCAAACCCGACACCTGAAACCACAATATGCGGTGCATGGCTATGCCGGATGCAAGGGTCCTGGCAGCAATGTCTGCAGCATCTAAGGAGGTCCTAGCCACCTTTTTGCCTTCCTCCACTAGGGCTCCAAAATTTGTCCCTGGACTCTGGAGGCACTAGTTCTTTGAATTTTAACATGGAGTTCCATGAATTCTAGTCATAGCAGCTCAGGAGTGTCTGCTCATTCGCAACCCTGAGCTGTAGCCCCCCAGAGGAGTAAATCTTGTGCCCGAACAAATTGAGGCACTTAGCATCCTTTGATTTGGGCACCGGGACCTGTTGCCCATGCCGCTCCCTTTCGTTCACTGAGGCCACCACTAGAGAACATGGCTGAGGGTGAGTGTATAGGTACTCATATTCCTTGGAGGGAACAAACTATTTCCTCTCCACTCCTCTAGCCGTTGGAGGGATGGAAGCAGGCGTCTGCCAGATTGTTTTGGCAGTGGTGTGGATAGTACGTATGAGGGGCAAAGCCACTTGAGACGGGGCTTCTGCTGATAGGATGTCCACCACTGGGTCGGTCCTCCAGCTCCACCTCCTCCTCTGCTTGGAGGTTCATATTACGTGCCACCCTACATAGGAAGTCCTGGTGGGCACAAAGGTCTATTGAAAGAGGACCAGAGATTGTTATCCCCGCCAGTTCCTCATCTGGCGAAGACGAGGACGCCGCCACAGGGGCTAGAGGGTCCAGTGGCATCTCCTGTTGTGATGGGTCCTGCTGCCCAGGGTCCTCTATGCCGGAGCCTGGAGCTTGTCCAGGGGTCGGGGCTGCAGTTTCCATACCCCCCTGGAGCAGGATGGCTTATGGTGGCCTCTGGCATCCAAGGCGTTGATGGGAGGTCCCTGATGGTACTCCTTGAGCTTGATACGCATTGGGGAGCCTGTGCGCACCGGACTCAACGGCTCCTCCCTCAGTGCTGGAGTCAACGGTGCCGACATTGGCGCTTGTGCACTCGGTCGCTCCGTAACTGCATGCGACTCCAAGGTTGGCCTAAGGGGTACCCACAACTGCTGATGTGGATCCGTCACCTCTGGCCTGTGGTGCTGCTTCTGGACAGGCGAGAGAGATGGGCACTGGACCAACTGCACGGGTTGTGATGCCAGGGAAGTCCAGTGCCACAGGTTTCTGCTAGAGTCCATCCATTGTGCAGTACCCGCTGCTGCTGCTGGGGCGCTGTGCACCGAAGCACCCGGTGCTGGGTCTCGGCACGCCGCTGGAAGATCCAGGCTAAGAGCCGCCTCCACTAAGAGCTGCTTCAACAGAAAGTCCCGCTCCTTTTTAGTCCGGGGCCGGAACCCTTTACAAATCTTGCCCTTGTTAGCCTGGTAAGACTCCCCTAGGCACTTCAAGCAGGAGTCATGGGGGTCACCCGCTGGCATAGGCTTAGAGCAGGCTGAACAAGGCTTAAAGCCCGGAGCCTTGGGCATGAACCCAAGCGGCAGGCGGGGACAAGGGGAAAGACCCCTTTCAACCCACTATTCTAATGCTATGTACACAATAACTAACTATAAACAACACTAACTATAATAACTATGGGCCATCTTAATTATCACTTCAAAAAGTTTTTTTTCCTCCTGCTGATGATAGCTCATCTCAATTGATTAGACTTTTCCTGTTATGCATACTTCCACCTTTTCGTGTTCTCTGTATGTATAAATAGCTCCTGTCTGTGTGTTCCATTCTATGCATCCGAAAAAGTGAGCTGTAGCTCACGAAAGCTCATGCTAAAATAAATTTGTTAGTCTTTAAGGTGCCACAAGTACTCCTGTTCTTTTTATAATAACTATATAACCTTTGGGAAAAAAGAACACTAGGGAAAGTGGAAAACAGCAAAGCCGCGCTCCACAGTTCCAACAACTGTCACAGGCGGTAGGAAGGAACTGAGGGGGCACTGGGCAGGCTGAGGTATATACAGGTCTGTCGCATCTTACACGCATTTAACATTGCACGATTTCAGTTTTACACGATCGGCAAAAACAAAACCAAAAAAAAAAAGAGAAAAACAATTTAAATACTGTTTCTGTAGTGCGGGCTATTCCGCCCATCATTCAACTCAATGTAATTTTGACTATACGCAGTTTTCGCTTTACGCACTAACCACGGAATGGAACCCTCACATAAGATGAGACTCGCCTGTATCCAGCGCCATGGAGACGCCACTCCAGAGGGCTCCACAGCCGAACCACCGTGTGTTGCTAGGGTAGAAACTTTCTCCAACAATTGTGCACGCGGCACACGCACACCTAATTAGAATCAATATGAGCAAGCACTCGAAGAAGAACTGGAAGAAATTAACTTTAAATCTCACTAAACGCAGGCCTTTATTTACTACCTCACCAACCTGTGTTTCATCTACAAATTTTACCAGCAATATTTTATATTTTCTCCTAGATCACAGATAAAATGGTGACTGGCATTGAGCCAAGAACTGATCACTGCAGGACTCCACTGGAAACACCCTCAGTCAGTAATTTTATACTATAGGGTTTTTTAATTCAATAGAAGAAATTTAAATAAAGTGCTCTCCAAAGTCAAGTCCTGTTCCTGCAAGCCCATTGATGCAGGTAGATGCTTAAGACCAGGTGAAGCACCACTGTAACCAATGGAACTCTGAACAGGGCCACAGTCTGCAGATTACAGAATCAGGGTCTAAATCAAGGGTCCCCAACGTACTGGCCAGCAGACGAGCATCCGCCAAAATGCCGCCAAAATTCCAGAACGCCTTGTGTAACTCAAATTTTACGTAAGTCAGAAACGTATACCCAACAATTATGCAAGCAAACACCACCCTCCTATTTCTAGCTTATGGAACTTTTTCCATAAGTGCAGATTTGCCTAAGTCGGGTTTGTGTAACCCAGGGGAATGTCTGTACAGTACTATTGTAACATAACCTACTACAAAAATAAAAGGTAAGTTTAAAAAAAATTTGAAAAAGTTAAGGAAACTGTTTCTGTGCTTGTTTAAAAGCAGCATTTTTCTTCCACATAGTAAAGATTCAAAGCTGTATTTAGTTAATGTTCAGTTGTAAACTTCTGAAAAAAACATGTTTTGTTCAGAGTTACGAACATTTCAGAGTTCCAAATAACCTTTGTAATTCTGAGGTTCTACTGTACTTTTAATTTGAAACTTATATTGAGTATATTTCAAACATACTTGTTATCTTCAAAGTCATGCATGGCAGGGTGAGAACAAGAAGAATTATCCTTGTTCCTTTTGCTTATTATTCTAGGTTTGTGATCAAAGCATTTCTGAAATACAAAAACAAGGGATTAAAGAAAAGTTGAATATATGTTTCATATATGAAATCACTTTAAAGATTCTACTAGGGATGTAGACTGTGAAAACTATTATCCAAAATGCACGTCAATGCTTACAAGTTAGTCATGAACCAAATCATTCCATAAGCAGTTCACCTTACTATCTAGCAAAGCTGTCAAATGAAAAACTGTTTAAAATTGTTTCATATCTTTAAGAAACAAGCAGTCAAATATGCCTTTAAAGAAGCACCTCACAAAGAAACATAAATAGTCCATGGTGTTCTTGAAGGAGTTGGGATACAGTAAAGTTGATATTTCCATTTCCTCCAAAGAGAGCTTCTCGATTAAAGGCTCCTTTGCGCTCTAGAGTCCACACATCTATCTCCTCCTGGCAATACGCAAATGTGCAGTGGCCTGGATACCTACACTCTTCTTCAGCAGCAACATCTAGGATGACATGAAATCAAAGTTAAATCTGACATCACTTTTACACAGCCACATTTATCATCACTAGATCTTAACTCTGCATTTCAGAAAGTCTGATGAAAAGCCACCTCTGTTGTAAATGCAGAGAGGAGTAAGACCAGAAGACTAGATTCAAAACTTCACTTTGAATGACCACACCACATCTTTAAGCAGGGGGAACGTTGTCCAGGCTTAAGGTAGCAGTGCTTTACGGTGGGAGGCAGGAGGTCAGAAACTGCCACAAAAAGGTGAATGGTCATCAGCTTTGTGGTGCTGACTCACCCCCAGGGAATGTAAGGGGCAGAAGGCTTTAAATGTGCAAGCCTTGGGTGTGGGAAGCCTTTTCTTCATCCAGCAGGCAAGGGAGCACTCACCCTCTCTTCCCTAAAGGTGCCAATATCAGGTTGGGTTAGGACATGCTATGGCTATTGTGCTAATCGCTCCTTTTTAGGGGGACTGGGAAGGAATTTTTCCCTCACCCCCATATTAACTTCAGTGGAGTGAGGTGTTTTTTCCCCCCCCTCGTTCTCCACAAGGGGGTATCAGGGTGGACCTTTTCTGGTGTGGAGAAAAGGTGGTTAGGCTATATGCTACAACTCATTTTGTAAGTGTGGGGTGGATGTCCGGTGCAGGTAACTCCACAAGGAAGGCACCCAGTGACCAGGTAAATGGCCTGGTAAAAGACTTAAAAGGAGGTGCTGGTTAAAGGAACAGAACAGGGGGAGTTAGGGACTCCTATGATTGGTACAGCAAGGAGCCAACCCCCTTTCTTAAAGCCCACCTTAATTCTCCTACAAGCGGGGGTGGATGGCAAGGCCCAAGCCGTGGATTGGCTGGGGGACTTGGATGAAACTACCTGGAAGCCCCCGGTAGTTATTTGAATAAACATGGAGTTGCCTGCACTGTACACTTTTATCTGCCAGGTAGTCCCAGACATCTAATAATAAAGTTATGGCCTAATTAAATCCATATCAAGAGTCTCCTGTCCTCCTTTCAGTATAGCTGGAAAATAACTTTACTACATTTAGAACTCCTCAGAAGAGGTGGAATGTCCATTAGAGCTTGTATGTATACCCCAATTATCCTCACAGCCTCCAGCTGCCCCTTTTGTATTTCACACCAAAAACAGAAATATATTTCCACAGATATCCACTCTCTTCTCTGTAGCTAGGAGTACAAATGTTAATTTGTGCACATTTGTGATAAACTAACCAGCTCCCTGAAGTCATAAGCAGAGGCTCATACCGAGAATCTATGAAGCAATGCTTACTTTTACATGAAGTGTCCAGAACCTCCAAGGTCACAAGGATACTAGGAGTCTGCTCTATTTAGAAATAGCCCAATATATTTTCATGTTTTTTAAATAAATTATAATTAGGAGGAAGAATATGCTCTAAATAATCACATCAGTTTTCATGATGGAAATATTAAACCTCTTTGGAAATATTAAAAATACCTATAAACTGTTTTCGTTAATCAGCAAAAACAATGGACCTTCATTCTACATTTTGTAACAAAAATGCACATGCAAGGTTTTAATTCCTATACTGAATATAAGTAATGCAATTAATTTTGCATTCAAACAAGTTAAATTTCCTTGTTAATTCAATAAAAACTATGTAACTTCCATATTTAAAACATACCTTTACATATATAATATGGTCCTACATATTGAGTCTTTGTTGGTCTTGGACGTATTTTTTTCCATGATTTATCTTCAGAATTCTTTATTTTACCAATTAGAATATCCTTTTTACACTTATGCTCTAAATTGGGATGGTAAGTGAAATCCAGTAACTTAGGCCCTAAAATAATAGAAAAATTGTTTATCGTTTACACAAGCTACAAGTAACTGTGGCACTTGTATTCAGGCACATGTCCAAATATGAAATGCGTGAACAGACTTAAGAATTCTTACTGGCACCAATAAATTTGAAGAGCCAAAGTAATCTTAAATAAAAGGGGCGGGGGGGGGAAAAGAGTAGAAGGAAATTATGCAAATACTTACAAGACCAGACTCAAGAAAAATAGAAGGTAATTTTAGGAAGATTTTATAGTCTTCCTTTGCTTCTGCATGGGAATAACCAGCTGTATTTTTCTGTTTTTGCAGGCCCAAATGAGTAAGTTTTCATAAATTTGTTTTGGGCCTTTAATTGCTGATCTCTAATAAGTCATTGAGAACCATGCAACTAAAATCCCAAATTCAGTCAACTAAATATTTAATTTTTATTAAACTTCAGCAGCCAAAGAGTGAATTCAAAGACAGAACACAACCTCAAGTAAAAAGTCAACTTTTGTATTCTGTAGGAATACAATACCAGCCCCATGGTCTAGTTGGTGTTGTTTTTTTTTTTTAACTGTCATGTGCTAAATACAGGGTTCAAAAGTACGTCTATTTTGCTTCCAAAGCCACAAATCTTCAGAATGCATGTATACCAGCAAGTGGAGTTTAAAGTTTCCAATGCTCAGTGTCCATACTAGTCAATAAAAGAAGTTACAATAACCCACTAAGAATAGAGTCTGGTGCATTCCTGTCCGGTTCTCTTTGAACAAAAAGTTCATGGTGGAACTGTGTGGTTTCAGAAATGGGTACGAAAAGCAGGGATGCAAAAAAACAAGGGAAGAAACCAATGCTTTGTTAAAGGCCAACATATGGATATATCTTAAAGTTCATCCTTCAGCATTTTCTAACTGCTGCTTTTTATTAAACATCATGTATACGTGGCATTTCAAAATCACCTGTTGATCCTTCTTACACAACAAAAGTAGTTTTAAACTACAGATAAACTACAATAACCACTCCCTAGTTATGTCAGTGTAATATTTTAGAAATATTATGTATGTTTTATTACTCTAATATTTCAGAATGTCTATAACCTGAAGAATAGTTCTTGATTTTAAGATTAGTCTTGATGAAAAAAAGTTGCTTCTAGAATACAGCTGTGTAACAGCAACAGCTCAGACCTCAAAGATTAGTTGTCTGAATGGCCCAAAATAGGTTAAGACCCTCTGTGTCAATAAAGTGAAGTTAATAATTATTGCTAAGGTTTGGAAGCATCACGATAATGATTTAGAATTAGTTTGAAAGAACAATAAAACAGATGGGATGTGAAGGTTACCAGGTACTTTGAATTGCAGTTCAATTCCCCATGACCAATCAGAGTGGGTATTGCAAGTTTTTAAGTCTTGAGCAAAGGTGTCATTCTTCAGAGTACCCTGGGGGTTGGGAGGAAAGTGAATACAGAACGTGAATGACCTTACACAGTAAGCCTTCAGCGTGAGGAAAGCATGTAGTGATTGGTGGTGGTTTTAGAAATTAAGAACCCATTAGGACAAGACCACGAAATCAAGAAAAAGGTAGAAAAATGGTTGCAACATTTTTTGTGACTCAATATTCAGATCCATATTGTTTGTAAATGATACACAGTCAGAAATGAGCACTTCTAGAAACCAATAACATTTTAATTTACAACACTGATATAGTAAATATGTATTTAATTATCAATCAAACTGACTTCCTGTGCTCCTTACCTGTTTTGACAAAACATAATTGGCAGGCCTGTCTTAGTTCATGTGTACCTTCCAACGGGTTTCTTCCAACAAGTGATGCAGATATGTTAGCAGTTCCACTGCTAAAAATATGTGAAAAGTCATTCCTAGTTTGACCTGCAATTCCCATGTAATCCTCAGTCCCAAACAAAGTATTAGGGCCATTTATCTGCCAGAAGAAACAAGAATTAACTTTATCTGTCAACCTCATTTTAATATCTCCACAACTAGAACTTAGTTAGTGAAAGTTTTCCTCATAACATCACATTGTCTTCATATAGGGCTCAACTGTGAGCCTGGCTGTGTATCCACACAGGGGAATAAGGGAGATAAGGAGCCCATATCCCCATTACTGCATACATTGCCAGACCCCATACTGGCACTGGGAGAAGTGCCGTAGCTGGTGGGCTGAGAGTATGCAAATCACTAGCTCCACTGTACTACACCTATACACCAGCCAGCCACTGCTGAGTAGGCATATTTGGGTAAAATAAAATACATGAGCTTCAGCTGCAAGTACAACACAGATCAGATTGAGAGTCTTAGTCACAATATTGTTACTGCCCTGCTTGTGGACCACTGCAGTTCCATCCGGCCCCTTATTTTGTCTGGACTGCAAAGTGGCTAGACAGCAAACTCACAAAAGATAACATTTCAGACAGTTGTGACCACTTGTGGTCATTTTAAGCTTCCATGCTGCATTTTGCTAAAAAGTTTACCAAATGAAAAATTGGCTAGGACATTAGTAAATACAATTTCCTCATCTAAAATTTCCCCTGGATTTTTCAGAAAATAGTTTTGGGTTTGGGTTTTGGGTTTGTTTTTTTTTTTGTTTGTTTTGAAAAACTTTCTGTCTCAGAGTGTTGCTGTGTACTATTCAACAACTACTGTTTTCCCACTCCAGGTGCTACATTTTAATGGTGGATGAAGCTATCCCTGCATTTTTTAAACTTTAATTTTAAAAAAAAAAAAAAACCTTCCTTAAGCCCTGATGACTAAATACTAAAAAGTTTTAATCCATGAAGGAAAATGTAAAGATACTTACAAGTAAAAGAGAGGAATTATTGCTGTTAAGTGTTGGTGTTCCATCTCTGGACAGATCTGGACAGTGATTAAGAAACAATTTTTCAGTTATTTCCCCTCCCAGCACATTTTATTGATGTAAGAATTGCACCTGCTATAGAGGTGACAAGGGTCAATGTCTTTTCTCACTACATGCACGTGCCTTGTGGTCTCTGGACAGAAAAACAAGGTAAGTCATCTTGAGTTAGTCAATCAATGGATTACCTTTAATAGCAGCCTCACAGAACGTGTTTTGAGGCAGTCACCGTAAGGACAGACTGAAGAGAGAGAGGTCCAGATGTAAAAAGGTGGGCAAACAGGCAACAGTTCACTTTCAAATCCCTGGTTGTGGACATGGTTAAGGAGAGTCTACCAAAATTCTGCAATAGCCATTCTTCTACAAAGAATGTAGAACTACAAGATTTTTGACTGATATAAGGGTGTTTATTGCATATTTCCTATTTATTTAGGTCATTACTGATCTCAGTATTAATCACCACTTACGCCTAATTAGATTCAGTGTTAAGCAAATTTTTTTTAACGGGTCTTTGCTGTTTTTTTCCCCCCAGTGTGTGCTCTCCATTGTGTAGTCATTTTAGAATCTTGTGATTAAAAAAAAATTGTCCCATTTATTTACTCCCATTTCACTCCGGCACATATTAAATCTGCAGCCCCTCCTGAATTTTTAAATGGAGTTTAAATTCACTTCCCTCTCTGGTTAATTTTACATGCCCAGCATCAACACAACTTTAGGAAAACCTATCTAATAGTTCATGATGATCCAGCAGAGGGCGTCTAGAACACATTTATGTAGATGCCACATGAACAGTTGCTTTATTTTTAATTCTTGATGACAGTATATATTGACTATATAATTTGATACATTTAAAACAGAGGCAAGTCAAACTGCCTGAACATTTCACCACAAACCTTTAATGTTTAAACTAATTGGTAGTGAGAAATCAGCTGTCATTAATAGGGAGTGAGAGAAGTCTGTGAAAGAAAGATTAAACAGAGACTCATTCCTTACCTCTTTTTGAGTCACTGATTGGAAAGGTATTTAAAGAGGAACAAAAATCTTCCAAAGAAGAAGCCAGAGGCTGTGAATACATTTCTGAAAATGAGGCTGCTGGAACAAATCCTGCACCAACTGGTAAAGTTCCTAACAAAGTTGTGGAGAAAGCTATATTAGGAGCTACACTAGCTGATGGAATGGGTCCTCTGACTACTGTGGTTTGCTGGAAAAAAAAAAGAGAAATATTTTTACTAAATATTCATTCAGAATTTTTTTTTCAAAAAGGTTAAGTGGTCTGCAACAGTCTAGCTTTCAGTAATTTGCTTGTTTTAGTACAAAAACCCTATCTCTGCACAGGTAAAGGTAAAAGGAAGAATAATATCTTGAACTTCAGTCCTTCAATCTAAATTATTTTAGACCCTGACGCTGCAGAGACTTAACCATGTTTAACTTTACATATTGTGATTAGTTCTGCTGAAGTTAGTAGGACTATACACTGTGTATAAAGTTAAGTACAGGTTTAAAACCTTTGCAGGACCAATACCTGAAAGTTTAGTTTCTAAATAACTTTAAATACATAGACAAAAAAGAGGCAGCAGAAATTAAAGAGGCCTAAAAAAATCTAGGGGAATTTTAAGAAGTCTTATTCTAATATGGTAGATTGTTTCCTAGAACTTCTTTACTTTGCAATATCTATTTCAGAAATTTAGGAAGTTACATTTCTCAGTTTATTTTAAAATACTGAAAGTTAAATATTCAGAGTAAGGCTTCTAAATAATGTTGCTTTAAAAAGCACTTTAAGATAGAAAATCATCTCACACTTCTCAAAATTGAACCTTATTCTAAATTGTGTCCACTAAATCTGCATGAAGAATCTATTTCCTGCAGCCTCATTAGTAAATTATACCAATAGTATTATCTTGATTAGATTCACGCTGCTTTGGGAGGAACTTTACAGTTACAATCTGTTCAGGAATTGGCATGATATTTCCTTACTTCAAGAATAATGCTATATGCTAAAGTTAACATGTCAACATACGGGCAGGTTACCACTCCCCACCCCAACTGGACATCAGAGATTAGACAATTTGATGAGAGATTGCACATTTGTGTTAGCAGTTCAGCACTTCATTTTCAAATTCTTTTAGAACTGTCAGATATACACTATCTGATCCAAGTGATCTGCTATTTAATGTATCTATCTGTTCCAGAACCCCCTCTAAACACCTCAATCTCTGACACTGCTTCATCTTTATTACCAGATAAGTGTTGGTCTGATAATGCTGTCACTATTCTAAGAAGAAACTGAAAACATGAGATTTCTGGGAAGTTCATATTAGAGTCAAAAGACATGGTGCAATTTGATAACTATAGTAATGCCTATTCTTACACACTTAGTTGTGAGCCTGCTTACTCAAACTAATGATTGAAATGATTCCTCTCCAGAAAAAAATAAAAAACAAAAGTTTACCGTTACATTTTCATCTGAGTCAGGTACAGAATCAAGTAGTTCATCAAGTTCTTCCCCAATACTAATATCATCTCCATCTCCACAATCTAAACATGCTTCTGGCATAGAGAAAGAAATGTTTCCCCCATTTGCCAGCACTGCAGAAGGCAGAGAACTCTTTTCCACTTGAAGAGGCATGACGGAAGATATGGATTGCACAGGTATTGAAGCCAAGTCACTTGACACTTCTGGGACAAAGTTTGATGAGGAAACAGTAGAAAGTGTCTCTTGTTTCTCTTCTGATAAATCTGAAACAGGTAATTTGGGAAAGAAACCAAAACTTTTAGTCAATGTTCTGCCAAAATAAATAAATAAATAAAATATTATTTCACCCCTTTTAATCTGGCACAAATATGTTTTGCCTTAAAGAAATTTAATTAAGATATAGAAGCTTAAGAAAAGCACACAATTGGTTTGTATTAACCAATTAACTTCAGAAGAAAATATGCAGATGTGTATTGCATATTGGAAATATGCAGATATGTATTGGAATGTTTGCATATTTTGACATACTAAGCAAGCAAGCAAGAGTCGGAGACTTGTGGCCTAAGTTATTCCATTCTATGCTTTATTCTGCCTCCCTACATCCACCCCCTCAGCACTATTTTTTCCAAAATACAGGAGTTATATCAGACCACCACAATATTTAAAAAAGAGGGAACAATAAAAGTCAGGAGATTTAAATAAAGTTTGCACAGCCACCTTATGTGTGTATATGCATAAGAGAATACAGGTTAACAACATTCATTCAAATCCCTCAAAACCCTACACACCCTTCACACAGTCTATTAAGTTTAGTTTGCTGTCAAATTAAAAAACTGTTCTAAGAAGTGATATGTGAAGTTATTTCTTGGACTGACTTGAGAATTTTTTTTAATCGGCCTTTATATCTATTGTATTTTTTAAAATATTTTTTTTTAACCCTTTGAAGTAGAGACTGTGTCACCTTTACAAGTCACTATGGTTTACTTATAATCTATGACAAGTGATGTGGGAGAAAACAGTGCTGAAGTCATCTTTGGAAGCAGCTTTCCTGGTTAGGTAATAATTGGAGATATACCAATCTCCTAGAACTGGAAGGGACCTTGAAAGGTCATCGAGTCCAGCCCCCTGCCTTCACTAGCAGGACCAATCTTTGCCCCAGATCCCTAAGTGGCCCCCTCAAGGATTGAACTCACAACCCTGGGTTTAGCAGGCCAATGCTCAAACCACTGACCTATCCCTTCCCCTGTTGTTATGCTCTTTGTATGCTCTTCACACACACACACACACTTGACAGAAAAAATAATACCAGTTTCACAGAAGTCAAACTCAGAAGAGCTCATTTCATGATTCAGATAAAGAATTTTACAAATTTTTAACAATGACAAACACATCAGTGTTGCACTCTGTATCTAGCTTCCTTTCATTAACAAACAATATTGTAGTCCAGGAAGACTCACCTGACTCAATATCTTCTACAGAAGAATTTGGATTCTGTAAATAAGTAAAACATCAATCAATTAACTTGAGGCGCAACAAGACTCTTCAAGCATACATTTTTAAGTTTACCTTATCAATCTAAGTTTGACCTAAAATTTAGCTTTTGTAAAATTTATGAGAATTCAGGCGATTTCCACAATTAAAGATAAAAGAAAAATGGCTTTTCAAACAAAAGCATTCCTTGCAATGTGTGAAACCCAAGCACTGCAGCCATAAGAAATTGAAATTAACAAAAGTGAGATTAACTTAATAGATTTTCATTTAGTAAAATAAGATAAGTTCTTCATTTACTGTTTAGATTTAAATAAACTGTTTTAAAGTGTTCGTGTTTACTAATGTAATGTGTTATCAATTTTTGCTAACATCATCAGTTTACTATTTAGGTGGACTTTATACCTCTAAGACCTGCATCTGTGCAGATCTCATAGTACATCTTTATTTGTGTCTGAGTTGCATTCAACTTGCTATCTTTAACCTATGTGAACCATAGTACTCACTTGGCCATCTGTAGTACTTAAGTTGTCATTAAGTACAGAAAGCAATGCATAACTGTATCAATGTAGCAAGGCCTCGCGAATAATTAATAAGACCAAACAGAGTAAAGACAGCATTTTTAACTGTATCTTTTATTCAAGGAAGTTCTTGTACAAGATAACTTGGATAAAAAAGAAGATACATTATACTCATGGCAAAACCAAGCACAACGTTAGACAGGAATCCTAACCATTGCCTAAGATACAGAAACTTTAACCAAACATTAACTGGACAGTTTCACTTCACTGTAAGAATACAGCTCTTTCAAAATCATTTTATACTGTGAACATGTGGAATCTTACCTTAATTAATACTTCTCCAGAAACTGAGCTTGAGGAAGTTGGCTGCAATTAAACAGGTCATTGTAAGTATATAGTTGACATTAAAAACTCAGAATGAGGTTGAATAAAATAAAATAAGTCTTCCTTACCCTTGCTCTGACATAGGCTTTTCTTATTTTTAATCCTAGTTTCTGAGCAAGTTCTTGAGTCAGCTTTATCACACTTTCATCCTAAAAGGAATACATATACATTTCTATATATTTCTATACACACACACCCACCCTCAGGCAAAGTGATACAACTGTTTGGAATGAGAAAAGTAAACAAGAATTATAGTGTGCTTCTAACCCTACATTTAAATAAAAATTATAAACATCTGCCAATAACTGAGTTCAAAGGTATATCTCATTTTACCCAAGATGAGTTCAGATCCATAAAGACAAAGGCCTTTGCCAATTTAAAGTGGGATTTACAGATTCTCCACTTCGAGTATTTTTTGTAGTTTTACAAACTGAAGGCCACACTTCTATTAGCATGTCAACTATTAAAGCACATTGTTGAATATTTAAATTGTTTTTGGGAATATACTCTGTTGTATCGGGAAGCATTGTGTTAAAATCAAGTCATACTTCACTTTGTCCTAGTTAATTCATATTTTAGATGACAGATAGCATTTAGAATATCTGACAGTTTAAAGTTTGTTTTCAGAATATGTCATACAAAGTTACAAGAAGAATCAAGGCAGATCTACTTTAAACCTTAGGGCCAAGGTATTCAAACAGGAGTACCTAAAGTTAGGCTTTTAAATTGAAATTTAGATACCTAGCTAAGTGGTCCAGTTTTCAGAAGTACTAAGAAGAGAAATGTCAACTGAAGTGGTCATGTGTGCCCAGCACTTTTAAATTTCTGGCCACTTTGCCAAAAATTTTGTCTTTAAAAGAAAAAAAAAAAGTCTCACAATTCACAGTCATGCCTTCTAAAGATTCATTTTGAACAGGGTGCCAGATTAAAGATATATATTAATCAATATTTAGAATAAAATGGAGAAAAAGTAACCATTCACTCCACAGCATAGATAGCAAAAGAAAAATCCATGATAGAGACTAGTCAGTGGCAGAAGCCACCTGAAACCAGGCAGAAGGGGGAATGCCAAGGATGAAACAGTCACGGGTCTTAAGAACTGCACAAAATCCATCACAAACAGAATATTCAACTAGTAATAACACCTGCCATTACATTACTGGGATAAGGAATATTTACATCACTCTTAAGTGCATTGTCTTTTTAAGTGGATCAGGAAATTGAGACAGCAGCTGCTGCCCCAGGCTCTCTCTGTCTCTCTCTGTCTCTCTCTGTCGGTGTCCCCTCCCTGCTCTATATGGAGAAGAAGAAGGGATAAGCGGAGTGTAGGAGCAAGGGGGAGGGGGACAACCTGACATTAGCCGCCCTCCCCCCACACACACACAGAGCAAGGAGGAGGCTCGGGGAGCAGCTCAAAGGCAGAGGGCAGGAGCAGCATATGGCAGTGGGGGGAGGGATAGCTGCAATTGCTAGGCTGCTGGCAGCTGCTGCAATTGCTAGGCTGCTGGCAGCTGCTGCAATTGCTAGGCTGCTGGCAGCTGCTGCAATTGCTAGGCTGCTGGCAGCTGCTGCACAGGGAACTTAGGGGAGCAGGGAGCTGATAGGGGAAGCTGATAGGGGGGCTGCCGGTCCACCCTGGTTCCAAGCCCCCACCAGCTAGCGCCAACGGGCTGCTCTTCCTGCAAGCAGTGGACAAAGCAGGCAGCTGCCAAACATTAGAAGGGACCATTGCACAACTTTAAACGAGCATGTTCCCTAGTTGATCAGCAACATAACAATGAAACAAGGTTAACCAGGACGACTTTAAGTGAGGAGTTACTGTACAATGAATAAGTATTCGAGAAAACACTGTACTAGATAAATACCAGCTATTTCCAGAACATTATTTGTAAATTAAATTTAACAACATAATTTACTTACCAGTGGTACAGCCAGAGAGCATTTTGCTACAACATCATAAGCCTTCTTATACCGTCCCAATTCATTTAAGGCTTTGGATTTCCGATACAGAGCTCTGAAATTGTTTTCATTTAATCTTAAAGCTATTTCACAATCTTCTAGAACTTTATCATGCAATCTCTGTGAGAAAGGCAAAAAAGTTTAAGGGCTTATTCAACAAATCATATTTTGTTACTAGAGCAGTATATTCAAATAGCCTATATTTAAATCAAAAAGTGCTGAAAAACTGTACAGTTCCCAAGTAGGCTCTCTTCTTAGGATGTTATTCTTTCCTAATGTTTTACTTTTGGATAAAAGTGAGTAACTCTGACCCAAAATTCACCAGCTGTTTATTGTTCTTACTATCAGCATGGAATGCTATGTAGTCAGATTGCAAATGAAGACAGTATTTTGCCAAAGTATGCTAGAACCCCCTTTGTAGTCCAGCTAAAACATAATTCAACCTTGATAGAATTAAAAAAAAAAGTTAGTATTTATTTCAAGGACGCTATTTACTATGTTTAATGAAAAATCACTGAACCAGGTAGCACGGCAGAGTAGTTACCTTACAAAGTGAGAGTTCACGCAGCAAAAATTACTAAAGCCTGATTGTACTAAGCCTCATGATCCCAGTTTATATTATCTGACAGAAGTGCAATGTATCTGGCTCACAGAAAGACAAACAGCTCTATTACTTGGACATATTCTGGATAGTTCAGTTCTAGATGAATCAAAGGTAGAAGTAGTACAAGTTTTTAAGATTTTATTTTGAATTCATTCTGGAAATAAGACAGGGTTTTCTTTATGTAGTTGGAAAGGAAAGAAACAGTAATGCTGCCTTTGGTTCATTAATTCTTTGTATTTGATAGCTGTTGATGTATCAGTAAAATGGATCACTATAATGGTAAATGACAAATGGAAAATTTTAGAAGAGGCACCACAGATTATTTGTGTAAGGAAGTAGTACATGGCCTCATTCATTAGCAACTTTTCTAGACAATTAAGGAGCAGCACTGGTACTATATACACACACTTATGCTCCCTACATAGGTCACCCTGGTTGAAAAGGGCCACGTGCAAAGGTGAAAGTAAGCCGGTCTGGCGTACCGGCAAGAGCCAGTACGCCATGCCGGACCGCACTGGCTTTCACAGCTGGGATTTAAAGGGCTCAGAGCTCCCCGCTGCTGCAGGCAGCCCAGAGCCCTTTGAATCCCGGCCGCGGCCGGGATTTAAAGGGCTCAGAGCTCCGAATCCCGGCCGCAGCTCTGGCGGCCGGGCTGTGGCCAGGATTTAAAGGGCTCGGGGCTCCCCTCAGCGGAAGGAGCTCCGGGCCCTTTAAATCCCAGCAAAACTCAGGGTCCCCCCCCCAGGGGGCTCCCAGCCACCTCTTCAGATGGGAGCCCCTGGTTGATTTAAAGGCCCTGGATCTCCCAGCCACAGCTGGTGCCCCAGGGCCTTTAAATCTTAAGAGGCCACGCCTCTTCCGGATGAGGCCATGCCCCCTCAGGACTCTGGCAGTCCCGGTAAGTCCTGTAAGTTAGGTTACACGTGGCCAGGGGTGAAAGTAAGTATAAAGCCCAGTGAAAATAGGGGGCATCATTAAGATCCCCCTCCACGGCCCCCCCAAGAACCATGTCCACCCACAGGCAAAAAGACAGTAGGAAAGTGGGTATATTAGCTGTACAAATCTTATCTGAAGGATGAACCTACCGCTTTATCAGCATTTGAGCCTGGTATGACCATTTTATATTAGTAGGATACTTTTAGTATTATTGTCTAAAAATATCCAGACACATGCCAACATATTTAAAGAGAAGATAGAGAATCTTCAAGTTTTGAATCATTTTGACTATTCTCAAACTATAACCAAGAGCCCTTTATCTACCAGTGAATTTTCTATGGCTTCATGTTTTGTTAAGGTACTCTATCTGAAAAGCAGCAAAAGCTTAAAATAAAAATAACTTACCAAATTTGAGTAACATGCTATCCGGTTTACATGCAGCTTCTCTAGTATTTCATTGGAAACATGGATTTCTTCAGAATTGGCATAATCTGATATGTTTAAAGCTTCTGTATAGTGGCTCAGTGACCTTCCCCAATCACCTTCTCGGTATGCATCATTCCCTTCATTGAAGAGATTTCTAACAAGCCCTCGTATGAATAACTGGAACAAAGAAATACTCATGAACAGAAGAACTCTCTGCAAACATTTCATACTTCTGAATACATAACTCACAATTTTCTCGCAACAAGTTAATGAGGAAAAAATTGAATGCAAAGATTTGGTTTCCAGGTTAAAAGAAAATACACTATATGAAAAGTAGCAAGAGAAGTATTATCTAGGCATTTCTAAGGTACCCATTACCAAAGAACCTAGGCATAAATGTAGGGCTACACAATGTGTGTGTACATACACACACACTGAAATCTCAGAAGGGAAATGTTTGGATCAGACCAGTTGCCCGTTCATGTCCAAAACTCAAGCCACTGACAAAGGAGAGTTTTAATATCAACAGAAAGTGAGCTGCAAAACCAATTACCAGTTATCTACAACTGCAGAAAGATGCCTGGTAGATTCACATGGTGAAGCTACCTCCTCCTGACCAGCAATGAGGTGCTAAACTAACTTTACTGAAAATAGAACACGATCTTGATTCTTGAAATTGTAGGATCTAAATTTATAGCCAAGGTTGAGTGAACTGGCAGTCAAAAAATTCTCTCTGTGAGCTACTATTTAAGTTATTTCTGTGCATTCAAATATTTGATTATATACATAGCGGGTGGGACAGGCTAGTGAAAGGTAAATACCACTGTAATTTATCACTATTAAAAACTAGTAAAAATGTCACTTAGACCCTCAGAAAAACTTTGAATTTTTTTTTTAAAAGCATCACAAGGAAGAGATTTCCACCCATTATAGAATCATACATTTCTAATAAATTTCAGAGAATAACTCCATTACCTCATACTGTTCTTGCGTCCCTGGATAGGGCAAAGTAGACCTAGGAATTAAAGATAAGCAAATTTTGTAAATTAATAGATTGTTAAAAACAAATATTCAACTGAAGGGTTCTGAGTGCCACAGACAAAACTAATTCATTCCCTGAGCACCATCCATTTTGTATACTAATGAGGCAGGAGTCATAGAAAAAAGAGTAGCTGTTAATTACATGATTGCACACTATTGTAATGCTTATGCACCAGTAGCCTAAATTAAGGGTGTATGGTCAGCCTTAATTCTGGCATTCCCTAACTTCCAAGTGCTTGATTTAGCAACCTTAATGTAGTCTTTGAAAATGCATCCCTACATACACGGGACAGGGGGACAGGTAAAAAGAGAGAAAAAATGTTTGGGGACTCTGACTCCCTCCCACTTCTGTAATTTTATCAGCATAGAACTCCCACACCCTGATCAGATACCCTCTACTGATGTTCAGAATGTGAGTAATCACTGCCTCAGGCAGCCAGTGCTGCCCTGGGAACTGAAGAGAGACAAGACCATTTCTGCTTCAAACTGCAGCCAAACAATATTGGGAGGTAGAGGAGCACAGGAAGGATCACCTTATTTTGGCTTCAGTGAAAATCTGGGGCAGTCTATAAATGGGAAAGGAAAGAATTTCCCTTCCCCTGAAAATAGTGATAGCTGGGATGGACTAAGGAGCTCAGTAGGCCAGTTGCGGGGGAACAAGCCTTCCATGTTGGAGCACCCCATTCCTCTCTCTGAGGTTTAAAGAGCTGCTCTTTCTCCCAGCAGCCTTTCTGAACTGCCATGTTGTGATGAGAGGAGAGCTTGCATGTCTTCTGCTCTCCAAGGCCTCTCCTGCCGCTCCATTTCCAGGTTGGAGTAGGCAAATATCCTGCTTTGAGAAGGGGCTGTGTATGAAGGGAAAACACAGGCCCTCACCATTTCCTCCTCCAGTATTACATTAAAAGGGCTTTTAGGCACATAGATGGGAGATGAACTCTACATTCAAGAGAAAAGAACAGGAGTACTTGTGGCACCTTAGAGACTAACAAATTTATTTGAGCATGAGCTTTCGTGGGCTACAGCCCATTTCATCACATGCACAGAATGGAACATATAGTAAGGAGATATATACACCTCTACCTTGATATAATGCTGTCCTCGGGAGCCAAAAAATCTTACCGTGTTATAGGTGAAACCGCATTATATCGAACTTGCTTTGAACCACTGGAGTGCGCAGCCCTGCCCCCCCCCAGAGCACTGCTATATCCGAATTCGTGTTATATCAGGTCACATTATATTGAGGTAAAGGTGCATACACATACTGAGAACATAAAAAGTGGGAGTTGCCCTACCAGCATTCAAGGTCAGTAGATGTTACTACAAATAGCCTGCTGAGCTCCTCTGGAGCACACTTTCACTATCTGCACTAAACCCATAGCTTCCCCAAACGTACAGGTGTTCTTTCTCTCCCCATATTTGGCAACTGCTGTTTGGAGTAACAGTCTTTGCTCTTCAGACAGAGTGCTGCACCTGGCTTACCCCAATGACACAATGTCACATGAAAACAGGAGACATATCTCCTACTTTTGTTAAAGCACATGGGAGGGTCAATTTGGAGCCCCTAAACATTTAAAACAAGAGTATTTTGATATGTGCATATATAATGAAGTTTGAATTGGCCAAATACTCACCCTTATCTCACTCTTTAAAGACAGTATAAATTGAAGGACTAACCACATTTTAAGTAGGACTGCGTGTGCACACACAAAAAAACCCCATAAGAATATCTGTCATGAGATCTTACTGTATAAATTGCAATCCTTTCTTGATGTCCTGCTGTCTGATACTTCTCACTTCAGGTACACTGGACATGTTACCCTGCACATCCACTTTTTAATTCTGCAGTTTCTGAAAGAATAAACAGAGGCTTTTAACATGCCCCACTCGCTAGCATATTTGCCTCTAGACCAGAAGGGTCAAATCTCACCCCAGGGCAAGGTTCAATAACAATGCTGATACTGCACTGAAGTAGGAATGAGAAGACATTTTTTCCAGACAATTCATTAAAATTAAGTTCCTACCATAAGCAGGGGTGGGTATAAGCCGAGTGTTCAACCCAACATTCTCTTCCCCCCGCCTCCTGAGTTGCATGCAACAATTTCAAAGAGCACCTCCCTGCCGATCTCTGTTTCTATTCCTCTCAATTGCTGAGAATGTTATTCCTCCACTCATAAAGGACTAGATAGACTTATAACTGAAGTGTGTCAGTGCCTCTGCAAAAAAAAGCCAGGCTAACCACTACCAAATAGTGGTAAGTGCTCTGGCTATTTGTGGATTTATCCACTCTAGATGGCAAAGGACCATGTTACAGACTCAAACAAGCTTGGCAAGCCGTCAGTCAAACACTTATTTGACCCTGGTCAAATATTCCAGCAAGAATGCCCTAACACAGGGTATGGCTACTTCTTTGATTGCATCAAATACTCCTGGGGGAATTCTGCATCACTGCACATGCAGAATTTGCACAAAAACTAATGTTGTGAGCGCAGGATTTCCTTTTTCTCCCACAGAAATGGGTTACAGAGGTGCTGGCCACCACTAGGAGCCACTGGACCAAGAAAAGCCTAGCTTGCAAGTAGAAGACACCGGGGTGGGGAGGGGGATGGAACGGAAAGCAGTAGGAGGAGGAGATGGAGGACTCCCGGCAGCTGCAATTCCTGGCATGCCCTAAAGGAAGGAGGCGGCGTGCAGGAAACTCCACACAAGCCTAGTACCCAGCATCAGGCTTTCACTACCTCTGGATCCCTGGGCTCAGGGAGTGCAAGTATAGGGGCTGGGGAGAACCTCCAGCTGAGCTCTGAGGGAAGGTGTCTGGGCTGGGGGGGGGACCCCAGCGGTTTGAGCATTGGCCTGCTAAACCCAGGGTTATAAGTTCAAACCATTTAGGGATCTGGGGCAAAAAACTAAAAAAAAAAAAAATTAATCACAATTTTAAAAGTTAATCGTGATTAATTGCACTGTTAAAAAAATAGATCAATTGACATTTATTAAATATTTTTGGATGTTTTTCCATATTTTCAAATATATCAATTTCAATTACAACACAAAATACAAAAAAAAGTGTACAGTGCTCACATTTTTATTACAAATATTTGCACTGTAAAAATGAGAAACAAAAGAAACAGTATTTTTCAATTCCTCTCATACAGTGTACTGTACTGCAATCTCTATCATGATAGTGCAACTCAAAAACAAGACAATGTAAAACTCAAGAGCCTACAAGTCCACTCAGTCCTACTTCTTGTTCAGCCAATTGCTAAGACAAAACACCAGAAAACACTATCCTAGTCACCATGGACTTAGAGGCTCTCAACAAAAACATCCCACACGCAGATGGAATACAAGCTGTCAGGAACAGTATCCCTGATGATGCCATAGCACAACTGGTTGCTGAGCTCTGTGCCTTTATCCTCACACACAACTATTTCAAATTTGATGACAATATATACCTCCAGATCAGTGGCACCGCTATGGGCACCCGCATGGCCCCACAATATGCCAACATTTTTATGGCTGACCTCAA
This sequence comes from Mauremys mutica, assembly GCF_020497125.1. Classification (NCBI taxonomy): domain Eukaryota; kingdom Metazoa; phylum Chordata; order Testudines; family Geoemydidae; genus Mauremys; species Mauremys mutica. Next base: position 64,413,140 of record NC_059082.1, read on the forward strand.
ACAACGACATTGATGACATCTTCATCATCTGGACCCATGGGAAGGAGACTCTGGAAAAATTCCACAACGATTTCAACAGCTTCTACCTCACCATCAACCTCAGCCTGGACCAATCTACACAGGAGGTCCACTTCCTAGGCACCACGGTGCAAATAAGTGATGGTCACATTAACACCACCCTATACCGAAAACCTACCGACCGCTATGCCTACCTTCATGCCTCCAGCTTCCATCCCGGGCACACCACATGATCCATTGTCTACAGCCAAGCACTGAGGTACAACCGCATCTGCTCCAACCTCTCAGACAGAGACCAACACCTACAAAATCTTCACCAAGCATTCTCAAAACTACAATACCCGCACAGGGAAATAAGGAAACAGATCAACAGAGCCAGATGTGTACCCAGAAGCCTCCTACTGCAAGACAAACCCAAAAAAGAAAAAAATGGTTACTTACCTTTGTAACTGTTGTTCTTCGAGATGTGTTGCTCATATCCATTCCAGTTAGGTGTGTGCGCGCCGCGTGCACGTTCGTCGGAAGATTTTTACCCTAGCAACCCCAGTGGGTCGGCTGAGCGCCCCCTGGAGTGGCGCCATAAAGGCACCGCATATATACCTCAGCCGACCCACCCACTCCTCAGTTCCTTCTTGCCGGCTACTCCAACAGTGGGGAATGAGGGTGGGTATGGAATGGATATGAGCAACACATCTCGAAGAACAACAGTTACAAAGGTAAGTAACCGTTTTTTCTTCTTCGAGTGATTGCTCATATCCATTCCAGTTAGGTGATTCCCAAGCCTTACCTAGGCGGTGGGGTCGGAGTGAGACGTGGCGGAATGCAGGACCGCCGAGCCAAAGGCTGCGTCATCTCTCGACTGTTGGACCAGAGCATAGTGAGAGGCGAAAGTATGACTCGACGACCAGGTCGCCGCTCGGCATATCTCTTGGATTGGTACTTGTGCCAGAAAGGCAGCGGAGGACGCCTGGGCTCTGGTAGAGTGGGCGGTGAGATGGCCCAAAGGGACATTAGCCAAGTTATAACAGGTGCGTATTCACTCTGTGAGCCACGAGGAGATTCGCTGCGATGAGACAGGAAGACCTCGCATGCGGTCAGCAATTACCACAAACAGTTGCGGGGATTTGCGGAACGGCCTTGTCCGATCAACATAGAAAGCCAACACTCTGCGGACGTCAAGGGAATGAAGTCGTTGCTCTCTCGAGGAAGCGTGAGGTTTCGGAAAGAAAACTGGAAGGAAGATGTCCTGGTTATTGTGGAATGCGGACACCACCTTCGGGAGAAATGCCGGATGAGGACGTAGTTGCACCTTGTCCTTATGAAAAACGGTGTGTGGTGGGTCTACCATGAGCGCCTTGAGCTCAGAGACCCGTCTGGCTGATGTGATAGCCACTAGAAAAACCGTTTTCCATGACAGGTACAGTAAGGAGCAGGTGGCCAGTGGCTCAAAGGGTGGGGACATGAGCCTGTTGAGGATGAGGTTAAGGTCCCAGGTGGGAATTGGGTGGCGCACCTGGGGGAAGACACGATCAAGGCCCTTCCTGAAACGAGTAGACATTGGGTGAGAGAACAGTGTATACCCGCCCTCACCCGGGTGGAAAGCGGAGATAGCCGCTAAGTGCACTTTTATAGAGGATAATGCCAGGCCTTGCTGTTTCAGCGACCAGAGGTAGTCAAGGACCATTGGAAGCGGAAGCTCTGTCGGAATAGCGCCTCGCGCTTCGGCCCAGCAAGCGAAACGCTTCCACTTGGCCAAGTAGGTAGATCGAGTGGAAGGCTTTCTGCTGCTCAATAAAACATGTTGCACGGGTGCAGAACAGCGCACTTCCGACTGGTCTAGCCACTCAGGAGCCACGCCGTGAGGTGGAGGGACGTCAGGTCTGGGTGACGGAGAGTGCCGTGATCTTGAGTGATGAGATCCGGGTGAAGCGGCAGAGGAATTGGGCTGGCTACCGACAGACGGAGCAGCGTGGTGAACCAGTGTTGCCTGGGCCACGCTGGCGCAATTAAGATGAGCCGTGCCTTGTCCTGCCGGAGCTTCAGCAGTACTCTGTGTATGAGGGCGAACGGGGGAAAGGCGTAGTACAGATGACATGTCCATGGAAGGAGAAACGCGTCCGACAGAGAGCCCGGTGACAGGCTTTGGAAGGAGCAAAACTCCTGGCATTTGCGGTTCGAGCGGGACGCAAAGAGGTCTACACAGGGAAACCCCCACTGTTGGAAAATGGCATGAGCGATGTCTGCTCTCAGCGACCACTCGTGGCAGAGAAAAGACCTGCTCAGGCGATCCGCGATGGTGTTCTTCACGCCGGGAAGGAACGACGCCACTAGATGTATCTACTGGGCTATGCAGAATTCTCACAGTAGCATCGCCTCGTGGCAGAGGTGGGGAGAGCGGGTCCCGCCTTGCTTGTAGATATAGTACATGGCCGTTGTGTTGTCCGTTAAGACTGAGACACAACGGCCGCGGAGGCAAGGTTGGAACATCTGGCATGCTAGGCGGATTGCACGTAGCTCCCTGACGTGTATGTGCATATTCAATTCCTGTACCGACCAAAGGCCTTGAGTACGAAGATCGCTGAGATGGGCTCCCCATCCGAGGGACGAAGCATCCGTCGTCAGGGAAAGGGACCGTTGAGGAGCATGGAATGGGACCCCCGCGCATACGTGGGAAGGTGTCAGCCACCAATCCAGGGATTGAAGGACACCCGATGGAATGGTGAGTAGGGTATCCAGAGGGTCCCTGTGCGGACGGTACCTGGAGTGGAGCCACAGCTGGAGTGGGCGGAGGCGGAGCCTGGCGAACGGAGTTACGTGCGTGCAAGCTGCCATGTGACCGAGGAGGCAGAGACAAGCGCGGGCCGAGGCCATACGAGAGGCCTGAAGGGCGCGGACTAGTTGTGTAAGGGCCTGGAACCGTAGCTGAGGAAGGTAGGCTCCGGCTAGAGATGAGTCCAGGGTCGCGCCAATAAAGTCCAACCTCTGAGCTGGTACTAGGGTGGATTTCTCTATGTTGAGAAGTAGGCCCAGACGCGTGAATAAGTCTTTGATTACTGTGACCTATCGCTGGACTGTGTCCTGCGAGTCCCCTCTGATGAGCCAGTCGTCCAGGTATGGAAAAACGCAGATGCCGCGCCGACGGAGGTGGGCGGCGACAACGGCCATGCACTTCGTGAACACCCTTGGGGCCGTAGAGAGGCCGAAGGGGAGGACCGCAAACTGGAAGTGAAGGTGTGCGATTGTAAATCGGAGGAAGCGTCTGTGCGGTGGAAAGATGGCGATATGAAAATAAGCGTCCTTCATATCGAGGGAGGCATACCAGTCTCCCTGTTCCAGAGTGGGGATAATGGTCCCAAGGGACACCATGCGGAACTTCAACTTCAGCATATATGAGTTGAGGACTCGCAGGTCGAGGATGGGACGGAGGCCCCCTTTGGACTTGGGGATCAAAAAATAACGGGAATAAAACCCCTTGCCCCTCTCCGGAACGTTCTCGACCGCTCCGATGGCTAGGAGCGAATGCACCTCTTGTAAGAGGAGTTGCTCGTGAGAGGGGTCCCTGAAGAGGGACTGGGAAGGAGGGTGGGAAGGAGGGGGTGAAACGAACTGCAGTTGGTAACCTGCGTTCCACGGTGCGTAGGACCCAGGCATCGGTGGTCAGCCGGGCCCACGCCGGGAGGAAATAGGAAAGACGGTTGGAAAAGGGCAGGGAGGGAGCTGAAGAGAGCTCTGGTATGCCGTCCCCGGGCGCATCTTCAAAAGGATGGCTTAGGCCCTGGCGGTTTAGAGGGGGTTCTGCCCTGGGACGATTGGTTGCCAGGCTGCCGCCTACGTTCACCGTGACCTTGTCGCCGACCAGAGTCCTGCCTGTAGCGAGGCATATAGTAGGGCCGGTTAAACTGGGGGCGGAACGGACGCCTCTGGGTAGCAGGGGTATGCATCCCCAGAGTACGGATGATGACCCTGTTGTCTTTGAGGTTTTGAAGTCGGGAGTCCGTCTTTTCGGAGAAGAGGGCCTTGGAATCAAAGGGAAGGTCCTGAATGGTGTACTGTACTTCAGGTGGGAGCGTTGAACTCTGCAGCCAAGAGATCCGGCGCATGGTAACGCCCGAGGCTATAGTACGCGCCCCCGAGTCAGCTGCGTTCAAGGAGGCTTGCAATGAGGTGCGCGCAACCTTTTCACCCTCCTCTACGAAGGCCGCGAACTCCTGACGGGAATCTTGAGGTAGGAGCTCTTTGTACTTTTCCACCTCAGCCCAAGTGTCATGTGCGTAGCAGCTTAGCAAGGCCTGTTGGTTAGCCACTCGGATCTGCAGGGCACTGGCGGAGTAGACCTTGCGGCCAAGCAAGTCCATTCGCCTAGCGTCCTTTGATTTAGGAGCGGGGCCTTGCTGGCCGTGACGCTTCTTATCGTTCACCGACTGCACCACCAACGACGATGGGGTCGGATGTACATACAAATATTCATATCCCTTGGAAGGGACCATGTACTTGCGCTCCACGCCCCTCGCTGTGGGTGCAATAGAGGACGGAGTCTGCCAAAGGGTATCCACAGTGGCTTGGATAGTCTTAATGAAGGGCAAGGCTATGCGGGTAGGGGCATCCGCTGATAAGATGGCTACTATCGGATCGTCCACTTCCGATACCTCCTCCGCCTGTAAGTCCATTCGCAGAGCTACCCTGCGAAGGAGCTCTTGGTGTGCCCGTAAATCAATAGGTGGGGGACCTGCAGACGACGACCCCGCCACCGCCTCATCCGGAGAAAAGGAGGAGGAAGAAATCCCGGGCAGGATGGTGTCCCGGTCAGCGTCTGGGGCCTGGGAAGGCTCCTGCTCCAGGGGTTCCTGGGCTGGCTGATTGCCTTCCTCCGCACACGATGGCACCTCCGTGTCATCCGGTGGACGGGTTATTGTAGCCTCCGGGGCCCGTGCCTCGTTTGTCACGGTGCGCACGGTAGGCAGAGGAGCGCCTTGGGCTTGGTGGTAGGCCCAAGGGGTCCAGTAACCCCAGTGATGAGGGTCCTGGTCCGCTTGATGGGACTGGTGAAAAACTCCCGCCGGGACCTGAGGGTCATACTCATCGACGTAATAACTCTCGGCGTGTGAAGAGGCTGAGGCGTGTCGGGAGGGCCAGGGTGGAGAGGATAACCCTTGCGCCGAAGTGCCAACGGATCGTAGTTCGCGCCTTTGCGGTGACCGGTGCCGTGAAGCATCTCGATAGCGAGAACGGGAGCGAGAACGGGACCTGCGACCGGCCCGGTGCTGGGAGGTCGACCGGGATCTCCATGTTCGGTGCCGGGAGCGGCTTCGCAAATAGCAGCAGCCGTATTGGTGCCGAGATGTTGAGCGGTGCCGGGAATGACGAGTCGGAGAGCGGGAGTATGACTGGTGCCGCGAGTCTGACCGGTGCCGCGACTGCGAGCGGCATTGCGATCGGCGCCTAGATGGAGAGCGGCGTCGAGAGCGAGAGCGCTGGTGAGAGTGGGAACGGGATCGGTGCCGGTCAGGCTCGGTGCCGACAGGAGGCTTGAGCATGGATGGCTTGCCCATGGAACGGGGCGCCCGCACTGGCGGTGCCAGAGACGGTGGCACAGCCGGGTCTGTGAGAGCAATGAGGTCCCGCACCGCCTCGAAGGTCTCCGGAGTGGACGGCAGTGGCATCTCTACCGCGGCCGGAGCCGGGGAGGCCACAGGTGCCGGGCTCGACAGTCTCTGAGGGGCCGGAGTCGCCGGTGCCGGCAGAAGCATCTGCAGTGGAGGGACCGGTGCCGCGGCAGGTTTCGGTGCCGGGCGGTCCGGGCAGGGCACGCTCTTTTGCTTCGGCGCAGGCGTCGCTGCCGAAGAAGCAGCGGCCTTCCCTTTCTTTGCCTTCGGCGAGAGAGAGCGCCTCTGGGCGGGTTTCGGTGCCGATGTTACTTTCAGCTGCACGGCCGAGCAGCCCGGCGCCGTGCCGGCGCTGTGAGAGTCCAGAGGGACAGCAGGCGGTGCCGTGGCCGGAGGGGTTAAGGCTGCCTCCATGAGGAGTTGTCTTAGCCGAATGTCTCTTTCCCTCTTTGTGCGAGGCTTGAAAGCCTTGCAAATTGAGCACTTAGAAGATAAGTGCGACTCTCCCAGGCACTTTAAGCAGGAGCTATGAGGATCTCCTGTAGGCATAGGCCTGCGGCAGGCCAAACCCGGGGAGCCGGGCATACGCTCTGGTCCCGGGTGCGGGAGGGGGTTAATCCCCAAACCCTCTAACTATCTAACAGTAACTGATTAACTATTAAAACAAGAAAACCTACAACTAAGATAACAACTATATACAATTTTTACAGAAAAACGTATGAGGAAGCTAGGGAAGCGGAGGTCAGACAAGCTGCACTCCACTGTTCCAACGACCGACACGGGCGGTAAGAAGGAACTGAGGAGTGGGTGGGTCGGCTGAGGTATATATGCGGTGCCGTTATGGCGCCACTCCAGGGGGCCCTCAGCCGACCCACTGGGGTTGCTAGGGTAAAAATCTTCCGACGAACGTGCACGCGGCGCGCACACACCTAACTGGAATGGATATGAGTAATCACTCGAAGAAGAACCAACAGAACTCCACTGGCCATCACATACAGTCCCCAGCTAAAACCCCTCCAACGCATCATCAGGGATCTACAACCCATCCTGGACAATGATGGCTCATTTTCACAGGCCTTGGGTGGCAGGCCAGTCCTTGCCCACAGACAACCTGCCAACCTGAAGCATATTCTCACCAGTAACCGCACACTGCACCATAGTAACTCTAAGTCAGGAACCAATCCATGCAACAAACTCAATGCCAACTCTGCCCACATATCTACACCAGCGACACCATCACAGGACCTAACCAGATCAGCACACCATCACCGGTTCATTCACCTGCACATCCACCAATGTAATATACGCCATCATATGCCAGCAATGCCCCTCTGCTATGTACATCGGCCAAACTGGGCAGTCCCTACGGAAAAGGATAAATGGACACAAATCAGATATTAGGAATGGCAATATACAAAAACCTGTAGGAGAACACTTCAACCTCCCTGGCCACACAATAGCAGATCTTAAGATGGCCATCCTGCAGCAAAAAAAAACTTCAGGACCAGGCTTCAAAGAGAAACTGCTGAGCTCCAGTTCATCTGCAAATTTGACACCATCAGCTCAGGATTAAACAAAGACTGTGAATGGCTTGCCAACTACAAAAGCAGTTTCTCCTCCCTTGGTTTTCACACCTCAACTGCTAGAAGAGGGCCTCATCCTCCCTGATTGAACTAACCTCGTTATCTCTAGCCTGCTTCTTGCATGCATATCACACACACACACACACACACACCCCTGCCCCTGGAAATTTCCACTACATACATCTGACAAAGTGGGTATTCATCCACAAAAGCTCATGCTCCAATACGTCTGTTAGTCTATAAGGTGCCACAGGACTCTTTGCTGCTTTTACAGATCCAGACTAACACGGCTACCCCTCTGATACTTAAGACAAACAAGTTTGTTTACATTTACAGGAGATTTTTGGACCAATCAAATGCCCAGCCCTATTCTCAAAAACAAATTCATTGCACTACTGCTAAACTACCAGCAGATGCTCACAAAATATTTTGCACCAATAATTGCTCTTGTATTTCCTGCAGGGGAAATAAACTTGTAATACTGTTTCATTTATTACTGAAAAATATGTTGGAATACCCTCTATAATATGAAGGATACCATATGAAGACAAAAATCTAGAGAGATGTTTTCATATCTTCATCTCCTAACTGCTAACAGAATTAAAAGATAATTGGATTCTAATTAGCAAGTCTTTCAGTTTTGTGATCAACACACATTAATTAAAATCCATCACAAAGTTTGGCTTTGCTTTGCCAAACCCAGAAAGAGTTCAAGTGTAGATATATTTGTCTTTTGTGTCATAGCTTTAATACAAATTAATCTGATTAAGCCTTGGAGGAAACAAGACGTATTGTTGAAATTAGGGATGTAAATTTCATTTAAAAAGTTAACTGTTTAAAACTATTAAAATTATATCGTTTAACCAATTAAAGGGAGAGGGGCTGGGGCCGCTCCGACCGGGCCAGCCCAGGGTTGGGGATTAAAGGTAAGACTAATGCTTTTTGTTTGACCATTTAATCATTTATATCCCTAGTTAAAATATTCAATTTAACTCATTTATCTTATTATCTTGTTTAAACTTTAATGGCTATAGGACCATTAATCAATAATTTGTTCAGATCATCAAGTTATTTCTCCTCATCCCCCCACCATTACAATAAAGGAGTGTCTACATTCAATGCTCTTGGTGTTCCTGACAATCTTAAAAATACACAAATAATGCAAGTCACTCTTTATATAAAAAGGAGACAAAAAAAGTAATACGGTACACCAGTTTCAATACAAGAATGCCCTAAGTGTGGCCCAATAGCCAATGCAATTCTATCTGCCCTCTAACTGCAAAGCATGAGCAATACCGATTCTGAAATGACTGAATTAACAGCAAGGTATATTTCTTCGAACTATGGTTGAGTAAGATTGCTCCTAGAATAGAACTTTTTCAATATTGAAAGTTACTATATAAGTGTACAGTTAAGCTGTGCTTCCTTCTGTAGGAAAAGGAAGGGTTTTTGTTTTATCTTTTAAATAGAGCTGAATTTATTTTGTTTTAAAAAATTATAAAGTTTAAAAACTGTATAATAAATTAAGGGATTCTATATTTCTATCAAGTTCCCATTTTATTTAATTAATTTTCCTAATAAAGGAAGAATAGCCCTGAGGAAAAATCATATTCAGACAACCAAGAAGAAAGGAGGATTCTGATAAGTTAAGAAGACATTGTCCAACAAGTGTTAATGTGGAAAGGAAGTAATTTGTACTGGTTGGTTGAAAGTGAAATACTTTAGATATTTGTAAGGCATAGTTTAAAAAGTTATTTCACTCAGCATAGTTGTAAAAGGATCTCTTTCTCCCCAAAAGTAATTTTATGATAAATAGATTTTGGGAATTTAATAATGATGTGTTTATAAATTATGTTTGCAACTATTAGAAAAGTTGTCTAATGTGCCAATGGAAAATGCTAAATGCATCCATAGATCAGTTGCTGGGACTGGACAACATGGGATGGATCATGCAATAATTGCCCTATTCTGTTCAATCCCGCTAAAGCACTATTGGAAGACAGGATACTGGGCTAGGTGGACCACTGGTCTGATCCAGTATGGCCTCTCTCATGTCCTTATCAGTTGGTCTCACTCCTCTTTAATGCATGGATGCATTTTTTCCCTGTAATTCATAAAACACCCTGACAATAGTAATTGGGGTATCTGTACTGTAACATTTAAAGAAAATAAGAAAATTTTCAAAAAGCATTTGAGTTATTTAGGAGCCTAAGGGTATGTCTACACAGCATTTTGGAGCCCATGGGAGCAAGCCTCTCGGGCTGGGCCAACAGACTTAGACTAGCATGGATCTATACTACCGGTAATCAGTTCAAATGAAAATTTAGAGCCAATTCAAAGCTTAATCCAAAAAGCTCTAACTGTCCACACTGACAGTTGAAGAACTATTCTACAGAGAATGAGGGCTGTGGAAATGGATTCCTATCCTAAACAAATGTTCTTGACTGCTCAGAAAGAAGAGAAAGCAACCATGAGTAACATCATGTTCTTCAATGAAGTTCTCAAAGGGCAACAGTCCCAAACAAAAAACAGTCATCTGGTATTTACCCACAATTGACCTTTACCACGCTCAATTTATAAACCCAACCTGTGGAACAGGTGAAAATAATTTGTTCAAACTTTAAACACACACACTTCTAGGATGAGAAAATTCCAGGCCACAAGACACTTCAACCAAAAGGTAGATTTTCCTGATGAGCAACTTTTTTATTAAAATTTAGAAGTAACCTTAAAGCATTTACTGTTAATACCTTGCATTTTTCTAATGCCTTTCATCTAAGGATCTTAAAAAGCTACATCATCACTGTAAGGTATAAGAATTATTCCTATTTTAACCATGCCTAAAATGTGGGCACAGAGTTGAAAAAGTCCCTGAAGTCACACAGAAAGTTAGTGGAAGGACCTCAGTTCTCTGTTCCACTGACTGTACAGAATTTCTTATTGTGGCCCTTGATACCAAAGAGATAAAATAGAAAGTCAATTATAGCTAAGATTAAGAATATGCCACTGACACAAACTGCTCAAAGTTTATTCATTCATTTGGGTACAAAGGCAATCTTCAATGATCCTTTTCCAGGATAGGAAATACACGATAAAAGTCTAGGACAACATACTTTAACATTTTCTCCACTGTTTTATATTTAAATTTCTTTTCTATGACTTTATCACTCACTTCTCTAGTGTTTTGAGATACAGGCAAGACAGATACAAAATAAACTTTGTAAAGTATTGTATAGTAGAAGCACATGGCATAATGGTGAGCAATTCCAAGCACACATGCCAAAAGGCAGCATGCAAATCCTTCTATCTGGGCATGTGAGCATCTCTGCTTCCCATCTTCACCACTCCCTGGATTAAACTTCCAAATTCCATTCACAGTAAGTGTGAGGAGATAAGAAACTGTCATGTGGGGAAACATCAAAGCCAGGCTGGACATACCTGCCACCACCTTCCCACAAAGAGAGGTAACTTCCCAAAACTCAGGCTCACAACAACTAATATGACGATGGCAGTTTACAATACCAACATTATTTACAGACTGATCTTGCCCACCCTACCCCTTGTTCTGTGGTGTACATACAACTCTGCATATATCAATCAAGACCTTGGCAAATGATAGGACCAGTTTTATTCTGGTATAGTTCATGCCACCAGGCTCCTCAGTACATCACAATCTTACAGAGAGAACAAGGGAGGTGAAGTGACAATAGTATTACTATTTGACCTTGGATGAACTCATTGAGTTCTCTAGCATGTACACCACAGAACTGTCTGATATGGAAATCCTAGCATTATCCATAGCTGTTGTGCATCAGAGCCACTGTTGAACATATAGATATTAGCACTGTTGTCAGCCCAAAGGTCAAAAATCAATTATTTGAACCCTAAAAAATGAGATTGGCCCCCCAAAAATCCAAGATTTTTAAATGCAGAGAATATGTTGAGGTTTGTCTATCTTTTGATCCTTGACTTTACCCATCCACCCCCAGTATGCATGTGAGAGACAATTAATGTTGCCACTACTGCCAAATTTATTAACATAATTTTGGTACCTGCTAAAGAAGCTCTCAGCCCCACATCTGCCCATCCCCCTTCTGTCTACACACTACCCTATTAATTCTCTATCCCTTGCCCCACCCAGCCTCATCTCTGTTCTTCCTGCACCTCAGGGGCTCTTCACTCACCACTCCCAGCCTAGAGGAGCTGCAGCAGGGTCTCCCATCTCCCCTTCCTGGCTGGCAGGCAGCACCTGGGGTTCTTCACCCACTCCTGTCCCCTCTAAGACCTGGTGTTGCAGTGAAGGAGAGTAAAGTGGGGAACCATCTGATGAACCATTCACTTGCTCACAAGACAGGCAGAAGGAGAAGAGCCACCCTGAGCTGCTGGGCTCTTTCTGCACCCTACTTCTTCCTATAAGAATGGTGTCTGCTCCTTAAGGGAGATAGAGAGTACTCTGTCTGCTTGCTAATTGGTTGCTCTTCCCCGGGAAGCATGACACTGGGGAAAGCAGCCAGTCAGAAGGGGTTTCACCACCAGGCATGGTTGAAATGTGTGAAGGCTTGAGCTTTTTGCACATTGCCCCAACCCCAGCCAAATCTGGATGCACTGATCCATGAAAAAGGACACTGGAGTTGGCAATAATAGGCAGGTGGTGAATCGAGACTACTGCCTGGTGTGTAAAACTGTTACTTCATTTCCTCCCTAATCCTGTTTGTCTGTTTCACCTGCCTACTATATCTTGTCAAAAGCCTAGATTGTGAGGTCTCTGAGGCAAGGAACACTTCCTTTGACGTGTTTAGGCAGACAGTCACCTGAGGCCCCTATCTGCCTACCATAATACAAATAAGTACAGTAACTCCTCACTTAAAGTCATCCTGGTTAACGCTGTTTTGTTGCTGATCAATTAGAGCAGGGGTCCTCAACGTGGTGCCCGCGGGCACCATGGTGCCCATGGGGGCATCTAAATGTGCCCGCATCCTGGCCGGCAGTCGAGCATCAGCCAAAATGCCGCTGAATTTCTGCAAGCGACGCCTCTCAATGACGTCGCTGCTGAAATGCTGCCGAAATTTGGCGGATGCTTGACCAGGCGCCAGACGAAAAGGTTGGGGACCACTGAATTAGAGAACATGCTCGTTTAGAGTTGCGCAATGCCCCCTTATACTGTTGTTTGGCAGCCGCCTGCTTTGTCCTCTGCTTGCAGAAAGAGCAGCCCATTGGAGCTAGCTGTTGGGGGCTTGAAACCAGGGTGGACCAGCAGCCCCCCCTATCAGCTCCCCTAAGTTTCCTGTGCAGAAACCGCCCAGCAGAATATCAATTGCCAGGCAGTTCAGCTGTCCCTCCCCCCACTGCCGTGTGTTGCTCCTACCATCTGCCTTGGAGCTGCTCCCAGAAGGCTCCTGCTTGCTGTGTAGGGGGGAGAAGAGGGTGCTAATGTCAGGGTGCCCCCCCACTCCTGCACCCTGTCTCCACAGAGCAGGGGGGGACACTACAGGGCTCAGGACAAGGGAGCTTGCTGGCAGCAGCTGCTGTCTCAACTTGCTGATCTACTTAAAAAGGCAGCGTACTTAGAGAGGGGTCAGCATACTTAAAGGGGCAATGCACGTCCTCTCTCACACACATGGTGTGTGTGCCTGTCTCTCTCTGCCATGCTGTCTCCCCACCCCCCTCCTCCCCCCATTCATGCAGCCTTGTAGAGTGTGAGGCTACATTAACAATGTGTTAGCCCTTGAGGGCTCAGCTGAGTGCTAGTTCATCATTTGGCAGTGAGGCATTCCCTGGGAAATATCCCACCCTCTTCCACCCTCTGACTCCACCACCTCAACCAAGCTTCACAATCATCATTGCTGTGCACAGTATTAAATTGTTTGTTTAAAATGTAGTGTGTGTGTGTGTGTGTGTGTGTGTGTTCGTTCTCCCTGGAACCTAACCACCCCTCTTTACATTAATTCTTATGGGAAAATTGGATTTGCTTAACTTCATTTCGCTTAAAGTAGCATTTTTCAGGAACATAACTACAGTGTTAAGCGAGGAGTTACTGTAATAAATAATTAAATCCCCAACATTAATTGTACCAGGTGACTTGAATACTTGCTCAGATGACATCTTCAAGATTGGCATAAAATCTCATATCCACTATTACCATGAGTCTGACTTGCACAGTCAGATGTTCACTGATCCAACTGGCCTAGAGGAGGACAACAGAGGTACCCACAACTTTTGCTAGTCCACACACCATTTCTGACAAAAATCAGACGTTTTCCATCTCCCTATCTAAGGGCTACATCACAAAGCTGTCTCCAGAGAGCGGATTTCCAAAAAGCTGTGATGGACAGTGTTGCTCTTCCATAGAACCAGTGAACAGTTAGTTTGACAAGACCTTATAACCACAGATTGTTAAAAACTATTGCCTTCATATTCCATACTATTCCCCAAAGCTCGCAATCCAATGAAGAAGAATAGATGAAATGTAAAGGCTGCAGGTTGGAGCACGACTACTTCAAGATCCACTGAGAACCTGAATACAGGACTTTGGAGCTGGAGCGCAGCTCCAAAGCCCTGCCTGACTAGGGAATAAAATTCCTGAATTACTGCTGTGAAGGTGACCAAAAAAAATTTTTTTTTTTAAATTACTCCTCAGCTACTAAATCTTGACTAGCAAAACTGTTTTGAACAGATGGTCATCTTCGCCATGAAGGACAAGAATTCATCCTATTTCACAGAAAAAGACATTGAAATAACCTTATACCACTGATGAATAACCTAGGCAATGCCTCCCTCCAGAAGGGCATTCTACCAGCAACACAATGGGCCAACTTGTGCCTAAGAAAGTCATCAAAGGAAGGCAGCGTAGTATGTGAGGTCTTCAGCATCAACCTCTCCTTCCTGAGCTGTACTATCAGATTTTTCTTTTTTACTAAATATTCCAAGCTGTCACCAAATTTTTGTGGTTGTTTTCCTCATCAATTTTTGCAAGTACACTTTTTACCCTCAATAGCCCATTTGACTCACCCTGATGTAAAAGGCTTGGACACTTTCTTTCCCTCCACCATTGGACAAGACAGGAGCCTCTTCTATTTTCTGCAATATTCGATGCACTCAATGAACATTTTAAAGGTTCGCTCTAACATCCAGAATGTACCAGAGATTTTTCTTTAGGTACAAGAGATTTGGACTCAACAATAACAAAACTGTCATGAAGATCTAGGAAAGAAATTCTTCATGAGAATAAGGTACACTCCATCCATATGAAATGTACAGAACTGCATCATCACCAAATATGCAGCCACCTTTGATATTCATATTACGGATGTCAGTGAAAGTAGATCACTTTGATCAACTGCTAAAACTCAAAACCAATAACTAGCACCACCAATATATAGCACTTCTCCTCCAGAGTATCATTATTCCCCTTTGCAAAATGGGGAAACTGAAACTGACACAGAAGTGAAGTGACTTGCCCAAGGTCACAAATTAGGTTAGCACAAAGACTCTTTGAAGCAAGAAAACTGTTAGCCAGAAACATTAATTATAAAATGGAACCGTTAGATTCTAGAGTTGCAAAAAACTGTATTTAGGGGCAATAGCCACAATTCAGCTGGTCTGACCAGTTTCAAGAATTAGCATATCACAAACTTTAAGACCTATATATGCAACCTCAGACTGTAGTATTAAAAAAGTCATTCTAAGTCAAGCTAATGAAAACCTCAGTTAATAGAAAACAGTTGCTAACAATAAGACTATCATCTTTATTAACTTCCTCTCAATTTTTGATAGTTTTACCCTTTTCAAACAGTCAAAGACCCCAGCAGAATTCTGCAAAATATTGTCTAAAAGTGTAGCCAGTTGACTACACATATGGTTTGTTATTAAGAACGCTTAAGAGATCAACTAACCAAACATAGCCCAAAAAAAGCAATACAATACACAAAGGAAAGAGTTAATAAGATACCAATCCTTCTGGGAAGCATTTCTTGCAGTGCTGTTCCACAGTGGGGGTGCTTTGAATTATTCCACCAACCACTTATATTTATAGCACAATTGCTTACAAGTTATAAAGCATTTTATGTCACCTAAAATCCTACCCACCAGTTTGTATCAGTTCCTTAACTTGCTGTTCTGTACTTCTCCTTATCTCTGTTTTGGATACTGCGAAGGTACCTGTACTAGGACACAGAACAAATGTATCTTGCCTTTGACAGGTTTTATATTCGCTAATGCCAAAAGCTATGTTTAGCTTTGCAGAGCACTGTGGGATATATATCTCTTGACATAGGTGAGCAAAGAACTGTAAAAAAGACTTCATATAATATGGCATGCCCTATGCTTAATATGTGCAGTAGCTAGCAAAGATAAATTATTTACTAAAATAACTTCACATTATGACCTTGTAAGATAAAAACATTACTTAAAAATTCTTCATTTTGGAGTGGATTTTAGGAAACAATTTTGTAGATATTTTCAAATTGACTGCTCTGTAGTTCAGTTTCAATGATGAAGAATAACAAATTTGTTAAAAAGCCAGTTTTCATTTAGATTATTAGAGCTCTAGTGACTGCTTCTGAAAAGGTTAAAAAATTATAAGTACAAAGTGGGATTATAATTCTTAAATGTTCATCTTCTAGGTTGGTGTCTGCCCCCAAGAACTATGGAGGTTTTTGTTTTGGTTTGGTGTTTGTTTTATTCTTTTGGGGGGGGTGTCTTATTTTTGACAAAATTCCAACCAGTCATATCAGTTACACACACTAACCTTTTCCCCCTTTGTGAAAACAATTCTCTCTCTCTCTCCTCCATGAACAACTACAGTGAAAACAGCTGACATTAGAAAGCTGAAACTCAGAACACACACTTATAATGAATAGTATGTGCTTTTCTAGATTTCAGGGAAAATTGTAAACTACCTGGCAGGATTGTTCAAGTGCCATTCTCCACTGGCACCAATGGCCCTGGGTGTCATAAACCTTAAAGTGGGTGTCAAGGCCATGCCCCCTCCACGTCCTCAGGCCACCCATGGGACCCTAATTTAAAGCCTGAGCCCCAATCCTCTATCCTCCTCTATGCTATGCCAGAGGTAGAAGTGATAAAATGAATGGTGCCACAAGCTGCAAAAGATATAGAGGCAGATACCTTCACAATACATTGCTGTGTCCAGAATCACTGAGTTAAAGGGGCCTCAAGTGGGCACTTTCTAACCCACCAATTACATTGGAACCTGCCAAAGTTGTGGCACTTGTAATTTAAACTCCCCAAACCAGATCTCCAGCTGGCAGTTTGCCAGTTTTGCAATATCAGAAAAAGCCCCTTCTAGATCCCAGAACTGGCCATCAGCCTAGCCCCTGGCATCAAAAGAGATCAAGCAACTCAATTCAGAGTGGGGCTGAAACTGGGAACCCAAAATGTCTACTCACCTAGGCAGCAGTGAGTAGCAACCTCTCTCCCTAGCCAGTTGCTGTAGGCAGAAGCCAATCACTTGGCCTCGTTACCCAGGCCCCATCACCAACAGCAGCATAAGTGATGGGCAGGCTAGGCCCACTGCCCTGATTCAGTACACGATACGGGGGAAGAGAACCAACCCCCCACAAGCACTGACAGGAAATGGGAGGTGAAGAGGGAAGCAGGGAGAGCACATAGAACACTGTCCTAGTTGCTCCAGGTTGAGATCTCATCCACATATACCAAGGGGTGTCTCCACTATTCCCAGTGCCATCAAAACTGCATTCCATGCAGAAAAAAAAAATTTCACTTAGCATTATTTAAAATACAATCTGTATTTACTAGCTTTAAACACAGTGATTAAGTTTAAGACAATTACTTAAGTTAGTAGTAAGAAACCATTAGTGAACTGTCCTGTGCCATGATGAGTTGTTTAATAAAATTCCTCTTAACTGCAATATCCCAACTCCCCTACTTTATTTGCAATAGTTGTAGTTAAACTGAAACTAAATTAAACTGTGTTTATGAGGAAACATCTAAATATAATAAGTGAAACAGAAAATAAGCTAAAGATCAACTGCTGAATAATACACTCATTTTAAAAGTTATTTATCAGCAGCATTTTGTTACAGCATGTTTAGATTCTTCCCACTTATGACAAGGCAAGACATTAATCATGTTTTGTTTTCCTTTATGCTGTCATACTTCCCCTGTCATTTTTAAAAACCCCTTGAAAACTTAGAACAGTAGATATCTGCACCGCAAAGTTACTTCTCACTCCCAAGAAGTTCAGGCTGTTTTAGAGGGGTGGTGTTTGAGGTTTGTTTTTAATAAAGAAAGACGCTTAAAATATTTGCTTAGACAGAAAAAGTATTAATAAAGAAAATTATATTGATAGAAGTTTCACCAAAATAACCACAGTTAATTAAATCTGATGCCTACAACTGACAATGTGTCTTTATAGAGACACCATCAACTATAAAATCACTTCTGTATTGTTTTTTGGCCTATTACTTTCCAAGTAACATTTACTATAACTGAAGGATTAAGTATTTATCTATATTTCTCCTGACTGTTCAATTTGTGAACATGATAACACTTTGCATATATTAAGGTGTTTTTCTTAACTTTGTAGAAATTAATTCATACCAATTATAAACAAACAAATTCATTCTTAATATACAGGAAATAAAGAATATCATATACAAAAGAAAAAGGTAACTCACACCACACTGGGACTGTGTAACACTAGTGACTGTTCATTACTACTCTTTAGGGTTTACCTGAAAATCAATTAAAATGCTGTTCTAATACTACTTGGTGTATTTGACACCACTTTGTGTACAATCAGACTCTGAATAATGAGTTTCTTATAGTCACTTTCCCTCCTTTGCCAATTATTTTTTCTTCTCTCACTCTCATCACACAACAACAGGGGCAGAAAACTACCATTTTAAAAGCCATAGGAAAATGCAGTTGTAAAACCACTGACAACTCGGGAGCGGCTGCCCTTGCTGTAAATCATTGTTTAAAACTACCAGCCTGAGTGGATCGGGGCTTTTGAAGTTCTGTCAAGTCATAATTAGGATGAACGAGTTGACAGGCTGCGGCGGCCTGTCCCCCAGCACCTCCCGCCCCACTCTCACCGGGGCCTCCAGCCTCAGCAGGGCTTGTCAGCGGTCGGAAGAGGTTCCACACAGGCTCCGTTCACACCGCAGAGGGATCACCCCCACAGGGCAACAGGCACTTAGCACCGCCTGTCGTGTGTTCATACCCCCCCCACGCTCCCCGTCACCGAGCCATCAGGAGCCCCCCGCAGAACCACCCACGAGGGTCTCCACCAAGCCAAGCACTAGATTAACACGAGCTGAGGAGGAGAAGAGAGGCACCAGGGTAACCCGGCTGCCGGGGGGAATAAACCCAGCCTCGATACTGCGGGGAGGGGGCAACACCCAGCAGCCTCCCTAGCGGGGGAGTGGCGGGGGAAGTGGGCCCAGAGCACCGCCACCCCCACCGGGGGCGGTGAGGAGCAACGGACCGCCTGCCCCATTGGGGTGGGGGATCGAGCCGCCAGCTCCCGCGTTCGGTGAGCCCCCCGCCTACCTGCTCGCTAGGTCCGGCGGCGGCGGCGGCGCAGCTGAGGAGGAAGGTGGCGGCAGCGGCGAGCTCTGAGCACGACAACAACAGCAGCGTCTCCACTCCTGCCTCGGCAGCTGCGCTGAAGAAACCCGGCCTCCTTGTATTTGCGCCCTCTGGCGCTGGGAGGCCAGCGCCACAATCAGCCGCCTCAAGCACAACCGCCCCGCCCGATTGGCGGCCGTGGGCACATTTCTGCTTTTCCCATCGGCTCCACAATTCCTAGAACAGGACCGGCTCCTCTGATTGGCTGAAGCCAACAGATTCTTTGCTTCCGATTGGCTCTATATGTCCCCTCCTGCCTCTCCGTTCCTTCGATTGGCTGGTTACTCAAACTATGCGTCTCTATATCGCTCCCTCCCGGGTACGATGTTTCACAGGAGCGGGCAACATCTCCACCTCCAATTGGCTCCTCAACTGCCACGCCGGAGACACACCACTCCTGATAGGTGGAGGCCGGCAGTCTCTGAGTCTCCGATTGGCTTAGGTTCACCATCACACCGCCCCCTCAGGAAGCCGGCGGAAGCATGGGGTGCCAGACTGTCCACACCACACGGTAATTAGTACTGCCCTTGGGCCACCACCCCCCATAGGTAGTTTCCGCCTCCAAGCCCTGTCTCGTCGCCAACCGTCGTTGTGATGTGGGGGGGGTGGCGGCCGGTTCGCTAGACACTGACAGCACTGCGCGTGCGCGGGATGGGGGGGGGGTCTTCCCCCCGTCGCGGGTTCTCGCTCTGCTTCCCACACGACACTGCACCACGTGACCGTGGGTGGGGCCTGAAGAGACGCGGGTGGTCTGCGCCACGGTGTCCTGCCAACGTGGGGGCACCTCAGTGAGGCGGGGCGGTTGCCTTGTGGTGGGGCATAAACGTGGCTGCCCTGGTGCCGTCAGGAGGTGGGCCTGGCCCCAGGACACCGGGGTGTGCTCAGCGTGCGGCGTGCGTCATTATGACATCACCCCGAGGGCCCGAAGTGGTGTCAGGCCTTTGTCCTGTCTTGGGGCGGTCTCGCCCCGCAGCATCACGCCTCCAAGGCATTGGCTCCTGATGCCATTTGCCATGCTTTGCACAGGGACAGGGCGGGGGCACTGTGCGGTCCCACGGCATGGCACTGGCAGACACAAGCCCAGCCAGTCTACCACAGCTACAACTGCAGGCACAAGTGTCAAACTGTGCCTGTGGTGTCTCCCAGCTAGTGACAATGCTGGGCTTGAAGTGTGCAGCCTTCACTATAATGTCTTCATTTCACACGCGTGGTCCTGCATGGTAACCCACTCGTGTATGTGAATAGGTTAAAAATAAGGGAAAGTATAACTCTCCATCCTGCAAACAAAGGGAGTAGCCCTCACACTCACTGGTTTGGAAAGCAGTATCCTGCATGATTCCCCCTTGTTACCTACAATGCAGTGATAGCTACACACACACACACACACACACACACACATATGCTCCTGGTGCAATCAGACCAACTAACATCACCTTTTGTGGCATAGAGTGATTGCCTGCAGCACTCAGAAAGGATTCCATGGCATTGTACAACTGGCTGTTTGTTCTACAAGGGAGTTTCACATCCCCTGAAACATTGTTTTGATAACTGCTGGAAGTGGGATGCTTGACTGGATGGACAAATAGTCTGAGCTAGTATGGGAAGTAATACATTTCAGTTTTAGCCTATTTTTGAGTCAGTCTATCTTAATTTTTTCCCCCCTAGGTTTCTGAAGCTTAAAATGAGCATTTTATTTTCATACAGGATTCTGCTACAAAGTCCTATCCCTCCCTTATAGCAGTCCACTACTAAAAATAGAGGTGCTTTTTGCCTTTCATTGACCTCAAATGTTAAGGAAGGGCAAATGGAAAACAAATGTCAATATAGTGTTTACTCAAAAGTAATATTGAAGGATTTAATGTATTAGTATTTGGAAGAAGTATTTGATCCTTGAAGTGTGCAATTATATTTATCATGATGTATTCTCAATGTGATTAATGAGTTTTAGCTGCAAATTTCCTATTGATAATTGAAGACACAAATAATTGTTTGAAGATTTGGAAATGCCCCCCTGTATATCTGGATTTGTCCATGTTTAATCTTTGACGTCACTCCCACACACTCTGAGCATTGATGATATATTCAATTAAATATAAGTGGAGTACATCGAGCCCTTAGGCCAACGCTTCTTTGATGCTACTGGCTTTGGTCTTGGGAGTAATAAGAGCGTGACACCCATTGCGCTGTTGCAAGGCTAATTTTTTTTAATTTCATAGCCCCAGTCATATACCATAGGTCAGGGTTATAAAAGGTTATACTATGTACAAACTCCAGTGGCTACTGTTTTTCTTCCCATTTCTGATTTTGTTATGAAAATCAAAATGCAAATAAAACATATCAACTGAAACTCATCCCAAATACTAAGATATACCATATACATACAAACTGAGGTCCTGTCTATGTAACCCACACACCTGGGTGTGGTGCGCTGTCCTAGCTAGTGGCACTGAGACCACTTAGAAAAACAGATTAATGGGTCTGCTTAATAGCCATCTGGCTTTTAGCTCATGCAGTAGAGGCTCATGTATTTAGTTCCAGAGGTCCCAAGTTCAATCCTGCCTGCTGATGGCTGGAATTTGTCAGTGTAACATCTACATTAAGGAAATTCACATCAGTATAGTTATACCACTACAAGTCCCTAATTTAGGCATGCTGCACCAGCACAAGCTGGGACTGACATCAGTAAATTGCCCCGATCCCAGTGCAGTGTGTCTACATTAGAGACTTGTACTGGCATAACTACATCAATATAGAGATGCAAGTAAAATTTCCATAGTGTAGAGAGGACATAAGCATAAACCATTACAAGACTATTTTTGAATCTGCAGACAGCTCAAAACAATGACTTAAAGGAGTGATCTGCCTACCCCCAATTAATCTAATTAGGTGTTGATGCTTAAAACTACTTATAACAGTTTAAATGTAATAATTATTTCATTATTTATTATTTTAGCACATGTAAGAGGGAAGGAAATAAAATCTACAGGAAAGAATGGAAAATGGGAGCTTTTTGAGAGGGAAATGCAGACGGAGAGACACAGAAAAGGGGGTGGGCAAGAGAGAAACAATGGGCAGAAATAGCAGTAATCTGAAACTTGGTCAGATTTCTGACTCTTACTGAATGATCCTGAATATGAAACCAAGATACTGAATAGACCAGTTCTCTTCTTGAGGTACCCTGGTGCATGGGATAGCCTAATTTTGGCAATTAATTGATCTTTATTAGCAGGTAAATATGCCCAATGGTCTATGATGGGATGTTCGATGGGGTGGGATCTGAGTTACTACAGAGAATTCTTTCCTGGGTGCTGGCTGGTGAGTCTTGCCCACATGCTCAGGGTTTAACTGATGGCCATATTTGGCGTTGGGAAGGAATTTTCCTCCAGGGCAGATTGGCAGAGGCCCTGGAGGTTTTTCGCCTTCCTCTGCAGCGTGGGGCACAGGTCACTTGCTGGAGGATTCTCTGCACCTTGAGGTCTTTAAACCACAATTTGAGGACCTCAATAACTCAGACATAGGTTAGGGGGTTGTTACAGGAGTGGGTGGGTGAGATTCTGTGGCCTGCATTGTGCAGGAGGTCAGACTAGATGATCATAATGGTCCCTTCTGATCTTAAAGTCTATGAGTCTATGAGTCTATATGAAGGAACAGTT
Organism: Mauremys mutica; assembly: GCF_020497125.1. NCBI lineage: Eukaryota > Metazoa > Chordata > Testudines > Geoemydidae > Mauremys > Mauremys mutica. Next base: position 64,435,607 of record NC_059082.1, read on the forward strand.
ATCCTTGGTTTAGGGATTTCCTTTCTTCCAGAAATGGGTCAGCATTCAGCTCTTAGACCCTCATTCTCTGTGGTACCATTAGGCCAAGACAACTGCAGCCATAAAAGAGAGAATTAATACAACTATGAGGGCTGGAATTAGATTATTGTGTTTAGTAACAGTTTCAGTTTCAGAGATACAGTTGGGGCCAACACACATGCTAGCACAATAGCCATTGGTGCTGGCACAGTTGGATCTTTGACTGCTGAAGCACTTAGATACTATTGTGATGGACCCTGTAGAATCCCCCAAGATTGATAAAGGAATTTTTCCTCCTTTTCTGCTTCCTTCTAGGAGAGCAAATATGTCAGATGAAAAGCTGTTGGAATGTTCTATTGTACCTTCAGAGAGAGGGGGAGATCTTACACTAAATAATAAATATAACTTAGTACAATAATCTGAGATAAGTGATCCAGTGAAATCAAAAGAATAAATTATAGAAAACAGATCTGTGACTAATTTTTTTTAATCTCCATTTAAAACAAGGGGGATCACATGTGTCTTCTTTTTCTAATGAAGAAGATCTCCCCAGGAACAGATCGGTCAGCCTGCCTGCTTTTGATATAGGTGAGATACTTGATCATTAACTCTTCTATAACGTTTGGATAATTATGTTTTCTCGCTCACTTTTGATGCCTCTAAATTGCGTCTTGTGTAATTATAGTTCATGTGGCAACAGTAACAACTTTCATAGTTAAGAAAAAAAATAATGTTGCAAGGAATTTTATTTTAAACAAAATGAGGAAGTTTCAGTTTGCATTGTTGCATGTTATACATAGTTGTAAGCTGCCCGCTTCTATTACAAGTTCTTGCTCTTCAATGTAACTCATTAATAACATTTTACTATGTATAGCTGATAAAGTTATATGTTTTATATGTGTATACATATACGAAATGCACCTGCAGTAGAACTGCAGAGTTACAAATACCTCGGGAATGGAGGTTGTTTGTAACTCTGAAATGTCCATAACTCTGAACAAAACATAATGGTTGTTCTTTCGCAAGTTTACAACTGAACAGTGACTTAATCCAGCTTTGAAACTTTACTATGCAGAAGAAAAATTATGCTTTTAGCCACCTTAATTTAAATGAAACAAGCACAGAAACAGTTTCTTTACCTTGTCAAATCTTTTTTTTTAACTTTCCCTTTATTTTTAGTAGTTTATGTTTAACACAGTACTGTACTGTATTTGCTTTATTTATTTATTTATTTTGTCTCTGCTTCTGCCTAATTGCGTACTTCCAGTTCCAAGTGAGGTGTGTGATTGACCAGTCAATTCATAACTCTGGTGCACGTAACTCTGAGGTTCTACTGTGTCTTTCAATCAATTTAGCACACTTCACAACAGACGAGACTAAGGAAAAATTTAGGCAAGAATATTGGGAGAAACATGCGTTGTTATGTAGGGGCCTTTAATAACCCAATAGAGAAGAAAATCTGTTTTTAAGTGCTCATCCAAGTAAGACTGCAATGTAGATTTTGATAGTACCAGGCAGAGAGTAAAAGAAACACACACACAGATGTAGAAGGATGTCAATTACCCTTGCAGTTATTAGAAAAATATATATTTTTTCTTTTTATCAACCATTTCCTCCCAGGAAGTCAAACGTTCTGTAACATACAGAGTCCCAGGAATTATCTATGACTATCTCTCTGTCTTTGTAGTGATTCCATTTGTGCTCCAGCATCATTGATGATGGCAATCCTACCCCGGGAGTAGGATTTCATTACCAACATCTAAACTGGAGAAAGCAAAAGCAGTGAAGACCTGGGAGCAAGTGAGAAGTGTGAGATATTTTAACCAGTCCCTTTCTTAAGCCTGATGCCACGTTCATTAAAACAAATTTGTTACTGAAAATAGTTTATCCCAAAGGAGTTGCATATTTTGCATCTTCAACCCAAGGTAAGGTCATTGCTCCAGGTCAGTCTCTGAATGGTAAGGTGAAAGAGAGATCCACCAGCCAAGATTAAAACTGTATGTTGTATACTGATATACATTTCTGACGAATCTTGTAGAAAAAATCTACCCATACAAGCTTTATATGCATTTTAATGGAAAACAAATGGCAATATAGTGTTTACTCAAAAGTGATATTGAAGAGTTTAATGTATTAATATTTGGAAGAAGTGTTTGATCCTTGAAGTGTGCAATTATATTTATCATGATGTATTCTCAATGTGATTAATGGGTTTTAGCTGCAAATTCCTATTGATAATTAAAGAGACAAATAAATCATTGTTCAAAGGTTTAGAAATGTCCCCCTGTATATCTAGATTTGTCCACATTTAATCATGATCAGCCTTTGAAATCTTTGTATTTCCTGTGCCTTGGTGTCCTTCAGATACCTGGTTGCTAGAAGCCCCAGAAATACCTAAGACACAGATAACTAGCAATTAAGAACAAGTCAAATTGTAGGACTGTTTTTGAACAACAGATGTGCTAAAGGTGAAAATATTAATTGGATCCATTCTTCTGATTTATAGTTGTCCTGTTAATCATGTTGCTGCCTCCTCTGAGCATCCTGTTGGGATTGGCTGCCTGCTGTTCATCCTTAGATAATGGTTTACTGAGGACTCCACCAATGGGATGGCTGACTTGGGAACGTTTTAGATGCAATACCGATTGCAAAACTGATCCTGGAAACTGCATCAGGTAAGATAATTGATCAAGAATGGCTGTAAAAGAATTCTAAATATCACAGTTAGGAAACTTCTCAAACTGTGCTAGCGTTAAGAGGATGTTGAACAAACTGTTCAGGTTTTGTCTGCCTCACCCCATATAAAAAAGACAAAGAAGACCAAAAGCATAGTGTTGGTACAAATATAATGTTATTACAACATTTGTGAGAGTCGTGCCTCCTTAGTAACACTTCTAATAATATTAAGTACATAGAATGTTGGTGTCTAGATGCCATGGTGATAGGGGTAATATAAATGCCTACATAGATTTAGGTAAGATTTTAGGATAAGAATAAATCCAGGTTCAGTCAGTTACACTAGATTAGAAGAAGGTTTTGAATAAAAAAATCACAATTCACTTATTTTAATGAGCTTATTTACAAAATAAATATAATACTTTACTTCTCAAAGGAGAAGGATGGTTGAATAGCTGTTGTAAGGTGGCCTCAAGTACAATAATTCTAGTCCCTGCACAATTTACTGAAGGTTTTTATATTTTTTTTCTTCCCCTTTTTTCATCTTTTGTTCAAAGAATTCTTGTAGGATTTAATTTCCCCCCCTTCCACATTCTCTTATGAAGAGATGTTTATATTATTGTCCCTATTGTATATACCAATTTTTATTCTTTAATTTTAAAATCTCATTTGTGGAAGCCTTCATGGACTTCCTAGATCATTGTGACAGGTTTCAGTGGTAGCCGTGTTAGTCTGTATCAGCAAAAAAAAAAACGAGGAGTCCTTGTGGCACCTTAGAGACTAACAAATTTATTTGGGCATAAGCTTTCGTGCGCTAGAACCCACTTCATCTGATGTATGAAGTAAAAAATACAGGAGCAGGTATAAATACATGAAGGGATGAGGGTTGCTTTACCAAGTTTTAGGTCAGTCTAATTAGATAAATCAATTAACAGCGGGATACCAAGGGAAGAAAAATAACTTTTGAAGTGGTAAGAGAGTGGCCCATTACAGACAGTTGACAAGAAGGTGTGAGCAACAGTAGGGTGAGATTAGTATTGGGGAAATTAAGTTTAGGTTTTGTAATGACCCAACCACTCCCAGTCTTTATTCAGCCCTAATCTGATGGTATCTAATTTGCAAATTAATTCCAGTTCTGCAGCTTCACATTGGAGTCTGTTTTTGAAGTTTTTTTATTGAACAATTGCCACTTTGAGGTCTGTTATTGAGTGACCAGAGAGACTGAAGTGTTCTCCTACTGGTTTTTGAATGTTATGATTCCTGATGTCAGATTTGTGTCCATTTATTCTTTTGCGTAGATACTGTCCGGTTTGGCTAAGGTACATGGCAGAGGGGCACTGCTGGCACATGATGGCATATATCACATTGGTAGATGTGCAGGTGAACGAGCCCCGGATGGTGTGGCTGATGTGGTTAGGTCCTATGATGGTGTCCCTTAAATAGATAGTGGACAGAGTTGGCACCGGGGTTTGTAGCAGGGTTTGGTTCCTGGGTTGATGTTATCTCGTTAGACTGACCTAACATTTGATAAAGCACCCCCATCCTTTCATGTATTTATACCTGCTCCTGTATTTTATACTTCATACATCTGATGAAGTGGGTTCTAGCCTACGAAAACTTATGCCCAAATAAATGTGTTAGTCTCTTAGGTACCAAAAGGACTCCTCGTTGTTTTTGCTAGATCATTGTGTTTCCCAGTTTGAAAGGTATTGAGACAAAACCATAGTGTTTCACTGCTGCCATTTTGGGAGGTGCCTAAATTTGTCTAAAAAAGGAAGCTGGAAATGCTGTTTCTACAACAGGAAGGAAATAATGTTCATGTACACAACTAGAATCAGAACAGAATCAGCTAGAAAATATTGAGAGAACTCCCTCTACTGTTATATCTCAGAAATGTTATTGTTAAGAGCCTGCTTCAGATTAACTGAGGGAGAGACTATTCTTCATTGTTTTGTATTAATAAATACAAGCAAAGCAAGCTGAACTTTAGACTTGACACTAAAAAGGCTAAGCATGTCAAATACTTAAGTGTATTAACATTGTTAAGATCATAGTACTTTCCTAGAATTCACAGAACAGGAAATGTTTTATGATCAACTTGGTAATGCTTGCACAGCAGTAGCCAAGGAGACAAATATTTTGGCCACTTCTGTAACCCTGACAAAGAACCTAGCTGAAGATGGAAATTTTTTAGCCACGTCCCATTTTTTCTACCTGTTAAGTAACTAAAACAATGGTTGATCTTTAAAATGGAAAGGTTTCTAAATCCAATTATTATAAGGCAGGGTACTATGAGATTACTATACCATATAATATAAATTTAAATACAACTTTTGATTTCCAAAATGTTTCTTCAAACACCCCGATAATCCTGGGGATAATCTTTTCAAAAGATATTTCAGCTATTGAGATGTTAAAAATTATTCTTAGAATCCCATCTATTGATAGGCGTCCATCTAAAAGTCACGCTTTTACAGAACCTTGAAAGCAATACAAATACTCTGAACTACACATTGCATAGACTACACTAGTCTAAGATCAATTCCTATTCTATCCCCTTAACATACCATGTTAGACTGACCTCTTCAGATCTTATAGACCAGTGGTCTACAACCTTTTTACACCCAAGATCACTTTTTTAATTTAAGGGCAACTCAGGATCTATCCCGCCCCTTCCCTGAAGCCCCGCTCACTCCATTTCTCTCTCTCCCCTCCCCCCGTTGTTCGCTATCCCACTCACTCACTTTCACCGGGCTGGGGCAGGGGGTTGGGGTTTGGGATAGGGTGCGGGCTCTGGGCTGGGGCCGAGGGGTTTGCAATGTGGGAGGGGGCTCCGGGCTGAGCCTGGGGCAGGGGGTGAGGGGTGCAAGTGCTGGGAGGGAGTTTGGGTGCAGGAGGGGACTTCGGGCTGGGGCAGGGGGTTGGGGTGCAGGAGGAGTTACGGGATGCTGGTTCTGAGCAGGGGTCAGGGCTGGGGCAGGGGGTTCGGGTGCAGGAGGAGATGAGGGGTGCAAGCTCTGGGAGGGAGTTTGGGTGCAGGAGGGGGCTCTGGGCTGGGGCAGAATGTTGGGGTGTAGGAGGGGGTATGGGGTGCTGGCTCTGGGAGGGGGCTCAGGACTGGGGGTTGGTGTGCAGCCTCCTGCCGGGTGACACTTACCTCGAGCGGATCCCGGGTGGCGGTGCAGTGAAGCTAAGGCAAGCTCCATGCCTGCCCCGGCCCCACACCGCTCCCGGAAGGGTCCAATGCGCCCCTGCGGCCCTGTGGGGTGAGGGCGGGAGGCACATGGCTCCACACACTGCTACTCTCTGCAGGCACTGCCCCCGCAGTTCCTATTGACCATTCCCAGCCAATGGGAGCTGCGGGGCGGTGCTTGCAGGCAGGAGCAGCATGCGGGCTGTGGGGCCACGCTGGCCACTTCCAGGAGCGACGTGGGGCTGGGGCAGGCAGGTAGCCTGCCTTAGCAGCAGCCCTGCTACACCACCAGAGATTGGGATCGACTGGGAGAGTCTCTAGAATCGACCAGTCGATCTCAATCAACAGGTTGTTGACCACTGTTATAGATTAAGGAGGAACAGGTTACTAAATACATGGAAGGGATACCTTTAAAGAAAAGTTCAGGAGCTGGAAGAAGTAGTGCTGGTGAACTAGAATTGAGCCATTTTCCCTGTGACTCTGTTCTGAATCAGTGGCTAGCCAGCAAGGTATGAAGTGGCATTGTTCGGTTGGAATTGCCATTTTTCTGAGGAGATGTAAAGGTGAGGTCCTGACCCTTTGAGGTCCCTGCAAACACACACAAATAAGCAAAATGTAACATTTCAACAATTTTGTTAATGCAATCTTCTGTTTTTAACCAGTGAGTACTTGATCAAAACTATGGCGGACAAGATGGCAGAAGATGGATGGAAGGAGCTGGGTTATGAATATGTGAACCTTGATGACTGCTGGTCTGCAAAGGAAAGGGATTCCCAGGGCAGGCTTCAGCCAGACCCAGATAGGTTTCCGAGTGGTATTAAAGCCCTTGCTGATTATGTAAGTTAAGTAAAATACATGTACTTAAACACAAGTTTCTCACTGTGGTATCTCAGATGTAGGTGCTAAAAATACAATTTTCTTTTGAACCTAGTTATTTAAAGAAACTGTTATTAGAAAAGGATACATATAACTTACTGCAGAATTCACTTAAATGACAACTAATAAATGTCAAGCTACTTAGCTGGAAAAATTACAGGGAACAGCTTAATTGTAATACATGTAAATGATTCTACGAATATCTCTAAGAGAAATACATATTGGATTTTCATTGTGCCTGCACATATGGATGATGATCAGTGGACACTTAGGGTTAATCAACATTATTCCTTAGGAATATATTAACATGCTCTGAGTTAGAATTGAAAGGAAGGTAGATATATTTACAAATGAGCAAAGATGCATTATTCTGTGCAGTTGGTCAGTTACACAATGTGGTTGTGTACAGTGGAACCCAGCAAGGCCCCAATCCTGCAGAGTTTCATGTGTGCTTACCAGTTTACACATTTGAGTAGTTCCACTGAAGTCACTGATAAGCATGTGTGTGTTTGCAGGATGGAGCCGTAGTGTGTATTTGGAATGAAAGCCATATTTTGCAGAGAGGCAGGGATCTAATGGTTAGCATAGAGAACTGGGAGCCATAATTCCTGGTTTCTGTTCCTACTTGTGCCACTTACTGTGCGACATAGGGTAAGTCACTTAACTGTTCTGGTTTGTTTCTACCAAATGTGTATAACAATGCTTACCTACATCCTAATCCTTGTGAACTGTTTTGAGATCCTTGCATGAAAGGCAACATATTACTCCAAGTAATTAACCTTTTAACTATATTTTTCATCATGAATCCAAAGCAGTCATTACTGCACAACAATCAGCTTTTTAGGACTCTGATATGCAAAGGCTCTCAGAACATCATTGCCAAAATAGGCAGAGACCTCACAAGAGAGCATCCAAGAGAAATCTAACTTCAGAAAAATAATGAAGATGTTTAACAAACAGAAGAGATTTAGTATCAATGGATATTAGAAGACAAATACACTGGAATCATAAACTAATCAGAATCACTTTCATTTACCAGATACATTCCAAAGGGCTGAAATTTGGAATTTATAGTGACATGGGTAACTACACCTGCATGGGTTATCCTGGGACCACACTGGACACCATTGATACAGATGCCAAAACATTTGCAGAATGGGAAGTTGACATGCTGAAGCTTGATGGCTGCTATTCCAACTCATCTGTTAAAGCAATAGGTTTGTTTCTTAGGATTAATCTTTGAACAAGGGAAAGACTGGCTCAGGAGTTTTGTTTTATTTTTAAATGAAGCTTCTTAAACTTGGATAATCCATTTTTTAAAAAGCCTGTGAAATCTTCAAGTTCTGTGAAGTAGTAGGTTTGCTTTTCATCCCTGTTATTTCATCTCCAAATAATTTCTATTTATATGTTTATTAGTTTTGGATGTATCTAAATTTAGATTCGTTAAGCTCAATATTGAGTTGTGATGTCTCATGATCTTGTTTTATCTAAATGAAGTTTCCGCCCATCCGCTCCGAAATGCAGCTTTTGGCTCATTTTAAGTAGCTACTCAAGAAACAGGATTCAAAATAAGGCCCTTGTTTTGCAGTCCTTGAGCACTCAAACTTCCAGCGGAAGTCAACAGGATTGTGCCCCTCTCATTCTGGATCTGCTTCCTACTGCCTCCCCATCTCTCCTCTCAGTCTCCTTCTCGTTTTCAATATAGCATTTTAAAAGGAATATTGGTCATGTCAGCCCATCACATCTAGTATCTTGCCTCAAATTGCAGCCAATAAATGATGCTTCAGGTGAAAGATTTTAAAAACTCCACATAAGAGATCCTGAGCATCCTCAAAAGATGTGCAGTGCATCTCCCTATGTCTAAGTTCAGATCTGCAGCCTTAGCATAGTGTTCTAGTGCTTGTGGCCTAGTAAGTTTTAAAATAGTCGTAAATTTGTTCAACCAAATTCAGCTTACTCAAACAGAGCAAAGATACTAGTCCTCAGTGAGACAGGGCCTGCTTTCCAAGTTGTAAAAGTCAACCATTTGTGCTGAAGCCCTGTTCAAAAAGTGTTGTCGATGGCTTTTGGTTTTTTTAAAACAACAGAAAAATATATTTTTTCCACTCACTGATAACACAGAATGGATGAAGGGATTTTGCTAGAGCTCTAAAAATATAAATAAAAAAGTTTGGGGGCAATTATGAAGCATTGAATATTTTTGTGTATTAAGGTACTGTTGTATTAATTTTGAGGGAATAAAGAGGTTCAGAGTGTCAAGGGTGTTAATATGACTCTGTCACTGTCCAACATTAACAGCTAACATAGTTTGGGGGGTTGGAATACAGAGACCTCAGCCTGCCTACTACCATGACAAACACACCAATAAAATCTTTTTAACCTTTTTTAAAGATTTAAAAAAAGAAGGAACACAGTTATGTAAACTATGAAATAAATATTTTATTTTAACAATATCCCTTATTCCCTTTCCCTTTAGCTGTAGAGTTACTAAAAGGAAGAAAAAAAACCAGTCTGAAAGTCTTTTAGTTAAAACTGTCCTTTTAGGGAAACAAGAAAAAGTTAGTTGAGATGGGCTAGAGCTGTTGCTGCTGTTGTTGTTAAAGTCAGATCCCATTTTCTAAAAAACAAAACAAACACGCACAAACGAGAAGAGAAAAGAATAGGAAAGGCAGAAAATTCAGCTTCTGGCCCTGGTGTTGACTCTCACTTCCTATCTCACTCCTAGAGAAACACAGGCATGGCAAATGTCTAGTTAGCCACTTTGTGACCTGGCAAGCTTGTACCAGCATCATCCTGTTTACTGCATTGCTTTCATCTCCCTCTTTCGTCACAGGCTTATAGCAGTGTTGCAAAATATATGGTCTTGGCCAGCTAAGCCAAACTTTTATTAGACAGATGGCAAAAGAAAGAGAATAGGAAAGAGACGAAACAAGTGATATGGGCAGGGGTGACAAAGCCTTACATCTCAGGTGATACTCAGGATTTAGTTAGTGTAGGTGGTGATGTCCTTTGGGTCCCTCTCTCTCTGGCCCTGTCTCATCATGAGCTCCCTCAGGATTAGGACAATGACGGACCAGTGGTGTAACAGTGAGTCCCAGGAGAAAGCCTTGATGGTAAAGCTTGCTTCTTCCAGTCCTCTCATCTACCAGTCAGCAGTGGTTGTTAGCCTGCAGGCTGTTTTTCCCCCAAAGTCTTTTCTTTTAAAAAGGGAATGAAGGGTGAAATAGCCCATCCCCTTATTATTTTGTCCAGCAGGCAGGCATAATTTCTGACATCAGTTTTGGTCCATTGATTTCCAGTTCCACACTTCTCTTGTTTGCGAGGCATGTTCTTAACACAGTCCTTGGATTATATCAGTGTAAGCATTTTTGTTTCAACTAACACTGTCTGTCTCCCTTTTGCACCTTTTCCCATCACCATTTATTGTTACAGTAGAACCGTAGAGTTACAAACCCCTCAGGAATGGAGGTTGTTCGTAACTCTGAAATGTTCGTAACTCTGAACAAAATGTTATGGTCGTTCTTTCAAAAGTTTACAACTGAACATTGACTTAATATAGTTTTGAGACGTTACTATGCAGAAGAAAATGCTGCTTTCCCATTATTTGATTAGTAGTTTACTTTTAACACAATACTGTACTGTATTTGCTTTTGTTGTTGTTGTTGTCTCCACTGCTGCCTGATTGTGTACTACCAGTTCCAAATGAGGTGTGTGGTTGACTGGTCAGTTCATAACTCTGGTGTTCATAACTCTGAGGTTCTACTGTATATGTTGTTGTTGTGAGATTATGAACTTTCACTTCTTACAATTGAGCTCACATTTAGAGTGAGTTTGGAGGCCAAAGTATTACAACAGTACATTTTTATAACGTTTTATAAGCACAAGAAAATAGGTGTTACAAAGCCAACTGTTCTGAAACCTACGTTCTGTATGTATATAATGAGTGCTAATGGAGACTGTAAAATTGTGACTCGGATTTGTTTTAAATAGGTGAGTCTCGGATAGGGTAAAGAGGACTCTGCTCCCAGACTGTCATAGTAGGTGCTTAGCAATGAAAGATACTGGGGGGCAAGATCCTGTACTCGCAGCACCTCTTTTCCAAAAAACGTATTCACACGTGTAAGGGTTTTCAGGAACATAATCTCTTCAAGATGTTCAGTTTTCTGCTGGTCTAAAGAAGGAGAGTCCTTGGTTCTTTTCCAAACCCAGACTTCCTTAATGGCAACACACTACAATGCTACTACGCCATTCAGCTCTTTTCTTAAACACTGGTTCAGAACTATAAGATTATTCCAATCCCACATCTATTTTGGAAAAAAATCTGCCTCTTGCTGAAGAACTTGAAAACAGGAATATACAAAAAATGGGTTTTCTTACTCTGCAGTCAGTTTGGGGCAGGCGTGATCATAAATTGTAACTATACGCTCTTTGTAAAGGAAACCTGTAATTAGCCATGTTCCATATATAATTCCTGTTCCATATGTAATTCGCCAAAGAAGAGACTCCACTCTTATCTTTGTAAAACAATAGCAAGTGAAAAAACTAGAATACTATTACTGTCGTTATGTAATATGTTAATATTGCCTTGCATTACTACCCAGCGCTCAATTTTGTTTAGGCTACCCAAAGATGAGCATTGCTCTGAATAAAACAGGAAGACCTATCGCTTACTCATGTAGCTGGCCAGCCTATGAAGGAGGGCTTCCCCCAAAGGTATCTCCACTGTCTGATTTTATTTTATTACTCTTTAGCTGACAGTATTTAGCTAACTGGGACCTCTTGACAAATGGCTGGAACTTATTTGAATGAACTGCACACCAGCCAGGCTAGTCCTCTTCTATTCCATTCATTTCTGCATACAGGCACCACCTTGTTAGATGAATAACCTCACTGCACTAATGAAATACCAAAGTCTTCTGATTTTCAGATGCTTATAGGAGAAAGCTGTACATTGTAGATACCAATCTCTCCTATTCAGATTATGGGTATGACATTTGAAAATAAAATAGCCTGGCAAAGGTGTCTGCTCTTCTCAGTTTACAAATGGCAACTAAACCACTGTCTTAAAATCAGTTGTTTTTCCTTTGGAAAAAATTGTTTGAGAACAACACAGATTAATGTTCTGTGCTAGGGAACGTTTTACTCCTTTAGAAATTTAGAAAACCCTATTTGCTTTTCTGGAGAACAAGTCAGCTTATTGGTTTTTTAAAATGTTTTATATCAATACCATTGTGAATGCCACTTAAATATAGTATAAACTGTAACAAAACAGTATTTATATACATAGTCCTTCCCCCACCTACTTTTGTTTGTCTGAGAGCTCATAACATGATATTTAACAGCCTAGTGCTTCCAGTTCTGAAGCCTAGTGATCCAGTTAATTTTGTACCAGATGATTGTGTCATAATGGGGAGAGTTGACTTCCGCTATTGCAGACCCACCATTCAGCAATTAGTGTTGGTAGGAAAGCAGAAGAACAAGAGGGGAAAGGAGGAAGGGAGGGAAGAGGGAGAACAGGAGGCAGCCGAGAATGGGAGCTGTTAAAGTTGCTCAGAGATTTATAATGGCAGTAGCAGTCCTGGCACAGAGGACAAAGGGGCAGAATAAATATAGTTTATTCAATGGCTGTAGAAATAAAATAATTTCTTTCATGGATGTGATGATCACATACGTAGTATACAAATAAATATATTACTTATATTTTTATTAAGGTAAATTATACCGTACTTGGTGAAATTTGTAACCTCTGGAGAAATTTTGGTGACATCCAGGATTCCTGGGAGAGTGTTCTAAATATTATTGAGTGGTATGGAAATAACCAGGATAAACTGCAACCTGCAGCTGGCCCAGGAAGATGGAATGATCCAGATATGGTAGTTATCTTTTTCATATTTTGTTCTCTGTTGAAATTTAAATAGATCCTGATAAAAAGGCAATTTAACAAGACTTCCTAAAAGACTGCTGTGAACAGCTAATGGACAAGACTGATACTATGCATTTGTGCATAGAAAACATGTCCGGCAGTTAGAGCAGGGGACAGAGTCAGAACTCTTGGGTTCTACTCCTGCCTCTGTCACTGACTCACTGCATCATTCTTTTTATCTCAACTTAACCATCTTCAAAATGGTATAATACCATTAGAGGTATTTATAGCGTGAGATGAGTATAGAGATGTAGTGGCAGCTCAGTAGTTAAGGTTGCACTGCCTTTGAATTTAAATCTGATATAGACAGTGTTCACATTAAACTATTTAGTAAAAAAAAATTCAGCCAGAAATTACACATGGATCTCAAGCCAAAATGGTTTTTAACCTTAACTCAGAATTTCCTATTAAACATTTTGTAAATAACTAATGTTCTGATATTTTTGGTTTAAAGCAGTAGGTACATATTTGCTACTTTAACTTTTTTTCTAGGAATTAATGTTTGTAAAGTACCTTGAGATCATCTAGTGAAAGATGTTCTACATGAAAGACAAGTATTAATGTGGTAAAAAAGCTTTTCTTACTAAAATTATAATGCCTCTTCACTGGGGCCCTTGGGTTCATTACCTATATTCAATATCTCTGTGGCAGAATCCTACCCTTAATAATAATCACAATGCCAATGGCACGAACGTCCAGAATACTTCATGATCTCTTCAAGTTGTTTCACAAACACGTTTAAGAGGAAGGGTGGCAAAATGGAACTATGTGTCACCCTGGCTGGGAGCACACTGGCGGTTAACGCGTAATTAATTACCAAAATAGCCTAGCGGAAAAATATTGGTAAACATTTAAACAAATATATTACAGTCAAAGGGAGGCAATTAAGGTAGCCTTTCAAAATCTGAATTGCTCATGCTAAAGGGAGAGAAATACATTTTATTGATGGGCTGGTAAATTTAAGATAATTTTGCAAGTCTGTAGAGAGTTATTATGGAAACAGGATTTTGTCATGAAGGAGAAGATATGGTTCATTCTGAAACTGAATTAATGCTGTAAGCATTTTGGGACAAATGTTGTATAAAAGACAATACAAGTAACAGTCCAGTTCTGCAAGCTTTCAACTATTAACTTCAGTAAGATTTCTGCACATAGAGGGTTTGCAAGATCATGCGCTAAATTGTAACGTAGTTGGCTTTTGGTGTACATTATCATTCTTTTAAGAGAGTCACATGGCATTTGCCAGGACACTGGGATCTTGGTTTGTGATTAGGGTTCCTAGACACTACTACAATACAGACAGTTTCATTTAACAGTATCTGATTTATTTCAGCTGATTATTGGTAACTTTGGCCTGAGTAATGAGCAGTCAAAAGTGCAGATGGCATTGTGGGCAATCCTGGCAGCCCCTCTCTTTATGTCCAGTGATTTAAGGACAATCTCTGAAGATGCCAAGTACATCTTGCAAAACAAGCTGTTGATTTATATAAACCAAGATTCTCTGGGCATTCAGGGACAGCGCATTATGCAGGTACCCAATTTGCTAGTTGTCTACTTTCTATATTTTTGTTTGTTTTGATTTTTAAATGATGGTTCTGCTATGCCTCATCACCAAGCTCTGCCAGAAACTCACACTTTATCTTATCTTTTCCCAAGAAAGGAAGCTTCAGAATTTTTCATTTTTAAAACAGCCTTTCCAGTCCTTTGATAAGTAACGTAAGTTGTAGCGATTTGTTTTTAATCACTTATTTAATGTTGCTGGAAAGGTTGAGGAAAGATGTGTTAATCTACACATTCCTATTATTAGTTACTTTTCCTGCCACACTCTCCTCCCCCTCCCTCTCTGCATACATAGGTTACACATTCGTTGGATACATATGAATGAGTTTACACATAAGTAACTTACACTGCCAATTACATCACTAGTGAATTTGGCCAAGACATTTCCACAGGAGTTGCACCAGCTTACATCCAGTCTGAATTTTATTAGCGTTTTTTTTTTTATTCTATCAGTTTCTGTGCTAATTTATACAGCCGTTTAGGCTTCATATAATGTTTTCCTTTCTTGGAGGCTGAGAACATCACTTCATCCGGTATCAATATGGATTCAAGAACAGTGTAATTCAAGTGGCAATTTATTGAGTTTCTCTGCTTCTGAGTAACTTTTGTCCTTATTTGTTTGACTTTCCTCTAGATCTGCGGGTTGATCACAGTACATGCTTAGAGAGCTCTTGGGCTCTAGGGAGAATCCCAAGAATCTCAAAAGGTGGATGGGGGAAAGAGGCTCAGTTCATTTTACCATCATATCCAATAGAGAGCCTGAACTCTCATCATATCCAGCATGAGAGCCACACATAAAATGGGAAAACTAGTATTTTATAGCATAACCATCAGCAAATGCTGCTATGGTAAATACTTTTCACCTCTGCCTAGGTTGGTCTCTGCCCATACATCCTGCCATAATGGTAAAACTACAGTTGTTTCAGGATTACCACATTACTGAGATGTCTCAATCTCTTGACAGTTACACAAAGCAAGAGATGTGTACATTCTAGCCTTGTCAATTTTAAGAGTTGATTTCCTTAAACACATAAATGTTCTCTCTTCAGGGGTGAAAAGGTTTCTGGAAACTTACTATAATCTTACTAGATCCAGTGTCACATGGTGTTCTCAATTAAGTAAACAATCCCACTGAGCTCAACAGAGTTGACACAGTGGTGTTACATGGTTGCAGTAGAATGGAATTACACAATCTTTAGCTGCTGCAAAATGCCACCCATCCACATCAACGGGTGGGAGAAATTGATGGGACTCACAATGAAAGGGGGACAGTCTCAGTAGCAATAGAGGCAGACACTTGCCAAGGAACAATAGTCAGCTCCTCCTACTGGGAGTCTCTGGCACTCATTGACCAGCTGGGAGAGAGGGGTGCTGATTGGCCAGCATTCCTCATCTTCCACCATTTAGCCCAGTGCAGGGACCACGTGGAGCCTCTTTCAGCTCCGTTCCAGCAGCCCACTCTAGCCACTCAAAATGAGATTGGGAACCCAGCCTGACGGATGCTGTGGCTCTGGCCGATCACCTGATTAGGGGATCAGGAAGGAATTTTTTCTCCCATGGGTCAATTGGCAGAGGACCAGAGAGTTTTTTGCCTTCCTTGCAGCATCTTCAAGCCACAGTGGGTTAAGTAGGAATGCATTTAGTTCCTAACTGTGGTATTGGTTATTCATCACAACTTGCAGCCGGTTTTCAGTGCAGTTAAGAGAATAAAATGAATGGTTCCGAGAAATAAAAGACCTGAGATTTTGGTGATGGGCCTTGGGCTCATATGATAAGGGGAGACCATGTGGCCTTTGTAGCCAATGTCATACCTTGTGGCCTTCCCAGGCTGATGTCTCCACCCTGCTGCACTCTCTATCCCCAGATATTGCATATGATAGGATAAGGCTGTGAGATTTGAAGAGAAACTTCCCAAGAGCAGACAAAGTCCTAACTATTTAAGCCAAATTCTTCCCATGGTTATGCTAGTGCAACTGCACTAGAGTTACGCATCTGTCCTGCTGACTCTCAGATATCTATGCCCTGGTTGAGCTGTAGGAATAATAAAATGCATCTGCTAAATTTAAATGTAAGCGTACCATTCTGCTGGAGTTTTTCATATAGAGCACCTTTGCTTTCAGGAGATACAGAGATTTGGAGCTGCTTATTTGCATAGGTAAAAGCAGGCTCTTGGGTTGTGTCATTTTTTCTAGCTATTAGGGATCCTTCATCATTCTAAACAAAAGTATCAGCAGCAAACCATCTAGGCAACACTCTAGCTCAGGGTTTGGCAACCTTTCAGAAGTGATGTGCCGAGTCTTCATTTATTCACTCTAATTTAAGGTTTTGCATGCCAGTAATACATTTTAACATTTTTAGAAGGTCTCTTTCTTTAAGTCTATAATATATAACTAAACTATTGTTGTATGTAAAGTAAATAAGGTTTTTAAAATGTTTAAGAAGCTTCATTTAAAATTAAATTAAAATGCAGAGCCTCCCAGACCGGTGGCCAGGACCCAGGCAGTGTGAGTGCCACTGAAAATCAGCTCGCATGCCGTCTTCGGCACATGTGCCATAGGTTGCCTACCCCTGCTCTAGCTGCTTATCAGATGAGATATGTAGGACTTTAACAATAGAGTACAATAGAATATAGGGCAGAGTTTGGTCCTGACTTTCTGGAGTGGCAAATTAATTTAGAAGCCTAGAATCACATCAAGAAACATGTCTTATGTGATAGTTTGAATGAGACACTGGATAATTAGGACCCATGTGTAGAAAGAGATTAGAAGTAAGCAGAACTTTTGATTGTTTTACTCACTATGGAAATTATTTGGAACTGCTGGAAAGATGGGTGGGTAATTATATAATTGACAACAGTGGATGAAGTGAAAGTATAAACATATTCTTACAGATTAAGTATAGAATTGTATCTACCATGTAGCTCAGGGGTTGGCAAACTTTTTGGCCTGAGGGCCGCATCGGGTTTTGTAAATTGTATGGAGGGCCGGTTAGGGGAGAGGGTCATGGCCCAGACCCCACCTCCTATCTGCCCCCCTCCGGGACTCCTACCCCATTCAACCCCCCCATTCGCTGACTGCCCCTCCGTGACCCCCACCCCATCCACACACACCCACTCCCTGACCCTGACCCCCACAGCCCCATCCAACCTCTCCTCTCATTCCTGACGGCCCCCCTGGGATCCCTAACCCATCCAACCATCCTTTCTCCCTGTCCCGACTGCCCCCAAAACCCCTGCCCCTGCCTGTCCCCTGCTGCCCCATCCAACCCCTCCTCTCATTCCTGACGGCCTCCCCCAGGACCTCTGCCCCATCCAACCATCCCTTCTCCCTGTCCCCTGACTGCCCCTTGCCGCCCTATCCAACCCTCCCCCCCTTCCTGACTGCCCCCCCGGACCCTTGCCCCCATTCAACTTCCTGTTCCCCTCACTGACCGCCCCAACCCCTGTCCATACCCCCGCCCCCTGACCACCATCCCGAACTCCCCTGCTCTCTATCCAACCCGCCCCCTTACCACACTGCTTGGAGCACCAGTGGCTGGTGGCGCTACAGCCGCACCACCTGGCTGGAGCTAGACCAGGTCACCGCCGCCAACACGCAGTACAGAGCACCGGGTCAGGCCAAGCTCTGCAGCTGCGCTGCCCCAGGAGCTCACAGCCCCGCCACCCAGAGCATTGCGCCGGCGGCAGAGCGAGTGAGCTGAGGCTGCGGGGGAGCAGGGGAGGGGCCGGAGCTAGCCTCCCAGGCCAGGAGCTCAGGGGCCGGGCAGGACGGTCTCACAGGCTGGATGTGGCCCGCGGGCCGTAGTTTGCCCACCTCTGATGTAGCTGCGCAGGCACAAAGCAGAACCAAGGAACTTCATACAATTTTTTTTTTACAATGTGCCAATTGTAACACTTAACAGCATTTGGAATAGATACAGGCTCTAGGGCAATGGGATTTTTTTTTCCAGGTAAAAAACTTACTTGTGGGACTCAAATTGAAGTAATCTATTTTCCCTCTTTTTAGCAATTTTCTAGTTCTACAAAGGCAATAAAACTTTTCAAATGTAGAAAAAGCAGGATCATTATGTAAGATAGTTGCAAAAAACGTGCACAAAACCAGCACTGATGCTGTTGCAAAACATAGTAGATGCACAAAATCAGCAACACTAGAAATGAATATTGGCGCATGCAGGCATCCAGCACCAACACTTACTGATTGGGAGAACATTTGGGTCAACCTGGACAACGTATAAAGATCAGTGTGTGCCATCCAGTTCTTTCACAAAGCTATCTGGCCATAGCTTCAAGTTTTTAAGGCTAGTCTGTCAGAATCAGAGATCATTTACTCATTTTACTACATTGCACCTTCACCTATTCTGGGAGAAAGTTATAGATTATCCCCCCCAAAATATAAACAAAAGATGCTCTTTATTAATAAGCATAAGTGTCCATCACAGAACAAATTCAGAAGATTATAAAATATATATCGATAACAGCTTGCTTCCATTTTTAAAACACCTGGAACAGTTAGCATTTTGATTCCTGCATACCTTCCATTGTTGTGATGTAAAAATGTAAGCAGATTTATGCTGCCAAACACAGCAAGATGTAATATTTCCTTAAGACAGTCTTATTTGGCTACTTACTGTAAGACATTCATGGCAGGCACTTGTCTACAGTACCTAAGGGAACGTCTGCACCAATAAAACTCCAGCCACTGGCCCTTGTCAGCTGACTGAGGCTTGCAGCGTTCAGGCTGTGGCGCTATAAAATTGCAGTGTAGACTTTTGGGCTTAGGCTGGAGCCTGAGCTCTGAGACCCCACAAGGAAGGAGGGATCCAGAGCCTGGGCTCTAGCCCGAGCCCAAACATCTACCCTGCAATTTGATAGCCCTGTGAGCCTGAGTCAACTGGCCTGGGCCAGGCCCAGGTGTTCTTTTGCAGTGTAGACATCCCCTCAGATACTTTTAGTTGCAGTATAAGTAACATCTGGAATCCAGTGAATCCCTAAAGCAGCACCTCTCACTTCTATTTTCTGCGGGAATTAATAGCTAGGAGAGATGGCCCATATTTTGTTCATCTGCATCAGGTCTGTACCCCCATCATATCTATCTCACAGGGATTTCACTCAGCTTAACTGCAAACTAATAATAGTGCTACTTTTAAGTTAATAATATAGTGGTGACAGTTTCTGCGAATAGTATTGTAAGCACAAAGGGACGTGTGTGACTTCCATGTATCCAGTGTCAGAAATGATGATGCAAGGACAATGAAAATTAATCCCCGCAATATACTTCTATTTGACAGTGGCATCATTTTGAAGTATGGAAGAGAATCCTGTTCAACGGACAGTTTGCCATAGCGGTTATGAACAATGGCACGGATGGAATGCCAAGACCTTTCGCAACCAATTTAGCATTACTAGGTATCCTAGATTGCAAGGAAGGATACAAGATCTATGATGTTTTGGAGCAAGCGTTCTTAGGAGATTTTGCACTCGATACAACTATTAACATACAAGTTACTCCAACGGGTGTAGTCTTGCTGTTTCTCAGGCCTCTGTGTTCTTTCACCTAATATACAAAACCAATCTTGAGAGCCTAAGCACTTGAACTGCAATAAAAAGATTAACTAGGGTAATTACAATGGAGTTCGCTGTGGATGGGAGCTAAGGTACAGGAGCTTTGTATCAGAGATTTGGTATCAGGTGTATTATCTAAAATACATTTGAAATGGCAGTCATCTTTCAACTGTCACTAGACAAATAAGATCTGGAAGCTGTTTGAACTGCTACTGTGGGTTCTATATTAGCGTATACCTGGAGGAATATGTTGAGGTTGAGCCTGCAGAAAGGAAGAAAAACAGCACTTTCAAAGCAGTACAAACCAAGTGGCTGATCTTTGTTTTTTCAGGAACATCTTGTTTTGAAAATGAGATTTCTCTTTTTACAAAAAAACACATTGAATGCTACAGACCTCCCCTTTGATCTCCCCAAATATAGATGGTATGTATAACTTTATTTAGAGAGACCACAAAGGCGGTCAGCCCTGAAATACGATATCCTCTCCTTTCCCCTCACCCTCTTTTCCTTAAGTGAGTTTGTTTCAGAATGTTCCCCAACAGATAATTTCTTCACTATGTGCTTCATAATTGAGGCTGCAGTCCCGCTGGGGCTAAATGAACATATGTGGCTCTCATTTTAATAGGAACCACCTATGTGCAGCCTAAGGAAGAATATAGTCCTTAAACTTTTGGCCTTTGTGCCATGTGACCCAAACAAAACAAACCTAAGATGCTAGGGTTTTGCTGCCACATGTATTTAAATAACAAAGTGTGACATTTGTACCTCCATAGTCTCCCTTCCTGCCAGCTCCATACTCATGAGCCAAGAAAACACAGGGACTGACAGGCTGTTTAAGACTATGCAGACCTTTTTCTGGAGCACTGGTATTTATGGAGTTTTGTTAATAACAGGGTATTTAGAATACAAATTGTTTGGCAGTGGGACGGGCTGTGCATTCTATTTTGGGCCTATCAACTTTGATGAGCATCTTTTAAAAAAAATTACAGCATTATTATTTTCTGTATAATAAACTGAAAGGCAACATGCTCTAGTGGCCTGAAAACACGGGATTGAGAACCAGAAACTTGTTACCCCTGCTTTGCCCCCAGACATGCTTTGTGGCCTCAACTGATCTGTGCCTCAGTTTCCACCTCTGTAAAATATAGTTCTGAATGCTTTCCTACCTCACAGGATTGTAGTGAGAAGTGATTTGTTTTCAAGTAAATTAAAATGCACTTTCTCTGTAAAGTTTTGACTCTTAGGCTTTTGATAAGTTAATTTTATGCATTTCCCCTTCAAATACTCCAGAGTTAATAGCATAGTACTGGTTTAGCTGAGGGAAGAATCTGGCTTATAGTAATTACTCCTCATTGTATCTATTCACTCATGTCTAAAAGTTTCATTAGTTGTCAGTTTAAATATTTTTATTTTCATTTTATGCCATTTCATCTTGTTATACTTAGCGTCAAGGAACCCCTTTTTTATTGTTCAACTGTAAATCAAGAAACCTGGTAATGAAAAGTCATAATCACAGTTATTTTGAATGGAACAAATAAAGCGTTTTTAAAGCAATGAGGTCACTTCTCAGAATTCATTCATTTAGAAAGACACTGAACTTAAAGTAGTGATGTGTAATGCATGCAAATTAAATATTGTTCCAGTCAGAATGTGTGTGAAATACATTTACAGAAATGTGCATGAGTTCTTAAAACCACTTATAAACACAACCTTAGCTCATGTATTTTATTATTGAGTGCATAGTATAAATACTGCTTTCTATTTAAATTAAGATTGTTATAGAAAAAAAAACTAATAGTGTCTCTGATTAAATCAAATGGGGAAAAAGTTTTAATTGTACAAAATGATCAGCTATCTACTATGGAAAGTTAGGGTAACTGCTAACTCCATACAGATATGGAGAAAACTTTCAGTACACTAGATATTCACTTCAGCTTTCGGCATGTTCTTCACCCAAAAGATTTTAGTTGAAATGTTTGAGATTGTCAGTTTTACCTTTATTGGGGAAATGTGACATCACTGCTCTCACATGCCAAAGAGCAGTTGCTAGAATTAAAGAAGGAAAGAGGAAGATGTAAATTTAGAACTTGGGCTTCAGACCATTTACTTTGAGTTGATTCAATCTACAGGGCCAATTACAGCACTTATGTAAGTGGTCACAACTGCTTGGAAGATAATGGAGCTCTACCCATATACTCAGCTGGTGAATTTGATATTCTGTATCATATCTGAAACCCAGGACAGAGATTGAGAAGGCTAATAAATAGCTCCCTCTGTTGGGAGCGTAGAGTGGGAAACCCAGTCCTAAGTCCATCCACTTTAGTTTTAATAAGTTTTCGTCTTTATACAATTTCAGAATAGAATTATTGTTACTTATCTGGCATAAATTTATGTCCAGACACAAGTGACAACAGACAAGACTGAATAGGTAAATGGACCCAAGTTATTGTATCCCGGGATGCCAAGAAGTCCTTCCTTCCTCCATGATGGTCATCACTTCTCCTCATCTCCTAGTCTGGTCTTTCAGTCCCATACTTCAGTTACTGATCTAGCATTTCTCCAGTTTTGGTCTCATTTTCACTTGGATTCTTAAACCTTTTAACATTCACAATTTTCCTCCAACCACCATTCAACACATTACCTATTGATTTTTACCTAACCCACATGTTACGTGTACACAAGCTTCAGTTTACTGCTTAATTTGTAGTTTCTGGATCACATTGCCCTGGGTCAGCCTGTTTCTGAGATTGTGAGGGGAGGGGCAGAGGGGTATTTATCATTGCATGTTTGTACCTCTTGCTTATATCTTCCAAAACAACAGGTTAAAGTAATATTGCTGGCAAGATAAGTAAACAAATCAGCAAACTTGAGAAAAACAAAAACACTCATGTCAGGCAAAGCTTTGGCCTGCATGCTACCTTAGCTATATTTACTCACTATTCATAAAAGACGGTTACTCACCTGTAGTAACTGGTGTTCTTCGAGATGTGTTGCTCCTATCCATTCCATGTAGGTGTGCGCGCCGTGCGTGCACGGCTCTCCGGAACATTTTTACCCTAGCAACTCCGGCGGGCCAGCTGGCGCCCCCTGGAGTGGCGCCGCCATAGCGCCCCTTATATACCTCAGCCGGCCCGTCCGCTCCTCAGTTCCTTCTTGCCGGCTATTCCGACAGTGGGGAAGGAGGGCGGGTCTGGAATGGATAGGAGCAACACATCTCGAAGAACACCAGTTACTACAGGTGAGTAACCGTCTTTTCTTCTTCGAGTGATTGCTCCTATGCATTCCATGTAGGTGATTCCCAAGCCTTACCTAGGCGGTGGGGTCGGAATGAGATGTGGCGGAGTGTAGCACCGCAGAGCCGAAGGCTGTGTCGTCTCGAGACTGCTGTACCAACGCATAATGGGAAGCGAAGGTGTGGACGGAAGACCAGGTGGCCGCTCTACAAATGTCCTGGATGGGAACGTGGGCCAGGAAGGCGGCTGACGAGGCGTACGCCCTCGTCGAGTGTGCAGTGAGATGGCACGGGGGGACGCGAGCAAGCTCGTAGCACTCCCTAATGCAGGATGTCACCCAGGCTGAAATCCGTTGAGAGGAAACAGGGTCGCCTTTCATGCGCTCCGCCATTGCGACAAAGAGCTGGGAGGAACGCCGGAAGGACTTAGTCCGGTCGATGTAAAAGGCGAGGGCCCTACGGACGTCCAGGGTGTGGAGCTGCTGCTCACGAGGTGAGGCGTGCGGCTTTGGAAAGAAGACCGGGAGGAAGATCTCCTGATTAAGGTGAAAGGCCGACACCACCTTTGGGAGGAAGGCCGGATGAGGTCGAAGCTGCACTTTGTCCCCGTGGAAGACGGTATACGGGGGACCCGCCGTAAGGGCGCGGAGTTCGGAGACTCGTCTGGCGGATGTGATTGCCACGAGGAAGGCCGTCTTCCAGGTGAGATGGAGCAGAGAGCACGTGGCCAGGGGTTCGAAGGGCGGGCGCATCAGCCGGGTGAGAACCAGGTTCAGATCCCACGTTGGAGCAGGCGGACGCACTTGCAGGTAGAGGCGGTCCAACCCCTTGAGGAAGCGGGCAACCATGGGGTTGGAAAACACGGAGCGACCCTCTACAGCGGGCCGAAAGGCCGAAAGTGCCGCCAGGTGTACCCTCAGGGACGAGATCGCGAGACCTTGGCCTTTCAGGTACCAGAGGTAGTCGAGGACCGTCTGGATAGGGGTCGAGAAGGGGTTAAGACCTCGCTGATCGCACCAAAGGGCAAAGCGTTTCCACTTCGCGAGGTAGGTAGAGCGTGTGGAGGGTTTTCTGCTTTCAAGCAGAACTTGCTGCACCGCCGCGGAACAGCTCCTCTCTGCCGCGGTCAACCACTCAGGAACCAGGCTGTAAGATGCAGCGACTGCAGGTTCGGGTGACAAAGCCTGCCGAGGTCCTGAGAGATGAGGTCCGGCCATAACGGTAGGGGAATGGGATCCCGGATCGAGAGCTCGAGGAGCAGGGTATACCAGTGTTGCCTCGGCCAGGCCGGAGCGACGAGTATGACGCGGGCCTTGTCCCTCCGCAGCTTGAGCAGTACTCGGTGGACTAGCGGGAACGGAGGGAACGCGTATAGAAGGGGGCCCGTCCAGGGCATGAGGAACGCATCGGAGATGGAGTCCGGAGCCCGACCCTGGTACGAACAGAACCTGTGGCACTTCCGGTTGGTCCTGGAGGCAAACAGGTCTATTTGGGGAAATCCCCACCTTTGGAAGATGGTGTGAGCCACATCGGGGCGAAGGGACCACTCGTGGGAGGCGAAGGACCTGCTCAGACGGTCGGCAAGCGTGTTCTGCACTCCTGGTAGAAAGAACGCTTCGAGGCGAATCGAGTGGGTCACGCACAGGTCCCATAGGAGCATCGCCTCCTTGCACAGCGGGGAGGATCGGGCCCTGCCCTGTTTGTTCAGATAGAACATGGCCGCCGTGTTGTCCGTGTATACCGCGACACAGCGGTCCCGGAGGTGAGCAAGAAAGGCGAGACAAGCCAAGCGGATCGCTCTCAACTCCCGCACGTTGATGTGCAGGGAGAGCTCCTGGGCCGACCAGAGGCCCTGAGTGTGCAGGTCTCCCATGTGAGCCCCCCATCCAAGCGCCGAAGCGTCTGTGGTCAGGGTGACCGACGGGCGAGGGGGGTGGAACGGAACCCCTGCGCAGACCACCTCCGGATGTAGCCACCAGGTGAGCGTCTGGAGAGGGGGGTTCGAGACCGTGACCACCATATCTATAGGGTCGCGGTGAGGGCGGTACACCGACGTCAGCCACATCTGGAACGGCCGGAGCCTCAGCCTCGCGTGCGCGGTCACAAAGGTGCACGCGGCCATGTGTCACAGCAAGCGGAGGCAGGACCGCACCGTCGTGGACGGGAAGGCTTGTAAGCTGCGAATGAGCGAGACCATCGTCTCGTGTCGAGAATGCGGGAGGCAGGCCCTGGCGAGGTTGGAGTCGAGGACCGCTCCTATGAACTCCAATCGCTGTGGTGGACGCAATTGGGACTTCTCGGTATTGACTAGGAGGCCGAGAGACCGGAACAGGTGCAGAATCTCTGAGACCTGAGCTGACACCAGCGCTTGAGAGCGTCCACGGATCAGCCAGTCGTCGAGATATGGGTATACGTGGATTCTGCGACGACGGAGAGCTGCGGCTACGACCGCCATGCACTTGGTGAACACCCTCGGGGCAGTGGAGAGGCCGAAGGGTAACACCGCAAACTGGTAGTGGGTCTCCTTGACCGTGAACCGCAGGAAGCGTCTGTGGGGGGGGGTAAATTGCCACATGAAAGTAAGCGTCCTTCATGTCGAGGGCGGCAAACCAGTCTCCCGGATCCAAGGAAGGGATAATGGTGCCCAAGGTCACCATCCGAAACTTGAGCTTGCAGAGGTATCTGTTCAGCTCCCGGAGGTCTAAGATGGGACGAAGGCCTCCTTTCGCCTTGGGAATGAGGAAATATCTGGAGTAGAAACCCCTGCCCCGCCTGCAGGGAGGCACCTCCTCGATAGCACCCACGCTCAACAGAGACTGGACCTCCTGTAAGAGGACTTGCTCGTGAGAGGGGTCCCTGAAGAGGTACGGGGACGGTGGTTGGGAGGGAGGGGGCGAAATAAACTGTAGGCGGTAGCCGTGCTGGACGGTGCTGAGGACCCAGCTGTCCGATGTTATAGCCGACCACGCCGGAAGGAAGCGGGAAAGGCGACTGGAAAACAAAAGGAATGGATCCTGGGGGGAGAGTGATGGGCCGTCCTCGGGCGTCCCATCAAAAGGCCGGCTTCTGAGCTTGCGGGGCCTTGGACGAGCTCTGCGCCTGGTTGCGCCGCCCCTCCGACGGTCTACGGCGGAAGGGGGCCATCCGGCGGTTGTTAAACGGCCGAGCCCTGGCCTGGTTGAAGGGTCGGTAGGGCTGCTGACGGAATGACCGTCTCTGCGTGGCCGGCGTGTGCATACCTAGGGTCCGTATCGCAACCCTCCCATCCTTTAGGGACTGAATTCTGGCATCTGTTTTCTCAGAAAACAGTCCCTGCGTGTCAAAAGGGAGGTCCTGGAGGGTGTACTGGACCTCAGGTGGGAGGGTGGAAGACTGTAGCCACGCGATGCGGCGCATCGTCACCCCGGATGCTACCGTCCGAGCCCCTGAGTCTGCTGCGTCCACGGCCGCTTTTATCAGGGTTCTGGAGGCTAACTTGCCCTCCTCGAGGAGCGCCGAGAATTCGGGGCGGGAGTCCTGAGGGGTTAGCTCCGTAAATTTTGCGAGGCACCCCAAGACGTTGAAGGTATATCTGGATAGCAGGGCCATCTGGTTGGCGATGCGGAGTTGGAGACCTCCTGCCGAATAGATTTTACGCCCTAACAAGTCCATGCGCCGGGCGTCCTTGGACTTCGGCGCAGCGGCAGGTTGTCCGTGCCGCTCGCGGTCATTGACCGATTGGACCACCAGCGAGTCCGGGGTGGGGTGGACATACAAGTATTCGTAGCCCTGGGGCGGGACGGAATACTTCCTTTCGACGCCTCGCGCCGTGGGGGCGACAGAGGAAGGCGACTGCCAGATAGTGGCACTGTTCTTTTGAATGGTGCGAATGAACGGGAGCGCCACTCTGACAGGGGCGTCATCTCCCACAACGTCCGTAATCGGGTCCTCGACTTCTTGCACCTCCTCTATGGGCAAATTAATGGCCTTTGCCACCCTTCTGAGAAGGTCCTGGTGTGCCCTGAGGTCAATGGGCGGGGGCCCTGATGGCGAGGCCCCTGCGACCGCCTCATCTGGAGAGGACGACGAGGAGTGGCCCGGCAGCACCTCCTCCTGTTGGTGCTCCCCCACCTGGCGATCTGGTGGCAGCGAGTCCTGGCCCAAAGGTGGGCCGTGGGCGGCGGCTTGCGTCGGTGGGGACGGGGGGGGCTCTACTGACGGTGGCCACCGGTACCGACGGTGCCGAGCCCGGCTGCCTGGGTGGCAGGGGAGGCCCCTGTTCATATTGCGCCCAGGGTACCCAATGTCCCCAATACTGGGGTCCATGATCCGGCGGAATGGAACCGGCTCCGAAATCCACCGCACTGCCTTGGGGTGAGGCTACGGAGGGTTCCCTTGAGGGCCAGGGTGGGGCCATGGCGGTGCCTGGGCGGGCATCCAGCGCCGGTGCGAGATGACCCTCCGGTGCCGGGGGTCGGTGCCGGGCGTCTCGGGGGTCCAGTGGCGAGCGGGATCTGTGCTGCGCATGGTGCCGGGAGCCGGATCTCCGGTACCGGGAGCCAGATCTGCGGCGTCGGGAGCTGGATCTCCGGTGCCGAGAAGGAGAGCGGCGGCGGCGGGAGCTCGACCGGCGACGCCGGGAGCTCGACCGAGATCCGCGGCGCCTTGAGCGGCTGCGCAAGTCTCTATGTCCGCGGTGCCTGGACGCGGACCTGCTGCGGTGCCGGTGACTTCGGGACCGGGACCTGGAGCGCCGCCGGGAGTACGACCGGCCCCGCGATGGAGAGCGGTGCCGGGACTGCGACCGGTGCCGGGACGCTGAGCGGCGTCGCGATGGCGATCTCCGGCGGGATGGGGAGCGGTGCCTCGGTGACCGTCTCCAGGAGATGGACCGGGATCGAGTCCGGATCCTGGAGCCGCGGTCGCCCGGGGATGATGGGCGCACCATCGCTGGCTTGCCGAGGGACTTGAATGTCCGCACCGGTGGTGCCGGCGGCTGATATGACGGGGCCGTCGCCTCGATCAGTTCTCTCGCCGTCGCGAACGCCTCCGGCGTCGACGGGATCCTCAGCTCCTCCTCGGTGGGCACCGGGGAGCTGGGCGGAGCCGGACTCGACGGGCCTTGCGGCGCCGGAGTCAACGGCGCGGTGCACTTCGCGTGCACTGCCTCAGCCTGCACCGTTTTCGTCGGAGGCGGCTGGGCTAACGGCTTCTGCTGGTGTTTAGCGGCGGCCGTCTTCGGCGCCTTGTGCTTCCTCCCCGGGGAGAGGGAGCGGTGCCGGGTCTTTGGTGCCGGCTCGGTGCCGGAGTGGCCCGGTGCCCCCGGAGCGCTGCTCGTCGAGGCGGTTTTCGGTGCCGCTGGAGCTGGCGCCGGAGGTTGGAGCGCAGACTCCATCAGTAAGTGCTTCAAGCGAGAGTCTCTCTCTTTCCTCGTACGAGGCTTAAAGGCTATGCAAATAGAGCACTTATCTGGCCGATGCGACTCTCCGAGGCAGCGAAGGCAAGAGTCGTGCGGGTCGCTAACCGGCATGGGCCGCTGGCAAGCCGCACAGGGCTTGAAACCCGGTGCCCCGGGCATAAGCCCGCACCGGGGCGGAAGAAGAGGGGTAAGCCCTCTAATTCCCTAACTGTTAACACTATACACTATATATATACAACTATAACAAGAACTCAACTAACTAGTAACACTATGCTAAAACTATGGAGAAACACTAGGGTTGTGGAGGTAAGGGAGCACTCCACTGTTCCAACTGGCCGTCACGGGCGGGAAGAAGGAACTGAGGAGCGGACGGGCCGGCTGAGGTATATAAGGGGCGCTATGGCGGCGCCACTCCAGGGGGCGCCAGCCGGCCCGCCGGAGTTGCTAGGGTAAAAATGTTCCGGAGAGTCGTGCACGCGCGGCGCGCACACCTACATGAAATGCATAGGAGCAATCACTCGAAGAAGAATTACAAGTTATTAAAAATATAGCTAACAACTTTTAATCTTATCAATAGCAATCCCCCAATTGTAAAGTATAGATCAGTATGTGTATATTATCCTCCCCCTTAATCTATTACAAGGGGGATTTTAGAGGGCACAGTATGATTCTTTAATGTCAACATTTCTTATGTTCTGCAAACGCAAATGTGTCAGGAGAATTTTATTTTATTCAAAGTCCAAACAGTTTGTTCTTGTGTATGGTCAAATCCGTGTTTTTCCTGTTACAAATTTTTGGGTGCACTGGTTTTTGGGACTTGGTTTTTAGTTAATTTTAATATTACCTCAACAGCTGAACGGTTGTTTAATACATTAGAAGAACAAGTAGGCAGAATGTGGTATTTATAAAACGTTTTCTTGTTACCCTTTATGCCCCTAGCT
Organism: Mauremys mutica; assembly: GCF_020497125.1. NCBI lineage: Eukaryota > Metazoa > Chordata > Testudines > Geoemydidae > Mauremys > Mauremys mutica. Next base: position 64,464,984 of record NC_059082.1, read on the forward strand.
ACCTCCTTCATAGAAAGTATGGTAAGAGACCACTCTGGCTTAACCAGGACATATTCAACCGGAAACGCAAAAAGTCCTATGAAAAGTGAAAACTAGGTCAAACATGTAAGGACAAGATTAGACAGACTAAGGCAGTGGTCCCCAACCTTCTTCATCTGGCAGGCACCAGACAACGAGCCACCAAGGACGGTGGCGGCGGACAAGCATCCGCCGACAAGCAGCAGCATCCAGAGGCGTCACTGCCGAAATGCCGCTGAATTTCAGTGGCATTTCGGCGGATGTTCTTCCGCCGGCCAGTGTGCGGGCGCACTTAGACGCCATGGGGCCCACTGGCACTGCATTGGGGACCCCTGGGCTAAGGCACAAAACAAAATTAGACTGGCTAGGGGTATTAAGGGTAACAAAACGTTTTACAAAAATACTAGAAGCAAATAGAAAACCAAGGACAGGGTATGCCCCTTTACACAATGAAGTGGGAGAGAACAGCAGCAAATAACACAGCCATGGCTGAAGTGTTAAAGCTGCAAGTTGAGGGAATACAAGTGACCAGTAATATCACATAGAAAAGCTACTTGTGACAGAGGGGACATCATTCATAAATTCCAAAAACTCACAAGCCTTGTTGGTCTTGTGGTTTGAAAGAAATTCTATTATATCTTTTTCAAGCACACAGAACCCCTCCAACACCTGCCCTCCACACACACTTAACTGGAGAAAATCATTATTCTACAACAGGTCACTGTTATAAGATGTTTCAGCTGAAGAAAGATGATGTTGCAAGACAGAAATTGAGCATATGTAGATCACTAATTTCATCTCACAATATCCTTTTTATTCCCTCCAAGGACCCATGCACAGGACAGTCTGGTGAATGATGCAATTAAGTGTATTTAATGAAGGGTGTATCATTGCCAAACAAGAAGCAAAGCCCTTCTCTTTCCCTGTCATGAAGGGACCTCCATTTGCAACAAGCAAGTTTACTTTCTGCAGATCTAAACTCCCCCCGCCCCCCAAAAAGCCCTTTACTGTTATGTGCACAAAATTCTGTTACTCACACACTCTAGGACATCCCACCTCTACCCAGTTCCTAGGGCTCAAGGCATAACCCGGTTAATTTAGGCACCCCTTTTCCCAGTTCCTAGGGCTCCAAAAGGCACCCAACTTTACCCCTTCATGGGCTCCGGGCTCTACTCCTCTGGGCAAATGCCCATTCTCTGTGGTCTCAGGGTTTAATCTATTGGAGGTTTACTGGGTCTTTTACCAGTGAAAGAGCCTTACACAGTAATATCCTACTTAACCTCTATTTATTAACAATCACCAAAACAGAATGCACATGCTACACATACAGTGCTCACCACTCCCGATAAGACAGATGAACCAGTCAGGATCAGGTCATCTGGGGGACTCCAGTTTCTGCACGGTATCGTTGGCAGAGTGTTGAGTTCTGGCAGCTCTGATCTTGGGGCTGTGTCCTGGAGTTGCTTCCCAAGAACTTTGTATATAGTGAAACTTGAGTCCTGCTTAGCTGTACTGTACCTTAACCAATCATTTTACTAAAATATTACTAACCAATCCTAACATAGTTAACAAAATTCTCTGACCAATCATATCCCACCACCTTAATTAATTTATACCTAGGAAAATTATGTAACAGACAAACACTCAAAGAACCAGACAGATCATACAGACAAACAACAGAGAAGTAGGGACCATAAAGATAAAACAATAAAGAAATGAGGGTTTCATAACCACAACTACTGATAAGTGATTTCTTGCCAGACAGAATGTGCTCAAACTAAATTTTCTTTAACCATCTTAAGCTCTGTTTATTTATCTGGTGATAGTGGGTGCTATGAGAACAGGATCTCCTTCTTAATAGCCTATTACATTGTTTTAATGCAATTGAGAAGCAATGTCAGGATGTGACTTCCTGCTTCTTGGCTACTGACTGCTGCTCTCCTAATATGGCCACAGACAAAGGCCTTACAATATGGTTACAAGAAAAGGCCTTATTCTTACATTACTTTTCAAAAATGCTCTCTCCTGTGGTGTAGGTTTAATAGTATTGAGCACAAAGATTCTTCCTTAAAAATTTCACCTTAATAAAATCTAATAGACAGAGATAGCTGGGTAGTATCACTTAAAAATCACGCTTGATTCGTCCACAGCAAGAGACATGTATTTGGCATTTTTTAGATCGGAAAGCAGTGCTGACAAACAATCCTCGTAAATTACCTCTAATCTTTACACCTCATGTTTAATTAAATAGTCTCCACTGAGAAACCAAAACAAGCTGTGTGCCATCAAGGTCAGTAAGAAGTCAGAGGATATTTTTAACTTGTACATCACTGTGACCCTAAGAACTCGTCACTGGCAAAGGGTTCATGATGCTTTAACAGCAACTCCTAACAGCTCTGACAAATTCACTACACCTGACACACTGCTTTCAGATTTATCCACAAAGCATCTAATAAAAGCCTGGGTCACTAATAGTGTTGTGAAATGTGTACACAAATACCATGTAAGAAGTTGTGTGTGGAGGGAGAGAGAGAGAGAGAGAGAATGTGTTTCTAAAGTCTAAATCAGGGCAGGGCTGACAAAAGTTTTTTCCAGACAAAGAATGTACATTCACCTGTCTGCCTTGGTTCACATGTAAATTAAGCATTGTAAGCAACACCGTGCAAGCCTGTTTGCATACAAAGTCAACGTAAGGATGTGAAGTCTACAGGGAGTCAGCACACCAGGGAATAAACCACATGAGGGTCACCTTGACTCTGGGGACAAAAAATGATTTGGGGGACTCTAAGGGAAAGGCAAAAAGACACACCTTTATCCTACACCTCAAGAAGCAATCAGGCAGTGTGATTACATTAATGAAAACAGGACTCCAACCAACCTTGGCTGGAAATGCTGCAAGGTGGCTTTGGATGAGAGAAGACTGTTTTAGACTGATAGAGACTAAACTTAACTTTAACAGGCTAGCAAGCATGTACTGATTTTGTTTCATAGGCAACTTTTCTGCTTCCATTATCCTTATTTGCTATCTCTAGAATTTTAACCCCTTGGTTTTCACTCTAATAGAAGTCAGTGTTGTGGAGTTATGCAGGAGCTGATCCTCAGGTGAATCAAACAAACCTGGTGTGTATACTGTACCCCTGGGGGGAGGAAACCTGGTATTTCTGAGCGTAGCCAGTGACAGGAATGGATCTCAAAGATCTTAGGGACTGGGGTCCACCTACTGTTAACTTGCAAAGCAAAGTGAGGGCTGGCAAGAACCTGAGGAGATTGTTTGGGTAGCTAACAGGCTGGTGTTCTCAAGGAGCTGACACCCAGTGAAGCACCAGCAAGTCTCTCTCGCTGGAGACAGGGGGTAAGAAAGTGACTCTCAGTCCTGGGCACCCCAAGAAAACATCACAAGGATCTTCCATGTAAGGATTATAAAGCACTTTGCAAATGTTATTGAAGCCTCATAGCACCTCTGTGAACTTAAAACAGTATATAATACCCCCATTTTACCCCCACAGAGAAGTTAAGTAACTTTCCAAACTCACACAAGAAGCCAATGGCAAAAGCTTGTAATGGAAGCCAGATACCCTGTTGGTTCCCAGTCGACTAAACCTTTCTTAAATTTCTCCCCATTATACTCAAACCCCATATAACCATTGGGAACAATTTCCTTTTCAACCCTGTGTGTACTTGTGTCAGACCATGCATATGGCATACAGAACAAAGAATGACCTGTGCCTGTTTAGGCCACCAAATGACACAGTTTTTCCGGTCTGCACAATAGCAATCTTATGCAATGTCTGCATCTCTCTTTGAAGCTTTAATGTGCTCAGTAAGTGCTATGAATTATCAGCCTTGAGTACCATAATATTTACAAGATATGTGGGGACAAGTCACCATATCCAGTGACTCTAGGTTCCACTGTTTTCTTAGCTATTTCAAGCTAGGAGTCTACAAACAGCCCCCAAGGCTCACCAAAGTCCAGGATGTCCATGTTGTCATCCATGGCTGATAATTTTTAAAGGAATAGGATTCCTATCAGTGTTGTCTTGCTTAGTCTCAAAGTCAAAAATATGCCCTTAATCAACCAATTTGTGATAAATTTGTGTTGCAAAGAAATAGAGGCCTAGACCTTACATAATTACAGGTGGTGTATAATTTATTTTAAAATATTGTTTATATTGCAGTAGCACCCAAAAGGTGGGAGGTGCTTTCCAAACACAGAGAAAGATAGTCCCTGTTCTGAAGAGTTTAAGGGCAAGTCTACACTTAAAATGCTGCATTAGCGCAGCTGCATCAGTGCAGCTGTGCCACTGTAGCATTTTAATGAAGATGCTCTACACTGATGGGAGACCTGTCTCCCGTCAGGGTTGTTAATCCACCTCCCCAAGAGGCCGATGTTATCTTGGTGAGAGATTTCAGAGTAGCAGCCGTGTTAGTCTGTATCCGCAAAAAACAACAGGAGTACTTGTGGCACCTTAAAGACTAACAAATTTATTTTAGCATGAGCTTTCGTGAGCTAAAGCTCACTTCTTCGGATGCATATGGATTCACTGGTGAGAGAAGTTCTCCTGCCGACATAGCACTATCTAGGCAGGGGGTTAGCCTAGTATAACTACATTGGTCAGTGCTGTGGATTTTTCATACCCAGAGCAACATAGTTATACTGATATAGGTCTGTAGTGTAGGCCAGACCTAAACAATACACTGGTCAGTGTTGTGTTATGTGTCTGTCTTCTTTTTCTGATCCACAGAACATCTGAGTGTGTCACAGCTTATTTGGGGTAATTTGAGATAGGGGCTGTGAACATAAAAATTCTGGAAAAAAAACAACAACTTTTCCGCAGAAGTTTCTAGGTGGGGATTTTTGCAAAGAGCTAGAGATCTAACTATTGGTGCAATAAAGGTTAAAATGGTCTCAAACTGTTGAGTTTTACCCCAGGTAGATCATGACACCCACTAAATCTTTGATCGACCCAAATTGGGAATGATATTTAAGAATATGTTCACTGCTTTGCTTGCTTAGACATGTAGTCTGGAAGATTACAGTATGCATGCAGCAATAAAGAACAACAACAACAAAATTGAACATTTCTATGCAGCCACTTTATGATTGTCTGAGTAGTTCATGGGAATGTGCCAATACCATTGCCCTTAGTGAACACATTGCCACTGACATTTCTAGTCCAAACTTTATTGGAAGATAAAGATTTAATAATTCATGTTGCTTCATCCAAGTTCTCAATTTGTTGTATCGCAGAGCAGGAACGGAGTCTGACAGCCAAAATGCGATCGTAAGCAGAGCTTCCGTTTATTCTATCCCAGCATGCATTTATACATAGTTTCATTCAGCAATCAAGTAATGACCAATTGGTTAACAGAAACAACTGTAACTAGTTGGGATAATTAACATCCGACACACCTGTCTAGCTCATTATCCTAATTACAGTTAATTAACTAATGAAAACAAACCCAGAGCCAGGTCTTCACACGCAGATCCAGCGTAATTAATTTATCTCAGAAGCAAAACAACCTCAGCGTTTCTCATACTTATCCCACACCTCCCCCCTATATTCAAAATCAAAAAAGGGGAAAGAGAGAGAGGAAACATTCCCAACTCATAATAACATAACGCTATAACCTATCACAAACAAAAAATTAAGGATTAATAAAATCAACCTGTATGACCATACAATCCTTGACATAATTCCAAAAAACATCAAACGAACAAAACAAAAACACAATAAACAGAAGATGAGGAAAATTCTGCAACCCCCCCCCTTTTTTTTTTTAAATATCCCTCAGCTGTCAGGTGATCAAGCTGACACTGAGGGTGGGGGGTCTTTAAGAAAGACACATCAAACCACATGACAACACAACGACGATTCTGGCCAGAAAACAGACAACACAAAACATAACAGAGAACACAAAACATCATGGTACACTAAATACCTATATAGCCACACAAATTTTCTTTCAGACACAAAAATCATTTCAAGCGAGTAACTCATTCACGGAGGATCAGACTGAAAAAGTCCTGGCAGAGCTAACAAACAGCTCTCCTCCGGGGGCTCTGGGTCCGCGACGTCTGAGCGCGTCTCGTGAGGCTCCTCCGCATCTGCCTGCCGTCGCTCCGGAGGACGCAGCCAAGGCCGGACCCACTTCGCTGGTATCCACCTAGGACCTGCATCAGTGGCAACACACGCATAACCCCTGCCCCATGTTAGCAAGTCAACTGGTCCTTTCCATATTTGCTGCTGATAATCAAACCACTTGACCAAGGGTCGGGGGGCCGTACCCTGTTCTTCCCCAGTCATCCCGCTGATATGTTTAATTGCAGGGGGCACCTGGTTGTTTTTACCAACATATAACCAGTTAAGTACATAAAGAGTTTTCAGTAAGCGAGCGGCAGGCGTCTTGTCCAAAGCGTCTGCCCGCTCACTGCGAATCCCCCCTTTTTGTCTTAAGAGGAGCGCCTTCAGAGAGGCGTGAGCACGCTCAATAATAGCTTGCCCAGTAGAATTGCCAGGTACACCCGTAGAATGCTGCACACCCCAGTGGGAAAGAAACTGGGCAGTGCGATGAGAAACATAACCCCTGCCATTATCAGTCTTAATGAGGGCAGGAACCCCCATCACGGCAAAGCATGCTTGCCAATGCTTAATCACATCACGAGAGCTAGTAGAGGCCATAGCTGTCGCCCAAGTAAAGCCAGAAAAGGTATCAATGGTAACATGAATATTGCGCAAGGTGCCAAACTCAGCAAACGTGGTAACATCAGACTGCCAAACTTGAAGTGACAATAGGCCACGGGGATTAACACCAGATACAAGGGGCAACACATGCTGTTGACAATCAGGGCAGGAGGCCACGATAGCACGAGCGTCAGTAATAGAAATCGCAAACTGCCGTGCTAAAGCACGGGCAGACTGATGAAAAAATTCATGGGAAACCCGTGCCTGGGCAAATGAATTCGGAACATGGGCAACGCCAACTAACTGATCAATCAGTGCATTGCCCTCGGCAAGACCATCTTGTAATCCAGAGTGGCTCCTAATATGCATAACAAAATAAGGGCACTGTCGAGCATTTAAAAGATGCCATAACTGAAGAAGAGCAGTCCATAAAACAGAATTCGTAACACGGCCCAACAGGGAGCGTTCTAAACGTTGAAGCACACCTACAGCATACAGAGAGTCACTGACAATATTCAAAGGGGTATCGGGCCATTTTTCAAAGGTGCGAACAATAGCACGAAGCTCTAGAACCTGCAGGGAGCCTTCAGCAAGAACAAACTCGTGATGCCAATGGCCGTCAATAAACCAAAGAAGTCCTGCACGCTGGGCACTGCCGCTGGCATCGGTGAAAACGGTGAGACCAGTAACTGGACTAGACTGCAACATTAGGGCTTTTTCCAGAGGAAGCGTGGTAGCAAAAATTCGGTGCGAGGGAAAATGGCTACTGAAGTAACCGGCGTAATCCATGGTGGCAAGTACAAAAGAAAGGTGAGTAGCAAGCAACTGAGTCACAGTAACATCATCAAAGGGCAAATAAATGGTATGAGGGTCAATACCTGCAATGGCCAGCAAACGGCATCGGGCCATGTAAATGAGATGAGCAATCGCATCAAGCCGCGTAGTCACAGTCGTGGTATAGTGCGAAGGTGGAAAAAGCCATTCAATGCCCACCAGTGGATCGGAAAGGGCCTCATGCCATTGAAAAAGTAAAGCTTCCAAAGAGGCATCTTTAGAAAAAATTGCCAAAAAAATGGGCAAGTCCGGATAAATACGCCCCGAATAACGTGTTGCAAGTTTATCTGCAATATTTTGTAAGGCAACCTGGTGCTGACTCTGCAGAGAGCGAGTTTCATCCGGAGCACGTCCGCCTTGAAGCAGTTGAACCAAGGGCGCAAGATCCTCATTAGTTATACCACAAAGACCGCGAACCCACTGCAAATCGCCCACCAAGCGCTGAACGTCATGTAAATTATGAATGTCCATCCGAAAGGTCAAATTCTGCGGGCGTACAATCGAATCCGTAATTTCCATACCAAGATACCGATATGGGGCTTGCCGCTGAAGTTTTTCTGGAGCAATCACCAGCCCAGCCTTTCGCAAAACTGAGTCAATTTCAGCAATCGCCACATCCACAGCAAAATGGGCGCCAGTAAACAAAAGATCATCCATATAATGATAAATAATCCAATCAGGGTGCGCCAATCGCAGGGGTGCTATAGCCCAAGCAACATAAGATTGACAAATGGTAGGAGAATTTTTCATACCTTGTGGCAGAACAGTCCATTGATACCGCCGGGCAGGTGCAGCCTTATTTATAGAAGGCACAGAAAAGGCAAATTTCTCGCGGTCCGCGGGATGCAAGGCAATGGTAAAAAAGCAGTCCTTTAGATCAACAACAAGCAGAGGCCATCCGTGCGGAAGCATAGTAGGTGTGGGCAGCCCAGGCTGGAGGGCGCCCATATCCTTCATTACAGCATTGACAGCGCGTAGATCTTGTAACAAACGCCAATGCCCAGACTTTTTGGGAATGGTAAAAATAGGGGTATTCCAAGGGCTAACAGAAGGTTCAAGGTGGCCCATAGCCAATTGTTCCTGCACAAGTTCATGCACCCGGGCGAGCTTATCTTTGGGCAGCGGCCACTGAGCGACCCAGACCGGCGTGGTGGTTGTCCATTCCAGCTGTAGGATCGGTCGCCCCTCAGTGGCCGCTAAGCAAAAGGTGAATTTTGCAACACAACGCCCCACTGACTTAAACAGTCCCGACCTAAAAGCCATATCGGAGCCAGCATTACATAGGGGCGAACTTTTGCGCTCGTGGCCGGATCTTCCACATCAGAAATGGTAATAAAATTCACACTAATGCGAGTCAATTGAGTCCCACCAATGCCGGTCACCGGTGTGGCGGCATCCCGCAAGGGCCAAGATTCCGGCCAAAACCGAGCGGGGACTATAGTCACATCAGCCCCTGTATCCAGCAAGGCTTCATGAATAATCTGCCGCCCATCGGACCCTTGAAGCCGAACAGTACGGGTGGGCTTGCGCGAAGTAATGTCCATAGCAAAAGCAATTTGGGGAGGGCTAGTGGATCCAAATCCTCGGGACCCACGATCAATCGGGGTCGATCGGGGTACACATCCCTTAAAGGGTATTAGTTGAGCAATGCGCGTGCCAGCAATTATAGTTACAGGGGGGCAGAGGGCGCGTACCATTATCCCAATGTTCCCTGTATAATCGGCGTCAATAAGGCCAGGTAAAACAAAAATACCCTGTTTTGATGTTGACGAACGGCCAATCAAAAGAGCACTTAGTCCAAATCCTAATGGGCCATCAGTGTTAGAAGGAAGAACTTGAACTTTATCAGTCTCTAGAACTACATCTGATGCTGTGGCCAGGTCCACTCCGGCACTGCCACGGGTTGCTCCGGTGAGGTGTTCCAGGCAGCCGGGTTGGTAGGTGGAGGTACTTGTATCGTCGCGCTCCTCCGAGGGGCGCTCCGTGATCCGTTTCCCGGCAGCGGCGTTCCATCCTTCTTGTAACGCGCCCAGCAATCATTGGCATGATGTCCAAACTTATTACATCGTGCACAAGCACCAGTTGCAGCGTTAGGAGACATATCAGAGGTTCGCTGCCCAAACCTATTACGTCATGTACAAGCGCCTGTTGCAGCTCTAGATGACATATCAGAGGTTCGCTGCCCATTTTGCATTGGGCAGTCCCGCCAGAGGTGCCCGGGTTTTCCACAACTAAAACAAGGGCCGGCCGGCCGGGTCGATCTTTTAGCCCCCCACCGTCGCCCGAGCAGAGGTCGTAACGCCACGGCTAGTGCAGAGGCCTGTGCCTCAGCATGAATTGCTGCCTTATCCGTCTCCTCAAACATAGTGGCCTTATTACATGCTTCAATCATTTCCATCAGGGACGCAGTCTTGGGCAAGGTGGCTAAGATACGGCGGCAAGTGGAATTTGCATTCTGGGTGGCAAGATCAAGTCCAACTGCAGTCCTGGCTTCTGGCGTCAGGTTAGGTGATCTATCAATAGCCTCTCGGAGGCGATCCAAAAAGGTGGAATATGGTTCTGATAGGCCTTGTGTGATTTTAGCATAGGGAGGGTTCGGCTTCCCCATCTGGGGCACTGCCTTAAAAGCAGCCAAAGCTAGTTCTTGTGATTGCTGCAGGATCCGGGGTTCAAGACGGGCTTGCAAATGCGGGTCAGCAAAACGGCCGGCTCCCAAAAGCATCTCAGTAGTGGCCACGCGCCGGGGATCATCGTTCGGCAGATCCAGATTGTGGACAAGGGCCAAGTCAATTCTCTTGGCCCAATCATCTTTCCATAACAGTTTTTGCGTAGGTGTAAGAAGCAGATCAGCTAGTTTAATTGCATCATACGGACACATCGCCTGGCCCGTAAATACCTGTTCGATAAGAGACTGTACATATAGATTATCTAGTCCATAAACCATAATTGATTTCTGTGCCTCACGGATCAACTTCCAATCCAAAGGGGCCCATTGTCGGTGATTAGGATGTTGAGGGTCTGGCGTAATTACTGGAAAGGCCTCAGGTGTTAGCCCTTCAAGGATGGCTTCCTTTATGACCCCATGCCAACGCTGTACTGGGTCCGGAGGGTCCCCGGGGTCAGGCGGGGCAGAAGGGTAAGTCGGATGAAAACAGCCGTGAAGATATGACCGTGATGATCCAGCTGGAAGACCTTGTATTTGATCCAATTTATTAGAAATGGCCTGCAGTTGTCGACCTTGGCGCTCCATTTCCTCATAAAAAGCATCAGATCGGGTAAACTGAGTAAAATCAGAATATGGCTGTAATGGCACATGTTCCACCCGAGCCTCCTTTGTTTCCCCACATTCATGACATCCCCAGGTCCCATGGACACGACATGGCTTTGAAGGGGGTGCATATGGCGAAGTTGTCTCCATAGGCTCGGGTGTATCGGGGGGTAGCGGGACCGTAGCAGGATCAGTCATGTCAGGGCCAATAGCCACATTGGAGGGTAATGGCATTGTAGTAGAGGCAACATCATCCATAGGAAAGGGGTCGGAAGCCAAGGGTATCACTATGTCCTCACCTCCAAAAAAATCCCTGGCTCCAACCAGCAAAACGGAAGGTATTCCAGGCGTTGGGCGGCAAAGGTCAGATAGGGCTGCCTGTACTCCTGCCTCGGCCGCAAAAGCTTCTACTATTTCTGTTGTCTTCTTCCATATTGGACTCAGGGAAAAGGCTTCCTTATTACCCTGAGCCACTGATTTCCAAAGCTCACAGCCCATCCGTTCCCACACAGTTTTATCAAATATGGTATTGGGTGAAACAGAAAGTCCCCTTGAACGTCCCCACTGTAGTAGGCGGGATAATGCATCAGAGGGGAACTTTTCTCCCCGTCGCTCCGCGATGCGTGTCAGAATTTCATGCACCATTTTCTCCTCTGCAGACGCAGCGGCTCCCATATTTACTGCTCACCTCTAGGTTCAGGTGTGCCCTTTTTTTTTTTTTTTAAACGCCCTGCAGCTTACCGCTCGGCACTGGGCTTCAGGTGCTTCTCTCTTTTTGGACGCTCTATGGTTCCCAGCTGTACAACTCTGTTCAGGTGCGTCCTTCTTCTTCGGACGCCCTGCAGCCGCCGCTTGGCACTCAGGCGCGCTTCTCTTTTTCGGACGTCCTGCGGCTTTTTTTTTTTTCTTTTCTTTTCTTTTCTCTCGGACGCCCGACGCTGAAACTTCAGGCGCGTCCCTTTTTTTCTTTTTATCAACTCAGGCCACCAACACTATCTTCAAAAATCACATCGGGGTCACCATTTGTTGTATCGCAGAGCAGGAACGGAGTCTGACAGCCAAAATGCGATCGTAAGCAGAGCTTCCGTTTATTCTATCCCAGCATGCATTTATACATAGTTTCATTCAGCAATCAAGTAATGACCAATTGGTTAACAGAAACAACTGTAACTAGTTGGGATAATTAACATCCGACACACCTGTCTAGCTCATTATCCTAATTACAGTTAATTAACTAATGAAAACAAACCCAGAGCCAGGTCTTCACACGCAGATCCAGCGTAATTAATTTATCTCAGAAGCAAAACAACCTCAGCGTTTCTCATACTTATCCCACACTCAATTACAACATGATTTTTTTTTAGGGGGGAGGCTTACTGTGAACTCAGCAGAAAAGACGGTTACTCACCGTAGTAACTGTTGTTCTTCGAGATGTGTTGCTCCTATCCATTCCATTTAGGTGTGCGCGCTGCGCGTGCACGGCTTCTCCGGAACATTTTTTACCCTAGCAACTCCGGCGGGCCGGCTGGGCGCCCCCTGGAGTGGCGCCGGTATGGCGCTGGATATATACCCCAGCCGGCCCGTCCGCTCCTCAGTTCCTTCTTGCCGGCTACTCCGACAGTGGGGAAGGAGGGCGGGTCTGGAATGGATAGGAGCAACACATCTCGAAGAACAACAGTTACTACGGTGAGTAACCGTCTTTTCTTCTTCGAGTGATTGCTCCTATGCATTCCATTTAGGTGATTCCCAAGCCTTACCTAGGCGGTGGGGTCGGAGTGAGACGTGGCGGAGTGTAATACCGCTGAGCCGAAGGCTGCGTCGTCTCGAGACTGCTGCACCAACGCGTAATGGGAGGCGAAGGTGTGGACCAAAGACCAGGTGGCCGCTCGACAGATGTCCTGGATGGGGACATGGGCCAGGAAGGCGGCCGACGAGGCGTGCGCCCTCGTCGAGTGTGCGGTGAGTCGGCATGGGGGGACGCGAGCAAGCTCGTAGCATGTTCGTATGCATGAAGTCACCCAGGATGAAATCCGCTGCGAGGAGACCGGCTCGCCTTTCATGCGGTCGGCGATCGCCACAAAGAGCTGGGTCGAACGCCGGAAGGGCTTCGTCCGGTCGATGTAAAAGGCGAGGGCCCTGCGGACGTCCAGGGTGTGAAGCTGTTGCTCCCGAAGGGAGGCGTGCGGCTTCGGAAAGAAGACCGGGAGGAAGATCTCTTGGTTGAGATGGAAGGCCGACACCACCTTGGGGAGGAAGGCCGGGTGCGGTTGAAGTTGCACCTTGTCCCCATGGAAGACAGTATACGGGGGACCTGCCGTCAGGGCGCGGAGTTCCGAGACTCGTCTGGCGGATGTAATGGCCACGAGGAAGGCCGTCTTCCAGGTGAGATGAAGCAGAGAGCACGTGGCCAGGGGCTCGAAGGGTGGCCTCATCAACTGAGCGAGAACCAGGTTCAGGTCCCAGGTCGGGGCAGGAGGACGTACCGGCGGGTACAGACGGTCTAGCCCTTTAAGGAAATGGGCCACCATTGGGTTAGAGAAGACAGACCGACCTGCTATGGCGGGCCGAAAGGCTGACAGAGTCGCCAGGTGCACCTTCAGGGAAGAGATCGCGAGACCTTGACCTTTCAGGTACCAGAGGTAGTCGAGGATGGTCTGGATGGGGGCCACGAATGGGTTAAGACCTCGTTGGTCGCACCAGAGTGCGAAGCGCTTCCACTTCGCGAGGTAGGTAGAGCGCGTCGAAGGCTTCCTGCTTTCGAGCAGCACTTGTTGTACCGGCAACGAACAACCTCTTTCTGAGTCGGTCAACCACTCAGGAACCAAGCTGTAAGATGCAGCGACTGCAGGTTCGGGTGACAAAGCCTGCCGAGGTCCTGAGTGATGAGGTCCGGCCATAACGGGAGGGGAATGGGATCCCGAACTGACAGCTCGAGCAGCAGGGTGTACCAGTGCTGTCTCGGCCAGGCCGGAGCGACGAGTATTACGCGGGCCCTGTCCCTCCGAAGCTTGAGTAACACTCGGTGGACGAGCGGAAACGGAGGGAAAGCGTAGAGGAGGGGATCTGTCCATGGTAGGAGGAACGCATCCGAGAGGGAGCCCGGAGCCTGACCCTGGTAGGAGCAGAACCTGTGGCATTTCCTGTTGGCCCGGGAGGCAAATAGGTCTATCTGGGGAAACCCCCACCTCTGGAAGATTGTGTAAGCCACATCTGGGCGAAGGGACCACTCGTGGGAGGCGAAGGACCTGCTCAGATGGTCGGCCAACATGTTCTGCACCCCTGGCAGAAAAAACGCTTCGAGGCGAATCGAGTGGGTCACGCAAAGATCCCAGAGGAGCATCGCCTCCTTGCAAAGCAGGGAGGATCGGGCTCCGCCCTGCTTGTTGACATAGAACATTGCTGTGGTGTTGTCCGTGTACACCGCTACACAGCGGTCCTGGAGGTGGGTCCGAAAGGCGAGGCACGCCAGACAGATCGCTCTCAACTCCCGGACGTTGATGTGGAGGGAGAGCTCCTGGGCTGACCAGAGACCCTGGGTGTGCAGGTCTCCTATGTGAGCCCCCCATCCAAGCGCCGAGGCGTCTGTGGTCAGGGTGACCGACGGGCGAGGAGGGCGGAATGGGACCCCCGCGCAGACCACTTCCGGATCTAGCCACCAAGCAAGCGTCTGGAGAGTGGGCTTCGCCACCGTCACCACCATGTCTATGGGGTCGCGATGGGGGCGGTACACCGATGCCAGCCACATTTGGAAGGGACGAAGTCGCAGCCTTGCGTGTGCGGTCACAAACATGCACAATGCCATGTGACCCAGCAGGCGCAGGCAGGATCGCACCGTTGTTGTAGGGAAGGCCTGCAGTGTTCGTATGAAGGAGACCATCGTCTCGTGCCGAGGACGAGGTAGGCAGGCTCTGGCCAAAGTGGAGTCGAGGACCGCTCCTATGAACTCCACCCTTTGTGCTGGAACTAAGCTGGACTTTTCCGCGTTGATAAGCAGGCCTAGAGACCGGAACAGGTGCAGTATCTCGGTCACCTGAGCCGCTACCAGCTGTTGGGAGCGACCGCGAATCAGCCAGTCGTCGAGATACGGGTACACGTGAATTCGACGACGGCGGAGGGCTGCGGCCACGACCGCCATACACTTGGTGAACACCCTCGGTGCGGTGGAGAGGCCGAAGGGTAGTACCGCAAACTGGTAATGAGCTTCGTTGACCACGAAGCGCAGGTAGCGTCTGTGGGGGGGGTAAATTGCCACATGAAAGTATGCATCCTTCATGTCGAGGGCGGCAAACCAGTCTCCCGAATCCAGGGAAGGAATAATGGTCCCCAAGGTCACCATACGGAACTTGAGCTTGCACAGGTGTCTGTTGAGCTCTCGGAGGTCTAAGATGGGACGAAGGCCTCCTTTCGCCTTGGGGATTAGAAAGTACCTGGAGTAGAATCCCCTGCCCCGCCTGCTGCGAGGCACCTCCTCGATAGCACCCACGCTCAACAGAGTCTCGACCTCCTGCAGGAGGACTTGCTCGTGAGAGGGGTCCCTGAAGAGGGACGGGGAAGGTGGGTGGGAGGGAGGGGGCGAAATAAACTGCAGGCGGTAGCCGTGCTGGACGGTGTTGAGGACCCAGCTGTCCGACGTTATAGAACGCCACACCTGGAGGAATCGGGAAAGGCGACTTGAAAACAATAGGGATGGATCCAGTGGGGAGAGTGGTGGGCCGTCCTCGGGCGTCCCATCAAAAGGCCGGTTTTGGGCCTTGAGGAGCCTTGGAGGAGTTCTGGGCCTGGTTACGCCGACCCCCCGATGGCCTGCGGCGGAAAGGGGCCGTTCGGTGATTATTAAATGGCCGGGACCTGGCCTGGGTGAAGGGCCGGTAGGGCTGTTGCCGGAACGATCGTCTTTGGGTAGCCGGGGTGTGCATTCCCAAAGTCCGAATAGCAACCCTCCCATCCTTCAGGGTCTGGATTCTCGTGTCCGTCTTCTCAGAGAAGAGACCCTGAGTTTCAAAGGGGAGGTCCTGGAGGGTGTATTGTACCTCCGGCGGCAAGGTGGAGGATTGCAGCCACGCAATACGCCGCATTGTTATCCCGGAAGCCATGGTTCTGGCTCCCGAGTCCACGGAGTCCACAGCCGCTCGAATCAAGGTCCGGGAGGCTGTCTTGCCCTCATCCAGGAGCGCCGAGAATTCCCGGCGAGAGTCTTGCGGGGTGAGCTCTGCAAATTTACCCAGGCACCCCAAGATGTTGAAAGTGTACCGGGAAAGGAGGGCCATTTGGTTTGCAATGCGGAGCTGAAGGCCTCCCGCTGAATAGATTTTTCGCCCCAAGAGGTCCATGCGCCGCGACTCCTTGGACTTTGGCGCAGCGGCCGGCTGTCCGTGCCTTTCCCGGTCATTCACGGACTGGACAACCAGAGAGTCCGGGGCTGGGTGCACATATAAGTATTCGTACCCCTTGAGTGGAACGGAATATTTTCTCTCCACCCCTCGCGCCGTGGGGGGAACGGAGGAAGGCGACTGCCAAATGGTAGCATTATTCCGCTGGATTGTGCGGATGAATGGCAGTGCTACTCTCACGGGGCCCTCCGCTCCCACGACGTCGGTAACTGGGTCATCGACCTCTTGGACCTCCTCAATGGGCAGGTTAATGGCCTTAGCTACCCGTCGTAGAAGGTCCTGATGCGCTTTCAGGTCAATAGGCGGGGGTTCGGATGGTGATGCCCCCGCCACCGCCTCGTCAGGTGATGAGGACGAGGATTGGCCTGGCAGCACCTCCTCAGGCATTTGCTCTGCCCCTGGGCGATCAGCCGTCAGTGTCTCCTGCCCCAATGGCGGGCCTCGAGGGGAGGTGGTCTGTCCCGTTGGGGACGGAGGGGGCCTGCTGATAGTGGCCTCCGGCACGGAACGCGCCGCACTCGCCTGTCTCGGTGGAAGGGGGGGCCCTTGCTCATGTTGGGCCCAGGGTACCCAAAATCCCCACTGCTGGGGTCCATGGTCCCGTGGGAGAGACTCTGCCCTGAAGTCTACCACACTGCCCTCAGCGGAAGCAATGGAGGGTTCCCGCGAAGGCCAGGGAGGAGCCGTGGCGGTCCCCGAGCGGACGGCCGACGCAGGCGTCACGTGTCTCGTCGGTGCCGAAGGTCGGTGCCGGTCATGAGACGTCAGCGGGGAGCGGGACCTGCGTGAGGCGCGGTACCGGGAGCTCGACCGACGGCGCCGGGAGCTCGACCGACAGTGCCGGGAAGTCGACCGACAGTGCCGGGAAGTCGACCGGCGACGCCTGGAGCTTGATCTTGAGCGTGAACGGCGTCGTCGGGAGCGGCTCCGGGAGTCACGGTGCCGAGAGCGATACTTGGAACCGGACCTGCTGCGGTGCCGGTGACTCGGTGACCGGGACCGTCGCCAGGAGTGCGACCGGCCCCGCGATTGAGAGCGGTGCCGGGACTGCGACCGGTGTCGAGACGGGGAGCGGCGTCGCGATGTAGACCGCCTTCCAGACCGGGACCGGTGTGGCGGCGACCGCCTCTGAGAGTGGGACCGGGATCGAGACCGAATCCTAGAGCGCCGACCGTCTCGCTCAGCCGGGGAAGGAGGCCGCATCATCAGCGGTTTGCCTATTGACTTAGGCGCCCGCACCGGCGGTGCCGGGGGCCGGAGGCTCTGAGCTTCCGTGAGCTCAATCAGCTCCCTCGTCGTCGCAAACGCCTCCGGCGTGGACGGGATCCGCAGCTCCTCCTCGGTGGGTACCGGGGAGCTGGGGGGTGCCGGACTCGACGGCCCTTGCGGCGCCGGAGTCGACGGCACGGTGCACTGTTTGCGCACTGCCTCAGCCTGAACCGTTTTCGGCGGCGGCGGCTGGGCTAACGGCTTCTGTGGCTGCTTTGCCGAGGCCGTCTTCGGCGCCTTATGCTTCCTTCCGGGGGAGAGGGAGCGGTGCTGGGACTTCGGTGCCGGGTGCCGAGGACCCTCCACGGCACCGGAGCGGCTCGGTGCTGCCGGTGCGCTGCTCGCCGAGGAAGGCTTCGGCGCCGGTGGAGTTGGCGCCGGAGGCTGGAGCGAAGCCTCCATCAGCAGCTGCTTCAGGCGAGAGTCCCGCTCCTTCCTCATTCGGGGTTTGAAGGCCACGCAGATCGGGCCTTCCCGAGGCAGCGGAGGCAGGAGTCGTGCGGGTCACTCACCGGCATGGGCCGCTGGCAAGCCGCGCAGGGCTTGAATCCCGGTGCCCCGGGCATAAGCCCGCACCGGGAGCGGAAGAAGAGGGCTAACCCCTCTAATTCCCTACGAACTACACTATACAACTATATATACACAACTAGAACAATTAACTTAACTAACTACTAACAACTATGTACACTATAACTATGGAGAACGCTAGGGCTGTGGAGGTAAGGGAGCACTCCACTGTTCCTACTGGCCGTCACAGGCGGTAAGAAGGAACTGAGGAGAGGACGGGCCGGCTGGGGTATATATCCAGCGCCATACCGGCGCCACTCCAGGGGGCGCCCAGCCTGCCCGCCGGAGTTGCTAGGGTAAAAAATGTTCCGGAGAAGCCGTGCACGCGCGGCGCGCACACCTAAATGGAATGCATAGGAGCAATCACTTGAAGAAGAATAGTCTGCAGCTGATCTAACCAACATGTATTATATCCTGTGGGGAGGAGCCAGAGCCAGAGGCCAGAGAAGAACATGGGGAGGGGACAGGGAGGAGAGGGGTGCAGCTCCAGAGAGGTTGGGAAATGAGAACAGGTGGTAGGCAAGCCTTGGAGTGGTTATTTGAGAAACAGCTATATGCAAATTTAGGCATTGCCCAAAGAGAGTAGTGGGAAGGTGGTGTGGGCAACTTTTTTTCCTTTTTGTTCTTTACTAGTGTTAGATGAAATCCTATGGGTGAGAGTAACTGCAAAAAGCAGTGAAGAGTTTGTATATTTCAGGAGCTGTAGGGTTGGCAGAGTAAAGGTATATGTGTGCAAAGGATTGGCACCACCAAGCAACCTAAACTCTGCATTAACAGGTTTGGTTTGTTTTTTTAACGATTGAATTGGAATACTGAATCCCATTCTGGTGTCCACACTTGAAAAAGAACAATCAAAAATTTGAAAGGGTTTAGAAAAGAGGTACAAGAATGATTTGAGGTCTGAGAAAACATGCCTTGTAGTGAGAGATTTATGAAAGTAAATCTGGTCTATTCAAGAAAAGGTTAGCGGGATGACTTGATCAGCCTACAAGTACCTGTGTGTGGGGGGGAGATTTCTGATACTAGTTTTTTCTGCAAGATTAAAGAGCAATCATAGTGTGCTCGAGTGTTGAAAGCTGAAGCTAGACAAATTCAGGCTAGAAATAAGTTGCACATTTTTAACAGTGAAGCTAATTAACCACTGGAACAACTTACCTAGGGACCAGGAGGATTCACTACCACTTGAAGTCTTTCTAAAAGGTATGTTATAGCTCAAACAGAAGGTCTGAGTTTGATGCAGACATCACTAAGTGAAGTCTATTATGGAGGTGGTCAGATTAGATGGTTGTAATGGACCCTTCTGCCTTAAAAAAAATATGAATCTGGAACTGCTTTTTCTGTTTGGAACATGTTGTTCACCTGTTGCCTATTGTCTAAACCCTAGATTGCTAGCTCTCTGGGGAAGGGACTCTCTTTGCACTCTTGCCTTGTAGAGTGCGGAGTATAAATGGGTTCTAATCTCCGTTTGTGGACTTTAGGCACTGCCACAATAGAAATAATACAAGAATAGACTCGGTTCCTTAAAATCCCTATTGTCCCTCAGCCCCAAATCCTTTTGGTGGCTGGAGAGTGAGTGAGGATAAGTAGGAGCCTATAGCAGAGTATCTGACTGCACACAGAATTGATGCATATAGAGGTTTTAACATTTGTCCCTTACATTTTGTGATACTGATAAGGTTTTATGCTCTTGTCTTGGGGGCGTTACTTTGAGCATTTGTGGACTTCTGACAGTGATGATGAATAGTAAGGCTCCAGAAACAACACCAAGCTACACTACAGCTGCAAGAGCGGACTGTCCCTCAGGAGCAGGGCACTAGGAGCCGGCGGTCTGGCCATGGAGCTCAGGCTCAGTTCTCTTGCTACCCAAGTGACTGGTGCCAGCACAAGTCTCTTCCGTGGATCTCGCAGCAGCAGGCGCCCCGCCCCAAGGGCGAGCTGGGCACCGAGGCATGGCCTCCCGCGCTGCACCCTGGGCACGTGAAGAACAGGGGGCAGACTGAGGGCAACCCTTTATAGGCAGCAGATGCTGTTCCCACCCACCCGCCGCTCCCTGTGCGCTGCAGGGGCCGCGAGCCAGGCACGCAGGCTGAGCGCCCGGGAGACAGAAGCGCAGCGACCCACCACCGGCTGCCGGCCACCCGCGCGTCTCCAGTCCGCTGCGCTCCTCATGGGACCCCGGCGCCTGGCGTTCTGGCTGCTCCTGCTCCTGCTCCCGCCGGGTGAGTGGAGAAACTGCGCCCGCGGACCCGTGCTGCGGGGCTGCCACTTAACTGCCCCGAACCCAGGGGGAGCTGCCCTGGGCCCGCTGGTCTGAACCACGGTAGAGTTCGACAGAAGCTGGGAAGGAAGGAAGGAGGGACCCGCCCGGAGCGGAGAGAGGGGAGCCAGTGAAGAGTTCAGGGGGAGAGGGAGAGAGGAATCACTTCGGTCTCGTTACAGTTCTACAGGCTCCTGTAGGCATCGCCCCAGAGCGGGGACCGGGGCTGTAGGCTCTGTGATTGAACACAGAGCCTGGGCTGGACGGGTTCCTGCGTCCTCGGGGGGTGGCGCTGTTCTAAGCGCTTGACACTTGCCAATATTAGTCTGGGCGAGGATGAGCCGCCTTTTGGGGGTAGGAAAGGGGTGAGGGTAAAGCACGATAATGTGTTCTCTCGAAAAGAAATAACTAGTTCAAGGAGTTGTAGAAAGTAGTTGGGTAACGTAGAACTCAGCCAAATGAGAAATGGATAGTCCAAGCCGTAACTAAAAACTTCTACAACTTCAGAGAGAAGATTTGTAATTTGGACACGTTACAGTTGACACTCCCAGCTTTTCAGTTTCTTGACTTCTGGGTGGTTAATTGTAACCGTAATGTTGCAAATATAAAGTAGGGTGTGGGTTTTCTTGTTTGTTTTTTGTTTTAGTGAAAGAAATACAAAAGACTGTAAAAAGCATCAGTGCTATATGCAAAAGATTTAAATAACACAATACTTTAAACTAAAGATGGCAGATCCCAACAATATATATAGCGCAAGCCTACGCAGTTATGCATAGCTTATATGGAGTGTATATAAAACTATTAAAAATATTAAGATTGCAAAGTCAAAACACTCAAAGATTAGGAAATGCCAGAATCAAGACCGCTTGTAGGACATTAAGGCAGCCCTCTTATGTGGGCACATTATGATATAGTCTTTAATCACATACTATTTGTCCAGAGGGAGCAGTAGTCACTTAGTGAACAGTTATTCAATATTTTTTTCTCCTTAGTGCTCAATTTACTGCACATTATTCAAACCCTGCTCCATTAATTCCATGTTCACTTTTATCCTGGGGTTTTCTGTGGTACGCTTTAGTATAGCATGAGTGTTTTACAAACATTAATGATTTTATTTTCCACAAACACCTCATGAGGTTGGTGTGTGTGTGTGTCTTATCCCAGTTTTACAGATGGGGAACTGAGGGAGAGAGAGGGGAGTCCAAAGTATCAATGGGTTTGTATGCCACACTTAAGACATCTAGGACCTGATCTTCCTAAATACTTAGCATTATATAGCATTTCAGTTGTTCAAAGCACAGCTCTCATTAACTTCAATTGCAACTGAGTGCTCAGCACTTCTGCAAAGCAGACCAAGTTAGGCACCCACAAAATATAGAACACAGTTAATTACAACCTATGAGAAGTTTAGTTTGAGTGACTTTCCTGCCCTAGGAACTCCGTGGCAGAAGGAGGCATAGAATTCAATTCTCCGGGGAAACATTTAACTACCTTAACCCAGGAGATAGTCCTTTCTCTTCCGGCAATCCCCTGCCTGCTTCATTTGTTGCAGAAATTGGAAGGTGTGTAGTGAATCAAGGATCATACAGACAGTCTCCTCCATTATAGTGTGACTCTACATTAGAGACTTCAGCCTGTGCCCTGAATGAGGCAGGGGTCCTGTGGAAAAGAGTCTAAGCCCTGGTCTACACACAGCCCCTGGTTCGAACTAGGGTACGCGAATTCAGCTACGTGAATAACGTAGCTGAATTCGAACTACCCTAGTTCGAATGACTTACCGTCCAGACGCCGCGGAAGCGAACTCCGCGGCTCCAAGGTCGACGCCGGCAACTCCTGCTGCCGCGGTGGAGTACCGGAGTCGACCGCGGCACTTCCGGAGTTCGAACTATCGCGTCTAAATCAGACGCGATAGTTCGAACTCCGAGAAGTCGAACTCGCCGCGTCGACCCGGCGGGTAAGTGTAGATGTGGCCTAAGTATGTGATCACATACTATCATAATGCAAATGCACAATAGGACTCAAGGAAGGTTCTAGTAGGCTCCTTGTCCCAATATCCTCCCCCCACCCCAAACACACACACATCCAGTCTCAAGTCTGTCTCTTGTCCCCTGTGCATGTAAGTCAGATGGCTTCCTTCTTTATGCTGCCTGGGCTTCTGCAGAGGGGGCATTGAGAACATAGGAGACACAGGCTCTCTCCTCTCAGTTCTGGTGCTAGTCACCCAGCCAAGCCCACTCATGAGCAACAATTACAGAGAAGGTTCAGCTTCTCCAGAAGCCTCAGGCTGGAGTAGCATGCTCAGTCACTCGGTAGAGACAGCACATGCACAATCTGGTCAGTACTAGGTGGTGTGAAGCTAAACCATGCATTGAATCTTGGGGAAAAAAATTGGACTGATGGTGTATGAAGTCTCTACTAGGCATATACTTCTGAAAACTCTGTTTGTATATAACTTGGCCAATTCAGACAGATTTTCATAGGGAAGTAAAAAGGCATATCCCTGACAAAGGGCCCCCCTTACCAAATTACTAATCCCTGCTCTAAAATGAGGGGGGTTGAGATTTTCAGAGAAAAGTTAATCAATTTTTTAAAAAAACATCGCAAAACAACATTTTCCTGTAGCCTTGATCTCTGAAGTGGCTGAACTGTTGTGGCTCAAATGTTTAAAACAAAACTGTGAGTGACACCCCTATATGGAAAATTTTAGTCCAAAGGGTTAAAATTTCACAAAAGTTGTAAGCAACTGAAGACAGGGTCTTATAATGGGAATGGTCAAGCAGTCTTAAGAATAGGCAGTGTTATGGGCTCCTGTACACTTCTTTAGTTATGCATCATAATTTTATAAAGTTACGCACCTTAGACCTCAGTGTAGATAAAAGTTATTTCCTGTATAAAATGCTGATGAAGGCTTCTGGTTCAATGGGTGAACTCTACTGCCACTTCCTCCTCCTCAGCCTGAGGGCACAGACCGTCTGCAGCAGCACCCTCTGCTCCAGCACAACCCTAATCACAGCATAGGGTGGGGGAGGAGGTAAGGAGGGGGGACCAGCTTCACTCTGTAGCAGCAATTCACAGCCCTTGGGCTGGCTCCCTGATCTGGGTATTGCAGCTTGGCACACTGGATTGCAGCACTACTCAGGTTTGGAAGTTTTGTAGCATATTAGTAAATCAAATAAATGAATTATCTTGTATACAGGATAAGTAAAAGCCAAGTTAGGTAGGTTAAATCTTATAATTACAGTCCTGGTAAATTGGAGATTAGTTCCAGCATTCTAGCTCTCTCTTTTCAATTATAATGGGCTATGCCTATATTCCAACATCCCAGTGCTTGAGGTCCTAACTGTCAGTCAAACTTTATTCCAATCCTCTCATCTAATGGTCATTTATAGTCTTCCTTTGAAGTCTAAGTATGACCACTATTACTTCTGTCATAATGACAGATAATCTGTCATAGATTATACAATGGAATTTAAAGCCAACATATCCTCTCCACTACATGACCCAATTTTATTTAATAATGCAGAGGACTCTACTCCAATGAACAATGCAGCTCCTGTTACTTATAACTGAGTGGTATGTAAAAAAGTTCCTAATGATGACATCTAGACATATGGTAGTGGAGGTCTATTTTTGCAATAAAAAATAAGGGGGGCCAGCCCTTTGGGATCACTGCCCTCCCCAAAGGGCTGGGGGGCCAAGCTGGTATCCCTAAGGAATTCTCACCACCCATTTCACTTTAGTTAATGGACACAAAGCAGCTATGAAATCTTAACTATGTAGTCAGGTAGAAACAAAAAAAATCCATAATTAAGTCTCTTACACAACTAACTCACCACCGTGTTTCTACAACTGTATGCACACTATACAAGAGTCTTGTACAGGGCATGTATACCATTGTAGTAACTTGCAAGTTATAATTGTGTCCTTAGCTCAGTGTAATTATTAGAACAGTTAGAAAACCAGGAAAGAAACCCTCCCTGCCCCACATCCAGCCCTACTTCTCTCCTGCCAGAGGTCCCAGCAGTGGCACAGGCTCCCCCTGCCTGCCAGGCCAGACAGAAACAGCCCAGCTGCACCTCCTCCCCCAAAAGCCTGCTGGATCACGACTTCCTGTTGGTCCACAGCCCCAGGAGGAGCGGCCATGGCTTCTGGCAGGAGGGCCTGGCAGGCAGAGTGGCACTCAGGTACTGGCCAGGCTCCCTGCCAGCAGGAGCCTCCTGTTCCCTCCAAACCCTTCCTAATTTTTAAGCACAGACCAGGCCTGAATAGTCCAGATACTGGCCACTTGCCATCTAGTTTCTTTTATTGGGCCTCTTACCCTATATCTGAGCACCTCACAAACATTCAGTTAATGTATCCTCACAACAGGAGGGAACTGAGGCAAAGACAGTATGGGCTCATCTATGAGAACACTTAGTTTGTGCCAAGTGGGGGTGTAAATCTACTTCTTGCTAGCCTGCCACTCGTATAGGCAAGCCCTAAGTGCCCAACATCACACAGGAAGTCTGTGGCAGAGCTGGCAATTAAACCCAGATGACCAGAGTCTTAGCACTAAACCTTAACACAAGGCCTCTATAGGAAGAATGAGATTACCACTTTACTGCACTCTCAGTATGGTAAAAAAAATAAGCATTTAAACATTAAAAATCTCTAACACTCAGAGTAAAGATGACATTAACAGTTTCAGATAACTGAAGCTTTAAATAAGTGCATAGCGAATGTTCTCCGAAACATTATTCAGATAGTGAGTGTCTTGGTTTTTCTTTAGATTTTAAAGGTGCTTTGGGAAAAACCCATTCTAGGAATCGAAGAGGAATCCTTGAATTAGCTGGAGCCATTACATGCAGCACAGGACGCACTCCTTTTGCCTATCTACGTTATGGATGCTATTGTGGTCTAGGAGGGCAAGGCTGGCCTAGGGATAAAGTAGACTGGTAAGATAATACATTTATATTTAACCAAAATACTGGGTTTGCCACGAGAAGGGTAGGGGAGAGAATAAAATAGGCTAAATTCTTATCTGATTTACAGCCTATTTAACGCTAGTAGGGTGTATAAATGGGGACAGTATCTGGCCCAGTGGCCAAGGTGTAGCTGCAGTGTGCTAAAATTCCATTGCAATGAAATGTTTACATGAGGCTTGGTGTTTAACTCACCTCAATGAGTTGTACTAACTTGATAGGATGAGTTCACCACTTTGCTACTGTTATTGTTTGACTGAATGTCCCAGGCTTCATTTTATAATCCATCTTCTCAGAGGAAGTTTTAAAGCTCATCTCTTTTTGAGTTCTGTATAACAGAAATGATGGGAATGTTCTCAAGAATAAAATGCAGCCTTCTTGCCTCTTGTAATGAAGAGCTGGAAGGATATTTCTTACTCTTTCCAGAAAAAAAAATATTGATGGGACCAAGCATGGAAAGTTTCAACCCCAAAAAGTGAGTTTAGATTGTTATTAGTGTCTGGAAAAAAAAGGAATCTATGAAGGAAAACTGTTGTGCAAACAGACCAAATTATGAAAAAAATGTATTTATAAATTATACATGCGTGCGTGCCAGTGTGGATTCCACTCTAGGTGTGCATACACCTTAAGCATGCAACACTGGATTTTATTTGAATAGTGTGCATCTGGGCCACACATGAGCCCTGTGCCCGCAATCTGTTTAAAAGGAAGGTATATTCAAGCAGCCTCACTCCAATTGAGGGTGGCCTCTAGTCAGTGGGCCAAATAGATAGAGAGAGAGAGACTTTTCCGCCCAAGCTTCCTCACAAAAGCAGAGGAGCCAAGACATCATAAAAGCCAGTTTTTATGATAGCAGCCAAGTCTATGACCACCATGGTGATCATACAAAGAGCACTTAAGATGCCAAATCTTGGGATATTCCCTTGCAAGGTACAAGCCACAATTTAGGAATTGACCCCTCAAGTGTTGGTAGCTGTTCAGCAAACGGACCGAGATCCCTAAATATAAGGCATTACCAAATTCACAGCAGGGAAATCTGGTCTCCCCGTGAAATACAGTCTAGGGCCACCCAGCTCTGAAAACCGAGCAGATAGTGGCAGCTCTGAAGGCATGCCACTGCAACACAGAAGTAGGGGTGTAACACATCCTTAAAATATGCTATTTATGCCACAACCAACCTGCAAAAATTGTGCGATTTCTCTGCAATTTTATGAGACCCCCTACTTATAGTCACTGAAAGATTCCACAGTGACCCTATGCTTTTTGGGAATCTATGTTCTTCCACCCTATTGAAAGGCATATCCCCAACCACCACACACCAGAGATTGCATACCCAGTTTTACCACAGAGTACCAGACCAGGAAATCCTTTGTTGTACCTAGGGTGAGTCCTTTATCTAGAGGAAATAAAGTGGGGGACCATCCTATACTAGACCTCAGCAGACTCAAATATATACAGCACCACAGGTTTGGGATGATAACGCTTGCCTCCATCATCCCATCACTCCAAACTCAAGACTGGGTCACTGCTCCAATTTGCATATCACCATCCACTCGGTCCACAGGAAGTACTTGATTCACTGTGGGCAAGGATGCACTTGATCATCATCCCCTTTCTACAGGGGAAGCTAGAGTTCTGGGAATGGTGCGGTCAGCGTGGAGTGATTAAGAAAGCTCTCCACTTACTAGAGGTTGGCAACAACCTGGTGGACTTTCTGATCAGGAATGTGGCAACCAGCCATCAGCAGTCACTGCAGAAATCCATCCTGGAACTGATATTCCATTGGTACACAACTCTCACGATAGACTGTTTGCCATGGCAGACAATGCCAAGTGCAGGAATTTCTGCTCTAAAAGGAGATAGGAGCTCTGGCTCCCTTCTAGGTGCCTTGTACAGCAGTCATTGACACCACCAAAGTAAATCTTCCCACCGATATCCAGGATGATATCCAAGCTATGGTCATCATGATAGTCAAAATTGACTCTGCCAGTAGTGGGCTACCAGACCACTGACATATGCTCAGCCATTTCCCTCATATGCCTTCCCACCTGTTCAGATGTTTTCATAAAACTATGGTCAAATATTGCTCCCAGACCCAATTATTGCTTCTGAGGGCCTAGATCAGGGGTCGGCACCCTTTCAGAAGTGGTGTGCCAAGATTTCATTTATTCACTGTAATTTAAGGTTTTGCGTGCCAGTAATACATGTTAATGTTTTTAGGTCTCTTTCTATAAATCTATATTATGTAACTAATCTATTATTGTACGTAAAGTAAATAAGGTTTTTAACATGTTTAAGCAGCTTCATTTAAAATTAAATTAAAATGCAGATCTTACCAATGTAGTGTGATCTTTGCCCGTGCTTTTCCTTGCTGAGTTTTCCAATGTCTGGCACATATTTGGATACTTTAAGCTGCACACCGGCTTCTGAGTGATTGGTTAACTTATCCAAACATTGGTGGAGCAGGGCCCCTGGGCCATGAATATTCCTGGAGCCCAGGCACCACGGGCCCATACAACTCTCCGCCTCTGCCTTCCTCTGCTACAGGCTTCCTGTGAGACCGTGGGCCAGTCACTCAGCCTGTTTGGATATGTCTGCGCTGCAATAAATGGGCAGCAGCTGGCTCTGGCTTGCAGGGCTGAAAAGTGATGTAGATGCTCAGGCTCCGAGATCCCAGAAAGGGTCTCTCAGCATCTACATTGCTAATTTTAGCCCTGCAAGCCTGAGTCAGCTGACCCAGGCTAAGACTTGGTGCGGCAAGTTTATCACAGTGTGGATGTCTCCTTTGTGCCTTAGTTTTCCCTCTGTACAATGGGAACTGCCCTGCCCCACATGGCTGCCAGGAGGGTAAGTGTCTTAAAAATAGTGAATTGCTCAGCTACTGCAGTGATGGGGGCCAGATAAGCCAGAGTCCAAGGCCGGACAGGACCACTAGCTTATTTAGCCTGTCTCCTGCATGACATAAGTCATCAGCAACTGAAATTAGATCGGGTGTTACAGCCAAAGCTACAGAAGGAAGTTACAAGATTGCACTGAACTGCAAAAAACGGAAAGCCATTTACAGACGGAATCCCAGGCCGGCAGCAGAGTGCCACTGAAAATCAGCTCGCGTGCCATAGGTTGCTGATCCATGGCCTAGATGTCAGCTGGTTGAGCAGGACTGCTAGAAATTACTCCCTACAGGTCCAAGAGATTGTTTTACAGTCAAATCCTCCACGAGGAAGCCTTACTTCTTGAAGTGGAAAAAGACTTCCCATGCAGGCAAATCAGTGTGAACTCAGCGTGAAGCCAGTAGAGCCCCAATACCAAAGATTCTGGACTACACACACTGCTGCTGAAGCAAGCAGGCCTAGCCTTTTAGAGGGAGCTAAAGTCCATCTGGCAGCAATATCAGCGTGCCACACCCCAATATAGTCATATTCAATCTTTTCACATTCCATGGTATTAAGATTTTTCAAGGGCCTTCTCCATACCTGCCCTATGGTTAGAGACCTGCTCCCACACAGAAGCTTGATGTTGTTCTACAGCTTATGGAGCCTCAATTCAAATAGTTAATGTAGTTTGTTATATCACCCCACCTCTACAAGTGTTTCTCATAGCCATCACGCCAACATGGAGAGTGAGAACTGCAAGCTCTCCTGGCAGGACAGCAACGTACATCCTTCCACGATGACAAAGTGGTGATTAAACTGCACCCTAGATTCATTCCTGAAGTGTTCTCAGAACTCCCTGTGAAGCAGTCTATTACTCTATGGGTAGTCTTCCCTCCGCTGCACTCGTCAGTAAAAAAGCTTCATACGTGTCCAGGGCCCTACTTTATTACAAGGACCAAATCTTTCAGGACTTCTACCTTGGTCTCTTTGTGCGCCTATACCTGGTGTGCAGAAATGCCAAGTCATCTAGCCCCAGAGTATCTCAAAGCAGTGGAAATGCACTGTGTAATCTGCTATCAGTTGACTGGAAAGCCTCTCCCCAAAATGTCAAGGAATGTTATTCCAGGGCCCAGGTGACTTCTTCAGCCTGCGTTAGAAATATACAGATCTCTGAGATCTGTAAGGCAGCCATATGCAGCAAGTCACTGACCTCTGTGAAACACTGTGAACTTGACATGGCAGCCAGAACAAATACGAAGTTCAAAAAACAGTATCTCAATCCCTGTTTGACGGATACAGCCAAGATTCCTCACTCTCACCATCTGGTGAGGGTACTGCTTGTCAGTCACTTACTGCAGGATCCAGATATACATTGGGACCAGGGTCCCAGTAGGGCCAGCTGTGGTCACTCAATTAGGGTGAACTGCAAAGAACGGGGCAGCCAAACCCCCAAAAGCTGGTGGATATTCCAATATTTAGATTTACCAAGCCAGCATAAAACAGCTTCTTTATTACCTTACTGGTTATGCAGAAGTCCAAACACAGTTCTCTTGAGGTGTTCAAGCCTCAGGCCTCCGTCCAGGTACCTAAGTCAAATATGATATCTGAAAATCTTATTTCATCATATAAAAGAAAAGGATCTACCAATCCCAAAGGATCAGACACATTACCTCCCAGGTTATTGAATATTCCAGATCTTACCCAAATACATGTTACAGCCAATTTTTATTAACTAAAATTTATTAAAAACAAGAGTATGGTTAAAAGATCAATATACATACAGACATGAGTTCAATTCATTGAGGTTAAGATTCATAGCAGAGATGGTGAGCTTTGTAGTTGCAAAGAGTTCTTTCAGAAATAGTTCATAGGTTATAGTCCAATGTCCAAATATCATATTTAGGGCATACCAGCATAACTGGGACCTCTGTCTTGCGACTCAAACGTCTCCTGATGAAGCTTAAGCAGATCTGAGATGACAGAATCAGGACCCAAGGATCTTTTATACAATTTCATGTACTCTTGGACAAGTTGTGAGTTCCTCCAGGAACAAAACGGTAATTAGGATAACTTTGAAGGAGGTCCATCACTGGTACTTAGCTACAGAATTAAAGCCATTTGCTTGTTCCTCCACCATTCACAGCAGAGGTGGGCAAACTACAGCTCACGGGCCACATCTGGCCCATGGGACCGTCCTGCCCAGCCCTTGAGCTCCCAGCCATGGAGGCTAGCCCCCAGCCCCTCCCCTATCTGCTAGAGCCACCCGCCTGCCCTGGTGCTCTAGACTGTGCAGCAGCATTGCTGGCTCTGGCCAGGCGGCGCAGCTGCCAGTCCCGGTGCTCTGAGTGGCATGGTAAGGGGGCGGGTAGCGGGGGGGGGGTAGTCAGGGGAGAAGGAGCAGGAGCATAGGAGTCCCAGGGGGGCTGTCAGGTGGAGGGGGTGTGGACAGGGATTGGGGCAGTCAGGAGACAGGGAGCAGGGGGGCCATTAGGGGTGGGGGTCCCAGGAGAGGGCAGTCAGGGGACAAGGAGTAGGGGAGGTTGGATGGGTCAGGGATTCTGAGGGCGGGCAGTCAGGGGCGGGAAGTGGGAGGGGTCGGGATGGGGGCAGGCTGTTTTGGGAAGTACAGCCTTCCCTACCCAGCCCTCCATACAGTTTCAGAACCCCAATGTGGCCCTCAGGCCAAAAAATTTGCCCACCCGATTCACAGTATGTTTCAAAGAGAGATGAATACCGAGATATCCAATGTTTACAATTCAGTAAATGCTAGAAGTTTAGAGATCAAAAGAACAATCAGAATACAGGATAGACAGGGACTGTTGATTACATTGTCGACTCTACTTATACATATGTAAATACACAAAAAACACAAACATCTCCCCACATGTCTTTTGAGGGTTATTTAATTTTGCAGGATGTTTAACACTTTCTGGCCATGTGTCACACACATACTTGAAAAAGAAAGTATGGTTATTTACCCTACAGTAATTGTGATTCTTAGAGATACTGTAGTCAGTGTGGATTCTCTAACCCACATGCCATCCTTGCTTTTTTAAGTCAAAGCCCATGTAGCCAAGGAATTGCAAGGGAGCTAAGGAAGGTTTGTGGCTGACCCACCCTTAATGACAAACTTTAAAGGTCAGAAGGGAACATCATCATCTACCCCAGAGGTGGGCAGCAAACTTTTTGGTCCAAGGGCCACATCTGGGTGGGGAAATAGTATGCAGGACCATGGATGTAGGGCTGGGGCATGAGTTTGGGGTGCGGGAGGGAGTGTGGGAGGGGGTGCAGTGTGCGGGAAGGGGCTCAGGGCAAGGGGTTTGGGTACAGGAGTTTGGGGTCCAGGCTCCGGCCCGGCACCACTTACCTCCAGCAGCTCCAGGATAGCAGCTGTGTGCAGCAGGGCAAAGTCAGACACCCTGCCTGCCCTGGCCCCATGTCACTCCTGGAAGTGGCCAGCATGTCTGGCAGTGGCTCCTGGGGGTGGGGCAGGTGGCTCTGCTATGTGCTGCTATCACCTGTGGGTACCACCTCCAAAGCTCCCGTTGGCTGTGGTTCCCTGTTCCTGGCCAATGGGAGCTATGGACAGCGGTGCCTGCAGGCGAGGGAAGCGCACAGAGCCCTCTTCCCCCTCCCCGCCCCCAGGGGCCACAGGACATGGTGCTGGCTGCTTCCGGGAGCTGCGCAGGGCCAGGGAGCCTGCCTTAGCTCCGCTGCGCCATGAGGCTGGCAATCCCATGGGCCAGACTGAAAGCCTTGATGGGCCGGATCCGGCCTACAGGCCGTAGTTTGCCCTCCCCTGATCTAGCTTGACCTTCTGTATATTGTAGCCTTCTTTTGGTTAGGCTAAACAAGCCAGTCCTGTCTGTTTCTGGTAAGTCTTTCAATGGTTCCCCAGCTGTGCCCCAGGATTTTCAGCTTGGCTTCTACAGCTCTTCACCATGTTGTTTTTGGGAAGCCTCATTTTCGCTTGCCTTCAAGTGTCCATCTTATTGCTACTCTAGTGATGGAATCAGTTTCCATCCGAAGTACATGGCCAATCCATCTCCAATGCCTCTTGGCAATGACGGTGCTCATCACTGGAGGAGCTTTGTTGCTGCCCTGAACACCAGAGGCGTAATGGGAACATGATGAGGATGATGAAACAAGACAAGCTCATTGAGTCTCCTCTCATAAGGTAGGTTTTCCGTTCCTCGGATAATCCCAGTAGCTGCTCTCTGCACCTGTTCCGGTTTGAATTCATCTTTCTTAAAAGATAAGACCAGAATTGCACACACTATTCCAGATGAAGTCTCATCAGTGCCTTGTATAATGGTACTAACACTTCCCTGTCTACTAGAAGTATCTCACCTGACCCATTTTAGGACTACATTAGCCTTTTTTCATGGCCACATCACCTTGGCAACTCAGTCATCCTGTGATCAATCAACACACCGAAGTCTTTCTCCTCCATCACTTCCAACTTCCATCCCCATCTTATAGCAAAAATGTTTGTTAGTCTTTAAGTGCATGACCTTGCAATTTGCAGTATTAAATTTCATTCCATTTCTATTACTCCAGTTTTCAAGATCTTCCAGATTTTCTTGTATAATATTCTGGTCCTCCTCCATATTGGCAATACCTCCCAATTTTGTGTCATCTGCAAATTTTCAGTTGGTCTGGCACAATCTACCTTTTGAAAAGCCATATTGTATTTTACCCCAATTATCATTCACCTCTATATCCTTAACTACTCTCTTTTTCCAAATTTGTTTTAAGACCTTGCGTATAATTGAGGTGAAATTAACAGGCCTGTAGTTGCCTGGATTAAACCCTCTTCTCCCCACCCCCCACCGCCTTTTTCTTAAAAATGGCAAATATATTAGCAATTCTCCTGTCACAGGGAGTTTACAGATTCCATACAAATCCAAGAGCAAGGAATTTTAACGAAACGCACAAGCATGCATAGCCCCAAAGACACTATGAAAAATAAGATCTGGTTATGTGTACATGAGTGGTTACAGTGGGATCCATACTGACATCAACATTTTAAACTACACTTGGTAGTAACCATACTACCAAGTAAACAGCTACAAAATGCCTCCTCTAAAGATCATCATTGGGAATATGAACCTACTAAGACACTCCCCTCTTCTGCATTATCTGTTGCACCCCAAATTGGGGATGTTGGTACCCTAACAGTAAATGGTATTGTAACCAACAGGAAAGCAGAATTTTTTTTTGAATATTTCTTTAGGGCTAGAATATACAAACAGATCACATTTTAAACTCCTTTGTTGTACTGAAATCTGGACTACGTGGAATAAATTTTATGATCCTCTGGCTGGTTATTTGAAGCTTCTGAATGCAACATCTGACATTTATTTTGTAGACAATTTTGTGGAAGGTAATTGCTACTTTAATAACTAAATTAAGAATACAGATGGATGGAAGAGTATTATCTTTGCTTGTGGTCACTGTAAGCTCAAATCCTTCATTCTGGGGTATGGCATCTGAAAAAATATAAAGAGCCCCTGGTGGCAAGCCAACTTCCTGCTTACAAAATATGGCTAGCTATTTGTGGTATGGGTTTAGTGGGTACACAACTTGCCTTCTTTTGTCTTGGTTTTTAAAATATCTTTACGGAGCATCTCAATTTGGACAGCAATTAGAAAGTACAAGACATTTATGCATACTTGGGCTTCACAAAGGGCAGCTGAGTTCTTATTCTCCCTGTTTTATTTCTTGAAGTTTTGATCACATCACTGCAGCTATATTACTTTCATAAAATCAAAAGCAAGACATAGCAATTCTTACACACACTTCTGTATTTAACCATTTGAAACACAAATGGATTAAAATTAATTCCTAAACTTCAGCTAGACAAAGGCTGTTTGTTTTTCCATAAACATAGTAAATTTTAAGTCCATGAGGCAGCATAATCTAGTAATTAGAACTTGGTGCCGGGAACCATGACTTTCTGGGCTATATTCTGACTACCTCAGTCCTGCTGAAGGAGTTTGGACAAGTCACCAATTTTTTCTGTGCTTTGTTTCTTCATCTGTCAAATACGTATATTTACCTACATCACAGGAGCATTGTGAAACTGTTTGTGAAGCAATTTGCAATCTTTAGATGAAGGGTCATGTCGAGCTGCCAAGTATTAGTTTAACAAATTATAGCAAAAAAAAAAAAATCACTTGTTTATTCACTGTTGGCAGCAATTTGTAAAATCAAGACAAAAATAAATACTTGATAGTGCTGAGATTCAAAGCACTACTTTTTAATCTTTGTAGGTCCAGATCCTAAAAAGCGAAACATGCCAATCTAGGAGCTATCTAAAAAAATCATATACATACTGCAATACTATATTTGTTTGTCACCAGAAGAGACCAGATGTCATCACTGAACAAAAAGGGCTCACTAGCATGTCCTACTCTCCATCTGAACAAAAAGAGTGTACCAGTAACTATTGCATAGTTCAGACTCCAGAGTTTGTAGCAGAGCCTACAGCCCCCTAATTCCAGATCCCCCCCAAAATGTCCCCAGTTGTCAAAAGTAGTTGCAAGAGTAGTGACTCTGGCTCAAGAATCAAGGTTTATGAAATGCTAGCAATTTTACAATAAAATACCGTTTCTTATATAGCTTTTCTATATTAGCTGTGTTAATTATGAAGGCTTTTAAAAAACAGGAAGGGTGAGTCATTTTGAGTTATCCCCAAATTTTTTCTACATTAGCAACTCAATTTCACTCATTAAATGACACTTAATTCATCAGTGCTCTCCAAATAAATCCCAATTAAGCAACAATTCTGCTTTTATTCTGATTATACCAGGCATGGGCAAATTTTTTGGGCCAAGGGCCACATCTGGGTGGGGAAATTGTATGCAGGGCTGGGGCAGAGGGTTGGAGGTGCTGTGTGCAGGAAGGGGCTCAGGGCAAGGGATTGAGGCAGAGGAGGGGCGTATGAGGGGGCTCAGGGCAGGGGATTGGGGTGCAGGAGGGGTGCAGGCTCCAGGGTGGCAGCGGCACACACCAGGGCCAGGGCAGGCTCCCTTCATGCCTGCCCTGTTCCCGGCCCCGCACCGCTTCAGGAAGCGCTGTGGCCCCTGGGGGAGGGGGTTGGAGGGCTCCACATGCGCCGCCCTTGATGTACCTCCAGGTACCTCTCCCGAAGCTCCCGTTGGCCGCGGTTCCCCATTCCCGGCCAATGGGAGCTGTGGGGGGGGGGCAGTGCTTGGAGGCAAAGGCAACGCACAGAGCCCTCTGCCCAGGGGCCACAGGGACATGGTGCCGGCCACTTCCGAGAGCGGCGTGGGGCCCACAGCACCACGGGGGCCAATCCAAAGCCCTGAGGGGCTGAATCTGGCCTGTAGTTTGCCCACCCCTGGATTATACAGCGGTCATGTCTGTTCACTGTAGGGCCGTACACTCTACAGGTATTGCTTGGTTCTCTACCACAATTAAGGGACAGTGTTACAGCTTAAGTAATGTCTTTATTTAAACAATACTATTTCATAATAGATTTTACTGCATTTCTTATCTTCATTAGTAATATAAACCACAAATGGATGCCCTTTTAACTGGTATAAACAGCAATGGAGACAGTGAGGCACAGCTTAGGCAAGTAAAGACACACCTGAAGGGAGTATGTAGCTGAGTGTGTGGGGCTGTGAGCCATGTAGGATATGTACTCCACTACATACCTGCACCCTTCAGACTTGTCTTTACTCACCAGATACATTGCTATTTGTAGCAATGTAGCCTCCAGCTGCCTGCCCTCTGCTGAAGCCCTTCCCTGCACTGCAGGAAAAAGCTCTGGCAGTGGGGCAAGGCTCTGCCAGCTCCCTGATGCTGGACTGGGGAGCTATGTATATGCACTACATGCTACCAAAAGTGGACGTAGCTGTAGCATGATTGGGCCCTGTCACTGGGCAGTTTCTTGGGAGACACAAAGCTCGCTGTGATTAGAGAATACTGCCAAAATATCCTGATAGGATCATTTGAGAGCAAAAAAGTACACATGCAGCTAGATTATCTAAGATCCACAATAGCTATTCTACTTGTTTTCTTCAATACTGGTTAGTATATATGAATAAACATGGCAAAACAATGTCGTTTAAGTGCTATACTACATTAAAAGCCAATTATCTATTCTCTCATTAAGACTCTTGACTGGATCTAGAAGAATTTGTTCATGGAGACCTTTAGCGTTTTGAAGTTGCATAGTCTACGTACAGTACACCCTTGCTATAGTGCCCTTCATTATTACAAACCTTCAGCTATAACGGACCTGGTCCCTGGATCCCAACTACAGGACAGTACTGTTAAAAAAAGATGTTGCACATGCATGCACAATTTTTGTTCAGCATCATACACAAGCCCCAGGGCAGAAACTAAGGAGTGGGCCCACATCCAGCCTCCCAGGGCTAAAGCCGAAGCCCCGCTGAGGTGGGGGCTGACAGCCTGGAGCCCAGCAGCTGCAGGGGCTGACCGCCTGACCCTCTCTACGATGGCTGAAGGTGGAGAGGTCACCTAAAATCACCTTCTGTGACCAACTCCTAGCCTTAGTTTAATTAATAAAATGATGATGATACCTAACTCCTTTATCTAAGGCAACTTCATTAACTTACTCCAGCAGTTTTATTACTTTTGATTGTCCTTTCTCTATAACAAACCCCTGGCTATAACAAAAAGGCATGGATCCCAACAGGTCTATTATAGTGAGAGTGTACTGTGTTAATAGGAAAGTGTGCCAACAAAAGCATTAAACTCACTACATGACCACACAATATTATAGTGAGATAAACATAAATCCATCTTTTTATTGCTGTCAGGTGCTGCTTTAAGCATGACTGCTGCTACAGTAAGGCAGAACAAGCAGGCTGTAAGCCCAAGATAGCAAGCTATAAGTGGGAATGTGAAGACAATACTGCTGTGTGTGGTGAGTAACTAATTAACTCTATTCTCCTTCCAGGGAACCACAATGCCACTTGTAACTTCCTTATTTTGTCTTTCTTCCTTTGTTTTTGGCCCTTCTTTCTTTGCACCATTTCTATTAACACTCCTAATGCTCCTAAATTTGTTCATCTCTAAATTTTAGCTTCAGTGAGATTCAAAATAACCACAGCTTTAAAGTGAGGGATCACATACTAATGAGTTTTCTATGTACAGCAATACAAGGCAACTTAAAAAAGTTAATCACCAATCACGTACAATCTGCATTCTGTCATGCTGCTAGAACCACAGTATGCTACATTGCTATGGTCACAAGTGGCATCTTCATCAAGATAGCCACTGCCAACAGTAGACTCAGAAACTGAAGTACTTTCAAAGGCATCTTACAATTTACACATAGCAGGAAATGCCTCTCCACATCTGAATATTCAAAATGGACATAAGCACATCTGGGATGATTGTCATTTCTATGCACTGTAGTACAGTGATTCTTAAACTTTTTCCATTCTTTGCCTACTTCCCTCCTCCCCAAAAAAAAAAGAAGAAAAAAAAAAGAAAACCCTTCATAAGCCACCTTTCCTCCCAGCTACCCAATTCCTTGCCACTGGGTTCTCAAAATGTTTCACACTGCAGCCTAATGGGAAAGGCTCCACTTAGGGTACGTCCAGACTACCCGCCGATTCGGCGGGTAGCGATCGATTTTGCGGGGATCGCTATATCACGTCTCATCTAGACGCGATATATTGATCCCCGAACGCGCTCCCGTCGACTCCGGAACTCCACTGGAGCGAGTGGCGGTAGCGGAGTCGACGGGGGAGCCGCGGACGTCGATCCCGAGCGGTGAGGACGGGAGGTAAGTCGGGATAAGATACTTCGACTTCAGCTACGGTATTCCCGTAGCTGAAGTTGCGTATCTTACCTCGACACTGCCCGCCAGTGTGGACCAGGCCTTAGTCATGGCTAGAATTTACGAACAATTGCTTTAGTACATGTAATAGTGCACTACGTTACTAGGTTTACATATGGGAAAAATATGCCCATAGGCCACAAAAAAAACCCACTATCTTTTTGAAAAGACATAGAAATTCATACTTCAGAATTGCTTGGGTCATTATTTTCTTGCTCACAGCACCTTGATAATGTGTTTTTCTTCCATAAGATTTAAACTTCAATACATTTGCCAAACTACAGGAGGGCAGAAGAGTATTGCTAAGTAATGACATGACCGGATGGAAAAAACATGTAAAATTAAGCAAAGCAGTCTGGTTATACAATAGCTACAGTATGACAAATTGATCAAGTACTAATTTCCTAAATTAATGCATCAGGCCCCCTGCAGAAAAATCTCCCATGAAAGTCAGGATAGGAATTCATTGAGCCCTAAAATTCGGATAAGGTAAACTAATGTGAAAGAGGAACTACATGGGATTCATATGCATGTTCAACAAAAATGCTGCTTAAACAATTTTTTTTCCAATGCACCAGAGTTTCAGCTGTAAGCTTTAACATACCTTCAAGAGGCAGAATAGAATTACAATGAGTAGTGTTCAAGTTTCCTTCTCTTGGAAGGAAGTCATGTTATTTCCCTTCAGTCGCAAGAAATATCTTTAGTGGAAAGTCAGAAACAAAAGATTGAAATATGGGAACTCAAGTTATGTTAGACAGAATTTTGCTCAAATTAAAATAAAAAGTAATGAAATTAGAAATGAAAGACTTCACTCAGATTGACAGCACACAATAAGATTCAGAGTGAAAAGATTTTGCTGTAATTAGGACTTAAATGTTTGGAGTGGGGAAGGAGGTTTTCTGTAGAACTTCTCTCTCAATTTTACAACAGTAGCTAAACATTACAACATAAATTGTTTCAGTAATTCTGCAGTGTGTATTGTATAACTCCTACAGCCACAATTATTTTATGTATCATTTGTTAAATCTTTGCTGTCCTCTCTCCCCATCTCTACCCAGTTTATTGCTGAATATCTTAACTTCAGTTACTTTGAAAATGACTTAATTTAAATAAGTCAATCCTGGAGGTCATTAATCCTTCCTGAAGACTCCCACAAAGTTTTTATACCTGCTAATGGCGATTCCAATCACTGAAAAGAGCGTGTGTGTTGATTATTATTACCACCGACTTAATTTGATTGCTATCATACACCTGACCCCACTGTAGATTAGAGAAAATTATGTTTTTCTATTCATGTAGAAAAATTTTGACACAAAATTGGTTTCTGGCTTCAAGAGGTGAAGACTGGAAAAGGGAGACCTTTCTAATACCAAGTATACACACTACAGAGACTGGAAGTTAACAGATAGTAATTTTTGTTTAATATCCCTGTCCAGACTCAGTAACTTGTACCTATCTTTTAGCTTTCGACCTTTCATTTGGTCACCTGACCCCCATTTTTATAACTGTGCACATAATAGTAAAGCAAAACAGAAGATGAAAAGATTATTCTGTGATTAAGTTTACAAAAAGAAGGAAGAATTAAGACCACAAAAGTTGTAAACTTAGTATTAGTGGTCTCAGTAAGTTTAATTCTATCTGCTTAAACTAAGTTTTTCATTACAAGATTACATAAAACTGGGCAAGACAAAATGCTGTCGTATTTGACAAATTTTAAGACAAAAGTTACTCACCTGTAATTGTAGTTCCAATAATTGTATGCCACTGCAGAGGTAAACCCTGGGAGCAAAAACCCTGAAGCCATCTAGAAAGCAATTATGTTGGCACCTCACAAAAATATGGACACAGATATGAAACACAAAGATGTCTCACCAGTTGGTTTCTTACAGGCGCTTACTCCTTCTTACAAATATGACATTTAGCCAATAGAAAAGGCACATTTTGAACTTAAATTTGTTTTGCTCAGGTGCATTTGAGTATTAATTTTAGTCTAGCATATTTAAATGCATGCAATGCTGCATTGGGGGACATGTCTAGATGATGACAAATCGGTCATGTTTAAGATAACTTTAAAATAGTGCATTAGCCAACTAGTGTTTGTGATCACCTTTTTTTTTTTTTAAAAAGGTGTTAAACCATTTCTACACTAGGATTTAAAGTGTTAAACCAACACATTTTAACCATTTTTTAAAAAAACGTGATTTTCCTACTCTAATCTAAAGACAGCCTGCTAGTAACAGCCAAAATAAGTTAACTGCATGCTCATGAGATGCAAAATATTAAATTTAGGGTGCCTGACATGCCAGAAAGGAGACAAAGTTTGGGGTGGAGGAAGGAAAGGGAGAGTGCTGTTCTGCATTCTTCTCATTTAAGATCTTGTCTAGTCTACAGATGTAGCTTGCCCTGAGATCTAACATGGTTATGTTTCAAGCACAGTTCAATACCATAGCATGAACTAGATCTTAACCATGCTCTACAAGACTGGGCTGTTACTGTGCCAACACCTTGGAATGATTCAGGGGCAGAGTTAAAGATCCACTCTACACTTCTCAATTAAACTTTGATTTAACAGTGTCAGAAGCCACCTGATATAAGTGGGTCCTCCAAGACTGTTGTACTTGCTCTCTACAGGTCACTGTATACTACAAATACCTGGTCAAATACCAGAGTTGGAGAAAATAAAGACCACGTTACTGCAACATGACAGTTACAAACAAAACCTTTGTGAAAGGCACAGAAAATAATGTTGTAAGGTTAAATTGCACCTTAAATAGGCTGTTGAATATAGTGTGTAACAAGTCATATTGTATAAATGAGCGAGTTAAGTTTAGTAGAAGTCTTAACACCTTTGCAACTCAATTTTATAGTACATAAGTCTAACTTTTGATCTTGCATCTTTTAAAAGGGCATTAAATACACAGAGAGAACGAAGAGCCACTTCTCTCACATAGCTCTGACTAGAGCAGAAGATACAAAACAATTACCATTACTCCTTTCTGAAAAGGAGCTAAACTATAAAATCCCTCCATTTTGTAAGCATAAGAGGATTTAAGATAACTCTTCACTGAGGGTTTGCTCCTCCCAACACAGTTAGCAAAATTAATTTCTCAGCTAAAATGAGCTCTGCAGATGGGATTGCTCACAAATCCCCTCCCCTCCCACTATCTCCATCTGCTGGGAGGTATCATCATCATCTAGGTTCAGTCTAGCACTGTAATTTGGGAGAATTCTGGTTTACCATGAACCAAGTACAGCAAAAATTTCAAAATATGTAAAGAATAGTAGAGGAGGAAAGAAATCTCAGTTGGGTAAAGTAAAAGGTTTGTTATAAAAAATTAAGATGTTACAATTTATACCGGAAATAACATTTAGGACAATTTTCTGAATACTATGTTTACTGCTTACTGTTACCATTTGATGTCCTTTAATTACTTTAAGAATCATTTGTACTTTGTTTTCATTTTCTTTTCCAGATTCACTAGAAGACAAATGCCAAAAAATAATGTGTAAATGTGACCGCAAAGCTGCCAAGTGTTTGGCTAAAGCCCCTTATTACCCAAGGTACATTTTCTGGCCAAATTTTGTATGTGGTGACTATCACCCAAAATGTAAGTTTTAGTGAGACAGGAGGACACTACTCTAATATTTACAAAAATCTGTACATGCTTTTGAATTTAAAATAAAATTTCTATAAAAAATGATGACTGATTTTTTCCAGCAATGTTTGTGCATGCCTAGTTTTCATAATGCATAAGCTAAAAGAAAATTTAGTGGTTCTTAACAGCTGGGAATCTGTAGCAGCTTTCACGGACTGAATCTCAAGAATGATTTTGTCAGAGATGTCTAATAGTCTGTGAACCTTTATCACCACAAGCAGCAATGGAATGTTAACTATGGGGAAAGCCTCTAGAACACCAGCTTTCACCATGTTATTTACTGCAAGCTACTCATTTTCTTTCATCAACGTTGTTCTATCGCCCACCTATGCAAAACAGCACATAGGGATGGAGTGAAAACCTTTACTTTTAAACTTCATTTGAATCCTGAAGCTAAAATTTTATTATTAGATGTAGCCAAGGGAAAGGCACACTCAAAGTGACACTGTCAGTTTAAGGAAGGGCTTTTAACCTTTGTTATTAGCAACACTTTTGATAACCAACAATAGTTTACTATTCACTATATCATAAAAGTTTTGAATTTCACTTGGCCTAGGCAACACAATTAGACTGTTTAGCTTCACTGTCTTGTTCAGTCACTTGAGTATTTAAATTAAAAAAAAAAAAAGACATTAAGTCACTGACTGATAAGTATGGGTCAAATCCTGGTCCCCTTGTACAACCAGAGTGGGAATCCCATAGACACAAGGGGAAAAAAAATCCTGCCTGCCTCCCACATATAGAGCAGCAACACAGATACCAGTGGCCACTAGTGTGGCCTCTGGGCTGCAGCAGCTCCATGGTCGCCTGCTGTAGCTTCATTCCACAGAGGTAGATGTGATGAGTGGTTAAGCCACTAGGATCTAGAGTATATTGAACCAGAGGAAGTCTCCAAAGACCACAGCTCCATGATATGGATTCCTGTATTCTGTCCCCCCTTTTACGCAAAGAGGGTTACGCAACACGCAGGGCATAGACCTATCCCCATGAGTCAGGATCTATATACAACAATACTCAGAAGAGAACGGTTTTGCTTTACAGGAATGTAAAGCTGGGTTGCACGGTTAGGTAAGCAAACTTTAAAGTTTTGGGGCTTCTCTTCAGAAAAGCTTCAAATTAACTAGTACTGTACAATGAATTTTCTTCATAACTATTTGTGAACATTCACGTTTTCTGAAAAACGAATCTTGTTTCCATTGTGATCAGGCTAACTTTAAGCCAGCAGATTTGCTAAAAGTTATTGATCAATTACAGTATAAGGTAAATGTCAACAGCATTGACAAGAAAAAAATTAAAGGTAAATTCGAATCTTTAGTTTACAGGAAGAAAGTTGTAGAAAAAAATCTTTAATTTTGTCCAACTTTTAAAAGTGTTCATATGCAAATCTGGAATTCATTAATAGTATGATACAAATGCAAACTTAACAAGATGAGATTCATAAGTACAAAGGATTTTAAGAACAAAAGCTAACCTCTGTTTCTCTCAAACACCACAAAAACAAAATGGCAACCTGGTTGGGTTTTTATACAAAATAAATCACTTCTCATTCAGTATTTACAGATACAGGTCTTGCTACGTACATCAGACTACAATAATCAATTACAGTATCATGGCAGCTTTACCAGATTAATACTGTGAGAGGTATCTGAATTCATTTAAGAAATTAGCAAATAAAAATTGATTTAGGAGAGGAAGCAC
The DNA here is from genome assembly GCF_020497125.1 of Mauremys mutica. Classification (NCBI taxonomy): domain Eukaryota; kingdom Metazoa; phylum Chordata; order Testudines; family Geoemydidae; genus Mauremys; species Mauremys mutica. Next base: position 64,508,302 of record NC_059082.1, read on the forward strand.
TAAGTCAGCTCTGACAGATAAAAATTAACTGGCCTAAATAAAACAGCTTTAAGTCATGCCAATCATGTTTGCCAATTATAAAAGGTGTGGGATACAAAGAAAACTAAGTGTTATACAGTTGGAATAGAGGGAATTTTAAAATGAGCACTATTGGCAAATGTTTATAAATGTATGGGTTTGACTGTAGCATCCTAGCATGTCAAGATGAATCAAAAAGCCTCAAATATTTTCAATATTAAACCAATTAAAGAGATTGTCCAAAAGCTCCCCTCTGGCAAGTTTTGAATAATATACAACAGTCAGGAAATGTTAAGTTACAAAATAGCACAGCACTCAGTTTTAACTGTTTAGAAGGTATTGAGTGGAAAGGCCCTAACAGCTTGGCATTAGCCAGATTTCACAGGAGTAGTATTACAGTCTGATTTTTATAGTTAGCCAAAAATCGAATAGAATGACTACAACAAACGTACAAGGCCCATTCAAGAATACAATATCCTTCTTATTTATGGCAATGGTACATAAAACAAAGCTTACCTTTAGGGTTATGGTACCTACTGCTTCAAAATGGACTTACCTCAAGGCAATCTTTTTTTTTAAATTAACAAAATGAGCATTTTTTCCAATCACCATAAAGGAAGCAAGCAAAGAAAGCAATTTGTTTTCCTTTCAGATGTCTGACTTCAGACATTTGGACAGCTTAGGTATTCAATTCCTAAGAAAAAGATTCAATGTCAAATCACAGCACTTGTGTTTCCAGACGTCGTACTTCTTTTACCACAAGATCAATATTTATAATTGGGTTAAAGTACAAGGCCCAGTAAAACAGACAGTTGCAGACAAACTGAGGAATAATGGGCCAAAAGATAGCAACAAAAAGACCCTGGGTTGACACTTTCCAGAAATGGCTCCACATTCTCTGAGGAATAGTCCTGGAAAAAAAAAAAGCAATAGAATCATCTTTCTATAGAGAAGGTATTCTAGACATCGCTATTAAAACAAATGAATGAAGAAAAATACCTATGAGTAATCATTACAACATTAATTCAATCAGTGAGATGCCACCTAGTCTACTGCATTCTCACCAATTGCATCCTATGGTTCCAACAGATGCCTTGCAGGTGTAGCTCCTGTCCTGGCCTACTCAGATAAAATACTGCTACTGAGCCACAAGAATTCAGTAGTTTATAGCAAGTTAAGATAATTGCTTAAATAGAGAAAAAAAATTATGTAGACTGTTCTCCACAAAGCCTACTCCGCCCTCCATTAGTAGAAAGATAACAAAAAACCATCCCGTCAAAACATTAACCCTCTTTTTGCCCATCCCCTCCAAGCACAGCATGAAAGTAGAGACTAATGACTGCTCATTTCTATTCTAATAAAGCAATATTGATTCCATTCATTTTGGAAGACAAATTAGAATAGTGCTTGGTAAACAGTAATTATTCCCACTCTCTAACTCTGTAAAAGGTGATTAACATCTTAAGTAAAGCCTTAATAAATACCAGTAATCTAAATTTGAGAAAAAATACAAAGAATTGCTAAGTAAACATCTTCCAAGAACTATTGTACTATACTGAATTTCCAAGCCAAATTAGATGGTCTTAATTTGCATTGGATCTTTAGCATACACTCCTTACATTAAGATTGCCATAACAGAAACTTGAAGCTTTTTCCTGGAGAATTAACATTAGCGAATTTATGGGAAGCATCGCTTCTCGGCCTTCTGGCTAAGAGAGGTGAAAACACTGTATAGTACTAGTATTCAGAATCAACAGATGTACTGATTAAAAGTCACTCAAATGTCCGTGAGTAAAATATCAATTACATTATACATTCACCAGCTGTGGTATACATTGATTTCTGTGGGCAGATTCATCTAATACTTATTCACCTTGATGGTACTGTTTCAACATGGTCATTTTAATGATCAAATTATGAAAATAACCAATTGTCACCATTTATCCCTGCCCCCCCCAAATCTTCAATAGCAACCATAAAAAATGGAAACAAACAATCTGAGCAAGACTTACTTCAGTTCCCTTCTTGACCAGAGCCTCCAAAAGGAGAATAACTCCAGAACAGAGAGCAACATGGCATTAACAATTATAAATCGTGATGTCCAATAGTGTATCTCCAACCAATCCCAAGCAAATTCAGCTATTAACTGATATGGCAAAAATGAGTACTTAACAATGAATTCTCTCCACTGTTTCCAAGTAGGATCCTTAAGGTCCTAAGGGGAAAAAATTAAAATCAATGGTCAAATTAATTACATACTAGTTCAGTTTACCTTTCATTGAAGGAAGTACCTTTGCTTCACCAAAGTTTTGCTAGCTAGTTAAATGGAAATTTTAAATTTCCATCACACAAATTTTTAAGTGAGGGTGCAAATAAGTATACTCTACAAACAAGCACCAGATGCAGATATGGGTGAGATTCCTTTCAATGAGTACTAATCACTGAAGTGTTTAAAAAAATAAAGAAAGTCTTCATTATACTGGAATTAATGATTGAGTAGGTGTGTACGCAGTTTAAGAGTTTAAAAACACAAGATTATAGAAAAGACACTGACATTTAAATCCAGGAAAGTCAATCTTTTAAAAATATACAGACGTGCACAGGAACTGCCATATCAGATTAGACAAATGATCACAGTTGCCAACTGTCACGTGGTAAACAAGCACCCTAACTTTCACAATAAGCCAAAAATCAGGTTAATCCCATTTCAAAACAAGGCCAAACAAGCCAATCCCAAAACAAGAACTCCAACACTCTGTGACTAGATCCCCCCGGCATGCCGTCTGGTACTGTGCTGGGCATGCTGGGCACTCCTGACTCTCTCCCCGCTTGCCACTGCCCCCCCCCTCCCCTTACCCCTGCTTGCCGGGAGCTGATCAAAGAAGCAACAAGCTACAAGCCCAACAAGCCAAAAAACTAGCCAATAAGCAATCACAAGCCAATTAAGCCAAAACCAAGCCCAATTACTGCATTTTTCCCCCCACAGGTTTGGCATGTCTACAAATGATCCATCTATTCCACAGTCTAGTTTCTAGTAGTGGCCATCAAAAGATATTTCAAAGGAAGGAGTAAGAAAGCCTTTGATAGGCAGTTACAAAAATAAACTTGCCCTTAAGGAAACTTTTTTCATAACTAGTGCCAGAAATTGGTTCATGTCCTGAAATTATGAGGGTTTATTCTCATTTTCCATATCAATATTGAATCCTAATACAAGCCTCAACTTTTGCCCCTGTAATGATTCAAACCTCCTTTCTTCTCTTTATGCCTATTTTATTGGATGTATTGATTCAGAATTAAGGACTGATATTGTATTCTCAATCTTAAAAGTTTCTCAGAAACTGAAGACAGTTAAGAATTGCACAGTGACACATGCCTCAGCAGAGTTTAAGTCACTGCTTCCCTGTGAAATCCATCTTTTCCCATCCACATGGGATTACAGGTCAACAGTCTCAAATATGGGAGCCTATAGTAAGGCACCTAAATTAATATTTAGGCTAATAAAATAAGTGATTTTCAAAGATGGGCACCCACAACTGCTGCCCAAGTCAATGGGAGCTGCAGGTGGTCAGCATTTCAACATGGGCCACATATTTAGGTTATCAATATTGTAGATGGGGACAGTGACACCTATGGTTAAAGTGATAGAGTGCTGGACAACCTTCCATCAGAAGGAACTGAAAACCGTCTTCTTTCTAACTTATCAATCCTAATGGTTAAAGTTTGGCTATTTTCTATTTGGGTCACTGCTTAAGACTGAAAAGGTTCAGCCATTTTCAAGGATAAGGTTAGGAAAAAATTAAGTTTTTTTTTACCAATGTTTAAACAAACAACCCAAAACTTATAAGTCCTTTCAGTGAAAAGCTCTATCATCTTCATATTTTGGAGCAAGAACCTGAAATTTGACATCACGGTCACCCTGGCATCACAGAAGTGCTGTTTATCATCCCCAAGAAAATCTCTGTTTGGCTAAGTTACAAGCCTCTGAACAATTGCTATTTACACACGCAGAAAAGGCTTGTTGTGGTTTGGGGACCAAGTTCTCCAAATACTCCTTTTGTATTGGAGCATGGTCCAGCCCAGGGCTGCAGGGACTAGGAATGACTTGCCTGCAGCTTCTGCTCTTAACTGAGCACAGACTTAGTGTATGGTTATACTGCAATGTTTAATTTCTGGTTGAGTTGATCCCCTAACAATAGAAATGTAGGTACAGCAACATGAGGGGCTGGCTGCCCCAGTACAATCCCCTCTGAGACCCTAAACATGAACAAGGGGCAACTAGTCCTTTTGCCACATGTGCAGCTGACACTACACTTCTATTTTTAGCACGCTAGCTCTGGTATGTCTCCTGAAGCTGGTAGTTATACCTTCCATCTCCAGGGGAAAAAAAAAAAGGACAAGACAGACTCAGTGTCTTTCCTGTGCCCTCAGTACTCACCCTGGTGCGGCCCAGGCAGCACCGAGGAGGAAGAGCCTGGCTTGAATACAGAGGGTTGAATAGGGGAATGGGAAGGAATAGATCAGTAACCAAGTCCTGAACCTTCAAAGTTGCTACAGAATTAAACTACATTAGCTGGCGGCAGCAGGCTGTTATCAGAGAGTGGGGAAGTAGTAAGTATTTTCAGGTGTGAATAGGCATTTATCTTAACAGCTTGTCTGAACAGTTTCAAAATTTGGTAGCAGAAAAAGGTGCTCACAGGCCAAATTTGAAGCGGATGACATTTGAGGATTTAAGGGAGGGGTGAAGGGACACAGAAGTAAAGTGGAATTGTGCTTCCAGACAGAAGACAACATTAACTAAGGAGTGGTTGTTGCCACTACAGGCTTTATTATAAATAAAATGGTTTTGGACAAAAAACGTGAAAGCTACCATCTCATTCCTTAGAGTTATTAAATATGTTTACCTATCATACTGGATAAAATCTATCATGTTTTTAAAGTAATTAGTTATTTAGAAAAATACATAGGAATCTTCAGATGAGATTTCTTTTAAAGTGCAAGCCACATGTGTTAAAAGAAGAGATTGTAGTTAACACAAAACTGATCTTTAAAATACATGCATTTGTTACTGTAGTGCCCTTATAAATTACAATGGATTACTCCAATTCAGACTAATATTTATATTTTATAAGAACAAGTTTACACATATTCCAAGACCAGTAGAATATTTTTCTTTAAGCTCTAATGGAAAGTTTTTCAAAAGGAATGTCAGTTTTTAAAATGGACTCCCAAACATTTAAGCAGTAAAGCCTAAATATGAAACTAACAATTGTTTTAAGTTGTCTAAGGGCTAGTCTACACTTACCAGCCGGGTCGACGCGGTGAGTTCGACTTCTCGGAGTTTGAACTATCGCGTCTAATCTGGACGCGATAGTTCGAACTCCGGAAGCGCCGCGGTCGACTCCGGTACTCCACCACTGCAAAAGGCGGTGGCGGAGTCGACATTGGAGCCGCGGACTTCGATTCCGCAGCGTCTGGACGGGTGAATAGTTCGAACTAGGGTACTTCGAATTCAGCTACGCTATTCACGTAGCTGAACTTGCGTACCCTAGTTCGACCCCCGCCCTTAGTGTAGACCTGCCCTAAGATGTCAAATGCAAATGAAAAAAGAAAAGCCAAGTGGAGATATTTTAAAAGTGCAAGACTTCAGAAATCTAATTAGTAATATACATAATTTAACTAGACATTGTCACTATTTGCTTTCACAAGATCTGCTCTTAAATATAGAAGTCCACATGAACAGATGGAATGCCTTTCCATTTCTGGGCAAGGAATTGCTTGGTACGTCTAGTCTCATTTACCATTGATTAATGCACAATCTACACATGGAAACAAATGTTAAAAAGTGTTAAGTTTGCAGAGTCAGGCATTCAAAAGTTAGAAAGTGCCCGTGCTGGAGTTGCCAATGCAGCTTCAATTCTGCCCCCCTCAAATATTTTATGGAACAATATTTAATTACATGGTCAAATGCTATTTTTCCCATGAGACTGCTATTTCATGCAGTGCTAATATATATATATATTTTTTAAGTCAACCTGAGGCCAAGATGAAGCATGATTTTTTTTTTTTTAATCTGAATGTCTAAAATTGCCAAACAGTAACCAATTAAGAACAGGGAGTTATAAACTGGAAGTGCTGGGCAACTTTAATAGCTGTTACACTATCAAAACCCTATACAGTAAGCTTGAGGATGAAGCGTACTTAGCAGGGAAGTTTTTTTTTTTTTAAAGCTATTATAAGAATGATAAGCAACGTGCTATGCATATTTGAAAAGTAAATTTTAAATACAAATGCTTAATTTAAAGCAATTGGCACAATGATAAATGTTTTAAACACTTACTAATAGTTTTGTGATAATATCTTCATATTCATCTTCTTGCACAGGGCATATTGTGTAGATGAACGGTAAAAATATTTCTGTGTAATCGAACAAGTATAGATACAACATACTGAGTCTTGGAGAGCTCTTTAGTGCATACAGTAGGAACAGTGACTTTCCTGGATTTACTGCCTGAAATGAACCAGAAGGTTAACAGTGAGACATACTATTATGAGAAGTCAGCTTTAGACTTTTCTGAAGTATGTTTATTTTGCTTTACGCAGTCATCGCTGAAAAGCATTTAGCATTGACAAATGTGACAAATCAAGTCATTAGTTTTTAAACTTAACAGTTTGCACACAGACTACTTCCCTGCCTTGCCTTCTTCTGAACTTTATGATTTTCTGGGCTTTTGTTGTGCAATATGCAACAGTACCTTTTACAGTGGCATCCATTGCCATACCAGTCACATGAATCCTGTTTTTCATTCACCTTTGAGAGATTTTATTTGCATGTTATTCCTTGCACTGTATTCAGACACTTATTGATCCCATTCTAAAGAATTAGACGTTTCTTTGTAGTTGCCTAAATAGTCTCTGAAAATATCTATTCTAAGTGACACACTACATTACTTTATAAAATTTACCTTGTATTCCCAAAGGTTCTGTGGTGGTTTAACTCCCAATGTTTTCACACGTTCCAATTCCATTATGATGGCTTTTCTATGGCTACTGTTCTCTATATGATAAGGAGTTTTTGTGAAATCTTCGTCTGTTATTGTTAGTAGAAGCCTACAAAATAAAATATTTCAGAAGGGTAAATACTGACAGCTCACCTCTTCCGTAACAGACACTATTTTAATTCTAACATAGTAACGAGACACTGAATCACCTTTAGAAATTATGTCCCATACCATACACTTTTAAACATACTAAGCCCCCAAATCCTATAAAATACCTTCTATGGTTTTATCATTGACAAGCTTGAATTAAAATCTTCTCTTACTCATTTTGTCCCCACATTTGGCAAACAAACAAGTTTTAAGCCAGGCAAGCCAACACAGCTTCCCTTTTATTCCTAGAGCTGTGCTCACACAATAACTATAACTAACTAACACCATGCTATAAGACAGGGGTCGGCAATCTTTCAGAAGTGGTGTGCTGAGTCTTCATTTATTCACTCTAATTTAAGGTTTTACGTGCCAGTTATACATTTTAACGTTTTTAAACGGTCTCTTTCTATAAGTCTATAATATACAACTAAACTATTGTTGTATGTAAAGTAAATAAGGTTTTTAAAATGTTTAAGAAACTTCATTTACAATTATATTAAAATACAGAGCCCTCCCGGACCAGTGGGCAGCGTGAGTGCCACTGAAAATCAGCTCGTGTGCCACCTTCGGCACCCGTGCCAGAGGTTGCCTACCCCTGCTATAAGATAAGCCACTACACTTAGATAGGATCTTATGTTTTAAATCTGGGTTTCATGAAAAGAAATCTGTTCTGTAATTTTAACTGGTTGTGTATCAATTTAGGATGGAAGAGTTATCATCTACTGGAGCACCAAGTTAAGAGGAAGCGTGAGGGAGAGGAGAGGAGTCCAGAGAAAATATTTCCAAACAGAGGAGAACTAGAAGGTACATTGGGGAGGAGCAAGTCAGTGTGCAGCAGCACTCAAAAAAGCCAACAATGTTAGGAGCTGTTAGGAAAGGGATAGAATAAGACAGAAAATGTAATGCCACTATGTAAATCCATGGTAAGCACACACCTTGAATACTGTGTGCAGGTCTGGTCACCCTGTCTCAAAACAGAAGTACAGAGAAGGGCAACAAAAATGATTAAGGGTATGGAACAGCTTCCATACGAGGAGAAATTAAAAAGATTTAGACTGTTCAGCTTGGAAAAGGGGGGATATGATTGAGGTCTATAAAATCATGAATGGAGAATGTGAATAAGTAGTGTTATGTACCCCTTCACATAATAAGAATATGATAAATTAATAGACAGCAGGTTTTAAACAATAGGAAGTTCTTCACACGATGCACAGTTAACTGTGGAACCCATTGCCAGGGGATGTTGTGAAGACAAACTATAACTGGGTTCAAAAGTGAATGAGATAAATTCATGGAGGATAGGTCCATCAATGACTATTAGCCAAAATGGTAAGAGATGCAACCCCATGATCTGGATGTTGCTAAGCCTTTAACTCCAGAATCTGGGTCATTCGGTAACTGTCCAAATCCCTGTTGTAGAGACCTAGTAACATTTTACTTATAATCTTTCCTGACTACAAGCTATAAAAACTGTAAAACAAAGAAAAATCACATACTTAGTATTGACACCCATTATTAGAATTATGTCAATTAAATTGAGGGTTGAAACATCCTTTGGTACCAGAATGTTTGATCACCTCGGACACACGATCTTGACATTTCATTACATATATAGTATGCAAAAGGAAGTCTATCCAATTAAATGGTTCTATTATGGCTGCTCTTGTCAGTTTGAGATTGTATTTTCCTCACCTTCCATTCACTAATAAAAATCTCTCTCTATACAGGGAAGCCCAAGGACCCAGCTGTTCTAGCCAAAGAATCACCTCTTCAGGAGTCCATTTAGCAACAGGTTTGTGGACAAGAAGATCATCTTCATATTCTCTGCTGCTCCAATGATACCCAAGCAAAACCACCTACAAAACAGCCAACGGATTCTTTTGGAATGTAGTATAAACATCATTGACTAAGTTTGGATCAAATCTTTGAAAGTCTTGCAGGTTTCATGAGGTACACTCAAATACCACAACAAATACAAATTTGAGTAAAATCTCCAAGTTCTCAACTTCTCCCACCCCCATTTATTATCCATCCACAGTTGGCACTGAAATCTATAGTTAACACCAACTCCACCACTCCCCCCCAAAAATATATATATTTGTCATTACTTTTCTGGAGCACTTAAATTAAATGCTGATGGTGTTTGTCAATGATTTAAAACCATCAAGATGGTTTTCCATGTTTATCTGGAAAATGCATGGGGATGAAACTTACTGCCACACAAGTTAAAGCTGTCAGAACTCCAGAGAAAAACCCCCCTCCTCGAGGATTAATTCTTCTCACATTTGGAGGTGCAGAAATCTGATCATTTCCATGTTTTTGGAAGGCTTCAAGGCTGTGAGCTACATCACTGTTTTGCTGAATGTCTTCTTTTCTCTGTTCAATGGCATCAGGAAATAGCTTTTCAATAGCATCCCTGGAGAAACACATATCAGTCACTACAATATTTCACTGAGTCTATCCAAGTCTACAGCACCGAGAACTAGGCCTCAGCTGCAAAGCGTATTTTACAGCTTATTAGTTACATATTAAGTTTTGAGTGAAAGGAGGTTTAGGCAATCAACTTTTAACTAAAGTTGAATAAAAGGTTTTTGAACACAGACATTAAATTTAAGGTTCACTATAAAGAAATATGTGACAAGAAAAACTGAAGTTTATACAATAACCACTATTCTAAATTTAGATAGTCAGGATATACCTTAGTACTTCTGAAAGACAGCTAATAGGTTGTTATTCAATAGCAGTGGCCAAGTCCAACAGTGAAGGCTAAAATCAACAGTGTAGACTATTTAACTGAATATTGTTTACACAGCTCAGAAAATTGCTTTCTTAAAAAATGCAATAAAAGAGGTTGTATGTAACTCAAAACACCAGCAAGTACTTAATGAATCAATACTTCTAGCATTGTGCTGTAATGAGACCAGAATTTATTCCAAGGAACTAAAACAGTACTCGCATTAATACCACTGATCATTCAAAACTAGAATTATTTCTAGTTGTGATATGTTGTTAAGAACTATTAAAAGTGAAGGGGGAAAAATTAAGGCATTTAAAAAAAAATCTGAAAAGAAAATTCAGAGATCCACTCCAAAATACAGAAGTGATTACTTGAACAGTTCAGAACAATTACATATTGTGAGAGACTGCAAGCCTTAAAGTCTGCAAGAAAGCTCTGATTACAGAGTGGTTTTAAAAGTATATAGCAAAAAACAAGCAACAATGTATGTGTCCTTGCTTTTAGAAAGACCAAATAGATGCATTACAATCACCTGAGGACGATGTTGACCTTGGGGAATCCTTCCCACTTTTCTCTGCATTCTGGACACTCATTCTTCTTAGAGGATACCCACCACAAGGCTAGGCAATGTCTACAGAAACTATGACCACAGTTCAAGGTGGTGGGATTCACCAGAATATCATAACAGCAGTGGCAAGAGAACTCACTAACTGAAATCAGATGGCTGATCTCAGGAGCAGCATCTGCTTTAACTTTCAACTTCTCATTCTCTCTTTGTAACTTCACATCTTCCTCCATTTTCCCTTTGTGCATCAGATCACCAGAAAGCACACTCCAAGTCTTTAAATCACGCGAGGCATTAGTAATTCTGCAAAACAATGAAAAAGGCAATTATTTTCTCCTTAACAAAACCTAAAGAAGTATTAGAAGCAGCATTAATACAATGACCAAATTTTCCATGTGACATGTAACGTTATATCCTCAATGTTTTAGCTCAAATTCACCAATTTTTTTTTATCATTTTGCTAGAGTATCAACTCTAGCAGATGTAGCATCACCTTCTACCTTCTCTCAGTTATAATACATCCAGTACAGACTACAATAAAAAGCAGACTCTGGATGTACCCAACTAAAATAGCTGAAACCCTAAGTCCTTGTCATTTTCTTGCCCTTCATTTATCTTCAGATACAAACTAACCAACACCACAACAAAAATCTGTAAGCACTTGCCAAGACAAGATCAAAGGTGAATTTATTTTATTTTAGCAAACTATGTATTTAATCAAATCACCATGTTAAGCAACACCTAAAAAGTTTAACCTAAAAATATTGCATATGTGGTATACTATGATCAAATTTCCTCTGCCCAGTCTTGCCCTGCACATTCCCATGTAGAGTCCCCAGCCTCCTACAGAGGCAGACTCCATAAAATAAATGTAGCTCTGTGCAAGGGCTGGCTAGTATAGACTTCAGTGCAGAATAGGGGCCCAATTAGCTTCCCTAACAATGATTAGATGGTCACAGTTCAACGGGGCACATATCTCCCCAGCAAAAACAGTGACTTTAATTTTCTACTGTCTCACCATTTCAGAAGACCTATTCTATTGAGGTAAAGTTCAGTGGGAAGATCAAGCACTCAGATCTATTTCGGGGGGCGGGGGGATTGGGGTGAGATCAAACAGATTGCTCAGATTACCAGTCATCTTTCACATTTTATTTGTTCAGGTGCTCTTCAAGTTTTCTTCATTTGCTGCATCAATAACTGCAAATAGACATGGGCGTCAGCGCAGGGCCTCAGGCAGCAGCACAAGGGCCGGGCCTTGGGGTGCAGACAGCGGGCCGGAGGTCACAGCTCAGCCAGGTACCGCGGCACGGCCCGCGCGTGGAGCCCCGGCCCCTGTGAGGCAGCGGCCCGCAGCCCACCTACCGCTCCCCGGCCCCTCACTCGGGGGCGGCTGGGCTGAGCCTGCCCTGCCTGGCGCCCTCTCGCGGGGACTCCCCCCTCCTCGGAACCAGGAGCCTCCTGGCGGGGGCACGTGCAGCCCCCGAGCACAGCGCAGCCCCGGCTCCTACGCGAACGGGCCACGGCACCGAGGACGCGCTCGGGGCCCGCCCGGGCAGCGGCGAGGCCAGGCCCTGGGAAACCAGCCCCCGCCCGGCGCGCGCCCCGCCGTCACTCACTGCTCCTGATGATCTCCATCCCCGCAGCCCGCACCAGCCCGGCCGGAGCCCCGCTCCGCAGCGTCCTAAACCCGGCTCCGCCCGCGCCGAGCACTTCCGGAAACAACCCTCCGCCCCCGCCGGGCACGTGAGCGGCCCCACGCGGGAGGCGGGCGGGGACAGCTGCCATGTTGTCCCTGGGGCGCCCGTGCGGCGGGGCGGGTTTAGGGGTTTGTGTTTAGCGGCTTCGCAGGCGCAGCCGCGCTCGAAGTTCCGCAGCGCGAGCCAGGCGGCTGCCGTACCCCCGGCTCCTCGGGGAGCCGCAGCCCACGCAGCGGTACCCGCAGCCCTTCTGCTGGCGGCATCGCGATTGATAGAGTTGCACCCCGCGGATTCCCTCAGCCCATGGCGCCCTCCCGGGTCCCTTCCTCCCGCCCCCATTTAGCCCTAAGCCCCTCACTTCTCCCTGAAGCTCCGGCTTTTGCCCTCCCAGGATCCCCAGGCAGGACTCACACCTGACCGCCCCTGTCTCCACAGTGGCTGCAGGGTCCCCTTCATTTTCAGGTAAATGAGGGGTTTGCTATAAGAATATTTTACATTGTTATTTGTCTGCTGAGTGTCCTTATCGAGGTACAGCAGAGGAACTAGGCCCAGAAGTAACAAAGACTCACGTGAGAACCCTTGCCACCTCAGGGCACAAAGAGGGGGGCAATACAGAAATAAAAATGGGAGACTGGGACATGTCATTATGCTGGAAGTGGTTCCCACGATCAGCAGGTGTGCTTTATACAGGGAGTGAGTGCCCTAAGTGTATGGAAGCTTGATCGAATGAAGGGGCTGACCCAAAAAAGGACAAACCTCAAGCATGAGCAAAGTTAAGCCTTTGCAGCAGAAACTTAAAACTAAACTAACACAAAGCTCTAGTATAGGGAATAGTCCTACACTGGTACACCAACCAGCTGAGAGTAGCATTTTTTTCCATCTGTTAATTTCTGTGATTCTAAGAGCAGTAGGAGCAGAAAGAGAGCAGAATAAGTGTCTAAGGGCTGCTGTGTCATAGAGTTAGGTCAACCTAACTAGCTCATCCAGCCCTGTGAAAAATTTCATACCCTCTGAAATTTAGGTAAGCAAACCTAAGCCCCTGCAAAGATGCTGCTAGATCAATGGAAGCATTCTTACAGCAGCCTAGCTACTGCATCTCACAGAGATGGATTTACCAGACAAACCCCTTCCATAGTGTAGTACAGGGGTAGGCAACCTATGGCACAGGTGCTGAAGGCAGCACGCGGGCTGATTTTCAGTGACACTCACACTGCCCAGGTCCTGGCCACCGGTCCGGCCGGCTCTGCATTTTAATTTTAAATGAAGCTTCTTAAACATTTTAAAACCCTTATTTACTTTCCATACAACAATAGCTTAGTTATATATTATAGACATAGAAAGATTTCTAAAAACGTTAAAAGGCACTTGAAACCTTAAATTACAGTGAATATATGAAGACTCGGCACATCACTTCTGAAAGGTTGCCGACCCCTGGTGTAGTAAGTATTTACAGGCTACATCGGTGCAAATGCAGCTGTAGCATTTCTACTATAGCAGTGGTTCTCAAACTTTTTGTATTGGTGACCCCTTTCACACAGCAAACCTCTAAGTGTGACACCCCCCCCCAATTAAATTCAGGTTTTAAATGTAATTTAATTTTAATTTAAAGGGGCTCGGGGCTGACAGCCCCCTGTGCATGGCTGGGTCTGGGGCTATCAGACCCTGACCCCCACATATAACCACCTCATGACCCCCCCCCATTTTATCAACCCCTGTACTGTAGCCATACCTTCACAGTGAAAATGAATAGGTTTAACGCACTGTATTGTAGGGAGAAAAGAAGAGAACAAAGGAAAAACTAAAAAATGGAAGAGAAAGATTTTGACAGCTATGGATTGTTATGGATTTGGCTCAATGGAGAAGAGGAAGCTGGAGGAAACAAAGCATATACTTACTGTCCCTGTAGTAAGGATGAAGAGGGATTTCCCACTCCCCAAATGACAGAAGTATTTCACAAACATACACAGTTCTAGAAAAATACATGTCTGCCTTGTAAGTAATAGCCATCTTCAATATATAAGGTGGCAATTATCTGCCATATGATACATTTGTACAAGAGTGGGAAATGGAAACGTGGTCCAGCACCTCAGAGCAAACATCTACCTGCTTCAACACATGCACTGAAATCTTAGTTGTCCACACTGACAGCAAATTAATTTTTCAAGTTTCCAGCAAGATGAAAATTAATCAGGAAGTTTACATCTATTGCTGAGGTATAATGTTAATTTAAACAGAGATTAAAGTTTGCTGTATGAAAGTGAACTATAATTGGAAAAAAATATTTTGCTTTTAATTCTACAGAATATGTCTAAAGATATCCTTACACTTCTTACTGGCTTTTCCTTTCCACAACACTGAACATACCCCTTCAATCCCACCATAGTTCTGTTTTTTTCAGTGTAGAGAGACTGAAGTCTGGGGTTTTGAGTCTCTTAAAAAATGCCTTATCTTTGTCAAACTGCTCTAGTGTAAGTCATCTGGAAAGCTTTTTTATCTGAGACCAGAAGAAGAGACCAACTTGCAGTAAAGCATATCAAGGAGAACAGAGGAAAAAAAGCACCACATGGCAGAGAATCATATGGATGAGTCAGTGAGAGAAAAAGGAACGATATGGAGGGAAGAGGGCGAGACAATGAAGAGTAAAATGAAATAGGATTTCCCCCCCCCCAAGATCAATGCATTGAAGAGAGTTAAAATCTCTTTAATATTACTTTCCAAGGGTACCAATTGCCATAGAGATGTAGCCCACAGAAAGGGAGAGGAGGTGGACCGTGCGTTAGTCATCTCTTTTCTAAGTTGATGAAAGTTTAGAACATTTACAACATTGTGGTAAAAATGCTGCACTAGCACTCCCACAGTTGCCAGTGCCTGTGCATATCTATTAGCAGTAATAGAAAAATTTTAAAAAATCCTCAGGGAAAAAATGGGCAACAGGATTTGGAGCTACTACTTTAAATCCTGGGATCAAATCTAGACCTAGCCAGGACAAAGTGCTATCCAATGACTGTTAAATTAGTAGTGCAAAAGTTATCTATTTAACATAATAGAATCACAACAACAGTACTTCCTTCTCTCTCACCACCTCATAGAAATGAAAAATGAAATCCCATAAGAGCTAGAATTCCTACACTAAACAAACCTTATCTATCTCAGTCCTTCTCTAATAAGTGGGCAAACAGATAGGCAAATTGATGGTACACCCACATCTTGAATACTGTGTACAGATGTGGTCTCCTCATCTCAAAAAGGATATACTGGCACTAGAAGAGGTTCAGAGAAGAGCAACTAAAATGATTAAGGGTTTGGAATGGGTACCATATGATGAGAGATTAAAGAGGCAAGGACTTTTCAGTTTGGAAAAGAGGAGACTAAGGGGGGATATGATAGAGGTATATAAAATCATGAGTGATGTGGAGAAAGTAGATAAGGAAAAGTTATTTACTTATTCCCATAATACAAGAACTAGGGGTCTACAAATGAAATTAATGGGTAGCAGGTTTAAAACAAATAAAAGGAAGTTCTTCACACAGCGCACAGTCAAGTTGTGGAACTCCTTGCCTGAGGAGGTTGTGAAGGCTAGGACTGTAACAGCGTTTAAAAGAGAACTGGATAAATTCATGGAGGTTAAGTCCATTAATGGCTATTAGCCAGGATGGGTAAGGAATGGTGTCCCTAGCCTCTGTTTGTCAGAGGGTGGAGATGGATGGCAGGAGAGAGATCACTTAATCATTACCTGTTAGGCTCATTCCTTCTGAGGCACCTGGCATTGGCCACTGTCGGTAGACAGGATACTGGGTTAGATGGACCTTTGGTCTGACCCAGTACAGCCGTTCTTATGTTTTATAGTATACACAGAAAATAAATATGTTCAACCTTTATTTTATACATAGCAAACTATAAAGGAAACATGCAAAAAAGAAAATGTATACTGAAATAACATGAAAGTAAAAAAATAATTATGAACTGACAATGTTAAAAAGCTTTATAAGACAACAAGAAAATATACTTCAAAAACTTACTATTAATTTTCTGTGCAATCTTATTTAGATCTCTGTATCCTAAAAGGTCAAGGCATCT
Organism: Mauremys mutica; assembly: GCF_020497125.1. Classification (NCBI taxonomy): domain Eukaryota; kingdom Metazoa; phylum Chordata; order Testudines; family Geoemydidae; genus Mauremys; species Mauremys mutica. The sequence goes on from NC_059082.1 coordinate 64,524,544, forward strand.
AAAAGTGGAAAGAAAAAAATCATTTCTGTCCTTTCCAGCCTTATACCTTCCCTTCTCTAATGAGTTCCACCCCAGTATGTGGCCCATCTGTGAGGCTTTCCCTACTTGGTTAAAGTTATCTTTGTTATTTATTTGTATTGTAGAAGCACCCATGATCCCCACTCATGGGCCAGGATCTGATTGTGCCAGGAACTGAACAACAGATGATTAAAAAAATATATCAGTCCCTGCCCCCAAAACGCTTACAGTTAAGGCCCTCTTCTGCAAACACTTAACATGCATGTGTAACTTTATTACTGTGAGAGGTCCCATTGATTTACAGGGGATCCTCACAGTAGTAAAGTCAAGCATAAGAGTGTTTGCAGGATTGTGAGCTAACTCAGCTAAGCACTATATTATGAGATCTATCCACTCGATTCTAGTGAAAAAGGAATAATACCTTAAGAAGGAATTAAAGGCCTTTGCAATTCTGATGGGATTTAAATGTTCACCCTATTGTGTATTGCAAGTGCATAGCTCAATCCTGTAAATACTTACTCATGAATATTATTATTTATTCATGTGAGTAAATATGAGGGTCTTAATTGTGTTGAACAAACTTGGTTTTGAGAGAGAGAATGAAAGATCCAATTCTGACTGTTTTAAGTCATTTATCCCAAATCTTTACTCAAGATAGCCCTCAGAAGGGCTAAATCAAACCTTGTGTCCCAATTTAAAATGCTGCTTTTTAAATTCATAAAAATTAACAGGATATAATAAAAATCATAGGTGTTTCAAACACCTTTCTGTAACTTGTTTCTATGAGAAAGCAAAACCTATATGGAAAAATATACATAAAAAACAACAAAACGCATCATATACTTTTACAAATATGAAAAGACTAGGGCCTTGATCCTGAAACCCTTATGTCTATGCAAAGCTCCACTAGTCAATCTGCAGGACTGAAACATTAGAAGTCAATGGGGCTCCATCTGGAATCATATTACAAAATTAAACTTAATTGACTTCAATAAAACTACTCATAGTGCATAAAATTAAATTCACACTTAAGTCTTTACAGGTTCAGGGCTGTAATTTGTAAAGAAAAGAAGTCTGTCAACAAATTGCAAAGTTAAATGATCTATTTCAGAGACCAAAGTTTCTTAAAAACTAGGCACTAATAATCCTGTATAAAATATGTATCCATAAACATAATTTTGGCGTAAAAAATCAAACAAGACCAAAAAAAGACCATATAACCCCCCACTAAAAATACATAATCTACTCAAAAAGATTCTACATATGAAAAAAAAAATTGAGGATCATGTGACAAGCATTATAGAAAATCAGTCACATCAATCCATCAGCACAGATTAAATCAAGAGTCATTTAGGCCCAGGGACACATGTATTTTTCCAACTCTTAATATCAGAATCCAAATGATCACTATTCAGATATCACAGCAATAACTTTGGATTCAAGGACCCTTTTAGCCTTAATCTAGTAAAACACAAAATCCCAAATCTAGCAATGCAGTTAAGTCAACGGGGCTCCATATCAGTGCTAGGGTCCACATGTATGCATCACATTTCAGGATTAGGACCTAAGGCGCAGATTTTGGAAAGAATAGGATTTATGCTCCAGGTGCTTTTGAAAATCCCACTAGCCATCTTTCTACATCTTTAGGCAACTAAATTCCTTTAAAAAGCTGGCCCTAAGAAACTACTTTAATACTTAAAAGAAAGAAAGAGTTCAAACACCATCAATCAAGTACATAATATTTCTCAAAGTTAAATTTTATTTGATTTTAACCATAGTTGACTGATTCCTTTTTAGTTCAATCAAAACAAATAAATTAAAGACACTGGAGGAAAAAACAGCAAATATCAGAGCTCCTGAAACAAGTTGGCAGAAAAAAATCCTTAAGAGCATAGTATATTTTTCAAACAATTGAATCAATCTGTTCTTTAGGTCTGAAGAAGTGGAAACTTGTTGCTTATTTCATTTAATTAACTTGCAGTTATACTGTCGTTACAAGGGTCAATTAATTGATTGTGAAGGTGTTAGAAGACAATGTTTTAATTGATTATACTTCTGTGTTGATGAAGGAAGTGTAAATATTCTAATTAAGATAACCATTGCTTTCAGTTGATATTGTGACCTTTTGTTAGACATAGACTAGCCTTGCGTTCCAGGAAATATAGACTGATACATGTCCTATTATATCATAATGTATTAAATGTCTCATTTTGTAAAGAAATATCAAAACTTGTTAGTTAGGAGCCTTAAAATTATGTTAACACAACTCAGCTAACTTGTTTGTTCCCTGAGCATGACATTTATATTATAAAGTTTGCTGATAAATGCTGTCATGGTAACAGAAAAAAAAACAAAAACAAACAAAAAACCCTTCAAGACTCTGCAGACCTTTCAGTTGGTTTGATCCTTCAAATTGAAAAAGAATGCACTAATCCCCAAAATTCAGGGAAAGTATTATCAAAATTGATTTTATTCTATTATATTATCATTTATAATAAATACATAGATACTGTTTACTAATCATTCTAAGAAGTAATTTATCATATACCTTTTCTTTTAGCTATTTTACACTGACTCCTCCTCTGCCCAATATGATATATCTATTAAGGGAAGGAAAGGTGAAAATTGTATCATTGGCTGCTAATTGGCTATAAGTGTCAAATTAGCTGTGTAATTTACAATAAAATATAAAAACTGTGCTAAGGGTCTTGCTTTGAAATAATCTTGATTCTGTAGTGGGAGGGGGTGTACTGATTAATATTTTAGAAATATTTAAATTATATAGCTATAAAATATCTTAAATAGAAAAGGTTTTTGATAAATATGGATCATGATGTTTTCACTTACGTTCTTTAGCTATTTTTGCTTTTAAAAATACTATAGTATGTATTAAAGACTTTGTTACTTAAGATTCTTACAAACTTGTCTACACTATCATGCAGGGTCGATCTAAGATACACAACTTCAGCTATGTGAATAGCGTAGCCAAAGTTGATGTACTTAGATCTACTTACCGCGGTGACTTCATTGCAGTAAGTCGACAGATGATGCTCTCCCGTTGACTCTGCTTGCGCTCCTCGTTCTGGTGGAGTACCAGAGTTGATGGGAGAGCATTCACAGTCGATTTATCACATCTAGACATGATAAATAGCCCCCCCACGCTGGATTGATTGCTGCCCGCTGATCTGACGGATAGCGTAGACAAGCCTAAGGGTACATCTACACTACAAGACTATTTCGAATCTACTTAATTCGAATTTGTGGAATCGACCTTATGAAGTCGAATTTGTGTATCCACACTAAATACACTAATTCGACTGTCTGAGTCCACAGTAACGGGGCCAGCGTCGACTTTGGAAGCGGTGCACTGTGGGAAGCTATCCCACAGTTCCCGCAGTCCCCGCTGCCCATTGGAATGCTGGGTAGAGCCCCCAATGCCTGCTGGGGGAAAAAATGTGTTGAGGGTGGTTTTGGGTAACTGTCATCATTCAACCGTCACTCCCGCCCTCTCTCCTTGAAAGCCCCGGCGGGAAATCTATTCGCGCCCTTCTCTGGTCGGTTACAGCTCGGACGCCACAGCACTGCGAGCATGGAGCCCGCTGCGATCATCGCTGCACTTATGGCCGTTGTCAACTCCTCGCACCTTATCGTCCACCTCTTCCACAGTCAGCTGCTGAGAAATCGGGCGAGGAGGCTCCGTCAGCGCGGTGAGGACAGGAAGTCACAGAGTGGCGCAGACCTCTCACAAAGCAGGGTACGCCGCGCAGTGGAGATCATGGTGGCAATGGATCAAGTTCATGGTGTGGAACGGCGATTCTGGGCCCGGGAAACAAGCACGGACTGGTGGGACCGCATAGTGCTGCAGGTCTGGGATGAATCACAGTGGCTGCGAAACTTCAGGATGCGTAAGGGCACTTTCCTTGAACTCTGTGACTTGCTGTCCCCTGCCCTGAAGCGCCAGGACACCCGGATGCGAGCAGCCCTGAGTGTGCAGAAGCGAGTGGCCATAGCCCTCTGGAAACTTGCAACGCCAGACAGCTACCGGTCAGTAGCGAACCACTTTGGCGTGGGCAAATCTACCGTGGGGTTGCTGTGATTGAAGTAGCCCACGCAATCGTTGAGCAAGTTCTCTCAAAGGTAGTGACTCTCGGAAACGTCCAGGACATCATAGATGGCTTCGCCGCGATGGGATTCCCAAACTGCGGTGGGGCTATAGATGGGACTCACATCCCTATCCTGGCACCAGCCCACCAGGCCAGCGAGTACATTAACCGAAAGGGCTACTTTTCAATGGTGCTGCAAGCACTGGTAGACCATAGGGGACGTTTTACCAACATCTTCGTTGGGTGGGCGGGCAAGGTTCATGACGCGCGTGTGTTCAGGAACTCTGGTCTGTTTAAACGCCTCCAGGCAGGTACTTTCTTCCCGGACCACAAAATAACGGTTGGGGATGTGCAGATGCCTACAGTGATCCTCGGGGACCCAGCCTACCCGCTAATGCCCTGGCTCATGAAGCCCTATACAGGCGCCTTGGACAGTGAGAAGGAACTCTTCAACTACCGGCTGAGCAAGTGCAGAATGGTGGTGGAGTGTGCTTTCGGACGTCTCAAGGGGAGATGGCGGAGCTTACTGACTCGCTCGGACCTCAGCGAAAAAAATATCCCCGTTGTTATTGCCGCTTGCTGTGTGCTCCACAATCTCTGTGAGAGCAAGGGGGAGACCTTTATGGCGGGATGGGAGGTTGAGGCAAATTGCCTGGCTGCTGATTACGCTCAGCCAGACAGCCGTGCCGATAGAAGATCCCAGCGGGAAGCGCTGTGCATCCGGGAGGCTTTGAAAGCTAGGTTCCTCGGAGAGCAGGGTAACCTATGACTCTCCAGTTGATTTACAGAGAAGCTGAACCTGAGCCTGTTTCAGTGACTGTTGACTTCGATCTGCGGTTACATACCCCGTTCTCCAGGTTTCCCCCCTTCCAACACACGTTTTAAAATAAATTTAATGGAACACTGATTATTAACAAAGTTTTCTTTAATTATGAATTCCTGTTCAAGGGTTGAAACATGGACGCAGACTGTGGTGGGTACGGTGTGCACTGATGTACAGACCGCTTCTACACTAGAGGAATGACAGGCTCCTGCTCCTACAGCGGTCTCTGGGGGGAGGACGGTTGCAGGTGGGTGTGCAGGAAGGGGTGGGTTTGCAGGAAAGGGTGAGGGGTGCCGTCTTTGGGACGGAGTTTGGATGCAGGCTCTGGGCTGGGGGTTGGGGCGTAGGAAGGGGTGAGGGGTGTGTGGAAAGGGTGAGTATGTGTCCGTGGATGAGGGCTCTTGCTGGGGCTCAGGGCATCGGAGAGGCTCGTGGCTAGGGTGGAAGGGCATGGTAAGGGCAGCCTGCCTTGCCATTTGTGGATGGCAGGCGCTAGGACCCTGGGGCAGCATACACCTCACAGACTGACCCGGGGCAGCATACACCTCACAGACTGACCCTGGTGCCTAGTGACTGCAGTCTGTGTGTGTCCTGCTGTTGATCCTGCCCCCAAGTCTGTACCCTGGTAATGGAGGCTGTCCTATGCAATTAAAAAACCCCTCCCCCCCCTTCACACAAAGTCTTCTGACAAGGAAAACGTGACGGAAACAGTGAATAACAACAAACTACTCTTAATACTCAACTACACAGTGGGGGGATGAAACTTGGATTTGGGACTGGGTGATCCAGGAAGGGAAGCACTTCTCAAAATTTATGGCATGAGAGCTGTTTGGTACATGAGCGCTCTGCTGGGGTGGAGTGACAGTTTTCACGGCCCCTCCTTCTTGTGATTTTGGGTGAGGGGGGGACAGGACTTTGTGGCGGGGGAGGGCGGTTGCAGATACAGTTCAGGGGGGCTCTCTGCTCCTGCCTGCGGTCCTGCAGAACATCTACAAGGCGCCGGAGCGTGTCCGTTTGCTCCCTCATTAGCCCAAGCAGCGTTTGAGTCGCCTGCTGGTCTTCCTGCCGCCACCTGTCCTCCCGTTCGCTGTGTGAGCGCTGGTGCTGACATAGGGTCTCCCTCCACTGTCTCTGCTCGGCCGCATCGGCTCTGGAGCAGGCCATCAGTTCCGAGAACATGTCGTCCCTAGTCTTTTTCTTTCGCCGCCTAATCTGCGCCAGCCTCTGTGAGGGGGAAGCCGGGGCAGTTCGTGAAAGAGCCGCAGCTGTGTGATGGGAAAAAGGAAGTGATTTCCTTGAAAAGATACATGTTTGCGAACACTGAACATAGTCTAGTCAGTTTCTGTGAACAAGACCATACAGGGCACCTAGTCTCACGAGCTCTCAGGACAAGTTCGAGATTTCGGAATACGCTTTCATTGGCTGCGGTCGTGCACAGGAGATCGGACAAGCGGGGCGGTACAGCTGAATCCGTGTAGCAGCCAGGCCTGGTAAGCACTACACTATAGGCTGCTTAACAGTTAATGGATAGCTGTGCCCTCCCGCTGAAGGCAATCTGGAAAGCATAAAGTCTGACCCTGTTCCAGCCCCTCGCGGCTGTGCCCGGGAAAGATCACTGTATGCTTTTCCTCTGCGGCCTCCAACACGTGGCTGTTAAACGAAGGTCATTGCTATGCAAGGTAAAAGTCAAGCATTCACAATAGTAACAGTACACTAATTGCCCTAATTAGATGCAGCAGTCTCCGAACGAGATTACCCTGAGGCGGGTCACTCGGAGAGAGAGAGAGGATGCTGCGAGAATCCCTGCACAGACCAGGACCGTATGCTGCCATGCTGGTGGAGGCAATGATTCCGCTGTACATTAGGATGGCCTGGCGCGGAAGAGTGTGCTTCCACGGAGCACCAAATAAGGCACCTCTCCCCAGGAACCTCCTGCGGAGACTTTTCGAGCTGCTCTACGAGAGCTTCGTGGAAGTGTCCCAGGAGGATTTCTGTTCCATCCCTATATGTGTCTGTTCCATCCCTATATGTGTGGACCTTCTTTTTATATAGTTTTATATGGAAAAGTTTTTATATATTTTTAATTCCTGTTTTTTAAAAAATACATGTTTCCATGTTTATAGCACTTACCGACTGATCCTTCCCCTGATTCTGAGTCCGGGTTAACGGCCGGGGAGGGTTGGTAGGGGATCTCTGTGAGGGTGATGAAGAGATCCTGGCTGTCGGGGAAAGCGGTATTGTAAGCGCTGTCGCCTGCGTCGTCCTCCACAAACCCTTCCTCATCTTCCCCATCGGCGAACATCGCCGAGGAACTGCCCGTTGACACTATGCCATCCGCAGAGTCCACGGTCACTGGTGGGGCAGTGGTGGCAGACCCACCTAGAATGGCATGCAGTGCCTCGTAGAAGCGGCATGTCTGGGGCTGGGCTCCGGAGCGTCCGTTTGCCGCTCTGACTTTTTGGTAGCCTTGTCTCAGGTCCTTGATTTTCACGCGGCACTGCATTGTATCCCAGCTGTATCCTCTGAGTGCCATGGCTTTGGAGACCTTCTCGTAGGTCTTTGCATTCCGTTTGTTGGAGCGCAGCTCCGACAGCACAGACTCATTGCCCCACACAGCGATCAGATCCAGGACTTCCCGGTCTGTCCATGCTGGGGACCTCTTTCTATTCTGGGATTGCATGGACTCCTCTGCTGGAGAGCTCTGCATCGTTGCAGGTGCTGCTGAGCTCGCCTCGATGTCCAACCAGGACATCAGATTCAAAGTGCCCAGACAGGAAAAGGAATTCAAATTTTCCCGGGTCGTTTCCTATGTGGCTGGTCAGAGAATCCAAGCTTGGACTGCTGTCCAGAGCGTCAACAGAGTGGTGCACTGTGGGATAGCTCCCGGAGCTACTAAGTTCGATTTGCATCCACACATAGCCTAATTCGAGATAGCCATGTCGAATTTAGCGCTACTCCCCTCGTCGGGGTGGAGTACCGAATTCGAACTAAAGAGCCCTCTAGGTCGTATTAAACGGCATCCTGGTGTGGACGGTTGAGCGGTTAATTCGAATTAACGCTGCTAAATTCGATTTAAAGTCCTAGTGTAGACCAGGCCTCAGAGTACTATATCATAGTAATCTAATAGTCTTAAATAGTGTGCTTTAGAATACTTAACTATTGAATAATATTATCTAATTAGAACTCATTTAGAAAACTTTGTCATTCTAGTCTACATACAATTTTCAAAATACTTTGCTTTAAAAAGTCAAGCTTTCTAAGTAACATTCTCTAATTAACTTATGTCTTTTAAATGTTTTTTGTTTTAAGTGTATATTATTTTGCCAAAAAGTTTAAAATTCCAGTGATGTAAAACTTCTAAAGTATTCCTAAATATCTTGCTGTTTTAGAGTCTAGTGAATGGTATTGGCCTGTGGGAGGGTGAGACCAGAGGAAGACGGTTGCTAAAGTATTTTAGTGATAAGAAATGGCTGGCATTAGCTGCTGGTCTGAACGTTGAAAATATGTAGAACTTGCAGTAAAACAACTCAAAACTCAGTAATCATAATGTAAAAATGTCTTAATATTTTTACATTGGTGTTATCAGTAAAATTAGAAACTCTAAATCTCTTATTACAATGAAGTATTTATTTAACTGTTGGTACAAAGCCCAGTTTCCCTTCACTTTCACCCTAGTGTTTGAGGATGTACCATCATTAGAGTTTACTGAGACTCCAGACAGGTGGGAGCATTACCTAAAAAGAAACATTTTTGCTTTTATGGGGGAGGGGAGGGAGACAGGGAACCTGAATGACTGAACAGCTTAAACATCCCTACTCAGAAAAGTGCCTGAGCAGGACTGGATTTGAATGTAAAAGAAATTACAAACTTAAACATTTATACAAGTAATAATTAAGAATATTACCTGAAAAGTGAACTTTCTCACTTGTGTACAGGTTGTGCGCAATACTAGCTACTTAGAAGTTGGAGATTTTTTTTGAACAGATCTTGTATGAAAATCACAGAACAAGGACAAAGCTTGAGTCACTCTAGTCTGAATGAAACCACACTCTAGAGTCTAATATTTCAGTAATCCTACCTAGATTATTAATCAGAATATAACTATGCAGAAAACTGTTTAGATCCCTAAGCATTTTCAGCATTGCTATATTTATAATCTTAAAACTCTTTTGATTTTTAAACTTTAAAAAAATGCTCAAGGTAAATGTCCCTTAATATTTTTCTTCACTTAAATCTAAAAATCTAAATCACTTTCTTCACTGAATCTAAAATAGAGAATACAAGAGCAAAGATTATGCAGATTTTTTTTTATGATCTGCAATGTGAGCTTTGTATTAAATAAACAATGAGTATCTAAACTACTTGTACTTTCTCTTCTTTTTGTGTGACAAAAAAAGTTAACTGATGCAGTTTTTTTCATTATATGGGTCTCTTTTAGTTCTTGTACTATCATATAGTTCAAAGTTTCTTGGTGAAATTCATATGCTTTTAAACAAGTGCAGTATGTAACTGCAGATATTATCTATGAATTACCATTCCTAAATGAAGTATTAGGCTACCAGGAAGTCAGCTGGAGTGTGGCTATTAATCTCAGTGGGCCCAATATGGGGTTGGTCAATTAAAAAGTTTTACTGGTATAACAAGGTCTGTCCGAGGTGTGATCCTCCTCCCCCAACACAGTTATTGGTAATAGCCCTAGTCTGGATGCATTTATACTGATATATTTTATTTTTATTCATAATCTAGAATAAACTTTATCGATAAGAACTTTTATATTGGTATAACTGCAACACTAGGGGTTTTTGCTGTTCTAACTACACCAATATAAAGTGGTACTGTTTTTTAGTGTGGACAGACAAGCCCTAAAATCTTTTATTAAAAAAAAAACTGCACTTGCACTGATGCAGCCTGTAGATACTTACTACACCAGGGGTCGGCAACCTTTCAGAAGTGATGTGCTGAGTCTTCATTTATTCACTCTAATTTAAGGTTTCAAGTGCCAATAATACATTTTAATGTTTTTAGAAGATCTCTTTCTAAAAGTCTATAATATATAACTAAACTATTGTTGTATGTAAAGTAAATAAGGGTTTTAAAATGTTTAAGAAGCTTCATTTAAAATTAAAATGCAAAGCCGCCCGGACCGGTGGCCAGGACCTGGGCAGTGTGAGTGCCACTGAAAATCAGCTTGCCTGCTGCCTTTGGCACCTGTGCCATAGGTTGCCTACCCCTGTACTACACTATGGAAGGGGTTTGTCTGGTAAATCCATCTCTCTGAGATGCATTAGCTAGGCTGCTGGAAGAATGCTTCCATTGATCTAGTCCAGGGGTAGGCAACCTATGGCACGTGTGCCGAAGGCGGCATGCGAGCTGATTTTCAGTGGCACTCACACTGCCCGGATCCTGGCCACCGGTCCAGGGGGCTCTGCATTTTAATTTAATTTTAAATGAAGCTTCTTAAACATTTTAAAAACCTTATTTACTTTATATACAACAATAGTTTAGTTATATATTATAGACTTAGAGAAAGAGCCCTTCTAAAAACATTAAAATGTATTACCAGCACGCAAAACCTTAACTTAGAGTGAATAAATGAAGACTCGGCACACCACTTCTGAAAGGTTGCCGACCCTGATCTAGTGGCATCTTCGCAGGGGCTTAGGTTTGCTTACCTACATTGCAGAGGGTTCTCACGTGAGCCTTTGTTACTTCTGGGCCTAGTTCCTCTGCTGTACCTCGATAAGGACACTCAGCAGACAAATAACAATGTAAAATATTCTTATAGCAAACCCCTCATTTACCTGAAAATGAAGGGGACCCTGCAGCCACTGTGGAGACAGGGGCGGTCAGGTGTGAGTCCTGCCTGGGGATCCTGGGAGGGCAAAAGCCGGAGCTTCAGGGAGAAGTGAGGGGCTTAGGGCTAAACGGGGGCGGGAGGAAGGGCCCCGGGAGGGCGCCATGGGCTGAGGGAATCTGCTGGGTGCAACTATCAATAGCGATGCCGCCAGCAGAAGGGCTGCGGGTAGCGCTGCGTGGGCTGCGGCTCCCCGAGGAGCCGGGGGTACGGCAGCCGCCTGGCTCGCGCTGCGGAACTTCGAGCGCGGCTGCGCCTGCGAAGCCGCTAAACACAAACCCCTAAACCCGCCCCGCCGCACGGGCGCCCCAGGGACAACATGGCAGCTGTCCCCGCCCGCCTCCCGCGTGGGGCCGCTCACGTGAGCGCTCACGTGCCCGGCGGGGGCGGAGGGTTGTTTCCGGAAGTGCTCGGCGCGGGCGGAGCCGGGTTTAGGACGCTGCGGAGCGGGGCTCCGGCCGGGCTGGTGCGGGCTGCGGGGATGGAGATCATCAGGAGCAGTGAGTGACGGCGGGGCGCGCGCCGGGCGGGGGCTGGTTTCCCAGGGCCTGGCCTGGCCTCGCCGCTGCCCGGGCGGGCCCCGAGCGCGTCCTCGGTGCCGTGGCCCGTTCGCGCAGGAGCCGGGGCTGCGCTGTGCTCGGGGGCTGCACGTGCCCCCGCCAGGAGGCTCCTGGTTCCGGGGAGGGGGGAGTCCCCGCGAGAGGGCGCCAGGCAGGGCAGGCTCAGCCCAGCCGCCCCCGAGTGAGGGGCCGGGGAGCGGTAGGTGGACTGCGGGCCGCTGCCTCACAGGGGCCGGGGCTCCACGCGCGGGCCGTGCCGCGGTACCTGGCTGAGCTGTGACCTCCGGCCCGCTGTCTGCACCCCAAAGCCCGGCCCTTGTGCTGCTGCCTGAGGCCCTGCGCTGACGCGGGCCCTGGCCTGTGTGCGCTCGGGGAAACCGCCGAACGCGAGCCGAGTCGTTGGGCGCTCTGCGTTTGGCCCTCACCTCTGCAGGCCCGGGGTTGTCGGTTTACCTCTAAAACGATGGTTCTTCTTGCAACTGGACACCGAGTCTCTTAAAAAGGCTGCGAGACAGAGGGTGGCTCTCAGGGCCCTGCTGTCTAGCTCCCGTGCGGTGGGAGGCGGGATGGATGTTCCCGAGTTGATAACAGCCTTGTTCTCAGGGATGTTTGTAATGATTTCTTTATAGATTTTAAGGATAATCTAAATAAAGTGTATGAAGCCATCGAGGAAGCAGACTTTTTGGCTATTGATGGCGAATTTTCAGGTACTGTTAAGATTATTTTGTGAACGTCATAGATTTGGAATTAGGGGTGCTGGGGTGGTGCCATGCCCCCTGACTTGAAGTAGTTTTCTTATATACGGGATTTACAGTTTGGTTCAAGGCCTCTCAGCATTCCCACTATAAAAATAGTTCCAGCACCCCTTGGGAAGGGGGAGTATTAGCAAATGGGCTGACAGAGATCTGCTGTAATGAATCTGCAGCCACTTGGCTTATGGACTTCCTATTGCTGTTAGATGTAATAGCTGTCTTTAGACTTTTCTGTTATTCTACGATGCCCGAATAGGAAACTGAAATACTTAAAACAAAAGCTAGGTCAAAATGTTTACTGTACATATGGGTTATGTATTGAATAAGAGAGGCCAATAGTCACTTGACAATATTTGTCACACTCCTGTTGGTTTGTCACTTCGTTGACTCTGGTTCTGGCTCCAGTAATGTGGCTTGAGACCCATCAACATCTGGTCATTGGTACCACATGCCATTCTATCAGGATTATTTATCTAACTGGTGAATGACACAAGTGAGGCTTTCATAGTTTCCCCTAGAACATGGCTTTGCTGCTAGCATGTTATCTTCTCTGAACTCACCAGATTGTTTATGTAGAATGACATCGTTTAATTGGCTTTTGTTTAAAGAGGGATGCTCACCTGTAATGGAAGAGGTTTATTTTCAGTTGAATGGTAACTTATACACATGTAATGTAATATTATGTTAGTTATATAGTGGCAGACTTCTTAATAATTGTCCTTTGTTGCTGCTCCTCACCTACTCTCTTTAAATAGCTTTATTTTTATGTAATATTCCCTATATTTTTTCAGGAATCAGTGACGGGCCATCTGTTAGCACATTAACCAATGGCTTTGACACACCAGAAGAAAGGTATCAAAAACTTAAAAAGGTAAATGTAAAACTTAAGAGTTAAAATGAAACTATTTAAGTATTTTGCCATCCTTGGTAGGAGGTGCAATGTATCTGAGACTAGAACAAACTGTTAGATTTGTTAGTAGTATATCAGTATGTCATGATAGGCATTATTCTGAGACAAATTAAGACTTCTGCTTCATTCTAAATAGTACTCATAGATTAAAAACTTGAATTCCAGCAGTAAAAATAGTCTAATATTTGGCTGCTGACAGGATGTTGGCAGGGAAACAGTGGAGACAAGTAGGATTTTAAATTTACATTAGGTTAAAATAGTTATTGATTAAAAACAATACTTTTGATCTATTTAGTCTACAGGACTGGTTCTCAGCCTGTGCCCCAGAGCCCACATAATGCATTGTGGGCCACATACCTGGCTCACAGTGGTCAATAGGTTGAGAACCACTGGTCTACAGCAATTGGTGAGTGTTTCGGTAAGGCCATGCTTATCCTGTTGAGCAGGAGTCTGGCAGTGTCTATGCTAACTGTCTTGAGAGCCTCCAGCATTGGTCTAACACTGGTCTAACAGTGGGCAAGTGCCAGATGTCATGGTGGTAAAACACCTGTGTCCAGTCAACACTAGTTCTTTTGCCAATGTAAGTGTCATTGATGCTAGGCCAGTGATTCTCAAACTATGGGGCGGACCTTCCAACAGCGGTGTAGGAATATGTTCAGGGGAAGCATGAGCTGAGTGCCTTTTTTTGGGAGTTGGCTGTCAGCCCTGGGTGGCTGGGGCTTGTGCAGAAGGGCCATGACAGGAGGCTCTCCTCCCCCTCACCAGGAGGCAGCTCAGGCTTTCCTTCCCTTGCCCCCCAATCCCTCATCTGGAGGTGGCAGGGCTCTGGTTGACAGCCCTGAGATGGCATCAGCTTTAGTAAGGGTGGCAATGGGGTGCTAAATCTGCTGTGAAGTGATATTGATGAATATCACTTTTCACGTTGTCACCCTTGCTTCTGTGCTGCTGCTGGCATAGTGCTGCCTTCAGAGCTGGGCGCTCAGCCAGCAGCCACTGCTCTCCACTCTGCCTTCAGAGCTGTGTTTGTGTTTGTGTAAATTACTACAGACTCAAAGAAGGGGGACCCAATCAAATAAGCTTGAGAACTCTTGTGCTAGACAAATAGTGGAAGGTGGGAATCTGATATCTGACATTGTACGCAAGGCCAGATTGCCTGTGTGTGTAAAAGGGGAGGGAGGGAGGAAGAAACACCCCCCCCCCCCAAACAAGAACCCTTTGGGCAACTGCCAGATGAAATGGGGAAAAGAGAGGATTGCAACTTGGTGCTAGGGCTTGTTTAGATGAACAGTTAAGATTTAGCAAGCTGGGGTATAAATCTACAGTGCTCCAGCATGCGACACACTTACTGTCCATGTGTACTTACTGCTGCACAATAACACAAAGTGCACCAGAGAACTTTTAGTGTGCAGCAGCAGGGTCCACACAGACTGTCACTGCGTGGCATGCTGAAGTGCTGTAGATTTGTACCGCCACTTGCTGTGCACTAACCTACCATATAGACATGACATTAGAAAGGGTGTTGTGGCAACAGCTTACACTTAATAACTTTGACTACTGAAGCTGTAATAGGTATCTTTCCCCCCCTCCCCCCCCAAATACTATTATCTTCTACTGGAAGTGCTTAAATTACTTCTCAGATCTTGGGTTAGGTTGACTATCAGTCATGAGAAGGAAAATGCCAAAAGCTTTCAGTACTATTTAAAACTAAGATTATATCTCAGAAAGGGAAGGAACTCTTTTCTTGTAAAATACTTGTTAAGCTTATGAGCATGCTTATTTGCTGTTAGCTATAAAAGCTACTACATTTATCCCTTTAAAGAGACTGTCAGCCCCAACACCACATTTTTAAAACAAGAATTTACCAAACTTAAATCATATATCTGTATATTTTATCTGCTATTGTTAGAGGTTACAGTTAGGATTATTAGAATTCAAGATATTAGAAGAATTGTTCTATTTTGCATTTTGTTTACTTTGTGGATTTTTTAGCTCTTTGTGTACAGTTCCACTGTCTCCGCCTGAATAGTCTGTCAGGCTCACCTCTCGTGGGAGTGTGTGTGTATAGCAATGGAGAAGGGAAACAAGTTTTGGAAAGGTAGCTGTAACGTTAGAAAAGCTGTCAGGAGGTAGTTGAGGCATGTACATCCTCAGAACCTACTTTGAAGTTGAACAGATCAAGTTGGTGGTGTCCCTTTAATATAAATAGAAAAGAACTTGTTTCTAAAAAGCTGGTTTTAGTTCATACCATTGCAATAATGGCAGCTGAAACAATATTGCCCTAATGCCTGAGAAACAAAGTGAAAATTTAGTCCATTCACTGTCCAAGCCGAGTGAAGTGCAGAAAAAAATTGCAAAAATGAAGAAAAGGTAAAAATGAAATGCTAAACTTCAGAAGAAAAATAGAATGCTATTGGTAAGAATAATTTTCTTTTTAAACGTGAGACTTATGTAGCCAAAGGTCCTTTTTAAACTAAAGTATTATGCCAAGGCATTTTCACTTGAGGTAACCTAGTAGTGCCAATATTTATCAATGAGGTATAGCTATCTGAGACTCAGACAAATAATTTTTTCCCAGAGTGCCTCTAAGTTGCATTTCAAAATGTATTGTAACCATTATTCTCACTTATTTTTCCTTTTCAGCATTCCATGGATTTCTTGCTTTTTCAGTTTGGCCTTTGTAGTTTTAAATATGACCACACAGAAGCTAAGTATGTTGTTTCCTTGACTTATTCCTAACTTTTTTTTATGCTAGGTAATATTGATAAGCTCTATTTTGACTTGTAACTCTTACCTTTCACAGATATATAATGAAATCATTTAACTTCTATATTTTTCCAAAACCCTTCAATAGAAGTTCACCAGATGTCAAGTTTGTCTGTCAGGTTAGTGGAAAAACAGGTTTATATGTATTGCTACTGGAAAACTTTTCAAAATGATTTTTGGGAAATTTCTGTAGTGGTGTCAATTTTGGTTAGTCCCTCAAGCATTTTTGCCTATGCATAATTCCTTCTTCATGAATTTTTTTTCCCCAGTGCATAGAGAAGGAAGCAAGTTTCGCTAAAAAAAAGTCTTAGTGGGACCATATTCTATAAATGAAGAAAACTAGGGTGAAAAATGAAGTAAAGGTCATGCCCCTTTTTAAACTCCTGCTGCTTAAAACAGGCCTTAGTTTTTTCTGGCGACAGGTGACTGTCTGAAGCTGACAATCAGATTTATGACATTATAAAGTATTTTCTTATCCAGCTTTTTTATTGATTTCTCTTCCTATCCATTCTTATTCTCCCTTTCTCTCTCATTACTTCCCAAAGTTGTTGTGAGAATTTCTGGATTCATGGGATTTTGCCGCACCAGTTCCTTCACTTGATTCCTATTCCCTCTCCACCTCTGGTCCCTCCCCCGCAATTCTTTCTCTCCTATGTCTTTATTTTTCTCCTGTCTCTCATCCGTACCTCATTAAAAATATAATCAGTATACCAAAGATTGGGATTCATAGCCAGTGCTAAGCTCTAAAGGAAAGGCAGCAGACATCATCAGACATAGCCTCATGTTTTTCCACCTGACTCTTTTTTCTAACAGTTGTACCACTCTTTGTTCTGGCACAAAGGTTCAACAAGTCATGTGTAGCTTGATAGAGCCCAGAATGCGCTTTCTCTTCTTATTACAGAAAGTTGATTATGTGTATTAAAAAAAATCTATATAGTAGTAGATACATGTGTAGAAAGCTTTACGCTCCTTTCTACCCATATTACCATTATATTGTGTTATGGCAGAAACTGCTGCGTTGCTGGTTTCCATGTTGCCCTAGATATCAAGAGTCTCGTTGCCAAAATGGCTCCTGTAGATGCATTTGTAAGCTTTTTGTTTGGAAGGGTACAGTTTTAAACAATCCTGAGCCTCACTTGGCTCTCTGGGCCAACTAAAATCATGACTCTGTAGCTTCTAACTAAAATCAAAATGGTACATCGCTTCAAAGTGGCTTTTTTTATTATAATTTAAACAGTGTACTACATATTAATTGGTGTTATGGTGGGTTTGATGTTAAGGTTTTGGGATGTATTGTTATCCATAGTGCACAAGCCGTGGATTATCTGTTAGGAACAAGTAAGCGACAAAATACTGATGGAGAGATTTAATTATGAATGACTTGTTCTACTCTATTAAACTTTATCTTTTAATAAACTATTTCGTTGCACAGACTAACTTTCTTGAGTTCACTAACCTAATACTTTGACAAAGAAAAAAGTTAGTATAGGTTTTTTTAAAACAAATATATTTGAGGAAAGTACCTGAGTTGTTTTTTAATTGACCTTTGAAATTTCAGTGGTATACAACCAGTCACAAAGCTGTTTTTTTTCTTTTTTGTTCTTTTTTTTTTTCCCCCAGAGTTCAAGTATAGACTTTTTAGCAAACCAAGGATTTGATTTTAATAAAGTTTTTCGCAATGGTAAGCTTTCTTTCATTTTACAACCTGTTTTTATAGACTATCTTTCTTTTCCTCCATTTCCTGTTTAAAACAAAAGGCAAAACATGTACACTTTGACCTTTTGGTAAAGTTGCTAGGGTTATAGCTTATTTGGTGTTTTAATAATGCAAATAAAGTTCTATACAATGTTTGTGGGGGGAGGAGGGAAAGTGACTATGTCCATCTACATTTTCTTAGAAACAGGTGAATGCCTACTTGTTTAAGCATAGTTTAGTGATGATTGTTTTTCAGTGGTCAAACACAAACCAAAGTTGTAATCTTTCCAAAAGAACTTTCCTATAGGTTTTACTGCTGGAACACTCGCATTTTCTAGCTTGTCACACTGTAAATTAAGGACTAGATAATTGTGATACTTAATATGACAGTGCCAGTGTCATTTGACTTGTTCCTCAATTTAGGAACCTATATAATGCCGCTCTTCTGCTTAACACTTCCCTATTTCAGCAGGTTTCTTAAGGTAATTAGTACCTGGAGGGCTCTGATGTTTTGCAAATCTTTTCTGTGAGATACATAGCAACTACTTCAAAGCTCCTTGACATCCATAGCAATCTGTGGCCCTGATGCTGAACTGTATCCATGTGGGTAGATCCCTATTCCTTATTTATTTGCTTTGTGGTAGAAAGCCCCAGTCATGTATCAACAATTTGAAGGTCCATCAAATTCAGTGAGGTTCTGTACAGAAATAGGGGTCTGCCTGTGAGGATCAGATTGCAGGAGCAGGGCCTAAAGTGCTTGTGACTCATTTAGACTTGAAGGTGCCAGCTGCTTTGGCTCTCTCAAAAGAAATCCATTGCAACTAGAGATACGGAAAGGGAAACTTAGAAGAAATATTTGAGGGATACAGATTTCCCCCTCCCCCCCATTTTTAGGGTGTAACATGACCGGGGTAGTGACTAAGCCTCTCTGAGCTGTGCAGTATTTGCTTGCTTTTAATGATAAAACCTGTACAATGTTTTTCTTAGGAATCCCATATTTAAATCAGGAAGAGGAAAGACAATTACGGGAGCAGTATGATGAAAAACGTTCTCAGGCAAATGGTGCAGGGACCCTATCGTACATTTCCCCTAATGCCACAAAGTGTCCTGTGACTATTCCTGAGGATCAGAAAAAATTCATTGAGAGAGTGGTGTAAGTGGAAATATAAAAATGAAATCATGTTATCCTAATGTGTGCACACTGTTCTTTATGTGGTAGTCCTCCATTCTGAAGTTGCCTAAAAACTTGAAGTTGTGTGTTCTGATTCTAAATTTGTCAGTCTTAACAAAACATTCCTTTGGATGAGAGGGTTTGCCTGGGAAACTTCTGTTCCTTTTAATCAGCCATTTTTGCTGCTTATTTGCAACTTTCAGTAATCTGTCTTCAGCTACATCAAGGCTACTTAAGTTGTTAGTTACATTTTTAACTCTTGATGGTATTATCAGTTTTCCAAAACCTCTGCTAAAGTTTAATCCAATTCTTAGTTTGTGATCTTGGATGGAAAATAATGGCCATGTATGTTCTGGCCCTCAAATATGAAGGCATTTAAATCTACACTTGGTTTCTGTTTTAGATTTCTTAATCATGCAAGATTTCATATTTATCACTATACTAATGTCTCTAAAAATGAAATATATATATATATATATATATATATAAACATCTTAAATATTCCATTACTACTACTTATAAAAGATTTGTCTTGCCTTTTGGCATATATCACTAAATGCTTTTTTGACAATAGTGTTAGATTATTTTTTGCTTTTACTAATACATTTAATCTGTTTTCCTCCAGGGAGCAAATAGAAGATTTGATACAGAATGAAGAAAACAAGAGTTTGCAGTTTGAGCCATGCACAGGGTCAGTTTCTGAAAATAAACACTAATTCTCTGGTAAACAGAGAACTCTGAATTGTCTTCTGTATAAGAAATTACGTTTGACCTACTAGCCAGCTATGTGGGAGGGGGGGAAGCCTCTTTCTGCAGGTCTGCAGATAATGTCAACAAATTTATCCCTTCTTAGTCCTAGCAAAAACTGTTTGACTTAGCACTGAAAGTAAAGACTTGCTGTCATGGAGCTTCGTTATCTTTCCTTGCTTAAAAGGTCTAAACTTCTAGATGTTCATCCTGAAGTTCTGCAGTGGTGGCAACACATACTAAGGGTGATATATAGTATGCACATGGCATTATTTGAATATACATACATTTACAGTCGTCTATCTTGAAACATTGTTTTAAGTCAAAGAGGTGCTCTTCATAAATAATACTTGAATTGGAATTTAGGTAAAGTATCAAATTTCCTCTAGTGCCTTTTCTGTTGATTATCAAGATGACTTTTTAAAACTCCTTTTTCCTTTAGTCAATATACTTCATGTGTCTGCATATTTTTTGAATCAGCTCCTGGTGATACGAGGTGGCTCTTGTGCATGTGAAATATTATACACATTGGAATATTGTATTACGAGGCCCACTATCATTGGATGTATAGTTATTTCTTAACTAACCATAATGAAAAAGGAAGTACACCGCTACCCCGCTATAACGCGACCTGATATAACACGGGTTCGCATATAGCACGGTAGAAGCGGGGCTCCGGCAGCACTTTAAAGGGTCCAGGGCTCCAGCTGCTGCGGGGAGCCCCGGGCCCTTTAAGTCACCGCCGGAGTCCTGCTGCCGCTATCCCGGGGATGCGGCAGTGGGGCTGGGCTGGCGATTTTAAAGGGACCGAGCTCCCCGCAGCGGCCGGAGCCCCGGGCTCTTTAAATCACCTCTGCAGCCCTGCCACCGCTACCCAGATATAACGGCGTTTAACTTATAATGCGGTAGGGATTTTTGGCTCCCCACGACCGCGTTATATCGGGGTAGGGGTGTAGTTATTCCACCTAAATAGACTTGAGTGAATAATGCTTAGAAAAATGTTTGTTTGGTTCTGTCAGCTATTAATTTTTGGCTAGTCATTCTCATCAGAAAGGCAGATATGTGTGCAATAAGATGTAAATCAATTTCTCATTGGAAAATTAGACTAGTGTTTAGCCTTTTAAATGCCCTTTAAAATACTATGTGATAACACCATGAGCTGTTTTATGTTCACTGCATGAATTTTTAACATCAATTTGTTTTTGACTTTGAAATATTTATATACGAGAACCATTACTCTTTTCTGCTTTTAAAGATTTCAGAGGAAACTAATTTATCAGACCTTGAGCTGGAAGTAAGTTACTAGTGTTAACCTCTTACCTTACCTACTGTATATCTGTGCTGTTTTTAACATGAAAAAAATCGGGATAAAAAGCTGATCTATGCTTAATCTCATATCCATTATATTTAAATTGTTTCTCCTCTTAAGCAGTCTTGTAAGCATTAGTTCAGTTTAGCCCTATTACAAGCGTGGAGTTCTTAGGGGTTCATTAGAATCCTTTTTTAATTGAGCATATTTCTATTCTACCACTTATAATTATTAAAATAGTTGTAAATTGAACGGTACAATGTTGCAGATTAGAGTGATTATGTAATAACATGCGACTCTTAACGTACAGTGTGCAGTTATTGCAAACGACTGTAGAGCGGGAATGTATTCCTACATAGATAGTGGGATTAGTTTGAACAATAACTAATTCTATAGGGTGTTGATAGTGCTGTTATATTTATGGGTGATGTTGTGGGAGATTGTTTCAAGTTGGCAGTAGTTC
The DNA here is from genome assembly GCF_020497125.1 of Mauremys mutica. Lineage (NCBI taxonomy): Eukaryota > Metazoa > Chordata > Testudines > Geoemydidae > Mauremys > Mauremys mutica. The sequence continues at coordinate 64,545,712 of NC_059082.1, forward strand.
TTAAAATCCTGTTTTTAGAGGCTGTTCTTAGCTAAAATTGTTTTGTGCTTATTCTCATCTTAGAAGTAAATTGTATTTTAAAAATAAAAAAGCTGTTGAAGAAGCCATTTGAGTAATGGAGATGGGATGAGGTCTTTAAGCTGCTTAACAAATATATTTCCACAATGTTTTCCTTACCATTTTTGTTGAACATGAGGAAGTTACTCTAAAATACTTGTTTGGATATCTGCACATTGAAATAATGACATTTTGCATTTTTTTTTATCATTGTGGCAGATTTTTTTAACGGCTTTGCCTACACTCTCCCTGAAAGATGAGGGCTCACTATGGAATTTGAAATACTTGGGGTACCTTAGAGACTAACAAATTTATTTGGGCATAAGCTTTTTGATGAAGTAGGTTTTAGCCCACAAAAGCTTATGCCCAAATAAATTTGTTAGTCTCTAAGGTGCCACAAATACTCATTCTTTTTGCTGATATGGACTAACACGGCTACCACTCTGAAACCTGTGGAATTTGAGTGTATGTGCATTCCTGAATGGGTAACTTAGTAACTGCTTTTTTGAATAAGTTTCTCCTTCTGAAAAAATGCACATCAGATTACACAGATTGGTTTAATTGCACTGAAGTCAAGAAATTTAGTTAGAGTTCTCTCAGCAATATATCTGCATAGTATATTAAGAAACTAACACTAATTGTTGAAATTCTTGAGATACACAAGAAGGCTAAATTATTGAGTACTTTGGTACTTTGAATTTGCTGACTTCATTTTGGTTAAAAGCTGCCTTACTAGTTTTTGCATTTAATATTAAGCCTGTCTGTAACCTTACTACAAGTTGTGTAGCTATAAAAATTAGCCTAGCTGAAGATGGAGCTTCAGTATACTAACTGCCAAATTAGTCAAAAACTATAGTTTACTTTTCACTGTTTGCTGTAGGTATCCAAAAGGTATCCATGTTGAAACTCTGGAGACCGAGAAGGTAATTAATTGACTAACAACATACTGTCTTAGATGCTTGTTTTGTGTAAGCAAAATCTCAGTCCTAATGAAATTTCATGCTACTTGACCTCTAAATTTGTCTGCTGAAGCTTTGTTATGCAAACTTTTAAACTTTTATTAAACTATGATAAAATACTTTTGAATAACCTTTATGGCCTGACTTAAAAATCCAGGAGGTATAAATACAAATATATGACTTGTATATTTATATTAAAAGTGTGTGAATGGAAACTATAATGGCTATCTAACATTCAGTACATTGAGACGTCTTGGTCAGCTGAGTGGTTTGAGAACAGAACAATAATTGCAGCAGATATTAAGCATTAACTTTTCCCCAAAGAGCTAGGTAAACAATATGAACCCCAAATCACCTGAAAATACTGGATTAAAAAACCCCACTAAAACCTAAAGTTATAGGGAAACTTAGTATGATTAATGTTTTCATTCCAACCAAAAAGCATATTTCCCTTAGGCTTCATTATGTGAGTAGGTTCAGCTCAGATAGCGTTGTTAAAATTATAAATCCCTAGAAAAAAATAGTTTATAAAGGAAACACTGTAATATTAATAGGTAAACTGCTGCCGCTAAACTCTGAGTATAACAGATGCAATTTAGCTTTGTTTGCAGTAGAAATTTAGATCGCAAATTGTGATTAGTTCATGTATTAGCATTGGGATTCTGTTTTAGTTTCTCACCTTTTTTGTCAAGCTATTCCTGGAATAATTTATTTATGTCATTATTGCTTTCAGAAGGAAAGATACATTGTTATTAGCAAGGTAGATGAAGAAGAACGCAAAAGAAGAGAACAGCAGAAACAAGCAAAAGAACAGGTAAAATTTTTAGTGTCCTTGTTCTTTCTTAAGGTAAAGAAAACACTGTTTGTTTTAATTGAAATGTTGGAACTGGGGAAGAGACCTGACTGACTTGAATTCCACATGCTTATGACACTGAAATTTCCCCACCTCTGAACTCCAGTATCCTGCCTCTTGCATTGGTGATATCTGATCCTTCAGAGGAAGGAAAAATCAGGGATATGCTTGACTAAGTAAGCAATGCTGTGCATGATGGAAGTGGAGGGGGGATAATATTTGTACCTGCTCACTGTGACTCTCTGCTTATGTCATGGCGCATATTCAGTTACCTTTATCTTAGCCAGAATAGCTAGAAGATGTTTATCATTACTCGTCTCTTAAAATCTTGCTACAGTATTTGAAAACTTTGAGTAGTAACTAACTGCATTCTGAAAAGTGTTTCCTGTGCTATTTTCAAACTAAAGTGACACCTTGGAGCTAGTAAGGGATGTTAAGAGTAACAAGGATTTCTACAGGTATGTTAGCAACACGAAGGTGGTCAAGGAAAGTGTGGACCCCTTACTGAATTGGGGAGGCAACCCTAGTGACAGAGAATGTGAAAAAAACTAATGTACTCAATGCGGTTTTTTTGGTTGTTTTGTTTTTTTGCCTCTGTCTTCACGAACAAGGTCAGCTCCCAGACTACTGCACTGGGCCCTCTGTGGAGAAAGAAGTCGTTCAGGACTAATTAGAAAAGCTGGACAAGGACAAGTCCATGGGGCTGGATGCACTGTATCCGAGGGTGCTAAAGGAGTTGGCGGATGTGATTGCAGAGCCATTGGCCATTATCTTTGGAAACTCATGATGATTGGGAGAGGTCCCGGATGACTGGAAAAAGGCTAATGTAGTGCCCATCTGGGGAACTACAGGCCAGTCAGTCTCACCTCAGTCCCTGGAAAAATCATGGAGCAAGTCCCCAAGAAATCAATTTTGAAGCACTTAGAGGAGAGGAAAGTCAGCATGGATTCACCAAGGGCCAGTCATGCCTGACTAGCCTAATTGCCTTCTATGATGAGATAACTGGCTCTGTGGATGAGGGGAAAGCAGTGGATGTGTTATTCCTTGTCTTTAGCATTGCTTTTGATACGGTCTCCCACAGTATTCTTGGCAGCAAGTTAAAAAAGTATGGGTTGTATGAATGGACTATAAGGTAGATAGAAAGCTGGCTAGATCATCAGGCTCAACAGGTAGTTGACAGCCGGTATCAAGTGGAGTGCCTCAAGGGTTGATCCTGGTGCCGGTTTTGTTCAATATCTTCATTAATGATCTGGAGAATGGCATGGATTGCATCCTCAGCAAGTTTGCAGTTGACACTAAACTGGGAGGCGAGGTAGATACGCTGGAGAGTAGGGATAGGATACAGAGGGACCTAGACAAATTAGAGGATTGGGCTAAAAGAAATCTGATGAGGTTCAACAAGGACAAGTGCAGAGTCCTGCACTTAGGAAGGAAGAATCCCATACACTGTTACAGACTAGGGACCGAATGGCTAGACAGTAGTTCTGCAGAAAAGGACCTAGGGGTTACAGTGGACAAGAAGCTGGATATGAGTCAACAGTGTTGCCAAGAAGGCTAACGGCATTTTGGGCTGTATAAGTAGGAACATTGCCAGCAGATCGAGGGATGTGATCATTCCCCTCTGTTCGGCATTGGAGAGGCCTCATCTGGAGTACTGTGTCCAGTTTTGGGCCCCACACTACAAGAAGGATGTGGAAAAGTTGGAAAGAATCCCAGTGGAGGGCAACAAAAATGATTAGGGGGCTGGAGCACATGACTTATGAGGAGAGGCTGAGGGAACGGATTATTTGGTCTGCAGAAGAGAAGAATGAGGGAAGATTTGATAGCTGCTTTCAGCTCCCTGAAAGGGGGTTCCAAAGAGGATGGATCTAGACTGTTCTCAGTGGTAGCAGATGACCGAACAAGGAGTAATGATCTCAAGTTGCAGTGGAGGAGGTTTAGGTTGGATATTGTGGGGGGAAAAAAAAATTTCCTCATAAGGATGGTGAAGCACTGGAATGGGTTAGCTAGGGAGGTGGTGGAATCTCCTTCCTTAGAGGTTTTTAAGGTCAGGCTTGACATAGCCCTGGCTGGGATGATTTAGTTGGGAATTGTCCTGCTTTGAGCAGAGGGTTGGACTAGATGACCTCCTGAGGTCCCTTCCAACCCTGATATTCTATAATTCTATGATTCTTATTTTCTTACTTTGACTTGGTGTCAAAAGGAATGGCTGAGTATTTTTTTTACTGTATCGCTCATAATATTAAGTACCTCAGTTATTCTTTTAAATTAAAATTAGAGAAGACTTTAATAGCCGTCTGTTTCAGTCTTTCCAGGATAGTCCTGAAACTGGGCATATACAGTTCCAGATGTATGGCTTGCGGTACTGAATTGCCTGCTTTAATGGATTTTTAGTGCTTATGAGTCTTTTCTTTGGGACATCAAATGCTTCTGTGCTAAGAATTAATTGACTAGTCACAGTAGAACTTATCCAGCCATAACCGCAGAGACTAAGATTCCCCATAAATGTTAAAAAGTGTTCTTAGTTAGTAGCTCATAAAGTGGATTAATAAGGGATAAAGAAAGAAGATCAAAGCGTTTTTAGCATTGTCCTCTTACCATTAGAATGAGCATAAAGAGTGGGCTTCCAGTGCTCAAACATCTTCCCTTGCACTTGCTCTCTATATCCTTATGTGAATTTACTCTACCAGATCTGCAGGTTCTACATGTATGAAACGTTTAAGCCTTAAATGCGTTACTTACAATGACTGAGTACTTATACTTAAATGGAAGTTGTGTGGTGCTTCTAAGGTGAAGTTGTGCACCACATTTGTACTGTAGCATGTTGTTGAAGTAAAAATATTCCTTACTGTACACTAGCCCAGTAAAAATGCATTGTTCTAAGAGCAATCAGAGGGCTACTACCTTCGTTCTGGCCACAGAAAGGAAGAAAGAAAAGGAAGAAAGACAAAATGCAATTAATGTGACTCATTTAGGCTGCAACTTCATTCACTTAACATATCTGGCGATGAGTCACACAGTGCAGATTCATTCTTTCCTTAATCATTCCCACTTCTGAGCGCTGCCATCAGCCCTCCCCCTTTTCAAGTTGGTCCCAGCCCATTGTTGGAACCCCATCACCATTTCCTTGTATGGGGACTAAAGTGGGCTTGGAAAAAAAAGAGGGCTGTACCTGATGTTTGGAGCCCCAGCCCCTCTTTTCCGGCTTTCTTAGGGGATTTCTTCCCCTAAATCCATTTCCAACTCCTGTTTATCAGCGAACTGTATCCCCTGTAATGAGCACCTGCACTGGACACCTGTTGCATGTGTTACCTAAGTTGCAACATCTTGACCTACCTTCTTTCATTGCATCTCTTGGTCCATCACCTGCCGTGGGAAGGTGATGGTGAAAAATTCCTTTCCAGCTCCAAATGAAGAAAGCAACCAGCACAAGCCCACAGTAGATCATAAAATCCTGTCTTACTTTGATCCCATGGGTGGGAAGATGAGTGCTGCTGCTAAGTGACTGAGAGTTCACATTCCTTCTGGTATACATGGGGTATAAATACCTCCCTTCCCTGGTGCACATGGTCAGTCAGCCTCCATCTGGTCTGGCCACTTTTCCCACCTTGGCTCTGCTCAGATAAGTCTGTCCCCCTTTTTCCCCTCCCTTGTAATCCAGATGCAGCAGGGACACCTAATGGAGTCTTATCCTCCTTTCCTCCAGCCCAAAAACACACCTCATTCAGTTTTGCTGATTACATTATAGAATAATGTAGTAGTTTGTTGTATACAGCATGCAACTCACAGATCAGTATTTTGAACTAATGGTGTATAGGTTAGCAGTACTTCCAAATACCTTATAGATTGAGGTCTGAAATCAAGACAAATCTCTAAAATATCAAATGATTGAGTCGTGAAATGTCTGTCTGTCTCTGGGGCCTGACAAAAGTCCTGAGCCCTGAGCAGAAAAATGCCAGGCACCCTTTATTGAATGCATGTTTCAGGATAAAAATTCAACCTGTTTTGAGCATGCATTATTTGCTCATAAGTGGAAGTCCTCTTTGGCTTGATATTTAACACCCCTTTCCAACTCAGCTAAACACGCGTTCAGTGTGACTTCTTTCATCCCCGCTCATGCGTATTTTATAGATGGGGATCTGTGACACAAGTTGACTTGTCTTTATTTACACCAATAGAGAGACGGCTGATACCAGTGCCCTATTCTGACCACAATAATACTTCCACAATATTTGCCTTTCCTAGGCAAATATTGATTATCATTTTATGAAGTATACAGAATGGGGGTACCTTAATTTGAGATGGAGTTGCAGGGATATTGTCTTATTGTCACAATATACAGACATTGCTGTCAGTTATTTGCATTTATACTTCACTTAATGATACTTGAAATTTTGCAGGAAGAACTCAGTGATGCAGTGGGATTTTCCAGAGTCATTCATGCCATTGCTAATTCTGTAAGTTAACCAACATGTTTTTTTTTTTTGTTCCCCCCTCCCCCAATATATACCTTTAGTTTTCAGCTGAGGCCTGGCCTAACATGAGTAATTAACACCTGGAGGGAGGCCTCATTACTTGGAGGATAGGATTAGACAGGTAAACAGATCATCAGGCTGAAAGCAGAACTTTTGTGCTAAATAAGATAAGTAAATAGGTCAGTAGGCTAAAAAAACAGAATGTCTGAGCCAGGTAAGGTAAGAGGGAGAACATCCAGGGAACCATTTACTAGCAATGGACAAGATTAATTAGGAATGCAGAGAAGAGGTCAAGCATCAACAATTTGTAGACACAGCATGCTGCACAGGGATTGTTTTTTGCAAAGTAATCAAGCCAATACAAAAATGTGATCTCATTGCATTTACTATACATGACATGTGTAAATGTATCAGAAGGGAGAGGGTTTCTGTGTACATTTGGAGGTGTGATATACCCTGCATCCACCTCCCTGTTTTTGTTTGATAAGCTCAGTGTAGTTTTGCTATATGGCAAATAAAGGAACCTTAGTGATTTAAATCTGGACTCGAACAGAGTTTTTTAGATCCTAGAGAACTGAATGAAGTGTTCTGGATAAGCCGAGTGGGAAAGGTCTCAGGGAGTCCCAACGTAGTTAACAGTAAAAAGTTGATAATTCACATAGAGTATGAGGTCCATTACTACTAAATTGTACAAATAAGCAAATACTAATGAAGTATGACTCAAATGTATGTAACTTTAGAGCCCCGCGCAGATACAAAATTTATATCCTTGGATCTGAAGTGCATATGTGCGGACCTGCTGTGCTCTATCAGGAACCACAATGGTGATAGCACAGCATGTGGGGCTGCCTTATGGGAGTATGCAAGCTGCTTGCACACGCTAGTGTGACCAGGGCAGCTGCCAGTGAGCCTGGTGCCCGTCCCTGTGGCCAGGGCTGGGGATGGTACATCCATGCCAGAGGTGCTGTCTGGGTGGGGTGCTGGCTCCTGTGAGCGGCAGCCCGACATGCTGTTGCTTTTGCTGCTGCTGTTCCTAGTAGAGCCCTGCAGCTCCATGGATATCAATTTTTTATCCATGCAGGGCTCTAATTGACTTACATTATCAAGTTTAATTAAGATTTTTGGTTATGGCAATGCTTTGATATAAAATAGGTGTAGTGTATCCTTTTTTAAAAGTCTTTAGTAATATGAGATTTCACTACACCTATTCATTAGATCTTTTTAAAAGTGAATAATACCAATTTCTTATAGGAGTTAACAAGATTTTGAGTCATTTCCTTTTTTTCAAAAAGGACATAGCTCTTGTTTTGACTGTAACCACAAGGTAAAAAGCATAACCACAGTAAGAAAAAGATCAACAGGGTCTGCTTACTTTCTACCTAAATATTCAAAATAGGTTTTTAAATGGTTTCGCTATGCTCTAGGACAGGACTCATTGTGTTTGTACAGTGCCTGCCACAATAGCCCCCTCCCCTCTTCTTATTGACACTGCCACTGTATTATCAGATACTTGAACTGTAAAGAATATGCTTGTGATTCAGTATGGTAGTTTGAAAACTGAGTGAAACTGCGCCAGAGCCTTTTCCGTAACCTATTTTGTATACAGTAGTTTGAAATGTCATTCACATGTATAATGGACTCTTTCTTTAGGGCAAACTTGTTGTTGGACACAACATGCTACTGGATGTCATGCACACGATCCACCAGTTTTACTGTCCCCTACCTGAAGTAAGTGGCCTTGTCAGTCTTCAGCTAATTAGAAAATGTATCCTGAAATTTGAAGTAATTCATCTGAAACCTATTGTGGATGGAAACTTACTAGGGGCTGTTGAACAAACTAAAATAGAATCTTTGAAATGCTATTAGAAATCTGTGTGCTCTCTGGAGATACTGGCCCATAGTTCATCAGTTTTCTTAAACCCTCTACTAGGGAGAGTTTGCAGTTAGGGCTGAAATTATCTCTATCATCAATTTGGTAACTGTATCTTTGCATGAAATGCCGCAGTAAGAGATGCAACGAGAGATGCAAATGAGGGGAATTTCCCACACCTAGCCATTCTTTTTAGTTGACAGATCTCAGGAACCTTCCCAGATTTGGAACAAACTGATAAATTCACCAGTAATTTGAAATCTCAGGACCAGATGGTAATCACCTGAAGGAACTCAAACATGAAATTGCAGAACTGCTTACTGTGATATATAAACTATTGCTTAAATTAGCCTCTATCAGAAGACTGGTAGATAGCTAATATAATGCTGATGTTTTAAAAAAAAGGCTCCAGAGGCCATCCTGACAATTACAGGCCTGTAAGCCTAACTTCAGTAGTACACAAATTGGTTGAAACTATAGTAAAGAATAGAATGATCAGATACAGAGATGAACAAATTATGTTGAAGAGTCAATCAGGCTTTTGTAAGGGGAAATCCTGCCTCACCAATCTATTCGATTTCTGGGTCAATTAGGGTGACTAGATAGCAAGTGTGAAAAATTGGGATGGGGATGGGGGTAATAGGCGCCTATATAAGACAAAGCTCCAAGTATCAGGACTGACCCTATAAAATCGGGACATCTGGTCACCCTAGGGTCAACAAATGTGGACAAGGATCCAATGGCTATAGTGTACTTGGACTTCCAGAAAGCCTTTGACAAGGTCTCTCACCAAAGACTCTTAAGTAAAGTAAACAGTCATGGGATGAGAGGAAAGGTCCTGTCATTGATCAGTAACTCATTAAAAGGTAGGAATAAATCGTCAGATTTCACAGTGGAAAGAGGTCAATAGCGGGGTCCTCCAAGTATCTATACTGTGACGAGTGATGTTCAATACAGTCATGAATGATCTGGAAAAAGAGGTGAACAACGAGGTGGCAAAATTTGCAGCTGATACTAAGTTACTCAAGACAGTTAAGTCCAAAGTTGAGTGCAAAGAGTTAGAAAGGGATCTCACAAAATAGGGTGACTGGGCAACAAAATGGCTGATGAAATGCAATGTAGATAAATGCAAAGGCAGCAAAGAGTCCTGTGGCACCTTATAGACTAACAGACGTTTTGCAGCATGAGCTTTCGTGGGTGAATACCCACTTCTTCAGATGCAAGGCACTTGCACGAAAGCTCATGCTGCAAAACGTCTGTTAGTCTATAAGGTGCCACAGGACTCTTTGCTGCTTCTACAGAACCAGACTAACACGGCTACCCCTCTGATACTTGATAAATGCAAAGTAATGCACATTGGAAAACATAATCCCAACTATACATACAAAATGATGGGGTCTAAAGTAGCTGTTGCCACTCAAGGAAAAGATCTTGGAGTCTTTGTGGATAGTTCTCTGAAAACATCTGCTCAAAGTGGAGCAGCAGTTAAAATGGCGAGGATTCAGGGTATTAAATGTATGTTCTTGAAACACGTACATTGAGTACAAATAAAAATCAACTCTAGTATGTGACTTTATGTACTATAGCATCTCTAACTGCATACCTCAATCACTTTTAAAAGCATTTGTCCTGAAAGCTTTAAAATTTCAACCCATATATAATTGGGCATATGTCCTTATTGTCCTTGAGCTATTTTTAATTGAGACTTGAGTATAAAACTAAACCTTTATTAAGTGACTGTAATTGAAAACCTAGTCTGACTAAATATATGTTACATTCATCCTTTAGCCTTTATAATCCCATATCACTAAGTATTTACAGTGCAGGAAAGCTAATTGGAAATGGCAGTTTCCTATGGAGCATGAATAATGCTAAAGAAGAGTATAATTATTAAAGGGCAGAATTGCCTTCAGTGATCAGGAGTTGCAATGCTCTATGGCAGTGGAAAATTTAAGTTGTAGGAAATCAAGTTTTAAGTTCAGTTTCAGAAAAAGGAAAACTAGGAAGTCAATATTGTACTTGCAGCTCTTGGCCTTCAGTGCTGCTTCAGTAGTTGACTGGGTAATTAGGTGCATTATACTGGTTTCTTTTAAAAAATTCCTTACTTTTTATGTCTTAACAAGGCCTCTAGCGTTAATGGAAGTGTTTTACTTTCCTCTGCTGTGTTTTAAAAATAAAGTTCTCTTCTGTGATGTTTGCTAGAAGCTGAGTTGTGATATGGAGATGACATTATGAAATCTAATAACAGAAGTTGGGGGATAAAATCAAATTGATTATAAGGATGGGAATTGCAGTACTGAAATATTGGAGGAGGAGGGTGTTCTGATTATTTAAGAAGTCCTAATCTACTAGCCTGGGCTTTGTTTGTGCAAGGTGGGTAAGGGTACAGTAGTAGTCTTTGAGGAAGCAAGAGATTTGATTGGAGAGGGGTCACTTGTGTCCTGTACAGTCATCATCATCTTTGAGGCTTTTTCATGTGAGGCTGCGTGCAAGACTTGGTTATTAGATGTGGGGGAAGTGGGTTGAGGCTTGTTTGAACTATGTTGGCACATAGGCAAATAGGGAGTCACTTGCTCAAGAAACCATCTTCAGACAGGGGTGTAACATGTCCTTTTTAGTTATTAAAGTGCAGGTCAGGCTGCTGTCACTGCTTCTGAAGTCCTCAGATTTTGGTCAATGTAGTTATTATGGTGTAGGCTGATTTTCTTTGCTTACTCCTACAAATGATCAAGGATCTACACCCTTGGATGCTGTTGAGTCATTCAGAAGTTGTCACTTGTAGCTTGCGTTAGCCCTCTTTCCCTGTGGAAATGGGGAGATCCAGAATCCAAGGCCATGATGAAGGTATTTCGGCTTCTGTTATGGAAGATGGTTGGCAGCTGAGAGAGAAGGGGCTGAGTCAGTTAGGACTTGTATTTGTGGTAGGGATTTTCAGGCACTGGGAAGAGTGAGTAGTGACTGATGATCTGGGGATCACCCAGACAGGCCTCCCTTGTAACTTTGGGTGTCTTAATGCTGTGCTGCTATGGCTCAGAGACCTGACACTAGTAGCCAGCCGACAAACAAAGACTCAGCCTGGCTTCCACCAGTTTAATTACTCCTTGCAGGGTGACTCCAACAGCCCTTCTGGTCCTGAGCCTCTCCAAATTTGTCTAACCTGAGTTCTGAACCACCAGATACTAGTACTCTTCCCTTCTGGTTCGTCACCCCTAAAAGTGTGGAAATAGTCTTCAGTTATCAGCTCACTTTAGCAGAGACACTCCATGCAGTTTGCACACCAGAGATCTGCTTGGGATAAAAATAAACAACATTTATTTAATAAAATAATCTCGGACTCAAAGATGAAATAGTAAGGAAAAAGCAAACAAGTTAGGGAATATAAATATGAAGATGCAACTTCATGCTTTACATTTCTATATTAGATAAATTCCTTTTTCTAATACAAACTTACCTTTTGCCTTTGAACAGTTTCCCAGCTTGCCCCCTAGCCTTAGGTGATGATATCGTATGTTCACAGGCAGCGCCCCTGTCCCTTCTGCTGTTGAGACTGTCTCTCAGTTCAGTGCTTTTTCACTTCAAACCCCGCTTTCCCTTTTAATACGGCTTGAAGTTTTTTCCGCCTTGACTATGGTAATTCATTGTTTCTCAGAACAGGGGAAATTCCCTTTTATTTGGTAGCTGGGGTGTCAGTGTCTTCCCATTAACTGTAATGGTACATTATTTGTCTTTTCCTGGGTTGTAAGATGAATGGTTACTTGTCTGCTTTGAGGTGTATTTGAAATTGTAGTACATATCATGAGCATAGTATTCTATATACATATATTCATAATCAGTCTCTATACATATTTCAGACCATCAAGTGCAGAACATTACAGGTTTTTATAAAAGACATTATTCAACATATTTTTGTACACAATAACATTGTATACAACCTGTCGATTCAGTTGCTTACTCTGTGAGTTTCAGACCCCCTGTTCTCTTCTTGGAGTGTCTGAGCCCTGATTGTCACACCTCCTTTGTGAGTTTGATGGAGCTGTCTACTGGTGTCAGGACTCTGAGCCATAGCAGCATAACATGAAGGCAACTCATGGCTGCAGGACAGGTGGTGACAGAACCCCTTACTGATCTGGGTGATCCCCAGAACATCACAGTGACTTCTTCCCTTCTGCCCCCCTCATAAGGGTTTTAGCTGGATTACTTCCCCCTCCTCGTTCGGCATAGAGTGGGGTTCTGGTATACATCTCTGCTGCAAAGAGTGGACTCTTCACCTCTATTAGCAGATTCACTGTCATTTCTGTGTGAATACAGAGGATGGGTTTTCTCAACCTTCCCCAGAAGCCCCAGGTGACCATCTGTTCATATGCTTCATTGGCTCAAAGAGTTAATGTTTAAGAGACTGAGTTGGACTTCCACAAACCCCTTCTAAGAAAGGGCCAATGACTTAAAAAGTGTTTCATTAGTAAAATATCTTCTGAAAATGAACATTCAATTAATTCTCTACTATGAAATATATAAGAAATACCTAATAATTTTTTTCAGTTTTCTGTAGTTGATTAGCTCTAATATCAGACAAAATATGGAGGCTGCCATTGTTAGTATGATAAATTGGGATGGGAAGAGCATCCGCTTCTAATGGAAAGTGGCTTTGGGTTATACCAAACTTCTTCAGGTTAAAAGTTTCTGCTCATCTTCTGTAGCAGCCTTTTCAATTATCTTTGCATAGCAGAATATTGGAGATGGGTGGCAGAAGGTTTAGGTGAAAAAACAGTGACAAGCTAAACGGTTATAATCCTATAAAAACTGTGTGAGAGGAGGCATTCAAAGAGTGTAACCAAGCATGCTTCAGTCTTGAATAGAAAACAATACAGTCATTTGATCTTACTTTAGAAATCTTAGTGTATAAAAGAGTTGGAACCTCTTGATCAATATCTGTTTCAGGGTAGTAGAATATCTTATGAATTTTATGCTGTTCAGGTTTGATAGTAACAAAACTTTGTTTTGAATTTTAGGACCTAAGTGAGTTTAAGGAGTTAGCGGCATGTGTCTTTCCCAGGTAGGCTCATCTTCAAATTACAATTGAGCAGTTTTTTCACTGATATCAACTGTCAAATTCCTGTTATCTTCTTGGCTAAATTAAGCATAAAATTATGGTTGTGACTCGTATCACAATTTGCAGTGATTTAAAAGACGGTTACTCACCGTAGTAACTGTTGTTCTTCGAGATGTGTTGCTCCTATCCATTCCAGTTAGGTGTGCGCGCCGTGCGTGCACGGCTCTTCGGAAGACTTTTACCCTAGCAACACTCGGTGGGTCGGCTGGGCGCCCCCTGGAGTGGCGCCGCTATAGCGCAGGATATATACCCCTGCCGACCCATCCGCTCCTCAGTTCCTTCTTGCCGGCTACTCCGACAGTGGGGAAGGAGGGCGGGTCTGGAATGGATAGGAGCAACACATCTCGAAGAACAACAGTTACTACGGTGAGTAACCGTCTTTTCTTCTTCGAGTGATTGCTCCTATGCATTCCAGTTAGGTGATTCCCAAGCCTTATGTAGGCGGTGGGGTCGGAGTTAGATGCTGCAGAATGCAAACTTCTGTGCCAAAGGCTGCATCATCTCTGGACACTTGGGCCAATGAGGCAAAGGTGTGTACTAGCTGCACGACACATCCCCTGAAAGGGTATGTGGGCCAAGAAGGCAGCAGGGAAGCCTGAGCCCTGGTGGAATGTGCAGTAAGGTGGCTCCATGGAACATGGGCTAAACACAGGAGGCGCAGATGCACCAGTCATCGAAGATGAAATCCTCTAGGAGGAGACAGGTATGCCCCTCGTCCGGTATGCCAGTACGATGAAGATTCGGGGGCGTTACGCAAGGGCTTTGTCCGCTCGATATAGATTGCGGACGCCCTACGGACGTCTAGGGAGGGCAATTGTTGCTCTCCTTGCGATGAGTGTGGCTTCGGAAAGAAGACCGGAAGGAAGCTATCCTGGATGATATGAGAGGCTGACACCACCTTTAGGGAGGAAGGCCGGACATGGTCACAACTGCACTTGTCCTTGAGAGAGACAGTATACCGTGGGTCCATCGCGAGCGCCTGAAGCTCGGAGACTCGTCTGGAAAGGCTACAAAGAAGACTGCCTTCCAGGACAGGTATGCCAGCGAGCATGTTGTCAGTGTCCCGAATGGGCAATCATAAAACTGGCGAGAACCAGGTTGAAGACCCAGGTTGTGGCGGGGGCCAACCGTGGGGGTATAACGCTCCAAGTCCTTGAGGAATCTAGAAACCACAAGGCGTAAGAATACGGAGCGGCCACTCCCCGCTGGGTGGAAGGGAGAGATGGCTGCCAAGAGTGCCCTTAATGAGGGCCACGCCATGTGCTGCTGTTTGAGACCCAGAGGTAGTCCAAGACGGACTGGATCGGGACCTCGGCGGGAGAAACATTGTGCGTTTCGTAGCAGCAGGAGAAACGCTTCCACTCTGCCAGATACGTTAACCGAGTGGAGGATCTCCTATCACCCAGGAGAATCCTGTAGAGCCGAGGCAGAACAATGTAATTCGGATCGGTTTAGCCACACAGCAGCCCTGCTGTGAGGTGCAGGGATTACCAGTCTGGGTGGTGAAGCTTGCTGCGATCCCGCGAAATGGGGTCTGGGCCAAGAGGTAGGGAAATAGGGTTGGCTACTGACAGGGGTAGCAACCTGGTGTACCAGTGCTGCCTGGGATACGCTGGAGCGATCATGATCAGGTGCGCTCTGCCCCTGCGGAGCTTTAGCAGGGCCCTGCAAGCCAGCGGGAACGGTGGAAATTGGACAGCCGATGGCTCATCCATGGCATCAGAAACCTCTCCAAGCCTGAGCCCGGGGAGAGGTCTTGGAATGAGGAGGACTTCTCTCTGTTTTCGCTCTCGCGGGAGCGAAGAGGGCTATGCGGGGAAAGACCCACTTCCAAAAAACGGAATGGATACTGTCCGGAGGGAACGACACTTGTGAGACCGGAAGGATCTGCTGAGGCGATCCGCCAGCTGAAAAGCCTGGCATACAAGGCAGACTGCTCCCAGCTCTCGGACACTGATGCGTAAGGCCAGCTCTTGGGCCGACCAAAGGCCGTGAGCGCGAAGCTGACCCAGGTGAGCACGCAGCCGAGAGATGGGGTGTCCGTCATGAGGGACCCCGAGGGGTGAATGGAACAGCATCCCTGGATACACCAGGGAGGGCACTGACTCTCGGTTGAGGGAGCCTAGGATGCTCAGGGGGAACGAGACGACCAGGGTGGTATCTCTGCCCGGGTGGCACACCCAGGTGAGCCACGATTGGAGTGGACAGAGGCGAAGCCTGGTATGTTTGGAAACAAACGCGCAGACAGCCATGTGACTCAGGAAACCTAGGCCTGGGCGAGCCAAAATTGCCGGGAAGGTCCGTAGACCTTGTACAATTGTTACCACCGCATGAAACCAAGGCTGAGGTAAGCAGGCTCTGGTGAGATTGGAGTCCAGGGTGGCTCCAATGAATTCTATTCCCTGTGTGGGAACCAGAGTGGATTTTACCATTGATGATCAGGCCTACACACCGGAATAGGTCCGTGTCGATGCCCACAGGGCTGGTACTTGGGCTGGGAGGTCCCTCGAACGAGCCAATGTGGAAGAGAAATGGGGACATGAAAATACGCGCCCGTCATATCGAGGGCGGCATACAGACTCCGGGATCCAAGGGTGGGATGACGGTCCCCCTGGGAACCATGCGGAACCTATCCGCAGCGTGAACTTGTTGAGGACCCGCAGGTCTAGGATATGTCTGAGACCTCCCTTCGCCTAGGGGATTAGGTTTCATCCCTAGGCACCTCCTGTATAGCTCCGATGAAGAGGAGCGTCCGCACCTGTTGCAAGAGGAATCGCTCATGAGAGGGGTCCCTAAGAGGGATGAGGATGGTTAGAAGGACCTTAACCTTGAGGGCCTGATTGACGCCCACGACCGCATAAGTGACGCCTGCTGGCAAAGTCTTGTCTTTGTCTAGGCGCAGGGTAAGAGCGGTGAGGCTGGGGACGGAAAGGTCGGTGCTAAGCACCGGCGTGTGCATGCTAATAGAGAGCGGAAAGTGACCCTGCTGCCCTTCCGGCTTTGCAGCCTAGGGCCAGGTTTCTCAGAGAACAGGCCTTTGCCAGAGCAGGGCAAGTCCTGTATAGTGGACAGCAGCTGCGAGGGAAGGCTCGATAACCGGAGCCAGGAAATGCGCCTCGTGGCCACACCCGAGGCCAGGGTCGTGGCAGCGAAGTCAGCTGCATCCAACTAGGCCTGGAGGGAAGCTCTATCCAGCTTCTTCCCTCGATCCAGGAGGGCATCGAACTCTTGACGTGAGTTCTGAAGAACCGACTCTGTAAAGTTGCCCACCGCCACCCGTAGTAGCAGCTAAGCAGGGCTTGCTAGTTTGCTACACAAAATGGCAGGGCCCCCGCCGGTACATCGTACAGCCCCGTAAGACCAGTCGCCTAGCCCGCTAGGATTTAGGAGCTGGTGCCTGCTGGCCATGGCGTTCCATCCCATTGAGGGACTGGACGACAAGGGAGTGGGGGGGGGGGTTAGATGTACCTAGGTACTCGTACCCCCTGGATGATGCTATGCACTTGCATTCCGATCAGAGGAGGGCCCGAGGAGTATGTTCCTGCCCCCGCCTCAGCTGGGGAGGAGGAAGAAGAAAGGCCAGGGACAAGCGGGTCCTGTGTGGGCTCGCACTCCTGGACGACCTCCTGATCCGGTGGGATCTGGGAGCCCGGTGGCTGAACCGGGGCTTGCTCCGTACTGGTCGCAGGGGGACGGCTAATTGCCGCCTCTGGCACCCAGAGCTCCGACGGAACGGAGCGAGATGGGAGCACCGGTATGCCTCTGGCGTGGCAGTACGCCCATGGTGACTAGAAGGACCTCTGATAGGTCTCCTGGAAGACTCTGGGGGGCACATCGGAAAAGAGAGTACTGTGCATATGAAGTGTCCGCACGTGGCAACACTGATGCGTGACTGGGTGGCCCTGAAGGAGCTGAAGAGCCTTTGGTAGAGTCTCCTTCTCTAACTGACGTCGCTCGACTCGGCACCGGGGATCGGTACCGGGAGACATACCGGTACCGAGAACGAGACCTGCCACCGGAGCTGTGCTGGGCGGTAGACCGAGAGCGCGAGGCTCGACGTTCAGGAGTGGGTACAGGAGTCTCGGTGCCTGGGGCGGTGCCGGGGGCGGGATCGGTGCCGAATGTACCGGGCCAGCGAACGTGACGCTGGCCGGTGCCGCGAGTACTAAAGGTACCGCAATGGAGAACGGTGCCGAGACCACGAGCGGCGTCGGGACCTCGATCGGTGACGGGACCGAGAACGTCTGCGGGACCGCGATCGGGGACGGTGCCACTCTGCGGTGCCGACGCAGGGTGGCGTGAGCAAGACAGGCTCGCCAAAAGACCATAAAACCCGCACCGGCGATGTCGGGGGTTAAGCAGCGCAGGCTCTGCCCTTGCCATCAACTCCCTCGCTGTGGAAATGTTCCCAGCATGGAGGGAATAGTGAGCTCGACCACAGCTCGCGCCGGGGAGCATTCAGGTGTTGGACTCGACGGCTCTTGCGAGGCCGTAGTCCACGGTGCTGATACTGTCGGTGCCGAAGCAGTCACCGGTGCCGGGCAGCCCGACGTAGTAGAGCGCTCGGGCTGCGGAGCGGGCCGCTCAGACGCCGCTGAAAAGCGAGCTCGACCACGGTTCGTACCGGGGAGCTTTCCAGCACCGGACTCAACAGCTCTTGCCTGGCCGGAGTTAACGGTGTGGATACTGTCGGTGCCGCGGCAGACATCGGTGCCGGGCGATCCGACTGAGCGTAGCGCTCGGCTGCGGAGCAGGCGGCTCGGACGCAGCGTCTTAGCGAGCTCGACCACGGTCCGTACCGGGGAGCTTTCCAGCACCGGACTCGACGGCTCTTGCCTGGCCGGAGTTAATGGAGCGGATAATGTCGGTGCCGCGGCAGACATCGGTGTTGGGCGATCCGACTGAGCCTAGCGCTTGGCTGCGGAGCAGGCGGCTCGGACGCAGCAAGTATATTGTGCCTCTTCATCCTCCAGGAGAGGGAACCATGGCGAGTGGACGTCGGAGTCAGCGAGGGCCAGTGCCGGGAGGCCTTGGCGGCACCGGGGAACCGGTGCCGAGGGAGTGCTCCTTGAAGACTAACCAGCGCTCGGCGCCGAGAGCGGAGGAGCAAGAGCTGCCTCCCTCAGGAGCTGTTTGAGACGAAAGTCCCGCTCCCCTTTGTTCTAGGATCAAAGGCCCCGCGAATGCGGCACTTATCTGTCAGTTGAGAATCCTCGAGGCACTTAGGAGAGGATCTCTTGTCGGCAATGGCTTGTGGCCGGCCGAGCATTGTAAAACCCTGTGGACCGGGCATCGGACCCGGCACCGGGTGAGGGGAAGGGGATAAACCCCGAACCCCTGAAAATAAATCCTATACTACAAACAAATAAAGTCAACTACAACTATAAACTATACACTAAACGAGAGAAACTACGAGTAGCTAGGGAGGTGGAGGTCAGCTAAGCTGCGCTCCACTGTTCTAACGGCCGTCACGGGCGGAAAGAAGGAACTGAGGAGCGGATGGGTCGGCAGGGGTATATATCCTGCGCTATAGCGGCGCCACTCCAGGGGGCGCCCAGCCGACCCACCGAGTGTTGCTAGGGTAAAAGTCTTCCGAAGAGCCGTGCACGCGCGGCGCACACACCTAACTGGGATGCATAGGAGCAATCACTCGAAGAAGAAGAACAATTTAGTTTAAAAATAATCTTACTGT
This sequence comes from Mauremys mutica, assembly GCF_020497125.1. Classification (NCBI taxonomy): domain Eukaryota; kingdom Metazoa; phylum Chordata; order Testudines; family Geoemydidae; genus Mauremys; species Mauremys mutica. Next base: position 64,564,728 of record NC_059082.1, read on the forward strand.
CTGCATTTTAATTCATATTTATGACATTGCTGATTGCATTGCCCTTGTCAGAATACTTCTTAGCCAAGGAGAAGCCTTTACAAAAAAATCTTTGTATGAAAATTATTGTTGTGAACCCCGATTGAATCGGGAACAATGTTCATTTGCTATTAATGTTACTAGCTTCAGGCTTTTATCAGGCTTAGTTTGTTGACTTTTTCTAGTGGACATAGCTCAGTTCTAATGCTCCCTGAAGATCTGTGTTAATGATTTTCAGCATCTTAATGTTGTTTACCACTGAATAAAACAAAATATCCTTGAGTGTTTGGCAAAATTGTTTATAAAAGCAAAACATTTTATTCTTACCTCTTAAATTTCATTTTTAGACTATTGGATACTAAACTGATGGCAAGTACGCAACCTTTTAAGGTAACTTACAAATGTAAATAACTATAGTCTAATCTTTTTGTGTGTGTTTTAAATGAGTACTGAAATACAAATAATATTTTACTAGAGGACAACCGATAATAGAATGTTGCATTTATAAATACTACCTCTGTTGTAGCAGGATGACTTCATACTGTTGTAAAAACTTTCTCATTTAACCCTTCTAAAACTACCGTAAATGAACTTTAAAATAACAAATTATAATACTTTTAAAATTCCATTCTTTCATTGTAAAATCTCTACTAGATGGCTGGTCTTGAGCAGTTAGCTTTGGGTCCTGGACAAATGTAAAGTTCTTAATTGACTCTGCCGAAACTAATCTTCTACTATTTCTATTGTGAGATAATACAAGAAAATGTCTGAATTATCCATCATGATTTTCCTTGAACTCTGGGAGCACCGTTCCTGCAGTCCTTACTTGGGTAACTATCCTCTCAATCAACAGGACTTTTGCCTGAGTAGAACTCTGGGTTTTTGAGTCCAAGGTGCATCATTTTTATTTAGACTCATTTGACTGTTCAAACGTAATTTTAACAAGTTTTTTAAAATGTCAGTTGAACAGAGTATTCGGTTAAGTTTAATTTAATGCTGTGTTGTACCACAGTTGCTGGATTTTATATCCATGGTAATACTAAACTATTGATTTTGAATGTAGGATTTCATCATGGCCAAATTGTATCTGTATAGTAAAATTCAAATTTTTAGATATAGCTATAAGAATTAGTTTCCCTATCTTATATACACAAAAAAGGCAAATTAACCATGTGTGTGTGTATACACAAAATAGGCAAATTAACCGTGTGTGTACAGACGGTTAATTTGCCTATTTTGTTTATATAAGATAGGGAAACTAATTCTTATAGCTATATCTAAAAAATTGAATAACAATTCAAAATGTTTCATAAATGGAACAATATTTGTAGGACCAATATCTTAAAGGTAGTCTTAACTTTCTAGGCACACAAGCTCTTGCAGTACATGTGATCTGTACCAGAACAATATGGGGCACTAAAGGGAAAAAAACCCTATTTAATTCATAATTATGATAAGAATTATGGGCAGTTAGCTATATTTTTGTCCTGTTCTAAGTGGGCTGCAAATATTAACTTCTGCATATGTTATGTATTAACTTGGTGTCCTCTAAATTCAAAAAGCATATTAATTTTAGTGTTTAAAATGTGGTTCTAATTAATGAGACTGGTAGAATGGTTTTGCTTTGTGAATAACAGTTGTTGCATCCTGAATTGTCTGTCTACTTGTGGGGTGAAAGTAACTTAAATGACTTACGCGGAGCAGCTGGGGTCCCGTGCAAGGCAGGGTGGGGGTGGGGCAGCTCTGGGCCTCCAGAAGGGACAGGGCCTCGGGTGGAGGGGGCAGGGCTGGGGCCAAAATCCCCCAGCCAGCTTTTCAGCGCTGCCCGGCCGGCACCACCTGAGGCTCCAGAAGTGATTTAAAGGGCCTGGGGCTTCGGTTGCTCTCTCTCACTCTCTCTCTCACTCTCTCTCTTCCCCCGCTCCCCCTTGCATACTGGGAGCTGTCTCTGCGTGAAATTAAAAACGCTTCCTAAATATCACATACCAGTTAGAGGAATGAATGGCCAGGCTAGTGATCATTCTGCAAAACTTTCCTGTGTGCCCCAGGACTGAGTGAATTCTAAAGGTGAATGGTGACCTGATGAAGAAGGTGCCTCTAGAGGTGCATACCTTGCCATAATAACTTCTGTAGCTTTCTTGGGAGGGGCAGGGGGCAAGGTCTTAATGAGTAAAAATAACTAATTTATGTAGCAGGTATTTCAGCCTTGTGTTGAGCAGTACTGTTTGAATCTAAATAGATCTGGAGGCTTTTGTGACTTGAAAACTAATATTTTGATAACACATGTTGGGTTTTGTGTTTAGCTCACATACTTCAGTGATATTTGCTTTGGAATTTTTATTGTATATAATTTTGGGTGGGGTGGGGGGGGACAGAAACAATGTTATTTGTGTACATGTCTTGTGCATCTAATTGAGGTTTTTGGATGCCAGTGCAACAAATATTCTGAGCTCGACCACTGGGTTGAAAATTATTTGGCAGGTTCTTAATATAGTTTTTAAAGACAGTAGTACTTGTTTATCTTGTTTTTCAGCTCTTGTGGCTAAAACTTTTGTTCTCAGAATAGGTCTGTCTGAGGTAGTGCTAGTGCAAGCTTTCCCATCCTGTTCTACCCATGTAGCTTTACACTGGATGGATGGCCACTAGTGAGTGAGGGTATTCCAGACTGTGTCCATTTTGGTTCTTGGCTTCTGGTGATTGTCTTCAAACATAAGAGTTAAACTCAAACCACAAAATTATTACATATATTGTAGATAGCTGAAGTTGTAAAACGATAGCGCAGCTGAATAGAGAGAACTAAGTTCTACTGACTTCCAATGGTTATCACCGTGAGCAAGTTGCTGCTTCTTTCTCTCTTTGTACAATGGAGAGACTAATGGTGTTATAAGTACAAAGTATTTAGTGACCCAAATAATGAATTAGACTAGATTGTCTTTTTATTTCAGATTTAAGAATCTTTGTGTAATGTGTCAATGACTACTTTTGTAATATTGAATAAAGCTAGTCAACTAAGCTAATGTATAAGATTTGCTAACTCTAATAAATCAGACACCATATAGCAGTGTAACTAAACTGTTAGTCTATTTCCATTGCTTGGCTACCCCATTAAGCAACAGTACACCTTGTTGTGTATTCTTTACTATTTGTTTAAAAAAAACCCTCACCAGCTCAAGTACCAATATTTTTGGTCAGTTATATCCTTTCTGGGCAAGAGGTGCTCAGTTCCAATTCCATAACCTGCTGTAAACCTTGGTTTTTGTGAATTGCTGTTTGTGCTCCTTTTTCAGCAGGGGGCCAGATTTTAGATAAGAACTGTGCCTCAGTATTGATTTTGCTGTTTTTTTAGGTTCCCAGAGCCTAAGTTGCTTTTGATAAAAATAGTGTAATTGTAACAATTGTTTGCATGTAACATTAAACTTGAGTTGGAACAAACTGTTCATTCCAGGACTTTAGAGTTTGGAACTGGATTGTGTATAGCTCTGTAGAGCGCACAGGCTGGCGGTACTAAATCCCAAATGTTACCTCTGATACATATGATTTCAATATATGGGAAAATGCATTTGGCATTGATGTCCTCACATACTGTGCCTTATGTTTCTAGGAAATTATTAACAACACATCCCTTGCAGAACTGGAAAAGCGTTTAAAAAAGATTCCATTCAACCCTCCTGAAGTTGGTAAGGATGCATAAAAGCGTTTGTCCCATGGCCCTAAATTACGTGCTAGGTTTCCACTTTCGCAGAACAGTTTGATATGCTGATTGCTTGGTTTGGGATGTAAAATGGTCTATTTCTAAATTAAATGGTGTTTAAACTCCATTTAGTATTGCCAGTGGGTTACATATATGCAATACTATTTGTGATCATTATTCTTTGTGGTTTTAGGCATTATATGTCAGCTTTATTTTGAGTGAAGTAGAATAGTAATTCTTGAATGAACAGCTGTTCTGTCACTGTACTGATGGCATTTGTTCTGTAGCTTAGGTTTTGGTGAATAATTTCTGCTATGTCTCAAATTAAGCCAAGTTGTAAGTACTTTACTCTAAAAGCTCTTATTTAAATAATTACCACTAGTACTTAGCTGAACTCTGAAAAAAATACAGTAGTAACTAGATCCCATGCTAACTTTTAGAATGTAATTAAGTACTGTGGAGCTGTATCACTTTTTATAAGGCAGTGGCATGAAAGAAGGGATGTTAAATGATCAGAAGGGACAGACTGGTTTTAACATTCTGGAATGGAGTGTACGAATTGCTGATACAGAAAGGGGAAAAACCATTGGGCAGTGTAACATGTTAAAAGGCAGGAGGAGAGGGTCTCTTGTCTTAAGCAATACAGATGTTTTTGAATTACTCTGTTTAGCATTCTAAATAAGTGCATTAGCTATGCATAGTTTAATAAACTTGGGTGGCTTCAAGAAAGGAAATAATAATCCAGAGGCTTTCTGACTTCCATCTGTAATAATCATTCTATTAACCAAATGGCAGGAGGTGCTGGTGCACACAGCATAGTTTCCTACTTCCACATATGTAGTTTTCACAATGTATTCACTGTAGCCTCTTCGAACTTGGGGATGGGACAACTTGGCCTCTCCCTGGTGAGCTCTTTTACCTGATGTAGTACCAAATGATTGTATGAAATCATATTAATTTTGCTACTTGTCAGATTCTGCATCAAAATTTGGATATGTTAACATTAATCACTTGTAGAGAATGACTACTGTAAAGTTTGATATTGCCATAGAAATGGGTCAGAACTTTCAAGGCAAAGATGGTTTAAAGTTATTGAAATACTTCTGTCAATTGTTTGATTTATGGAGAAATGTGTTTGTGGGTATGCATTGTGGCGTTAAAAGGATAACTTGATTTAAACTCAAACAGGTTAATTGAACCTGTTAGGTGGTGGTAACATTTTTTTCTTAGAAATATACTCTTTCGAGAGAGACTGTTTTTGACTGTGAAACATTGGCATACTTATGTGTTAGTGCTGTGTAACTTTTTTGTAGATTTTTAAACTTAAATATGCTAAGAATTTTGAGTCATGGTTAGACACTGGAAAAATACTAGATACTAGTCAGCTTATTTTGTTACATATAGGTAGGCTTCCTTTACATATGGCTAAAATACTATATTATTACAGCTGTTTATGTCCCTGTTGTAAATATTGGGGTGTACTTCATAGCTATATTCATTCATCACTTTTGCTGCGGAAAAGACTCCTTAATTGTAATAATGTGAATATAACTAAGCTTGACCTCCGTTTCCACTGTGTGAACTTAAGTTTGATTGGTTTAAGCAGCTGTTTCTCTCCTTCTAGTCCCATTTCCCCTCCAAAAAATTGCTTGAACTGTTCAGATGTCTTTCTACAGACTGGGAAATTAAGTATTAAAGGCTACACAATCCTAATGTTGGGGGCTTGTGGGGTGGAAGTAAATTGACTGTCAATGGGACGTAGGCTTTCTAAATATTTTAGGGATAAACTTTTAAAAAGTATTTAGGTGCTTAAAAATGCAGTTAGGTGCTTAGTGGGATTTTCAGAATGCCACAAGGTACTTATTTACATATTTAGGCATTTAAGTATCTTTAATGTGGCCCTAAGTCACCTTTGGAAATAGGATTTAGATGCTGAAGTCACTTAGGCATTTTTGAAAAAATGTAGTCAATTACACGCTGTATATGTCATGTGTTGCAGAGGAGTCCGAAGAAATAAGCTGATGACTAATCCTGTTCCCATTGTTTCAATGGAAGTTTGACTGCTAAAGTGGAAGTATGGTCCAGAATATCTCTGGATGAGAAGGGCTATGAGAGACTAGTGCTACAATTTTTGACTCAATGAGAATAGGAATGGTTCCTAGAAGCCTTATCCTGTCAATGAAGCTTTAAATTGCTTGTAATTTGTAAAACTTACTACAGTTATCCATAGTGCATTATGCACTTGCTGCAAATGTAAGTTTCTGGTTAAATGTAACTTCCACTTCCATGATACCCTTAGGTAAACATGACTTTTCCTTCTTCAGAAAGTGCAGAAGGCTTTCCAAGTTATGACACAGCTTCTGAACAACTTCATGAAGCAGGATATGATGCTTACATAACAGGACTGTGTTTCATCTCCATGGCTAACTACCTAGGTACTATATATTTTTTTTTCCCCCAAAACTTTTCCTCCATGCTCTGTTTCACTGCATGTGATATGCTGAATTTCTTCTTTGTTTGTTAGGTTCATTTCTCAGTCCTCCGAAAAATCATGTATCTGCTAGATCAAAACTCATTGAACCCTTTTTTAACAAGTAAGTAATCACTGTACATTACAAAACCTGCTATAATCTGAAGGTGGAGCTGAAAATCCTAGCCTCAGTTTAAACTAATTACTTGTATTTTCTTCACATTTAAAATTCCCTAGTGGCATATCTTATTCATATTAAGAATTTCATAAAGTGTTGGTATTGGGAGTTAAAAACTCCCATATGTTCATTAAGTATTGTTTCTGAGCAGGGAGATGCCTGCTAACTTGCTCAAGAGAGCATGGTAGGGATTACGTTAAAACTGTGTGTCTCTAGCTCCATTATTATTCTCGGTATTGAGATATATATTTTTGTTAGTTAGCAAACGTTTGCATAGTCCTAAGGAATAATCAGTGAGGAAAATAACTCTGATTTAGATGTTTCTATAGTTCGTAAGGCAAGGTTAGGTATTATAGATTTAGTGTGAGCAATAATTAAGCTTGTTGCTACACTTTTTAAAAAAGAAAAAAAGAGAGAGAGCGAGAGATGTAGCCTAGAAGTATGTCCAAAGGATCCAGAGTGGTATTTTTGATGCAGCTTTTGCTTTAAGTGGACCAGAATCTTAATATCTGTGACATTTAAGATATCAGGCAATAAACTTTTAAAGAAGTTACATTGAATTTTCAGAATAAATTCATAGGATCTTAAATTCACAACATTTTTTATTTCTGGATTAGATATTCATGAAGATCTTAAAGATTAAATTGAGAATTTTAGAAATCTAAAGGGTTTTTTGTGCATGTTTCTGATGCTTTGATTATTCATAGTCTTTCCTTATCATGTTTCTGAAGTTAGAATAATCTTACATGATGGCATGTGAACACAGTAAGGTTATGATGGGGAATCTCTTAACAGAGGTTTAGTGACAGTTGTAAACTGAAGACTGCCACATTTTGGAAAGAAATAGCCAAATCTGCAAACTGTCACCTTATTGGAGATAATATTGAAGGCATGTTAAGCTAAGTCACAAAGAAACTTAGGGGCATCAGCACTCCTGATTTTTTTTTGGCGCTTACAAAATCACTGAGATTCACAAAACTTGAGTTAGGTGCCCTATACAATGAGGGAATGGGGGGAGAGCCTCCTGAGAGTGGGTTTCACAAAAGACAGCATGGTGGCGGCTCCTTGCCTAAACTAGCCAATGGGAGATGCCAAGATGCGGTTTTCATCCTACACCCTGTACCTCAAAGATAGGCGTGCCTAAATTTGGGCTGCAGGGAGGTGCCTTCCTACATTGGGATTCTCAGCTGCACACCCTTGCTTGACATTAGGCACCTATGCCATTTTATCAAGAAGCTGAGAGGGAGGGGAAGGAGGAGGACCTCCCTCATAACATTTATCTCAGTGGTTAGGATACTCACTGGGGATATGGGAGACCCCTGGTTCATGCCCCTCCCACCACCTGAACGGAAGAAGGGATTTGAACAGGGATATGCCACTTTTCATGTGAGTAAATAATCACTGGGCAATAGGATATTGTGATGTGTGTGGCTCCCTCAGTCTCTCTGAAAGCGTTTCACTGTGAATAATGAAAGTGTCATTGGGAGCAAGGATAAATCATTCAGTGGACTAGTGATTAGAGCACTCAGGAGGTAGTAGACCTGCTCCAATGACTTTACTTGTCCATAGTAGAACAGCGTCATCAGGTAGGACAGAAGGAGCCCCACACCAGAATATCCTACAGCCGAATGGTTAGGATGCTCACCAGAGAGGTAGTATATCCCTTTTCAGATCTCTTGTCCTGCTCAGTTAGAGGGCTGAGGTGGGTAGAGAGCCTTGAATCAGGGTTCTCCCACATCCAGTGTGAGTACCTGAATCACTGGGCTAAAAGTTATGAGGGAGGTAGCCATCCCATCCCAGATGTTTTATGTAAGCTTGCCTATAGGGTTCCGATCTGCTAGGTGAGGTTTGCATGCTTACCAGATCAGCCCCGTAGGCAAATTAGGAGGAGGAACCCCTCTTTTCTCCTGGCTTGTGAATGGCTATGGAACTCATGCATCTGGATGCCTGGCATCGGGCTGTATTGTGCATGCTCAGAGGCAGAAACAGAGACACCTAGAACTTTTACTGAAAAAAATGTAGGTGCTTGCCAAATCCTGCAGGCACCTGAAGTCTGCAACAGCTGAGTGATGGTTTGGTGAATCCCAGTAGTTTCCCGAAGTGGCAGCTCTTTAAGTCCTTTTGTGACTCTAGCCCATTAAGTAGACTTTTAAAATCCCCCTTATCAGTTCTCTACCATTTAAAAAAGGCTATTTTATCTGATGATTTTGTAAGTTCTTCCATTATCTATGATATACTAGTGACTGAAAAGTGTAGATTAGTGATCAACTGGAATTCAACACCACTCTTATTGCATATATTCAGTTGAGTAACTGAGAGCTGGCTGCAGCATTGATCAGTCTAGTCTCATTTAATCTTGTGATACATCTCACTCTAAAGTTATATGTATTTTGAGAGGTTATTCAATACATGACATTAACACGTTTGTTCACTCACTCCCAGTAGCTGTAGATAAAAACACTTTTTTACAGAAATTCCAAGAGTGTCATTATATTCTTCATAATATACTGAAACTGATTAAAAGTGTCTATGGTCTTGTTAGACTTGGAGATCTCTGCCACAAATATATATGGATTGAGAGAATTCCAAGTTAGTAATAAATGAAATTTAAACACTTAAAACTAAAATATCCTTATCAGAGGCTCTGTTGAGTCTTCTAAAGAAACTACAAATCTGAAATTTCTAAAATACTGGGCTCGAAGCAACCACGCTGATGAATTTGTTAGCTTGAGAACCCAGACTGATAGTAAATCTATTTTTCTGTTTGTAACATTTTCCTGATATCAAAGAATTTCAGTTTTTGGGAAATGTAGGATAGAGTATGTAAAAGTTATATATAGTTACTCTAGTAGTTAGAGTGGGATTGGAGGAGATGGGTTATGGGCTCCACCACTGACTTGTCTCAGTTTCCTATTTGTAACATAGGTTCACAAAGTATTCCTATCACATAGGGATGTTGAGGCACTTTAACACACTCTTCCCAGTACTAAGAGTTATCACTTCTATTGCAATTTTCATTCAAAGATCTTAAAGAAGGCTTCCTCCAAATGCAAAAAGGACTGGAAAACACTCCATAAGATGTATAGAGAGGACATTCTTTCTCCTTGTGACTTCCTGCATTAGCTATTGACTGTAAATGCTTAATAGGAAAAGTTTGAGTTATACTGATAAAATTAGAATAAACACGTTTGAGTTAATGTAGTGAAAACACATTTATATTTACCCATGATTACATAAATCTTGTTAATTCAGCACAGGCACCACTTATTTATTTCATAGTATAAGGTGACACTCTTATGTGACTATTTGTTTCAAACAGACAAAAGAGGTAGTCTCAAATCATGGATAAAGACACTGACTCTCTATTCCTAATTCATGCAGATAAATGAAAATACAGATGTAGCAGATCTCATTTGTTGCACCACATTCCCACTGATGTTACTTAGTTTTAAATGCAAGTGCAAATATTGATTATATTAACTAATGCAGTATTTTGAAATGCATCATTTAAAGAAATATTACTGCGACTATCTCAATTCTAAGATCAGTGCTTTTGCAAGGGAGCAGATCTCTGACCGTGATAAATTCCTGGCATAGGCATAATTTTTGGTGCCTGTCTATTCTTGCTATCAGCCACAATTTGTTTTCCTAAACATGCTTTTAAAACTAACTATATTAAATACCGATGGGTAGTATTCTAGCTAAACTTTTTTCTCCAGCATTTTAGTAAACTAGCATCTGCAACAATTAACTTAATGACAACAACTGTCTACTAAGGGTAAATGAATGCATTGGATAACACTTAGGTAGCTGGTGCTGAGACAACTTGTTGTAAGAGTTTTCTCCAGTATTCGCCATCAGAGAAGCTGCTTTTCTTTACCACTTGTTGTTTTCCACTTCTAGTGGAAGCCTGAACATTTTGGAGTTACCAGTTTGGAACTCAGTTAAATATTATGGTGGCTTAAAAGCTTTGAAATTGGTCAAGAGCAGATGGAGTTTAGCTTTGTTCAGTTACTCTTCAAATCTAGTAAATATGGTTCTTTTGTTGTGAAGGGCAAAAAATTATAGCAGCACTCCTAATATCACCTGAATGTTTTCTCCTTGTACATAATGTGAGGACGTAAACTGCAAGGCTAATCTACCAATCGAGGATGCCGCACACTCACTACAACACAAAGCAATATACACAACTTGTACGTAATGGTGGTGTCACAAATAAGTTACTGGTGGAAAGTTATGTTGCACATGCATATGGTAGCTGCAGTGACTAACATTTTGCATCTGCTGAAATTTTCTATCTTAGTTACAATTCCTGGCAATTCAGAACTGGTATACAAGTCACTTTGTCAGTGATAACTCCTCTTTTTGGAGGGTTTCCTAGTACTTAAATAGAGATAATGTACAACGTATGATCATAGAGAACTATTGTCAAGCTGATGTGCCAATTAGTATTTAATTATGACTTTATGAATAAGCCAATTTTAAAGTATGATTGCATTGCCATAATTGAAATGTTTTTGATCCTTAATATTATTTATTATTAACTGTCATGTTGGTAACAACTTAGGGGCTTGTCCAATTGGACCGGGGCAAGCCAGGATGTAAATTTAGCTTGCACTAGCCTGTTACAGTCTAAATTCTATGCACGCCCTAGTGATATGTGATAACAGTTAGAGCACTTTGATAATAGAGCGCTCTGACAAACTCTTAATGTTCATCAGCAGGATCCACACAGACAGTTAGACCAGGACAGGCAAGTGCAGGGTAGATTCAGACCCTGGCTTGCTGCTTTCTAATTGTTCAAGTAGACAAGTGCTTCGTGAATGGTGGTGAATGATATTACTAAATAGTGGAGTTTAAAGAAAATAAGGAGATTTCTAGTAAAATCTCAATTGTGCAAGCCATTAAAATTGAATACAAATTCTGCTACTACTTCCTGCAGTTTCTGAATATTGCATAGGAAACTGAATTTTCGTTTGTTAGGTATATTAAGGTTGAACAGTAAATTGACTGGCTGATTTTAAAAGTTAGAGCAGTTAGTTATATTCATGCAACATAAAAATTTGCTTTCTCAGCTTTTGCAGTGAAGAGCAAGTAATTGCCTTCCAACAAACAGGCATACTTAATTCCTAAATGAAGCTTTCAAAGTAACCAGAAGAGGTTTTAAAATGTAATGCAGTTAAAATGCTACTACTGAACGGGATACTATGGAAAGTATTTGAAATTTCTGTGCAATAAAAAAAAATTAACATTTAGTATTTTATTACAGTGTAAATGAAGTCTTCATCAGACAATTGTGTTAACATTTATAATCTTCTGATTGAAATGACTACTGTAATTATGATCAGAACCACTCAGTGGAGGTCTGTGAAAGGGAAAATGGTGGAAGGTATTGATGAAAATATTATCTGTGTTGCATCCAGACATTCTGATAAGTAGCAAATGCCTTATAGCAGCCAATATACTTATGATGGGGGGTTTCCTTTATAACACTTTTGTCTTAATAGTCTCATTACTTTCTGAAAAACTATTCTGAGGGACAGATGTTTTCCTTGCTGGATCTCAGAGGGACACTTCTATGGAAAATTTTGAGAATCCCTTCAGTTGTGTGTGTTAGAGGATGGAAGAAACTTTTTTCAGAAATGTAAAATGACATATACACTTTTTAGTCACCAATAATGCCATAACCAAATGAACAAAAAATGCCAGGTTTGTGTCTGAACGGTTGTGGTTGGCCAGGTCTTCATTACCCTCTGTGGTGTGCCCCTCCTCACCCCAAAAAAAACCTCAAACCAAAAATCCCTATTATACAGTACTTATGGTTGGCCAGTTCTCTGAATTTCCTTTACTGTCTTCTGTACCCCCATCAAAAACAAAACCTTATTATACAGCAGTTACCTGTATTGAATTGAGCCTGATTCAAAGTCTGCTGAAGTCAGTGGAAGAGACTTTGTTTCTAAGCATGCTTAGGTGGTATATTAATATTTTAGCTATCTCTAATGAATGTCTGGTAGAGGTATCCATTGTAGCTTTTCCACAAAACTTGAGTCAGTACAGCAAATCTCCTGTTAGGTTCTTAATAATGTCTTGATTTTTAAGAACCTATCATATGTTTCTCTATTTGTGTCAACAGTTCATATTATTCTTCAGGGTATCCTTTATCTCTCACATCTTTTGTCTTGGCATCCAGAAAATAGCCCTACCCCTCCTTTTTCTCTTTATCTAGTCATGGTCACTCAGACACTGGCTTCAGTGCTTGCTTTCAATCATCAGACTATCCATCTCCCTCATTCTGGTCATCTAAATAGCCAAGTGTGAAAATCATCTATTACAGGTATCATGTCAAATGCCATGCTTATACTTTAGAGTTTTTCAAATGAGAAATTAATGCTTATCCTCAGTTTCTCAAACACCAGATATCAGTGCACTTGTGGTTAGCACTCTGGACATATTTACTTGCATAAGACTCTTCTTAAAATAGTGTTGCCACCTGACAATACAACTTTTCACTTTGTAACTGGTTTTGCGGTTGGTCTAGTCTAACCATTCAAAACTAATTTGTTAGCAGAATCATACATGTTATCCTTTTTATTACTGCAAGGTTTAGGGTGTCACTTGCTCCGGTTCACTAGATCTGTATTGCCCAGATAGGTCTTTGTAATGCTGATGTCTCATTGATCAGACAAAGGTGAGGTTGTCTCAAGCAAAAAGTAAAACCAAACCAAACCAGATAGTTAAAAATGAATGGAATTAATAAGTTACTTGTTTTGAACAATCTTGAATAAATTGCACAATTTATTCTAGTCCACTTCTTAAAATCCATTAACTACTATTGAAAATGTGCATATCTGAAAACTTATGTCATGTAAATATGTATAATATAGCATAGAAACTGCTTGTGTTCTACTTTTAATGCTGTTAGCTGCAGAAAATATTGAAACTACTAGCAAGTTCAGTACAGTTGGGTGGTGGTTGAAATTCCAGCGTCTGATTTTAAAAAGTTAGGACTGGCGTTCTACAGTTTAAAATTCAAAAACTAAAACTGTCAACGCTTCAATTGCAGCATAGACTGTTGCCTAAAGTACCAATGAAGGAAGTTCTTTTGCTTGGAAAAATCTACTTTATCATAAATATTTAGTACTGTGTTCCTCCCTACAGGGTACATGTTCAGTCTTCCATGGTTATTAGGATCTCTATGCTCTCCTAATTCAGTCAACCGATACCAGTAAAAACATTAACATTTAATCACTATCCCAGCAACTAATGTAACCCTGCTGATACTCTTACCATCACGACACTGAGCATGCGGTTTGCTCTTTAGGTGACTGGATTCCAGTGTGGAAATATGGGCTGCCCTTGGAAAACACATCTATCTGTAATAAGTGTCCAAGCTCATTACAGATGAAATACTTTAATTCAGTACTGTAAACTGAGAACTAGAGCCCAGAGGCATTTATTCCTTTGTGTGCTTTTCCAGTAACAGTGGTCAACTAGCTTATTTTATATGAACTCAATATGCTTTATAGATTTGGCACATAAAACCGGTTAACCTTAAGAAGAAACCTCACTCTTACAAGCTAAACTGATTTCTAAACAGCTTAAATGATAAAACTGTCTAGCGAATTAATATCATACTGACTTGCAGTTGATTCAGGTTTTTGGAATTACACTTGTTTTTCCTTTTATATTTTTTCAATTTATTGCTAGTGAGCAGCTAACTCAAAATTACTTTGTCTCATCAGATTACATGATCTCTAGCAACTACCTTAGTTTGTCAGTTCAGATTTCCTAATCATTAGACAGTAATTGATACTGAGTTAAAATTAATATTGAATGAATTCTAAAACTAAAAAAACTTCAGAAACCACTTAATATGCTCAGTGTTCTTATCTTGTAGTTATCACACAAAGTTCAAGCACCTAGAAGCAAGGAGTTAATCAAGAACATCAAATCTTACTGTCCACTTAATGTACTAATTATACCAAGTGTAGTGAAGTATGTGTCACATTATAACAGTCTTGTGACCCAAATGCTGTCTTTACCAGTAATTTCAAAGTATGAACTCAAAATTGTCGAAAAATTTTATATTCTAACAGTATTCAAATACTTTAACTGTCATTCTTTGGAAAAATCATACTCCAGAATGAGGGTTTGGATGCTATGTAAACTGGCTGCATATCAACCTGGATAATTCTGAAATGTGTTAGCTAGTAAGTGGAAGCAAATAGAGGAATGTTGTTTATGAATATAGCTTCCAGTCTGAGGCTGTGTATTTGCCTTTCTCCACCATCATTCACAGCCTCAGGGTCTTTTTGAAACCCTCGATGCTCCTGATTTTTCAGTAGCGTAAGTGGTTTCTGTGGCCATTCAGGAGGTTGTGGTTGTTCCTGTCTGAGAAGTAGCTTTATCCTGGTCCCTAATGAAGCAGTTCAGGTTGACTGGGAGATGATCCTTTTCCCATTTCTGAACTCTGCAGGGCTGATGGCAGTGCTTTCTGGGTTGAAGAAGCTGGCCTTCAGTATTGGACTTACAAGCTGCCCTGACAGAATGCAAGATGTGTATGTGGTTTAGTCTTATCAGACTTGTTTGTGGTGTTCCTAATAAAATATCAGTGTTTCTGGAACAACTGCAGTGATTCTCTAGTGTGGTGTGGGAACTCTTGTCACTGGTTTCTTAACTTAGTAAACTAGCACCTACCTGCTACAGCAAGAAGCACTTCATAAATCAGTAACACATTATTTCAGTGCATATATAAATGCACTTTTCTCCAAACTATGGAGCTGTTAATTTACCAGACTAGATGATTGCAATGGTCCTGCCTGGTGTTAAAAAATCTGTAAATCTAGTTAGGTGTATTTTTTTAACAGTTGAGATGAAAAATGTTCCCTGTAAAGCAAAGTGTGTGTTGGGGATGGGGGGCATTGTGGGTATAAATATTGCATATTAACTTAAAAAATAGTTATTTCAGTCAGTCAGAAGCAGGAATCTGAACAGCACTTAAACAGATGTGCCGTTGAAATCTACGGAATGGTTTGTGGTTTTGATGTTGGAGGGATGTTTTTAAATGACTAAGCAAATCACTTTAGAGGAAAACCAAGATCAGGGCATGAGAACTGGCTCGAGACCTCTCTACCCCTCACACTTGTAGACTACAAGAGGATGATGAGGTCATGACCTACAGGTTGAGCACTTCAGCTTTACAACATTATGATATCAGAAATCACTTCCCCAGTGGATTTATGATTTGCTTGTGTGGTAGCTGTATAAAGATAAGAAAACATAGCTACATTTTAGAACTTAAGTTAATCAGATTTCAGCCTAGTACAAATCTGCAGTCAGGAATGGATCAATATGTTTTCATGCGGTAAAAATAAATCCAATGTTAAACTTGGAGCATCTGTTAATTTTTCACTACATGTTGTAGTGGTTAAATGTAGTTTCTGCTTCTAGCTTCCATACAGAAAATCATACAATAGATACTTTGGGTTTGGACTTAAGTTTTAAATGCTAGTTTAGTTCTATTAAGCACCTTTACTTTCTGACTTCATAAATGCTATTCAACAGAATATTAAGATAAACCTGAATGTGTGTCAGTAGTGACTACGTGACAAAAGAGTGATGTCTGTAATACAAAGCAAGTCAAATAGCTAAGGATGACTGACTTGCAAAAAACAATATTTTACTCATAAGTAAGGATCCTAGAAATCCAATTGCCATGGAAAAATGCAGAATTTGCGTTTTTACAGATAATCTTCAGTTTTTACGTTTTATGAAAAAATAAAAACATATTAACTATTAACTAAATTTTACTGAAAGTATCAGTGTCACTTATTCAATACATGCAACCTCCCCTTCTGTGGTTGATTTTTGAATGCACTTTAAATTTACACAGCTAAACATACTCCAATAAACCTCTGGCATATAGAGGTTACTCAATGGCATAAAGGGATTTGTGTTTTAATACATCTCAAATTTCACGTGAGCCGCGAGGACTATCTCTGAAAGTGAGTAATGTTAATATAAAAGCAATTTTTGCTTTATTATTTGTGCACTTAAAAAAAAGTTTTCTTAAAAAATAAAATACAGACATAAGTATATGTATATGTAAGAAATACAAATAGTAATTGTATTTTTTTTTATTATAATGATTGAGACACTGTTAGGCTTCGAACTTGCTTAAAAATGGTAAATATGTCAATAAGACATTATGTTCAACTGGTGTGTGTGTATCGTGGCTAGGGAACAAGTTCAGCGTTTCATTTTAATCATGGTAAACTCTGATTTTTATATTTTTATTGGATAATTTTGTGGGCTTTTTATCATGGGAAGACTAGGATCCCTGCTCATAAGCTTATTTACCCAATTTCTTAAACTTAAAATGTAGAATTTAGAACTAGCAGTTGATCAATCTTTTCTAAATGCTACTTGTATGCTTCAGTAAGGTACCTTGACCAAGCTTTCAGCAGATTTGAAAACCATTAGCCATGGTCTTGTTAATCCTAGAAGCTTGTCTTTTGGCTGAGCTAATAGGAAGAATTGCAGTTAGCTATGTTGCCTGTTGTGAAATGTATTGCATATTTTTACTTTAAGCCAAATGGCTGTGCCGAATTTCAAACAAACGGAGTTGCTTCTGAGGTAACCTTGCATAGCTCCATTAATTTTTAGCTGTTGTATCTTTCAACCATGGAATCCAACCTAAATTAAAATGGCGAGGGGGCATTAACTAGAACCAAGACAACTTAACACATACTTTTTAACAGAATGAACTTGTTTGTATTTGGTACATATACTGCTAACTTCTATAAGGGCTCTTTACACATGGATTCATCAAGATTAAAGCTACAATTATATCATGGGGGTCACGGAAGTCACAGACTCCGTGATTTCCATTGACCTCCATGACATTTTCTGCTCCCAGACAGTCTCCCTCCCTCTACCCCACTAACCCCCCACAGCTCCCAGCCTGTGCAATGGTGGGGGCACCCTGCAGCTGCCCAGACATGGCGGGTACCCTGCATCTCCCACTCCCCAGAGCAGCAGGGGACCCCCAGAGCTCCCAGTGACCACAGTAGTGGGGGACCTGGGAGCCCCCGTAGCAGTGGATGCTGAACCCACCTCTCCATTTTGTCAGGGATATTTTTAGTGAAAGTTGTGGAAAGGTCACGGGCTTCCATGAATTTTTGTTTATTGCCCATGACCTGTTTATGACTCTTACTAAAAAATATCTGTGACAAAACCTTAGCCTTAATCATGATACATACCTTGCAGAATTGTTTTTATAACTCTAAATATTTTTCTCCATTTTTGAGGTGCAAATATACTATAAACATGCATAACTAGGTCAAACACAATATAGTAGTGTGCATTTAAATTGTTACTGTCAATTAAAAAATGGAGCACTTAAACAAGGTTACCCTGCTCTTAGTTCCTAGAGAACTTAGTGTACAGATTTTCTATGTAAAAATGTCTTTCTCATAAAACAGACCCAATTATTCAAATATTATGTTTGCCATAGTATATAAAAATCTTGATTCAAAATATAGTCTTGAGTTTGCAAACTAAAATCAGTGAGCAGAATGTTTCTGGATGAAGGCTCAGAATGAAAAACAAAATCTTTTAACCATCAGTTTGAATCCAGATGTGCCCCCCAAAGTTGTAGTGATTTCTGACTTCTAATGGAACAAACATAACCAAATAATATAGACCTTTGAGTGGGCTCATGAAAAGGGGGGTACATATCTACCAAACTTTTTATCATAACCCTCCCTAGATTTGCTCACTACTTCCCTGATGTCCAGTATTGTGGGAGATACTGTGGAGCAGAATGGAAAATTTCTTACCAATAATTTCCTTTCTGCTAGCAGTGTCTCCTACAACTCTACCCATCTTGGATGAGGCAAGGGTCAGATATTAAGTGGAATTGTTGGCATAGGACTGTTTCCATGGTCTAATGTACTTCATTCTCTGGGATATTTTGTTAATAATGTTAATCAAGTTCGAGAGCAGTGGTGTGCAAACGTTTCCAGTTGCACCCTCCCATTAATGGAATCTTTCTCCTTTCCATTACTGCACAGCCAGGGCTTCCTCAGCAGTGGAGCTTGGGCTGAAGGCGGAGCTGGGGCTAGTGACTTTGGAATAACATTCCCGTGGTGGTGTTGGTGTTTTTTGGACCTTATTGAAAAAAGTCCAGCCATACCGATGGAAATCTCATTAATGAAAGAAACAAAATAGCTTGTAGATGTTGAGTTCAGATGTTCAGAGCTCCTGGACAGTAAATGTGACAGAATGCATTCCATTTATAATCTCAAGCATCACTTGGCTTCTTTCTTAACAGAACTGTTATTTGTGTGTGCAGTATATACACCTCTCTCTTACATAGTAAACTGTTACGCAAATGGAGACTTGTGCTTCTAACGTGGAGTGGCATGGATTTTATAAAATTAAAAACCCTTCAGGTCATCCTGTTCTGTTTTCTGGCTTACTGCATGCTGAAGCTAACAATTTTAACCAGATAGATCATAAAGAGAGGCGCTATTTAAATACGAATCAAAATTATGAAAAACTTACTTTCCATTACATAGGCCTGATCTACACCTGCAACTTAGGATGACCTTTGTACATTGTTCATTGTGAATTTTTCTCACCATCTGAGAGATGTAGGTAAGCAGACCTAAGCCTTGGTGTAGACGCTGCTAGGTCGACTGAAGAATTCTTCTGTCGATCTAGCTGCTGCCTCTCAAAGAGGGTGGATTAACTACGTCAATGGAAAACCCCCTTTCATCACTGTAGCAAGTGTTTGCACTATAGACCTCGAGCACCATAGCTGTGCCTTTGTAGTGTAGACGTGTCTGTAGTTTTCATAGTTTAGAGGGGGCAGCTTTTATTTGGCCAGATCTCTCATTATTCTCCATTTAAAATATTATAAGCTATCTGTTTTTAAGCTTTCCAATTCCATTCAATGTAAATAGGGACAGAGGGGCTGGGGAAGTTGTGGGTAGAGGAGGAAGAGGCAGAACTGCAATACATTAACAGCTGACTCTTATAGTCCCCCTCTCCAGCATATTTACGCTAGTGCTTCTTGACTCCTTCCACACTGTAATCAACTCTTAATTACTTAACTGCTTTTATGCAGTACCATAAATTACTGGATTATTTTGAAATTTGTATGTACTTTTCACATTTTCTTTCCTATTTTAATAACACTAGGCATATCGGTTTTAGAGCAAGTCAGTAAGATAACGAACATTTACTTTAAAATAATTGCACAGCATGGAACGAGCTAGCTGATGGGATACTCCCTACATCTTGTGATTTTTAAATTATTAGTGGGACTGAAGCTTTCCGTTGCTAGTCACCCTAGACTAGTACTGCTCCTGGCTACCTTAGAGAATCAGTGTGGTGTTAAGCTTTATAATAGAGAACTGTATGGCATAAGTTTGCTAGTGACACTTCTCCTTTTTGCCTCAGGTTATTTCTTATGAGGGTAATGGACATACCATATCTCAATTTGGAAGGACCAGACTGTAAGTAATTTTCATTTTACCTTGATCTTACTACTGTTCTGGTTAAAAAGGTCCTCTGTAGAAGCAAGTGTAAGACAGTATTATTTCATGGGTAGAGAATGGGACTTAAATTGCAGCTGAGCTCTTATCGACTCTTATCAAGTGGCATTAATGTACTGCTTCTCCATTTTATTAAAAAAAAAAAAAGTAACCATCCTTGTTACTTTGGATGAAGGATCTGCAGTATACAGTAAATACTATTGAAACAGGTTTTGTCTAGATCAGTCTGGACTCCTTGTGGGTACCAAGTTTAATATAGTTGAAGATAACAGCTTTGAGTCATATTCTATCCTTGATCTATGCACAAGTGAAGTGGCCCAAATTAAAGTTTGCGGTCTTAAATAGCCATTTTGTCTCATCTCTTGCAATAAGTAAAGGATGCAAGGTAGTGATTGTTCAGTAGATTGACAACTTCACTTCAAAGTTCACCAAAAATGTGTTTAGCCTAAATGTAAGGATTTTCAGGCCAAAGGATATTTTGGTGAAATTAGATGGGGATTGAAATTAGGCCTTCACATAGAATCAGTTGTTACCTTGATTCTGGATTCAAAAACCATAGAATGCTAATGAATAATTATTTATTTTTTATTAAGGCTATTGAGCCAGAGGTTCATTTTCACGCCAGGTTATAACTTCAGGAGGGAAAGCATTGCATGGACCCTATCATCCTTACAAACATTAGAGATCTGAACCTTTCATGATTTGATTTATTTGGTTAAAAATATGGGAAGGTTTGGTCTTTGATTAAATAGAGGCTTAAAAATTCTTCATCCCTGTGATTAAGGTTTTCTTTAAAAACCATTGGAGTCCTACAGCTTTGTCCAGATACTTGAAAAACACAAGTCTGTTTGTAGTCTTAATATGCACTACAGCAATAGTAAATATGTAATCCACAATAAAAGAGTGGTAAAAGACTAATTTCATGTCAGGACTAGACTTTTTAATAAGTATTTTAACATAGAAAAGGTTGATTTATATAAATACCCACATAAGTTTTAGTTTTTTAGGAGGAAAAAAAATTATCAGTGACTTTGAAACATATAACTCAAGAGAGACATTTTGCTTTTGCCCTCAAAATAAAACTTCCTGATAATAGCCATTTCTCCTCCTTTTTTTTTTAAGATTTTTTTTTTCTGTGCACTGAATAATTCTGACTAAAAATAGCCTTTTGTAACTACAGCCTTTTGATGGTAGCGTCATTAAATTCACTGACTGGAGGGAAGTACTTCAGAGAGAAGTTTAATTTGAGAAGGTTGTAAGGGAGATCAATAGCAATTTATGAATATAGTATATGACCTAGTTACTGGGATAGTTACAGTGTGGCTTTATTGGTGTGATTATTGTATGTTGGTTTAGTTTGATAGTAGTCAGTTGGGAAATAAGCAACCTCAATGTAAAGATTTTTAGGATCATTAAGAGACAATGCCTGAGCTACTAAACTGTGAAGTTGGTACTGCTAGATGCCAGCAAAATTACAAAACTAAGTCTGACTGCCAAAAGGATCCTAAGGGTGTGTCTACACAGCAGCTGGGAGTTGTGATTCCTAAAGGGAGTAAATATACACATTCTAGCTCTGCACAAGCTTGCACATTAAAAAGAGCAGTGTGGCTGTGACGCCACAAGTAATGGCTTGGGCTAGCCACCCATGTACTTACCCAGGACATCAGGTGGGATTGTACTCGGGTGACTAGCTTGACTGCCATGGCCACAATGCCATTTTTAGTACTCTAGCTCAAATAGAGCTAGCATGTGTATGTCCACTTGTGCTGGGAATCAGCCAGCTGCTGTGTAGACACCTTAAATGATTAAAAATTCACTTTAGATAGGGGGAGGCAGTTGTTAGGGAGCTGTTCAGGGGAAACAAACTGACTGCTGGAGGATCTGAAGCAGTTAGGCCTTAAACTTCCATGGTATGGTAACCTTAGGTGGGTAGACATGCTTTGTTCCTACTAAAAAGATGTAACAATACTTTGGTTTGCGAAAGCTGTTTGGTCTCCTGTATTATCCATTGGTCTCAGGCTCCTGGAGGGAAGACTTGCAGGTGCCTAAAGCACTTGAGCCTGCTGGGTAAGCACAGTTGATCAATGGGATGATGTGGCCCAGGACCTATCGTAGGAGTGGAAGAATCCTATGATTCCACTCAACAGAAATAAAGGCACAAGGCCTCATATCTGAAGAGCGTGCACTTAAGAGTCCAGAGATGCAGCTAGTTCTGCAACTGTGACAGAAGTTACCTTTAGAGGAATTCAGTAACCCATCCTCAATCTCAAGAAGTGATGAATATGAAGAGGCTTTCACAGCAGTTACACTTGGTTACTTTTGTATTTAGAACACTATATGAAATGACTGAAACATTCCTGTCCTGGCTAGGCATTGGTGTTCATCAGAAGGACGTTACAATATAGGGGGTAAAATTTAAGAATAAAAACAACATGTGGTAAGGTTCATTTATTAAGGGCCATAAACATTTTATTCTATCTTATTTGGAAACAGATGCTATTAAGACCTTTATCTTGAACTGGGAAATTTAGAGTTCTAATGCTAGACTAATTGAGTTGCAAAGATTAAATAAAACCCTTTGAAATATTCACCATCAACTCTGTTTCACAACAAGAAATAGATCATCTTTAAACTAGTTTATAAAATTTGAATTTTTGTGCCTTAGCTCTAGTTTGTACTGTACTTTAAGTGTGGCTATTTTCAGCAGTAACATTTTTTAGTGTACAATTTTGTGCTTTTCCTTTATAGTAGAGTTACACTTGTCAGGGCAATATTTTTTATTACACTTATGCTAAAGCTGCAGATATATTTAATTCAAATTACCTTTTTTGTCTGGTGATCTTTGATCTATTGATTGGTTTCCAAGATACTAACACATAATGGAGTGCATAAATTAAATATTTTTTTTACAAAAACTTAATTGGAGTGCATTTTCTTTATTATCAAATACATTTCTATAAATATTAAAATCTTATTCTGAAAGGCTGAATTACCCCATTTATGTCCCACTTGAAGCTATCATCATCTCAGTAGTTTCCGTAGAAATGATGGATTTTTTTATACAGAGCTGATTGAATTGAGGGAGAGCAGCAGGGTAGGTGTCTTTAAAAACAGCTACTGTTTTCATACAGATCTTAGGCTAAGATGAGTATGCCACAAATTGAAATTGCTGACACTACTTATGACATCAAGCACTACACACACTGTTCATTTTTGGTGTTCAGTGTAACAGTCTAATTATCGAATTTAACTGGCATAAATCAATTGTAACTCCACTGAAATCAGTGGGTGAAATCTTGTATAAGCAGCAGTTCTGAAAGTTGACAGAGCAAAAACTTAAAATATGAAACTGCTTGTACACTACAAAATACTGTACAGACCAAAACGAAGTTGAATTTTAAAATTCTTCTTTTAAAAAAAAAATCCCAGATTTATAAGGAATTCTTAATAATAATTTTTAGTAAGGTACTCATGGAGAGTATACTAGAAATGCTAAGCTGCTTCCTTAGCACAGTTTTGCAGTGGTTTGGAATTGCATTCAACTTTACATTCTTGGTTTAAACCAGCGTCTATGATGGTTAACTGATGTGTGTTCTCCCGAACAACTTGGAGCAATCCAAAATATTACTTTAGATTAAATCCTAGGGTTATATGGATTTGGAAGGAATCAGCAGACATCAGGGAGAATGTTGGCATCAGTGGATTATATTTGCCACTTGTGGTTGTCCCAATAGTAGGCATTCCAGACAAATTCCCTGATCTCTTTTGAGGGCCAGAGTAGACAGATTGACATTGGGTAGCAAGGAATGAACAAAGTAAAACAGAATGAGGCAATGTCCAGTAATTCTTACATCAAGGACATATGCCACAGAGGATAAATTCTGGATGTTTTGTATGTATAAAAGTGACAAATAGTATAAATTACCTGCACCTTAAAGTATTAGTATCCCATTCTTTTCTCTTTTAATGGATAAGGAAATTACAGAATGTGAGTATCCAAGAATGAAACGAAGTTGCTTTCATTACAGTCATGCACAAATTCAATAAGTTTATGGAGGGAGTGCTGTGAAAGCTGTATGTTCAGCCAAATCCTGCATTTTCCCTTTGTCTTTTATTTGGCTTTCAGTAAATTATTTTCACCGCATGCCTAGGGTTCCTGGCATACAGTTAACTTTTCCATCCTACTTGTGTCCTTCCCCTCTATCAGTAGTATAAGGAAACAGGTCATTTGTTTCCTAATTTTAACGTGAATGGGATAAATCACATGAGGAGGAGGAGGATTGTTTTATATTCTAATTTGTATTTGGTACTGTGTGAAAACATAATTAAGAACTGTTTTACAGCAAGTTTCGTTTCCTTGAATTTGGTGCAAAAGAGATGTAAGACTGGATTTTCATAATTACATATGAGCAATGCTGGGCAAAAAAGGCATGTACGCAATTTGTGAGCAGTTACTGCTTCATGCACGGTTGCTTCAAATGCATATACGAATGAGCCAGTGTGATTTTAAGTAGTAATTTTCATGCATAATTACAGTAATTGTAACTCACTTCAGTTAGTAACTGCATGCAGTTCTGAAAATCATGCACCAGTTTTCTGTAATGAGTAGTTGCCACTCTAGCAGTTCAAGTATACATTTTAGTTTTTTCTGATGCACTGAACAATTCAAACCTATATGAATACCTGACAGCATTATTAAATGCATTCTTATCTTGCAGTGCAGCCAAAACGAGACCATGTTCTTCATGTTACATTTCCCAAAGAGTGGAAGACTAGTGATCTTTACCAGCTTTTCAGTGCCTTTGGTAAGTAATGCAGCTGGGTCCCTGTCTGCCTAGGAAACTGTCCTGCTTTTGATAATGGTGGTCTTGAACAGATCTGTCTGTACCCTTTAACCATGATTGTAGACTGTTCAGCTGTTAGAGTAGACAATGCTAAATCATGATTAGCCTATAGCATATTTGTTTCATGGGTGTTGGACATCTAGCTATATCATCCTTGTGGTCCTTAGGTTTTTCAAGATGTACTCTGCAGCATTGGGGGAGAAAGGGAGAAGTAGATGTGAAAGTTGACCCAGGGTTTGGGGAATTTGTGGAATGAACTGAGTGGAGGGAAAGGAGTAAGGATTATGGAGAAGAGGATGATGGTGATCATAGTGTCAGTGAAGGGGAGGAGAATGTTGAGGTAAGGTGCACTTCAGTTAAGGAGGGAAGGAGGTGGCTAAGAGGAGCAAAGAAGTCTTTATCAGTGGATTGAAGATTATGGAAGGAATGAGACTGAGAGGGGGAAAGTGTACAGTACTAAATAAGGAAAAAGTAGTAATCTGAATGCAGTAGATGAGTGATATTTGAGGAGAAGCATTGCCTGGTGAAGACAAGGTTAAGAGTGGCCAAGACAGTGATTAAGTAGATTGATCTAGCCAAGAATTAAATAAGGAAATGAGAGTAGAGTTGCTGAAATCCTCAACATGAAAGCTGAAGTCAGCAGAAGTGCAGGATTTGGATGAAAGGATATTGCAAATCAGAAGTCAGCCTTCCCTGCCTCCAGCAGAAGTTTTATGTATTCTGATGTGAGAATGGGAAGAGGAAAAATAGAGTTGTTTTGAGCAAAGAAGGCAAGATGTAATTGAAATGGGAAAGGAGTGAAGGTAAAAGTCATGGTGAGGGATGGCCAGGTCTGGTGAGGTTGAAATTCAATAAAGCTAGTAGACATTAATCAGGGGGCTATTAGCAACTGCTCAGCAGGGTTCTGTGCAGTGGAGCTCATACTTCAATCCTGGTGTGCTTGTCCATGGGTTCTTGGCTGCATGTGTTTTGAAAAGACAGAGCTGCGTATCCTACATATGATAGTCTGGATGTTTTCGAATACGGAACAATAGGGAGAATGGGAACAACCTTCATACCAACTATTTATTCACTATGTATAGTGTGTGTGTATATATAGCACAACCTTCATTATCCAAAGCTTCATTTGGAGCTTCATGTTCATTGTTAGATTATAAAGCAGAAGGAACACTTGTGATAATCAAATCTGACTATCTGTGTAACACAGACCATAAGACTCCCCTGAATTAACTCCTGCTTGTATTAGAACATATGTTCTAGAAAAACATCCTATCTTGATCTAAGTTTCCAGAGAGAGAGAATCCTGCACAGCCCTTGGTGAATTCCAATAGTTAATTGCCTCCCACTGATTTAAAAAAAAATAATATTGTACCTTATTTCCAATCTAAACCTGCCCATTGTCAACCTGCAGCCATTGGATCTTGTTATGCCTTGTCTGCTAGATGGAAGATCCTTTCATTGTCAAGTTTCTGTTCCCTAATAGGTATTTAGAGACTGTGATCAAATTACTCTTCAATCTTCTGTTTGATAAGCTAAATAGATTGAGCCCCTTGAGTTTTTTCAATAAGACAAGTTTTTCCAATCCGTTAATCATTATTGTAGCTCTTCTCTGAACCCTTACCCATTTTTCAACATCTTTCTTGAATTGTGGACACCATAACTGGACACAATATTCCAGCAGTGCTAGCACCTGTGCCAAATACAGCAGCAATAATTTATTCCTATTCAGTATTCCCTTGTTTGTACATCAATGGATCACATTAGCCCTTTTGGCCACAGCGTTGCACTGGGAACTCATATTTAGCTGACTATCTGCCATGACTCTCAAGTCCATTTCAGAGTCGCTGTTTCCCAAGATAGAGTCCCTCATCCTTAAAGGATGGCTTGCATTCTTTATTCCTAGGGTACGTCTGTATTACCCGCCGGATTGGCGGGTAGTGTTCGATGTATCAGAGATTGATTTATCGCATCTAGTCTGGACGCAATAAATCGATCCGCTAATCGACACCCGTACTCCACCTTGACAGGAGGAGTAAGCGGAGTCGACGGGGGAGCCGTGGCAGTCGACTCGCCGCCGTGAGGACGGCCAGGTAAGTTGAGCTAAGATACTTTGACTTCAGCTACGTATCTTAGTTCGAACCCCCCCTGCTAGTGTAGCGTAGGCCTTAGATGTATGACCTTACATTTGGCTTTATTGAAATGCACATTGTTTGCTTTTGCCCAGTTTACCAAGTGATCCAGATTGCTCTATGTGACTGACCTGTTCTCTGTTATTTACTACTCCCCCCGTCTTCGCCGTCTGGCAACTTTATCAGGCATGACTTTTAATTCTAGGTCACAGGGAAAAAATGTTAAATAGCATAAGGCAAAGATATAAAAAATAACATACGTCCTCTCAGGACACTGTTGGAAACCCACCCAATTACTGATGATTCCCTATTTAAAATTTTGAGACCTGATAGCCAGTTTTTAATCCATTTAGTTTGTGCTAATGTTTATTTTGAGTCATTCAAGTTTTTAACCAAAATATCATGCAGTACTAAGTCAAATGCCTTACAGAAGTCTATATTAGATCGATACTATTATCTTTATCAATCAAACTTTTAATCTCATAAAGAACATATCAGGTTACACAATCTATTTTCCATAAACCTCTGATTGGTATTATATTAGCCGCCTTTTAATCTTTTTTAATTCTATTATTAACTATTAATTTTTTATTATCCTTTCTGTTAGTTTGGCAAAGGTCAATATCATGCTGATAGACCTGTTATTGCCTGGGTCATCCCATTACCTTTTTAAAAATATTGTCACAACATTTGCTTTGTCAGTCCTATGGAACTTCCACAGTATTTGAAGACTTACTGAAAATTAGCATTCAGGGTCCCTTCCAGTTCTGAGATAGGTATATCTCCATATATTATTTATTTTATTATATTATATTATATTATTTTTTTGCATGAGTGTTCAGATACACTTATTTGTTTATAGAATTCTATTGAAAGTGTATAAAATTGTTACATATATCATACAAAGTTAGATCCTGGATGATCTGACTTGTCTTCCTGAAATACTTGTATAATCTAGTTTTTTTGCCTTGATATTTCTTGCTTTTTTAAGAATTAAATGCTTGAAAAATTTACTTCCTGAAAAATGTTTCTGATGACTCGTGCTCTTCGGCATCAGTCTTTGTAGTAGTTTTGAAACATTTTTAACTAGGGCATGTTTGCTTTTTTTGTAATCAGAGTCCAAATCAAAATACTTTTGGTAAAGGATAAACTGCACACTTCTTGGTTTTTTTTCCCTCCCAAACATCTTAGTCAAAAGTGTTTTCTTTAAAAGCAGGCTTTGTTATGAATTCTTTCTATTGAAGCAGCATGGCCATAAAACTTACGGCAACATAAGTTGTGAATGAGTAGCTGACCAACTTGAGACTCAGTATTATATAAATCGATTAAAAGGAAATTGAAAGTCAAGGCTGCTAGACTGGGTATTTACTGTGAAACCCCTACAACATATTTGATCAATGTTAAGTTCTTGTATCATCTTGACACTTCTTAAAGCGCTGTGTGTTAGTTAAAATCAGGACCCAGGGGTCCAGGAATGTTTCTTGGAAGATTTAAGCTTGTAACTATGTATTTCCCTTGACCTTGGGTTCTACTAAAGCCTTCCTTCCTCTCATCTGTAGCCTAGCAGTTCCCATAGTATGTTCTGTGGTTCAGAGAGCACTTGCCAATAGTCCACAGATAGCTGAGTATTCATGTGGTGCTGACTCCTTTAAACTACATTTAAAACTACATTTGCTCCAGATAAGCAATTGTTGTAGTAGCTACAAGGATGTTCAGTCAACATCCAGAAGATATTGTTAAGAGGTAGTTCATGCTAGTAAGTTTGGGTGGTCCTTGGTCTTGCTCATGCAATGGCAATGTTCGTTAGAGGGTAGGAATGTGATCCTACACCAAAAGATTTCATGCTACCCCAAGGTTTGTGGTGGTGAAATTAAGCACTGCTTTTCATGTGGAGTTGAGAAGTTCACCTCTGTTTCTCTAGGTTCCAGGCCTTAGAGTGTGTATATATATAGAACACAAACCAGGAGCCTGGCTGTGTTCCCTTTATTTCACCCAAGTTATACCATAAGGCACTGCCAGTATACCACTGGGTGGGCCTTTGTATTCCTGACTGCCTGAATTGGAGTACTATAAAATCTCTAGAAATTTCTAGAAGCTGGTATTCCAGGTTGCTGAACAGTACATAGCTAACCAGGACTTTACTTTCTAGTTTCTCAGAGACTAAAGCACAGGATTTTGCTTGTGAACTTTATTCTTACTAGAAAAAGCATCAGCTTAGAAGCCACCAAAACCCTTATGTAGAATTATTCTCCCTAATTCACATACCTCTCTTTAACGTTTAGGGCAAGTCTACACTACAAAATTAAGTCAACTTAAGTTATGTTGACATACAGTCACTGCAGTGATGAAATTGGTTTAGCATGTCCACACTAGTTCCTTCTGTCGATGGTGCACATCCTCAGCAGGAGCGCTTTCACTGATTTAACTGTCAGCATAGGACATTGTGAAGGGCTGACAGCCGGAGCCCCGCTGCCTGGGTCTGATGTAAGTAATGCAGTGCAGGAGGGGAGGGATAGCTCAGTGGTTTGAGCATTGGCCTGCTAAACCCAGGGTTCTGAGTTCAATCCTTGAGGGGACCATTTAGGGAACTGGGGCAAAAATCAGTACTTGATCCTGCTAGTGAAGGCAGGGGACTGGACTCGATGACCTTTCAAGGTCCCTTCCAGTTCTAGGAGATAGGTATATCTCCAATTATTTATTTATTTATACACTGACATTGCTTCAATCCAAGTACATTGACCTAAGTGCTATGCCTCTCGCTGAGGTGGAGTTAAGTCGGTGTAGTGGGCGACTTACATCGGCAGAAACAACATTGTAGTGTAGATGCTTACAGCGTTAGGTCGAAGTAAGGCTTACGTTGGCCTAACTCTGTAGTGTAGACCAGGCCTTACTAATGGCAAGTATTGCAGCCATAGGTCATAGCAAGTAGGGGTTATACTTTCATATCTATGAACAATGCAATAAACTTTCAATTTAAATAGAACAGTATTGTTCACGGGTGTAGTTGGTGCTATAAAACTGTAATGTAAAATCCCATTGACACAACAGGACACTTGATACTTGGAAAGTATCAATGCAAAGTGTTTCAGTTTAGAGCCGATCAGATAAGCATTTCAAAGCATTTTAATCTAAGCCTTTCAGCATCCTAGGGTGATGAGATATAGTAGTACTTCTGCTTTACAGATGGTAGCAACTGAGGGACAATGAGGTTGTGACTTGCCAAAAGCCCCCAAAGAAAGTCAATAGTAGTCATAGAAGTAATAAATCTCATCCCACTACTAACAACTAAACAGTCCATTATTTAAAAAAACAAAAAAACAAGGTCTCTGATTTCTTTTTTAAATAAAATCTCTTGTTTTGAAGAGCTCCAATACAAGGTTTCTGATGGAAACACCTGAAACTCTTTCAGGATCAGCCAGCCTCTGCAAAACTTAAAGTAATAGAGGAAGCAGATTTAGATTTTCTAGTTTTAAAAAAAGATTCATAGATTTCAAGGCCAGGAGGAACCATGGTGAACATCTAGTCTGACATCCAAAATAATTTCTAGAGATTATCTTTTAGAACAACAGCCAGTCTTGATTTAATAATTCAGTGATGGAGACTCCACCATGACCTTGGTAAATTGTTCCAGTGGTGAATTCCTCTCACCATTAAATTTAAAGCTTATGTTCAGTATGAATTTGTCTAGCTTCCATTTCCAGCCATTAAATTGTATTATGCTTCTCTGCTAGACTGAAGAGCCCGTTATTAAATTTCTGTTCCCCGTGTAGGTATTTCAGGACTCTAATCAAGTCACCCCTTAACCTTCTCTTTGTTAGACTCAAGAAGCTCAACCTAGTTAGCTTATGCTATAAGGCATGTTTCTAATCCTTTGTCATTCTTGTGGCTCTTTTCTGAACTCTCTCCAATTTATCTACAGCCTCCTTGAATTGTGAGCACCAGAACTGGATGTAGTATTCCAGCAACGGGCTCACCAGTGCCAAGTGCGGAGAGGTAAAATAACCTCTCTACTCCTACTCGAGATTCCCCTGTTTATGCATCCCAGGATCATATTAATTCTTTTGGCCACAGCATCAGACTGGGAACTCGTTCGGGTGATTGTCTACCCCAACCTCCAAATCTCTTTCAGAGTGTCTGCTTCTCAGCATAGTGTCCTTCATCCTGTAAATATGGCCTACATTCTTTTTCTTCAGGAGATGTCCCTGTGGGTGCTACGCTCCAGGTGTCGGTGCACTTTCAGTCGGAGGTTTTTACAGCAGTACTCACATGGGCCGCGCACGCGTGGTGCCTGCCCCATGCGCCGACTGTGCCTCAGTAGTGCACAGCCCAGGCTCCTCAATTCCTTCTCTACTGTCCCTCGCCTGAGATGGAGCTCAGCAGTCTTGCTCAATTATTTTTTTTGCTTTAGATAGATAGTTGTTTATACAGTTTACCTAGTTTTTTTAGTCAGATAAGTTTCATTTCCCCCTTCTTTTCTCTTAAACAAACAAACAAATCCCCTTCCCAGATTTTCTGTCAGTTAGACAGTTTATACTATGCCTGGCTTGCCAGGTTTTAAGAGATGCACTCCGTGCAGAGAGGCCATCCATATCTCTGATGGCCATTCTCAGTGTGTTCTCTGTTTTGGGGGAGTCCCACATCCCCCCTGCAGTAAACTGAAGGATAAGGTACGAAAGGATAGAGACCTGAATCTTCTAATGGAGCTGCCTCTGACCCAGGTCTGGAGTCCTACTCAAGACAGAGCCTGCTTAAGTCCACTAAGGACAAAAAAACAGCCAGTTTCATCACAACACGGAGACCAGCCAGCATCCAAATGGTCTCCGACCAGGTCTGTCTTGTCAGTGCCGACCGCTCCACGGCTCAGCACATATGATGCTCTGGGCAACTCCGGCACCGTCCGTACCCCAGCTGCTGCCGGTACACAGCGCTCCGGTGCCGAGGCTACAGGTTTAAAGTTGCCTGCCTTTTCTAATATGGCACCGCATAGCACTGCAAAGGACTCGGTGCCAACTCAGCTGAGCCTGCCTGTGCTGCACACAAGTACGGTTGTTGTCCCGGTACCAACACCTCAACCATCTATGACTCCACATACTGCGCTGCACCAATTGGCACTGGCCAACCCTATGCCGCCGCCGCATCCAGCACAATATATTACAGCTCCTTCTACCTCGGTACCACAATTTAGTCATTCCAGCGATTTGCTAGTCTCGCCAACTCCAGATTCCCCATTACTTGGTACTGATCTCTCAGAAGAACCATCAGCACGGCACCGACAGCTATCCCCTATTCCCTCTCTCACTTTTCTTGTGATGAGGACAATGAAGTGGAGGGAGTTTTTTCACCACACCATTCCTCCCCCCTTCATTCTCCTGCTAGCATTGGACCAAGAAGACCGAAGTCCTCATATTCCAGGGACTTACCACCCTGGTATGGACACCTGTGGATGGGACCGCCCAGGCCCTTCCACGGACAATGGTATTACTGGAACTCGTGGGGTCCTACAGCAGGCATCACAGTAGCTGGCACACTAGATCTTCTCCTGTACCTGTGCACACTTTTGTAATGGATGCACAAGAGCAACCTGCAGTGGTGCACGCAGACGAGGAGGCACCTGAAACCTCTCCAAATAATAATAGTTCATCCTCTTCACTGGATGAGGCTATTATGTCCCCCAACTACAGCTGATGATTTTCTTCATTTTCAGGACCTCTTCTAAAGAGTGGCTAATGAGCTCAAGATAATTCTGGAGGAGGTGTCGGAGACTCAGCATTACAATATTACAACCTTGGACCTCCTCCAAGATCACTCTACCTATTAATGGAGACATTATGGACCCTGCCAAGAATATCTGGCAAACCCCAGCCACCATACCTCCTACCTGAAAAAGGGCAGACTGGGTATACTGTGTCCCCTCCAGGGGTTCAGAATTCCTTTTCACGGACCCAGCACCAAATTCGCTGGTGGTAGAAGCAGCCAACCAAAAGAACAGCAGCATTTCCAGTCCACTCCCTGTGACAAGGACAGCAAAAGAATGGACCTACTTGGCCACAAAGTTTATGCATCATCCATGCTACAATTTGGAGTGGCAAACTACGCAGCCCTACTGGCCAAATATGATCACAGAAATTACGGGAAGCTTATGGATTTTATTAATGACATCCCAGAGGACAAGAGACAACAATTCAAAGCAGTAGTCTCTGAAGGGCAGATTATTTCCCTCATGGCACTGCAGGCTGCCCTTGATGCTGCGGACACAGCTGCCAGGTCCACCGCGATGGTCGTAGTAATATGTCAAGCTTCATGGTTTGCCTCTTCTTCTTTCCCACGCGAGATACAAAACACCATAGAGGTTCTCCCCTTCGATCGTGAGAAGTTATTTGCAGCAAACCAACAAGGTGCTGCACACCATGAAGGATTCCAGAGCGACGCTCAGATCCTTAGGCATCCATACACCAGCAACTAGGAGCAGTGGAGACAGTGCCTGATCCACACAGGGGAAAGGGTGTTTATTCCCACTGCCCTTTGGCTTCTCAGCAGCACCTTGCATCTTTTCCAAGATTCTCGTGGTGGCAATGGTGCACTTACGCAAAAAAGGAGTCATAATTTTTCCTTATCTGGATGATTGCCTGCTCAAGGCACAGACTCTCGAGGAGGCCATCCAAGCCATGCAGATGACCATTGACTGCTTCCAGGGTCTTGGCCTACAAATAAACAAAAACAAATCCACATTAACTCCTACTGAAAGACTAGAGTTCATGGGCACTCACCTCAATTCCATAACCGGACTTGCATCTCTCCCATCCGAAAGATTCAACACCATAAAGAATCTTGTCGCTAAGTTGCAGAACAATCTGCAGGTTACTGTTTGCGACTTTCTGCAACTTCTTGGACATATGGCCTCTTGCACTTCTGTGGTCAAGAATGCACGCCACTGCATGCGGTGCCTACAGGGTTGGATGACCACTGTCTACAGACCAAATGTGCACGGTCTAAACAGACTTCTATCCATACCTACCAAAGTCAAGGATTCACTCACTCACTCACATGGTGGACTCTTCCAGATAACCTCTGCTCCAGAGTCCCATTCGTGCAGGAGTCCCCCTCCGTTATAGTTACCACGGATGTTTCCCTCACGGGCTGGGGGGCACACATGGCACAGCACACCACTCAGGAACTCTGGTCCCCTACAGAAACCTCACTACACGTAAATCTTTTAGAGCTCCAAGCAGTCCGTGACGCTGCCTCCAATTTCTCCCACACATCCAGAACCAACACATCAGGATCGTGACCGACAACATCGCCTGCATGTTTTATGTAAACAGACAAGAGGGGAGCTCAATCCAACTTGCTCTGCACAGAGGCTATGAAACTTTGGGATTGATGCCTCCAACACAATATCCAAATTTCAGCCTCCTACCTACCTGGTTCATTAAACACCACTGCAGATGAGCTCAGCGGATCTTTTTCCCCTAGATCACGAATGGGAGATAAATGATACCATCCTACACAACATATTCAAAATATGGGGCTACCCGCAACTGGATCTTTTTGCAACCTCAACCAACAAGAAATGCCTGGAATTCTGCTCTAGAGCAGGCCTAGGAAAGCACTCGATGGGAGACGCGTTCATCATCAAATGGAGCAACAGTTTCCTATACTCATTCCTCCCGATACCACTTCTTCACAGGGTATTACAAAAAAATACAAGCGGAGAGGGCCAGGGTCATGCTAATAGCCCCTACATGGACCCAGGCAGGCGTGGTACCCATTTGTAACAGGATGTCGGTTTGTCCGCCGATTCCACTCTTTCCCTCCCCCCCCCCAACCTATTATCACAACATGGGTCAACTATACTATCCCAACGTAACGATGCTGCACCTCAAAGCATGGCATCTCAGTGGTTCTCTAATGAGGAACTTAACTGCTCTGAAGAGGTACAAAGAGTACTATTACATAGGTAAAACACAATCCACACATACCATCTCCATAAGTGGACTAGGTTCACTCACTGGTGCTCCACCAAGCAAACAGCTCCTGCTTCCACCCCTCTTTCATTAATACTAGACTATCTGAGCTCTCCTTTATCTCCATAAAGGTGCATCTAGCAGCAATTATGGCATTTCACAATAAGATCACTACTATCTGTGCCCACCCCATCACAAAGCAATTCCTCAAGGGCCTCCAGACCCTATACCCAGACATTAGATGATGCACTCAACCTTGGGACCTGCACTTAGTCTTCACATGCTTGATGCACCATCCGTTTGAGTTACTTACAATATGCTGCCTCCTACATCTATCCATGAAAACTGCATTTTTAGTTGCCATTGCGTCTGCCAGGCATGTAGGAGAACTTGGAGCGCTTATGGCTGACCCACCTTACACTGTATTTTAACGACAAAGTTACGCTTCGAACGCATCCCAAATTTCTCCAGAAGGTGCATTCCTGCCTCCACCTCAGTGAACTCATCCATCTACCAACCTTCTTTCCTAAATCGCTTGAGAACACTTTTGAAGCAGCAATGCACACACTCAAGGTGCTCAGAGCATTGTCCTTTTTATTTGGATAGGACTAAGCCCTTTAGGGCTTCCCCTAAACTTTTCATTTCAATCACAGAACAATCCAGAGGCAAATCCATTTCTACCCAAAAAATATCCAATTGGATAGCAGACTGCATCCGCCTATGCTACCAACTAAAGATGAATCCTCCAACTTCTGTTAGGGCCCACTCCACCAGATCGATGTCAACGTTTGTGGCATTCTTACATAACATTCCCCTCACAGATATTTTCAAAGCCGCCACCAGGGGGTTGGAGCATATCTTTTGCTAAGCATTATGCTCTTATTCAGGGACCCCGACCAACATTCGAATGGGCTGAGCTGTGCTGTCTACAGTTTCTAACCAGACCCGAAGTCCTTACCTTCTTAGGAGATACTGCATTTCAGTCACCTGGAGTGGAGCACCCACAGGGGCATCTCTCTCTCAAAGAGGAAGTTACTCACCTATGCAGTAACTGACGTTCTTTGAGATGAGTGTCCCTGTGCTCCGCTACCCACTCTCCTGCCCTCTACTTTGGAGTTTGGAACGATCTCGATTGTAGGGGAGGAACTGAGGAGCCCGGGCCACGTGCGTGCTATTGAGGCACAGTTGGCATGTGAGGGAGGCACCGTATGTGCGCGGCCTGTGCGAGTACTGCTGTAAAAATCTTCGAGCTAAGGCACAAGGGTGCACCAACACCTGAAGCGGAGCACCCGCGGGCACACATCTCGAAGAACGTCAGTTGATTGTTCATGTCCATTCCATCCAGGTGTGTGCGTGCCACATTCACACCAGCTGGAAGACTTTTCCCTTAACGTCCATTTGGTCGGCCTGGGCGCCCCCCAGAGTGGCACCTTCATGGTGCCCAATATAGGGCCCTGCCGACCCTCCACCTCCTCAGTTCCTTCTTACCGTCGGTGACGGCTAGCTGGAACTTTGCTCACTCCGGTAGCAAGCGCTTTAGCAGTGTCTGATAGCATATTGTGTATATAGTTTCTCAGTTAGTCTTTCCTTATAGTTATATTAGTTGGTGCCTGGGTCTCCAGGGTTTAAGCTCTGTGAGGCCTGTGGCAAGTTTATGCCCAAGAGTGAGCCTCGCTCTTCCTGCTTGCAGTGCCTTGGTGAGAGTCCCAGAAGGAGAAGTGCCATATCTGCAAGGGTTTCCGTCTCAGAACCCTCAAAGACCAGGAACAGAGACGCTAACTTCTGTTGATGGAGGTGTTGTTGAGAGCACGCTCCGATCCAGGACCCACCGAACTGGCACTGAGCACGTCCTCATTGGCGTGTGAAACTGCCCCAACTAAGGACTCTAAGGCCCCCTGGCACCGTCACGGCTCGGGCCATAAGAAGTCGGCCTCAGCATGGTACCGCTCTCCATCTTCGGTGCCGGTAAAGAAGAGGAGGTTAGTGTGGGGTCGATCACCGTCCACGAGTGTGTCAGGACAGACCCACCCCTCCTTGCTTCTGCTCAGCATCTCGTCGGCTCCTGCCCCAGCCGGGGTTCAGTTGAGTCCGAACCCTCCTTGGTCCCCAGACTGCCAAGGGGACATACAGAGGCGTTTGAGGTGGCCACAGACCTGATGCGCCTCTTGGTGCCGTCCTCCCCACAGATAAGGGACAAGTCGCCAGTGACCCATGTGCCCCTTGTTCCACTCCAGTGGCAAGCCAGCTATGATGACCCGCCATTCTCCATCACTGGCACCCCTCGCGCAGACAGAAGGACCGCACTGTTCCCTGGCTTTGCGGCACCGCTTGCCACTGACCCAGGGTACTGCTCCTCCATGGTCGTCCTACTCGGAGACTGTAGACTCTTATCGCTCCAGCAGATCGTCGAGACCTGGACCTCCTGCTCCACGGAGTCACCAGCCATACCCGGCACCGTGGCGGCAGCAGCAGCAGTGGCAGCTGTCTGCTCAGCGGCCCTTCTGGACACCCTGGTCTTACTATCAGAGCCAGGGCTAAGTCCATGGTCCGCGATCCAGGACTGTGTTGGTGTCTTCGGCATCTTTCGTGCCACAGACAGCGCCAGAACCTCCGCCAGCGGCACCGTCATCCAAGGGAGCGGCACTGCTGGCACAAACCACTCTGGCACCATGTCTCCAGGCAACAGCACTGTAGAGAGCTCCAGCTTCAACCCCCTCTGGCACCGTTGGGTTCAGCACCGCCAGATTTACCAGCCCTGGTGCCGAATCCCCCATCAGCACCAGTACCGCAGCTCGAGTACCATGTGCCAAGGGACCCCAGAGGGGCCAAGAGTAGCTAACAGGGCCTGCTACCCATCCTCTCATCCTCGTCCTTGACTGATGAAGTGGTCGAGAGGACATGGACGGCCCCGGCTCTCAAGAACAACCGTGTTCTCCAGCAGCTAATGAGATGGGCCGCTCAAAGCCTGGGGATACAGGACGAGGAGGTGGAGGAGGATTTGGACCCTGTTGTGGACATCCTTGCTCCCTCCGGCCCATCCAGGGTTGCTCTGCCACTGATAAAAACAGTAGTTGACATGTCCAAAAATCTGTGGCAGACCCCTGCTTCTCTGGCCCCTACAACCAAGAAAACAGACGGTATGAAGTAGCGCTGCTCGAAGGGGTACGAACACCTTTTATACTCACCTTCCCCCAGACTCGTTGGTGGTTGATGCGGCCAATCAGCGAGCACCAGGGGTTCCAAGGCTCCACCCCTAAAAACAGGGACGCCAAGAAGCTGGACCTATTTGGCCGAAAGGTGTATTCGACCGAGGGCCTGCAGCTCCGCATAGCCAACCAGCAGGCCATTGTGAGCTGCTACGGACATAATACTCACTTGGCAATGGCTAAGTTCGTGGAGCTCCTGCCTCAGGGCTCTCAGGGGGAGTTCTCCGCACTTGTGGCGGAGGGGAAGTTGGTTTCCCGGGACTCTCTGCAAGCAGCTCTGGATGTGGTGGATGCAGCCTTGCGCACGCTGGCCACAGGGGTGGTGATGAGGCGAGGCTTCTGGCTACAGGTCTCTGGACTGCCCCATGAGGTCCAGCAGACCATACAGGACGTTCCCTTCAAGGGATCCTCTCTGTTCTCTGAAAAAACAGATAGGAGACTTCACAGTTTAAAGGACTCTAGAGCTGCTCTGTGCTCGCTGGGGCCAGGGGCGGCTTTTTGCCACCCCAAGCACGGCACTCAGGTGGCCTTTGGCGGCATCCTTGCGGGCAGTCCGCTGGGGACACAGATTCGGCGGCGTTTCTGCGGGTGATCTGCCGGTCCTGCGCCTTTGGCATACCCACCGCCGAGGCCGTGGGACCGGCGGACCTCCCGCAGGCATGCCACCAAACATTTTCTGACTACTGCCCTCACAGCAACCAGCAGGCCACCCCCGCAGCTTGCCACCCTAGGCACATGCTTGCTGCACTGGTGCCTGGAGCCGCCCCTGGCTGGGGCTCCACATGCCAGCTACCCAGTGCAGACATTTTAGGCCTCAGCCTGCCCCTTGGCTTTACCAGCCGCAGAACCACCAGGACGCTCAGCTTAGGCAAAACAGGAGTGGTAGGAGGAGGCAACATCCCTTTTCTGGGCAAAACTCTGGCCAGCCCAAGCCTCCGCTGGGGCCTAGGCCACCCTTTTGAAGGTGTGGTGGAGGACGGCTCACCAGTACAGACTCTGGATCCTTCCCCTCTTACCTTCTCATCCCATCTATTCCCTTTCTACCATGCCTGGTCCCGAATTACTTCACACCGCTGGGTGATCTGCACGGTAGAGAGGGGATATTCCATCCAATTCTGTGCCCTCCCACCCCCTTCTTTGTCCCTCTTCAGGGACCCTCTCACAAGCAACTTCTAATTCAAGAAGTGCAGTCCCTCCTCTTGGTGGGGGCAGTGGAGAAGGTTCCTCAGGAGCTACAGGGCAAGGGAGTTTACTCCTGGTATTTCCTCATACTGAAGGCCAGTGGGGGCCTCAGACCTATCTTGGACCTGCAGCTTCTCAACAAGTTTGTAAAGAAACTTGAGTTTCGTATAGTCTCGCTAACCTCCATTATCCCCTCACTGGATCCAGGAGATTGGTACGCCACCCTCGACTTGAAGGACGCGTATTTTCACATCGCAATAGTCCCACATCACAGATACTACCTCAGATTCATGATGAGTAGCGGTGACTATCAGTTTGCTGTCTTCCCGTTCAGACTGTCGACAGCTCCCTGATTATTCACAAAATGTATGGCAGTCGTTGTGGCGTTCCTGCGTAAGCGCCAGATATAGGTTTTTCCTTACCTCGATGACTGGCTGATCAAGGGCCGCTCAAGAGCCGAAGTGGAGGGTCAGGTCGAATTCATAAGAAGGACCTTCCTCGAATTAGGTCTCCTCCTAAATGAGGCTAAATCTACTCTGTCCCTGGTGCAGAGAATAGAGTTTATAGGCGCAGTCCTGGACTCAACTCAAGCTAAGGTGTACCTCCTGGAAGCTAGGTTTTGCTTACTAGGGGACATCGTATGGGGCCTCAGACAGTTTCCCATGACCACAGCAAGGAACTGCATAAAGGTGCTGGGACACATGGCTGCGTGCACCTATTTGGCACAGCATGCCAGACTCAGACTCCACCCACTCCAGTCTTGGCTGGTGTCGGTGTATCGGCCAGCCCGAGACGCTCTGGATAGCATCATAACCCTGCCCTGCCCGGTGTTGGACTCCCTCCTATGGTGTCTCAACCCTTGAGTGGTTTGTGCGGGAGTGCCCTTTGCCAGCCTTCAGCCCTCTTTCTCATTGGTGACGGACACCTCATATCTGGGCTGGGGAGCTCATCTAGGGGACTTCAGGACTCAAGGCCTCTGGTCTCAGGCGGACCTTGCTCTGCACATCAATGTCAAAGAGCTGAGAGCGGTGTGCCTGGCATGCCACGCTTTCAAAACCCACATAGCAGGCAGGTGCGTCTCAGTCCTCATGGACAACACCTCTGTGATTTTCTATATCAACAAACAGGGATACACGCTCCTCTTCCCTGTGTCGGGAAGCTCTCACGCTGTGGGACTTCTGCGTAAAGCACTCGATCCACCTGCAGGCGTCATACCTCCCAGGAGTGCAGAACAGTCTCAGTTAGACCTTACATGGCCACGAGTGGTCCCTTCGGCCGGATGTGGTGAGCTCAATCTTTTGTCTCTGGGGGGTCTCCCCAGATAGACCTGTTTGCCACTCGACAACAGGCAACAGGAAATGTCAGCTATTCTGCTCCCTCATGAGTCAGTCCGGGGTCCATTGTGGATGCCTTCCTACTCCTCTGGGGGGGCATCCTGCTCTATGCTTTTCCACCAATTCTGCTTGTCCACAAGGTGCTCCTCAAGATCCGCAGGGGACTGGGCCCGAGTCATATTGATAGCGCCGGCGTGGCAGCGCCGGCGTGGCTGCACCAGCACTGGTTCACATTGCTCCTGGGAATGTCCGTAGTGATACTGCTCGCTTTACCGCTGGTGCCAGATCTGATCACACAGGACCATGGCTGACTCGGCACTCAAATCTAGAGTCGCTCCACCTCATGGTCTGGATGCTCCGTGGCTAAACACTGCGGAGCTGTCCTGCTTGGATCAACTCAGACAAGTCGTCTTTGGTAGTAGAAAGCTCTCCACCAGGGCAACGTGCCTTGCCAAGTGGAAATGGTTCTCTATCTGGGCAGAGCAACGCAGTCAGTTGCCATTGCTCACCCCCATACTGTTCATATTGGACTATCTCCTTCACCTAAAACAACAACAACCTGTCCCTGTCATCAATAAGGGTCCACTTAGCTGCCATCTCCACCTTCCATCTGGGCACAGACGGCTTCTTGGTCTTCACACATCCTCTAGTCAGTCATTTCCTCAAGGCCTGGACAGGCTCTTCCTGCGGACACATCAGCCTGTCCCAGCATGGGACCTTAATCTAGTCCTCTCCAGACTTACGGGCCCTCTATTTGAACCACTGGCGACGTGTTCCCTGCTCTATCTCTCGTACAAGTTCGCGTTCCTCGCGGCAATTACCTCAGCTAGACGGGTATCAGAGCTCAGGGCCGTCACGTCCGAGGCCCTTTACACAGTTTTTCATAAGGACAAGGTCCAACTCAGACCTCACCCGGTCTTTCTCCCTGGGTTGTCTCCCAGTTTCACGTGGGCCAGGACATCTTCCTCCCAGGGTTTTATCCCAAGCCACACTCCTTCAGTATGGAGCACAGGCTGCACTCTCTGAATGTACGTCGGGCCCTAGCCTAGAGAGGACTAAGTCGTTCTGGAAGTCCATCCAACTCTTTGTGGCTGTGGTGGACAGAATGAAAGGTCTCCCTGTCTCTTCTCAACGCATCTCGTCGTGGATCACATCCTGCATTTGGGAGTATTACAGCCTGGCGAGGGTGCCTGCCCCACCGATTACCACCCACTCTACCAGGGCCTAGGCCTCCTTGGCGGAGTTCCTGGCGCAAGTCCCCACCCAGGAAATTTGCAGGGTGGCTACATGGTCCTTGATGCGTACATTCACGACTCACTACGCAATTACACAACAGGCCAGAGATGATGTGGCCTTCGGACATGCTGTGCTCCAGTCAGTGCATGACTCCGACCCCACCTCCTGAGCTTTGGCTTGTGAGTCACTTGGTTGGAATGGACATGAATAATCACTTGAAGAAAAAATGGTTACTCACTTTCTCATAACTGTTGTTGTTTTAAGATGTGGTGTTCATGTCCATTCCAATGCCCACTCTCCTACCCCCTGTCGGAATAGCTGGCAAGAAGGAACTGAGCGGGTGGAGGGTCAGCAGGGCCCTATATTGGGCGCCATGAAGGCGCCACTCCAAGGGGGAATGCAGGCCAACCCTACGGACGCTGCTAAGGGAAAAATCTTCTGGCTGGCGTGCATGTGCATAATTACGAGAAAGTGAGTAACCGTTTTTTACTGAACAGGTGAGTAACCTCCTCATCTTTGTTCCTGGAAGTATACACATTTCCATTTAGCCATATTAAAACATGTATAGTTTGCTCCTGCCCAGTTTACCAAGCGGTCTAGATTGCTCTGTATCAGTGACCAATCCTCTTCATTATTTACCACTCCTTCCGTTTTTGTTGTCATGATTTTAACATGTTTCATGCTGCAATTTTTTAACAAGTTT
Source organism: Mauremys mutica (assembly GCF_020497125.1). Classification (NCBI taxonomy): domain Eukaryota; kingdom Metazoa; phylum Chordata; order Testudines; family Geoemydidae; genus Mauremys; species Mauremys mutica. Next base: position 64,607,245 of record NC_059082.1, read on the forward strand.
TCTTACCCTGGCTAAATGAGATTTTTAAAACTTTCATAACGAGTGCTGGTCAGAACTAAAGAAATCTTGGCATAGGACTGTGAAATCCCTTAAAACATTATTTTTACCTCTTTAAACTCTTGAAATGCTATTAAATATTCAACATTGTCATTAGATGACAAATGTGATAGTACTTAACCAAGGTTTTATGCTGCATTCATAGCCTTTGTTTAGTCCTTGCTAATTATAGGTAACTTAAACTCAAAGTATTGTCAAACTATTACCAAACTCTTTTTTTAAATTCACCATAATGAGTGAGTTGGATTTAATCAGACTAAACATAGCAGTTTGCTAGTGCAAGAGAATCGTTTAGTTGGGGAGGAAAAATGGATGCTAATCTGTTTTCATTGTCTAAGCTTGGTGATGTTCAAAATGTGAAATGCACAAATAACACTGGATTTTTTAAAATTTCAGTTTTAATAATTCAGATGGTACATAGATAAGATTTTGACTTCTTAAAGTCACTTTAAACCAATATTTGAAACATATATTGAAAAATCTTATGTACGCCAGCACACCTAGACTTCATATTCCACATTGCTTGGTTGTAACACCTGTTGCTTGAGCATTTGTCTTCAAGGTTTACTAATTATGCTAGTGTTTCAATGTCTGTCATAAAATTAATATTTAATCTAACTTTATAAGTTTGCATTTTAAAAATAAAAATGGTATTTTAAGGTGAACTGCCCAGCCTCTTTTTTTTTTTTAAATGTTTCTAGTATAGTAATATGTACTAAATACCTCCCATATACTCTGGAGGAATTCAGCATGTATTAAAGAAATTTTAGGAAAGGTTATACGGGTCACCGTGAAAGTTTTCCATTCTGTTTCTGCTCTGAGCATTTCTGGTCTTTCCATTCCCAACTGAAGACCGATTTCTTGACCACCCCCTCTAGCTGTTCTTGCTATCTTTGCACTCTGTCTTCCAGCCAGAAAGTTGAAATGTATAGTTTCTATTAACTGTTCTCAGTTACGTTAGCCGGCAAATGCTGTACAAGTACCTGCACTAACCCCCTGCCCACAAGATAAAGACTTAAACTGTTTCCACTGTCCTGGGAGCAGGTGTCCAGAAGTTGCTTGCAGCTTCAGTGTGACCTATATAGTACTCAGCCAATCTTTAATATGAAAACAGGGAGAGTCTTAGCATATCCTTCCATACATATTGTTTGAATAATGTATAATTCACTTAGGCCAGGGGTCCCCAACGCGGTGCCCACAGGTGCCATGACGCCCGTAGGGGCATCTAAATGCACCCACGTCCTGGCTGGCAGTGGAGCATCCACCAAAATACCGCTGAATTTCTGCAGCGTTTCGTCAGCGACGCCTCTTGATGACGTCACTTGGCGGCAAGTGACGTCATCGAGAGGTGCTGCTGCCAAAACGCCACTAAAATTCGGCGACATTTCCGCGGATGCTCCATCGCTGCCCTGGTCCTTCGTCTGGCGCCCGCCAGGCGAAAAGGTTGGGGACCACTGACTTAGACATTATAGTGCAATGTTCTGTCCAAAAAGATAATTCCCATATTTTGGGTTGTCACACAATTTTAATTTAAGGAAAATAAATTTAAAAACTAAAATATTGAGACCAAATATTAACATGGCAGCTTTTCCTCAGAAATGGCAGATTTAAGTCTCATCTCCTGAGATTTGAATAAAATAAATTTTAATAACACTTAAAAGTTAAGCTGTAAACTTTTTTTAATGGGGGGAAAAAATCTGTTTGACAACTTGTGACCTTGTAGGCTAGGCTAAAATGTCACTTCTTAGATTGTAGAAGACAGTTGGCCTGTATTAGATGTCTCAAAACTGAGAACTCTCCCTGGCTCAACCCTCTCCTGCTAGTGTTCTGTACTCTAGTGAATGTCAAATATTTGGCTTGGTATTGCAGTATGTAAGTTGGCATCCAGTTGTGTTTTTTGCTAAATACTGTACTTGCAGCACAGCTGTGTCTATTTTTCCGACATCTATTATCCTTTCACCATACTCATGAAATATACAATATTTATAAAATTTATTGAGAATGCTTACCACATTTGCTGGATGACCTAGCTTACTATTCTCTCCTGCTTCTGTGAGCCTATTTCTCGTCAGTTAACATACCCTTAATCAAAGGTCAGCTTAAATATCAGCAACTTCTTTTGCATGAACTCTTTGATCAGCATGAGGAATTGCATAAGAATTCCTTTTGGGGTTCACACACTTTGGATTGCAGGTTTTTATGTTCATGCCTCAAAATAATATTTAACTTAGTATCTCTTAACATCCCTTGTACTGATGGATTAAAAATGGTGACATGAGCAAGTATCAAGGAAAATGAGTACCAGTTGGGTCAGAATCCAGTAATGAAGGGTAGAACTGTAGAATGGCAAATGCAAGTAGACTTGAAATATGCGACATGACCATACAACTGGATGCCAATGAAATGAGTTAATATGGATTCATCATATTTAAACTGAAAAAAAATACTGCATGACATCAGTACAGTAAACTGTTTTAAGATACGTTTGGAGCAGGGTTAAAATGGCCAGGAAAAGGTTTATTCTGGCTAGTGTGAGGTTAACAGATCATTACCAGATGCATATTGTGCACTCACCTCTCTACTCTTTTTTGCCTGACTCTGAATTCTTATACTCAAAGAACTGTTATGCCACCTGCAAAGGCTAGTAGTATAATTCTCCCCCACTGTACTGAATCTCTTCCCCACAGGAGGGCAGGAATCCACATTCCTAAAACATTGTAGACTGTTAGAATAATGGAGAAGACTGAACCTCTTGAAATGCAATGTAGTATAAACATAATTTCAGAGAACTTGTACTTAAGTGATAAACTTCATTTACAGGATGATTGAGCGTTCTGTTACGAAAGTCCTGAACTAGAAACAGTTATTCAGTTTGGGGCTGTCAGAAACCATATTGAATCAATTATGTTTCTTGGGGTCTTCAGATTTATTGTAATTTACATCCTGAACACCTGGCCCACTCAGAGGTACAGTACTTAACTTGCAAACTAAAGAATAAAAAGCTCAGGATGTTTAATCATAGCAAAAAAGAGCATCACTTTATTGTCTGATTAAGCTTCAAAAAGCATTCTGTAACCTATCTGAATAGGATGGAAAGTGAAAATTATTAAGCTAACTTACACTTGGAATGAGAGTTTATATCAGTAATGATCTGAGATCATCTTTAATTTGTGGCTGAGATTTAATTGAGACAAACTTTGTCTGTCTGGGCATGCTATATTTTGCTGTTTCTAGTCGCATGCCTCAAGACCTACTTTGGAATTGGATTTGTAGTAGTAAATTGAGCTAGGCTGGCAGAAGCACTCTTATGATAGTATAAACTGTGTCTACAGTAGGAGGGTTTGCTGGTATAGCTATGCCAGTAAAAATTTTTCTAGGGTAGAAACGGCCTTAAACAACCTTCAGGTTCAGGTCTATGGTTTTGGACAAAGTCAATTACACAAATGTATTTCTACTCACAGCTGTTTGTCTAGTCAGCAAGGCTTTCTTATCCCTCCTTTGGGACAGCACTACCAAGATCCCAACAGAGACAACATGATGGCGATGCATTATATAAACAGAGGGGTGGAAGATATTCCCCCTTATATCATGAAACAGTTTATTTTGTGAGAATGGTGCGTTCTTTATTAAATCAACCCAATAGCTCTTTATTTCACCTGGGATTTTAATGTGGTGCTGCTGCTGTTTTTAATGGACTCTTCTTTTGAATCTTTCATCATATTTGCTATATCATCTCACTGTAAGCAACATTTTTAGTGGCTATCACTTTAGCTCACAATGAATGAAAAACAGGCTTGGTGATGGCTCCCTGCCCTATATGCTGTATTCCATAAGGACAGAGTTATAATTAGGCTGTACCTGTAGCTTTTACTAAAAAAATTCAGATTATCTTTTAAGTTAGTTTATACAGCTGCCAGTATTTTTCCCAAGCTGCTTGACTCTCCCACAGACACTAAGTTTTATACACACAAATAAGAGGACAAGGCTCTAATATTATTTAAAACAGTCATTCTGAAACTCTTGCAGGGTTGTGGTAGCTTTTGCTAATAAATCCAAGGAATGGATGCCACCTAGACACTCTCAAAGTAGGTTTCAGATTGTATTTAAGTTTCTTACATATTGAGCAAAGTAATCCTCCCTTTTCAAGCTAGTGCAGGTACTCTTATGGCTCATTTTAGAGGAATCTCTATTTCTGAGAAGTAGAGCAATTACTTACAGTTTTGCTCATGTATTTACCAATCATTACTCCATTGTAGGAGCTTCTAGATCAGATTAAGCAGGTCTGTCTTAGTTGTTTTTTAGATAGGAGTCTTATCACCCAGCTCCTTGAGTTAGTGACTGACCAGCAGTTAATAGTGGTATGCAGGTGGACAAATGCTTGCAGAGGTTACCTAACTTACAGTAAGTGGAGTGGTTTAGAGATGCTTTTGTCCACATGGATACTATGACTCACCTTCCTTCCCCACTTGTAACTGAGTCTTCTACCTGGATGCCTATATTGCTGAAGGAAATGAGTGGAGGTTGAGGATGCTCAGTGCTTCATGTCCACTCATGGTTTAAAAGATTCTGGGCTCATGTATGTGAGGTGTACGTATTACAGTAAGATCCAAGAGGACATAACCATCTCACACTCTAGTTACTGAAGGCAAGTGATTTTATCCATCCCATGGCACATCAGTACATGGAGTGAGCCTGTTAGATTGTGGGAAATGTCATAACTGTTGTGATGATTCTTGTTTTATCTGCATTTTTAGGTAACATTCTGGTATCTTGGATTGATGATACATCAGCATTTGTGTCACTTAGCCAGCCAGAACAAGTACAAATAGGTAAGTGTTACTGGAATCACCTCATTGTAAGGTTTGCCTGTTGGCACAATAAACAGACGTTGAAAGGGTTGCTACTGTCTCTTCTAAAATTCCTCAGTCCATAATTTCCTTCTAGATGGAAGATAGTAGGAATTTCATTTGCCACTGTTTCTCTTAATAAACTGCTGTCACTTTGTATCAACCATTTATCTTTATGTATGAGTATCACTGAAATAACAGCAATACAAACAGGTATGGGAATTTTGTTGAGCTATTAGAGCCAGTTGAGGTAGACAGAGATTCAGAACTCATTTGTTCTCCTGCCCACTTTGCTTCCTGAGTATCATAAAAGAAGCCAGCAGAATGGGTAGGTTCCAAGGGGCAAAGCACTGTGAAGTCAAGCAGTATTATGCAGAGAATCACCAGGCTGTTGTAGCCCCAGTGCATGTGTTGGGTTTATAGGCTTCACTGCAACAAGTTGAGTAGTTCTTGTAGTAAAACTTACTGAAACTCCATGTTTTCCCTATCCACATTGCTATCTGCATATCATAGAACTGGAAGGGACCTCGAGAGGTCATCTAGTCCAGTCCCCTGCACTTGTGGCAGGACTGAGTATCTAGACAATTCCTGACAGGTGTTTGTTTAACCTGTTCTTAAAAATCTCCAATGATGGAGATTCCGCAGCCTCCCTAGACAATTTATTCCAGTGCGTAACCATCCTAACAGTTGGGAAGTTTTTCCTAATGTCCAACCTAAACCTCCCTTGCTGCAATTTAAGCCCATTGCGTCTTATCCTATCCTCAGAGGTTAAGAAGAACAATTTTTCTTCCTCCTCCTTGTAACAACCTTTTACATACTTCAAAAATTGCTGTCATGTCCCTTGTCGTCTTTTCCAGACTAAACAAACCCAATTCCCTGGCTCAGTTTCTTTTCTTCTCCTCTTTCTCTCCCCTTCCTCACTAAGCCTACCAAATGGTAGTCTCTGTAGAGCAAAATTGTGAGGGTTTTCACTAGATGTCTGTGTCCCCAACTACCTTAAGGTGTGACATATCTTCTTAGATTTGTTTCATGATCTACCAAAGGCATGAGCAATACAGAGTACCCTTCTGTCTTTATTGTAGAAGAGGACTAAAACATTTTAGGAAAGATGAAAATTTAGTTTTTACTTAATTTGGGCTGCCAGTGTTTGAACATTCACATGCTTAAAACATGATTCTATCTATGTTCCATCTCTACTTGAGTGCTTGTGTAAAGTCCACTTTCTAGCATGGGCATCTTTAAGTTTGCTTAGCTCTTCCTTATCGTACTAAATACTTAGTGAGCTTTGCCAAGCTGCTCATTATTGCTGACTTTTCTTGGTGCCAAAGAGTTGATTGGCTTATTACCAAAACCAAGTTTTGCAAAGGCTTTTTCTCATCAGTAGCTTGTTCAAGAAAACATCAAATGATCTTAAAGCAAGAACACAAAGGCTGTGTACAGCTGAATAGATAGAAATACGCCTAAATACTTCAGATGGCAAACTTCATTCACTTTAAATCAAATTCAAGTATTAAAACTAACTTTCTCTAATAGTATAATTGTATTATGGTAGTTGATTGAGATATTACAAACAGAACACTGTGTGTTATGCAATTTGTAGCACTGTTCTGAAATGCTATGTGACAGTCATAGCCTAATATCATGGGTTGTTTTCCCTTTTGACCATCATCCAGAGAACTCACCAACTCACCTGTGGAGTAAATCCATGAGGTCTAGTGAAAGAGATCAGGGGAGGTGTCCTTGGTCACAAAACTCTACTGTTTGGAGATGTTGAATGCATTTTTCTCTGAGCAGTTATTGATTCTGACACAGAAAATAGAAAACAGACTCCTAATCCTATTGGACAGAATACTTTATATTAATGTTTAAACATTGTAACCTTACTTAATCCTCATTCCAATTTCATACTGTTAAGTAGTTAATGACCTTCTTTAAAACACTGACCTCACACAAGGTCCAATAAGGAAATTACTGCTCACTATGGGAAGTGGAACGAGAGCACTGTTTACTTACAAAGGTTTTTTAAAAAAAAATACAAACATTTTCAGAAAATAAAGTGGCTAAATAAGTGGCTCATTCTTGAGTAGATGTAAAAAATTGACTGCATATACATAAGTACTGCACTTAGGAAGGAAAAATCAGATGGACAACTACAAAATGGGGAATAACTGGTAGTGGTAGTACTACTGAAAAGGACCTGTGGGGTTATAGTGCATCACAAATTGAATACGAGTCATCAGTGATAGGTCAGGTTTTTCTAAACCTTTTATGAGGAAAGGTTAAACTGGGTATGTTCAGTCTTGAGAAAAGAAGACCGTGCTGGGACCTGATAAGCCTTCAAATATGTTAATGGCTTTTGTAAACAGGATTGTGATCTGTTGTTCTGTCTGTTGAAGGTAGGATAAGAAGTAATGGGTTTAATCTGCAGCTGGGGAAGTTTAGGTTTGATATTGGGAAAAACTTAACTATAAGGTTAGTTAAATGCTGGATTATGTTACGAAGGGAGGTTGTGGAATCCCCATCATTGGAGATTTTAAAGAACAGGTTGGACAAAGACCCATCAGGGATGGTCTAGGTATACTTAGTCCTGCCTCAGTTCAGGGCCATAGGCTAGATTACCTCTTAAGATCCCCTCTAGCCCTACGTTTCTGTGATTCTATGTAATGTCCAAGAGCCATACCAACACCCAACCCTGCCCCAAAATTTAGCCCAGTGAGGTCCACATGGATCCTCTTAAAATATTAATATGAGCCATTCTCTGTTACTTGTAAATCATATTAGTGAAACAACCAACAGAACACACAGTAGGAAAGGGAGGAGAGACTTAACATGATTCAGGAGAAGCAGGAAGCGGATTACTTCCTCTTTGCAGAGCTCTGTAAATGCATGTGATGACCAATTTGGTGCCTCTGACAGGAATTGTCAAATGGGGGGCCCCCCCATAAGGCCAATAGGCTGCCTTCATTGCTGTCAGTCCCTCAGCGGTGTCTTCAATTGAATTACTTACATATCTTTAATTACATGCATTCTTTGAGTATTTCAAACTTGGACATCAGAGAGAGGCTCCCCAACTAATTGTGTGCCTGCAAATTCTGCATAATAGTTTGAAAACTAATTTGTGTACTCTCATTTGCTTTTAAAAGCTGTACAGCATAACCTCAAAGAGTGTAGATTATTTGTAATAAGCTTACAATTACAAAGAGCAGTAATACACCTGCACTTAAAGTTAATGACTTGTGTATCTGTCACATACAAAATGCACCGATGAAAACTCCTTTCTGCTAGATTTGATAGTGGCTTTATAAACTACAGGTATTCTTATAAAAATTCCAGTCTCTTAATGCTAGATGCTGCCAGTAGGTGCCATTAAGTCAAGATATTCAGATATAGCTGGGGGAACAAAGTATGGTTTATTGTTACACCAATTGTGTGTTAGAGATGGAAGTTGGGTGAGATAGTATTTTTTTATTGGACCAACTTGTGTTGTTGACAGAGACAAGCTTTCGAGCTTACACAGCTCTCTTCAGATCATGAAGACCTCTGTGTAAACTCGAAAGCTTATCTCTGTCACCAACTCAGGTTGGTCCAATAAAAGGTATTTCCTCACCCAACTTGTGTCTCTAATATCCTGGGACCAACATGGCTACAAAAACACTGCTTGTGTATATATATTAACTTTAAGTATGTTCTGCAGCAAAATGCAAAGGTTTGAGATAAAATGTGGACGTTGCAAATTAAATTCGTAACTGGCCTATACTCTGTAGACAGTTTTTGATTTTTAAATTTCAAAGTGTGTAAATTGAAGGCTGAGTTACTTGGCACTATAGTGTGACCACATGAGAATTAGATAGCAATCACTGTAACACAATGAAAACTTTCTAACTTGTGTAACTTTACCTTCAGTAGCTTATTTTTTCTATAAAAAGTTACAGAAATATATCACAGATCAATTTCTTTTCTCAGGATATCAATAGTTCTTGTCCTCCAAGCAATCTCTACCATTGCTTTCAAATACCGTAAAGTTTAATTGGCATAATAGAAAATGAATATCTTCATAAAAACATAACCAGGCAAAATTGTGAAATTTATAGGTAGCACCCAATAGATTATTCTTGTATACAAGGTATGTGCTGAACCATATTTTGAGACCCGTTTTCAGCTCCTAAACAGTCATCCTGTACAGGTATAGACATAATCAGACTGAGAAAGAAAGATATTAGTGGCTGAAGGGGAACTGCGTGTGTTGGAGAGGATGGAAAGAGGAGTTTGCAACATCATGATGGAAGATGATGTAAGGGCTTGTCTGTGTAGTGCAGCAATGCATGCTGCAGGGATGGGATGTCTAAAGCGCACTGTTTAGACAAACTTAGATCATCATTTATGAACTGGTCTGTGTTGGCCTTGCTTGAGTACACTAAAAGTTTCCTGGTGCGCTTTAACTTAGATTTGGAGAGGCTTGTATGAAGGATTTACTTCTCTCGCAAGCGTTGTTCAAAACAATACCAAGGAGGGGAATTGGCTTTCTGCCATACCAGTCATAAGAGCCTCAAGTCCCTTTTTGCTTCTGCTCCTTTAAATCCTTTACCAATCCATTTTATCTGATTACCATATCCCTTCCCTGTGCTGGACATCTGCCCCACACCTATGTAATGAGTTGATACCATAGCCTAACCCCTGTTTCATGTCTTCCCAAACTATGCCCCCAACTTGCTGTGGGGAAGATGAATAAGCCCCCACCTCACCTTGGCCAGTCTGTGGTGAGGGAAAAAATTCCTTCAGCCCCCTGTGAAAGGAGCGATTAGCATAATGCCCACAGTAGGTTATGACAAAGTCTGGTATTAAACTACCCGCATGGGCTTTTCCTGCTCTGGCATGGACCTAAATAGTCCCCTTTCTTCCAGTGACTGGGAGGAGGGATGGGGCAGTGTCCCCACGCTGACCTAGTCTGAAGCTGCTGCATCAAGTCACTCTCTGGCTATCTAGCCTTTAAAGTGGTCACACACCTTTTCCTACAAGTCAACCAATGGCCCCCACCTCTTATGTGAGGTGAGGTCATTCTGCTTATGTGCCTATAGCAAAAATTAATTTTTGTTCTTTATTGGTAGTTGAACAGTTGCGAAGAGCTCAGTTTGTGACTTGTGGGTAGATGTGAAATTGGACATGTCTTGTCTGATCTGTTTTTTTCAGTCGTGTAATTTATCTGATGATAGCAAAAGATTTAATTCAACGCTAGCAACTCAGACTCCATGAGTGGTGCCAGTCAGCGTGCACATGATGGAAGAGAAACATCTTGATAAGGGGGCAGATTTTGGTTTCCTGTTTACAAGGGGCTATGAATAGCAAGCAATTTAATTTTAAAGGACCCTTTAACATCCTTATGTTAAAGTATTTTCTATAGTGATATAAGTATAACATGAGCTTAAAAAGTAGTAATTGATTATAACTGATAAACACCTTTGTCTTATAAAATCTGAAGAATTTGATTTAGTATTTGGACCTTTGGCTCAAACCATTTTTCGTGTTTGTAGAAAATGCTGTGCTACTTGTATGCAGGTTAGATTTTTTTGTGTCATGCATGGGGTAGCTTTTTATGGTTGTCTGACATTTAAAACTAATTTATATTTTTAAATGAAACTACGTATTTGAGCTTTGTTGAAAAGCCTATTGGTTTCACTTAGTTCACTTGCAGACCTCTCAATTTACAGTGTTCACTTTTAGTATCTGATACCTCTAAATCATCCAAAATGAGGCATATAATCTTCTTAATCGAAAATAACCAGAATAAAAGTATAGGTATTTCAAATTATGGAAAAGTGTGTTCCTTATGACCTGGCACTTTCTTCACTACTGAGGCATCTAATAATTCCAATAACATGCCGTGTAATTAGTGATGGAGTTCAAATATGGCATTGAAGTTTATTTAACAAACTCCCCAAGCAAAAATGAACTAGCTGTAAGTCTTGAACATCCATATTTTGAGGGAAAACATCTATTAAAGAAAAGAGTCCTGCATGCTAAGTCCATCTTATTGTTCATCAGTTTTGTATGGAGTACATTTTAAATAACTAAGAATAAACTGTTCATGAAACACTGTTGGAGGCTCCACTGTGTAAATCATAACACTAACTTTTCCAACATTCTGGCTAGTACACAGTGTTCTAGAGCATATAATAAATAATGCGTGCCAAGTTTGTCTACTGCCAACATCTGAGTTATAACATTTCTCAGATATTCATTGACTACATAAGTGTTAAGCCTTGTTTCTATGGATTCTTGTCTGGTTTGGGAATTTTTAAAGAATTTTGTCTTCTAACCTGAAAACTAAAGGGTTTTTTGTTTTGTTTTGTTTCAACCCCCATCAAAATAGTCAGTGAATTTGGAAACTAAATGTCCCTAGCATTAGTAAAATAACTTCACAAGGAGGATATGCACTGGAAGGTGTTTTAATTTGGCTCTTTGGGAAAAGTCTGGGGAAAACTGGTTGCTGTTAAAATACCAAGATAGAACTAGTGTGTTTGGCTGCCGATAGGTAGGTAGGTAGGTTGGTAGATGATAGATAGATATAGGCAGGAGGGAGAACAGAGAGGAGGGTGCTGAGGTATTATTATGTTTAACTCCTGCATTCCCTTTTTCCTGCACCTCAGCGTAACTCTTTGCTGAAGCACAGGCCAGAATTCTGTCTTTTTTTAGAATTTTCCAGAAAGCATTATACAATTAAACCTCGGGGCTTCTGTGTGTAAACTCTGAATGCAACTCTAAATAACAGTTCCTATAATAAACAAACTTTAATACACACACAGATTTTTTTTAATATTTGTAAGTTATCAGTCCTTATACAAATTTCTCTTAATGTTACATCCATGTAAATGCAAAGTTTCAATATAACACCTACAGTTCTGTACTTTAGTACACACATTCCCCTCTGATTTTCTTAGAGATGATTTCTCCCTTACTGTAGTGTGGTCATATGTAGTGTGTCACCTGGATTCTTCAGAGCTTGAGAAGAATGGCAGCATCTCTGTTCTTCTCCAAACACTTCAGAGTCGTCTTAGCAAGCAACTCTGAGGATCCTTACAGCTAGCAGCATTCCAGTCTTTGGGTTAATAGTTGACTGGACTCAGTTGCTGATGAACCACATCTGTAGCCTGTATCCAAACTGGCAAAGATCAGCATATAAAAATAGTTTTTCCTTAGATTTCTATAAGGCTATCACTCTGGAGGGCTGTATCTTATCCCCGTAAAATGAGTTAAGCTAGTTAAGAATATCATAGTGTTATAGAAATGTAGGGCTGGAAGGCACCTTGAGAGGTCCTCAAATCGAGCCTGCTGTACAGAGGCAGGACCAAGTAAATCTAGACCATTCCTGAGAGGTGTTTGTCCAACTTTGTTCTTAAAAACCTCCATAAACTCTCTTGGAAGCTTTTTCCACAGTTTAACTACCCTTTCTTCATAGGTCAGATTTGCTAAACATTTTTGTCTTTTTAGCTGCTCTCATCTGGAGTGTCTCCAATTTGTACACACCACCTTTCCTAAAGCGTGGCATCTAGAATTGGATGCAGTATTCCAGCTCAGGCCTCACAAGTGCCAACCAAGTAGCATGGGACAATTATCTCCCACTGTTACATACAACATTCTTGTTAATACACCTCTGAATATTAGCCTTTTTTGCAACTGCATCTCATTGTTGACTCACATTCAGTTTGTGATCCACTATAACCCCAGCTCTTTTTCAGATCCTACCAAGCCAGTTATTTTCCATTTTGTATTTGCACATTTGATTTTTCCTTCCTAAGTGTGTGTAGTACGAATTTCATGTTGTTGATTTCAGATCAGTTCTGCAATTTATCGACATAATTTTAAATTCTAATTCTGCTCTCCAAAGTGCTTGCTACCCCTACCAGCATGGTATTGTCAGAGATTTTATAAGCGTGCTCTGCACTCCATTATCCAAGTCATTTAAGAAAATATTGACTAGTTCCAGACCCAGAACTGACCCCTGCAGAATCCTAGTAGATACACCCTCCCAGTTTGACAGAGAACAGTTGATAACTACTCAGAGTACAGTCTTTCAACTCGCTAAGATCTTCCCTCTTATCTTTAACTGGAACAAAATCCCAGTTAAAAGCAGTTGGCTAACAGCTAAATGTAACTTCCACAGACTATGTAGCCTCAAGGGATAAAAATGCTCCCCTTCCAGCTCTTCCTTTGTCTATTATAGAGCACTGCAGTGGATCAAACGTTATCCTAATGGAGGGCTTCCCTAATAAGTAAGCTGAAATAGCATTCACCTGTGTCCAGAGTGTTACAGGAATTGGTACCCAGCCCTCACAGCAAATACCACTCTTGGTCCTGTGTCTGTCAGCTGCTAAGGCCACAGGGCTGTCTTTATCTCCTATGTTTATTATCTTGCCCCTGAGCACTGATTGGCTCAGGTCTCAGTGAATGAGTGGGGCACCTGCAAGACTGCTTGCCCTAAATTTAAACTTCTTACATAGTTTCAGAAACTGCTACTGTGCATATCTCATAGTTGCCACATTCTACTTCTGGATATTTCTCGTCTCTTATAGCTGAGTTGCCAGGCCCTGCATATTTGCAGAGACTGAGTATTCAAATAAAAATCCTTGTTTCTCCCCACTGCTTCTCTCCCTTTCTTTGTGCCAGAAAGTCAAATGCTGCAGTATAAAGCCTGTGGGTTCCATTTGCATGCCTTTTTTAGTTATGCTCACTGGAACCAAGTGAAAGGATACCATGTGGAGGAGATGAAAAGAGAGCAAGCAGTGCCTGCAGAATGTTCAGAAGGATTCTGTCCTTTTTCTGTATCTATTTCCATTTCAAATAAGGCTCATTTTAATTCCTTTGTTCTTGAGTTACTTGCTAATAAAGGTCTCTTGTTGTTCTGGTGATTTAGTGAGCTTCATTTTTTAAATAGTTAACAATATAGAAATAAACATGTACAGTAACTCCTCACTTAACGTTGTAGTTATGTTCCTGAAAAATACGACTTTATGTGAAACTGTTAGGCGAATCCAATTTCCCCATAAGAATTAATGTGAATGGGGGGGTTAGAGTCCAGGGAAATTTTTTTGCCAGACAAAAGAAGTACATATACAGTACAAGTTTTAAACAAACAGTTTAATATTGTACACAGCAATGAATGATTGTGAGGGAGGAAACACAATAAATGCAGGGCAGTAGCTGCAAACACTTCCCTGCAAAAACTGAACATGATGATGAGCCCACACTATCCCACTGGAGTGCACCACTCCCTCCTCCTGACAGCACATGCACGGCTGTCCAGGTGCTGACTTTCCAAAGTGCTGAGGCGTGCGTGCATGTGAGAGAGAGAGAGACGTGCATTGCCCCTTTAAATATGCTGACACCATTTCAAGTATGTTGCCCTTTTAAGCAGATCAACAGTTCAGACAGGAAGCAACAGCTTCGAGCAGGTGCCCTTCTTTCTGTCCTTGAGCCCTGTCCCCCTCCTCCACTTTGTGGAGAAGAGGCAGGAGCGCCACCAGCTTTTTTGCCACCCTAGGCGGCAGAAGGTCCCACCCCTGAAATGCCTCCCTTGACAGAGGTGACGGAAGGTCCCGCCCCTGAAATACCACTGACGACTGCCGCGGTTGCCGCCCCCCCCCCCCAAATGTTAGAGCCCTAGGCAACTGCCTAGGTTGCCTAATGGGTTGCACTGGCCCTGAGAAGGGGTACAGAGGGGGCGGGCAGGAGCAGGGGAACATCTGGCTATCAGTACCCCTCCTCCCCCAGCGAGCAGGAAGCAGCTCCAAGGCAGAGGACAGGGCAGGAGCAGCACAGCAGTGGAGGGAGGGACAGCTGAACTGGTGTTGGGCAACTGCTGAGCCACATACATTACAAGGAATTTAGGGGAGCTAATGGGGGGGGGCTGTTGGCCCCCCTGGTTCTAATCCCCACAAGTTGGGGCTGCTCTTCCAGAGAATCCTGCAAACGGTGGACAAAGCAGGCAGCTGCCAAACAATGTTATAAGGGAGCATTGCACAACTTTTAACGAGCTTGTTCCCTAATAGATCAGCAACGAAACAACATTTACTGGGACAACGTTAAGTGAGGAGTTACTGTAGTCCTATTCCTTAACCTGAGTGTATCCAAAAATGCTTCTAAATCTTCTGTGCTCAAGAGAAGAAAAACCTTGGAAAGTCACCAACCAGAATACACTGTGCAATTCAACACCTCACTGCCACTGGTTGAGGTTGACACTTAAGTCGGAAGAGCTGTCTGATTGGTTCAGATCTTGCATTAGAGTACATATGCAGCAGGAACTCTGGACATATAGAAGATTGGGGATAAATTCCTCTTGACAATTGGGTATTGAATTAAATGATATAGCATGGCAAAATATATTTCTGTATTTGTAAGATGGCCTGATTTGGCTCATGTGTTAGATATCTCAGTGTCAGCATTCTTTAATGTTTTTTAATGTCTTTTCAGACATACATGCTTCCTATTTAGTGATGCACATAGAAACATGAAGAGACGTATAGGTGTTTACTCATTTTGTGACCCTACTATAAAGTGTCAGTTATTTCCAGATGAAATCTTTTTAATTAAAATAAAATTCACAGCTTCAAATCCAGGTAAAAACCTTATTGCTGCCTTCTATGGATGGTTAAACTATTTTAACCTTTAATTGTTATAACTGTGCTAAAATAGGGTTACAGTACTAAACTCTTTCAAAAATGATTTCACTATAGACCAGGCTTGAAGTACACACTGTTAGACTCAGTACCAGTGAATCAGATGTTTCTTGTAATTTTTTTCCTATTCCATCCTTGTAATTTTATTCAGTTTTGAGCTATAGATGTTAAAACAAAATTTGAAGCCCACCATTTTGAAGTCTTAGTTCTGTGTAGCTCCAGTTTCTTAAAGGAGAGTATTTTGAAGTCATAATGCTCTGATTGCTTGGAATTTTATTTTCAAGATTTTTCATGCTGTTATGTCGAGCTATATATCCTCTTTCAGCTTTCATAACTTTAGGTTATGGATATGCGGTCCCTTCTGTCCATAAACAATGTGTATTCTTGTCTTCTTTTTTCTACGTAGCAGTTGGAGAGACTTCAATCACCTTGAATTATTAGAGGTTAGGGTAGGAGTCAGGAACCTATAGTTCTAATACTGTCTCTGCAACTGACTTGCTCTTTGTGTTAAGTACCTGTCTTGGTAGTCCCACTTTATAAGTGGGAGAAAACATCTTCATTTCAGATGTAGAGAGGATCAGTCCTATTGGTGGAGTATTTTCTGTCTGAATTTGAAGTTTTTGACTAGCTCTGAATTGGTGACTAGAACTATGTGTTTGTTGCCTTTTTAAATACACCTAGTTTTTAATCCTCTTGGTGAACCTTGATTTGGTTCATAATGGGCACTGGTGGCTCCGTAACGCAATAGCATCTTCAATTTTAACATAACGTGCATAAGTCTGTGAATGTTCACTGCTGTGGTATACCCAGGAGAGGGAGCACGAGATCATTGTAGCCTCAGTGTGTGTGCATTGCAAAAAATAGAAGATACTCCTGTTCTTAATTGGTCTGCTACTTACTAAACGTACAGAGG
Source organism: Mauremys mutica (assembly GCF_020497125.1). NCBI lineage: Eukaryota > Metazoa > Chordata > Testudines > Geoemydidae > Mauremys > Mauremys mutica. The sequence continues at coordinate 64,623,732 of NC_059082.1, forward strand.
ATACTTGCCACCATTTCTCCTCTGAAGATGAGTCAGACTCTGGGTTCTCTTTATATTAGTAAATGACATTCAAATGTAAGTGAATATAAACATTTTTATGTGAGACTTTATATGTGGTGGAGATGAATTGCTGTATAAATCTTTAATGTAAAGAACAGCATCAGATTCAGATGTAATTCAATCTGCACATTTATCATCCTTAATAATTTTACTTTTCAGTTTTTTTTAAACTATAGAGACTTTAATTAACTTAAATTTCTGAAGTTAGAGTTTACATTACCTGGAGTATACTTAGAATTCTTGCATTTCTCATTTTGAATCTGATTGGATTCAGCCACTAACAGGTTTCGTTCTTTTAAAACTTGAATATTGAGTATTCATAAATACTATTTTCTCTGGTCAGTCACAGAGCTCAGGATTCATATGTATTTTGTGAGCTGTAGTGGTAGTGGAATGAAACTTATTTTTATCACTTCTCTACTGCAACAGTTTTTGGTCTAAATGTACCCTGGTTAGATATTTAATATTTTAAGAAGATTAGCTAGCTAGTTGTATTGATTTTAGTATTTCTTGCTTTAATGGCTATCCTACATGAGCATCACTTTCTTAAGGCTTTTATACTGAAGTAGAAAAACACAGAACAAGTTTAAATGTACCTAATCAATTAATATTTGTTTGTAACTGATGAGTTATTTGGAGCATTAACTTCTTAATATAATCACTATTAAATACTCTAAATTTAATCACACCAGAGCCCTAATGTTGTGATAAACAAAGGTTATGTCAAATAGCTACACGCTTTGAAATTCATTTTTTAGATCTTATTTAACTTTAAAATCAACAAAGCTCTCAATCTTTAGTCTACATGGATTGCTGTTAAAATCCTCACTTGGACAGTGAATTGTCCACTTCCTTGTCTGAGACGTGAGGATATACCACACACCTTCAAAGCCCCTTGTTGAATCCGTTTCTTCTTCCAATTAGTGTTTTTAAGATAGTCCCCACTTCGTTTTGCATAATACGTTATAGAAAAGCTGCCTATCAAAATAAAATTTGGGAATATGCTTCATGTGTAATGAACTATCTTCAGTATGCTATATTGGATAAGTAATGCAGTGCTGATGGCATTTTAACCAATATGGAGAGCAAGGAAGATACTATTACATGAAAACTTAGACTGACAGATTTTTATATTGGTACATAACTGAATAAACTCTGTAGCAAATTGAGTTGAACAAGTTGGAGAATACTTTAGAGCGAGACTTCAGTTATTTACAAGAGTATGATTGCAAAATATGTGGCAGCTGGTTAAGACATAATTACTTACAGAATGGGAGAATTTTAGTATAGTTTGCCACTTCCTAATACAAGAAGTGACCAATTCTCAGTGGTAGACTAGAGCATAAACTGTGGCATTAATAGTTTAGTTGTTAAACATTTTTGTGTTCTCTTCCTCAGGGGAATGTAGCCACCACTTGATTTATTAACCTGCTCATGCTTATTACAGTTGAGATCTCATTTCTTTTTTTATTTCATGGCTCTGGAATTTGTGTAGAATCTAAGCAATTATTTGAAAATTAAATCTGTATGAAGTTAGACACAATCAAAAAACATTAAAAATTAAATTTATTCTTAAACTGAAGTGTTGTCTTCCTGAGGCTTCAGACATCCTGAATAATTGCCCTGAAGTATAAATCTGCCCCACTTACTTAAATCGATCTTAATGTTAATATTAATTGTTTAACTACTTATGATTTTCATGGAAACCTACACCTTGATGTGCTTATTGTTTCAGTGGATGGCTGATTCCTGTCAAGCATTGCTGGGTTGGAAAACTAGGAGTTACACCTCCAAAATTTAGGTCACTTCCATTATTACTAGCAAGGGCAGGGAAAGAAGTTCAGCCCCTTCCAGGGACACAAAGATCAACCATCTCTTAACCCTTAATTGGTATCAGAAGGCTCTAAATATCTCTTACCAAACTTCAAAATTCACTTAACTGTACTGAAGATATTACGGGTGTGTATTGATAATACATAATTCTGTGCCACATTAAAAACTGAAGATTTTGTAGCAGCATAAAATGGAAATATATTCCAGCAATCTTATTTAAGAATATCAGAATAACAAAGGGAATACTGCATGCATGTAGGTTAATTTAAAAACTTCTGAATATACTTCAAATTACAGAAATGTCAGTTTTCACTATTCTGGTTATAGTAGTATTCACCAATGCTGCTTGTAGTACAGAGTGTGTGTGTGTGTGTGTGTGTGTGTGTCACCAGTTTGTAGAAAAGGGTTGTAATTGGATCTGAGCAGGTGGACCTTTGCTTCTTTGGATCTTCACTGAAGACTACAGATTAATTTGCAGGATTGAGCTCTTAGTTTAAACTTCTGTATGAGGATTTTTTTTTAATTTTTCAAGTCTTCACACCATAACACATTCAGATTATTTAAATGACATCTCAGATTAATCTGTTATGTCTAATTACTTTTAATAGATTAATACAAAGTCACACTTTACATTTACAGTACCTAAAAGAAAGATTTTTCTTAATGTGAAGTTTTCTGTTTCATCTCCTCGGTGCTATTTCTATCATTTGTAACCCTGTTAACTGTAGATTTGTGGGTTTCAGATTAACTGAAAGCTTGCTTATTTGCATGCTGGGAATGTTTTAGCTCCGGATGTAACAGTTCAATATGAACTAAAATCCAGTATAAAAGTGTGAAGCAATAAAGCTTTTGTATCTGTGGAACCCAGTGATCTATAAACTACTGATCAGTTTCTGAAAGAAATAATATCAATACTGGTAACTAGTGCATAGTAAAAAATACTTGATAAATGGGAGAGCATATGAACTCTATCTTACTTTAAGAAATGTAAAATTTACTTTCAAATCCCATATGGCTCAATGTAAAAAGCATGCTGATTTTTAAGCATTTTTGTTGCCCTCCAAAGACTGACAAATCTTTACATGTTGGATAAATATTTTGACGGAAAGCAAACAGGATGCAGCACTATTTTTATAGGCAGTATATGAACCTGTTTGAAATTTGCAAAGCATTACCACATTTTCAATGTTTCAAACCAGGTAGAAACTCTTGCTTTTCAACAGTTTTGTTCTTTCTATTATAAAGTACCCAAGAATGTTCAACCAACTAAATCATTCGAGTGACTGAAGACTAATAGCTTCTTGACATAATTCTATATTATGATGCTATGGAACAAGCAGAGACCTTTATTGTCACAATAGTTTTTTGTAATGCTGAGATTTTCTGTGGAATTACAGTATGTTAACGGAAAGTGCACTTTATATCTCGGATATTCTTCGTTGAAGACACCCTTTATCTGCCTTATGATCCTCCTTGTGTTAAACTGGTCATATGACATTGTTTGCTTACATAGTTCACATTAAATCTGACTAAAATTTTTTTTTGTAAATTCTAGTTCCTAGCTGGATCTATCTTAATATACATTTGTCTGAAACTATTTGGTGTTAATTCATTACACTGCCAAATTAATTGCAAATAAATGTAGTTCTAAAATAGTGATTCAGATTTCTTTACTCTACCTCTTTGTACATGTTCTAATAAAAATTGTTCCTTGAGTTACATGTGCTCTCTGGAGAATAATTGAGCTCTACCTCATTATGCAACCTTTCCTTCACCTCAGAGCATGCAACCTACAGTATAGTCAATTATAATCTGTAGCCGCCAATTAGAGGCAACTGCTTAATTAGAAAGCACTTTGGTTGTCAACTGACCATTGCTGTTTCTCTTACTGCATATATGGGAGGCTTTTTACATGATAGGAAAGAAAGTACATTGATGACTGCACCACCTGTGTTAGTAGATATTTCCATTAAATATTAAGTTCAGGTTTTCCACTGTTTAAACATTTGGTTAAAAGGACAAACCAATATATACGTGGGATTATTAACTTGGGATGTCAGTTGGGAATATAGGAAAAAAATTCAAAAAAAATTCTTGGCATATATTAGGGTCTTCAGCTCTCTAACCAGTTGCATTAGATTATTCTGTTTCTGGATGGTTGCCAGCTTCATCTGTTTATGAAGCTAGCTTCTCATCTGCAGAAGTTCACATGTGAATAAGTACTGTTGGAGAATCTGAGTGAGTTTTGCTTTGTAGGAATCTTGAGTTTTGGTCTCCCATGTTTAAGAAGGATGAATTCAAACTGGAACAGGTACAAAGAAGGGCCACTAGAATGATCCGAGGAATGGAAAGCCTGTCGTATGAAAGGAGACTTGAGGAGCTCGGTTTGTTTTCCTTAACCAAAAGAAGGTTGAGAGGAGATATGATTGCTCTCTTTAAATATATCAGAGGGATAAATACCAGGGAGGGAGAGGAATTATTTCAGCTCAGTACTAATGTGGACACGAGAACAAATGGATATAAATTGGCAGTCGGGAAGTTTAGGCTTGAAATTAGACGAAGGTTTCTAACCATCAGGGGAGTGAAATTCTGGAACAGCCTACCGAGGGAAACAGTGGGGGCGAAGGACCTCTCTGGCTTTAAGATTAAGCTTGATAAGTTTATGGAGGGAATGGTTTGATAGGATAACATGATTTAGTCAATAGGTCAATAACGTGCGACCACTGGTAATTAGTACCGAGGGTCAATGTTGGGATATTGAAAGTCTTTTTCCTGAGTGTCTGGATGGAGAGTCTTGCCCGCATGCTCGGGGTTCAGCTGATGGCCATATTTGGGGTCGGGAAGGAATTTTCCTCCAGGGTAGATTGGCAGTGGCCCTGGAGGTTTTTCGCCTTCCTCCACAGCATGGGGCAGGGGTCGCTTGCTGGAGGATTATCTGCTACTTGAAGTCTTTAAATCAGGATTTGGGGACTTCAACAGCTGAGTGAAGGGAGAGAATTATTTCAGGAGTGGGTGGGTCAGCTTTTGTGGCCTGCATCTTGCGGGAGGTCAGACTAGATGATCATAATGGTCCCTTCTGATCTTAAGTTCTATGATTCTATGAGTTGTACATTTAGACTACATTTAGGTAGTCTGGGAATAGTGGGGGTGAGATGGAGGAAAGAGTTCAGCACTTGGTACAACTTTAAAGCAAAATCTAATAGATATCTATTTTAATTGAGCTTTAAGCATAAGAAATCAGAAATAATTCAATAGACAGTCTGAGCTATTCATTAGTACCTTGGTACTTTGAATCTGTCATGTGTATGGGTGTATTTTATCATATTGCAGCCCAGCGCCTCCCACAATTCTGCTATGCATGGGCTGTTTGCCTCATTTCTGCAGTTCTGGAGGCAGTTCAAAGCTACAGCAGAGCATGTGCTGGCCATGCCCCCTTCTCCTTGCTGCCAGATCTTAAGCCTTGGTGGCAGCAGTCAAATGATGGTTTGCTTTGTTCCCATCCTTTTCTTTAGCATTTTATTTTTAGCTGTTTTTCAGGCAATAGCAAGCAGTTTTCTTTATTTCAAGCTTCTCCTCCTCCTCCCTTGTCCTGAATCTGAGGAATGTGGTGGTCACAGCCGCCTGGAACCTCTGCTTTAGTGCCTCCTTGCCAAGCTCCTCTTCTCCCTTTCAGCCAGGGCTGAGCAGCCGCACAAGCACTGGGAAAAATCTAAAAGGTGCTATATATGTGAGGCAGCTTTCTCAGGCTCAGCAGTGAGTGAACTATGCCCAGCCTGATCCCAGCAGCTAACCCTAACTCTGCTAGGAGATGGGGCTCTTCATTGGTCAGGCATGTTGGGTCCTCTGCTACCCCAAGAAGTCCTGACTCCCCCATGGGGGGAAAAAAACTGACCAGGGGAGAGAGGACAGAACAAGGAGAGGCTCTAAGGAGGAGGAAGATAAAACCTGTGGCAACACAGGACTGCAATGATAAGACCCTTGTGGAGCTACCAGTCCCCATCCAAGTCCTAAAATGGGTCTCAGTTCTTTGGGGAGAGAACTCAGACTCATAAACAACCTTCCTCCTTCACAGTGTGAATCACTGAATTCTGATAATGGGATCTCATCCCCCACTCAGATGGATTGGGACCCCAAATGGGAGGACCCCACAATCCACATAAGGCAAGCTGCAGAAGACCATGCTCTGGCCACAGCAGGGCAGCAATGCCCACCAAGTGCACGTGCACAAAATAAATAGCCTGAAAAGAACTTTTGACTTAGACCCCTTCTCCTCTACTGAAGAAGGAATGCTTTCAGACTGAATATGAGCGGGACTTGGAAAAAATTTAACAATATCTTCCCCCTCAGTAAGTGTGAGGCCATCTGCTAAAAAGTTGCATCCACAATCCAGATTCAATCCCTGTCCTGTGGCTAAGCCTTCAGGGAAACACTTTCCTTCAAAATTGTCCCCGAGGCCATGATTCTCCTGCACTCCTCCTTTGAGGATGTGATCAGAGAGCAGTGGGAGATACTCAAGAAGGGTAAATGCATTCACAGACATGACCAAAGACGATATAAGCTGTAAGAGCCAACAAAATATTACTGAAGTTCCAAAGGTTGATACTGCAATGGCCTCCCTGGCAGAGGATGAGGTTGTCCCATTAGAAATGGAGTTCTTGGACTCAACAGACAGGAAGGGATTTTGAAGCTTCCTCAGCCACTTTAGAAAAATCTCTCGCAGCCACATGCTTCATGAGAGCTACCGTGTACTGGCTGGGGACCCTGAAGGACATAAATCACCCTGACTTCAGCGCCATTTTAAAGAAAATTTCCCTGGCAACAGCATTTGTGGCTAATGCATCAATGAATCCAATGACATTTTTCAGCCAGGCTATGGTATCCAGTTCAGTGGCCTTGCAGCTCATATGGCTCTGTCTCTGGAAGTTAGATGCTCAATCCAAGCAGTCCTGTGTTCCTCTGAGTTAACCTGGTCTCTCCTCTTTGGAGAAAAACTAGATAAGATAGTGGCAAAAAGTGCAGGTAAATCTAAGTAGGCCCTTCCCTCTTCGCTGAGTCCTCTAAGAAGGGAGTTTTGAATTTTTAGCTTTTAGGCAGAGACATGCCTGTGAGATAGGTGGGTGAAAGAAGTACCAAAGGAAGGATAAACCAAGGGCAAGTTGTGGAGCTGAGTCTCACAGGCTCCATGACATGACAATGAGCAAATATGTCTCCATCCAGACCTGAATCTAGAAGGCAGAATTTCCCACTTTTCAGAGGAGCAGTGTGCATTGACCACAGACAAATGGATAAGAAACAGAGAATCAGAGAAACTCCCTTGACCTATGGGCTCCACCCCATCTCTTCTTCATCCAGTTGCCAATCTTCAGCAAACGCTGCCAAGCATGAACTGTTCCAGAAGGAGATTTCCTATCTCCTGGATATAGGAGCAATAGAAGGAATTCCCTTGGAAGAAAGCTTCTTCCTCCCCTCTTTATCGTTCAGAAGAGCGCTGTGGTGGGTTGGAGGGAGAGTGAGAGCCATCCTCGACTTTAAGTGGCTCAAAAAGGGTCCTTGGGCTGTTTGGCAAATGAACACCCTGATATCCAGATTTCTCAGAGCAGTCAGGCTGGCCAGGCCATCAATCGTACCAGCCTCCCCCTTGAGACCTAGCATTGGTGTCCAAGCCTTGACCACTTACCTCTTTGAGCCTTTGACTTGAATATCAGCATTCTGTCTCTCCATCAAAACCTGTTTTCTCCTTGCCATTGCTAGTGAGTTTTAGAGCTGGTAGCCTTTATCTATGTAGGAACCTTACTGCATGTTCCACAGTGAAACAATGATGCTGAGAATTTCAGAATCTTTTCTCCCCAAAGTGTAACTCTCTCCTTTCCATACATCACAGAAGATGATCCTTCCTTCATTCTCCCCAGTGTCACAGCACCTGACTGAGAAGCTTTAGCATGCCGTACACGTCAGAAGAGCATGGAAGATTTACATTGTGTACGGACTCCACAAGGGGGTCAGGTCCCCTACGTGTCTTTTTCCATTCAAAATGGTAAGAAACTCAGAGCCTCCAAGCTATCTCTTGCTAGATAGATCAGACAGTGCATTGTTGAGGCCTAGAAGACATTGTGACTTTTTGCTTCAGAAGGAATCAAGATGCACGCTACAGGATCCATGGTGGCCTTATGGCCCAAATGAACTGTTTCTACTGCAGAGAGATGCAGAGTGGCCACTTGGTCATTGGCTAACACCATTATAAGACACCAGAATGTGAACTTTCGTTCATCTGCAGAGCCCTCCTTTGGCAGGAAAGTGCTGCAGGCGGTGGTTCAGTAACACCCTTGCCTTTCAATTAATCTTCATGGGGAGGGGATTCCCTATCTCATTCTGTTTTAATTTCTCTTTATCCCTCCCTTCTCCTGTTCATTGCTTGCTACCTCCATGTTGCAAAATTGTGGGAGACTTTGGGCTGCAGAATGGAAAATTTCTTATTGCTAGCAGAAAGGAAATTATTAGGTATCTCCCACAGTTCTGGCCACAATGGATGGCTTCACAGCTGATGGCTACCACTTTTATTTGGATTATTACCATGCAGTCAGTCATCTACTGTACATAATTAATGAGTCGGCATTACCCCCAAATCTTTTTCAATGTTGCTGCTTCCCAAGATAGTCCCCTTTAAGAGTGGCCTGCATTCTTTATTCCTAGATGTATAATGTTACCTTTGGTTGTACTGAAATGCATATTGCTTGTGCCCTACTTACAAAAGGATCCAGATCTCTCTCTCTCTCTCTCTCTCTCTCTCAAAATAACTTGTTGTTTTCATTATCTACCACTCCCTTGTCTGTCATCTGAAAACTTCATGAGTAATGATTTTATATTGCTTTCCAGGCCACCGATTTAAAATTGTTGAATAGCATAGGGCCAAGAATCAATGCTAAATAGTGTAGGACCCCTTCTAGAAACACCCACAAAAGCAATTTTCAGGTATTTGCAGACACAAAAAGAACAATTACTCCAACTATACTGCTAGTTTATCTTTATATTCTATCATGAAAAAGCAAAGGATCTTTTAATAGTGAATTTCTACAAGAAGCAATCAGCTGAGTCAAAATCAGCTCCTTTTTAGGTAAAGTTTTTTCATTATTCATGAAAGGAGGGAAAACTTATCAGGTAGCAAGTCTTGGTGCTCTAAAAGCAAGGGTCTGATCTTAAGTATGATAGAGGTGTATGCCATAAACTGTCGTTTAGATTTCAGATATTCAGTAGCTAGAAAAACGTCTTTTTCATATAAACTTGTCAAATTTAAATGTTATATTAATATTTTAGACGGCAGTGTAGATTTTGTCATTAATCCATATTTGTACATCTCTAGAAAGTGGTTAAATCAAAATCACTTGCCATTTTAGTTCATTCTTTAAGAATTTTTTTGAAACACTATGAACTTAAACCTATAATGGAGATAGGATAACATTTTTTAATCGTTGTAAATTATTGAGATGTTTCTGGGCACTTGGCCAGATAAATCCAGTTTATCCTTTCTGATATTTAAATATCAGGTTTGATCACGAAACATTGACATCTGTTGTGGGTGACCACTAACGAAACAATAGCATGGTTGCCTTTAATGATAGGTCACTGAAAACTGTTTTTAAAAAAGTTAACCTGTAACTAAGGATGGTATAATCTGTCACATAAGGAAAAACTCCCTTATGAAACTATTGTAGCTTTTTGAAACACACATTGAAATGAAATGAAAATATAGAAATGAAAAATGTAGGTTTCACTTTAAAGAGCATTTGTTTTCAAAGAGCTATTATCCCCCAAACAACCTTAACTGTCCACCAGTATCACATACATGTTTTTTAGGGCTGTAAGGCAATATGAGCTGCAAATACTTGCAGGTTTATTTCATCAGAGTTTTGCATTTAAGGATATATCTGGTTACCATGCTCTTCCTTTTAAGATTAGTTTATAGAGATGCTGTCAGAATTTTTCTGAAGTGTGTGATTCTTTAAGGCTTGCCTGCAGTTTAATGAAGGTTGTATTCTGGAATATCTGCTGTCTCTGGGCAATTTCCCCGACATTTTAAAGACAACAGCTTAGATTAAGGATAGTTTTAGCCTCTGAATTTTCCTAGTTTGGACTATTTTTTTGCCTTTACTATTGCTTTCAAATGTTTAAAATTTCAATTTGATGTACTTGTGCTAGGTGAAGAGCAACTATTAAATTGTCCCATGTGTTGGTATCCTGATACATGATATCATACAGGATTTACTGTGTCAGATGTTTTCTTCCTTTGGACTTTGAGTAGTCCAATTCATTTAGACAGCAGGATGACATTGGACTAGAGCAGTTGCAACAGCTCAAGTTGATACATCTCTACCCCGATATAACATAACCCGATATAACACAAATTTGGATATAACGCGGGAAAGCAGTGCTCCGGGGGGGGGCTGCGCGTTCCGGCGGATCAAAGCAAGTTTGATTATAAGGCAGTTTCACCTATAGCGTGGTAAGATTTTTTTTGGCTACTGAGGACAGCGTTATATCAGGGTAGAGGTGTATATTTTTTGCACTACTCTCACTTGAATTGTTAATCCTCCTGAGCTTGTAAAGCTCTGAGAGTCAAATGGGATCGAGATGGCTGAAGTGGGCATTACATTGTATTTAACTATCTTATTTCCCATTGCATCTTTGTTTAATTTGACCACTTTCAGAATCTGGATAGCAGGGGTCCTAGTGGACTTCAGTCTTGTGAATCCTCTCCCTTACCAGGCTATTAGAGGCTGTGATTGGGCATAACCTTCTTATTTAGAGTCTGCAATAAAGAAGTGTATGCGTCTTGTCTGTTGCTCTTTGTAATTTGTGTACCTGTGACTGAATATGTTTGGAGTGGCTTTAATTTAAATGGCTACCCAAAATGAAGTAAACTTCCTTAGTCCAGTCGAGAGCAGCGCTTCAGGGTTTTTATCTCAACTTGGTTACTCGCTGATTTTATAAGTTGTGACTACTGTGGAACTTTTGAATTTCAAGCCTAAAGTGACATCAGTCTTTGAAAAGTGCTTGTATACTATAGTGATGGGCCTTGAATATAATAAAAGAGATTATCTTTTCCACTGACAAACATTGTGGCTTTGAGTGCTTCTGGCACCAAGGAAGAGGCAGGCAGTGGTTTGGAGATTTGGCACCAAGAGGCTGTGGAGGTTTGTGGAGGGAGGTTGAATCGCTTCCCTCTTTAGCGGGAGGGACAACTCCGTCACAAGGGACGGAATAATGGCTGAGCATGTTAGAACTAACCCTATGAATCAACCACCAAGGTATCTCCAATAGTACCTGCTACTGTATTCTTTAGTCGGCAAATGTGTTAGTTGGGTGTTTCTGCTTGTGAAATAACTCAAGCCTGCTAATATAAAAATTAACACTTCTCCTATTATGGTGAATGCAAGCTGTTTTGTGTACCTCGGAACTATTGTTTGAAGTCATCTGCAGACTCAGGCAGAGACACTACGTTAGTTCATATTCTGAAGGTGCTTTTCTAAGTTTTTATAATTGCAAACTTGAAAAAAATTGATCAAATTCTGCAGCTGGGGTTGAGTCTTGCAGACAGTTGGGCTTCTGGAGTGACAGCAAAAGGACCCTGAGAATATTTACTGAACTTGATGATGTGATTCTCAAGCACTTTCTGTAAAATACCTTAAAGATAAGCAATATTTATAAGTGCTAATTATTGCTACTAGTAGTAATAAAAGCTGAGGATTCTTGTCTGATTATACACGCGCTACAAAGTATTTGAAAGGCTTTTAGTTCCCAGATTTGAATAGACTTAAATGTTAATTTAAAGTACTATACTAATTTAAATGATCTTTTGGAGATGTAAGAAATGTTCTGAATGGTGCACTTGTGTTGGTGTTTTGTTTCAAGAGTATTTCTGTACCAGTAAACACTGGATATGAGATGCAATGCACTAGTCTGTTTACTGAACTAATCAAGAGTACTTGACTGTAACTAAGAACTGAATTGCTTACTGAATCAGGGTCAATCTACCCTGGGAGAAGTTGAACCTATTATCCTTCAATGGTGGAGCTGTAGTGGAGACAGGCACCAGACATTTATCACTGTCTAATGCTGCTCTGCTAGATGACTGCTAAAATACCTGTTCCCTGTCTATTTTACAGCTTCTAGTATTGATACCACTAGCGGAGAATTACAAATCTGATTTTTCCTGTTGTAGACTCACTGTGAGGGTACATAGGGGCAGACTTCTATAATCAATATGAAACAAACCACTTTTTCATTGGCTGTAGATTCACAGCTATCACCTCATTTTTATTAAACACTTCAGTTAGATACGTGTATTGTACACAAAATAAGGTTGGTTGACTGATAACTTAAAATATAGGGCCCTGGCATTTATAATGCTCCATTGCAAAAATGTAACTGTAATGATAATCTTTCATTTTATAGCTGGTCCATTGTGTGGCTGTTTTTGGAATAGATTCATTTATTTCTCAGCTTCTGTTTCAATCACTGAAGTATTTAAACTGTGTGCAAAGGTCAAATGTTTGGAATTCCTTCAGTATTTAAGAAAGAACTGGATCTTTTAAGAATTTAAACCATTTTAGAACAAAGTCTACATTTTAGATGCACAGTATGAAATATTTAATGGACTGTACTATCATTCATCTGTTTTCATTGCCAAGAGGAAATTTTTTCAGTAGTTCCTTTGGAATGTCAAAATATTTATATTCAGAACATAAAAGTATGTGCAATATGAAGGGTACACGGTGTCTTTTTCTCACTCTTACTGGTATACATGTTTGTGTTCATCAGTCTAATTCAGTGCCAATGTTTGACCTATATTTTCCTTATAATAAAAATGCTACTTTTCAAGTTAAAATCTTGAGTCATAAAAGCTACAAACGTAAACATTGTGCAAGGCATTCTGTGTCAGCAGGTGAACTTACCTAAACATAATTTTTTGTTTGATGAAAATCTCAGACTCATAGTGAATGAAACATACAAACTGAACCCAACCTTTTTAAAGAAGGCTTCAGAGATTTAAAGAAATGCTGACTCTGCATAAAAGCAAATGTTTGGCTAGATGTAACTGATGCTGCACAGTATTCATATATGTAAGCTGGCCATGAAATGCTATAATAAATCATTGTATAATACAGAAAAGATATTGCCTAACCTTATGGCCCAGTAAACTGAGACGTCACAAACGTAGCTGTAACTGAGAAAATTATTCTTCTCTTTGCTTTATGCCACATTTCCTGGTAAGAGTTGCAGCGATAGTATGGAGAGTAGGAAGGCCCAGACCTCCCTTTCCTCTGCAACAGGTTCCGGTTCCAGCTCCTCCTGGGGTATTCCCAAGCATTCTTGGGTCAGCTGGAGAGCTATTATTCCTCCAGCATGTCCTGGGTCGGCCTTGGGGCCTCCTTCCAGTGGGACATGCCTGGTAGAGTTCCAAAGGAAACCTCCTAGATGGTATCCTTATCAGGTGCCTGAACCCCCTCAGCTGGCTCTTCTCTATTTGAAGGAGTATCTTTTCTACTCCAAGGAATAATAATAAAAAAATAATAATAATAATAATAATTGGAGATATACCAATCTCCTAGAACTGGAAGGGACCTTGAAAGGTCATCGACTCCAGCCCCCTGCCTTCACTAGTAGGACCAATTTTTGCCCCAGATCCCTAGGTGGCCCCCTCAAGGATTGAACTCACAACCCTGGGTTTAGCAGGCCAATGCTCAAACCACTGAGCTATCCCTCCCAAATAGCAGAGCTCCTCGCCCTGTCTTGGAAAGTGAGCCCAGCCACCGGGGTGAAAGTAGAAATAGGGAGTTACTGGTATGGGGCTGGGTTGGGGCCGGCTCTGGCCCCCAGAAGGGGCGGGGCCTCGGGCAGAAGGGGCAGGGATGGGGGGGTCAGAGACAGCCCCGGCCCGCCCTGTACCGGTAAGTGCCCTCACCCGCTGGAGTAGCAGCGGCAGCTGGGGGCTCCGGCAGCAGTTTAAAGGGCCCAGGGCTCAGCTGCTGCTACTGCCCCGGGCCCTTTAAACCACTGCCGGGGTCCCTGGCTGCCGCTGCTACTCCAGGGCTCCAGCAGCAGGGCTCTGGGGGCTATTTAAAGGGCCCAGGACTCCCTTGCTTCTTACTGCCCTGGCCCTTTAAATAGCCCCCGGAGCCCCACCGCTACTCCAGAGCTCTGGCAGCAGGGCACTTTAAATTGCCGCCTGGTGAAGCTGGGCTGCCCCGGTACGGCACACCAGCTCTTGCCGGTACACTGTACTGGGGCGTACCAGCTTATTTTCACCTCTGCCAGCCACACTGCAGAGAACCTCATTTCCGCCATTTGTACCCGCAATCTTGTCCTTTCGGTCATTACCCGAAGTTCATTACTACAGGTGAGGAGGGGGACTGAGAAAATAATGCTGAAAACAGTCAGACTAGAGTTAACATTTTCAGCAGCTGTTTTCTATATACAGTACTAAATCATATGGGAATATGGATAAATGTCAGAAAAGTAGTAACTTTCATAATTAAATTTTAATAATTTTATCTGGTAAAATGATGTGTAATTAGTAATGGCTTCACTTGTCAGTAATTCAGTGCTATGAAAAGTTCTGAAATAAGTCTCCAGTTTATAGTATTTCAATCATATTTCAGTCTCTTTTACAGAGTGGCTTAAAATTATTTAAATTTAATATTCAATAATGGACACCTTAAAAATGGAAGTATTAACTTAGCATGGCCTGACTGGGCTCTTGGTTTTTGTGACGTTTTTAAACTTCCCCAAACAGATTTTTGGTTCAAAGCTTTCCCAGTGCTGCCTTTCCAAGAAAAGCTGCTCTCAGTCAAAACATTTTTGTTGGCATTTTATATTTCTGACTTAGTCCTGAAATTGTTTAATATTTCATTGATTTATTAATGGAATTCAAGTAATTCTGGGTATTGGGTCTGATTGTATAAGTTTTTCTTAGTTTAAAGAGTTTTAAAGAAATAGTTATCAAATTATTTTTGTTCTTAAGTAGCTCACATAGGAAGTTTAAACCAGCTGTACAGTTCAAGGAAAATGTGGATTTATTTTTAAAAATATGAAGGGTAGGGGAAGAGTATATTATGGTCAGAGCAGTTAGCCTGGCCCCGCCAAGGACTTACTTGATCTTGGGCAAGTGACCTAACCACTCTTCTTACATTTTCCAATCTGTAAAAGGATAATATCTTCCCTGTGAGATAGCTAAGCTTAACTGCAAAGTGCTTTAGACTGCCAGATATAATGATTACATGAATGGTAATGTAAATATGCATTAGAGAGTGAACTCACTAAGGGCTTGTCTCCCCTTACCAGGGGATCGACGCACGGCAATCGATCCACCGGGAGTCGATTTAGCTGGTCTTCATCATGCAAAAACCTGCTAAATGGACTGCTGATCTCTCTCCCGTTGACTCTGGTACTCTACCAGAACGAGAAGCATCACAATAAGTCAACCTAAGGTACGTCAACTCCAGCTACGCTATTCATGTAGCTGGAGTTGTGTAACTTAAGTTTAAAAAGCCCCATAGTGTAGACCTGCCCTAATTTTTGGCAGCTGTTCTGTGGTGATGGCTTGCAGTGAGAGAATGGGGAAAAGAGAAATTCATATCCCCAAGAAAAGTCCATAGCCAGCTAAGCAAAAGTATGCATGTTTGCTCCTGTGCTGAGAATAGAGCTGTGTAGAGTGACACCACTGGTGCTTCATTTCCCTGGTCCTGAGAAATTGAATGATTTAGACTAGGCTAGGATTTTGATGTAAAAGCAAATGGAGATTCAGGCACTTCTAAAATGCAGTAAAAATGGGAAGATTTAAATCTTCTAAAATATTTCATTCAAAATCTGTTTTCTCCTCAGAGTGGCTTCTTTATTCTTCCATTGGGGAGTGGTAGAAAGCTGTGTATAGTGAGACAGATCATCCTTTAGAGGACAGGTGATAAATAGGGAATGCCAGAAACTCCTCAGCCAGGCATGGGCTCCTGTTGCTCCCTCATTACTTGCTGCAGAATGTCACTTCACTTGCGACAAAAACTGGCCATTAAACTTTTTATCAACTAACAGGTGAGGAGCTATTGGCTGAATCGTTAGAGAAATTAGTAGCTGAGATTGCAGAGGCCTCAATCCTCACTGTCAAAATGAGCCCAGAAATCCATTGGTGGCTACCAATGCCAAGGGTATCCAAAAAGGACTGTTACCCTGGCAGTGGGGCAGCAACTTGGAGGAGACGTTTCCATGGAAATCTAGATGATACTTTCTGCCAACCAACGAAATCCTCAGTGTGACACACTTCCTTTAGATCCATCCTCTGCACCCAGATTCTTAAGAGGCTGGTAGTAGTCCCGTGTCAAAATCTAAACAATATTTTGTTCAACCAAGAACAAGATTTTCACATTACTGAAAAAAATCTTCACAAATTGTTTTTGGGTCAATCCAAAATGATTTTTTTTCTTTTTCAGAATTACAAGCCAACTGAAACATCAGTTATTTGAATATTTTCAATCAATGTGTACAGTGCATCTTATACAGTTCTAGCAATTGTTAAAGATTTGCAAAATTAAAAGCAAGTTAAAATGTGTAAATATTTCTGAAGCTTAATGCAAGTTGTACACCCTTCTTTCTTGGGTGAGATGCAGACAAACAAATAAATTTTTTGTTGGCAATTCAGAAAAGCCATTGATGAAAGGTTGGAGAACAGGAGAAATATACTGGGAGCCTGAGCCTTCAGCCAAAAAATAGATGTTTGTCAGGAGTAGCCAATAGCTTACCTTTTTAGGACTTGAGACTAAAATAGCACCCAGTCTCTAGTTTGAGAGTCCAGCATTCTTTCCTGAGTCATTTTTCACAGAGAGTAAGGTGTGGACCTGTTTCTAAGTTGTATCCTAGTTTGCTCAAAGATGACTCAAAGTTCTCTGATTTTTGAGCCAGTTTTATCTCTGAGTTACGGAAATCGATGGGAGACATGTTGGATAATGGCCTTTTTAACCAAAGAGAACTCTCAAAAAACCTTTTTTGAAAAATGAGTAAGACCGGAAGATGGATGGGTCTTAGTGAGGTCAGAGTTGATAGGTGTTATTTTCTTTGAATTGATGTCCACATTTCAAACTTAGCATTGATGCCTCAAGGCAGAAGAAAAGTCTGTTACATTAAAACTGTGAGAGTGGAGGGAATTTTTTCTGTCCACTGTTCACTTAACAGAGGAATATTTGTCATTTCCTTTTCATCATTCCCAGATAAGCAAACTGTGTTGGTATATCTAAACTTCACTGTCATTAGCAATAAATCATTATTAGCAATTGAAATACAGCTTCCAAAAAATACAACTTTATTTCTAACTAAAACTCCACCTAAAAAATAAGCAGTCTGAACAGGAGCCAGTTACTTATACTTTCAGCTTAATTGCCCACTTAGATAGTGTTACCACCTCTTTTTAGTTTTGTATCACACAGGGCAAGCTCATGTTTGTGCAGTGGACTGATTCCAGTCTGCTTCCAGGTGAAACTTAAGATATTGCTTATTGGCAAAGATGGTAGCAACACTTACAGTGAAGCTTTCTGGCACTTCCTGTTACAAGACAGTGCTTATAACTTTGCCAAATTATAGCAGTTTGCGCTTGAATTTTCTATCAATCCTCATGATGGATTCAGCAAAGATGAATTAGCCATTTTCAAGAAGATGATTAGGGACAAATATATTTTGCCTATGTTAAATTCTTACCTTTCTCCATTGAAACATTCTAGTTTTCCCCCTTCCCCACATCCCCATGCTTTGGAGAAGAGGTATGAAATTTGACTGATAGGTTGCTTTTGTGTCAGATTTCCTTTTTTGCTCTTCCTGTGAAAACCATCCAAACTTGGCAAACTGATAAGCCTTTGATCTATGTGTTCATGGTCAGTAGTCTAAATTCTCCAAATAAATTCTTCAATCTGTACTGTGTGCGCTCCAGTGCAGGGTTTCCCTGCAATTGCCCCTCCTGGCTACCAGAGACCACTGTGGCATAGGAACTGAGCAAGAATATGTTCTGTGCTCACCCTGGTGGCATCTCCAAATCTCTTAATTAAATTTGACAGACTCTTCCTCAAACTTTGGTAGTCTTCCATGTAGGTGTTTATAACAATGAGAGAGTTCTTAATGACAGCACTTATCCAGTTTCTGTTTGGTAAGCTCATGCACATATACATTCTACAAGTATGTGAACTAAAAATGTCTATTTACAATTTGAAAAGTTAGTTTGGTGGTGACAGGTTACATGTCAAAGCTGGTGTTAAGTTTTTTGCTTACGTTCCAAATAACTACGGTATGTGGTTCTATGTTGTCTGTTGCTATGATGGAAATCTACTTGCAGAGAATTTTATGAAAGAAAAGCATAAACAGACAAATGAGATTTAAGTTACCTAGTTTCCAAATGTTTCAAGATGAAGAAAAAATTGTACATTACTGTGACTCATTATTGAAAGGGCTTTTCAGAGCCTTGTGGATACTCAGCATCCCTTGTTGTGCTCTTCTTACTGTCCTGGTGTCTGGCTGCTCAAAAATGTCTGTCATGTGATCTGTCTCAACTGCCCACCCCGTGGAAAAATTTCTTCCTTTTTTTCCCAGATATTATGGAGCACACAGCAGGCAGCTATGACCAGGAGGATGCTCTCCTCACTGAGGTCCAACCTTGTTAGTAGACTTCTCCAGTGACCTTTGAAACAACCAAAGGCACATTCAACCACCATTCTTCACTTGCTGAGCCTATAGTTCAACCATTCCTTACTGCTGTCCAGATGGCTGGTGTATGGCTTCATGAGTCATGGGAGTAAGGGGTAGGCGGAGTCCCCTGGGATAACTATAGGCACATGCAACACTACTGAAAAGTATTTCTTTCGTTTTATATACTCTTTGGCAAGGTGGACTGGTGTCAAGATGGAGATATGCTTGCCATCTACTGCCCCAATGGAATTAGGGAACCCTATCACGGCAAAACCATCCACTATGTTCTGCACGTTTTCCAGACTCACTCCCCTTTGTAGCAGAAGTTGATTAATGGCCCTGCACACTTGGAGCACAGAAGCTCCCACGGTTGATTTACCTACTCCAAATTGATTCCGCACTGACTGATAACTGTCTGGCGCTGCAATCTTCCAAATAGCTATTGCCACTTACTTCTCCATTGTCAGATTAGCTCTCATTTTTGTGTTGCCGAACTGCAGGACAGGGGAAAGCTCTGCCCAAAGTCCCTGGAAGGTGGTCTTCTGCATTTGAAAGCTCTGCAGCCACTGCTTATCATCCCATACCTGCAAAACGATGCAGTCCCACCAGTCAGTGCTTGTTTCACGGGACCAGAAATGGCGCTCAACAGAGTGCAGCTGCTCTGTGACTACCATCAGCAACTGTAAATTGTTTTGTTCAATGGCTTGCAGCAGGGCTGGTTGCAGGACATCGCTATGTTCCGCATAGCAGGTCCTACTTCAGCTCTGGAAATACTGCAGGAGAAGGCTCACAGCAAGAGTGTATAGCTGAGCAGTCTCCATGTTTCAGGGGTTATGGCACATGTGCTTAGTGTAAGAATTTTAGTTCCTTCTCTTCACTTTAGGGTCATGAATAATTCCCTATTTTAAAATTTTCTTTCTAAAAGTTTGCGTTGCAGTGTTAGATTTTGGTCCAGATTCTTCCCCCCGGATGTTGAAGTTTAATTTATTGTGTGGTCATTGTTATTTAATGGATCAATTATAGTTCACTCTTGAATAAACTTGTGTGTTACTTACGACTAAGTTGTGAATAGTATCACACTTTTTAAAATGAGTTTAGGGGCATGGACACTTTTTCAGCAGGCTGGGTTGAGGGAGGATGTGGGTAATTCAGGGTGGAATTGGGGTTGGAACCTATAGTTCACAAAAAAAAACAAAAACGGGGCTTTGTCCCATAGAGGCATGATTGGCATTATTATATGCATACTCCACATCAGGTAACAGCAAGGACCAATCATTCTGGTGATGGTTGATATAAAGCTGGAGATGTTGGTCCTGGATTTGGTTCACCCTTTCCATCTGGCCATTCGTTTGGGGCTACTAAGATGAAGAAAGGCAGGAGCGTAGTCCCAAAAATTGGAGGTCCTCCTGCCAATCATGAGAGATGAACTGAGCACTACTGTCAGAAATAATGAGCTCAGAGTCCATGGAGACAGACAACCTAGTTTACTTATAACTAGACGGTTGCCTTGGAGAAGGGTAACCATGTACAAAGTGGGCTAGCTTTGTCAGGTGGTTTATGATGGTTAAGATGTTTGTATACCCCTTTAGACTTGGGGAGCTTCACAATGAAGTCTAGCTAGATGGTTGCCCAGGGGGAGACTCTGGGATTTGTTGCATGGCACCTTGCAGTGGGTGCGTCTGTCTACACCTAAAAATAAACTGGTTTAGTGGATCTCAGACAACCCAGAGATCCTACTCAGTCCAGTTTTCTGGTTTCTAGAGACCTACTGAACCACCAAGGAAGAAACCCAGGTTCCAAAGAAAGAGACCACACACTACATCTGATTGAGCCACTCGACCACCCCCATTGTCAAAACATGCATTTTGACAGTCTGGTTAAGGCCCAGAACAACCGTGCTTCTCTTATCTCCAGCTGCACCAGTTTACCCACCTCTCTCTTTCAGGACCATCTCTCCTGCTTTCTGTCTGCATGCGAGCAGATTATATCCAACAAATGGGTACTGGAGTTTATAAGATTGTTACTCCATTCCTCCCATCCCACTTCCCTGTCCCTCTTCAGGGACCTGTCTCATGAACTTTGGTTCAAATAGGAAATCACCTCTCTTCTACACTTAGGAGCCATAGAGCCAGTTCCTGCTCAGCACAGGAGAAAGGGATTTTACTCCCCAAGTATTTTCTGGTCCCAAAGGAAAACAGAGGATGGAGAACTATTCTAGATTTAAGACTTCTAAACAACATTGTGAAAGCAGCTATAATTGCACCATTGGCTATAGGAGATTGGTTTTTGGCCCTTAACCTTCAGGATGTGTATTTTCATATTGCAGTTTACTCATTTCATGAAATTCTTTTGGTTTCTGGTTGACCAAGACCACTTCCAGTACTCCAGACTTCGACAAGAAATTATCCTTAATTTCTGGGACATATGGCAGGTGTACCTTTGTTGTGCATCATGCATAATGTCATTGAAAATTATGTCTTTCCTGTTTCCAGGGATGATTCAGAACAGTTCATATGCTGAACAAACAGTTTGGGAATTTAAAAAAAATCTGGGTTACCTAGGAGTTCTGTCAGAGTTCACTTGCTGGCTGTAACAGCCTTCTGTTCCTTAGTGGATTCTCAGTGTTTGCTCATCCCATGATGATAAGATTTATCAAGGTTGGGAAACCTTTCTTCCTCAGACTAAAAGCCACTAAACCCCTGGGTGGGATCTAAACTTCAGTATTAAGTGTCTTATGAGATCTCCCTTTGAACTGATGGCTACCTTTTCTCTTCTTAACCTACCTGCTATCGATCCCTTGTCAAGTACGAGACACTCTCAATTAGTGGAAGAACCCTTGCAAGGTCTGTGCAGGTCTCTCCTTTATCCACCATCTCCAGTCATCACTTTAACGACAAATGCATCTTTGTTGGCTTGGGAGCACATCTAGGAACACCCATCTTTCAGGGCAGATGGTCTACCTTGAAAACAGCCAAAGAGTCGGGGAAATGGAGAACTTAAAGGCCAGGTCCTCCCTTGTGCAGTTTTTCAAGGACAAGGCTTTGTTACACCTACATCCTAAATTTTTACCTAATGAGTCATCTGAATTACACATTACCAACTCATCTCTTCCCAAAACTACATAAAACTAGGAAGGATACTATCTTAGGCATCTTGTACGTTAGTAAGGTGGTGGTTTCTAACTGGACAAAAACAAGCCATTTTAGAAAGTCTTTCAAACTGTTCATTTCAATTGCCAACAGATCCAAAGGGTCTGCGGTCTCCATCCAGAGACTCTGCAGGTGGATTTCTGGGTGTATTATTTCGTACTATGTATGAATCTATCAATATGCAACCTTATTCTAAGTTAGCAGAGAGTCCTGTGGCACCTTATAGACTAACAGACATATTGGAGCATGAGCTTTCGTGGGTGAATACCCACATGCATCCGACGAAATGGGTATTCACCCATGAAAGCTCATGCTCCAATATGTCTGTTAGTCTCTAAAGTGCTACAGGACTCTTTGCTGCTTTTACAGATCCAGACTAACACAGCTGCCCTTCTGATACTTATTCTAAGTTGTTAACCATTCTACAAGCTTTCTTTGTATTTCTGTGGCATTGCCTAAGCAGGTTCCCATTGTGGAAGTTTGCAAGGCTGCAACTTGGACTTCAGTAATACCCTTTCCAAACATTTTGATGGTCCATTCTTTTGCTGCCCTTGGGAATACAGTTGTCTTCAGTCGTGGACTCTGTTCCAAATCTCCTCCCTCTATATATGAGGGTACTGCTCAGTAGTCACTTGAAGTGGAGCACCTATAGGGAGAACACTCAAAGAAGGAGTGGTTACTCACCTTGTGCAGTAACTGGATTTGTTCAAGGTGTGTGCTCTACTACCTGCCTTTCTTTCTCTCTGTTTCAGAGTTTCCGCTGAGGGATTTTGTGGTGGAGAAGAAATTGAGTGCAGTTCACTTGTGCAACTCTGTATAGCCTGGTGCAGGGCCAGGGCCCTGGTGCAGGGCCAGGAACAGTTTAAGAACTGCTCCTTTGTCAAGATGTAGATTTCCCCCCCCCCACACACACACACCCTCTCCCTGCCCAAAGAGTGGCCATTTAATTAGGTAATGGTTAGTTTGATCTCATTGACACCTTTCTGAGGCGTTGGCAAGCCTTTTGTCTATGGGGAACTCGTTTCTTACTGCCCTCCTGAACATGCTGGAACATGCTTTGTTATTATACAGTGGAATCTTATATCTTTACATACAGTGTTGCCACACATATTTTACCACACAATAATCAGCAAAACATTAGTTTTCAAATGATACATTACACAGTATGCTTTGTACAGAATTTAACATAGTCTTGTAAAAGGGGTGAGCATAGGGGTACAGACTCTTAAATCAGAAGTTTCCACACCCCAGTTCACACTCAGAGGAGTTGCCCCAGGACCTGGAGCACTCCCGATTGGTCTTATGTGACCTCTTCTTTGGCATTGACAATGGAGAACAACTCCCGCACCTCTTCGGAGCGGTCCCTGACCCAGAATAGGAGGTGGCACCACCCTCCAAACCTGAGGGCGCTCTACAGCCTGAAGAACTCCTTGGTACTGGGTCAAGCCTCATGGCCTGCTTATGCAGGTGCTGCTTAAGGGGAAGGTCCTACACCACCTGAGACTTTCTCTTACAATCTGCAGGTCGAACAGCACTACTTAAGGTGTGCTTTGCCAAGGCAGAGCAATCAACACGTGTGGGGTCACTGTTAGGAATCGCCACTCCACATGAAGGGCAATGCCTGAACCCCGGTGAGGGCATCACCAGGAAACACTACCACTATACTGTAGATTGTAACCTTTAACTAACAGTACTAATTAACTATTAACTATGTAACAAAATAAAAATAAAAACTAGGCTGAGATAAATTGTGAGGTTATAAAAGAACTGCACAGAGCTCTGACTCTAGCCGATGGGGGGTGAGAAGGAACTGAGAGGGGGTCGGGGCGATACCACCTCATATAACTAGGGGAAGGGCTACAGGCACAAGGCGTGAGCATCACCCTTCTACATGTACTGCTAAGAAAAGGCTCTGCTGCACGCACACACCTACTTGGAAATACACATCTGCATCTACTTGAAAAAGCATATTTATTTTTTTTAATGAAAGTTACCTTTTTAAAAAATAATGCAGCTGGCCATAATATTTAAAATCAATGAGGATTTGTTCAGCTTTAGTCTTTTGTGAGCCAATTCTTATACAGTAGTAGAACTAATGCTAAAAGAGTCTCACTACCTAATATTATGAATTTGTGATACCATGGTTAAGATTGCTTTCCCAATTGCTGAATTGACATCAGTAGTAAGCCATTCTAGAGCGTAAACTCTTTGGGACCGGGAATGTGTCTTTCCTTGTGTACGTTTCTGGTGCTACAGAAACTACGTAAACACTTCCATTAAAAAAAAAATTACAACTTTTAGAGGGACCACTGTGTACAGTAATGGTTTCTAGCACAGTTAGGCTTTTTCTTCTGTACACAAGTCAGAGAATGTTGATAGGAAAAATTGTATTTATGCATGTGTAACAGATTTATTACCAATCTCTTCACTACAAATCAAACCAAGTTTTTCTCCTTATGATGTTTTAGGATAATAATTCTTTAGAAAACTGTGTAAAAGTTGTAATGCCTCCCGCTTGGTAAGATTTTTAATTGGAATTCTGTAGGATCTTTATTATCCATGATATTCTTATCTGCTTTGAGTGTGAGTTGCAAAATCCATGATCCATTTCACCAGGCAACTTCCGTAGTCATCCTTTCTCCTTTCTATTGAGGGGAGGTAAGTGTTTCATGGATTTCCACAGTATCTTTTCTCTAGCATTTCCACCTTGTTCTGCCGTTCATTTTCAGCCATTTTCATTCCTCAGGAATAATCTTAGTGCCAAAAGCTTAAAACCACTTTTCAAGAAAGTTGGGACACAACCAGATTCTTTACTAAAATACAAATAAATCTGCTGCCTTCTCTTCATCCCCTGATTTTGTAATTCTGTCAAAAGCAGTCAAGTTTAGAAAGACTTATTTATTATAAATCCACACAGTTTATTTACATTTCTCTTATCCACCAGATGTTCAATGAATTTTTTAATTATTTCTTTATTTAACTAATGACAGAAGTTAATTTTTGTATGGGACAGTTATTGGGAGGATCAGTCATTGCTGTTTGAGAGAAATGCATTACATTTCCTCTCCTCCAGTCTTGCTGCATCTTCTCCATACTCCATGACATTATGAAAATAAGTGAATGATGCGACAAGTTAGGTAACGCAAAAGCCCTTATTCTCTCCAGGTTGTGGAGGATGCTTACAATCATGCTCTCTTGTTTTCTGACCTGTGGAATATGTTGTGTTTCTCCATTTAGGGTGGTTGCCATCTGTAATCACATCTGGTGGATTAAATACATTTAGTCCAAGTGGACATAAGTATGGAAAGAGAGTCAATAAATATATCAGAGGGGTAGCCGTGTTAGTCTGGATCTGTAAAAGCGGCAAAGAGTTCTGTGGCACCTTATAGACTAACAAACGTCGGTTTGTTAGTCTATAAGGTGCCACAGAACTCTTTGCCGCCAATAAATATAGTTCTTTGCCAATAGTTGAAGGCAACATGGCTCGGGCCAGTATGACCTTTCCTCCCTGTTGTTGCTAAGTATTTAATTCAGAATGAATTGAACAAGAAATGTTTTTCATAACCATAGTTTAAAAGCTGTCCAATTTTAGTGAAATACAAACTTTTTTAAAAGGCTGTGCTTGTATTGTTACTGAGCAGTGAACAAAGTCATTTTCTTTCCCCATACCTCTTACAGCACTGCTGTTAACATTGAGATAGGAAAGATGTTTTTAAAATGCACTCTATTTCAGCTGACTAGAGAAATGATTTCAGGAGAGATCTTAACATGAAGGAAGGAAATCTTTGTAACTGATGCTCTTATGTGATGCAAGACCTAATGTAATTATCTCAGCTTGTACTTTTTCATATCACTAATGGCTTTTTTGTCTGGGTAGACCACAAATCAGAAGTTAAATATTTGTCTCTATCCTGAATATGTCCTTAAATGTGGGATGTTGTGCTACTAGCTAGGTTGTGCTACTAGCTCCACCTATTAAGGTCATCTGATGCTTCCTATTTTAAGACAGTTTTCAGTGGCTTAAAACCTTGTGCTAGACTTTCAAATGAGCCATTTCCAAGAATGAAGTTAGGGAAAAATATATTTTCCACTTTTTTTAAGTGACCTTTTCTTTGGGAACGCTAGAGCTTCTCATACTTTGAAGCAGGTGCTTAAAATTTGGCAGGCTGTGGACTTTGTCAGGGATGTGCTTTTTGCCATCACTGAAGATCCACTCAAATTTTGCGAAATTATAACCTTTCAAAAATTGCAGTTCACACATGATGAGTAGACACTTTCTAGAGCTTAGCAGCTAAAAGATTCTGCCCGAGTGAGAATGTTCAAGCTTCTCACAGCTCCTAGTGCTGACCAGACTGTAGGGATAGCACATGCATAGAGCAACTGAACAGTCTTTCCCCAGACTACAAGATTTCAGAAGGCCTTTCCCTGTAATGGGCGAGGATGGGGCCAACCACTAGAACACAGAGCAGAAAGTCCATCTTTCCTGTACTTTCAGCAACTGTTTTGCTGACACCCAGGCAGCATGGAGGGGAAATAAGTCTGGTTCTAATGCAGAGGGGACTATGCCAGACTGGGGGAATAGTAGGAGTAGATTGAGGAAAGGAGTCTGAGCCTGGGACTGAAGGCGGGGGGAAGAGAAACTGGGACTGGGTTGGCAAGGAGACTGGAGCCAGGGGGTTGAGGGAAGTCTGATACTGGAGGCATAGGGGGAGACTAGGATTTAGTTGACTGCTGGGGGCACACTGAGATTGGGTGAGGAAAGTGGAGACTGAAATAGACTGGACAAAGAGAAAAGAACTAGTGTGGAAAACCGTTGGGAGATAATGGGCAAGATGGGGAGCATAGAGACATCTGACGACAACTGGATGTGGGGGAGGAACTGGGACTGTCTGGGCAAAAAGACTGGAATGAGGAGCCAGGGCAGGGGAATCAGGTATACTGAGATTGTATGAGGAGTCTGAGGGTATATCTACACAGCAAAGGAAAATCCTTGGCCGGCCCATGCCAGCCAACTTGGGCTCGGGGCTCAGGCTATGGAGCTGTTTCATTGCAGTGTAGACTAATGGGCTTATGATGGTGCCTGAGTTCTGGGCCCTCCCACCCCACAGATCCTAGAGCCTGGGCTCCAGCTTGAGCCAAGACATCTACATAGCAACAATGCCTGAGCCCCAGTCAGCTAGCATGGGCCAGACACAGGTATCTAGTTGCTGTGTCAACATACCCTGAGGGAGATTGGGAGCCAGTGTGGGGAGAGGAGACAGATTGGACTAGAAAGTAGGAGGAAATGGGACTTGACTGTGTGTGGAGAGATGAGACTGGGAGTTGATGGGGGAGACTGGAACTTGGATAGTAAGCTCAATCCGGGAGAGTAGGATTGGCTAAGCAAAAAGACTGGTACAAGGATAAGAAGCATGCATGGAGAGTAGGACTGGATAGGCAAGGAGAATGGGCCTGGGACAAGGAGCTAGATTTGGAGAAGAGACAGAACTAGAACAGCGATGTGCTGGAGCAGAAGTTTTGGGGAAACAGGCAGAAGAGTATATGCCCAGTAACAAACACCTCTTCAGAGCTTGGAACGGAAACCAAAATTCACGTATTGCCGTTCCTCTGTTGTCAGCAAGTCTCTCTGTATCTTATTTGGTCCACAAAGAGCATGACAACCTTCTATTGCTATCATTTACTCCATTAACTCAATTGGCAGAGGTCTGTGTGGTGGATCTAAAGGTTCCAACCCTACTGTTGCATGTTAGTGTCAGTATGATGTCACATGAAGGAATTTGTTTTTCAGTTTAAAAAAATAATCAAATTGCACAAACACACATAAAAGAACACTATTCAGGTTGCATAATCAAGCACTTAGAAGTTAAGAAATGCCAGAGTTCAGGCTGTAGGCGCAATCTTAGTGTGTGTGTGTGTGTGTGTGTGTGTGTGTGTGTGTGTGTGAATTATATACAGTGTTAAGCTATGTCTACACTAGCATTTTTGTCAGTAAAATTTTGTAAGTCAGGATGTGAAAAAAACACTTCCCCGATCGACATAAGTTTCACCAACAAAAGTGCCCGTGTGGACAGCGCTATGCCGTTGGGGGATGGTTTAATTATGCCACTGGAGAGCTCTCTCCCTTCAACATAGAGCGGCTACACAGGAGACTTTACAGCGGTGCAGCTGCAGCGATACACCTGTGCCAGTGTAAGGTCTGCAGTGTAGACATAGCCTTAATTACATGCTTGCAGCAAATTTTTTCCAAAGGACCCCTTTCTCATTCAGTGCACATACTGTCTCTGCTTGAGATAAATCAGTGTTATGTAGTGAAAGAAATTGGTGTCTTCAAGACTCTCCTGCCTCATAGGTTACAGAAATTGAAAAGTGTGTAATGAATGAGATGGGGGGGGGGGTTTGTAGGAAGAGAAAGAATGGTCTTATTAAGGCAATTGAAAGATGTCATGTAGAATTGGATTCTATCCCTTCCTCTGCTAAAGAGTTCCTGTGTGATGCTGGGCAAGTCACTTAAACCAAGCTTTTCACAGGTGGTCACTAATTTGGGTTCCTCATTTTCTTGGTGCCCAGCTCGAAACTGGGGGTTCTGATTTTCAGTAGGGCTGAGCACTCACACCTGCAGCTGAAGTCAGTGGGATATATAATGCAAAGTACCGTATATACTTGTTCATAAGCTGAATATTTTTGGTAAAAAAGTAACGCATCAAAGAGCGTGGGTCACCTTATAGACGGGTCTACACCAAAATTTGATGGTTTTAAACTCTATGGAATCATTGAATTGAATATCTAATACATTGTCGTTTTGTTTACCTGGAGCATCTGCAGGCATTGAGCCCCTCAGCTCCCCGTGGCCGCGGTTCGCCGTTCCCAGCCAATGGGAACTGCGGGAAGTGGCTTATGAAAGGGTCATGCAGTTTTTGCTATTTTTACCTATCCATCTTGGGGGGGGGGGGTCGGTTTTGTTCAGAACAAGGGTTGAATAGTGTACAGTAAATAAATCCTAAAGCTGCACATTGCTCAGTAAGGATAAAACAAAATATTGAATAGTTGCTCATTAGTTGAACAGCGTCCATCCTGTGCAGTGAATGAGTCTGGGGTTTTGTGGAAAAAATAGCATGTGATCATGTAATTAAAGACAGCATCATAATACATTCATACAAGGGGCCAAATTAAGGTTCCTCCGGTAACCTTTATTCTGCAATTTCCTAACTTTCGAGTGCTTGATTTTTCCAACTTTAGTCTTCTTTTAATGTTGCTCTGTGTGTGTAATAAAAAACTGTGTAGTTTTATCT
The DNA here is from genome assembly GCF_020497125.1 of Mauremys mutica. Classification (NCBI taxonomy): domain Eukaryota; kingdom Metazoa; phylum Chordata; order Testudines; family Geoemydidae; genus Mauremys; species Mauremys mutica. The sequence continues at coordinate 64,652,776 of NC_059082.1, forward strand.
ACACATTTAATTTGTATATTTAGGTATGGGACCACTTTATGTACTTCATATGCTCAATATTGTCAGTGGCTGTCTGGCATGATTTCAGTTTTGTACAAGGGCAATGACTTAGTGAAAGAAAATCTTTGTGTTTGTGCACATTCCTTTTAGATCGCTCAGCCTCAGTCACTGTTTAATAATCTGCCTAGTAACTGGGGGTGATGCTGTGCTAGAAATATTCTTCATAACATAGTGTTATGTTTGCAATTACAGTTTTCTTTTGTTTTTGTTTTTTTAAATAATCATTTAGTGGATCTAGTTTGGTGTATAACATAACTTAGCTGCTTGCTTTTGGTATCCTAAACCAGACTCGCTAACTCAGACGTAGAAAGGGAAAGGACAGCTTTTTCAACTAACAAAATAATGAAAATCTTTTTTTAATGAGCTTACTGTGTTATAGGGAGATTCAGCTTCTGGAAACACATGCCATTAGGCAGGAGATGCAAAATGAGATAACACTATGTAGCATGTTGGTGCTATTGTGGCATGAAGAGTGCTATTCTAAAAGCTTTGTTGCTAATATAGCTGCAAATTGAGTTAAAGAACCACCCTTCTTTACCAGTCATTGCTGAAAGCCATACAAGAAAGTTTCAGCTGTGTGTTGCTTCTTAAAACTTTGTATATATGAATCTCAACTCCTCAATGCATAAAGCAGTAGGTCATTCAGTATATAGAATTTTTGAATGTGCTGCTATAAAACACAGGGCTTCAAAGAGAGCAGATTCCTCCACTTAGGTAAGAAACATTAACATTATGTGAAATTTTTTTTTTTTTAAAAAGGCACACCAACATCAAATTTTTATTACTTTGCTCCTTCTTGTGGATTTTTCCTCAGTTGTATTAAACTTATTTTTTGGGATGAGAAACATTGAACTTTCCCCACACTATTTCTTGAAGTCCTTCCATTTTGGGCCATGTTTAAATCATATTTAAAGGGTTAAAACTACTTCTCTGGGCAATAAATAACTTTAGCTTCTAAGGACACAGATCCTGAAGCTTTGTTGTTAATAGAAAATTTTAGTGTGTGTAGATGTACGGTATATGTTTAATGCCTTACTTTGCTACAAAAATCCGATAAAATTTTTCCATTAATCAGAAAGTAAATAAGACGTGACTATTCCTGGAGTCTATAATGTGCTTTAGTTTGGCTGTCTATGCTTGTAATAAAAGGTTTATGCTCCTTCAACAACACTAATATATGCGACCTGTGGCTCATGGGTCATTAATTACATATAACTTTTAAATATTTAATCTATTGGATACAAACATCAGTCCTAAAAGAAAAATAAATTCCATCATCATTGATATTGCTTCCCAGCCTATATGGAACTGTGAGGTTAAGGTATGCCAGTTTAAATACATGGGATAGCAGTAATGTAAAATGTTTAGTGAGGAGCAACTTGGCTCCTGCAAAAGACTGAAAAAGCAATGATAAACTTCAGCGTTTTGTGTCTAACTTCACTAAATTAGAATTACACAAAGTGTGTGAATAATTTATAAACTGTTTGTAAAACTTCAGTGTTACTGATCACCCTACAGTACTTTCTTTCAAACAGTTAAACTGGAAACAGCAGAGGACACCAGCTGACAGCCAATTCATTTTGCTGATTCATTCATTATACCAATGGCTTCAGGCCAGAACTGGGCTTGCAGATTAAAGGCTGACAACTGTAAAATTGCTGGGACTTGAAGGAATGTTGGTAAATTGTTGCTGTGCGAAGGCAGGCAATGAAAGTGGGGTGTTTTTTTAAGTGCTCCTAATTCTGCATGTGTTGAGAGAAATCGCTCCACCATAAATTGGCAGTCATGTTTCAGTGAAATGGAGTTCTAACAGTAGAGGGCTACAATAATGGGAGTAACTAGGTGATCATTAATAGACTGCTTGCCTCTTTAATGAATATTTAGCATAATAGAAAATGCAACTCAACTAAAGCTGTGTTGTGCAGCAATCAAAACTAAGTTTCGTCTAAGATTTTGTAAATATAGTCTTTTCTTGGCAAACTTGTGAAATAAACCTGTTGGGTTAAGTAATGAGACTTAAAGGAAAAATTCCAGGAAGGCTTTTCTGCCAATAAGCAATCTGGAAGGGATAATGACAGAAGATTTGATGGTTTCTCATTTTTTTAAAAAATCTTCAAACCGATGAACCCCTTTTGTGAGGCCCATTTTTGTGAGCAGTGCTAACAGTACAAATATTCTATCGTGCAACAATGTGAATTAAGAGGGTACAAAACAACTTGTTTCCTTCAGCAGAGGAGGATGAATGTGAATGTAGCACGTCCTACTGTACTTGGTGTGGGTAAATGTAGGCTATTGTATCCATGAGTGTCATATTTAAACTTCCATCTCCTGGGAGCAAGGATGGAAATCTCCATTCCTGCAAACTAGTTTCCTTGTCCTAGATAGATGACTGCAAAATATGGGAACTCTTACTTGGAAGTTCTCCTTTACAGTTCCATAATAGATCTATTTCTTGTGCATCCTGCATTCCCGAAGTATTTATCATAAAATTAGCAGGATCTTATTGCATTTCCTTACCACTATCAGTTGAACTTTGAATTGTGTAGCTGTTCACTCCACCTTCTTTAAGTTATTTCAGGGAAGGGAAGGCTGTATTTAAAGGCTGTTCTGTACATAATATCCAATGCTCTTCTTCCCCATAGCTGTAAACACCAGCAGGTATGCTGAAAGTTATAGGATCCAGACCTATGCAGAATATGTTGAGAAAAAACATGAAGAAAAACAGGCAAAAAGAAAGTGGACAGAAGATAGTTGGAAGGAGATGGAGAGAAAGCGGTTAAAAACGCAATACACACCATACATTCCCCAGAGTCGGTACTACTGTGTTAACAGGTGAGAGCCTTTCATAAGTAAAAATAATAATAATAAAACACATGGAAAGAAAACAACTTATCCTTAATTTCAGCAGCTCTGGATGGCTTCTCTTAAGATTTGGAAACTGAGGGCTAGTCTACAATGGCAGCGCTTTAACATGGCTTGTGTAGTCGTGGCAGAGCGTTGGAAGAGAGCTCTCCCAGCACTCTGAAAAACCCACCTCCACGAGGGGTTCAGCTCCCAGCACTGGTGCACGGTCTACACTGGTGTTTTACAGCGCTGAAACTTGCTGACCTCGGGGTGTGTTTTTTTTACACCCGTGAGCGAGAAATTGCAGCGCTGTAAAGTGCCAGTGTAGACAAGCCCTGAGCTGCTCCCTCTCATACTGCTATCAGTGTCTTGTGGCTGACTTTCCAAAGTGCTAGCACACGGTAATACATACTCTATCACTCCCTGGGAAACAGCCAACTGAACAATCATAATGAAAATTCCTTCTGTTTTTCTAAAAGTGGGGAGGAAGAATAGAAATAATTCTTTATGTGACTACCTTGATTAACCACCTATTTTTTAGGTTAGATTTTGTTTGAGTCTCTAGTGAAAATTAAAGGGTTGCCATGAATTTTTGCCCTCATTAATGATCCATTGGACTGAGTCAGGAAAACTGTGTTGTAATCCTGGCACAGTAAATTGCTGTATGACTTGCGTCTGTTTCTTGTTTGCTTTGTCTTGTCTGTTTAGATTGAGCTTTTCAGAAAAAGGAATCTCACTGTACACTGTCTAGTGCAATTTTGAGGTCTGAGGCCTCTAAGTGTTACTGTAATTCATATAATCTCTGATTTGTCCTTGAAAGTCTCTGCTGCACTGTTTCATAGATTCCTTCTTAAATTTATAAAAATCTCAAGGGAGCTGCAGGCCTGATGTTTTTACAGGATGGGAGAAGGTACGAATAGGGAGCAAAACTGATTCTGAACTGCTGGGCTTTTTCTGCTTCCTTCTCCTTTTGTACGAATAATGTGGTGATCTGTAGCTTCCACGCCCCCTCCTCCTGTGAATGTGTTGGATTTTGCAATACAGAAAACTGGCTTCTCTCACAGTAAGAAATCATTAAAAACAGGTTTTATACTTACACTGTAGATGAGTGTTTATATTTAATATGAACAAAACAGGTGTTTTGGATGCTTGTCACATTTTGATGCATGTTTAAAAGTTTGTGAGGAATGTTTAGGAGAGAAGGAGGAGCACAAGTGATTCTTTGGGGAGATGGGATGAGGAGTTAATCTAGGTTTTCCAAAAAATGGTGTTTCATAGTTTTGGGTATTCAGTATGAGGGAGCATGAATAATGAGAAAGGCATGTTACACAATCTACTATAGGACTTCTAAAGTTTATGAAGCCTCAGTTACTTAATGTTTCTGTGAAATGAATTGATCTAGGAGTAGAATTTATACAGTAAAATAAACTGTATTGCTGTAATCCATCTTCACACAGTTTGTACATCCTATAGGTTTAGGTAGCATAGGTAATCCGGTAATATGGGAAGAGTTCTGAGGTATGTTGATACTGCTGTGTTCACCATGGTTTAGGACTGCATTATTACAGCTCCCCTCTCCTCTCTCCCAGCCCCCCATTTTTTGTGTTTTGGTCTTTAAAGGGCAGAATGTATTGCATATTTTCTTGTTAGCAAAATCCATGTCCCAAATTAAAGTCCAGTGGCCTGAATAGTTGATAATGGGCTAGCTAGCAAGGAAGACAGATGGGACTTTATTTCATAGGTACATGCATACATAGTCACTTCACAATGTACGCTAAACACAACACATGGGAGTCACTGGTGGCTAATCTTTCTCCACATTTTATGATCTTCACTCAGCCTTGATGCCATACCATGTCCATCCAGTCAGCCACATTGATCCACACTCCCTGTGGGTGCCTTCTGACACCAGTCCCTGCAAAACTAGCTTTGGCAATCTTCTTCCACTCATCAGACCCACCCTACCCACATGTCCTGCAAATTCAAGTTTTCTTTATCTGGTCATCTTAATACCAGGAATCATGCCAGTTAGGCTGTACATTTGGGTGATTTCCTTCTCTTTAATCATATGTGAGATATAACTAGTGTGCAGAAATTGCCTGTAGCATTTCAGTTTGAAGGCCAAAAGTCTCTTTAATGTCTTCTTTTCTTGCTATCCATGTCTCATCTTTATAGCAAGATATTGAAGATGAGAGACTGCCGCAAGCAATTTCATTTTACATTTCATACTCACTCATGACACCTTTACATTTAACAACAAATACTTTGTCCAAATGTAGGAACAGCCACGGGTGCTAGGATGCCTCCCCAATATCTCCTTCAGTGTACCCCTTTTGGGTCTAAACCCAGCTTGTTCTTCAACCACAATATTAGATGCAATTCTCTTCAGGATAATGTCCGGTAGCATTTTGTTAGGGTGTGTCAATAATGAGATTCTGCATTAATTTCCATTAACAGCGGGGTCCCCCGTTTATATATAGGAACCATCAGGGACTGTGTCGAAGTCCTTTGCCCTCTTCCAAATTCTCAAATCACATTGACAAGCCTGTTGAATGCCTCTTCACCACTTTTAATTACAAGTAGTTCTGCTTGTACATTATCCACTTCAAGGACTTTATTACTTTTCAGTGTCTGCATTGCTTCATCAAGTTCTTCGATCATAGGAGGTTCAGTGGCATAAGTCAAGCTTCTGACATAGATCTCTGCCTCACTTCCAACTTAAAATTCTTTTTGCTCATATTATACAAGTCTCAAGTTATACTTACCTCACTTAATGGGTGAAAATGGTATTTTTCCTTCAGGGAAACTTTTTGAAAGAGTCTTGATATTTTGGTAGGCCTTTCTTGTGGCATTTGCCATAATAGTGTGATGCACTGTTGTCAAGCCAGTCTTCTTTTGCGTCTTCAATCTTTCTCACATCACACGGAAGTGCTTGCTCTCTTGCTTGCCATTTGATCCATCTTGCTTTGTGCTCTTAGCTTCCTTCATTGATCACACAACTTGATAATCTTCTCTGTGATCCAAGGCTGCTGCTCTAGGATCTGTTTCCCGAGGTATATGTAATAGAGCACATACATCTGTGGTGTATGTAATAGAGCATTACATCTCCTGTGCATCTGATCTATGTCACCCTTGTAGAGGTTCAGCAGCTTGCAGCTTTTGTTCAGTCATCTTGAATTTTACTACTTTCACAGACTTTCCGTTTATCAACATTACAGTGGACTCTGAAGTCACTTGCTGGTTGTTTCTTGCGTCACAATTTGATCTTTATGGTGGCTATTACTTACTTATGATGAGATCTTATGTTAGCCTTCCTGAGGGATTGACTTCCTGTCACAACAGAACATCACCTCATCGAGATCATGATGAAGTCTATTTGGTATTGAGTCTGAAAATCTGGCAGTGTCCCAATCCATCACCATGATGGTTTGTGCTTGAAAAGGGTATTTAGTAATAGTAAGTCATTTACAGTTGCTTATTTCATGAGTTGCAATCTTCTGCTGTTTGTCTTGCCATACGCAAAATTCTCAACACAGCTGCTCCATTCTGGGTAACTCTTGGGACCACTGCATGCATTGCGCTCACCTTGTACAATTAAGATGTCTGAGTTGAATAGATGCTAGCTCCTTCTCGATGTCACTCTAGAACAGGGATAGGCAACCTTTCAGAAGTGGTGTGCCAAGCTCACTGTAATTTAAGGTTTTGCATGCTGGTAATACATTTTAACGTTTTTAGAAGGTCTCTCTCTATAAATCTATATTTTATAATGTGACAAAGTTCCTCCTCTACCTTGGTGGGTTCTGCACTTATTGGCGGATTTACTTGCCTCAGAGATCTTCCCCTCTTGTGGAACCCACAGTCCGGGTCAACTCCTCCTGTGTCTGATAACGCTTGTACTCCTCAGTCTTCCAGCAGCACATCCTCTCACTCTCAGTTCCTTGCGCCTCTTGCTCCCAGCTCCTCACAAGCGCACCACAAACTGAAGTGAGCTCCTCTTTAAACCCAGGTGCCCTGATTAGCCCGCCTTAATTGATTTTAGCAGCTTCTTGATTGGCTGCAGGTGTTCTAATCAGCCTGTCTGCCTTAATTGTTTCCAGAAAGCTGCTGATTGTTCTGGAACCTTCCCTGTTACCTTACCCAGGGAAAGGGAACCTACTTAACCTGGGGCTAATATATCTGCCTTCTATCACTCTCCTGTAGCCATCTGGCCTGACCCTGTCACAATAAATAAACTGTTGTTGCATTTAAAGTAAATAAGGGTTTTAAAATATTTAAGACGCTTCATTTAAAATAAAATTAAAATGCTGATCTTATCAGTTTAGTGTGATCCTTGCCCTCGCTTTTTCTTGCTGAGTTTTCCAATGTGGGCTACAGCAGGGGGTGACTGAAGAGTGCTGGGTCGAGGCCAGGAGCAGAGCTCTGGGCTGACTGCCGGTACCCCAGGCTGGCAGTGGCTGAGCGGGGCCGGCGGCCGGAACCCCAGACCAGCAGCAGGATGACCACTCAGCCCACCGCTGGCTCCGTTCAGTCCGCTGCTGGTCTGGGGTTTCAGCAGGGGTGCAAGTAAGTTAAATTTCTTACAGGTACTGTCATATTGCAACCCCCCTTGGGGGGAGGAGCTCAGGGGCTGGGGATGTGTGGGTGTGGGGGGATCACTCAAGGCAGGGGATGGGGATGTGGATGATGCAGGAGTCAGGGCTGGGAGCATGGGGGTGCAGGAGTCAGGGTTGGGTGGCATGAGGGCTCAGGGCAGGGGGTTGGGGTGTGTGGGTGGGGGGAAGTCCTTGGCAGGGCGGGGACTTGGGGCTGGCCTGGGACAGTCCCGGTTGCAGCCGGGTTACCTGGATGCTGGATGGGTCCCTGCCCCACTCTGTTCCTGTTCCTGCCAAGGGAGCTGTGGGCCAGCTGTGTGGGGACACTGCATCTGCAGTCAAATGGGGGGTGGTGGCAGAAGACCCCCGGCCTGACGTTCCCTTCCCCCCCGAGGGGCCGCAGCTGTGCATGCCGCAGGGCTGGCACGTGCCTGTAGTGCCCTGGTAACCAGCCTGACTGCCTGCTGCTTAGTCCAGTGCACAGGGCCGCCAGCGCCAGCCTGCTGGAGAGTTCCGGCAGCCAGCAGGACCTCAGCTGGGAGCGCACCACGTGCCATGCCTCCAGCTGCAGCGGAGCGCCACAGCATCAGCCAGCTCCGAGCGTGCACGCTCCGCCTTACTTTCACTTCTAGGTTCTGGCTGCCGGCCCCTTGCCGGCCAGGGTCCCAGTGGCCAGGACCCTGGCTGGCAAGGGGCCGGCAGCCAGAACCCCAGAGCAGCGGCAGGCTGAGTGGGGCCAGCAGCCGGGACCCCAGAGCGGCAGCGCTGCTGGTCTGGAGTTCCGTCCGGCGGCTCCTGCCAGCCGGGGTTCCAGCCACTGGCCCCGCTCAACCCGATGCCGGCCCGGGGTTCCATCCATCCAGGCCAACAGCGGGCTGAGCGGGGCCGGCGGCCGGGACCCTAGGACTTTCTGGGAGGGAGGAGGAGGAGTGGGGAAGCGCCACATCTCCGCTCCTCGCCCTCCCTCCCAGAAATTCCTAAGTGTTGCCAAACAGCTGTTTGGCGGCACTTAGGACTTTCTGGGGCGGGGGGGAGGAGCAGGGATGCGGTATGCTCCAGAGAAGAGGTGGAGTGGGGGTGGGAAGAGGTGGGCCTGGAGTGGAGAGGGGACAGGAAGAGGCAGGTCTGGATCATCCCCCGGCAAGGTCAGCGCCTATTCTTCTCCGGGGAAGCTGCTGCTGCTGCGAAGATGCTTCCTAGCGTCCTTGCCTGCAGTGAGCTGTACCTGTGTGAGGTAAGCCAGGAGCACTTTCCAGCCACAGTACAGTACTGTACAGTATATAATGCCTTTTGTCTACCCCAAAAATTTTCAGGAATATTTTAAATAAAACAGTTCAGCAGGGAATTAACATTCCCATGGAGGAAGTAAGGAGAGACACGGCTCCTTCAGCTATAGGGCACCAGGCAACAATGATGGAATGCATAGAGAGGGAGGGAAGCAGGGTGTAAGAGAATCATAGCATCACAGAAGCATAGGCCTGGAGAGGACCTAGTAGGTCATCTACTACAGTCCCCTGCACTCAAGGCAGGACTAGTAATAACTAAACCATTTAAGAACAGATTAGACAAAAACTTCCAATGATGGAGATTACACAACTTCCCTAGGCAATTTGTTCCAGTGCTTAACTACCCTGACGGTGAGGAATTTTTTCCTAAGGTCCAGCCTAAACCACCATTGCTGCAATTTAAGCCCATTGCTTCTTGTCCTAGAACACAGACAAATGTTAAATATTATGTGTTTTAATAAAAAGTATATTAGAGCTCAGAATTTAAAAGTTTACAGGAAATCAAACTCCGAATGAGGCTGGGTATAACAATATAGGAATTAGAAGGAGAAAAACAGTATTTGTGGGATACTGTCTATATGATAACTCCATCTAAAATGTCTTATTTAAAGAATAAATGCAATGTAATGAAAACCTGGCATTTGGCTGGTTGGTCTAACTGCTTTCAACAAAAGGTAATGTTCTGGGTAAGAAGAGCACACTTGGTACTCGGGAGAGTTTAATATTGTAATGATTGTTAATGCTAAATGATGAACAATCCAATAAAAAGGAAAAGGGAATTCTGCCACTGAAAAAGGATTTTTCTAATCTAATTTATTTACAGGGAATACATGAAAAAATTGACAAATTCCTGAATATGTCTTGGATACAGCTACCGTATGTGTCTCCAAAGCAATCTAATAGAAGAGGAGTGGCAGTGTTCTTTGTTAAACATGTCTCTTTTATTGTTGAGGACAACTCATCACCTTAGCAAATTGATGGCTTCTAATCAAGTTTTATTCTTTTTTTTTTTTAAAGGGATTTAGGAAGTTGTATGGAAGAGGATATTACTCTGGGGTGCGGGGGGTGGGAAGGGGAGATTTTAGTGAGGTGCTTAATACCACTTCTGGATCAATGCAATGTACATGGAGGGTGTACAGGAGGAGTTAAATGCAAATTTGTTGCATCACTTAAAAAATGAGGATCTGATGGATGTCTGGCAGGAAATGAATCCAGATATCAAGGACCATACACATTCTCTACTTTTGGATCTCATTCCAGGATTGATATGATTTTTATTTCTAAGACTTTGGCTAATTTGGTCAAAAAAGATAATCTGGGTGTTTATAACACAGTCTGATTATTCCCCATGTATATATTAGATTAAAAGATTGGAACTCATTGGAAAAACAAAGGGCCTGGTGGTTGAATAGAGCTTTGTTGTATGACTGCATTAGAATTCAAAAGCTGGAAGAAAATGTCCAGAAATATGTAGAAGAAAATTATAAGGAGGAGCTCAATGCTGGAAAGGCAGTAATGAGGGGGATCCTTATAATAAAGCATCGTATGTCAAAAAATGAGAATTCTTGAAGAGAGTTTGGTTAAAGAACTTTCTGTTTGGAATATAGATGTAAATGTACAGGATTGAAAAGTGCATAAGAAAGTAAAAGAGAGGAAATGAAAGTTTAACCTTTTATAAGCAATAGGGCTGAGCAAACACTTAGATACCTGAAATTAAAATATTATGAAAAGGGCAATAAAGCTGATATACGTACATATACACACACACACACGCATGCACTTGTGTGCACACAATTTCAATTGAAAGATGTTTATAAGAAAACAGCCCAGATGAAAAGATGGGAGAGGGATTTGGACAAACCAGTTGCTCTGGATGAGTGGATCTCTACATTTGAAAGGGGATATACATCTTCAATTTGTGTATCTCACAAAGAAATTTCTGTAAAGATTGCATTTGACTCCATGTAGAGATCAATCCTATTTTTGCTGGTAGGGTGGCGCACTGTGTTGGAGCCTCAGGGACAGGGGAACATACTTGCACATGTGGTGGTTTTGTCCAGAAATTGGATAGTTTTGGGAGGAAATTATTAAAGAGATTTAATGTTCTGACAAAATTCCAGCTTCCTAGAGATCCTCTGACCTGATTACTTAATGCTCCAGTAAAAAAATACACATTTTAAACAGAACGACAGTTTTTTTTATTGTTAGCTAGGCTTTATATTGCACATTATTGGAAAAATAAGGCTCTCCTATGAAATTATAGTATAGTAAAATGTCCTTTTAATAGAAAATCTTTCATACCAAGTACGTAATCAAGAGCAGCACCAAAAAGAGAATAGTTATTTAGAAATTTGGTCATCCTTTTTAGTGTACTCAGAGGAAGAAGGCTCTTCAGCCACCAACCCAGAATCTTTAGCCAGATTATTAGTGTGCTGCAGCAACACTCACATTCCTATGTTGCTGCAGCAACTCTTTCCATGCAGCTGTGTGGGAGGGTCATGATCCTGGTTTAAAACGTGTTTTGTGAAAAGACAACAGGTTCTCTTCTAAGATCCAGGTGCTTTGAGTACCCCTGCAAACTATGGGATCAGAATACATAACTATTCAATCTCTCTCATCCCTCCTTTCCCCAACACTTTCATTTCTTTCGTTCATTGGAACTAATACTTTTCCTCAGAAGTTGAATTTTTTTTATGTACCGGTAGCTATTTTTTAGAAGAAGTCTTAAATCATGGTTGGGTTCTTAGTTTTGTGAATGCCTGTAACCTCTTATCGTGCCTTCTCTTCTGTCACTTCAGTTTTAGTCTAAAACTCCAAATCCAGATTTACTATTATGTTGAGAGTGGATATATATGGTAAATAGTTCTCTTCTGCTTTTTTGGCCATCTGAATTTTTATAGCTAAATAGCCTTCAAGTGTTTGTTAATGGTAGTCATGGTGTGACTTAATGAGATCTTGTAAGAGTCCCCAAAGGAAGGCCTCTCCTCTCTGACTATTGAGAGGAGAATCCAGCTATTCATTCAGACCAGGCGGTGTGTGTGGCCCAGAAGTGGAAGTAAGAGCATGATGTTTAATCATATATTTCATATTTTAGTGCCTTTGGGTATCCGAATAGAAGCCAGTCTCAAGTAGAGAGAAGTTCTGCAGAATCCACTACAAAAAATATTTCATCTTGAAGCCAAAAAATACAACTAAACAGGAATTAATCTAAAGGATTGTTGGAGAGCCATATTTCCTTGTTAAGTGGAAAAAAGCCCTGTGATACCATGCTTTTTAACGAAGATGTTACATTTTGATTTATGTAAGAGTGTTTGTTTAGGAACTGGTGAATACTGCAGTGTGAGATGTCATTTTAAATTAACAGAAAATTAGAAGCTTCATAAGCATGAATTTAGTATAATATTTAAAATGGCTTGTTTAAAAAGCATTAAAATGTACACAGTATTTTTTAAGCAAACATCTGATATCCAGATACACAGCAATTACATTACAGTAATTGTTCTTTGAGCTAGGTTACTTTAGTACTGCATTGCTCATATTTGCTAACCTTGGTTTTATGTCCAAGAATGTTTGCTCTAATGGCAAATTACAGTGGAATTAAAAGCTTGAAACTGTCTTGTGCAGTATAATTTCAGTGCATTCTGAATAAAATGTGGTGGTTATTCTCTTCAGACCATGGTTTTTTAATCAAGTCTTGATAAATTTAGACTATATTATGGGTAAGTAGTTTATAGAGAAACAAGAGAAGGTGCAATTTTATTTTTATATATAGATTTTACATGCAGGAAATCTTTACTTTTTAAGACCTGATCTTAATTGTTGATGGGTTCATCTCTTTTACCCAACAAATATTCTTCAGATTACTTACAGTCCAAAGGAGACATGAAAAGTGAGCATGTAGAATGTTAATTTCATATACATCTGAGCCATAACAAATAGAACAATTTTTCAGTGTCTACTGGTGTTGCCCTGAGACTGCTTTTGTAGCTGAGTCTGAAGATATGTTAAACCATTACAGTGTCTTCATAAAATACAGTTGTCTTTGATATGAGTTTAATCAGTGTTTTTATGGAGCTAAAAAATGTCCTGATCAAAGTATGGGGAAAATATAAAATATTCTTGCACAAAGAACGGATCATTCTGCATTTAAAAAAGATGAAATTGTGAATGACTTTTATGGAACACTGGTGCTAGACAAATCTTCCACCCGGCAAGTTAATTTTAAGACTGCATTATTTTCCAGACAATTTATGCAGTCGATATGGTGAACTGTCATTATTACTAAAATTTATAGCTGGCCCATGAATGCTGTATACAAAAATTAAAAATAGACAGACCCACCTGCTTCATTAAATACTCTTGCTGTATTCATTCTATCAGGATGACCATGTTGTCTTGCTTTTTTTAATTTCAGTTTTACAGCTACCAGCACAATTGGAAAAAGAAGTATGAGTCCTATTCAAGAGGAAACTGGCTCTGATGATATGGAAGAGAGAGAAATCCAAGACACAGAGCTTGATGAAACAGATTGCTATGCAGAGTCTGTTCCAGAGGGAAGGAAGAGAGCCAAAAAGTTCAAAAAAGTCAAGGAGCAAGATCCAACAGGTAAGAGCAATGTGTCTGACTGTTCATTTTTGTCCTTTTTCTATTTGGAACCACCTTAACCCTAAGGTGCAAGATGTCTTTTGAGTGTTAAACATTGCTTTTATCCATATAGTTATCTATCTTAAGACAGTGCTTTAATTTAAAGCCCATTTTGAATTGCAAACTATGGGATTGCATTGATCAGTGTAAAAAAAAAATTGCCAACAAGATAGAAACTTGAAATATTTGTGACTTCGATTTTGGGCCAGAAGAAAGCTTGGGGGGGCGGGGCGGGTCATTTACTAGAAGATTACTTTCTATTATAAAATAAAGGCCTCTGTGGGGATAATCTTGGTGATCTCAGCTAATTTTTTCTCCCAATGTGTGGCTATGCACTCTCTTGACAATTAGAGTAATCTGGGACACTTTTGCTTATGCTATGGAAATTTGAAAATTTGGGTACTGGAAGCATGATTCTGCAATTTTTCCCCAATCAGTCCAACAAACCTGTGCATATTGCAAGACTTATCTTTTTGTTTTAGTCTATTGGCTTGAGTGGATGGAGTCTTATTTATCAACTTGGCATAGTTTAAGCTGAGACATCATTGGTTGTATTTTGTTAGCTGGTCTTTTATATAGATTGCAAATATGCTCAGCTTTTAATAAATCTTCCAGGTTCCCTGATTAAGTTCATGAACTCCTCTTTTTTTAATATTATTTAGCACTTACTAGGGTTTTAAATACTCAAAGCACTACACAACATTAACTGATTCCTAAAACATCGTGAAAGGTAAATAAATAAAATACATCTTACATATGGGGAAACCGAGGCAGAGAAATGAAGAGACTTTCATAAGGTTACACATCAAGTCAGACATCAGAACTTGGGGCATTCTGAATCGCCAACCTTGAGCTCTGTATTCCACACCATAATGTCCACCTCATAAAAAATCCTCCAACTAGAGCATGTGTATACGTGTTGTCGATCATGTTTAGTTTCCCATAATATGAAGCAGGTCATCCCTAAAGATATTACATGTTCTCTCCCTAGCTCCGAAAATGTCAATGCCTATTTAACGTAAGCAAACTCATCTCCTGGCTTAAAGAAGCATCTTTCCTCTCTATCACCAGGTAGAAGAGGAAAAATCTGACCATTTCCCATTTTCAGTATAGCTAAGTGGATGTCATATGTCATGTCATACATAAATTGGTTTTTCTTATTACTCTAAATAAACATTTGGAGTCCAGCAAAATGTTAAATGGTAAATTCTTTACACTTTAATTTGGAATAAAAATGTGATTTATTAAATATAGAGTCCTCTTTCTCGTAATAGCTTTATTATCCCGTCATAAGGATTCTGAAATGATGGTCATGCCTAAGTGACTTCTGTTTTTAGCTATCTAAAACAAATTACGGATTTATTTGATGTGTGTCTGGGATTAATGTAGTGTTGGCCACTTCATGAAGACTAAGAGCCTATTGACAAATAGGATTAACAGTAGGTGACTTCCTCTTTCATTGTGTGCACTTACCTCCTGTTAATTAAGGGCAGGTGAATACTTGTTTTTGAAGGCAGTAGGGATGCTGAACTGACTTACGAACAAAGTTTCCATATTAATAGCAGTTCATAATAGTGTGTTTGTTTACATGTACTTCTTACAAAGGGAGGTATATAATAAGGTTATAGGGATCTTGTTACTTTTGTGTTTCGATGAACAAATCCAGCAGCTGAATCTAGATAAAGCAACAAAGATACAAAAAGTAGGAATTGTGATAGTACCTTCCTACCCTGCCTTGATGTCATCCATTGTAATTTTTTCTCTTTTTATAGAGATATTTGCAGCATATTAAATATAATTAGGTTAAATATAAGAAGTTATTAATACTTTCCCAAATATCAGAATTATTTAATTTGAAACGTAAGTATGCCACTATTGCTTTGTTTTCCAAATTAGTACTGGCCAATCGTCTGAACTACCGAGCAGTTCAGAGTTATTCTGTTCAGGTGGTATTAACTTGTATAGCTTAAACCTGATGGTAGAATCTGTGGACACTATTTATGACAGCAATAAACATGTTGTCAAATCTAAACTTTGTCAACAATCATTGAGGTGCACCCACATTTGCTTTCATTTTTATGCAAGTGTCACTTCATTACGTACTTGAAAGGCAGAGTGCACAGTCATGACTCTACTGGATGAAAAGGAAAAGGAAATGTAAGCATTGAGGGGAATATTCTTTTCATAGTAAAGGGAACACTGCTGTTAACCAGTTTATTCAGTATCTGTACAATTTCAGTCACAGATATCATGTGAAAGTTTTGGCATGCTCACAGGTTCAAGCGTTGCATATTAATCACTCTGTTTAGCAAGTAGCTTTGTGAAAATGGCCTACAGTTTAAACAAATCTTTAGGTTGTATGTACAGCATATCAAAAAGCTTTTAGGGACCAGTGCCACATTATTAAATGTTGTCAATGTTTCCTAAAGGAGCAAAATGTAAGTTGCCAGTGTTGTGGTGTTCTCGTGTCTGTTGGACATTGGAGGATGAGTAGAACATTTTAGCTGACCCACCTTATTGTAGGTTGCAAAAATCTTTTTGGTTATGTACTGCCAAATTCTGGATTTGTCTAAACAGTAAAGGAGCACTTTGTTTTGCCATGTAATGTATGTATGCATGCATGTCTTGTTTGTGTCTTGGTATGAAGATGTGTAATTTGAAAGTTAATTATATTTGTGAAAAAAGTAAACCAAAATCAACTTTTCCAACCCCCTCCTCCCCAAAAAAAAGAAAAAGAAAACAAGCCTAGAGCTGTAAGTGTTTAAATAAACATACCCAGTGTTCTGTGTGTATCTTCCATATGGGCTCAGCTGTAGCTGTAGTTTGTATTCTAATTTGCTTGTAAGACTCTACAGCACTAAAATATTTAAAATTTAAAATAGTATAGCGGCAGAGCTGCAGTGCTGCAGCTGTCCTGCTTAGCGCTTCAGTGTACGCACTGAATACCACATTGGGAGGGGTACCATGGTAGGTAATCCACCTGCACAAGAGGCAGTCCCTAGATTGACAGAAGAATTCTTCCCTCAACCTAGTGCCGTCTTCCCCGGG
Organism: Mauremys mutica; assembly: GCF_020497125.1. Taxonomy (NCBI): domain Eukaryota; kingdom Metazoa; phylum Chordata; order Testudines; family Geoemydidae; genus Mauremys; species Mauremys mutica. The sequence goes on from NC_059082.1 coordinate 64,669,250, forward strand.
GGTTAGGTTGGCTAAATTATGTCTCACGAGGGTGTGGATTTTTCCCGCCCCTGAGATGTAGCTATGCTGATCTAACTTTTTAGTGTAGACCAACCCTTTGTATGGGTGTTCCTTCCTTTTGACTTGCATATTAATACTTTATAACCTCCACAATTTGAGTATTTTGAACTAAAGTTTTGAATTAGATTGTTAGAGAACTGATTGTTGGCTTCTCAAACATCTGAAAGCTATTTAGATACATTTGCAGGTTTCCATATTAATAGCAGTTCATAATAGTGTGTTTTACATGTACTTCTTACAGAGTACATTTGCAGGTTCGTTATTGAGCTACTCACATGTGACTTGGTCCTGGGTTTAGCAGGCCAATGCTCAAACCACTGATCTATCCCTCCCTCCTCAATGGCTCAATGTCTAGTTGGCAGCCAGTATCAAGCGGAGTGCCCCAGGGGTCGGTCTTGAGGCCGGTTTTGTTCCACATCTTTAATCCCATCATCCAGATGATTAATAATTGCACCCTCAGCAAATTCGCAAATGACACTAAGTGGGGGAGATGTAGATACGCTGGAGGATAGGGATAGGGTCCAGCATTACCTAGACAAATTGGAGGATTGGGCCAAAAGAAATATGATGAGGTTCAACAAGTTTAAGTGCTGAGTCCTGCACTTAGGAAGAAAGAATCCCATGCACTGCTACAGGCTGGGGACTGACTGGCTAAGCAGCAATTCTGCAGAAAAGGACCTGGGGATTACAGTGGACGAGAAGCTGGATATGAGTCAGCAGTGTGCTCTCGTTGCCAAGAAGGCCAACAGCATATTGGGCTGTAGTAGGAGTATTGCCAACAGATCGAGGGAAGTGATTATTCTCCTCTATTCAACACTGGTGTGGGCACACCTAGAGTATTGCATCCAGTTTTGGTCCCCCCACTACAGAAGGGATGTGGACAAATTGGAGAGAGTCCAGCGGAGGGCAACGAAAATGATCAGGGGGCTGGGGCACATGACTTACAAGGAGAGGCTGAGGGAACTGGGCTTATTTAGTCTGCAGAAGAGAAGAGTGAGAGGAGATTTGATAGCAGCCTTCAGCTACCTGAAGGGGGGTTCTAAAGAGGATGGAGCATGGCTGTTCTCAGTGATGGCAGATGACAGAACAAGAAGCAATGGTTTCAAATTGCAGTGGGGGAGGTTTAGGTTGGATATTAGGAAACACTATTTCACTAGGAGGGTGGTGAAGCACTGGAATGGGTTACCTAGGGAGGTGGTGGAATCTCCATCCTTAGAGGTTTTTAAGGCCCAGCTTGACAAAGCCTTGGCTGGGACGATTTAGTTGGTGTTGGTCCTGCTTTGAGCAGGGGATTGGACTAGATGACCTCCGGAGGTCTCTTCCAACCGTATGATTCTAGGAGACAAAAAAAGATTAATGTCAAAAGTATGCCCTAATTTTGGGTGCCCAATTTAAGGTGCCTAAGACCTGAGTCTTATATGTTCAAAACACAGCTCCCATTGGCTTTAGTTGCAGTTGAGTTCTCAACACTTCTGCAAATCAGACCCAGGCTCTCAAGTTAGGCACCCAGAAAATGAGGAACATGCAGTGATCACCTGTGGATGGCATTCAGCTGCCTTATCCATGAGACCTTCCTTTCTTCCTGCAATCCCTTGTCTCATTCACTATATGCCTTCCAACCTGCAATATATGAGGCAAGGGTTCTACAGACAAGTCGTCTTTACTAGCCCTGGTTCATCCCCAGAGCAAGTCCACTGTGCACTGAAAATGGCAAAATTCCTCTGGAAAAAATTGTATGTAATTGTGTAATTAATTACTGTATCATGCATAGACAGAAGGAGGCTGAATTAAGGTTGCAGACGTAACTTTTCATTCTGGTGTTTGCTAACTTTTGAGCACGTTGTTTTGCAACCTTAATGTTGTTTTAATTTAGTTTTTGTGTGTCTAACGTAACATTTATATTCTGCTATCATCCAGAGGCTGGCAGGGTCAGGACTCTATTGTGCTAAGTGCTGTACAGATATTGTCTGATAGTAAAGGCAACAATGTCCAGCTATACACACTAAAATTACCATATTTCACTAAAGAGTTTAACCTTAAATATTACTTTGAAGAAGCTTAATTCTTAACTTTTTTTAAGTGTTCAAAGTAGTTATGAATAAGAACTACAATAATTGTTTACCTCATTTTTTAATTAAATCAGTTAAATCAAAGGATTTTTATTTTATCTTAGATTATCAAAAACACTGAAGTCTTTAGCCATACAAAAAAAGTTGTTTAATGGATCATATTAACTTAGTCTTGTGTGAACATTCCCAATCCTATTAGTATCCCATATAATGTAGGACAGACCTCAGATTATGAATTAAATCGTAAATCTGTTCAGTGAGTGATAGATTTGAAAAATATGGAAGGGCTAAATATTGTCTTGTACTATACTTTGGGAGCTGTAGAACAGAGTGCCTTCTTGGCATTTGAGCTTTTAAGAGCATGTCTTTGTTGGATTATGATTGTGTGGCAGATCATTTTTAGAAGAATTGTGGAAATACCTTTCTTTTGGGGAGATCCCAAGATAGTGGCTCATGGTTTCTGAAATGAAGTTCTGTCAAGCTTTTGTAACTGAATAAGCATTGAAAAATGTGGCATGAGAAATGGTGCAGACACTAAGAATTTATACAGGATTAACCTTTTTTTTGATTAACAATGTCAAAAATGTTTCTATCTTTAAATTTAGGTGATCTTGGAAACTTGATAGTTTACATGTTTACCTGAAGTGTGAAAAATACACTTATAGACTTAAAGTATCAGTAGTCAATCAGTGATTAAATCCAGCTTCCCATGTCGAATATATGTATAAAGTCTCTTAGTGAGATCATGTCTGAATGTGTGGTATAGTATGAATACGCTGTTACGCAATTATGTGAATCTTCCTCAGATGACCATGCAGGCTTGGTCTCTGCTTTGAATAAATGCTTAACTGCAGTGCATTCAGCTGATAATATATATCCCTTTCTCCGGGGAGATATGATCTTGCTGTTTGGTAGAGTATATCTATAAATGGAGCCTCATTCTTTCATGCTCCCAGTTGGATTTTGTTTGAGAATAGTAAGGCAAATTGAAAGGGTCTTGATGTCCATTTGACCATTTATTTTCCACTGAAAGGTAATTGTATGAAAGCGTTCTTGATGCTCAGCTTCTCCCGCAATTCTGATACTTATAAGCTATTCCTCTCTTGTCTGCAGTTTCTGGAGACGGTTCAAAGTTGCAACACAGCTTATGCTAGCCACACCCCTTCTTTTGCCTGCTGCCAGATCTTCTACCTCCACAGCTGCAGTTAGGTGTCATTGTGTTTTGCTCTCATCCTTCTCTTCTTGATTTGTTGTTGTTAGCCATTTTGGGGGCAGATAAAGCATGTTTTCAAGCCTCCACACTGCCTCCTGGTCTGGAATGTGAGCACTGCAGTGGTCACAGCCAGCCCAGAACCTCTGCTGCAGCACCTCCCATCTGCGAGGGCATGGGCCTCTGCTTGGGCACAGGCCTCTGAGTCGGACAAACATGTTGCTGTGTCCCTCACCTCTTCCCCAGTAGCTGAGACTCCATCTCAGAAAAAACCCAACCAGGGGGAGAGAATAGAACAGGGAGAATGAAGAAGCTGACCAAGGGGGGTCCTGGGGCAAAAAAGCACCATAAAAGCTAAGACCCCTTTTTGGGCTACTGGTCCCCCCACAAGTCCAAAAGTGGGTCCCAGAAACCCTGGGAAGACAACTTGGGGTCCTACTCAGATCCCTTCCTCTCACCGTGAATGAGGGGTTTCTCATGATACTCTCGGGTAAATCCTGCAAAACCCAGAGACTCCGGATCCCAGAATGGAAAAAGGAAGTGTATTCTTTGCAAGGCACCTGGTACTTTTATTAATAAGTGAAATAGTGTGAAAATTGGTGGTTTAAACCCCTTCTGCCCCTGAGGAAGGGTTTCCTGGGATTTATCTCATTCAGAATCTTTCTCGGAATTCTATATGACACCCCATACCCATCCCCAACTCTGCAGTATGTTTGGGCATGCAGAGAAGCCTGTGCCATCTATGCAGCCCTGCCTCAGGCTTCAGCCTAATGGAAATTGTGTCTGTATGGTTTTCATCTTGAGGACCCTCGCTCTGCCAGAGAAAGGGACTAAGATTTTGAGGCAGCAGCAGAATGGGAAGTGCCTTCTTTATCATCCACTTTCTTATCTGCCAGGGAAAGGGGATTAGACTCTGAAAGGCAGGTAAAGTGGCTCTCTTGCCACCCCTCCCCTGCTTGACATTAAAGCCTTGAGCACTTCAGCGTGTGACCATAACAAAGACACATGACAAGGTGTGCCTTTCCTGAGCCTGCTGCACCCTTGCTCCTCCCAGCTCCATCCAAGAGCCTCCTGTACACTGCGAAACAACTAATCTTGGCAGGCAGGAGGGGAAGGTGGGGGAGGTGCTGATTGGCAGGGCTGCCGGCAGGCATCGGGGGGAGGAGGGGGCTGATGGGGGTTGCTGATGTGTTACTGTAGCTGTTTGGCAATGTCCATTGGTAAATTCTGGCTCCTTCTCAGGTTCAGGTTGGTCACTCCTGCTATAGACCATAAGAATCATGACATGCTGCACAGCAATTGCAAAACCTCAGCTATAGTTGTTCAGACCAAAGGTTTTTCACATGTTTAGTAAGGCAAGTCTCCTTTGTGGTCAATGAGTGGCTCGTCTTCCATGGGTATGATCCGTTCTTGGAGTGAGACGTCTTGGGACCTGTCTTGTTCAAATACTTGATATGATTTGTGATAAGCAGTGGATTCTAATTTAGTGGCTACGAGGTTGTCATGTTATACCCATGAATAGTCATCGCTCATTCTAAATGGATCTTGTGCATTCAAACTTACATATGAGGAACTAATGGGGAAAACATTAGAGAAATTAGTAGCTGAGACTGCACAGAGGTCTCAACCCTTGCTGTCAAAGCCAGCACAGCAATCCACTGGTTGCTACCAACTCAGAGTATCCAAGAGACGACTGTTACCCTGGAGGAGTGCAGGGAATCTGGAGAAGTTTCCAAGGAAAGCTAGATTAATTTTCCTCCTAACCAGCAAAATCCTCAGCATGACAGTTCCTTCTGATCCATCTTTTGCACCCAGAGTCTTAAGTAGCTGATAGTAGTCCAGCAAGGTACATCTCACAGGCCATAGCGCACAGTTTTGCAGCCTGGACTCTGGATCACCTCCAAGCTCATGGCTTCACAATAATACCAGGAAAAGCTGATTCCCTTGACCAACATAATTCACCTATGAGTGGGGATGGAGACATTGGTGATGAAGATCTACCCATCACTAGACAGATTCCATAAGATCCAAGATCTGATATCCATGTTAGACAAATGCATGTAGGCCAACCATAGCGTAGTGTCTCTAGTCACTGGGCCTTCTGGTCTTTTGCATATGGGTCTCTCCATGAGTGAGGTCACATTTCAGGTGTCTCCAGGTCTTTTTTCTGGGAGGATGGGACCGTTTCCTGGAGCAAATGCAAGACCAGGTACTGGTTCCCGACCAGATGCTTGATTCCCTAAGATGAGGAACAGTCCCAGAGAACATCCACAGGGGTCTTCCTGTGTATCTTCCAGACCTGCTGGTTCTCACAATAGACACCATTGGTGAAGGGATGAGGTGCACTTCCGGGACCAATAACAACATAGGGTTTCTGGAGCTCCAGAGAAAGGAATCACAGTATCAAACTGTTGGAGCTTAGAGCTGTTAAACTAGCTTTACTGAGATTCCAGAGCTACCTAGAAGGCAGTCATGTCTTGATCCAACAAGACAACATGACCACAGTTGCATATTAAACAACCCAGGGGAACAAGGAGCGTAGCTGTATGTGCAGAAGCAATGGAGACAATAGAATGGTCAGACAAGACTTTCCCTCCCCTAAAAGTGATACACATGGAAGGAGAGCTGAACCAAAAGGCAGATTGGCTCAGCGGACTCAAAGTGAACTAAGTGATGTCTGAACCCAGGAAGTTTTCACTCTGATCTCATGGATGTTCAGCCTTCCCTCAGTTGACCTGTTTGGTAATTGCAAGAATGCAAAATGCCAATATTCTTCACCTGGGAAGCAGACTCCAGCAAAGTGTCTGGGGACAGATGTTCTGTCACATAGATGGCCTCTAGGTCTGCTATAGGTGTTCCTGCCATACCATCTCCTAGGGAAAGTGATCCAAAAATAAAGTAAGGGTGATAGCGCTAACTTTGTATTGACCAAGGAGACCCTTGTTCTCTAATCTGATGGAATATACAGTGGAACTGCAGTTGCCGTTTCCAATTAGATGAGGTGTCTTTCTCTCTCTCTCTCTCTCTCTCAAGGTCCATTCCTCCTTCCAGACCCAGATAGTTTTCATCTGATAGCCTGGCAATCAAAAGGGAAGTGTTAGGCCGAGTGCAGCTATCTTCCAAAGTTATCAGGATTCTATTCTACTCTGTTCTATTCCAGGGAAGTTTCCTTTCTAAAAGCCTACTCCTCCGCATGGACTGAGTTCATGTCTAAGAGCTCAGCACAGATCCAAGAAATCCTGGGATTCTGGCTACTCAGGATTTCCTTCAGAAAGGTGCACATGGAGCCTTCATCCCAGCACTATAGCATCCTGAGTATCAGCTCTAAGTATTGTACTATTCAGAGGATGGTCTAGCTCCTTTGCAGAACTTTCAGGTATCTGGTTTTCTCAGAGCAATCAGACTGGCCAGGCCAGCAGTCCAACCAATCTTCTCTAAGAGGGACCTAGCACTGGGATTGAAAGCCCTACCCATTCATCCCTTTGAGCCTCTGATTTCATTCATTCTGCCTATTGGGACAGAATCCAAACGAGAAGCAGCAGCATACCCTTGATGTCAGGAGAACACTAAAGACTTTTAATCAAGCATACAGAATCCACAAAAAGATGAGGCTCCCTGTTAATTTCCCTCATTCTGACATGCCAAGGGCTTAGAGTATCCAAACTATCCCTTTCTTATGGATGAGACTATGTATCATTGAGACCTACAAGCCTTCCCGCGCATCTGTTCCAGAAGGAATCAAGGCACATTCTAGTAGTCCCATGGCAACCTTGTGGGCCAATACACTGTGCGCTTCCACTGTAGAGATCTGCAGACCAGCCACGTAGCCATGGACAAATGTCTCTATCAGATATTATAAGGTGGACTTTCTGTCTCTTAATAGACTTCTGTTGGAAGGAAGGTGCTCCAGGTGGTGATCCAGACATTGCTTTTGCATTTGAATAGTTCAAAAATGGATGGTGGGGGGGGTGTGTTTCCTATGTTTTATGTTCACTTTTCTGTTCCTCCCTACTCCTCATCACTGCTCATGACTACCCACACATATCAGGATCGTGGTAGACGCTGGGCCACAGAATGGGAAACTTCTACCTTATAGTTTCCTTTCTGCTAATAGTGTCTCCCACAATTCTTCTAATCCTGGACAGCGTCCCAGCCCAGCGTCAGGATTTTATTTGGATAGTTACTGTGTAGGCAGTGGCTTACTGTGTACAGTTAATTAGTTGGCACTGAAATTATTGTTACTAATTTTCTAAGAGTTTTTTTCACAGCTTTGGAATGAATCATCGGGCAGCAAGCAGGATCTTGCACCATTGACCATGAAGTGAAATCATCGTAGTTCCCTCTTTGTTAGAGCTTGTTCAGAATGTAGCAGCACAGTTGCACACCGTTTAGTTTGTGCCCTATTTGTATTTTATAGTATCTGCCTAACTAGTAGATGGACTTTTTAAAAAGTATTTAATAGTTTGTAAAGTCCCTTATCAGTGTTAGCCTTCAGTATATATAAAGCTGTCTCATGAAGTCTGGAGTGTATTTTCTCACACCACCATTTAAAGATCGTACCACCATATGTGGAGTTGTCTTGAGATCACATTTTTACAAAACTGGGCACTATAATAAGGACTCAAGTTTTGGTGGTGGGAAATCCCTTCTCCAGAGCTTCATTCCTCCCACCCACCCACATTCTCTCTTTAAAAATAAAAAAAATATATTTCCATACTCCTGTTTTATTAAACTGGCCTGCTTCATTTAGTTCGGAGGGCATTAAATTAATGACAGAAGGGAAGAGTAAAAAGAGGAAATATATGAGTACTCATTTAGCACAAAATCCAGATGTTGAGAAACAAAATTAATCAAGGTGGTAAAGGACATTCTTTAATTGCCTATACACTGATCCCAGGAGCCTGGGTAACAAACAAGAAGAATGGAATTGCTCATTTATGAGCATACATTCAATATAATTGGTATTACTCAAACCTGGTGGGATGATTCACATAATTAGAATGTTAAAATGTTTAGGAAAGATCGAATGGGCAAGAGAGTGGGTGAGTGGTATTCAGCAAAAATAGCATTACCTGTTTCCGAGTCACCAGGAACTGAAAGAAAATTATCTTGAATGCTTATGGATCAATGCCCTAACAGGTAAAGAATGAGATTGGATATTAATTGGTATCTGCTAAAGATCACCCAATCACACAGGGAAACAGAATGACTGGCTCCTTATGCACCTATCTATAATGTGTAGTGGGGGAAAAGGCTGAGACACCCTCGGGGACTTCAGTTTGAGTGAAACATGCTGGAGGTCTTGTGCTGCCAGTACTAAAACATCCTTGGAATTTCTAACTGTTATAGATGATGATTTCCTGACACAGAAAATGTTGAATCCACAGGTGGATTCTATATTGGACCTTATCTTGACACAGAGAGAGTGAACTGATCACAGAACTAAAAATTAATGACAGCTTAAGTACAAGTGATCATGACTTTATTCTGTTTGTACGTAACAAATATTATCAAGTCCAGACCAGCAATAAAAAAGTGGTGACTTAAAAGGGTCAGTTTCACAAAGCTGAAAACAATTGAGCCAAATCAACTGGGAGAAAGAATTTAATCAGAAAAATGTGGGTGATAATTAGATGTTCAAAAAAAAGTTGCAATCCGACAGTTGAGGAAGAAAGCCATATTGGTTAAAAAATAAAAAAACTGGTTGAGAGGGAAGTGAAGGTATTATTTAAAAAATAAAGACGATATATAGATATATAGATATATATATATATATATATGTATAGATAGATAGATAGATAGATAACAAATAGAAGAAAGGGGAAGCTGATAGTAATGAGTGTAAATCAGAAGCGAAGAAGTATAGAAAATGGGCATAGGAAGCAAAGGAACACAAGGAGAAATCTGTGGCCAGCAGAGTTAAGGACAATAAGAAGTTCAAGTATATTATGAACAAAAAAAGAATCCTATCAATGGTATTGGTCCATTACTAGATGGAAATGGTAGAATTATCAATAATAATGCAGAAAAGACCAAAGTGTTCAATAAATATTTCTGTTCTTTATTTGGGGAAAAAACATATGCTCTAGTCATAGCCTATGATAACACTCCTTCCATCCCATTAGTATCACAGGAGGATGTTGAACAGCAGCTACTAAAGTGAGTCAGACCTGCTGATTTTTAAATGTCTAGTGTACACCCAAGAATTTTAAGAGCTGGCTGAGGTGCTTACTGGACTTTTAATGTTGATTTTTGATAAGTCTAAGTTCCAGAAGACTGTAAGGAAGCTAATCTTGGGCCAATATTTTAAAAGGGTAAATGGGAGGACCCAGGTAATGATAGGCCTGTCAGTCTGACACCGATCCCAGACATGATAATGGAGCAACTGTTATTGGACTTAATAAAGAATTAAAGGAAGGTAATATAATGCCAATTAACATGGGTTTATGTAAAATAGATCCCATCAAATAACTTGATCTTTTTTTAATAAGATTACAAGTTTAGTTGATAAGGTAAAGTGTTGATGTAATACACTTAAACTTCCGTCAGGAGTTTGACTTGGTACTGCATCACATCTTGATTTAAAGAACTAAAATATTAAAATTAACATGGCACACTTTAAATGAATTAAAAGCTGGCTAACAGGTCTCAAAATGTAGTCGTAAACAGGGAATCATTGAGCAGGTGTGTTTCTAGTGAGGTTCCACAGGAATCGATTCTTGGCCCCATGGTATTTTAACAATTTCACCAGTGATCTGGAAGAAAACATTAAGTCATCACTGAAAGTTTGCAGATGACACAAAAATTGAGGGAGTGGTAAATGAATGAAGAGAGCCGGTCACTGATATAAAGTGGTCTGGTATCAGAGGGGTAGCTGTGTTAGTCTGGATCTGTAAAAGGAGCAAAGAGTCCTGTGGCACCTTATAGACTAACAGACGTATTGGAGCATGAGCTTTCGTGGGTGAATACTCACTTCGTCAGACGAAGTGGTGTGGATCACTTGGCAAGCTGGACATAAGCAAACTTTATGTATATTAATACGGTTAAATGTACATATGTAGATCTAGGAACAAAGAATTAAGGCTGGGGGGATTCTGTCCTGGGAAGCAGTGACTCTGAAGATGATTTGGGAGTCTTGGTGGATAATCAGCTGAACATGGACACAGTGTCACACAGGTTGCTCAGAAGGACTAATGTCATCTTTGGATGCATAAATGGTAATCTTGTGTAGGAGTAGAGTGATTTTTGCCTCTGTATTTGGCAATGGTGCAACCACTACTGGAATACTATCTACAATTCTAGTGTCCACAATTCAAGAAGGATGTTGATAAACTGGAGAGGGTTCAGAGAAGAGCCACAAGAGTGATTAAAGGATTACAAAAGCAAACCTGCCTTATAGTAAGGGCCCTACCAAATTCACGGCCGTGAAAAATGTGTCACGGACCATGAAATCTGGTCTCTCCCTGTGGAATCTGTTCCTTTGTGAGCTTTTAGCCTATACTATACCAATTTCATGGGGGAGACCAGAGTTTGTCAAACTGGGGGTCCTGATCCAAAAGGGAGTTGTGGGGAGGGGAGGGGGGGGTACAAGGTTATTTTAGGGGAGATCGTGGTATTGCTACCCTTACTTCTGCGCTGCCTTCAGAGTTGGGTGGCCAGACCTGGGTGGCTGTTGGCTGGGCACCCAGCTCTGAAGGCAACAGCAGTGCAGAAGTAAGGGAAGCAATGCTGTACCATACTACCTTACTTCTGCCCTGCTGCCTTCAGAGCTGGGCAGCTGTAGAGTGGCGACTGCTGACTGAAGGCACAGCTCTGCAGGCAGCAGCACAGATTTAAGGGTGGCAATACCATACCATGCCATCCTTACTTCTCTGCTGCTGCTGGCGGCAGCTCTACCTTCAGAGCTGGGCTCCTGGCTAGCAGCCGCTGCTCTCTGGCCACAGTTCTGAAGGCAGCACCACCGCCTGCAGCAGCATAGAAGTAAAGATAGCAATATCACAACCCTGCCTATAATAACCTTGCGACCCCCCTCCAACTCATTTTTGTGTTAGGACCCCCTACAGTTACAACATGAAATTTCAGATTTAAATAGCTAAAATAATTAATTTTACTATTTTTAAAATACTATGACCATTAAATTGACCAAAATGGACCATGAATTTGGTAGGGCCCTACTTATAATGATAGACTCAAGGAGCTCAGTCTGGTTAGCTTAACAAAGAGAAGGTTAGGAGTGAGTTGGTTACAGTCTATAAATACCTATATGGTCAACAAATATTTAATAATAGGTTTTTCAGTGTAGCAAAGGTAGGTGTAAGACCATCCAATGGTTGAAAGTCGAAGTTTGAGACATTCTGACCAGAAATAAGCCATACATTTTAAAGTGTGGATAATTTAACATCAGACCAATTTACCAAGGGTCGTGATGGATTCTCAGTCACTGATGATTTTTAGATCAATATTGGATGTTTTTCTAAAAGCTGTGCTCTTGGAAATATTTTGGGGGTAGTTCTACGGCTTGTTATGCAGAAGATCAGACTGGCTGATCACAATGGTCCCTTCTGGCCTTGGAATTTATGAATCAATGAATTTTATATTTGTATTTAAGAAGGGAATACTAACATTATATTTCTGTCTACAGCATCCCGAGAGGTTCTGAGATAGGGGCTCTGCTTTATATCTAATTCCTGCTGCAAATAATAAATTACTATTCAGGTGCCCAATTCCTGGTCATGTTGAGAGCTACCTTTATTGAAAGTGATACATTTTTCATTCTTACATCAGAATGTCTTAGCTCAAACGTCACTTCAGTTCTTGCTCTAATGATTCTTATCCAGAATACTGTATCCGTGGTATACCAAGCTCCAGAATTTCCATGTAAAATCTCATTTACGTTCTAATTCAAATGAAAAACTCAACATTGAAGTTCCATAGGCTCTCCAAGTTGTCCTCCGAGCCTGCACATCAAAGCCACTTACTTGAAATACAGCAGTTGAATTAGCTGGTGTTTTCTTCCCACCCCTGAGTGCTGCTGCATGATACACACTGCTAGTTGTAGAAAAACAAAGTTGGATAAAATAGCAACAGACTTTGATTACGGAGTTAGTCTGCTCCTGTCTATCTCCTACTTCTAATCTTTCCAAGTAGCACAGTATCATCAAGAAATGTCCTAAGTACTCTTTGTTTGTCTACAAAGAACATATTTATCACTGAGTTGTCTGGGCAGACCATGAATCCTGTTTGCTGTAGAAATGTGGCATCTTTGGCCAAAGTTCTCTGCATGGAAAGCATGAGTTGGGTGTGTCTGTTGGTTGTGCAACTCATGCAGGCTATGATCCTATCTTCTGAAAAAGTTGCAACAGCTGCACATGGCCTCCTGACCACTAATCTATTTTTTACAGTACTATCCTATTGGGGCTTACAAAACCGCTGCTTTAACCCTAGAAGCTTTTTCAGAAAGCAGCAGCAGGTTTCTTCGGATTCTGTTGGGTGTCTGTGCACCTACACTAACTGCCGTTTAAAAATCTCACTGCTGTGTCTGAATTTTACAGGCAAGTACATTTTTGTTGTGGTGAGCCTTTGTATGGTGAAGTTGCTCCTCCCTTACTTCTGTTTCTCCCTACTTGTAAGAAGAACTTAAGTTGTTTATAGAATGGCCTCTCTTGACGTCATTTTTCTTTACCCCTTTTTGTCTTTAGAAATATTGTATGATGCACTGTCCCCTTATGTATAGAGGTGCTTTAGAGATGTTTTAAAAACATACAAGATCAAAGGAAGAGAAGTCAGGACTCTTTCCTAGCACAAATGTAGTAAATAAATGAATCCATCAGACAATCTTTCTTACTAATGCTCAAATTGATGTGGTAATGGTGTCATTCTCAATCTTAATTTACAGTCTTTAACCCAACTCACTTACCATGTACAATTTTGTTTGTAGCATTACATTTTTATCTAATATAATCAGCTCAAGATAAAAGATGTGTATATATAAAAACAATTGCTAACTTATAAATGTATCTACAGTTATTAAATCCAGGAAGCATGTGTCTGCTGCCTTCAAAGAGAAGTGTACGCCCCAGTTTACATGATTCAGCTGAGAAAGCATGCCCTACTTAATATAGCACTGAGATGATGGTTTATTAAAAGGAAAATTAGGTTTATTCACAAAGAACAGATTTTCATAAGAACGGCCATACTGGGTCAGACCAAAGGTCCAACTAGCCCAGTATCCTGTCTATTGACAGTGGCCAATGCCAGGTGCCCCAGAGGGAGGGAACCTAACAGGTAATGATCAAGTGATCTCTCTCCTGCCATCCATCTCCACCCTCTGACAAACAGAGGCTAGGGACACCATTCCTTACCCTTCCTGGCTAATAGCCATTAATGGACTGAACCTCCATGAATTTATCCAGTTCTCTTTTAAACCCTGTTATAGTCCTAGCCTTCACAACCTCCTCAGGCAAGGAGTTCCACAGGTTGACTGTGCGCTGTGTGAAGAACAACTACCTTGTATTTGTTTTAAACCTGCTGCCCATTTCCTAGATTCAAGTGAGTATTGAGTAAGAATAAAGGAAGCAGTGATGGTTACAAATAGAAGCATGTTATACTTTTATTTTAAGAAACTAATCACAACTGTTAACAGGCTAAAACCTTTGTCTAAAATAAATTTCTCACATGAAGCAACCTCTGAGTCACCAGCCCCAGAGCCATGATCCAACTTTCATTCATTAAAGTGATGTACTTTTTTCGTCCTCACTGATGCATAACAAAGGGATTCTTCTCCCTTCTTATAGTCCAGCAAACTTGAAATATATCATTGTATCCTCAGGTAAAATCCTTCTTCCCAGGGGCTTGTGCTCCATTGTGCTGACTCAATGCTGCTTTCTCATCCTCCTAAATCTTCCTGTTTACATCAGATGCAAATGAACTCCCATTGTATCAGGCTTATCCTGCTTAATTTACATCAGAAATCTAGGAAGACAGGTAACTCAACATTCCTTTTCTGGGAAAAACTGTTTTCTGAACCCTGCCTGGTAAGATAGTTTAGTACATACATACATACAACTTCTTGAATAACACTGTATATGCATCTCATAGTACTTCTGGTGATTAGTATGATACACGCTTTCATTAGATACCTTACATGACATTCTTTATAGATAAGTACTATGACAGCAATATGTTAGGTGTAGTGAGGCCTGACAGAAATTGCTGTTATGACAGTGAGCCCTTTGCCAGTTGGCATTAAGGGCTCCTAAGGTTACAGCATGGTCACTTAACTCTTGAATGTAGTTTATGGAGACTTGCTATAAAAGGTATTAAACAGAGTTTCAAAGTCCTTAAAAATGAATTAAAATACTATATGTATTAATCTTTAAAAATGTAAACAGAGAAAAATATTCCAAGTCTTCTGGGCTTTTTTACAATCAAAGCACTATAAACAAGACCTTAATGCAGGGGTCGGCAACCTTTCAGAAGTGGTGTGCCGAGTCTTCATTTATTCACTCTAATTTAAGGTTTCACATGCCAGTAATACATTTTAACATTTTTAGAAGGTCTCTTTCTATAAGCCTATAATGTATAACTAAACTATTGTTGTATGTAAAGTAAATAAGGTTTTTAAAATGTTTAAGAAGCTTCATTTAAAATTAAATTAAAATGCAGTGCCCCCCGGACCGGTGGCCGGGACCCAGGCAGTGAGAGTGCCATTGTCAATCAGCTCATGTGCCGCCTTTGGCACGCGTGCCATAGGTTGCCTACCCCTGCCTTAATGTTTGGCAAAAATTGTATTTTATTAGTCTTACAAAAACTACTGAACTCTTAAATCTTATATGTGTAGGGTTACAGTGTAAAAGTTTAGAATTCACTTGAAGCAATAATCACTTGAGATAGTTTGGCAGGATTCATTAAAATTTGAAATAAGTTCTAAAGGTACTGTCAATGTATAAGGCAAGGCTAAAAAAAGCCCACCCTAATCTACTTCCAAATAAGTCTTCTAATGGCGGTTTTAACATAACGCTTTACAGCTGAAAAGATAAGATATATGTGCTGCCAGGATAGAAGCTACCGGAACGTGCTAACTCATACATATGTTTAATTCTTCTTTGTAACATTCTTACCATTTTAAGTAGATACTGTTAACCTGGAATACGGTAATTCACAGAGATTGTCATAGCTATATAGTAACTTATCTTTTGTTCAAAAATATTGGATGTACCATTAATGTTGTGCATACCAGTTTTAAAAAAAACAATCAAATGTACATTTTTTGGCAATTTTGTTTTCATAAAGCTTTCATGTATAGCTTTGTTTTAAAGGACTTTCCTGTTTCTTAAATTATGGCTGACAGTTCTTTAAACACTATCAAGATGATATACATGTTAGTGTAGGTGACACATCCCACAGTGGTGTTCCTCAAACTATTGTCTGTCAGTGATAAATAGCTGATCAGTTTATCAAATGATTTAATCTAAGTCTCAAACTGCCTAGATCTTGATTTTACTTTAAGATCTTTCTCAGTGCCTCCCTTCCTTCCAGACACAACAAAAGAAAAAAACATACTGTGCAAGCATGTAATAATATGTTAGATAAATCTGTCCACAGAAATATTTTAAAGGAACTGCCTCTATTGTGTGTAAAATCCCTCTGCTATATTTGGCATTAATGCTTGTTTGGAAATGGAGACTGCCAGAAAAACAGTAAATAATTTCTCTTTCCAACATTAGTTTGAAGCTGAAACACTTGAGTTTTCAGTGTTTTACCTGTTCTCAACTGCCTTGAATAAGGATTTAACAACAATCGCAGTTGGTACATAAGAATTTAATGTAAGGAGGGCCATACTGGGTCAGACCGATGATCCATCTAGCCCAGTATCTTGTCTTTCAACAGTGGCCAGCACAATATGTTTCAGAGGGAATGAACAAAACAGGGCAATTTCAAGTGATCCTCCATCCTCAGTCATCCAGTTCTGCTTCTGGCAGTCAGAAATTTAGGGACACTCAGAGCATGAAGCTGTGTCCCTGACCATCTTAGCCATTTATGGACCTATCCTCCATTAACTTATCTACTTTTTTTTTTAATCCAGTTATACTTTTGGCCTTCACAACACGCCTGGCAACAGTTCCTCAGGCTGGCTGTGTTGTGTGAAGAAATACTTCCTTTTGCTTGTTTTAAACCTGCTGCCTATTTATTTGATTGGGTGACCCCTAGTTCTTGTGTTATGGAAAGGAGTAAATAATGATTCTCTATTCACATTCTCCACACCATTCATGATTTTTTAGATCTCTATCATATCCCATGCCCCCACCTTGTTAATCTCTTTTCTAAGAACGTTCCTCGTATGGAAGCTGTTCCATGTCCCTAATCATTTTTGTTGCTCTTTTCTATACTTTTTCCAGTTCGAATGCCTTTTTTTTTAAGATGTGGAGACCAGAACAGCATGCAGTATTCAACATGTGGGTGTGCCATGGATTTATGAAGTGGCATTCTGATCTTTTCTGCCTTATATATCCCTTTCCTAATGGTTCCTAACATAGTTAGCTTTGTTGACTGCTCCTGCACATTGAGCATATGTTTTTAGAGAACTATTCACAATGACTCCAAGATCTTTCTTTAGTGGTAACAGCTAATTTAGAACCCCATCATTTTGTATGTGTAGTTGGGATTATATTTTCCAATGTGCATTACTTGCACTCATTAATATTGAATTTCATCTGCCCTTGTGTTGTCCAATCACCCTGTTTTGTTAGATCCCTTTGAAACTCTTCAAAGTCAGCTCTGGACTTAACTATCTTGGGTAATTTAGTATCATCTGCAGATTTTGCCACCACTTCATTGTTTATCTGCTTTTCCAAATCATTTATGCATATATTGAACAGCACATGTCCCAGTACAGATTCTTGGAGGTAGGATAGTACCACTAACAGTTTTATTTATTATAATTTTGATGCTGCAGCTACAAACTGAATATGCTGCTGCATCTGTTTTAATAAAATTAGATCTGATTTGCAAAATACTGTATGAAAATATAAAGTCCCTAAAGTACTTAAATGTCACTTGATGATTTGCCAGGGTCATTGCTTTGTTACCTTATAATTTCATCTGGTGAGAAGGGTTTCACCAGTCTTCCATCTTGTCTTGTTTTTAGTCTTTGAGAGCACCCAAGCAATCAAGGCAGGGTCTGTTAGGGTTCCAGTTAGAAAGTCGTCTTTTCTGACTTACTAATTCCAGCTGTAAAAACCCACTCTGAAGTAAAATTTCTTTGCACAGTGTGAAAGAGTATGAGTGAAGGTCTCTGACTCTTGGTTTAAACAGGTAATGAGTCTTTTAAAATCCAGGTTAAAAAAAAATGCTAAACTTTTTACCAGCAAGCCTCACATTTTAAGGAAGTGTCTTCACTGAGAATGCTTGGTCTTACTGTTTAGACTAGAGTATTGCTTACGTGGCAGTCTGCAAATTGTGATTGGTGATGCATGCCATGTGTGCTGCTCTTGTTAAACCCATAAATGCCCCCCCCCCCAAAAGCCAAACCAAAAAAAAAAAGTTAAGGCTGAAACTTAGCAATTTATCCAGGATCAAAGCCTGGTTGGTTTGTTTGTAATCATTTTCATAGTTCTGACACACTTAAGATTGACTGCTAAATGTAATGGTATAAATGTAGATTTTTGTTTTGAGGATTTTCCCCATATAACTATAGCATTATACATTTACCCTGAATTGCAAGTATTATGCTACAACTTGTTCTATTTTAAGGTGGCTTAGTCCACTTAAATATTTTGAGATGGTACTTTTTAATGTTGTAAATATCTTTCTCTTCTCTTAGGAAGCATCACAAGTGGTTCCACAGAACTCTTTGACGTTCCTGACACGTGGTAGCCAACATCTGTATTAATAAAAAGTGAAGCTGATTCAAAGCAATTGCAAGAGTATACCACTTGGAAGCCATACTTAATTTAAATAAAAAGTGGTGTTTAAAAAAGAAGTGTGTCTCCTGAAAATCAGTTTAATTTTTTAAACTGTCTACTGAACAATCACTGTCAGTTTTACTCGTGTATTAACTAGTTTACAATTCTGTCTATTGATCATGTGAAATCTTTGCTGTCGTAAACAATGTTAGATTTAAGAAGCAAGGCTAAATGTGTTTTGGTCACCTATTATGGCATGTTGGCTATTAAATATACAAAAAATCAGCACTATTATGAATTTTGTTAGGCTGTTTCCTGTGCTTGAGGGGAGTTGTCACACAAGTCTTCTCATCAGATGTTTGGGCAATATCAGTACACTATCAGTAGTCCTGAACAGATAAACCTCAGTATCGGTTACTGCTTTCTACCAGTTACCCTGGAAACCTTACAGTGTTGTCCTTTTTCCCCAGTAGGAAGACTTCAGCCAGTATCTGTCTGGAAACTAATCCTACACATATACTATCATTTTGTCCTCTTGGAAAAATTTAACTTATACTTTCCTTAAAAAAAAAAATAGAAAAAGAAAGAAAGAGAAATTAATGTTGGGAGGAGGTGGTTTTTCTTTGATGTTTTCACTCTTAAGTCTAGATCTGGTTTTCCATGGTTTGTGTTTTTTGTAAAAATGTTTTTGAAACCTGTGACAAACCTGCAAACTGTACCAGCCCTTTATTCATTTAAAAAAAATCTGCTTTGGTAGATTTCAGAAACTTTGATATTTAACATTTTTGTATCATGGAAATAAAAATGAAAAATGTATTTCCATAAAATGAAAATAAAAGAAATTTTCTTAGGAACCTGTCTTTATTTTTCACATCATTTATTTGACTTTTCTCTTGTTTTGCCATTCATATATGGTTAGTGGGTATTAAGACAGACGCATTCTTGTTTTATAAATCTATTTCCAACACATCATTCTAGCAAATGGAATAACTACCAGGTTTCATGAGATTATATGTATTGTGGAGCCTAACCCCTTCCCACTTAAACACAATAAAGGGAAACCCCTTGGAGGTGAGGGGTGAAGCAAAAACAACTTTCTGCCCTTTACAGTTCCTTTATGATCTATAGCAGATGCCTCAAGTTCTTAAAAGTAATTTTTAATTTTTCCTGCTTGCCTTTTCTTTTGAAATATTAGGTCCTGACATATGGAAGGCAGCATGTTCATCTGACAATCCAGGAATGGACTAGCTTTTATGGGGGAAACTAATTTCAATCTTAGCACTAACTTCTGCTACACATCATCTGCTCCACTGCTTTGTCAGGCAAGGAAGAGAATGTCTGACTGGAGTGGGGGAGGTGAGGGTAATGAATCTGAGTGAGCTCTGTTGCTATTAGGGATCCCCAGGTCTTCTGTACTATATCAGGGGTAAAACTTAATATGGATCACCAAGCTCCAAGTGCCTTTGGTGGCCTCAAACCAAAGTGAGGCTTCAAATCCCTCCTCACTGTGAGTATGATCATTGTTAGAGTTATGCAGGAAGAACTACTCATGTTGTGCACCATCTTGTAGAGAGAGTTTCAAACACTGAGATGTAAAACTTAAGCTGCAGTCACAATGTCCGATTTTCATGTCTATATTCTCTAAAATGTGGTTTTCAAGAAGGCAAAGTCCTCAAACATATGAATGGATCAAAGAGAACACAGTTCGAAAAGCTTAGCCTCACATTCTTACCTTGATGCAAAACAAGTAGTGTAAACATTCAAAAAAGTAATACAGTAGTTTCATATTTTTTAAACCATAGCAACAGTCTGAATATGGTACATTACAATGGTCAATTTTCCCATTTCTTGTTAACTGTTGGAAATGGGCAACGTCCACCTTAATTGAATTGGCCTCATTAGCACTGACACCCCACCTGGTATGGCAACTCCTATCTTTTCATATATATACTGCTACTGTATTTTTCACTCCATGCATCTGATGAAATGGGTTTTAGCCCACGAAAGCTTATGCCCAAATAAATGTGTTTAGTCTTTAAGGTGCCACAAGGACTCCTCATTGTATCTAAACCAGTGTGAAGTTGGCATATAGTTCTCTAATTATACTTTTAAGGGTTCTGGTAGGGATTAACTCTAAACAGTAACATAAGGCAAAAGGGAGAGGAAACTTCCTATATTGAATCAATGTCCTAATCTATTTATGTAATACATACAGTCCTGATTTTTGGTTCTTTTGTGTGTATGTGGAATGTTACAGACTTAATGTAATTAAGTGTTGTCTGTCTTCATATCTGTGGTGTCTAGCACAATTCCAGGATCCTTGACTAGGGTTTCTAGGCACTACTATACTACAAATAAATTAAAATGTTTATAAATAAAACATGAAAATGATGATGTGGCATGAACAATTCTTCACCATGAGTTTGAGATTTGCATCAAGTGGCAAAACAATTTATTTTTTTTGTAGAAAGAACAAGGAGTACTTGTGGCACCTTAGAGACTAACAAATTTATTTGGGCATAAGCTTTTGTGGGCTAAAACCCACTTCATTGGATGCATGCAGTGGAAAATACAGTAGGAAGATATATATATACACAGAAAACATGAAAAAATGGGTGTTGCAACAAGACTAATCACCACTCTGAAACCTGGTTTTATGTAGGTTATCCCAATTAACAGCCAATAAAATCTGTCACAATTTCATGTAATTTGTATACAACACATCTTACCAAAAAACCTTTAGGAATACTTGAGTTTTAAAATCGTGTTGGAAGTAGCCCTCTGCCTGGAAAGTTACAACGCCTTAGTTACAATTCCAACTTTACATGACTAAAATTAACGCTGATAAAATGGACTTTGTTCATAAAGACTTCATGACTTTGAAGCCTGACATTTTAGAATATTCTAGAATTAGAACCAAGTGACAGATCCTGTTAGAAGTCTGAGGGTCTTCCTATTTCAGTAGGAAAATCACCAATTTATGGTATTATCCAAAAGGAACCTGTGACAGGGTGAGCTGGACCTTTAGAGCAGCTCAAGACCTGGCTCCAGTATTGCCAGCCTCAAAAGATCAAAAATCATGTCAGTCCCCAAATACCATGTTTTTTAAAATATTGTTTTCTGATCTGTCTTGATTTTTTGAACGATCCTTGCCTGTCTCGTGTGAGAAATAATTTTTACCTATTCCCAAATTTATGGGGTTAAATTGATTTTTTGGCTCCTGCTGCAGGAGCTTTCACCCCCACATCTGACCATTACCTGCCCAGCAATTCTGCCCCAAACCTCAAAATCAGTCCTGTCCCCTGTGGACATGGATATTGATGTCAAAGGATATTGAGCTCAAAGACCTAAAGACATAAATGTGTCTATACATTTCACTCTCCAACATGAAATGGGTTCTTTTAAACAGCAAGGCCTTGGTTTTACTTGGTTATTTGGCAAACAGCCAAAAGCATTTATTCAGATTAAAAAATTATTAAACACAAGAAAGAACAAGAAATTAAAACAGGCATTTATACTGAAACTGTGGCTTGAGTGTGCAAAAAAGTCAAAACTTTTCAAGTTTTTCTCCTTTTGGAGGCAAACCATCAGTCTTATTTTCAGAACTCCCTTTGATGAAAAGGAAAAGGGTTAATTTTACTCCCAGTCCTGATGTGTAGAGGGTATTTGTTCTATTAATATCTGGTTCCATATCTTCTGTTTTTACCGAGCATAATTTTAATAGTCCTTGGACTATATCAACTTGGCCTTTTTGGTTTAGACTAATCTGGCTTCTTTGTCTGGTTCTCTTGAACTTGTTACAAAATGTTGTAAACTTTATTTTTCATGATTATTGCCACATCTCAGGAACTTTTACATATGTCTTGCATTTAAATTTATAATAGGGGTACATTTTATGGGCTTGATAATTACAATATCCCCATCACTACAGCTCCCCTAGCCTCACTGATGCTCCTCTGGGGTTCTTCACCTGCTCTCCCAGGTTTGGGAGAGC
This sequence comes from Mauremys mutica, assembly GCF_020497125.1. Classification (NCBI taxonomy): domain Eukaryota; kingdom Metazoa; phylum Chordata; order Testudines; family Geoemydidae; genus Mauremys; species Mauremys mutica. The sequence goes on from NC_059082.1 coordinate 64,691,486, forward strand.
AGAAGTGAGTCCCCTTTCCCCCTTCCTAGCTTGGGAGGGCAGTTCTAGAGGCTCTTCATCCCTTTTCTGTTCCTCTCCCTAGGCTGGGTGCTGCAGGGAGAGGAACAGAGGCACCATTCTTCCCCTGTTGGTCACAGTGAAGATGAGGGAGCAAAGCCGCCCTGAGCTGTTGGGCTCTTTCTGCTCCTCTCCCTTAATATGAGAATGGCCTCAGGTTGATGAGGGGAGAGGGAAAGAGTTCTTCCTACATATGAGAACAAAGACTGCTGAGGAACGGGGGTGAGGACTACAAACAAGCCCTTTCTGCTCGTTGTAGAGAGAGCCAGGGACCAGTGGCAAAGCTAATAGGGAGCAACCATGCCCCAGCAGCATTTAGGTGTGGGTGTTGTGCCTTTTCACATGGGACCGCAATGTGAGCCTGCCCTGAGCTCGTCCAGCAGCTCCTGTTCCGCAGGGCTAGGTCTGGCTCCTCCCTTTCAGTGTTGTGACATGGCAGGTGGGGTCATATGGCGCTGCAAACCATGTGCCAGGTTGCAACACCAGTCACTCAAATTTGGCCTGGCTGCCCTCCCTCATGACCCATATGGAGTCATGTGACCCTGTGTGCCATGTGTCAATGCCTGGAGCAAGGAGCCAGGCACAGCCCCATGAGACAGCCCATCCCCAAGGTCTGCCTTCTGCACTGCGACAAGATTAGGGTTGTGGCGCTGGGGAGAAGGGTGCTGCTGCAGGTGGTTAGTGCCCCTTTGGCCATCACCCCCCCTGGTTGCAAAACCTGGCTCCACCACTGCCAGGGAGAGTAGTAGTTTGCAGGCTGGGCTATCCTGGGACTAAAGATCCCTCCTGTGAGCAAGCAGGGAAAGGATCCTGGGAGGGAGTAGAATGAATATGCTGGGGACACAGGCTGTCAGGGTTCCCTTCCCACTCTGAACTCTGGGGTACAGATGTGGGGATTCGTATGAAAGACCCCCTAAACTTATTTCTACCAGCTTAGGTTAAAAACTCTCCTATTCCTTGGATTAAGAAACACTGCCACCACCAAGTGATTTAAACAAACATTTAGGGAGGGCCACTTAGAGCCATACGTTCCCCAAATATCCCCCTAAGCCCCTACACCCCTTTTCCTGGGCAGGCTTGAGAATAATATCCTCACAACTTGGTACAGGTGAACACAGACCCAAACCCTTGGATCTTAAAATGATGAAAAATCAATCAGGTTCTTAAAAGAAGAATTTTAATTAAAGAAAAGGTAAAAGAATTAACTCTGTAAAATCGGGATGGTAAGTACTTTACAGAATAACAAAAGACTCAAGAACATAGAGGATCTTCCCTCTAGGCAAAACCTTAAAGTTACAAATCCAGGAATAAACCTCCCTCTAGACAAGGAAAATCACAAACCAAAATAAAAGTAATCTAACGCATTTCTTCACTAGTGCTTACTAATGGAGTTGGATAGCTTGCTTTCTTGATCTGTCTCCAGCAAGCACACAGAACAGACAAAACAAAGCCTTTTCCCCCTCCCAAGATTTGAAAGTATCTTGTTCCCTTATTGGTCCTTTTGGTCAGGTGCCAGCTAGGTTACCTGAGCTTCTTAACCCTTTACAGGTAAAAGGATTTTGTGCCTCTGGCCAGGAGGGATTTTATAGTACAGTATACAGAAAGGTGGTTACCCTTCCCTTTATATTTATGATACAGGCTGACTAATGAGCTACATTATCAACAAGCAGCCAGTAGAGGACTCTGAAAAGGAAGTGCCATCCTGAGGTCAGAGGAAACCTGGTTCAGCAAAGAGAGCAACTGCTGGTGAGCAGGAGCTGCAGGTTGGAGACAACAGCGAGCGCGGGAGTTGGCTGTGGAGGAGAGCTGGGACTCGAAGGCTGAGAGCAAGCCAGAAACAGTTGTTTCTGGCAGGGGTGAGCAGTCACTGCAGGAGGAGGATACAAGGTAGTGAGGAGGCTATACACTGAGGCTATCTGTATAACCCTCCACTGGCCTGGCTCTCTGGGCTGGGTTTGGAACTGTTTTGATTTGTAGGGGATAATGATTAATTGGGCCATTGGTGATTGCACCTTTTTTTTTCTGGCAGCCCTAGTAAAATTAATCCTATCATACTCAACATGTGTGTATGGGAATCCACTGAGGGCTACAATGTGTACTTGGGATGGCTCTCAGACTTCATCACAAGTCTGTGATGTTTGGTGCTTTTCAAGAGTTCTCAAGGCTTTCTCATTTTTGCCTTTAAACTCAAGTTTTTCCCTCATCCCAAATGCCACTCACTTTATCATCAGTGGGACTGAAGTCACAGGCTGCCCTTAACAAGATGGTTGCTGTTTCCCTTCAGCTTTGCTGCTGAAAGTGAGGCTGATGTCAGGCCTACCTCAGTCAAGATCCCTTTTTTACAGAGTAAGGGCTAAGCAGGGGACAGAAAATGTAGAGCTGCTCTAACTCCAACTGAGGTGAGCAGGAGCAGGAACAGGCTAGGAAACTGAGGAGTCAGAGGAATGTGAGAAGCAGAAGGCGAACAGGGTATTGTGAGAGAAGCAGGGATGCGAAGGACTGTTTCAGGCATGTGGTAAACTGAAGAGGTTGTCAGGGAGTGTATTATGTCAGAAGAGGAAAATGTGGTGGGTGGGGAACAGTGTGCCACTTCTGAGGTACAAAAAAGGACTATCTGGGATCATTCTGAGTCCATAAAACCAGACAGTTGTCAGCATATGCTGAGCACCCTTACAGATTTTCTTGGACAGACACTTCAAAAAAGGAAAGATCGTGGGAAAACCTGGACAGGTGGTAATGCTAGGACAGGGAGAGCAAGTGAATGTAATGGGTAGTGGGGAACAGATACTGGGAGAGCATGGAGGGAGAATGAGAGAGAATGCTGCCTATTTTGTCTAGCTAAGAAAAGGGATAGAATGATAGTTCCTCACACCCAAGGGGGTAAGCAGGGTCATCTCCAAGGGATGAACCATGAGGCATGTGTGTATTTATGGTTGAATTCTAAACCTGAGATTTCTTACCAATTAAAAACAGGCAGCTTCCAATTAAATGTGAGAATCAGAAAGCAGGTGAAAAACATTATTTGATTTATTTAAAAATAATCATTATTTTTAAGCCCATCATTACTTTTTTGGGATCTGACTCATGACAGTTGAACTCTTAGTACTGGCCATATTAAGTGTTGGAAGTAGGGTTGGAGGGGAGGGGGACAGGGCAGAACAGTGAAGCAAAATACTTGATTTGTTTTGCCACCTAGGGCTCTGGGAGTAGAGCCACCTGAAAAGGGATTGGTTTGCACTCTGCAGCCTATGTGCAAAGGACCGAGAGACGGGGAGATGGTTGGGGGAGGGAAAATGAGACCATAGGGAGAAGGAACTGTGGCCCAAGTAAGGTAAACATTTATCAGTGGAGCTTCTACAGTGAAGTGAGGACAACATTATATTTGTGGTGGTATTTGATTTCAGACTCTTGTTTACCCCAGAAGCAAGGAGGACTTCTAACGTAGCCGGAGGGCTAAACTAACTCATCCTTCCAGCAGAGAGAAAACATTTTAAAAAAGGGGAAAACTGATGCAGTGGCCACATCTGATGATGAAGCTGATCCATGCCCAGACAGAGCCATATAAATAGGTAGGTCAATGTCATCAAAAGCGTGTGATAAATTCATTTATCAAGTGACTTTGCACTTTGTCCCCTGCATGTTGTCATAGTGCACGAGAATAAGTCCAAATAAAAATTTTTGTTCTTTAAATATTATAGTTACTTTAATTGGTAACAGTAGTTAAATATGTATATATTATTGCTTTCTTGTCCTATATTAATTGTCTTTATTTCTGATGTAATATGTTTTTTACTTCATACTAAACATTTAATGTAAAAATAGCTGGCCTCTTAGGAATTTAATGTAAAATAAACTTGAATAAAAATGTTAATTCAAATCTTTACCACCAAATATTCCAGTGTAGTAAACTTTCAGCAGTGATTTATATTAGCTGCACAACTCCATCATGAATAGTGAGATCTATGGTTAACTATATATAGTGCGCTAAAAGTTAACCAAATATGTGTATATTTAGAGATGAGGTGCTAGTCCGGAAAATGTATCTTCTGTCATGACACCATTATTTGTATTCAAAATAGCTTAAGTGTGATGGGTTTTTTTGTGGTTTTACAACAGAGAGGTGTTTTTTAAAAAACTGAAATTTAGGAATTAGTGTGTCCCTGATGTGAGCTACATATTTTTGGTATTCTTGGGGGGGGGGGGGGGTTTAAGCTACAACAACTTTAGAGACTTTCAGATATTTGATAATTGAGCATTTGATGCATGCTTGTAAAATGAGTTACAAATCATATCCATATGCCTGCAAACTTTGGTCACTATTGTATGTTATGGTTAATATCACTTACCAAACTCTCTAAAGGGATTCACATTCTTAATGAGAATTTTGATTTTAATTGAGTTGTAGTAAAAGATGGAGACCAGATAATCCACTAAGAAAAGTGTTTTAATATAAAAACTCCAATGTAGGAATTTAATCTTGATGCATGGAGGACTGTAGATTCCCAACTCCCCCTTAATGTTTAAAGGTACATTTAGATCCTGCAAGTACTACATTCCTTATATTAAAAGAATAAATACATTTTTTAAATAGAATATTAAATATTTCTTGGGGAATGTTTTTCCCCAAGGAAAGAGTGGAGTGGTGTATCTAATGATTTTAAAAGGAATGAAAATAATTGATAGGATATTTGACCTCTTTCTCCCCTACTACTCTCTAAGCATTTATGATGAGTTTTGTTGTGATCCCCAGGAAATTCCTGGCTTTTGATTGAGTTCCATGTCTTTATTTAAGAAATAATAAATGTAATACAAGCAAAAATTCCTTCTGCACTTTTTGCTTCAGAACACACACAGGACCACTCAAGATAATCAAAAGTCCTTGGCTTCTAACGTCCTTAGACTATTGCCAGATGAGCAGATGTCTGCAGTGAACAGAATTCCACAAATAGCTCATTCACTTATTCCAAAGTCTATTTACTAAATGAAGACAGAACAGCTTTTTTACAGTCAAATGTTACTCAGGCACTAGCCCATTGAGTAAACTTTATCTCTGTGCCTTACAGAAATATTGCAACACCTCCATGGTGTGAGGAGTAATGTTTGGAGCGTTAGGCTTAATTATACTTGTAATTAAGATGTTCCTGCCATTTTATTATTTATTAAATATCCATGATGCTCCTTTAAAGAATGTATCAGGATAATTATTGGCTGCCAGGTGCTTCACTGAGAACTACAGCAGATGAAAGGGCTGTCACAGTTACTGGACCCATGTGGAATGCATCTTCCTACATAGAATATAGGAGAAAATTCAGTAGAACTGTGAAAATTTAAACTCCCTTGCCCTTATTATGTCCATTTGTAAATGAAGTGGCAGCAATATATGCACGTGGACAGGTTAGTGCCTAAATGCAAACATTTTTAAGGTTAAGTGACTTACCAGACTTGATAACCAATATGATCTAATTGCTGTGTAGTTTTCCACTGATGCCAAAGTTTGGACAGTTGCGCCAGGCATGTTGCATTCTAGTCCATCATCTGCTTTTACAAACCACCAAGTCCCAAGAGGGACTGAAAGTATTAATTACTTCAATCCGTTAAAAAAATAAAAACCACCAAAATTGAGATTTGTACAAAGAATTATCCCCCTTAACATTGTTCCTGCAACAAGAACTACTCCTTTGCCAACTTTAAAACTAGTCATTTCTGTTCTCAAAGTCTGTAAAGAAGAATGGATATAAGTAATCTAGGAACAGATACGAAAAATCTAGTGTTTGCCTGATTCATGGAACCATCGTCTCCTTTTCCTATCTTTGAATGCACTGATTCTTAAAGTATACAAAGAACTTGAGTTGTCTGAATTCATTTTGCTTTTTCAGGGTACTGTAGTTTAAACAAGGATAACAGCCCTCAGTTGAAAGAGAGTTTTCAAACTTATAACATTTGAGTTATAGAGTCATTAGGCCAACTTCATTTCCTTTGGCACAGGAGGCTATAAATTGCACCCACATAGTTCTGCTTGGTTGTAAAGGGTTTTAACCCCTGAGGAAAGGACAGATGACAGGATTGCCTTTTCCCCTTTCCTGGGAAGCTAGCTTTATATTCCAACTGGCATTCAATAGGAGTCTACCCAGCAGAGGTTTTCCAGGAGAAGCTGTGAATCAAGTAATCTCCCTGCTAGTTTGACCTTGTCCTTTCCACTATGGCCTGGCCCACTTGAGAACTGCATTAGCTCATTTCAGGCTCCTCTGCAGAGTAGTTTGCTGAGCAGTTCATGCCACTCTAGTCTGCCTTCTTCTCTACCCCGGGAGTTATGACTGGGTTATGGAAGCCCCATGTGGTGCGCCCAGAAGGTTGAAGTCTAACCATCATTTTAGGTAAAGTGATAATGGCTACATTTTGAAAAATGGCAAAGATGCAGAAAACACACATGGACGCACACATTAGTGTATAAATTGGTTGATTACGCTTACAATTTTTTTTCTGAAAGCAGTTATCCAGTTTACTGAAGTTTACAAATATTTATGTGCACCTGCATGTGCTATAATTTGGAGATTTATTTTATTTTATTTTTTTTAAAAAGCTATTTTTTTTCACTGAAAACAAAAATATAAGACAAATTCAGCAGCATTAAGGTAGTATTTTATATAAATTTCTAAAATACAGCCCAGTACCCTTTAAAATAGCATAGTGGATTTAGAATTGGGGGATTTAGGATCAGTGTCTGCTCAGCAGATTTTCTGCGTATCTATTGAATCTTTTCTTCCTTAATGAATCATAGTGAATTCTCCATCACTGTTAATTTTTTATCAAGATTGGATGTTTTTTCTAAAAGATCTGCTCCAGGAATTATTTTGGGGGAAGTTCTATGGACTGTGTTATATAGGAGGTCAAACTACATGATCACAGTGGTCCCATCTGGCTTTGAAATCTATGAATTGATGGGCCTGCGACTTTTAGCAGGCAAGAGAAGCAGCTTTCTGCTTAAACCAGGGCCCACCTATGAAGGAATCGAAAATGGGGCTAAGCAGTTAGTGTTTGGATTGGGATGAGAGAGGTCAAATGAGCACAACACTTTTGTATTACATGTGACCATTTGTGTCTTGTCAATAGTGCTAGTTAAATAAAATATGTTTGTTATTTTTCAATAAAATTGTGTCCCATAAATCTCCATTAAGCAACATCCACCCCCAGCTAAGCTCACAGGAATTCATTCCATTACATGTCCATCCATTTTGTCGGACCCAGCAGATTTTTTGAGTATCTCACACTACCAACGCTTTTTAATGGTATCTGAAATAAATTTAAATATTTCTTAACAGGCCAAAGCTTTTTAAATTATATCGGTTCCTGGAACTTTCCATGTAATGTAAATGAAACCTCACTCTCTGATGTATGAAATTAGATCCCAGCAATAAAGCAACTTAAAAAGCCATATTCTGAAAGTATTTTCTACAGCTAAGTTGTGTCTACTGTAACTCACAGGGCTTCTCTCCTAATATTTTCATTTATATTATTTCCATCAGGATATAAAACACATGTACAGTAGTTACCATTTAAAAAATATCAATATTTGTTAATATTTATCACACAAGGTTATGTAAGGTGTATCACACTTATTTTCTATTTTACAAAGAAGTAGCTATCAAGCATTCTAAGCTACAGATGGTATTTCTAAGGTATTTATAATTTGACATCTGTGTAATGACATTTCTGTAATGACATGTATTTCGGATACTATATGTCTGACTTCTGTTGGCAAACGCTTACTCTTTAATGGAAACCACTGTAGCTTTGTAAATAATGGATGGCAACCAGCTATAGATAAACAGTAGAGCTGTCAATTAATCGCAGTAAACTCACGAGATTAAAACTGTGATTAATCACAGTTTTAATCACACTGTTAAAAAATAGACTATCAATTGAAATTTATTAAATATTTTGGATGTTTTTCTATATTTTCATATATATTGTATTCTGTGTTGTAATTCAAATCAGTATATATTATTTTTATTACAAATATGTGCACTGTAAAAATGATAAACAAAAGAAATAGTATTTTTCAATTCACTTTATACAAGTACTGTAGTGCAATCTTTGTTGTGAAAGTGGAACTTACAAATGTAGATTTTTTTTTACATAGCTGCACTCAAAAACAAAACAATGTAAAACTTCAGAGCCTAAAAGTCCAGTCAGTCCTACTTTTTGTTCAGTCAATCGCTAAGACAAACAAGCTCGTTTACATTTACAGGAGATAATGCTGCCCTCTTCTTATTTACAATGCCACCAGAAAGTGAGAACTGGTGTTCGCATGGCACTTTTGCAGCCGGCATTGCAAGGTATTTACATGCCATATATGTTAAACATTCATATGCCCCTTCATGCTTTGGCCAGCATTCCAGAGGACATGCTTCCATGCTGATGACGCTTGTTAAAAAATAATGCGTTAATTACATTTGTGACTGAACTCCTTGGGGGAGAATTGTATGCCCCCTGTTCCGTTTTACCCTCATTCTGCCATATATTTCATGTTGTAGCAGTCTCAGATGATGACCCGCACATGTTGTTCATTTTAAGAACACTTTTACTGCAGATTTCATAAAACACAAAGAAGGTACCAATGTGAGATTTCTAAAGATAGCTACAGCACTTGACCCAAGGTTTAAGAATCTGAAGTGCCTTCCAAAATCTGATCGGGATGGGGTGTGCAGCATGCTTTCAGAAGTCTGAAAAGAGCATCACTCCGATGCGGAAACTACAGAACCCGAATCACCATAAAAGAAAACCAACCTTCTGCAGGTGGCATCTGACTCAGATAATGAAAATGAACATGCGTCGGTCTGCACTGCTTTGGATTGTTATTGAGCAGAACCCATCGGCATGGATGCATGTCCTCTGGAATGGTGGTTGAAGCATGAAGGGACATATGAATCTTTAGCGCATCTGGCACGTAAATATCTTGCAACACTGGCCACAACAGTGTCATGTGAATGCCTGTTCTCACTTTCAAGTAACATTTGCTGTTCTCCCTCCTACCCTTAGAATCATGAACTCTACCATTTAATGATCACTTTCACCCAAGCTGCCTTCCCACTTTCAAATTCTCAACCAGTTCCTCCCCATTTGTCAAAATCAAATCTAGAACAGCCTCTCCCCTAGTAGCTTTCTCCATCTTCTGAAATGAAAAATTGTCTCCAATACATTCCAAGAACTTGTTAGATAATCTGTGCCCTGCTGTGTTATTTTCCCAACAGATACTACAGTCCCACTAACCAACTTTGGTAGTAATGTCTGATGTGTTTAAGAAGTTGTGGTATCATTAGCAAATATGTACTGTAGATATCACCTCCTCATAATTGTTTGGAAAACCTGTATATTGCATTTCAATGTATCTGACCTTTTAATTCCATCCTGAAGTTGCATTTAACTTCGGTATCATAATATTGTGCAGTACTGCTTTGAGAAACTGCTGATTATTAGCTAAAATAGTTTTGCAACAGCATGCATATTTCTACCACATCATAAAATTGTAACTGACTGAGAATTGAAATGACACCTTGATTGCTGAGCGCTATGATGAACATATTACATTTAATTGATAGTGCAGCATTGCAGGAGGAGGATGAACTAGAAAACACAAAGGTAAAAGTTACTGTCCTGTAAATGTTTCCTATGAAAGCCCATTCTACTTGATAATAGCATGAATTTTTAAAAAGGCCATTAGATGTGGTTGGTAAAACCAATAATATACATGGAAGAGACAATTATACCACTAAATGACCAGTTTGTGAGAAAGTTAATGGCCTGAGAAGTGTTAGTGCCGGCAAGTATTTCAGGGATTAGTGAAGCACTGCTTGAAAGCATGTTTTAGATGTTCATTCCCTTTAATACTCAATACTATATTTTCAGTTCCTTAATAGGATTTCTTAATTGAAGTAACTGGTATAGGATGGAAATAGGATCTTTCTCTTTGAGCTTTTTCAACAGTGAGGGAACTTAACTAGTTACTAAAGGAACAATTTACCAGCGGTTGTGTTGGATTCTCCATCACTGGCAATTTTTAAATCAAGATAAAATATATTCTCTCATTCAAACAGGAATTAATTCAGGGAAGTCCTTTTGCCGGTGCTATTCAAGAGGTCAGACAAGATGCTCATATTATCTGTGCGCTTACCTGTAAATATATATGAAAGACATGAGGCCTGACACAGGGCCACCCAGAGGATTCAGGGGGCCTGGGGTTTTTGGCGGTGGGGGCCCCCCACCGCCAAATTGCTGCCAAAGACCTGGCACTTTGGCGGTGGGTCCCGGGGCAGAAGGACCCCCCGCCGCTGAATTGCTGCCGAAGACCCAGAGCGGAAGAAGCTCCGGGGGCCCGGAGTGAGTGAAGGACCCCGCTCCAGGGGCTCCAAAAACCTATCATAGGGGCCCCTGTGGGGCCTGAGGCAAATTGCATCACTTGCCCCTCCCCTCTGGGCGGCCCTGGCCTGACACCTGAGAAGCTCTGCTCAGAAAGAGAGGAGACAGATCTGACAAGGATCTAGGGTAGGACAGGAGACTGGGGCAAGGAACTGTGGAGGACTGGGGCTGTGGACTGAGATTGGATGAGGAACCCAGGGAGAGGATTGGGACTGGGATTCAGTTGGAGAGAGGAGAATGGAGGGAGGATGACTAGAGGCCAGAGGTAGGGGAAAGATAAATTGGATAAGAAGCCAGGAGGGAAAACTGGGACTGAGATGTGAAGCTGGTGTGGAGACTAGGACTGGGCAGACAAGGAGAATGGGACTGGGCCAATGAGCCAGTGGTGGGAAACAGTTGGCCTGAGGGAAATTTCTTCATATTGGCTGTTTTCCCCAGCTGCCTGCCTCATGGGGAAGAGCAGCCAATCACGCCTGCTCTGGAAGCAGGCAGTGCTCTCTCCTCCTCCTTTAGGAGCTGACATCATTGTCACAGGAGGGGAGGGGCAGAGCCCTGCCCTGGACTATTTTTTTAATCCTGCTTTCCTGCCCCATAATACTCATTCCCACCTGCTTCCACATTGTGTCTTGCATTTTTATTCCGCTCCCACACGCAAAAACAGACAATACTGAGCACACTCCCCTCCTCAGCCTGAAATGGAATCCAGAACTAGACTTTCACTATTCCTCTGCGGTAGGCAAATATCTGTGAAGCCTATTGGCAAAGTATGTATCTTATCCCCTTCTAATGCTGGTCCCCTTGGAAAATGACATCCTGCTCCTATTGTCAGTTACTCTTTTAACTCAGGTGGCAGACAGAGGTCTGTTGATGAACCATGTGGGTGTCAATCTGATGCCCCATAATGGAATTTCTGGCTTTTTTTTTTTAATATTTCACTGTGCAATGAATTATCTGGGCTTATGTTTAAGGAACATTAAGGTTACAAAATCAAGTACTCAAAAGTTAGTAAATGTCAGAATTAAGGTTGCCTCTGCAATCTTAGCTTTCTTAATTAAAACTGAAAAGATAAACAAGCCAAGAAGACCTTGGGTAAACACTTTTCAAAGTTAATCTGGACCAATTCCAAGACTATGGGAGAGGGAAGGAAGATAGCCCCAGATGATACCATAGTGTGTGTGGGGGGGGAGAGGCAGGAGGAGAGTGTGATTCTTGTTGGAATGTACATGTGTAAAATTAAACATATATGTACAGCACACATTTGTGTGATAGATAGATATGGCCCATGATTGTAGAATACTCCATTTCTTTTGTTTTTAATACGGGCAACTTTTGTTCTCATTCTCTTTGTAATCCAAAAGCCCTCAAGGAAGTTGGTACTTTACTATCTATATTGCTTATCTGCTATTCCGTTTATACAATAAAATATCAATAATTTGAGGTTTCAATTTAGGTTGTACATATGAACGTGTAAGAGAAATATGACAATGACTGATGGCTATTGAGATAGTGTTGCCTTGGTGAGCTAATTATTAAATCTATGCAGGTAAATTAGGTCACATTTGACCCAATCTAGTGATCAAAATCTGCTCTGCTACACTGGTGTAAATTCAGAGTAACTCCAATGAAATATAGAACTTAATTATTGTCTTTAACATTTGAAATTGATCGGGACAAAAAGGTTCAGTTGACAAATGGCTTTTCAGATGAGGCTTTGGGTTGTTTCTTTTCCTTCAGAGATTCGGCAACTTTCAAAGTGGTTGAAGTTCAGACTGTAATAACAGAATTGTTACAGACTATAGGCCTCTACAGGAAAATTAATCCGTAATGTAAGATATGTTTTAAATGTCAACAGAAATTTTTCCTTCTGTTTTTCTTTTCTGGCGCATTTTGATTAGAAGAGAGAGTGATTCAGGTATTTCCTGACCAGTAGTGTATTCATTATACAGGTTTGAAAATTCGGTAGCCAACAATGTATTCTTTTTCCATTTGATTTGATAATCTGTGATTAAGAGCTTGTCCCTCTAGGCCATCAAAGCAGTTTAAAATTTTCTCATCAAGGTGCTATAAATAAACTGGACACTTTTTCATGTTGCAGGAAGATTAGGAAATACACAAACGTAACATCGCATGCATAAGAAAATAGTTATTTTGGAAACATCCTGTGAAATTGCATCTTGTGCAGATCATATGAACTTATCAGTCATCTTTCAAATATGATACAAAGACTGATTTTGACCTGATGATAGGTAGCTGCCTATTGTACTGCAAGTGATTAATATACCAAGCAACCTCATTTTATTGCTAGCTGTCTTGTTCCATAATTAATTTTTGAAGATAACCATTTACTGGAGAGATTATTCAGATGTTGATTTTTTTTCTGATTCATCCAAAAGAGTAACATTCTGTTTTTAAAATATAAAAGAGAATTCTCAAAATGAAGATGAATGTTGAGGTTGCCATTGTTGCTGGAAAAGTTGCCAAAATAGAGCCACAAGTCTGTATCAGGAAGACGGACTATTATCAAAAACATCATTTGGGCTTTTTTTTAACATACACTTTCTGTTCAAATAAACTATTGCATACATCCACCAACACTCAATTATTTTGCTTTAGGATCCATAACAATGATTTTTTTCTCTTTCCCTCCCTTACACCATGCTCCGCTCTGATGGTTTTTCATATAAACCAAAACATTTCCTTATGTGACTCCACAGACTAGTTTTCTTTTGTGTAATGTCCCGTCCCCCATCCTCCCCCCAAAACAAATGAACAAACAAAAACTCTGGGAAAATAAAATGACTGTAGGGGGATTAACAAATGTCATTTGCAATGGAAAAATCTGCTCTACATCCTGACAGTTTTTTAAAATATCATGTACATAAGAATAAAAAATCCATCACTTAACAATAAACTAGGTAGTTATATACCAAACTATTGATCCTTACTGATGAATATGAATTGGTGGGATACTTAAGTGGGTATTTGAAGGTTAAGAAAAAAAAATATTGAGAGGAAGGGCTAAAAATACGGAAGATAAATGTGTAGTAGGAGTATGGATGTGTAGGAGAATAAGTGTTGTAAATCCTCAGAGGTGAGATTTATGGGCTATTATATATCTTGCACGGGCTCTCAAGAGTACATTAATTAATCCAGATATATTCCTTATCTTCTCATGATGGAGAATTGAGGAGATCTAATTCTATTAGTTTAAAGAGAGGAGGATTGATCTTCCAGTGGGATGAGGGCTTGTTTAAGGTCATTTCTAATTAAGACTGATTTTCAAAGGCATTGGAAAATCTCAGATACCATGCCAGAGAAGGATAATTTTGTTAAAGGACCATGGTGTCTGTAGTAGATATACCATAGTGTGGTGACACTGGAACCATTTTGCAATTGGTTAATTTATTTTAATAGTGTCTTGCTGCAGTCTAATGAGATCTAGTTGCAATTTTGTTGAGCAGTGGACAACAGTCGGTGAAGATGTTAATGTGGCATTTTGCCATATCTTAAACAGATTTCCATTCTTCGGGGTATGATTATGTTCTTCATCCCATATTTCTCTGGACATGGGTAAATTAGTATGTCATCTGAGGGCTGGCCCCAAATATAGCAATTGTGTCTTCTAATAGAAAGGAGATGTGATTTTTGGTTGAAGATCTTTGTGTAGTATTTTGTAAAATGGGAGATGTGAATCAGAATCAGTTCTGAAACTTGTGGGATGCTCATAAGGTGGTGTTTTGTAAACTGCTTCCCAACACTAAGGACATGATCAATTTCTAAGAGAAAGTGAATTGTATTATTCCAAAATGGGATGTTGGGCAATGAGTAGAGAGGATTTCAGTGTGCTACAAAATATTTGTGAGTGTAGCTCAAGAAGAGTTTAAGATTAGGGATTGTATTAGAGGTAGGTAACAGAGTAAGATCTAATAAGAAGATTAAACTAAATAAGGCGGGAATTCCTCATTGGTTGCAAACCATCTTGCCACGTTTCTCTTTTGTAAAGCATTAATAAGGATTTGTATCTGGAAGACTCAGACCTCCATTTACTGATGACTTCTCAATTATCTTGTATGAATGCCTTGACTATTAGTTTCATCTAGGCTGGTAGCTGGAGATACGTTTGTTGCAGAAAATTTAGCTGAACTTTTCAGTCCTGGTATGCTTAGCATTACAGTAGGTATGAGTCAATGTGAAATTCTGAAATTGAAATATGACCCGTAAATGACATATATAATAGCTTCCTAGGAATTGAGTTGTTTAATTTGAATTTATGGGAGGTTTTATAACTCTTATAAATTAATCTATCCCAGACTTATATTAAAAGGTATTAATTTGGAATAGATCTTTCTTGGATATTCTTGGATTGGAATACTGCCTTCGCACATGAGTCTTTACAAGGGATCTCGGATTTTGACTTTAATGTTTCACAAAGAATACATGAACACTCAGAAACATAATTACCTGACTTTCTTGGAAAACATGACTGCCAAGGCGATGGTTTGTGTTACAACTTGAGCCTGGAAAACACATTAAGGACACGGAGAGTGTCAAATATATGTAACGTGAGTATGCATCTCATCAGTCACTCTGTGTGAAAGCAATTCCAAAACAGATAATGGATCAAGAAGTAGGGTGACCAGACAGCAAGTGTGAAAAATCGGGACAGGGGTGGGGGGGTAATAGGAGCCTATATAAGAAAAAGACCCAAAAATCGGGACTGTCCCTATAAAATCGGGACATCTGGTCACCCTATCAAGAAGACAAATTTAAAATAAAAAAATGAAAGCAACAGGAATCATGAAAGAATTTCTGCAATTTTCTGAGTAATCATTCAAAAAGGATATAGAACAGTCTTGGGAGTATTGTCTTGCTGTTAAAGAACAGGTCTGGCATTATGACATTTGGATTCCATTCCCAGCTGCTCTACTAATTAGATGTGTGACCTTGGGCAACTCGGTTATTTCTTCCAATTTGTGAAAGGGGATAATACTTTTTGACACAGGATTGTTAGGCCTAATGTCTGAGAATTTTTTGAGATTCTGAGATGGAAGATGCTACAGATGTGCAAAATGTTAATTGTTACTGGAATTGCAGTAGAAATACCACTTTATCTTATAGGGCAGAGTTAAAGGTAGGATGCCAGGCCTTTTTGCTATCCACAATCAGATTTTGGGCAGAGGCAGATCAACACAGTTGGGCACGAGAATCCTATTCACAAGATGATAGCTGTGTTTGAGCAGAACACTGGAAGATATGTCCCAGTCTATGTGGTTTTTTGGTAGGGTTGTTTAGATTGGAGATATTGTCTGCCTCTAAAATACTGTTCTGTCCTGACTTTACTGTGCTATTTAACCATGCTGATTTCAGCAACCACTACTATATGGAGTGTGGCATCTTCCATATATGTGCATAGGGGTAATATTTGAGGAGAATGAGGCTATGCAGTACTAATGAGGAGAATAAGGCCAAATGCTGGCATTTCTATCCAGTAGAAAATGGAGCAGTGTAGAAGATTCCCTGGCCTTTAAATTGGACTAGGATTCAGTTCTGTGGTATTCTAGCCATGGAAATCTCATGGGCCAAGATAGCAGGCAAACAACACTTGTCTAAAGCCCTAAATCACTTATGTCCTACTTAGCTTTTGTACAATATGCATCTGTTTTGTTTATTTTTCAAACTTTGTTAAAATATGTTAGTATTTCAGATTGATAGTAAATTTAGAATTGAGTCTTTGCCATAAATGTTAGTAATGAGTGTTTTCCAAGATTAATCCAAGAATAAGGGAATTGGGCTTATTAACTTACTTTAGTTTATTATAATAGAAAAATAATTGATAAAAGGTAAGTTTTTACTTGAGTGAGGTGGAAACAGAAGAGACTATTAGACCACAAGAATTAATAGAAATCTCCCATAGGTTTTCATGTGTTTTCTATTCCTGTTCTTGTTCTGGAAAGTCTGTGAACCTAGCAGGCATGGAAGTCTTCCCCATGATTTTAGAAAACCTTATCAAGGCCAATCCAGATGAAATTTAATCAAATTGCATTGTCAAAGCTCTCAGCAAAAGAACCACAGAATTACAATTGTAGATAAAGAATTGATAGCACACTGTGACATCATCCTCAATTTTTTTCTGAGGATTAGTAATCAGATAGGTTGAATGATGGTAAAAAATTAATGTGAACTATCCCTCTGATGCCTCTGGGTGGGCAGATGCATTTTAACATGTGATGGCTGCTGCCTTTATAAAAATCCCAAGTATCTACCAAGAAGAATGCCCAGAGAATTTGCATTGTTCAGTTAAACATCTTGAATGCTTTTCTTACATTTTATTAGGAAGAAAGTGGGTTATGTTAATAGTGATTGTGAAAGATTACATCAAAATTATAACTACAAAAGTTTCTTTATTCTGTTTCCTTCAGTCTCACACCTTTCATGTTATGAAAGACTTTTTTTCATCACTGGTCTGAATGTGGGAGCAGCAAGTGCAAGTCTCATTGTATAGGCAGCTTCATACATTCTCCTTTAGAATGCCAGGTACTTAATACAGTATGTGCTGTGGAATATGGAACTTTGGAAGACTGAACAGAAGGACATCATTGCCTAGAAAATATGGCTTTTATTTTTGACAGACTAATTTGTTTGTATCCCACACCGGAAAATTATAGTCAAATGCGATATTAAAATACTATACTTTGTTACTGCAGAAATTAATGGAAATCTGCAAGCATTTGGATCTGTGTGTTTGTATACTGGTCCTATCTCCAGTAACAAGTGTTATGACTTTTTTGTCTCCTGCATTCTAGCTGTATTTTAACATCTGTGCACAAGATTATACATCTGCGTATTTTATTTTAACAATTATGACCCACATAGCACACCTTGAACAAGACAGAAATGTGTACTTCAAGCTTCAACTGTAAAACACAATAATGTAGGATAAAACCTGATATAATTCAAGTGATCTGTTTGTCTGATCTATCTGGTGATCGGTCAGTAGTACTTACATGAGCCAGTACCGTAGTAGCTGAGCACCTCACAATTTTTCATCCTCACAACGCAATCCGCTAGGGAAATCCTTTCATGGCTAGGAAGGTATGCAAGTAGCCAGGGCTAGAAAATCTTGATCAACATGAATCTCTCCTGACAAATATACAGATTGTAGGCAATTCTGAATTTCCTTAAATGAAGTATATATTCTGTTGGGACACTGTAGCTTTAAACAGAAACTCTCCTCCATAGAGTTCATGGAATGTTGATAAGATACTTTCTAAAAGGTAGATAGTTTGTCTTGAGCAGAGAGACACTTAGAGGATCAGATTATTTTTTCCTGTATTTTTTTAGTCTATACCACTGCCCGTGTCGCCAGGCTATACTGCTGTTTTTGGCATGCTAGTTCAATCAAACCTGGTGTGATTATATCCATCTGAGCTGAAAAAGAAAATTCTCCAAAGTTTGCAAAGCAGACGTACCTTAAGGGTATGTCTTCAAAGCACAGTTAACCAAGGGCTTTTACCTAGATTTTAGTCTCTTATCATACACACAGAAAATCCTCTGGCCTGGGTTTTGGAGGTGCTTTAAGGCCAGGCTAGATTCCTCAGCTGGGGAGTGGGTTAGAGCTCAGGCTGGAACCCACACATTTCCCAATGAGGCAAAATCACTCGAGTACTAGAAGCCATCCAATGCCCTTCCCACGATCCCCTTGCCCCTTGCCTGACTATTGACTGGGAAAGAATCCTAGAATGTCTCAGTACAAAGATCCATTAGATGTTCCCCCAGATACACCTGGGCAAGTGCAGAAACAGTGGAGACACAGTAATGTGGATATGACTTTGCTGTGGGAATGCTCAGACCCAGGCTGGGCTAACCCAGTGTCAATCACTCAGGTTAACTGTGCAGTGAAGACATACCTTAAGGCTGATTTAACCCTTAGTTACCTTGTAGCTGGTAATACAATAACTGCCAAACCCACAGGCATTTATATAACATTCATAAACGTAAAACACGTATCTCCCACAATTAAAATGTCATCTTTTCAGAACAGGGACCATTTCTATGTCTTTAAACAGTACTTGGCACAATGGCACCTTGATCAAGGTTGTGGGTTCTGTGTGTTACCATCAAATAATTAATAATAATTATGCAGATTTCACAATTTGTTACTTTGTGTAATTTACCCGATCATCAATTTCCTTCTTAGCAAAAACATATTCCTTAAGTAAATGGCTCTGGAGTTGTTGTTCACCTCAAAAAGGAATGATGAGATCTTTGCAGTCTACCACTGAGGTGGAAAAACACAAGAAAAATATTTACATGTAAAGGTTTCGTCACTGAAATATAAAAATATGAATTGACATGCCTAATAACCATGTGAATTTTTCACCTAGGATTTATTATCAGCGCTGAGCTCTTTGTCAGTACTCATAATATAATGATTACACTCACCATAAATTGACACTCTTATTGTCTGTGTATGTATATAATTAGTGAGTTATCTTGTAAACCTAAAATTAACCCAGTTAAATTCTGGGTGCTCATTACTGCTCTGACTACTTATATCAAATGAAAATAAGTCAGTATCCTTTGACTATTTGAATACATGAGGCTATATTCTTTGGGTTATCTTAAAAAAGTTCAGTGCTTATTAAGAAAGCCCCATGGGAAGGTCTAAGTAAGTAAGCCAGCTGCAAGCTTTTTCAGTCATATGTAGAGGCAACGGAAGAAAAAATATTTGAGAAAGGAATCTGCAATAATGGTAGCCAGGATTATATCCTACTCTCCTTGATTACCATCAGTGTTAGCCGTCACAGAAGCTGGAGGTATGGTGGCAAAAGGAAATTTCCACTTTCTAACTTTTTTTCATTCTGTCTGAGTTTGTTTGAAAATAAAGAACCCTGTCAGTCACAGTCAGAGAGAGAAATCATGATGTGTGAAACCAGCTATTGAAAACAAAAAGGCTTTTTTGTCCCTTCTAAAATACTCTGATTCTGGAAACCATATTTTTCATTTCAAGATGACGAGTCTACTTGACGAAGTTAGTGTTTAAAGGCCTGGCAAATTAGTCTGTCTGTCACTATGGGTATGCACGAGAGTCATTCATTCCATAATAGAATCTTCCCCGTTAGTAGGGTTCAGCCGAATCCTTGCCATGGGTTTATGTACCACTTTCAGTTGTCTCAGCATGTACTGTAGCAAGATACTCACAGCATTTATGTAACATTTTTGTACATTATATTGGTTTTCACTTTTTCTTCATGTTAAGTTTAATACATTTGACTTTCAGTTGGCTCTACCAACTCAGAGCTGTAGAAAAAGTTGCCAACCAGTATGTAAGCAATCTAGGTATACAATTTTTCATTAGCATGGATGCAATTTGAGCCCTAGACCAGCACTGCTTGGAAGTAATACTTTACACTTACCTGAATAAAAGGAAGCATGCATGTCAAAGCACTTTATTAAGCTGGGTAAGGTTGTTTTCACCATTTTATAATGAGGATGCTAAGGCATAGAGTGGCAGTGACTATTCCATGGCTCTTTGAGAGTCAGTGATTCTCAAAAATAGAACCTATGTCTTCTAATTCCTAGTCCCTGGGTCTAACTCATAATGACTCCAGTACGTATAAATGTGCTCACTGCGGGAGAGGGGGAAAGAGCAGTAGGCACTTACACAGAAATTATTGCTAGAAGGATCATCAAAAATTTTGCATATCAGTCTTTGCTGTGAACATTTTGCAAAGTGACTAGTGCTGTTTTTTAACCTCTTTATTTATATATTTAATAAACAAATGTTATATTCCAAGTACACACACAGCTTTCCTGCTCTGCATGAAAAATTACAAATAAAGAAGGTATATCAGTAGCATAGTTCCTATAATTTTTATTCAATTTCCTTCTAGAAACTGAGGGGTGAAAGAAATAGCAAAGGCACCTGAAAGTGAATAATGTAATTTCCCCAACCCAATCTGTTTGCATTTTCCAGGCACACTCTGTATGGGCAGCGTTAGTTTCCAAAAGAGGGATCACAGAATGGTAAAGAGCACAAGAAGAGCCTACTGTGTTAAAGCTTACAGTTAATTGGGCTATGCATCGCCAAGACATCCTTAGCATAACAAGCATTGTGGTTTAATTTTTTAAAAGTTGATTTAAGAAGGTCCTAATATGTGAACAGAAGGGCTCGGTCATGCCAGGTTTCAATCTTCATCTTCACTGAAACTTGACAATGAGAAGGAGTATTAAGACATGTGACTAAACACAGCTGTCTTTGCTATCACAGGCATTTCTAATCAAACATTTCTCATTTAGACAGCGAAGTGCAGACCCCTTGTGTCCAAACTGACATTGACAATGTGGCAATGGACACTGCTGGTGTCTCTAAGAAGAAAAATGGATTCAAGTATTGATTGATCACTGGAAACAATTATCTTTTTTCCAAGTGAATGAGAAGCAATCATGACTATGTTGCAAAGCTCCACTGGCGAAGAAAGTGGGGATAGAAAAGATTGAACAAGGCTCATAAAATTTCACTTTCAGCACACTGAGTAACATGATTGTTAAATTTTAAAGCTATTTTTTCCTTCAGTACTATGCAAAACATTGATATTTTAGCATAAAAGAAGAATGCTTTTGAATAGGGATTTTGTTCTCTTAAAGCAGCACTGATGTTTTAACTCACCATAAGATGTACATATGATAAACTCTATTACCCCTGAGAGCCCATAATCAGGGGGAGGACAGGATGTTACAGGCTGTGTTGGAGGTAGCAAATAACTACCAATAGTGTAATGGTAGCATCTGAGCAGAACTGTAGGATGTCTGGCATGTTTGTGAAATCCCATTACTACTAGTTCAGCATTGAAAAATAAGATTAGTCACTATTTGGAGATTAATTGGGATGAAATGCAAACTAGAAAGGCTGCAGCTTGGCCTCAAAGGGATATCTGGTGAACCTGTGTTTGGAAAGTTATTTAAGATGGTTGGTTTTGGTTTTCTTTTAAAATATGTTTTGGGAGAGCGTTGCAGTGATTGGCAGGAGCACTGGATTATTTTTCAGGCAAACAGCAAGTGTTTTAGATGTGTTCATGCTGGGTTGCTGCTTGGGTCTTGTGTATACTGGAGCTTTGAACTGTGTGGTGTCAAACAACCATTTTCAAGCACATTTCTTCCTAATGCAGTTTAGCATCTCCACTCTCCAGAAATGGTCATAATGGACACGGGGATAATTTTGGTACGTCCACACATGCTGTACTTCCCAGCAGTGTTTGCAACTATGTATCATGGGACTTTTAGAAAGTTCTCCCAACCCAAGTAGTGATTCCTTGATGTGACTGACTGACAAAAAGGGTCAAACTTTTTTTAAGGAATCATTAGATCAGAGCACCCTTCTTCTCTCTGAGAAACCACATAAAATAGCTTATCCTAACTTCCAATAGGGAAATACCATATGAGTTGCTCCTAGCTACCATTTCCCAAGAAACATAGTTTGATCTTGATACTGGTCAACAGCAATCTCAAAATGTTCACGGAAATCCATATAGAGCACAAAAAGTTTCACCTCCAGCTTTAATGAAAACTTTGTAGATATGGGAGAAAAATGTAGATGAACTAGTGTTATTTACTAATGCTGGTCTACCTGACCAAATGCATTCAGGATTCAAGCTTAATGTTAATTTTGCACACTAGTTAAATTAGTATCTTTTTAGGAACTGATAAATAAGTAGATCCTCGAATTCTAAAATGAATGCATAAATTAATAACACTGTGTGATGAGATGTATGGAAACAAAACTGATTAGAGATAATGAGACAAACTCAAAATCTGTGCAAGCAAGTGCAATTTCAGTTACTTGAATGGATTTGTACCATCTTAGATCAGGTCAGAAATGGGTCCAAAATTTCTCAGTAGGAAGCTGAAACACAAAGAAACAGAGATACACACATACACACACATTTTTTAGTTTGTAGGTTATAAACAAAAGAGAGTTGGGGGGGGTGTTTCTCTCCATAATTGTAACAGATGTCAGTTTCACCTCCTGGGAAAATACTCTTATTTGAAATGTTATAACTATGAAAGCTCCTACAGTTGCCAAAATAGTTTCACATTTGTAACTTGAGATTTAATAGCTTACTATATTCATGTGTTAACTTGAATTGTTTTGGATATATACAATTAGAAATCATTACATAGGTTTTCAGTTGAACAATTTTCCCCAACAAGCTTAAACAAAATAATTTCTAAATAGATTAGTTTATCAAAACCAATCTACTTGAAAATTATCTAGAGCTTTGGTTTTGATTCTTTCATTTTGTTTGCACACTTGTTTTTTATTTGCTGCTTGTCTCAATCTCAGCTATGCCAAATTTGCAAGCAGAACTGTTCTCTCCCCCCTCACACACACCTTTTGGGTGTATATACTAAACACAGTGCTTCTATCAGCAGTCAGAATGGAAATCTGTTAAACTCACAGCCTGCTATTCCCTAAAGAGCTGCTGTGCAGGCATTTCTCTTTCCCACACTTAAAAATTTTTGCATCTTAAATGTAAACACTGTGTGACACACACCAAATTTATCAATCTTGTTGTGTATTGTTCCCATTAATTCATGAGGTGTAACTTTCTTGTACTTTAATTCTGGATGGTGCACAAAGCCAACAAGAGGTGGTGTTGGCACAGAGAAAGCATTTCTGGCTTCAAACAACAACTTTGTATTCCGGGGAAAAATTGAAATGTTAATTGTCCAAAATCCAGTGTGCAGCTTTCTTTGTGAAGAGTCTTGTCCTATAACCTGATTTTAGCACATCATTCCAAGTCCTGAAACAACTATGTCACCGCTGAATCCATGCACCTCTCAACATTTAATGCAACAACAGAAAATCCAGAATTCCTAGAGGTACCTTTAGGGGAAATTGGATATTTCAGTTATTTCAAATGTTACATATTTTAAATCTAAATTTATGAAAATGCAATATTCTGATCCAAGCTGCAAAATTTGGATCCATATTTTGATAATCCCAAATTGCCTTTGTTTGTTTCCATGTCTGCTTTTAACTTTGTTAGATAAACACAAGGATATTCAGATAGGATGATTGACAAGCTGGGAGAGGGAGTGGTTTTGTAAAACTGGAAATCCTATTTTGTTTCAGTAAATCTTTTTCTGGTTTTCTTCTTTGTTCTTGTCTTATCATTGTCTGTTTCCTCTCCAGTTCCCCCTTTCTCCCATATGAAAAAAAAAAGTTACCAAATAAGTGATCAGTCATGGTCCCATGGAAATCAATGGGACTTCTGCCATTAGCTTCAGTCAGTGCAGAACCAAGCCTGACAGCTATAATAATTATAACTATATAATTAAGCTATAACTAATTTAGTTTCCTTTTGGGACCTGCTTCCTAGTCATGAAAGGATATTTCATATTTCTATTTTCCCTGACTCTTTAAAATTATGTTTTAATATTTTGTGTAAGGTTAGTGTTTATAAAAAGCACTGGATCAACAGCCTTAGATTCTGAAGTCTCCTATGCACAGTTCTCATGGCCATCCTGGATCTCTCTGCTAAGACTTCCAGATCTAGTGTTTTGTGGGTTTTTTGTGTCCTTGACACCATGTCTTGGGAACTTTACTAAGGTCACCAAATAGCCAACAGATAGTGGGAATTTGTGGTCACTAACAACTACCTACAGGAGAAAACTTCTGTAGCCTGTTGCCAATTTTTCAGCCATATAAATCCCAATATTTTAATTTCTCCTTATTTAAAAAAAAATGCAGTGTATTCTGATACACAGCAGAGAGGGGCCTGGCCTAATCCCACAAATTGAACACTCATTAATTATACAAGTTTTGTAAAGTCTGAATTTCATGACTCAATCCCAGTTGTATTAGGCAGCATTACAATAAATACTTAGTCCTAGCATAATCTAGAAAGCTGCACTTAAAACTAAATGACTTTTGAGATAATATAAAATTACTTTTGAGATAATATACTAACCATCTTCTTCCTCCCTTTCTTCTGTTAGCAGTCTAATTTTACAACAAAAATGTGTCATTACTTGGTTAATGATGTGTGTCTGATATTTATGATAATGAACTTTGTTAGACTTCAGGTCCAGCATGGATTTCATAACCCTTAAATCTAGCTTGTCATCTCTAATCAACATTCTGACAAACTGGCAGACTACAGTAGGGACTTCAGTGGCTATTAATAGTAAAGGCAGTATCATCCTTTAAAAACTGTACTCAGAATTAAATTTGTCAATCAGCGGAGTTGACTATCAGAATTCTCAATTCTCAATTCTTAATGTTACAGTTTTACAAACTATAATAAAATCACTGGCCCTGCCCACCAGACAGTGTACATTTGTTCTCTTCATACTTCACAATTTTAAAATCAGTGCCATAATCTGAACAAGTAGAAGACTAAATAATCTTTTCAATTCCCTTTTGGTCTACCCATCTTTATTACTGCCCTACTTTATTATTGTGTAAAGGAAGAGGATTCCAGATAAGTTTCATAAAGAGATGATGGTTTCCAGATACTTATAATACTGAAGACAGGAACCACTAATATAGAAATATTAAATACACCCTGGGAAAAACAAATCACATAATGGATAGGAACAGGGCAAATATGTCATCAACGTGAACAACATTTATGGGACTGTGTGTAAATTAGGGATGCACTGATTGATTCAGATGAAATGAGAACAGACCCTGGGCCTGCTCCAATGGGAGCTTGATAGTCTATATGCAAATCAAAGAAGGGCATAAATGGTCACATTTTAGAAATGCATGCAGTCTCGTAAATGTGGCCTGCTCTCAACAAAATGTCTTTGGATCTGGTGCATCTGGTCTAGGGCTGGCATTTAGACTCGCTAGGGCCCAGGGCACAAACTAAGGAGCAGGCCCCCATGCAGGGGTGGCTCTAGGCATTTTGCCGCCCCAAGCATGGCAGGCAAGCTGCCGAAGGCAGCCTGCCTGCCGCCCTCGCGGCGACCGGCAGAGCGCCCCCAGTGGCTTGTCGCCCCAAGCATGCACTTGGCGTGCTGGTGCCTGGAGCCACCCTTGCCCCCATGGAAGGCATGGTCGTGGAGGTGTTGACACTGACCTACAGTCTGGGTGGCCCACTGAGTTGAGTCGGGGCTGAAGCATGTAATTTAGTTTTGTGTGGCCCCCTGTAGTGTCAGGCCCCAGGCAATTGCCCTGCTTGCCATGCCCTAATGACAGCCCTGCTCTGGTCACTGACCATTTGATTTGCAACCCACGAAGACAAGACACTTGTCTGTTTACAAATGAGTTCACCTCACATACTCTCTATCATTAGTGTATCTGCTGCATTCATAGGCGCTGACTCTGTGAGTGCTCCAGGGCTGGAGCACCCATTGGGAAAAAATGGTGGGTGCTGAGCACCCACTGGTAGCGCCCCAATCAGCTCCCCCCCAGCGCCTGCCGGTGGGCCGCACAGATCAGTGCAGTGGGGCCTTGGGAGAACGGGTGGAGTGGGGGCAGAGTCTGGGGCAGAGCAGGGGGTCAAGCACCCCCCGGTACATTGGAAGTCGGCGCCTGTGGCTGCATTCATTTCTTTTCTGTATTGTACTTTTTCCTCTCAGAAGAAGGTTGTTTACTTTTTTTTCTCCTGCCTGACTCACAATCAGCTTCTGCTTCTGTGTAGGACTCTGAGACCTAAGCATCCCTAGTTATTTTAGATCTAGACAGGGATCATAGTGAATGCAAGAAACAAACACACCTCCTCACCAGTTGAGTTCAGTGACAATATCTACATATGCAGATCTTCATTGCAACCTTTTTTTCCTAATACTGTATCAAAATGCAAAGCCATCATGTATGTGTAGGGCAAAAAGAAATGGTTATAAACAGTCTGTATGCCTTTAATTTATTCTAGGAGATAAACCTGAAGTCTTGAAATCATTAGTTCCTCTACTTGTGTGGCAAAAACCTGTGTATAACATTCCAGAAACCTGGCTGGGTTAATCCCTGATGAAGTATATGTCCCAGCAGGAAGATGTAGTAGAACAGGTGCCAATCTGCCCAGTAATGTACTCACAATTGCAGGTCACAGTGTCTGGCTGCCTGAAAGCAGACAGATTTGTCAAAAGGAATTATTGATGTGTGGGCGGTGAGGGTGAAGAAACCTAAATGTGTCCCCATTTACATTACTGCTGTCGCAGTTACTTTTGTCAGGCCAGTCTGTAAAAGGCATTTCCCCAGATGTGAAAGCCATGTGTGTCAGCCCAGCTGAGCCTGCCTCAGATATGTAATTTACCATATCATTTGTGCCCAGTGATGGTACTAATCAAGGAGTTTTGTTAAATGATAGTTACTCTTGATGTCCATACAATCAATTTAGATATCTGCTAATTTAGGGGCCCATTCATGGCTTCCTGAAATATTGATCTAATCATTTTTATTCTCACAAATAAACAATCTAGCCTATAAACCATCCAAACCAACTTTTTCTTAGTCAAATTTTTGAAATTTAGTACAAAGAAAATATCAGAGGGGTAGCCGTGTTAGTCTGGATCTGTAAAAGCAGCAAAGAGTCCTGTGGCACCTTATAGACTAACAGACGTATTGGAGCATGAGCTTTCATTGGTGAATACCCACTTCGTTGGATGCATCCGACGAAGTGGGTATTCACCCACAAAAGCTCATGCTCCAATACGTCTGTTAGTCTACAAGGTGCTGCAGGACTCTTTGCTGCTAGTACAAAGAAAAGTAGTTCATGTTTCTGAATGCATTGGTAACCCTCCTATTTCAATTAATTATCCAGAATGCAGCTACATTCTTCTTTGAGTGCTGGTCCCTGTCTGTAGTCCACTGTGGGTACATGTGCTCTGTGTACCTGAGACCACAAAGTTCTTGAAAGTATGGCCCATTGGTCTGTGCCTGAGCCCCTACTCTCCTCATGCTTTGTACCAAGGATGTGAGGGGCAGAGCAAACAGAGCACCTTTTCAGTTCCTTCTTACTGTCGCATGGCCTAACTTGGAACCTCCAGTGTCCGAAGCTTCTCCTTTTCTCTTCAGCTTCCTGGTTTTCAAATCTGTAAATATTTCAAAATTTGCTAGTTTTATCTTTAGTGTTAATAGTTTTATTAGTATAGTTAGTAGTTACGTTTCCCACCCCAGGGAATCCCCTTCTGGCTCCTAGTATGGGAAATAGATTATGGCCAGAATACTGGGTCTTAAAAACTACCTCTCCTGCCTCCAGTCTTTCTTAGTCAGCAATGACCCCCAGCACTGCCTGTCATAGGCACTGACTCTGTGAGTGCTCCGGGGCTGGAGCACCTACTGGGAAAAATTGGTGGGTGCTCAGCACCCACCGGCAGCTCCCCATGGCCCCGCTCCACCCCCCTGCTCCAGCTCGCCTCTGCCTCCTCCGCGAGTGCACTGCTGCGTCCTGCTTCTCCCCCCTGCCTCCCAGCACTTGCACCATGAAACAGCTGACTCACGGGGCAGGGAAGGAGGGGGGAGGAGGGGGAATGCAGTACACTGGGGGGAGGAGCAGGGAGGGGGCAGAGTTAGGGCAGGGACTTTGGGGATGGGGTTGGAATTGGGGTGGGGAAAGGGGCGGGGGGCGCGGGCACCCACTGGCGCTGGAGAAAGTTGGTGCCTATGCTGCCTGTACCATCTTGGAGAAGTACATATATCTACCAGGTACAGTATCTGTCACTCCTTCTCTAGCCAGACCCAACAGGCACAGGAATTCTAGCTTAAAAAGCACCTCAGCAAAAAAGACTGAGGTCCCAATCAGAACCAGACTGGAGGACACCTCGTCCCTTCATACATCAGGCAGCATCATAAAGGAGCGCCCCCTAGCATGAGGCCTGACTCAGGAGCGAGGGAGATTATGCTTATGGACCCTCTGTCAGAGTTTCATCAGAAGAGCAGGGAATGCTCTCATAAGCACAAGAGCAGATCCCCCTCTAAGTCCACTCCTAAGAGAATGGATTCCTCCCTGACTCCATCCAGGTTGGGCAAATCTTTGTACCCAGTTCCCAAAGACAGGGCTCAGGTCATCCTCATCACCCTTCAGTGGCCCAAATAATTCTGGTTTCCTACTCTCCTGCAGATGTTGTCCCACCCATCTATCGGCATTCAGTCCTTCCTGGATCTCTTGACCCAGGAGAATGGCAGAGTCAGGCATCCCAACCTTGATGCACTTCATCTCATGACTTGGTAGTTGGATGGCATCAAACCTAGAACGTTCCTATTCTGAAGCTGTGCATCCATTCTTAATAATAGCAGAATGGAGTCCATCAGAAAAAGTTACCTACTCAAGTAAAAACATTTCTCTGTCTAGGCCCAGCAAAATCATGTACCTCCAGAAACACTGAATATTTCCACTATTTTAGACTGTCGTCTTAGTTTCAAGATGACAGGTATTTCCCTTAGCTCTCTATGGGTTCACCTAGTAACACTCAGCACATGTCACTTGCCATCAGATGGTTACTCTAACTTTACTCACCCAGTGATGGCCAGATTCTTGAAAGGTCTGATGCGAACCTTTCCACAGGTAAGGAAACCAAGACTAGACTGGCATCTTAACCTAGTGCTTTGGCATTCACTAAGCCACCCTTTTAACATCTGGCTCCATGCTCTGTATCCCTCCTGTCAGTGAAGGTTGCCTTTGGTGCCATCACCTTGGACAGGTGAGCTGGTGAATTTGGAACTCTGATGAATGGTTGATCCATCATATACAGTATTCCATAATAACAAAGTCTCATTTATGACTACATCCAAAAATCACCCCTAAGATAATTTCAGATTTTCACATAAACCAGTCAATTCACTTACCTGTATTTTTTCCAAAACCCCACACCTCTAGCAAGGAGAGGAGACTTCATTCCCTCTACATGCAACAAACATTAGCATTTTACCTGCAAAGAACTAGATCAATCAGAAAGTTGCCTAGACTGTTTGTTGTCGTAGCAGGAAAACGTCCAAGGTCTAGCAATTTCATCTCAGAGGATCTCTTAAGAGGATCTCTGGCTGTATCCTGCTCTGTTATCGATTGACACATCTCCCTCCTCCATGCAGGGTAAGGGCTCATTCAGAAGGGCCACAAACAGCCTCAGTGGCATCACTCCAGCAGGTACCCATACTTGTCATTTGCAGGGCAGCTACTTGGAGTTCCATCCACACATTCTCAAGACATTCTGCCTGGGTCCAGGACTCCTCCACAGATGCCTTTTGTGGGGCAGCAACCCTATGAGTAGCTATACCACTTGCATCCTCGCACTCCCCCTCCTCTGAGTCACCCAAAGTAATATACACACTGGGACCAGCACTCAAAGAACAGGGAGTTACTTATTTTATTGTAACTGAAGTTCTTCAAGATGTGTGGTCCCTATCTGTATTCCACTACCCACCCTCCTTCCCCCCTGCTTCGAATCTTGATAAGATTCATGGTAGAGAAGGAACCAAAGTGGTTGTCAGTCCACCCATCCTTTTATCCCCATGATGCAGAGCATGAGGAGAGCAGGGGCACAGGCATGAACCAAATAACACTGCCTGCAAGAATTCTCCAGTCTCAGGTGCATGCCCACAGTGGAATACAGATAGGAACCACATATCTCAAAGAATTCCTGTGACAATAAGGTAATTAATTTCCCTTTTATGCTGCCTTTCATTCAGCCACTAGACTCCTTAACATAATTGTATGTTGTTAAGATTCCACCACTAAAAAGGCTCAAGATTTTAATCTTTACCCAGTTTTTGTACTGTAGTGTTTTAATTAATATGGATACAATTACTACTAAAAGGTAAAATGCAGCACATGGAGTACCACACTGTGTAATCTCACAAAGGCCTCATAGCAATCCTTTATGTATATTAAAAGGGACATTTGGTATAGTAACACAAAAGCACAATTGCCTTCAGCCAGCTAAATGTAAAAGAAGTGGAAATCTCTCAGAATCGTATTCTGTTTGAATATAGTATTTGTATCTTCCACAAGAAAATAGTAGGAGCTGGAACCACATGATTTTTGTAGAAATTTCTTCATGTGAGAGGAGAGAGAACCTGTATTACTGTATTTCCTACCTGTTGAGAGATTGATTTTGCAATGTTCATGTGCTTTTAATGTAGGGTTTTTTAAGTGTGTGTGTATAATATATATAGGTCATGCTTCCAGGATGCATTTGTTCATTCGTGTAACTAAAAACAGAACTCCTTTTTTTATAAAGATATATTTTGAGAAGTTTAGTCCCTTTGTGATGACCAATATATGTCATTGGGAGTCTACCACATTTCAAAATCCATTATTATTGCTATAATACTTTTTGTCTCAGTACAAAACACTGGTTTGTTACTTCTAGAGTAAATAATAAAGGAATGCTTGTTTTTGCTTACATTTATACAAACTGATGCTTTTTACATATTATGTGATTTTTTTTGTGTGAAATGAAACTTATAAGCAACGTGAACAATTGTATTGATTTAAATACATTGATATTTAAGCTCAAATATGTATTTATTGCTTTCAGCATACATCTTGATTTAATTTTAGTTTGAAATTTTAGTTAATTGCTGTAAAATTCTTACATTATTTTTACTTTGGAAAGCTATAATCATATTTTGTAAGGAGGTGAGATAAAGGCCTTATGGCTTGCTGGTCTCAAAAGGGCTTTGCTTAGTATGAACGTGTTTAAATATAAGCTTGCTTGTTTGCTAATATTATTTTAAAGTTTGCAAGTTCACTGGATTCATGTTCATAGAACTGTATGTTACAGTCAATGAAGAAACTAAATGTGTGTGTGTAAAAGAAGATTAAGGCAGCAAGTACAATGAAGTCCCGGTTAAGTCATAAATATAATTGTTAATTGGATTCCCACTCCTAATTCTCCCTGACTAAAGCAAATGGCATTTGGTATGTTCTGGCAAATGAGGTGTAAAAATATAATTAGGGAGGCCAAAAAAGAATTTGAAGAACAGCTAGCCAAAGACTCAAAAAGTAATAGCAATTTTTAAAAAAAATACATCAGAAGCAGGGAGCCTGCTAAACAACCAGTGGGGCCACTGGATGAGATGCTAAAGGAGCACTCAAGGATGGTAAGGCCATTATGGAGAAACTAAATGAATTCTTTGCATCGGTCTTCCTGGCTGAGGATGTGAGGGAGATTCCCACACCTGAGTCACTCTTTTAGGTGACAAATCGGAGGACCTGTTTCAGATTGAGGTGGTGTCATTAGAAGAGGTTTTGAAACAAATTGATAAATTAAAAAGTAATAAGTCACCAGGACTAGATAGTATTCACCCAAGAGTTCTGAAGGAACTCAAATGTGAAATTGCAGAACTACTAACTGTGGTTTGTAACCTATCATTTAAATCCGTTTCTGTACCAAATGACTGGAGGATAGCTAATGTGACACTAATTTTTAAAAAGGGTTTCAGGGTGATCCCGGCAATTACAGGGTGGTAAGCCTGACTTCAGTACTGGGAAAACTGGTTGAAACTATAGTGAAGAACAGAATTGTCAAGACACATAGATGAACATGATTTGTTGGGAAAAAGTCAACATGGTTTTTGTAAAGAGAAATCATGCCTCACCAATCTTCTATAATTTGTTCAGGGGGTCACAAGCATGTGGACAAGAGGGATCCAGTGGATATAGTGTACTTAGATTTTCAGAAAGCCTTAACGAGGTCCCTCACTACAGGCTCTTAAGCAAAGTAAGCTGTCATGGGATAAGAGGGAAGATCCTCTCATGGATCAGTAGCTGGTTAAAAGATAGGAAACAAAGGGTAGGAATAAATGGTCAGTTTTCAAAATGAAGACAAGTAAATAGCGATGTCCCCCAGGGGTCTGTACTGGGACCAGTACTATTCAACATATTCATAAATGATCTGGAAAAAGGGGTAAATGGTAAGGTGGAAAAATTTGCAGATGATACAAAATTACTCAAGATAGTTACATCCAAAGCGACTATGAAGAGTTACAAAGGGATCTCCCAAAACTGGGTAACTGGGTAACAAAATAGCAGATGAAGTTCAATGTTGATAAGTGCAAAGTAATGCACATTGGAAAACATAATCCCAACTATACATATAAAATGATAGGGTCTAAATTATCTGATACCACTCAAGAAAGAGATCTTGGAGTCATTGTGGATAATACTCTGAAAACATCTACTCAATGTGCAGTGGCAGTCAAAAAAGCTAACAGAATGTTGGGAATAATTAAGAAAGGGATAAATAATAAGACGGAAAATATTATATTGCCTATATATAAATCCATGTTATGCCCACATCTTGAATACTTCATGCAGATGTGGTTGCCCCATCTCAAAAAAGATATATTGGAATTGTAAAAAGTACAGAAAAGGGCAACAAAAATGATTAGGGGTATGGAACAGCTTCCACATGAGGAGAAATTAATAAGACTGGGACTTTTCAGCTTGGAAAAGAGATGTTGGGGGGGGTGGGGGTGGGGATATGATAGAGGTCTATACAATTATGATGTCATAGAGAAAGTAAATAAGGAAGTGTTATTTACTCCTTCTCATTACACAAGAACTAGGGGTCACCAAATGAAATCAATAGGCAGCAGATTTAAAATAAACAAAAGGAAGTATTTCTTCACACAGTGCACAGTCAACCTGTGGAACTCTTTGCCAGAGGATGTTGTGAAGGCTAAGACTATAACAGCGTTTAAGAAAGAACTAGATAAATTCATGCAGGATAGGTCCATCAAGGGCTATTAGCCAGGATGGACGGGGATGGTGTCCCTATTCTCTGTTTGCTAGAAGCTAGAATGGGTAACAGGGGATGGTTCACTTGATGATTATCTGTTCTGTTCATTCCCTCTGGGGTGCCTGGCATTGGCCGTTGTTGGAAGACAGGATACTATACTAGATGGACCTTTTGGTCTGACCCAGTATGGTCGTTCTTATATTCTGCAGAAGATCAGCCCTATAGTCTCTCTGCATGGAATGCAGATGTTCTGTCTTGAAATGGCTAACTAGTCAGATCTGTAGGGATCGCCTACAGTTGTTCTACACCAAGAAAGAGAGAATTGTCCGTGTCTACTGGAACTAATTTTAATAATCCTCCTCCTTAGCAGGAGCAGTGTTTGAGCCTGAGCTGCTCTGCTCTCACTTTCTCTTCCCATCAGACTTGAGTCACTTATTGGAGACTCAGTGCTTTTGCTCAACCGGGAATTCCGGGGAAGAGGTTATTTTTGCTGGAATAAAACATAGGAGGTATCACCTGCTGCAAGTTTTTATTGTTCTTATTAGTTCTGCAGTGGTTCATAAGTTTAGTCCTTTGACAGCTCATTCCACTCAGGGGCAAGGAAGGGACACTGATCTCATAGAGATGCCAAGTACTGTATTATCACTCTTGGTTTCCTCAGACTGACAACTGCCAGTGTATTGTGACATGCACATTGCTCTTAGCTGGCATCTTTATGTGTGTGTGCAGTGCCAAAGTGAGTTCCAGGCTTGCCAGGGGTCATTCCTCTATTATAGGAAGAACTCATAATAACCCCTATACTTAGGTTGCCGAACACTTACTATTATAAAGGATTCTTGTGGTCTTTTTTAAAAAGCTGTAATGCTTCCATTGTTTGTAGCTGGCATTTGAAATTTAGCAGGGGGAAAGCCCTTTGGCTAGCGAAATACCTTTATTTTGCCCCATGAAATTCCATTTAGATTTTTCTGAGATATAAACTGCTAAAAAATCACCATTTTCATTCTGTTTCCAGGCTTTAGGAAAATTTTGGCATGCTAAAGTAATAATTACATGATTTTTCTAAAAAACTGAGGTCTCATCACACAAACATTTAGTTCATGGAAAGCTGGGGGCATGAATATATCCCACAGTAGCCTGCAGCAGACTGTCTCTGTAGATCCTGCTGAAGTACATTAATAGTTTAACGAGCTTTGATCTAATCCTGTTTCAAAGAGAACTAGATCAAAATTCATTAACAAACTCTTAATGTGTGTCAACAGTGTCTATGGAAACATTTAGTCTGGGGCAATCTACAGGGTAGATTGCTGTGAACTAAACGTTCATGTGGACAAGCCTTGAAATTGTCACAGGAGTGCTTTATACACAGGGGCGGCTCTAGATATTTCGCTGCCCCAAGCAGGGTGGCATGCCACGGGGGGCGCTTTGCCGGTCGCCGGGAGGGCAGCAGGCGGCTCTGGTGGACCTCCTGCAGGCGTGCCTGCGGAGGGTCCGCTGGTCCAGCGGCTTTGGTGGACCTCCCGCGAGCCATGGGACCAGCGGACCCTCCACAGGCACGCCTGCGGGAGGTGGTCCGGAGCCACGGGACCAGCGAACCCTCCGCAGGCATGCCTGCGGGAGGTCCACCAGAGCCGCCTGCCGCCCTCCCGGCGACCGGCAGAGCACCCCCCGCGGCATGCCGCCCCAAGCACGCGCTTGGCGTGCTGGAGCCTGGAGCTGCCCCTGTTTATACAGGAGAAATATCTCTTCATACATAGTTAGTAGATGAGATAGCAGTAGATTGCATACAAGAAAATATGGCATAATTCCTGGGTTTTGTAAGACCAATAAAATGTGGTGGTGTGCACTACAAATGTTGCCCTGTTTTTGCAGCACTTTAAAAGGAGCACTTACCAGAGCCCACACCGCCCTGAAAGTAGCAGCAGTTACTGCACTGTGAACACCTGAGAACTTTTGGAGCAGCGGCAGTGGGGTCTGGAGAGTAAAGGAATAAAACCAGGCTGAGCTTCTCCTGGCTAACCTTTCTTGACCCAGTATTTGGCCCCACCAGCCCATCTCCCTCTCCGAGGGCACCATATGGGGCTGGAGCTCCCCCCTACTCCTGGGGTTTGTCAAGTCTTGCTGTCCCCTGACCATCCTCTGGACCTAATAAGCCATTTCCTCCCACGCCACTCCAGGATAACCGCTTTTTCCTATTGCCAGCTAACGTTCTGTAGCTCAAGTGGTAGAATTGTATGATGCATTCCTGAAGGTTCAAGGTTGAAATCCTGCTCGTGAGGCATGACTTGGGGAGTGGAAGGGGTTGTTATAGTTGCACATAATAGAATTTGGTTTGGTTTTTTTTATTTATTTAAAAAAAATCCTCAAAATTGCCTACAAAAATCCTAAATTAAAAGACAGTTACATTATTCTAGAAGATGTTAATGGCTGTCATCAAGCATGTCTTTGATCTACAGGCAGTCACAGAGCTTGTTAAAGAAGATAGGTTTGCTAGCCACATTTCATTCAGGCTAAACCAAAAGAAGCAGTTCACCTTCTTTATAAAGTAAGACTGCTAGAGACAGTAGAAGCCACCATCCAAGGCATTTGGCCATATGCAAGGCTAATCAGCAGCGAACTCATGTAGCCTGAGGGGATTCTCCTCTGTGTGTCAGAGGGAGAAAAAGTGGGGATAGGGGAATAACCAAAAAGGAAGAAAAATCCAGCAGAGAGTGAGAAAGGCAGTTATGAGCATAGCCCTGAGAGACAGCAGACACTGAGCTCTTTTGAGGCACAGGAATAACTGGAAGGGCAGGCTTCAAAACTGTGAGCTAGGAAACTCCCTGCTGCTAGTTGTTCCTTTGTTCATGCAAACAGGACGTTGATACAATCTTATTTTAAAAAATGTACATAAAAGAATATCTGACTGATAATTAATTTCTCCTCCTAGCAGAAGCAACCCAGCAAGCCCTGAATATTGGCTCACCTCTTGGGCCAAGGAGAAACAGTTATTTAAATTGTAAAGTCAAGCATGCAAGAGTTGAAAAATACAAGATTTACGTTAACTTCCCTCTTGTGCATATGCATTATAGCACAGTCTTTAATTACATTATTACATCATATTTCTCCATGGAGCCTCTGCCTCATCCAGTCTACAGGATGTACACACAAGAAGGCAGAATAAAGGTTGCACAGAAATTTGGAATTTCCTAACTTCTGCATGTTTGACTTTGTAACTTAAATAGCATTCATGTAACATGATTTTTTTAAAAGTAATTGCATATGTAGCTTCTGGCAATGAAAGATTTGCACATCAGATGTCAGTTTTGCCATCCCCAGGTGGAGGGTGCTGTTTCCAAATGGACAAGCACAATTCCATTGTAACTTTTGTATATTTTACAGAACTAGACTCCCTTCTCCTCTCATCTTTAGATGCCTCAACCATATATTTCGCTCATCCAATTTTTTTCCCTTTTTCCTCCATTGGTATTTCAACCTCTAATTCAAATTCATGCTAAAATAAATCTTAACGGAAAACAAAACATTTAAAGTGCTTGACATAAAACCACCAGAGCAATTCTGGGCTCTGTATATAGAACTAGCACAATTTGCTGTGGTCATGTGCTTCTGGTTTTTACATACTTTTTCTTACTCTGTTTAGATAGGGGTCCCTGTAGGTTGTGATATAACACACAAATACAGAGCATCTCCTATGCAATGAAATGACGGATTAATGTCTGTCTTTAATTATGATTTAAAAAAAGTGTTAGTCTTATATTCATTATTTACAGATAGAAGAAACATGAAGTAAAATGCTGTAGAGCAAAACACATATAGAAAATTAGTATTTTAGGGAAGGGCTTTGCATTTAGATGTTTCCAGTTTAACAACTGCATGGAGTATCCAGTTTAGAGAAGGACTTTTAAGTGCAAAGCTTGGATCCAGATCCATACATTTAGAATTTGAGGATTTTGGATCTTGGGCTTTGGTGTGGACCCATTTCTATATAACATGTAAGAATATTATAGCAACAGCTTGATTCATACCATTTCTTTGTCATTTGACATGCTGCTGCTGACCCTTGGAATCTCTCTCCCCAGAGAAATAAAATTAGAACTCCGGATTGTAATTGAGAGGGTTGACAATCCTCTTTCTTGTGTCATCACCTTAAATTATCTTTCTCTTAATTTTAATGGCCACAGTTTCCTGTGGGGAATATATTTTTTCTTTCTTCTTGGTAAAACAGATTGTAGTTTAGGTAAGCTGTTAGGTATATTAAAAATGTCGTCTCTGGTAAGTTTGAATTGTTTTGCCTCAGCTGATTCTGTGGTTGGGGACAATTTAGCTGGCAAAATTTAGGAAAGTAGAAATTGCACTAAGGGGTCAGACGACTGGTTCAGATAGTCCAGTATCCTGTCTCCAGCACTGGCCAATGTTTTTGTGTGAGGTTACATCTGATATACACCAGTGTAAGTCAGAGGAGAATCTGCTCCTTCCTTGTCTATACTAAGTGGGAAAATGTCAATTGCAGGAAAATTGTTGGTTGTCCTGCTTAACTGGGCAACCACAACATCAACGGTTTGCTGTCCTCACATTCACAGCACTTTACAACCATGTTAGTATCAGTTTCATTCTGGGACTTCTGAAGCCTTCATCTGATTGAGTCCACAATCATTGCTGGGCACGAGGACTTCTGGGTGATTTCCAAGTATTAAAATATTGTATTATGGGATGGATTTAGGAGGCTCAGCTGAACTGCTACAGCTGGATTGTGAATACACATATCTATGCCACTTTGGACTGTATCATTTCCATGAGACATAGGCTGAAGACCTCATCCAAAACATTGAAACTAAGCAACAGCCAGTGTTTACAAGATGTCTGAGACAGCTGTGTGTGGATGCAAGGCAATGTCAGTCAGTGCATGCTTGTGGTGTTTCAACCAATGCAATCCTTTTTTTGCTTAGCATGTGTAGGATCATAGAAGCCTATTAATACTGTTTTAAATTTTAACCTATATTTTCACTCAGTGGAGAAGTCACCCTTAAAGATTCTACAGAATTTATACCTGTCCACAAGATATGACTGTGCAGTTTGGTTGCTTTTAGCTCACTATTATCTACCAAGTAAACCTCAGAATTAAAAAAAAGCACCACATAACAGTTTTTATAGGTTCTTGATCCAAGTTCTCTTCCTCCCATTTCTCCCCTCTTTCTATCTGAAGCACTCTCACCAGTCTGGCTGTGGGATTGCCCATCTAATGGAGACTAGAGATTTTACTCAGAAAGCAATTGTGATAAAGTGATCTCACTGTAGATATTAGAGGTTTTTTTGTTAGCTTTGAATTCTGCCACTTGCTATGCAGTTGCATTTGCTATCAGCTCAATGGCAGGGATTTTGTAAGTTTGCTCTGTCATGAGTTTTTTTAGGTAATAATTGGAGATATACCAATCTCCTAGAACTGAAAGGGACCTTGAAAGGTCATTGAGTCCAGCCCCCTGCCTTCACTAGCAGGACCAATTTTTGCCCCAGATCCCTAAGTGGCCCCCTCAAGGATTGAACTCACAATCCTGGGTTTAGCAGGCCAATGCTCAAACCACTGAGCTATCCCTCCCCCGCACCCCAATTTTTTGAGACCGTTTAAAATTCAGTGAAGGAGGAATGCACTGAGAGGAAATGGTAACAAGATTTAAAGAGGCTTGTGCATTAAAATTTGGTAATGAGACAGAAATTAGTTAAACCTGTACCTGGAATTACCATCTCCATTCTAGCAGGTGCATCACAGCAAGCAACTTGTATGGCGGAAATACCAGCCCTATGGCTGGGGGTCTCAGGCGGAAAAAGTTGGGCCAATTAGATCTTGCTGAAGCACAGTTCGGCTGTACTTATGTGGCTCTGTTTTTATTAATGTGCTTGATTGAAATTCTTAAGACAGAGCCAGTTCCTGCAGAATTTTTTTTTTCACAGAACGGCTTTTGATGGTCATGATTTACCAGTATGGAAATTAATCAGAGCTTGGAAGAATACTGCGTGATGGTTTGCCAACTCTTTGAAGTGCATGACAGTCAAAGCTATTTGGCTATAGTTTAAATTGAACACTATGCTAATGTGTGATTTCCAAAGTTTCTGCTTATGATTCTTAAAAAAAAAAAAAAAGAAAAAGGTAGTAGGAAGGCAGTATATGCCAATGTACTGTGATGGTTTCGGTCTCAAGTGTATATTAGAAATGCATAGTAATGAGGAGGAGCAGAAAACTGTTTAGGAATACATGGAAAACGCAAACTAATGTTCCTTAAAGTAACAAGTAGTTAAATACAACTGAGGAGGAAAAAAGTTCAGTTACTCAAGATATTATGACATAATCCTTGTAAGCTAACCATAGAACTGTTTCTTCTCCTACATATCTGACTCACTAGGTGCCCACAAAGATTTCAAAACTGGAGTTTGGTAGCTAATTTATTATCTTACAGTATTTCTAAGGCATTGCAGTTTACAGCAGAAACATAATCATCACAGAAAAAGATTTTTTTAAGTTACAAGAAACTTAGAATAGTAGAATTTTAAAAATGAGAATGTTTCAAATTTTGTATCTTTCATTGGTCAGAGTTACTTAAATGAACTGTCAATAAAGATGTTTTTCTGGGTATAATCATTGTTTCTTAAGATGTTTTACTGAAACACTGCAAAACCTTTGGGTTATTTTAAAGCTGCCAAATGGGCATGTAGTCGTCAAGCATACAGTAGTCAGAAGAAATAGTAATGGTCTGTTTTCAGAGATGTTTTCTTAACATCTTGAGTATTTGACCTTTTTTCTAAAGTGTAGTCAACTATTTGCTGCCATCCACTGAGGGAAAGAAAAGAAGGAAAGAACAAGATTGGGGGACAAGGGGGAGGGTTTGGGATTTTGGGAGGTGGGGGGAGGAGAGGGTTCATGTAGACACTTGGATCTTATTCAAGCCAATTCTATACAGACATCTTTTATAATACAGAGCTTCAGAGCTTTTAAGACCAGAAGAGACTGTTATGATCATCTAGTCCTATCTCCTTAACACAGGCTATAGAATTTCATCCAATGATTCTGGCACTTAGCCAACATGATGATTGTTATTAATCATGTTCATTATGGTAGTGCCTAAGGACCCACCAAGAATGGGGACCCATTGTGCTAAGCACTGTATAAACAGAGTTTGGACAGTCCTTGCTCTAGAGCTTACAGTCTAAATAGACAAGACAGATGCAGAGTGGGGGAAGCGGTGTAACACACTTGCAGAGTGAACAGTGTGATAGTGGTAAATGTCATGTTAATTCCATGAGTATTTTGGGTGGTGAGTATAGTACTTAGGAGGGGATAAACTAAATGGAAAGAAAAGTGATGAGAGAGGGGACACTGAAGGAAAGAGGGACCTCTGAGTAGTGAAAATATGATGTGAAGGGATTGTAAGGGAGAGTTGGAGCAAGCAGACAATTAGCACATGGCGGAGAAAATCCAATTAAAACTGCAGAAAGTGCTTTGAATGTCCAGAGCTCCTGGCTTTGGCGGCTCCTTCAGCTGCTCCCATTGGCTGGAGTCTCTGGCTGGTGTTTCTCTGCAGTGTATTCTCAAAGACCACATAGTGGGGGGGGGAGGGGATGCCACACATGGGTCCTAGTGCCTATGCCTCCATAGTGTGGGGGAGTCTCCCCTGCACTGTTCTGGATCCAGGGGGTAAAGTTAGGAAGGGTGGCCCTGGCTGGGGCCCATTTTACTCCCCCCTACCCCTTTAGTGAATCAGTCCCTACTTTGGCTGCCTCTGTTGTGTTTGAATTGATATATAGGGCTAACACCACTTTGAGCTGTGTAAACTTCATCTTCCCGTAGCATAAATCAGGGCTGTATGTCCCTGTATAGCTCCAATTTGTGCCAGAGCTAGGCAACTCTCAATAAAGGAATTGCACTTTATTTTTAGTTTGAACATAACTAATTTCAACGTCCAACCATTGGATCTTGTTATGCCTTTGACTGCTACATTAAAGAAACCCTAGAGCTAGATTTTGCTATCCTGCTCACCCACTAAGATAGTCTATGAAGTTGATTATCATGTATGCATTCACATGTGCAGCAATACGTATACACAAGCACCTGTTTGTATATGTTTTGGGAAATGCCAGGTTTTAACAAAAGCCATGGCCTCTGTTCATTAAAACCCTACAGGAGTTTTTCCCCCTGAAATTCACCCCACTTCTGCCCAGTTTGCAAAATACACACAGGGCTTAAATTTACAAACATCTGTATTGTAATTGAGTTCAATTTGTGGTGCTCTTCGCATATATGCTCTTCACTTAGAGTGCTCTTCTTTTGTGTGTGGAAAGAATATACGCAGGCATCAAAGTAGATTGGAATTTGGGAGGTGAGAATTGAGTAACACATTAGGGAATTGTATGGAAGAACGGTTGATCACATGGTCAGCAGCTGTTTTATATCAAGTCTTATATAAATTCCAACTTCTGACCTTGTCTGGACACAATCATTTCATATTATGTATGAGTCAGGAACACCAGATACATTAATGTGGCAAAGGCAAATTCCATATTTTTGTTATTTTCCATATTGTGCTATATACAATTTAATATGATCCTTGTAACAAGATATATTGACAAGAAGAAGAAGAATCTGAGTCTAAAATCCTTATACACTTAAAGCTGGAAAATATCATAATACAGGCCTTCAATTCAGTTTCCAAATTAAAATATTTATTTTGAAGTTAGAGAAATTTACAAAATTAATTTTTAGGGGAGAAAACTTCACAGTATTCATGAAGTGTTGTTTTGCTACTTACAATATCACATTTAGCATTTAGTAAAATATACATTTAGCGTATCTGAAAGTAGACAATCGTGGTACTGTGCAGCAGCAAGTCTGATGGAGTGGGTCACAGTTGACCTATTTCCTGATACAATAAGGGTATTTCATATACACACATGTACTTACATACTTCTCTTTCTGTTGTTCAAAATAATGACTGAGTCTTATTTGATAATGCTCTGTGGACGAAAGGATGTTATCCTAACTACATATTTGAGTGGAGGCTTGAAAGAACAACTGCTATTGCTACCTTCCACCCTACAACTTTTCTCTTTGTTTTCTGGTATATCTTCAAAGAAGAGCAGAAGGATCATCCAGATTCCATTAATTGCTTACAAGAAACTTTCTCTAATAACATGAAGGCCTTGTCACCGGCTGCTTTCTGTTTTGTTTTATAGTACTGAGTGTTTGGTGTGCAATTTCAAATTTTTGTCTGATTAAATTGATTTAATTTAAAATTCTTCTTTAATTGTTATATGTCTGATTATTAGCTCACACTTAGTTCAAAGTCTTTGTGGAATATCACATGAACCCTTATATATTTCAAAAATTGAAAAATGATTAAATACAATACAGCATTTAAAAGTGGGAATTTGAAAAATATATACTTTACTATCATAACATTATTTTTTTTAAATACCTTAACTTATACATCAGTGTGTATTGAAACATTTTTGCTTGTAATCTTATGAGACTCAATACATTTCATGCAGATGGTATACATCAGTAGTTCTCAAACTTTTGTACTGGTGACTCCTTTCACATAGGAAGCCTCTGAGTGCAACTCCCCTTATAAATTAAAAACACTTTTTTTTACATTTAACACCATTATAAATGCTGGAGGCAAAACAGGGTTTGGGGTGGAGACTGACAGCTCGCAACCCTCCATGTAATACCCTCATGACCCCCTGAGGGGTCCAGCCCCCCCAGTTTGAGAACCCCTGGTATACGTGATGTTGAAGGGAACCAGGAAGTTATAGCTTTTCATTTTGACTGCATGATTAGATTAATGTCTTGGCACTTATTTAAACCTCAGGATGTAAAAGTCAACTAAAGACAAATCTATGCCACGAAGTTTGCTGCAGATCCAAACTGCCCCAAAATTCAGGAGTGAGAGAGTCTGGGGTTTTCTTTGGCACATCTCTAATAAATACTGTAACAGTCAGTTCTTGGAAGTTGTTTTTGCTGTCAAAACACCATAATCAATCCGCATTCATGTGTTTGTGACTTTGCCATTTTTTGCTGAACATCTTAGTTAACTGTTTAACGTACACATGTTTGAAAGGGAAGCTGATAAAAGCAGAATAACGTGCAAACATAAACTTTGACCCACATTGAATGGGTGAAAACCCAAGTCTGATTTTCACAACTTTGGTCTGTAGAATCATTTACAATACTGATTACATTGCTCAACCACAGCAACGATTACATTGCCCAAAACAAGCTAAAGAACTTGGAAATGGAACCCTTCATATTTACAGCTTACAGATGAAAAGCAGGAAGAAGTAAAGTGCCTCTGGGGATGAGTTTGATGTTACAGTATAAAAAAAAGTCTGACTATCAAAAACCGTTAAGAGATTTTTCAACCTGGAAGGGAAGACCTACAGGGAAAAAATAAATCCTACTTAACCTATATTTACAGACATACAGGAGTAAAACAAAAAGGACTGGGGTGGAGAGAACACTGTATACATTTGTTCTTCATGGCTAAACAGCAAATACAAAATACTGTTCCTTTTAGTTAAATCTCCTTTATGGTTAAACACAATGAGAAGATGCCTTATTGTATACTATAAGTTTTACTATAACAACTGAGAGCCAAGTAAAAATTCCTGAAGCCCTCTTTGTTAACTTGCTAATTTGGAAGTAGGCAATACCTTCCGTTTCTGGCAACAAAAATTATTCAACAATTCAAACAAATCTCATTCAATAAATTAAACAATTTGTTGCATGTTCTCTCTCACCTTATTTGTCAGTCTGTCAGTGTACTTATATGGCTATGGCCTTCATCACTGCAGTATCTAGGCATATCCCAAGTATTTAAAAATAGATACAACAATATTTCTCTTTCTTTCTTCCCAGCCTATTGGAGAAAAATTGTGACTGCTGTGTGTGTGTGTGTGTGTGAAGTGACTGATGGAAGACATGCAAAGAAATGTATTTTACATTTAGCACAACAAACTCTCTCTCATACATATATACTACATGTAGCACAACTCTCTCTCGTGTACTCTCTCTCTCTCTCTCTGCATTAGCCAGGTCGCTTTTTT
Source organism: Mauremys mutica (assembly GCF_020497125.1). Classification (NCBI taxonomy): domain Eukaryota; kingdom Metazoa; phylum Chordata; order Testudines; family Geoemydidae; genus Mauremys; species Mauremys mutica. Next base: position 64,735,739 of record NC_059082.1, read on the forward strand.
TATAGACATCTTAACATCCAGAGCAGTTTTTCATGTTTCTTAATACGAGGGAAAATGAAATGTCTAATTAAAATTAGATGCACCATTCACATGGAATTTTACAGTAATTTAAGTGCCCATTCTTGTTTCCATTAAAGCTTCTCACTTGCCTCTCCATCAAATAAATGGTGGAATTAATGATCAGAAGAGGGAGAAAGAGTGGGTCTTTGGTGTGTTTCATTGTCTAAGGAATTTAACTGAATTCCTAAGGCATGGCAGGTCTAAAGAAATCGCCTGCCCTTGTCCCCTCTTACCAATCATCAAAGGCTGTGTATGTTGGGGACTTTTTTTTTTTTTTTTTTTTTTGGTTTTCTTTAACATGCTCCACTCTGTGGGGATAGATTCCATCTGCAGTAACATTTGTGTACATCCATTAGAGTCAGATCTGGCATTTGAAACCCAGCACACTACCTTTTGCATTTAGGGTTAGATTGTGCTATTTAGACAACTTTGTGATGAGCCAGTGTAGCACCATATTGCCGGTGTGGGTGTGTGTACCACCACAAAGGATTATGCTTCAGAAATTGTGATATCATTCCTGCCGCCTCACTCCTTCCATTTGGGGCAATATATTCCCCTTTTGACCCTATGTAGGGTTCTAGATACCCTTGATATTAATTGGAAAACACAATACAAAAATTATTACACAATGAAAAGAGCAGCTTATTTCTTCCTTCCCTATTACATACCAATTACCAGTTAGAAAACATATTACAAATCAGACTCGCCCACAGCTTACATTGCCACCAAAATACCCATTCTAACTGTCTCAGCCCTCCACAAATGTCCACACAAACATATAAGCTTAGCTGCATGCCTAGAATGTTGACAGATTTGGGCTATTTCAAAGAAAAGGAGAATTAGGGGAAAGCAGAAAGGCTTTCATATGCATACGTTATGTTTATAATAAATCTTACATTTTTTCTTTCTTGATCATATAAGTATTGATATGTCACTGATTGTATTTCAGTCATTTAAGTCTGATGCTGTGGGCATTTGATGTATTTGTATCTTGTCATTATCCACAAGACTACAGTAACTCAATGCAGCACTGTTGTTCTCTGACCATGAATCTTCATTATCTCTCCTCTTAGCATTCAGAGCATGTTTCTATTTTGTGATCTAATCTTTTTTTATTTAGAAATATACCAATTTTTGTTATTTTCCTTGGTTATTTACAGTCACTTAGAAATCGTACAAATCTTACATTTACTGAATGCAGTGCTTTTCATCTCTACAAAAGGCTTCTCATGCTTTTGCAAAATATGCAAACTTTGGACAGGGATCATTGCCACGGAAATGGAGCCATCTCTGCAGTGTAATGTAGCAGCTTTTAAATAGTACGAAGCAATAGTACACAATAGTTTAGGAGGCTAAGAATAATGTAATCAGTAGAAACTGCAGAATTGATGTTGGTTGACAGGATGTAATCAGCAGAGTGGAATTTGGCCTGTGCTCATACTCTCGCAATAGTGCCATTGAATTTTTAGGGCCTGATCCAAAGACCATTGAAATCAATGGGAATATTTTAATTGACTCCACTAGACTTTGGATAAAGTCCTTATGCTCAGATTCTGAAAGGTATTTAGGCTCCTAACTCCCATTGATTTCAATAGAAGATAGGCTCCTAAATACCTTTGACGATCTAGTCTTAGTAATAACTGGTGATTATATTTGTTATGGAGGAAAAAAAACAGTACCTCCAGCTGTAAAGTACTTCCTACAATTATGGTGGAATATTGGCTTAGTACTGACTGAGTGGGAGGAGAAAGCTGCTAAATTACCAGCACCACTTCCTGCAATACTAGGTGTTCCTTGGATGTTTCTAATCCAAGTATTCAACTCTCCTGACCCTAGTACAGTTCTTCTCTCGTAAGTGTGATTTAACAGAATCACAGAATAGGGCTTCTAATACATCTACCTGCCAATATATATTTTTAAGTTAATTTTAACTTTCCCTGTGTTTATTATACATATTTTATTCCCATTTATGAGGTGCAATCTCATTATAGGTCAGCCTTTGTCTTGCAAGTATAGTCCTGAATACTAAGCTTTACTGAATGCATATGCTTAATTTGCAATAGATGTACAGTGGGTGTCTGAAGCCTCAATTTCACAGGTTTCTGAGCTTCAGTCCCACATGATATGTTTCAGATTTCTACATTTTCTTCACTGGTTAACTGCTATCAGGCCTTACCAAATGTAGCTGTTTTTTGTTTAAAAAAAAAATCACCATGGAACTACAAATCAGTGATGGAATCAGATTTGCTGCTTTTATTATTGCACCTTAGGAAAATATATAGAATATTTAATACAGATTTGAGCAAAAAGTATTAAGTTGCCATGAGTTAGCACTGTTACACATTATGGCCTAGATCCTTGACTACGGCCAGTGAGAGCAGAGTGCGGCCTAAGAGGGCCATGCAACGGTGGCCTTTATGCTCCCCTAATCCTGAGCCCACTCTGTGCTGAGCTTTTGGCCAATAATCAGCAAGCGTAGTGAATTCCCACTGTCATTAGTTGGACTGATCCTCCCATGTCTGGTTATGGTGGCTTTTAGGAGTATAATCTGCCAAAAATGTGGTGCAACGTAGCCCCATTGGAGAATCTAGCCCTGCACTTTCTTTACTGGTTGTAAGTCTTGTGCAGTGTACAGTACTTTGTCACTGAATTTTCCTTGTGTTCATGAGTGGTAAAAGATGGTCCCCTAGCAGCACTAAGTATGAATTGTCTTTGTAAGTTACAATGCAGGTAGCCTTAAAATGTTATTCTTCTCAAGACCTTACTACCCTAGCTTTAGCTTCAGCTCACTGATCCCTGTCACCCTTCAGAATAATAATAATATTACTTAGTACTTGTCTATTGCTTTACAGCTTCAAAATGCTGGAAGGAGTCAGAGAAACAATCAAAGAGGAGTAATTCAGCATTCATGTTAGTTACTGCTGACCTCCCAGAGGCCTCATTATCCCAAACTATATTTAAATGCCTAATTAATTATTATTATTTGTGATTAATTATTGAGTTGTTCACTGCAGTATAGTTAAGCAGTCTGGGTGTTTACCTTATAAACTCTTAGCTGGAGGAGTGTATAGTTCTGTCATAAGAATTTTCTCTCTGCTGAACCTTGCCCAACAAAATTCTAGGAGGGACACATATATACAATGTGTGTATTGGGGTTTTTTAATTTATAGGGGATGGTTGAGGACAGGGACTCCTTGTTCTCTATTGCCTATCACCTTGTGATGTCATTTACACCTGTGCAAAGTCATTAGACATTTGCTCTAAAATGCTATCACAACTGTGAGTGAGTGAAGAATTTTAATTTGGTAATATTTTGCCCAAATTGCACAGGGGTAAATGACTACACATACTCCAAGGACACAGAAAATAGACTTTAAAAGTTTATCACTTTTCCTTCCAAGACATTGTTTTGTGCTCCTGTAATTCAAAAACATCATTGCTTTTGAGAATGAAAATGTTTCATTTATTGGTCCATACTATAATGCAAACTGGGTCCCATTTCATATTAAAATTAATAAATATGTAAGCACCTAATTTCCATTATTTATGCTTACATATCAGCTCCTAAGAATATAGAATAACATTTGCATAGCTTGTAAAATATATATATTTCCTCTATAAGCAAATTATTGCTTTTCTTACCATTATTGATTTATAGAATGACGTGTAGATGGACACAAATGTGACTTATGCTGTTTGGGACAGAGACCATCACTTTGTGGGGTGGGGGGGGAGGGAGGTGGGGCGATGTTTGGCACAATGGGCCCCTGATCCTTTTTGGGGCCTATAGATGCTACTGCAATATAAATGAAAATAATACTAAGATTCCTATTATGGACTCACACATGGACAGGTTGTAACAGCTCTAAATCAAATAAAGAACACATGTTTTAACAATTGTTCCTGCACAAGCATTAGTGATTTCATGAATGCCTCTGTTTGGCATCTGATGTCTAGGCACAAAGTTTAAAGGATTGTTTGCCAAGAAATTAATGTTTCACTCTGAATTTCTTGGCTTTTGTTGGTCTAAATCTGTCTTTTAGTATGATCAACTTGTTTGATTGTGACTTAATATCTCACAAAAATTGAACTGAACTCATTGAATCTTGTCACTTAGGAGAGGAGTCTTACTGATAATAGGAAAGTTTTGTATCTGTTAAGCTGTCTAGCACTCTAAAAAAGGACATTTAATAACTGTTTCCCACAGTTTGCTGGGGTCGACAAGGCTTCTGTTCCACATGTGGCTGTTGAAAGGTTCTCTGCTATTTAAGAATGGCATTTTTTTCTGCCCTTTGCTAACAAGAAGTCTTCCTCATTTGTACTATTACCTTCAGGTGTGTGGTTCATAGGAAGCTCTACAATAAAGTGTCATTAAAGGATATCCTGTTCCAACTGGCTCTGTCAATAACTGTTAAGGCTGTTCAAGAAGAACATAAACCATGAAATAGTAATTGTTAATTGACTACTATAAAACAATCTAAGAATGTCCATGTAACATAAACATGCTGTATTGCAGAATGCACCTATTTATATCCAATTATTTCCATATGTTGATAGGCTACAGGAACACTATATGTATAGACTAGCAGAGAAAGTGTTTAATGAATACTTATCTGAAGCTATTGAAACTTTTTTCTATAAATATGTATTTATATCACATAAAAACTCTGATAAATGAACATTAAGATTGCAAAGTCAAGCACTCAAAAGTTAGGAAATGTAGAATTAAGGCTGCCTGTGGAGATGTTTGCTGAAAACAGTGGAATATTTGCTGAATAATTGTAGCTTCTCATAAGCAGTTTGTTGTGAATATTTGCTATTCAAAATTTGAACTTTGGACACACAGGAATAGAAACAACAACATGATTTTTGTAATGCTCAGATTTCAAGTGCGAATGGTTGTGAAATTTGCTTTTCCATTAATATTCTGCAGCAGTCACTTAAGAGTTGCTATTCCAGTAAACAATCCTTGCATTTGTTTGCTAGAATATGAAATATTGCCCAAAAGGAGTGCAAACACAATTGAAGAAAATTCATTAAAAATATGTTTGGTATATTATACCTGAGTAGATTAATGCAGTGTTATAACAAGTGTGCTGATTTACTGAGTTTCTCCCTTGAGGTCTTTCAAAGGGGCATTGACTCCACTTCAATAAAATCAGCATTTAAGGGTTGTAGTGGAAATGTCAGAGAGAAAACAGCACTTCATCACCTGACACTGCAACAAATACAGTGATACCTTACCAATATGAGATGGTCAAGCCAGACAGCAAGAATAAGCCATGAACCTACTTGAGGAAGTGTGGCTTTATGGGGGAAAAAAAGAGGTAATATATTCAAATGCTACTTAGAAAGCTACTAAATATAGCCTCTTCCAGTAAAATTAAAGTATGAGGTTTGGCAAACATTGATATTTACAAAATCTGTAATTGTGTATATAAAGTATTTGGTGACACCTGTGTTTTCTCTTGTATCCTTTCTCTAGTTCCTGGAAGCTTTCAGTGGGCCTACTTCCCAAGACAGCTGCAGCCAGGCTTCTGTATGAGCCTTTTGCCTCTCAAACCCAAGATCTCTGGGTCTGTGCCATAGCATTTTCCAATAGGTTTTACTTGCTGTACCTTCCATAGGATACAAATAAATCCAGTTTCAATGCCTGACACAAATTCTGCAGTTGGAGAATTGGAAGCCAGCAGAGGAGGTTCCTCTTCTTCTTTGGTGCTTGGCTGAAACAAGTCACACGCACACCCCTCACCCTCCTACCCTGTTACACTTTGGTTCAGAGGAGCCCTGTTGTGTTTGGCCCTTATTATAGAAGCAGGAACTTCTTTGCATTTATGTTTCTGTTTAAAATAAAGCTTCCCCCAACTATATTTGGCATGCACCATTGCAACAGAGGGTTTAGACCTCTAGCCATAATTCATAGTCAATGACAAAGGCAAAAAAAACCCCCACCACTTAGGGCATGTCTACACTGCAGTTAGACACCTGTGGCTGGCCCATGCCAGCTGACTCAGGTTCATGGGGCTTGGGCTGAGGGGCTGTTTAATCGTGGAGTAAACAGTCAGGCTCAGGCTGCAGCCTGAGCTCTGGGACCTTCCCACTTTGCAGAGTCCTAGAGCCTGGGCTCGTACATCACAATTAAACAGCCCCTGAGCCTGAAGCCCACAAACCCGAGTCAGCTGGTATGGGCCAGCGGTGGGTATCTCATTGCAGTGTAGGCATACCCTGAGTCCACCCATTACCAGGTAACAAAGTCCAACAAATAATCCAAATGTCCTCACAAAAGATCTTCAGCCCCAACTGCAGGCTCCATGGTCCTCACACCTTTCTGTCAGGGTTCTACATTGGTCCATATCCCTTTTCTCTGGGGCTTCACACCACCTCCTTCAATTCCAGAGAGTGACTGCAGGGCTCTTTCTTTTCCCTGCAGCTCCCTTCTGTTCTAAACGTCCTGCTTTTATAATGACCATGCAGCCCCTCCATATGAGAAGTACACATCTAGATATGTTAAGAAAATCGATTTTGTTTTAATTCCATTTTCTCTCTGTTTTTTCATATACCTCGTTTTTGTAGGATTACTGTTGTGTGGGTGATTTCACATAATGTCCCCAAAGAGAAGAAATCACTATAATCTCTAATGAGAAGTTTTGAAGGGTAAATAGCTTCTGAAACCTGCTCCCCTGTCTGTCTCAGTTACAGAGAAGTGTTATCCCAGCAAGTTGTGGTACCATCAGGCTGCAGCAGATGAAGATGAGGGCAGAGGTCGGTGGTCCAAGCAGGAGCTAAGAGGGGGTTGGTCATAATCCTTCTTTCCAGTTTCTGCCAGGTGTCAAACAAATATTTACTACTACCGTCATATTGATATCACCCTTACAAACTTGTCAGTTTTGTCTTTGATAAATAAATAAGGTTACCTTTCAGTATTTGTAGCATTCCCTATCTTGACTGTTAGAAATTCTGCAGATACAGAATAATCCTTCTAATAAATTTTATCTTCTTATCCGACACTCTCAATATAGTATCTGAGCACTTCCCAAATGGTCTCTGCCTTTCTTTTGTTCCAAGAAGCAGACTGATTTTCTTCCTCCTCCTCTTCACAGTACATGAATAAATTAAAAAGGAAAGATAACATTTACATATTGAGTCTCTGTCAGTACAGCAGTCAAAACTGCTAGTAACATCATGGTAATACGATTCTAGCATGGTTTCACTTGCCAACCTCATTAGAATACTGTAAACAATAACTGTATTGAAATCTGGCTGCTTTTAGTACCATTTCAACTATAATGTGGTGACAGAGCAAACCGTCATTGGGAATTAGAAAAAAGCCTAGGGGAAGAAAATACTATGTGCTGTTTAACAAGGTGGAATTATTCCCTGTATTTGTTAGGGCCCTGTAACTGGTACCTTGAGAGAAGAGTGAATCAGGTCTCCCCTTTTCCCCTAGTCATGGTTTCAGGCAAAATTTAAATAGCTCCAGGGAGATTACCTGGATGATAGACTCAGGACAAGACAGGATTTCTCCACTTAAGAGGAAGAAAGGAGGCCTATTTGTCAATATCCTGTCAACAAAGCATGCTGGGAAGGGGCACTTTATAATGCAGGTTGTTCTACTTCTCAGTCAGTGCTTATAAAGACAGCAGTTGAGGAGAAGGGGTAGCAAGCAGAACAAAGCAGATGAAACCTAACACACAAACTAAGCTAGTTTCACCAAATAAATTGGTTACAAATAGTATTTCTCACCCTAAATATTGTTGCAGGCAAATTACAGAAAGTCTTGAAAGGCTGCTGCACTGGTCGCTCTCTTGAGACCTTAGATATTATCACTCACAAGCTGGACACCCTTCCAGCTTGGGCTCAATCCTTCTCTCCCCTGTTCAGTTCTAGATTCCAGGTCTTTTTCAATGTCTCTTTGGGTGGGGAGGCAGAAGAGAACCATGATGATGTCAGTCCTCTGCCTTATATAGCTCATGTGTAAGGTGGGAACCCCTTTGTCTTTTCCAGTGGAAAATCACTAGCATTCCAAAAGGGGAGGTGGGGTGTCCTGCACCAGGTGACTCCGACCTCTGTCTCTGCATGGCTGTGGCAGCCTAGAAGCAATGGCTATCTTCAGCGTCCACAGGAAGTCTAAGCTCTTTCAGTCTATTGTTTCTGCTAATGGCCCATTAGCCCTGTCTGGGTTTTCCATTGTTGTACCTGAAGGGCTGGCTGGGGTTGACACCCAAAGTAACACATTTCAAATACAGATACATAGTTAATATACCTAACTTCAGATACAGAAATGATACAGGCATACAAATTAGATAATCACATTCAGTAAATCATAACCTTTCCAATGATACTTTACATGAAAAGTAAACGTCCAATAGCTTGGTACGTATTGTAAAATTCCAGACACTGGCCATTGCGGTAAGGGTCAAAGCAGTACTGTGAATTTATATGGCAGGTGGAAAAAAACATTTTTGAAATAAAAGACAAAGGATGTAAAGGGTTAGATTTTACCCAGCTGTTTGAATTTCTCTGAGAAGACAATGGACAAGGTTGAGAGAGAGAATGGTTATGACAACTTATGGGGACATCCAGCGGGTTTCAATCACTTATCACATCCCCTTAGTACAAGTATTTAGTGTGTTCTCTCTTCCGTGGCCTTTGCTTTGTCTAGTCAGAATCCTTCACTGCTTTTCTCTGGGTCTTTCTGTTGTAGGACTCCCCTTGCCTTTCCCTAGATGGCTACTGAAGAACATGAAAGAGCTGCAAAGGTTTTGTTTTTATATGTTTGATCACCAGGTTCTTTTTATCCCTTCTCCATACTGCATTGTAAGTGCGCGCACTGCTCACCAAATATAACAGTGAAGAGGGTGTATGTAAACAAGGAGTTACTGGAATCAGAAGTGCTAATGTGGTGGTGCGGAGAGAGGTCCACAGTTTTATGCATATGGTTTAGAAATGTAGAAAGCTTGCAAATTTTGGTCTGAAGTAATCAAATTTATGGAAGATTTGCCAGATGTGCTTAGTTTATTTAATTCAGTTGTTTTCATTTTAAATAGTTTAGATGTTATATTAAGTAGTCATGTAAGAAGGCTTGCAGGAGTAATGTAATCAGTAGCAAGAATATGTATAATGAAATGGACAAAAGAATCTGTACCTTCCATGGCTTAAGGGCATGAATGCATGTATCCTGAAGAAAATATTGCATATCAACTCCAAGGACATCTAGAGAAGTTTGAGGACTTTAGGCCTATTTTTCATATATAAATGTTACATTGCTGGTTACTGTGTTTACAGACTAGTTTTTATAAAGTTTTTATTTGATTAATCAATGTATACATATTGTTTATTACTCATATAAAAACTTGATGTTTTAGGTATATTTTATGTCTTTTAGGATTTTTTTTAAGGTAGTGGTTGGATATCTGTGATTTTTAATTTATTAATTCTAATTTATCCATATGAAAGAATGAGCATTTATGCAAGTGTTACATGATAAAAAAAAATTGAGAGGAGAAAGGAACAAGGATCCGGCAGCAACTAGAGATTTATAAAGATTTGAATTTATTATGTAAATACAGACACATGACATATTTAACATAACGATAGCAAGAGAATCGGACATTAGAGAGGGAAAAGAGCCTTGGAGTCATTTTACATACTGCCTTCTCTTCAGCCAGTGCAGGACTGTTCTCTGTAATATTGTAACAAATCTGTGGCCCCTAGATATTTGAGTTGTCACTATGTTGCATACTATAGCTACTTGGAAAAGCACAGCACCAATGGAGATAGAACTCACATCCTCCTTCTCTAAAAAACATATGTCCCTTCCATTTATGCACAAGGAAAATCTTTCATTAACTATTAGCAGTATAAGATCTAAGACACATGGCTGAATTGTTCTGATTGCATCCATTAGAGGGTATTGGTACACATGCCCAGTAGCTAGTTCAATAAGAATATATTTCAAGAAGCCAAAAAACTATTATAAAGTCCTACCAATAAAGCCATAGAATGGTTTGTCAGAAGCACAATACTTTCCCTGAATGCTTTGGAAATACTCTGAAGTTCCTTCAGTCTCTGAGGGCAGAACAATCAAGTTACAGATACTGTAGGCTAAACCGTTCAGCAGGAAAGCTGGTCAGTCTGAGAAAGCCCTTTATTTTAAAGTGTGCCATAAAATGAGCTTTTCTTAGGATCATCGTATCTGTTTCAGCAGGTGATTTAACCTTAAGATTGGCATTTTTCAATATGCAAGCCAAACACATATGAGGGCCTTTGTGTTTATATAACTACAGTTTCCAATAAGTTAGTATGAGACCTGCAGCCATACAATAATGACTTGAAAAGTGAAGGTCAATTTTTGAAAATTGGGTGCCTAATGCTAGCCATCTAAATCTATGTTTAGGCACTTAATTAAGTGGCAAGATTTTTTTTCAGAGCCTCCACAGCTCCTGTTGTGTGATCAGTCTACTACATCCATTTGACATTAAACACAGTACATTAACACTTGAAATGGCAAAATAACACAGAGGGATGGTGACAACTGACACATTCAAGGATTAAAAGGATTTGGGGTAAAATTTTCAAGTGTCTATTAATTTTAGTTATCTCAATTTTTGGGTGACTATCTTGACTTAAAACTTGTTTTTCAGAGGTCCTGGTCATCACAAGTTATTAAGAGAATATATTGGAAATTCAGAAAATGTATTAGAAGTATAGAATTTCAAAAGGCAGGTGGATGCAATGTATCAGCCTATATATTCATTCCATTTTTCCTCCCAGTTAATAGGAGGACCAAATGAAAATAAAGAAAAATATATTTCAGAACAGAATTGTGGAAGTGTGCTTGCAAAAATACGATAAGAATAATAGTACATACAAATCATAACCCCAACAGGCAGACTTGTTGAGGCAAACACATTGGAATCATTCAGAAAAATAACTAGATGATATGATGTGAGAGAGAGCCAAAAAAGGACAAGATTTTATACACCAAATAGCTTCTATTCATTCCCAAAGAATTTCTTCTACTCACTCAAGAATTAGGAAGGGAAAATAAATAAATAAAACAAAACCTCTGTCTTAAGAAACCATAACTGTATATTATCCTGGCAAGGCAAAGGCAATAAATAAAGAAAAATGTTCATGTTCAGAAGTGCTTAACGAGATATAGTGAGCTGCTGCTCAAGAAGCAGAGCTGAAAGTGACTCTTATAATCCAAAGTCCTGAGGCTATTGTGGGTCACTGCATGCTCTTTTGTCAGGTTACATTTTCAGCAGAGTTTTTGTCTGTGATAACAATTAAAAACATAATACTGTTCTAGAAGTACAGGATATATACAGACACCTTCTGACATCCTGTATTTCATCTTGCTCTCTCAGAGCAACAGAAAGCAGTTAACCCCTGGAATTCCCAGTGTGATTCTCCGGCACTCACGTGGCATTAGCAGATTGCAAAAAGAGCTGCTGCCAAACACGCTGATCTGTGCTCTTTAGCTCTGCCTCTTTTTAGGCAAAGAGCCCTACTGTCTAAACCCACCCATGTAGTTTGGAGGGAAGTAGGATGTTTGGGTCTGAAGGGCTTACAGGGCTCGATTAGGTACTATAGTTTATATTTTAGCCGCTGTGCCTCTGAATCTGGGACATTTCCCAGCCACTTGAAATGAGGATCTGATCTGTTTTAAGAGCAGCATAAAATATTTTTTATTTTAATGTTGGGAAAGTATTTTAGTGGCAGTTTTACTCTGCTGTTTCCACGAGGTGCCTGGAATGCTAAAATAGATAGAGGCCATAAAAATAAAATTCATTGTTATTTAATTAATTTTTTTTACCATGTGGACTTTGCTTTGCTTAATTGATTATTGCCAACTTTCCACTCTGCCCTTCTAGCTTTGAGGTTAGGACTTTTAATATATATATATATATATATATATTTTAAAAAATTTGCCTTTCTTTAGTCCAATTTCGTGGCTTCCTGCACTTAAAAGGCATTTGTCTGTGGACAGATACCCATTATCTGCCTCTTCGTTATCTCTTCATTGTTTCCTGATGGCCAGTTGCCATCCCAGCACCTTCCTTCCAGCTGTTAGTAATTTTCACATCATGTAGTTCAATCCATGCTATTTATTAGAAATCTCATTTGTCCTTGAATGTGTGCAATATGCATAGAAATGAGTATGTTACCAAATTAACATATAAAACCCTTTGGAATTGGTATTTCAGGACACATGATTAAGCTCATCCACTTTGTTAGTCATAGCATTCGGTTTTTATCAAGAAGAAAGAGAAAGGGGCTGTTCTTGAGGAGAAGAAAATACAACAGCAGAAGGTTCATGTCCAAATTAAGCCCACAAAAACAGCAGAATAATATCACTGGGGAACCAACAATCAGACATGAAAGTTGAGAAGCCAGAAATAGGCTAGAAAGAGGATAGCTGGCCTTCTTGGGTGCCCATGGGTATGCATGCCTAACAATCAGTGTCCTGAACCAGTTGGACGTCTTCAGAAGGCTGTGCATCCAGGTAGAACATCATTATGCTAGCCCATCACCACTGTCACACAGTGATGTAATTTCCTAGATAATGCCCAGGATTTCAGAGGCAGATTGGGACTAGAAAGCTGACTGTCTGACCTGCTTGCACTTGAGTTCCGAATACCTCCCTTAATTAAAGGTTGGTTCTGAGAGAGTGTGTGCAGCACTTGTAGCTTTGTGATAACACAAAAACCTGATTCTTTAAGGTGCCGACTGTCCCACAGGAAGAGAGTGCCTCTCTTACAAAGGGAGACAAGGTGGGTGAGCACTGACACCACATTGCATAGGCTGGGGAAGGCTGTGCCTCCCAAAACAGCCTGGCAAGGCCCCCACCCATGCTCCTCCCCAAAGCCCTGCTTGCCCTTCCCCCTTGGCCCCAGCCCAGGCAGGCTGCTCCTCAGGGAAGCCGACTGGGGTTGGTGCTAGGGCGGCCAGGATTTGGGGTAGCTGGGACCGCCCAGCGTTGGGTGGGGGGGCAGGCGCTGTGGCTGCCTGCCCTGTACTTGGAGGCTGGGAAGGAGGGGGGCCTGCATGCCGCCTGCCCTGCACTTGTGGGCGGGGGAGGCACCACCTGCCCGGTGCTCAGGGGGGTGGGGTCCATGCTGTCTATCCTCTGCTTGGGTCCTGGGGGACTACACGCCACCCACCCTCCCTGTGCTTAGAGGCCGGGGCGGGGAGGGCCTGGCGGGGGAAGGAGGGCAAGTTCTCAGGCAGTGGGGGCTGAGGGCTGGCCTCCCCCAGCCAGTGGTTCACCTGCTGCCCATGTGTGAGAGGTAATTCTGTAATTGGACCAACTATGTCTACACAACCCCTATGTCATCAAAACTCATGTCACTCAGGGGAGTGAATATTTCACCCCCCTGAGCAATATAAGTTGCACTGACATAGCACTAGTGTGCACAGCACTATGTTGGCAGGATGCCACTCATGAGGGGTGGATTTTTATGCCAACAGGAGAGCTCTCTCCATCGGCGTAGAGCAGTGGTTCTCAAACTTTTTACTGGCAGCCCCTTTCACATAGCAAGCTTCTGAGTGTACCTCCCGTTATAAATTAAAAACATGTTTTTATATATTTAACACCATTATAAATGCTGGAGGCAAAGCGGGGTTTGGAGTGGAGGCTGACAGCTTGCGACCCCCCATGTAATAGCCTCGTGACCCCCTGAGGGGACTCCTGGCATAGAGCATCTTCACCAGATGCGCTGCAATGGCACAACTGTATCAGTATAGCTGTGCCACTGTAGATGTAGACATGGCCACAGAGCTCTTCTTCAAGGCTGGGGAAGGTGCTCACTACTCAGTGACACAACTACATACAAGGTGGAACAGACTGTTTAGCACTTGTCGTTAACACATAGTCTAAGAGACCATTCTAGGTGAAGTGGACTGGTAACACTTCTCCAGTCATAGGACAAAAAAAGAGGGGTTAGTGGGTTATAGATCGTTGTAATAAACCATAAATCCAATGTCTTTGTTAAGACCTGATTTTTAGTATCTACCAAAGTTGTGAATTTAAGCTCCCAGGCTCATCCTTTGATGGTATTGTGCAGGTTTCCTTTGAGGATGAGGACTGAGACATCAGCTATGGAGTGATCTTTTTTGTGAAAAGTGTTCACCCATGAGTGATGTGGCATTTTTGTCTTTTATCCTTTTTCTTAGGGCTAGTTTACCCTTGAAATGCTACAAGGGCACAACTGCAGAGCTTTAGCGTAGTCACTCACTGAAGTGACTGGAGGGGTCCTCCTGTCAACATAGCTAATCCACCTCCCCAGAAGGCAGTAGGTAAGTTTGACAGAAGAATTCTTCTCTCAACCTAGCCCTGTCTACATCAGGGGTTGGGTCGACCTACCTAAGGGCACCTTTTCCTTGGCAATGTTAAGGCATTGCCACAGCAGCACTTTAACGTGGCTTGTATAGTTGTGGCACAGTGCTGGCAGAGCTCTCCCAGCACTCTAAAAAACCCACCTCCACGAGGGGAATAGCTCCTAGCGCTGGGAGCCGCACATTGGCACTTTACAGCGCTGAAACTTGCAGCGCTCAGAGGGGTGTTTTTTCACATCCCTGAGTGAGAAAGTTGCAGCACTGTAAAGTGTCAGTATAGACAAGCCCTAAGTCACTATGGGGGTGGATTTTTCACACCCCTGAGCAAGATTTTGAGTTTAGACCTGGCCTTATAGGAACTCAGTCAATGGAATTCCCCCGCAGGACCAAAAGTCCGTCCAGGGATGATAGAATTTTAAGGTACAGGCAGAACTCAGATTATTGTGTTCAGACTATTTCTATTCAGGCTAACAGTTCAGTGGCACATTCCTGGACCAAAAAAGCCTTTACAGTGAAGTTAACAGCATGCCCAGTTCTTATGAATAATATGATTCTAGTCCCTGCAGCAGGCAATTTTGTGATGATGTGAAAACCTGGATATTGCATATGAGTTTTGGGGAGGGAGGGAGACTACCCTACACAATGCCCTGGTCTCTAGTGGAAGGGACAATAAACTGCAAGCCGAGAGACTGAGAGCATTTCTGCACTACAAAAATATGTCAACCTAAGCTATGTGGGCATTCAGCCGCCGCCGTAATTAAATTGCTTTTGCGTGTCCACAGTATACTCCTTGTGTCGGCAGAGTAACAACTGTACTGTCAGTGCAAGCCATCGTGGGTTGGCTTCTGAAAGCCAGTAACAGATGATGTAAGCAATGCAGTGTCTACACTGACGCTGCGTTGACCTAACTATATCGACCTTGATGCTATGCCTCTTGTACAGGTGGTGTTATTAAGTTGGTGTAGTGGGGCAATTACATCAGCAGGAGGAAAATTTGAGTGTGGACACTTACATAGTTAAGTCAATATAAGCTGCCTTGCGTTAGCCTAACTCTGAAGTGTGGACCAGGCCTAAGTTTTAGTCCCATCTTTTCCACTGGCTGCTGTTGCTATATCTGTGCACTTCACAGACTTTATTATGAGCCAAAACCTTATACTGCTACCATGAGGTCTAACTATCATTCACTAATTTCACAGATAACATTCTCAGAGTCAGTTTTAATGTAACAATTCACAAAGGAATTTCTTGTACCCAGGTTTCTAAGTAGAAACCAGTTTTCCAGCTAACATATTCCTCCTCCTCACATGTAGGATCTGGTTCCTATTTCAGGTTAGACCAAAATCCTCAATGCACACCTTTCTTATAGAAATGTGGACAGACTCACCTAATGCACCACAGATGGGCCCTGCCACACTTCCCTCATGGATGGGCTCTCTCATAATCACTGCATTCAGGGCATGCAGCTGTGGCCCTTCCTCTGCTCAGGGAGAATGTTAACCTCCTCCCTGCCAACTCTTGGACCCAGTCCATACACTCTCTCCACATGAAACATGTAAGGATGTTCCATTTTCTTCTGCCTTGATCCCATAAACTGATATAGGGCTGTGATAAAGTGTTCTAATAAATGTTATATGATTACAAAAGCCTGTTCAGCAAGCCCATGGGAAAAGGACAATGAAATGAAAAATAGGCATGTGGTAGCAATCAAAGAAAATTGATTTTTTTATGCTTTTTAAAGCTCACTGCAAGGAGTATATTTTATATTAAAAACATTTACTTCAATTTGAAAAAAAATCAGCATTTTCTTCTGCCAAAAGCTTCTCCTGACTCTGCTGACTCCGTCAATTTGCATCTGGCAGGGGTGCTTCTCCTCTCCAGGGTAGTGAGTAGACAATAGAATTAGCAGGTCAAAATGGGGACCAAAGTCTTTATCCTTCCCTACTATCTGGGCTGCCTTTTCACTATGTTTTCTCATGTGCTCTCTTGTCGTGACTTTGCACATTTCATTCATTGTTTAGGTAGGGAGCGAATCACAGATCTGCACAACCATTGCTATATTGGCTGTACCTTCTCTTCTAAAAGCGCTGAGTGTAACCTTCTGATGCCTCCCAATCCCAACCCAGGAACTAAAGCCCAGATCCACAAAGGGACTTAGGCATTATGACACTGAGCATCACAATGCCTAACTTATAGGCATCTAGAGAAAAAAAAATCACAATAACAACACTGCAATCCACAAAGCCTGAGTTAGGTGCCTAGGCTCTCTATACCACCTTAAAGACGTGATCCACAAAAGCCAGCATGCTCGGCAGGGAGCCACCTCAGCTCCCCCATGGGAGATGCTGATGAGTGGGCATGTTCTGAGCTCCACCTCTCTCATGGAGATAGGCTCCTAACTCTGCTTGCAATCTGTGAACCGGGGTAAGATAGGTGCTCCTCCACCTAACTTGTGTGCGGGGCCTGAGCTGGTAGGGGTGCTCAAAGACTGCCTAGCACTACATAAAACAGCTGGGGGAAAGAGAGAGGAGAAGGAGAAGGAAGACCTCCTTTGTAACCTTTTGCCTTGATTTGCCCAGTTAGGGTATTTACTTGGGATGCATCCAACAAAGGGGGTATTCACCCATGAAAGCTCATGCTCCAATACGTTTGTTAGTCTATAAGGTGCCACAGAACTCTTTGCCGCTTTTACAGATACAGACTAACACGGCTACCCCTCTGATACTTGGGATGTAGGAGACCTCTGGTTCAAATACTCCCTCTGCCAGATGAGGAAAAGGGATTTGAAGGGGGATCGGCTTCCTCTCGGGTGATTGCCCTGCCTAACCACTGAGCTATGGGATATGCTGATGGGGGTCTCCTTCAATCTTTTGTTTAAGTAGTTCCATTTTAATTAAATATTAATTGGGTTAGAGAGAGTAAGAATAATTTGGTAGTCCAGTGCTGTGGGCACTCACCTGACAGGTGTAAGATCCCTGTTCAAATATCTTCTCCTCAGGCAGAGGGGGAACTTGAACCAGGTGTCTCCTCCCATCCCAGGTGAATTCCCTAATCACTGTGAAAAAGGTTATGAAGGAAGTTTTACTCCTTGGCTGTGTAGATCTTAGTAGCCTCTGAGCGTGAGGATTGGCCTGGCATGTAAGGCAGAGGAGCACCTACCTTCCTCTGGCATGTAAGGCAGAGGAGCACTTATCTTCCGCTGGTTCATGAATTGCTCTGTGGCTTAAGTGGGAGATAGGTGCCTGAATGCCTAGAGTACGGCAGGAGTGCACAGGCCCAGAGGCAGAAACATAGGTGCCTAGGGAACTTTTACTGCAAAAAAGTAGATGCTGAGTGATTTTAGGCACAGGGTTTTATCGGCAGCTGAGTAGGAGTTTGGTGGATTGCAGTGGTGCCTAAAAACAGTATTTAGGCACCTAAATCTGGGGATTAGGTGGTTAAGTACCTCTGTGAATCTATGCCTAAGTGACCAAAAGTTGTGCGTTGTCCAGGAAGCAGTACCTCACATCATGTCTGGACCATTTCTAAAGCATTTTTAAATGGACCCACTGGTTTACTCAATAAATCTTCATCCAAACTCATTGAGTAAAAAAAGTGCTTACAATAATAATAAGCCTCTTATATGTAGGAGCCAATCCCTCTCTATGCTATAGTTTTGTTCATTCTTGAAGAAGTCACTGTGTCCCAACATTGCTTCATCATAATTGCTGCATGTTTATGTTTATAAACAACTGAACTGCATTTGTAACATTAACAGGAGATTCTAGAGCCGTGAGCACAGCTTGAAATTTGAATCTGTGGTGAGGATCATGAAATTGTGGGTAGGACTTAAGGAACACCCAAGCAGGGGCGGCTCCAGGCACCAGAGCGCCAAGTGCGTGACTGGGGCAGCAAGCCATGGGGGGCTCCCACAGGCATGCCACCGAATCCACAATACCAGGGGACCTCCTGCAGGCGTCCTGCCAAAAGCCGCCTGCCTGCCGTGCTTGAGGCGGCAAAATACATAGAGCCGCCCCTGCACCCAAGACTCATGATATGATATTATTTTCATGTAGAGGCAAGGAAAAACCACACACATAGGCAATCAGAGTCTGTACTGAGGGGTTAGTTTTGGAATGCTATTTGATTTGGATTATTCCAATTGTCATC
This sequence comes from Mauremys mutica, assembly GCF_020497125.1. NCBI lineage: Eukaryota > Metazoa > Chordata > Testudines > Geoemydidae > Mauremys > Mauremys mutica. Next base: position 64,754,288 of record NC_059082.1, read on the forward strand.
AATTTAGGGCCTGATTATCAAAATGTAAGCGCACTGCATAAAGGGTAAGCAGAGGAAAATCCAAATGTTTTATTGCTTGGCATTGTTAGTACGTTTACTTAGAGCAAAATGCTGGAATTTTGCTAGTTCAAGGGATATATTTTAGTTCTCTCACTAGAGCTAAAATAAAACAAATCCTAAAACAAACTCTGCAAAATTCATGCTTCTCCTGATGTTCCTGGACTGGGTTCAGTTGAGCTGGGCTGAGCAGCTCCATCTATACACACCATTTCAGCTCCAATTGCTTTACGGTCAGTATGGTTAAGTAAGCACTTGCACTAACCTAAATTTGTTAATCTCTAAGGTGCCACAAGTACTCCTGTTCTTTTTGCGGACACAGACTAACACGGCTGCTACTCTGAAAACTAACCTATGCACTAGCAGTGTCAAATATTTTCTTATAGTCTATTAAAGGGTAGTACTTTAAAGTTGTGTATATATATATATATGAAAGTTCCTTCAAATGATGCATTCCTAATATCATATGGAGTAATATAGAAAGAAAACTAAAACCACAGAGTAAAGCAACTTTAAGCTTTATAGCCTTTAGATTGTAGTTGATAGGAAGAAATCCAAAATCCATTGGTCTAAGTGAGAACCAAGAACATACAATGAATCTAGATGCATTAGGTAAAGCAAGCAAAGCCAGCAGAGCAATTGTGTAGTCAATATGCAAAATTGATTTACAGGAAGTAGATTAAATTATTTTAAAATGGGAATAATGCCCTGAGAGAGCTTGGCAGGGTAATTGTCCTGGCCTTCATGCTCAGGAATAACTCCCGATGTTATGGAATCTTGTCTGGATGGCCAACAATTACAGTTATAAGACCCAATCCTAGATGTTACATACTCTAGGCCTTCCTTTTTTCTTTCATTTGTGTTAGGGATTTTGCAGCTGAACTACATTTCTTAAATGCTAAACATTAGAATGTCATATCCAGTGTAACTGACTTAGAAAAATTAATATACTGAAAGTGCTCAAAAAATTCCTTTTTAATTTTTTAAATTTTTTTAAGGTATTACTGATGTGAACAGCCATTCCCCGTGCTTAAAACAGAGACTACCACTAGTGCCATTAAAACATATTGATAAAGATAAACTTTTAATGAATGCTGTAACGGATAATAGCAATAAGGTAGTGATTGCTGTTGTGTTGAGGAGTCAGGGGCCTGTGGAAAAGGAGGCAGGAATGGAGCCCCAGAAATTGGTAGGAATGAACCAGAGGAATTTTTAACTATATATAAAAGTACTAATGTGTGTTAAAAACAATGAGACAATATGAGGAGCAAGATAAAACAATAGCAGAAAAAGACACCCATTTTTAAAGACATCAGAGGGAATTCGGTACCCAATCCTATGGAAAGTCAATGGGAACTGGGTACCTACCTCATTTAGGCATCTTTGAAAATTCCAGCCACAAAGAATGGGTGAACTTTTCCTGTAAGTCAGCTGCAGGTAATGGCTGTTTCCATTCAGAAACCTAAATGTATATATTCTTTCTGCATCAGGCACAACTAAGATAAACCATATTATTGACCAGAGGCTCAAAAATGAAGCTAAGAGCCTCTGAGCATCTCCAGATTCTATGTAGTATATGAAAGGACAATCCACACTGACATCCACATTTGTCCCACAGTATTGAAACTTGTGAAACCTGAAAATTACGTATAGTCTCATAACCAGTGGGTGTTTTTCATATATATATAAAATAATACACTAGGACAACCAAGATAAAACAGCACCAGAGAGACACCCATCAAAGGTTCAAAAGAGACCGCCTCATGATTAATAATATCCAAAACCAATCACAGATTTAACTAAAGTGGATACAGTAGGCCAAAACACCTTGCTGATGTAGCTTCTTTGACTTCAACAGGGATGAATTTAGCATTGCATCTGAGATCACCTACCAAAAAAATCATTGCAGTCACCAACCACTGAAATCTAAGTACCATCAAAAACCCCAAATCTTTCCCAATTTCCTTCCAAGTTTGAGAACCGCATAAGTGCACAGGCCTGCTAGTTGCTGTTTATTTGCCCAGTTCATTGAGCTTTTCAGAGTTGCTAAAGTCTCTCAAAAATGTCAACTCCACACCAGTCTTCTTTTAAGAGACTTTATGGCCTGATTTTCAGAAGTGCTAAGGAGCCACAGCTCCTACTGATTTCAGTGGAAGCTACAGAGGCCCAGTGTATCTGAATTTAGGTCCTTTGTGTATAAAGCTCACCGTAGAAAACTTAGCATGCTCTGGGCTTCTCCTAATTCAGACTAGTTTAGATGCTAGTGGTGAAATCAGGTAACTGCATATCTATCCACAGAGCTCAGTTTTGCAACATAAGAACATAATAATGGCCATACTGCCTCAAACCAATGGTCCATCCAGCCTCATATCCTGTCTTCTCACAGTGGCCAGTGCCAAATGCTTCACAGGAAGTGATCACAGGAAGGGCAATTTGTCAAGTGATACATCCTCTGTCATCCAGTCCCAAGCTTCTACAGTCAGAGAATTATGGACACCCAGAGTTTGGGGTTGTGTCCCTGATGATCTTGGCTAATAGTCATTGATGGACTTACTTCTCCATGAACTTTTTTGAATCTAGTTATACTTTTGGCCTTCACAGTATCCCCTAGCAATGAGTTCCAAAGATTGACTGTGTGTTGTGTGAAGAAGTATTTTCTTATGTTTGTTTTAAACCTTCTGCCTAATAGTTTCATTGGGTGACCCAGATTCTTATGTTATGCAAAGGGGTAAATAAAACTTCCCTATTCACTTTCTCCACACCACTCATGATTTTATAGACCTCTGTCATATACCCCCTTAGTCATCCCTTTTCCTAACTGAATGGTCCCAGACTTTTAAATCTCTCTTCATATGGAAGTTGTTCCACACCCCTAATCACTTTTGTTGCCCTTGTATGCATTTTTTCCAATTCTAATACATCCTTTTTGAGATAGGGTGACCAGAACTGCATAGTATTCAAGGTGTGGGCATACCATGAATTTATATAGTGGCATATTTTCTGTTTTATTATCTATCCCCTTCCTAATGGTTCCTAACATTCCTTTAGCTTTTTTTTACTTCCACAGAACACTGAGATGTTTTCAGAGAAAAATCTATGATAACTCCAAGATCTCTTTCTTGAGTGGTAACAGCTAATTTAGACCCTTAAGTCCTAAATACAACCTGTACTCATCCTGAGTAGTGCTCATCATGTGAGTAGTCCCATAAACTATTCATGTGAGTAGGTTTGTGTTATGCTACTCAAAGGCAATAGGGGGTTACCAAATTGGACCATTAGTTAATGCAACATAATATATTTGTTGCTTCTCCAGTAATTGTCATGGGGGAACTATTCAGTAAAAAATATATGCTAAAAAATAGCACCTGGAGTCCGGGCTCAAAACTAGACTGAGAAATAACAGGTGATCATGCGGAATGTCCCAACACCAACAGGTACTGACCTTTCTCTGCTAAATAAACTGCCAAAAGATCAAAATCTGGATCAAAAGTCAAAAGATAAAGTCAAAAGATCAAAGTCAAGTCAAGATCAAGTCAAAAGATCAAAGTCTGGAACAACAGTAACAAGGTCTGAACAGTTGGTGTCAAGAATGGAGGCAGTGATTGTTAATACGCCACCTGTGCATGTTCAGTTCCAGTGATAGCAATCACTAGCCCAGCAGCAATGAAGCACAAAGGGTCTGGTAATGACAGGCTCAGGGCAGGAAAGTGAGAAGAGTGGCCTGGCTGAAACACTGAATCTATTTTAGAGGCAGATTACTTACAATAAACTTCACCCTCTGGCCAATAATTCCAAATCCCCTATAAAAATCTGACTGCTGCCGGCTAAGCAAGGGAAAAAAAAAGCCCTCCAAAACAAATCTGACCCTTGTGTGCCAGGTATGCATAGCTGTGTGTGCACCAATGCAAATCTGTCAGCCGTAAACCTGCCACATCATGACAGCCGCTATTGCTAAACTTAGGGAGGGGGATCAAAGAGAAAAGTCAATAGCAACCCAATTAAGAAACTTTTTAAAAAATTCTTCTGGAGTTCCCAACTCCTTCTTCTTCATTTACTAGAGAGGTCCAAGAAAGAACTCTTAAGGGTTTAATAAACAAGTTAACTTCCTGTGCCCAGCATTTCTTCCAAGTCATACGATATTAATGTGGTAATTGAAGGCACATCTCTCTCTCTCTCACACACACACACACACACACACACACACACACACACACACACACACACACACACACACACACACACACACACACACACACACACACAACTTTCCTGCTACTTCTAACCTCAGTTTTATCTCTCACACTGTGTAGTGGTGCTAAAGAAGAAAAATATAGGGCCCAGTTCTCTGCTCTGTTGATGCCCCTTTATGCCATTCCAGGAGTGTAAATGGGCTGTTGAGTGAGTGGAACTGGCTGTCAGGGAATACCTCTGCCATTAAAAGGTTCCCAACGTGGCATAGAGCAAGTAGAACAGCTCTGTAACGACTTCCGTCCCTCTCCCAGCCTCCAGCACGGAGTTCTCCTGAGGGCACGCCAACAATGGAGAATGGGGTGGCATGGCTGGAGTGCACTGTGCTCTGGCTGTTCTCAGATGAGACTACTTTCACCATGAGCCATCAGCTAGACCTGTAGGCAGCACCAGAATATAGTTACATTTGCCTCACACAGCAACGTGTGTCTAGTACAGCAACAGATAAACAGGGTCTTAGTACTAGCCATTTGGCTTTGGATACACTTCCTTTTGCAGAACTGGGCTACTGTGCCTTGCAGCTAAGCTTACCCATTTGTTTGCCTGAGTTGGAGAGAGGATTGCCTGTGAATAGTGGCATTTAAAGTTGTTACATGTTTTTGGTTATAGAATCATAGAAATGTAGGACTGGAAGGGACCTCTGCTCTGAGGCAAGACCAAGTAAAACGAGACCATCCCCAACAGGTGTTTGTTTAACTTGTTCTTAAGAACTGCAATGACAGGGATTCCACAACTTCCCTTGGAAGGCTATTCTAGCGTTTAATTACCCTTATAGTTAGAAAAAATGTCCTAATATCTAAACTAAGTCTCCCTTGCTGCAGATTAAGCTCATTACTTCTCATCCTATCTTCAGCGGAGAAGGAGAACAATTGATAACTGTCCTCTTTATAACAGCCCTTAGAGTAGATTTATCAGGTCCCTGCTCAGCCGTCTTTTGTCAAGACTAAACATGCCCAGGTTTTTTAACCGTTCCTCAAAGGCAGGTTTTCTAAACCTTTTATCATTTTTGTTGCTTGCCTCTGGACTCTCTCCAATTTGTCCACATCTTTCTTAAAGTGTGGCACCCAGAACCGTACACAGTGCCCCAGCTCAGGCCTCACCAGTGCTGAGTAGAGACAGACAATTACCTCTCATGCCATACATATGCCACTCCTGTTAATACACCCCAGTATATTTGCCTTTTTCACAAGTGCATCACACTGTTGAGTCATATTCAGTTTGTGACTCACTTTAATCCCCAGATCCTTTTGTGATGGTATCAGGGTTCACTCAGACCAGTAAGGAGCTGTGTCACCACCTGCCCTGTAATCATGTTGCTTCTGTGCAGTGCAGCTTTGGTTCAGGACACCGACAGCAGCAGCCTGCTTACAGCACAGTGACCTCACCCTGGCTTCTACCAGCCTGGATTCTTCTTTCAGGGTGACACCAACTGCCGTTCTAGTTCAGAATTTTCCCCAGACCGTCTCTTCTGTAGTGCTCAGCCCCCTCTCACTGTAGCACTGTCACAATTCTCAAGTTGCTGACAGGTACCTCATACTGGACACTGAAAAATTCTTAGCACATCCTCATCTGCCTAAGTAGGGGTCTCTACTATACAAATCATGCTAAATAGTCCCTTTGTGTTGATGGGATACGGTTCTTGGTTCCCATTCCCCTCGTCCCTTTTACGTGTTCTCAGATGCTCTAACCCCCAAATGGGTAGAGAGTAGCAGCACTAACCCCCTAATCAGCTCACCTTCAGACTTGCCAAACCTATCTTACCCAGCCAGTATACCAGGGTCGTTGTTTCTCTGTAGGCTCAGGCATGGGTGGGTGGTGGTGGGAGGCACTGGCAAATGGCCTTCTTGAGGGCAGTTCCCCTGAGATCTTCCAGGAGACTCCTTTAGGAGCTGTATAGCCACCATCTGCTTGCTTGCTTGCTTGCTTGCTTGCTTGCTTGCTTGCTTGCTCGCTCGCTCGCTCGCTCGCTCTCTCTCTCTCTCTCTCACAGAGCTGCCCAGCAACTGGTGGGAACTTCCTGTTTTTAAGCTCTTATTCCACCATTGACATGATTGACAGGGCTGGAGGGATGGGCCAGCCTAGCTGCCAGCAGCTCTTTAACCCCTTCATCGCCACTGTGGCTTTTATAGGCCCAACCACCAGCACTCACAGAACCTTATCCAATTTGCTGCTCCTTTAAAGAGATAGTATAGATCATCAGCCTGTTAATTTGACTGAGAACTTTACTCTTCAGTCTGACACACTGCACTGAGTAGGTTGTGTAGTAAAACAAGATTAAGTTTATTAACAAAGAACAGATATTTAAGTGATAGCAAGTAGAAGAAATAGGGATCAAAATGGTTACAAACAAACACAGGTAAAATATGCTTCTAAGACTAAAACCTAACTTAACAAACTATAGTCTTTTGTTCAAAGTAGTTTTCTCACTACTTGCATCCGAAGAAGTGGGTATTCACCCACGAAAGCTCATGCTGCAAAACATCTGTTAGTCTATAAGGTGCCACAGGATTCTTTGCTGCTTTTTTCACTACTGTCATTCTTCCTGTATGGTTGGCCAGTTCTTATCCAGGATCCAAAAGAGATCCCAAAGCTCAGGGTTTCTTTGTCTCCTCAGGTGAAGGATGCCAAAATGGGTCACTCTCTGCTTATATCCCCAAAATTTATCTTTGTTTTCAAAGTCAGGAAACCCACCAGGGGACTCAGCTAATGCCATGTTAATTTTTGAAGTCCCCCCCCCCCATCATGTCTCCCCAGTCACTAGTTTGATGGCTTTGTTTACCTTATGTAAATGTACTTCCATTGTCTCTCCTTGATCAATTTACATTGCAGAAACATTCAAGGAGGCGGAACCACATCGCTTTGTCTGGGGCAGTGTGACTTAAGCCCTACCTGCCAAACACATTTGAAGGACATATTTCCAGCACATATTTATATTTTTTTATTATATTAGCCTTTTTCACAACTGCATCATATTGTTGACATATTCAATTTGTGATCCACTGTAACCCATAGATCCTTTTCAGCAGTACTACTCCAAGCCAGTTATTCCTCTTCTGTAGTTGTGCATTTGATTTTACCTTCCTAAGCGTAGTATTTTTGACTTATCTTTATTGAATTTCATCTTGCTGATATCAGACCAATTCTCCAGCTTGTCAGTCCTGTCTTCCAGAGTTTTTGCAGCCCCTCCCAGCTTGATGCCATCCACAAATTTAATAAACATATTTGCGAATCCATTATCCATGTCATTAATATAAATATTAAATAGTACTGATCCCTGCAGAATCTCACTAGATACATTTCTGACCATTTGACAGCAAACCATTGATAACTACTCTTTGAATATGATTTTTCAGCCAGTTGTGCACCCACCTTGTACTTTAATCTAGACTACATTTCCCTAGTTTGTTTATGAAAATGTCATGAGGGACTGTGTCAAAAGCATTACTAAAAGAAAGATATATCATGTCTACTGCTTTTCCCCCATCCACTAGGCCAGTATCCCTGTCAAAGAATTAAATGAGGTTGGTTTGGCATGATTGTTCTTGAAAAATCCATGTTGGCTATTACTTATAACCCTATTATCTTCTAGGTGCCTACAAATTACTTGTTTAATAATTTGACCCAGTATCTTTCCATGTATTGAAGTTAGGCTTATTGGTCTATAATACCCCGAGTTCTCTTTGTTCCCCTTATTAATGATAGGTACTGTGTTTACCTTTCTCCAGTCCTCTCAGACCTCAGCCATCCTCCATGAATTCTTAAAGATAATTGCTAATGGTTCCAAGATTGCTTCAGCTAGTTACTTAAGTACCATAGGGTGAATTTCATCAGATCCTGTTGACTTGAATAATCTATCCTATATAAATATCCTTTAACCTGTTCTTTCCCTGTTTTGGCTTGCATTCCTTCCCCTTTTTGTTAGTATTAATTGTGTTAAGTATCTGGTCATAATTTATGTTTTCAGTAAAATAGCATTAAACACCTCAGTCTTCTTCATGTTGTCTGTAATTAGCTCTTCTTCCATGCTGAGTAGAGGACCTACACTTTTCTTTGTTTTTCTCGTGCTCCTAATGTATTTATAGAATCTCTTCTTATTGTCTTTTATGTCCCTTGCTAAGTGTATTTCATTTTGCGCATTAGCCTTTATGATTTTGTCTCTACATACTTGCGCTATTCTTTTGTACGCCTTCTTAGCCATTTTTGATTTTTGACTCGACTCTAGATCATCTTCTCAATGAAGTTAACTTGTCAGGTTGCTTTTAATAAGGTCCCACAAAGTGGCAAACAAGGAGTTAAAAACTTGTCACATTCAGCTAGACACCTCTTCAAATGCTGCAGGGATTGTAGAAAGAGGCAGCCAGTGAGGCACTGGCTGTAATACAGAAGCTAAATCTAAATGGCCAGTAGGAGATCCCCTAGGCATTGCTGACAAGCTAACTAGACAGCAAACTCCTTATTACCAGAACAGGGAGTGCAGGAAGCAAATGTCTGGAATTAAGTTTCAGAATTGATGGGCCAGAGCATAATTCCCCAAATTTACTCCCATCTTTGGGCTGGGTGGGAAGTCTCACCACTGTGTGATTTCTGGGATATAAATGTTATCCTCTTTTATTTGGGAGCTTGGATTAGTCAACTGTTTTACTTGTAAGGCTCAGTTGCGGAATACACCTGACTAGAAACCCAGCCATGCAGATTCCTTTATGTCCTAGCTGCTACCCCTTCAGCTGCTTTAACATCACCATACGCTCAGATCTCAAAATTAATGTCATGATCCAGCTGGTTGACTTATTTTCTTTCTGATAAAGAAGATCCACTCACAACTAACTTGCAAACTATTTACAGCTCCTATGCAGTAGGTAAAGCATTAGTATTTTTCTGAGGAGTCAAATTGGAATCACTCGGGCTTTGCATTTTTCACTGTTATGCAATCAGGTCTCTTTTAGTTTCCTGCTTAGCTTCCACATAGAAATGTTTCATGTGGTGGGGAAGAAAAAATAGTCCTATACAAAAATTAAGCAAAGGACCTGGGAATTAGTTTAGTCTTCAAGGATACATCTTAAAAGCTATTTTCTAGGCTGCCTCAAACTTAAAAAAATGTGTTAAAATATGGTTACTATAGAGATGGAAAGGAAATTAGTAACTAAACTGAAAAATGACAAACTTTAAAATGACTAGATACAGAAATATATAAAATAAAATCCCTTTCTCATCCTACTAAGACTGTATTTAAAATATTGTTAGTCACAGCAACACATAATTCCCCCAAATCTCCACCCTACATCTTTGAAAATAAAGTTCACTAAAGTGGCCTGGAGCTATCACAAGATGATTTAAACAACACAGCTCAAATCAAGCCTGGCAGAGAGTCAGTGATTTGAATCACCTTGTTAAATAGCAACGCAAGCAGTTCAGTCTTTTTGAATTCAGCAATTACTTCTTTTAAAGATGCTTTTTTTTGCTTATTCATATATATATATATAGTCACTTTAATTGTCACATCCATTTAGTTTTCAAACTTTTCCCTGTAACCTATATACAGATGACATCCCATGATGGAACATGCAGACCCACGTCTGCTGATGACGATTGTATCTCATTTTGCTCTTGAACATCTGTAGGAATTAAATTATCCTACAGAGATTTTTACATCTGCTTAAAACCAAAGCAAAAGGTTAAAGAAACAGGAACATTAGCAGCATCCAAACACTGTGCCTAGGAAAAGTTTGCACCACATTTAGCTTAATAGAATGCTGCAAAAAATATCTCTCTGATATGAGAGGAGAAGAGACATAGCAGAATTCCTAGTCGGTATTCCTTAGCTCTTCTTTTCTTTCTTTTTAAACTAAAGCCCTAAGAAACTCCATCCAGGGTCCAGGGATCCTCCTACTTGGAGCGCACTGAAGAAGCAGGACCCAAGATCAGAAACTTGAGTGCTCTTTCTGCTTTAAATGGTTGGTTAGCTATGTGCAACAGAGGCATTAAAAAAGAATGAGGGAGCTGCTGAGAGTAAAATGGGACACTTAATTGTCTTGCTTTAAGATTTCAAATTTCTGGAACAGACTGTTGAAAAACAGGACCTGTCCTGGAAAGAATGTTTCATCTGATCACTTTAACTATGGGGCCTGATCCTTCAGTCCTTTCTCACATGAATAAGGATTGCAGGATTGGATCTCTAGCAGGCTAGGGCTGTTATCTAGCAGCCATCCTCCCTTAGGAAGGAATGAACTAGTTAAAAAGTGTTATGTGTGTGACAGTGTGATAGGGATGGAGCATACTGAGAATGTGACACTCAGGGCAGACTGTAAGAAATAGGGCAGACAATCCCAAAACTGGTGGTTTATCCTATAATTAGATTCACCAAGCCAGTAACAAAAGAGCTTCTGCAGTACCATACTGGTTAACCAGAAGCTAAACACAGTTCCCTTTAGGCATTCCAGCCTTTGGCTCCCATCCAGAAAAACAGGCCTAATATAGTGAGAGGTTACTGAAAACCCAATTCACTATATGTGAGGTACTACCAATCCCAAAGGATCCAGCACTTACCCCCAGGTCAATAGATATCTCAGACTTTACATGATTTCAAAGTCCTTATATCAGGTCTATAACAGTGATGGAATAGACTGCTGGCTTACAAAAGTTTCTTAGTTAACTTCCAAAAGATTGGAAGGTCTTCAGACCATAGTTCATGATACTCCTTTTAGATGTAAATCCACAGTTCAGAGAATATGGAGCAGGAAAGAGGCAAAATGGAGATGTCTCAGATATTTTTTATGTCCTCTACTACGTGCATAGAAATTGATCATTGTCCTCTCGAGAGCGGATGTGGAGCTTCATCCCTGCAAGGCTGTATGCTTCACGGGGCAGAAGCAGATGAACTCCTATAAAGCTAAACTCAGGACTGGGTTCCTGGTACCCTAAACTGTACAAAACTCCAGAAGAACTTGGCTTCCTGCATAGCTTCAGGCCATACAACATCCAAGGACTTAACTGACTTCTGGTAAACCCTGGTTCAGAAAACTGGGGTTGCACTGTACAGTGATTGCTGCTGAGACTACTGGAATGAAGCATTTCTGGAATTGTTTTAAGGACACACAGCGCTATTACACACCAGTGAAGGACAAGCAGTGAAGAAGTACTGTGTATGTAACTGTAATTAGAAGAGGGATTCGGGTAGGCTGAAGGTATTTATCAAAGATGGCATTTGCCCAGGACACCAGGGATAACACAGCTACTTTTGCAAAAAATGTCATGGAATCATTTGGCCAGAGCTGTTTAGAACCTGGAACTTATGGGTCACATCAGAAATACAAATTTCAGAGAATACTGAAAATCTGTGAAGAAAGAAAGAAAGAAAGAAAGAAAGAAAGAAAGAAGAGCTAGAGAATATTGATCAATTACAGAGTTATCTCAGAAGATGCTTTGAAAATCTACAAGGGGTAGGTTTGGAAAGACTGAGATTTTGAGATTTCTCCTGCAGGGGAAAACATCAGTAATTACTCTTTCATTTGCACTTTGCTCTGTGAAATTCAATGCCATGGAGTATACCCATGATTTGAGAGAAACCTCAAGATTCTGACTTCCTTGAGGGCTCAGCACTGGAAAGATCATGTGTTTAGTGTCCCAGGGACAAGGGTGGAAAAGAAAGCAGAATTTGTGACCCTTCCAACCTCCAAGGAGAATGCTACCAGGAAAAGACTGGATGCCTGGGGTTCTGTCCCACACAATATACAATGGAGTGAGGAGTTGTGTAATCTCACACCTACAGTTTGTATTCATCCTGTTTTCAACACCTATCTGGAATATTTTAATGTACATAACATGAATTTACTGAAGAAAAACAAACATATCCAACCTCATTCTCGTTGGGCTTGTCATTGCATGATCATTCTACTATGAATAATAATAGTACCCTGTATAATGCCTCATCTTTACGATCCCAAAAATGCTTTACCAATAAATCAGATACACAAACTATGGACAAGGGATCATGTAATCCACCCCCGGAATGCAGCCACATCTAGGGTGAAATATGGCAGCTATTTAGAAATAAAAATTTGGCCCAAAATTTAGGTGTTATAAAAATAAACTTCAGGAGATCAAGACAAACGTATCTATGATTTCTCTACATTCCCAAGGAAACAGGTTTGTTGGGTTTTTGTTTGTTTGTTTTGTTTTTAAACAAATGTTGCCCTGCAGAGTTTGCAAACCAAACATTGCAGCATGATGTTTATGCACAAAACCCAGAAAATGAAATTGAGTAGAAAATTATTAGAAGTAAAAATGAAACTGACTAGTCTATTTAATTGATCAGAGAGAAATCAGTGATATATAGTGTAGTCATTTATTATTGCATTTTTAAGAATTCTAACACATTTTATGTTTGTTCCCTAATAGTTAACAAAACAGGGATACAAGTGTATCATCTCATGCTTAGATTGTGATGGGGAAAAAGTTAAATATACTTTAGGATACTGTATGATACTATATTGATTCATTGAACTTTTTGATCAATGACTCTGTATTTCACTGGGAAATAGTTATAGAGTCATACAGATACAGTATCATCATATACTGTCCCAAACTGTGAAGAACCAGGAAAAGTGGAGGAAGAATTGTAAGTCTGAACTCTTGGGTTCTATTACTGGTTTTATCACTGAGTCACAGAGGGTATGTCTATACTGCAAACAAAGGTGTGATTTTAGCATGGGTAGCTTTTTCTAGCTAGCACAGGCAATAACAGTAGTGTAGACATAGTGGCACAAGCTAGCAGCCAGAGTTCATACTCAGGGTCCTTTCTACTCTGGTTGATAGTCCCATGCCTCCATTTCTACTCTGTTGTTATTACCCATGCTAGGTAAATTACCCAGTCTATAATCACACCTTGACTTGCAGTATAGACATACCCAATGTGGCCTTGAGCTTTTCCCTGAACATATCTGAGGCCTTGTTTATGCGTGGGATTTAAATCATGCAAGCCTACCCACCACTGTGTCTGCCCCAGTACAGATACCTAATGTACACAGGCCAAAATGCTATAAACCATAATTTTCATTAGTACAGTTGACCCCTGCTTGCTGGACCAATGAAAATCACAGCTACAGAGAAGTTTTTGCCTGGCTTCTGTAAGGATTTGCACTGGTGCAGCTATACTAATGCCTGGCCCCTGGAGGCTGTAACTGGAGCAAACCCCTAATAATAGACAAGACTTGAGTCTACTATGTTTTCCCCCTGCTGCTTCTTTCACACTCTCTATGCAAGGCATTTTATAACTGCAAGTATTATTTTTATGAATAAGGTTTAATTTCAACAGTAGAATTATAATGAGTAAAAAGAATGAATAAAAATGGCATAAGCACAGTTGTCTGTATTGTCTTCTGTATTCAACAGAGCACTTCTGATTTTGATTATACACTGTATAAGGCCAAAGCCAGATCCCTAGTGCGATTAACTAAACAGAGCTCAATCCTCTGAATGCCACTGGTTGCTTCATTAGAGTGTGCATTCACTAAACTGTCTCTGGCACGGTTTCATGTTCTGCATCCAGCTATTGCTGAGAAATAATAGAGTCGGGTGGGAGATAAGAGTAAATCTACTCAAATGAGTAGTTCCATTTACCCAAACATGAGACATCATTCATGTGTAAGTCCTTGAAAGATTGGACTGATGGAGAATTTTTAAAAAGTGCTACAAAATATTCAAATTAAAATACAGGATTTTAAAAATACATCTTTAATATAAAACATAAGATAAACAAGCAAGAATATAGTAAACTTACTTTCTGGTATAATATTATGAGACATTAAAATATAACAATAAAGATTATTTACCCTGCAAAATAATATTTTCAGGGATGTAAATTATAGTTCTCTGGTTCCCACCAAACATCTGCAGGCAAAAATCTAGCTCCTTCCAAATGTTGGATTTTTTTAGAGTGTATATGCAACATTGTTTTGTTTCATGATTAAACCATTCTTGCCCTTTGACCCATTTTTTTTCAGCCCAGAACTATCTTTTCATTGGTGCCTTGTAAAAATGAAACTCCCCACCTCTCCCTCATCCCCCAAAGGATGGCACAATTCAGGAAAAACAGTTTCAAAACAAATTCAGTTTAATTACAGGATCAGTGAACAGAGCAATGTTTTCTTGGCAACAGGTAGAAAAGCTGGCAATTAATCAGCCTCTCTGGAGCTGTATTTTGGCACTGTACCTCTCTGGGTTAGAAACTTGGATTTCAGTGCTTATTTTTTATATTTCTTTCCCCCCCCCTTCCTTTCCTCTTTATCAAACAGCTTTTTTCATAATAGTACTTAAAGAAAATTATTCTGCATTGTTTGTTATGAACAAAGAATTAACCATAGTGCCCTGTTTGATATGTAAACATTGGTGGTGGTGATGGGAATTCTGGACAAACACAAGCATTATCTGATAACAAAGTACATCAAATAAACATGACTATCTCAGAGATTGGAAAGGGGAGAAAAAATCAAAAACAACTCTTTACAATTAAATTCATTTAATCATCCTAGTAGGAGTTAACAGAAAAATACTAACATAGCAATAAAAGAAAAACCTTTAAAAAGTGGAATTCTTCAGCCCATCACCTGGGTACAATTTAAAACTGCTACCAGGATGGAGTAAGAGAGAACACTACAGTCAAATTAATAGATAAAACCAATCAAGTAAATGAAATTGAGCTTCTGCTAAGAAATAGAGTAGACTTAAAAAAATTATGCATGGCTGGCTCCTCCAACATTGAAATCAACAGGAGTTTGCTGTTGCCTTCATTGGAAGCAGGATCAGGCCCATAAAGTTCATTTTTGTAGATTATTGGATATACAAAACAAAAGTTCATATTAGTAAACAGAAACAAGCTATCTTAAGATCAGTATACCTCCTGTGGAAAATGTTCCAGTGCCACTGCCCCTTCACAAAGGTAAACATAACAAAATGAAACAATAAATATAGTTACTGCTGCTTGGTGGAAAATACCTACTTATTGCACTTGTGGGGATGTCCCTTAAACTTAGCATGAGGGTAATAGCCAATTGATAGAATTTTTGTTCATCATTCTAAATTAAAATGAAGAATGACAGAATTAACTCACAGTCTGTATTAGATAAATAACAGAACTGTTAAGCAAAGATGGGCCAAAAAGGATGAACTGATTAAAAAAACTATTGAAATGACTTTTATTAAAATGATGCATAATCTGTATTGTCTCAATTCTGCTGTATTTTCTTCTTTACATTTATCACTCTCACTTTTCATATTATCTTAAAATTTGTACAATTAATAATTTTGATTGTCATTAAGAAAATATTAGTAATTAAATTATACAGAAGTATTATTACTTTTTATTGATGATATAGTAGCATCAGAGGCCTCAACCAGGTTTGGTCTCATAATGTCAGGGACTGTGTAGACATATAATAAAAGACAGACCCAAAAGATTTACAGTCTAAGGCCGTAATCTGGCATTGTCATATATGCACAGATAGACCCCAGTTAACTTCAGTGGGGCTGCATGCAAGCACAAAGATCACCCATGTGTAAGGCATTGCAGGATCAGACCTAAAAGAGCTTGCAATCTTAAACTATGAAACAGTCTTTAATGTTTTCCCTATCTTCAATATGAAGGGGAATACTACTCATTGTTAGGCAATTTTTTGTAGAGACCAACATTCTTAGACTGATTTTTAAAATGTATCACGTGGTACTCCTCATGTTACCCAGTTTACCCTGGTATAGCTCCACCAAATTCAGTACAATTATTCCTTATTTATACCGATGTAAGTGACTAGAATCAGCCCAGTGGAGCTCTTTTTTCTTCATTTTTTGTAACCATCTGCTCTGTGTAGCCCACATGCCATCCAGAAAAAGACACTCTAGAAGTAGCCTGTTTTCTATCTTAAATTCCAGTTGCTGGTGCCATAGACAATGTTTTAATCTTTTGTACACCAATTATGGAATATGGCTCATGGTGCAAGCTTGCACATTGTTCATTTCTCACCCTACTGTTTCTAATGAAAGGGCAGAATCAGAGCACAGGCAGCACAATCTTTCATAGAGTTTTTTCCAAAACAATGCAAATTTGCCACATTGCTAAAGTGCCATGTTTAAAATCAGATTTCCAGATCCCAAAATCAGAAAGTAGGGCAGCATTTGGCTATACATATATTTTAAAACCATTCATTTTAAAATACTTATAGTTAATGAAGAACAGGACGAAAAGAGTTAGTAATCCGATACTATAGCTTTTACGTCTGAAATCCCAAATGCCTTGTTCTATGACTTTTCTCTGTAACAGTTTATTTAATTGTATAGCCATTTCAACTGTGGTAGCTTAAAAAGGAAACAAACATGCTGTAGGAGAAGACAACAGATTTTATAAAAGTACAGTATTTGCTTTATTAGGAGTAAGACAGAATGGAACAATCGTGGATATACATTTCTTTTAAGTTTTAGTTTTTGTTTGAAAGTTTTTCATGGCACACATGACTAGAATTTAGAAATAATAATGTACTGGGATACTGGATATGATTAGGATTGCTTGAGTTAGAAAAGATAAAACCTCAAACATTATTTTGTATAGAAAAATTATAGGGTCTGTTATAAACTAGAGATGATCCCAAACCAAAAGCCTAATCTTGCTCACACATACTCCTTGTTGTAGTTCTTACTACCATGAGGAGTACCATGGCAATAAGCACCAATAAGTGTTTGCAGGACTGGGCCTTAAAACTTCTTATGTCAGCATTCATTAATATAGGCGTGAACAAAATCTGATTTTAAACTTTGCAAAGTCTTTCTTTATACTGAGCTGACCAAATTCCTGGACCTGGCACTCCCAAATGAAGTGTTGGAGAGCTGAATTTGATTTCAGAATTTTGTGTCATCTCTAATAAAAACAAATTATGCCTCAGTACTATTGCCCCTATTTTAAACATTAATGAACCCTTTTAAAGAAGATAGTGTGTGATCATTGTGGCATGAATGATCATCCGTCCATCCAATATCTTCTGCACAACTTCGATACACGAAGAGGTTTTTAGTTTGAAAATACATTCTTTCAAATCTTTCCTCCTTTTTTTTTTATGTTCAGTACTTGTGTACAAAAGATACAATGGTATGCAATCTTCAAATAATAGTCTCCTTCACAATACGTTATTGCTATGAAAAATGCACACAATCCATAACACTCTTTAAAAACTATGTAACAAAGGGAAATTATTCTAGTGGGTATTGTTGTTTTTAAAAGGTGAATATGAAACTCCTCTCTGGCTTGCCTTAAGTAATCTTAGTTGATTGAAATGCTAATACATTTTCAGGAATTTGTTTACTAATATAAATGCTTGATTTCAACTCTCATTTATGTTGGACCAGATACAGAGTCACTCTATGGATTTAATTAGCTTAGAAGAGACTTTGGCCCATTACAGCTCCTTTCTTTGCTTTCTTTTTGAAAAGTGAAAACTTGTAAAATGAATTTTAATATCCTACAAGGCACTTGCCAAATACAATTACACTCATAGAAATGGACATGTGTAAAACCCTACATAGGCCATGAGGCATATCTTGCCTGTTTTTCCACAGCTGTGGACGTATCCCTTACAGTGTGGGTCTGTTGTGAACTTGGGAGGAGCAAGATTTGGAGGAGAGCCTTGCAGAAGGTGCATGTCTTCTGTTTGAAACAACTCTGTATGGAGTAGGTGGAGTCAGGGCCAGAGGATCCACTTCTGCATGGATCCTCTGGTACCCTGCTCCTTGAAAGGAGGCAGAGAAGTAAGGGATGAAGCTTGAAGCAGAGGATTTTTCCCTCCTGAACAGCACACATACACTTCTCCCCAGCTACTCAAGGTGGTAATTAGCATAACGATTTGGCTCCACATATGTAGAGCAGATGTAGATGTTTGTCTGTTCCAGAGAACATGCATAGGGCTCTTAGATCAATCTACTATTTTAAACCCTAAATGTGTGATTAATTAATTTCTTATTTACCCGAGAGTTTCTA
Source organism: Mauremys mutica (assembly GCF_020497125.1). NCBI lineage: Eukaryota > Metazoa > Chordata > Testudines > Geoemydidae > Mauremys > Mauremys mutica. Next base: position 64,772,604 of record NC_059082.1, read on the forward strand.
GTATAAATTCATCATGCACATATTATAGATCCATATTCAGAATATTGTGCCATATTCAAGTCACAGTGAGCATTGTGTATTTTAGGTGCAATTCCCATAAGCATTTTCAGAGTTCTTGCACATGACATTTCTCAAAAGTAGACCCAGGATCAATTTATAAATTAGAAACCCTACTCAATTACTATTACAAGCTTGAATTATTAATCTTTATGTCAAGAATTCACAGCATGAGACACCGTTTTATAGAAAATCTAGTTATACCATTTTGATTGACTCAACACAGAATGTGAATTCATATTCCAAAGTTATTGGAAAATTAATAATTTCTAATAAGTAGACAAGTAAGGTGGAAAATTTAGAAGCACAATTCAGTGGGACTTGTGCTCCTAAATCACTTAGAAAATCCCACTTTAAGGCCAGTAACAAGTCACCAAATCTTGAGAAAATATGGCTGTTAACATTGTAAACCTTAAATGGGCAATATGTGTGAAATTCACCACAATGCAGAGGGGGCATGCACGACTCATTGACTTTTTTAAGTCCTTAAATCCTTTACCCTCTGTGAATGAAGTTACATTTTTCTGTGAATGGGTATCTTTAGTAATTGCTGGAGCATTCTAAGGAGCTGGAGTGCAGTGACAATGAACAGATTAAATAGGGGGAAGTCAGGGAGTGGATGGGATGAAGGGAGTAGAGATGGATACCTATTATTACCTCCAACGACAGAGTGGAACCAGAACCAGAGGCTGAGGCCAACTTTATGCTGGAGAATGGAGGACTCTCTTAGGCCTCAGTTCGGCAAAGCACATAAGCACATGTCTAAATATATTTGACTTCAGTGCTTAGTGCTATGCATGTGCTCACACGCTTTGCTGAATCAGGATCTGATTACTTATGTACTTAAAATTAAGAACACAGTTAAGTGATTTGCCAAATTGGAATCCTAATGGGACATTCAAGGGGCCATTGTCACCTGGGAAGTCCTTGGCAGCAAGGCTCGAAGTTCTGTGAGATTACTCAAATGTTTGAAGTTAAGCATGTTGCTCAATGAAGGCCCAGTAGAGGAGGCTTGATTCAGATTATTATATTTTAAACCTTTTTTGTGTGTTTAAATACAGTCTCTGATTTCTACCTAAAAGCATGTTGATGTTTCTCAGGGGCCTCAAACCTTAATGCATGGTGCTATTTTAATGTTTTTAATTCTTAGCTGAGAACTCATTCTTTTGGGAGCCTGCATTATTCTGGACTATTTCTCTCCATTCTTCCCAATCAAAATGTATTGGTTTTGGGAAGATTTTAACCAAGATTAATTTTGGGATGGCTCATTTTCATCTTGTTCTTTGTCTTCTCCTTATGTGTTCCTTTACTGTGGCTTATGTACAGAAGGAAATAATCTCACAATGAGGAATGGCTGACAGGAAATTCTATAGCCTGTGCTATACATAAGGTCAGACTAGATGATCACAATGGTCCCTTTTGGCCTTGGAATCTGTGTATCTATGAAGGAAATACAAGAATTAACTAAGTATACTAATAATACTTAACTTGATCAACTAATGCCTTCAGTAATTTTTAAACATGGTGATAATATGTGAGGCTTTGTAAGTATTAGTCAATTAGCTTGGTCATCTGAACAATGCCAGTATCTAATGGAAAGTTCATGATGCATATCCTTGGATTACCCCAAAGGAGTCTAGTGATCTAAGTAGCCTGGATCTCCAGTGGTAAAAATGGGATTTTCTTATTTTCACCAAAATATTAGTGGAGACACAATATGGAGATTTGTGGCAGACTAGGAACTGATAATGGTGAGACAAGGCATTGTGGAATGACTGTTTTGGCAAACTGTCAGTGTCATGATGGAAATGTAATGTAAATTGCAATATGTGAAGTATTCCAAAGAGGTGAATCATTGTGATCCTGAACAACAGCGAAGATGAGAATTAGAACATTAATGTAAGCTCTTTCATCTTCAACAATCCTGTTATCCTAAGAAGATTTTAGTTGTTCTTTTGATATTCAGAAAATTGCACCTCCCAGTGTATTAATCACTCACAGATGAGTAAAGGAATTTGTGTCTCAAGTAAATGAGATGGTGTAATCTGACAGACAAAACACAGGTTTGGAGTGATGAAATCCCGTTCTAATCTCAGTTCTAACAGTGACTGTGTAGTCTTGGCCAAATAACTTGGCTTCAGTTCCTCAGTTTCTCTATCTCTAAAGTTGGAATACTACTACTTACTTCACCTCCTTCCAAGGGTGTTGTGATGATTTATTAGCTAATGTTTGTTTAGCAGTTTGTGACAGTTGCCTTCTAAATATCTAGGATCATTAGAAAAGTGTTGGAGTGAGAAGTGGTAAACCAGGCTTTGATCCAGAAGGCACTTATGCACATGCTTAACTTTAATCACGAGTATAATTGATTTTGGTATGAATAATCATATGGTTATAGCTAAGCATGTGTTTAAGTGCTTCTGCTGGATCAGGGCCTGAGTATAAGGGTATCTGCATTAATATAAGGGCTTCAACTTTCATCACCTACAAAATTACTCTGAATTAGGCCTTGAGTATCTTAATCTAATAGAACCTCTGAACAGTTGTTGATACAGGATAATATTATCATAGGGAGTCTCTTTGGCCGAACACACCAACCATTGTGACTTTGGGTACTAATCACTTTGCATGTAATAGTTTTAATGGTGTTCAAAACCCAAAGATTAGTTTCTTCTTTCTAAGGACTCTTCCGATTCTTTTTTTCATTATTTTTTTTCTTCTGTTTTCTTGGTATTATTGTTCTGATTGTTGCTTTATGTGAAATTTTTATTTATATAACATCATTCATTTCAATACTATACTCTGTAAATCCTTTTTATAAATGTAAATGTCCCCATACTGCGAAGTTATCCAAATATATGTCAAAAATAATGCAATAAAATTTATGCTGGGAAGGGAGTGGGTGGGAAGGACTCTTAATCAAGCTCTTAGTCAGCTCTATTATTGAAAAAAACAGGAGATCAAAGTTTTGGGTAATGTTCCACATGATGAGAGGATGACAGTTTTGTCTCCTGGTATTATTGACAACCCTTTTTATGCAACTACTGAGAAGACTTGGAAGATCAGTAGCTGCCTGTCAAAGCAAACATGCTGCTTCAGGAATAGAGATTGCTGTGTTTCCCTGTACTGGTGTTTTGCTTTTCAGAGAAAGTTGGTACATTTAATAGGCTGTAAAGCTGAGTCTTCTGCCAATTTCATGTGTAAAATAAGTATGTTCTCGGCTGTTTAACTTGACAGAATATTTGATAGCCAAGGTGAAGAAAATAATTAGGCCCAAATTCTTAAACTGCTCTGCATATGGAACGCCCATTGCAACAAAATAGAGGGAATTCTTCATATGGAGTTGCTATAGAATCAAGCCCTAAATGCACACGCAAAGCATAGAGGAGGGCTGAGTTTCCATTCCTACGCCATTTCATCCTCTTTCTTGGCATATGCATCTGCTAAAGCTGAATGTGATCCTGCTAGTTGGGTCACTCCCTGAGAAGCTGTTCAAATGATGTCAGGGGTTATCAAAAGGCTGAGCAAGGAAAGTGGCCTTTCTTTCTTTCTTTCTTTCTTTCTTTCTTTCTTTCTTTCTTTCTTTCTTTCTTTCTTTCTTTCTTTCTTTAATGTGTTTTTATTTTTTCATACTTCATACATTTGTAAACAAATAAAAAGGAGAAAAGCATCCATAGATCAATATAGGCATGAGGCGGGCATACTGTGTTAGGCAGGGCTATAACATCCTTCATCTTAATGCTTATCGATAAGAACAAGCCTTTTTGGAATAGCATGTCTGCTGCATGTTCTCATCCACAGTCTTCTAATCAGGGTCAAACGCATCTGCACTCAAGGTCATAGGTAAAGAGACACACCATTGGTTCAGTGCAACCCCAATCTCCCAATATTAGCTCCATTTCCTCTCAAGCAAGGAGAGGGAGAAATGGAATGAAGCCTCAGGACAGGCGTGGGCTTTGGAGTCTGAGCCACAACTCCAAAAGGCTGTCTATGCAGCTATTTTTAGAGTACTAGCATGAGCCCCACTAGCCCGAGTTTGTGGACTCAGGCTAGGAGGCTCGCTCCCACTCATTCCAAAATGCTGTGTACACATACTCCAGGAGGGACTCCCAGCAGGCAGAAATATGATCAATGTGTAATTTTGGTGAGCTTGTTTGTTTAAAACCATGCAGCCAAGTTTCTCACAATTCGCAGGATAGAAGTATCTGGCCTGTGCTGAGAAAAGTTATAGTGGTGATGGGTATTAGAATTGCACGGATAGGTAAAAAGGCTGGCCCTTGCTATGCAGTCTAAAAGACTCTTGTACTATGCAAACAAATGATAAGGGGGAGATGGAGTAAGAGCCTCTTTGTACCAGCATAATCAAGCCTGCTACTTATCACAAATACCAGAACATCCCTTGAAGAATGGTTTCATTATGGTTTTGTTTGAGGAGATCTTCAATTTAAAGTCACTTTAAGGGACTTGATTTGAAGGAAAACATTCTCCCTTGCCACATTACTCTGCTCAGTTGCATCATCTCAAATTTACTTTCACACTCTATTCATATCTTGTTGGCAATCCCACTGAGCTGCAGTGAGAATAAAACAAATGCTAATAATGACAAAATAAAGAGTGAATACACTGCAAAAAGTAAATTTGATCAGTGCTGCCAGAGCTTGTCCAAACGAAAGAGAAATTTAAACTTTTCATAAATCATTTTGCGGTATTTAAGTCTAAACTCATCTTGACTTAATTTTTGTGGTATTTAGGGGAAGGGAGAAAGTTGCTATTTTCTAAAAAATGTATTTTGCACTTTAAAAAAAATTAGGTTTGATAGCTGCAGATTTTTCTTGAATTTCAGCAAAAACAATGTCCTTGGGCAAGAACTGAAAGTAGGCTCTCAGATTCTGGCCTCTGGTTCTGTCCACCTTGGTGTAATGAGGACAGAGAGCTGACTTAGGGCTCCCAAAAAAAATCCTGCTGCTCTCTGACTGTGGCTGGGAGTGGAGCCAGAGCACACGGCAGCCCCTGAACAGCCAAGTGGTCCCTTAGTTATCTTTAGGGATTCTTCTGTCCGTAGCGAGTAGTTCAGGAGTTTCCATTTCTTAGGAGCACGAACTATAAAAGCTGGAGAGTAACACAGATCTCTAAGAGACTGTAGAAATTTTCTTGGTTTGCTTATTCTTTTATGTTTTAACTAGTAGTCCTTTAAGATACAGTACAATGTGACAATACTCCTCATGGGTGAGATTTTAAAAGCCAAAAAGGACAGTTAGGTGCCAAACTACCATTGAAAGTCAACGTAACTTAGGGTACGTCTACACTTACCTGCCGGTTCGACGCGGAGAGTTCGACTTTTTGGAGTTCGAACTATCGCGTCTGATCTAGACGCGATAGTTCGAACTCTGGAAGCGCCGCAGTCGACTCCGGTACTCCACCTCGGCAGAAGGAGTTGGCGGAGTCGACGGGGGAGCCGCGGAGTTCGACCCCGCCGCGTCTGGACGGGTGAGTTGTTCGAATTAGGGTACTTCGAATTCAGCTACGCTATTCACGTAGCTGAATTTGCATACCCTAATTCGAACCCCCTTCTTAGTGTAGACCAGGCCTCAGGTGCCTAACTCCCATTTGTGCCTTTGAAAATCTTCTCCACACATGCAAATCTTGGTTAACAGGTTTGTTAAATGTTTTGTGACTATCAAATAAATAACAAAATAATCATAAACATTAATAAACTAAAAAGACCTATTAATTGTTGGCCCATGCCCATGCAAGATTGCTTCTTATAGCATATTAGGGAAATACTGTGATAAAAAGATGAAGAACCAAAAACCATATAATTTCTTGAGATGAGAATTATTAGGAAATGCTTTAAAAAATTAAATTACAATTTGAAGCAAAATGTTTTTGGCTTGAACCTGTCCTATTTCTGTCAAAAAATGTCAATGAATGTTTCATCTATAAATTGAAAGTTGAGGAGGGGAAAGTCGTTTTTCTTGTTTTGTTTTTTAAATGTAGACATTTCACAAACGTATGCCAACTGAACTTCATGCTAATGACTACCCCAATTCTGATTCCAAATCACCCTTTAACCTTGGCACTTCCAGTCCATATTCTGTTGTTCATTAATTATGTTATAAAACAGGTCTGAGCTTTTAAAAAAGCATATTATTAAAAAGAATTCTACAGGTGAAGCTTCCATTTTGATTACTGATGTCCTAGTCCTCTGGAGATTGTTGGTGAACTTAGAGCTACGTGTGGAACAGACCCATCTTTCCCATGTATTCCTAGCATTAATGTGCAGCTCCTATTATCCCACAATAGAACAAACTCAATATTTTTCTCCCTGAGTAAATAACTTAATAGTCCACTGTTTTTATGCAAACTAGTGCTACATCATACTACTTAGAAATCATGTATAACATGGCCACAGCTAGTTAGCAACTTCAGTAAAAAAGTAGCAATTTTTTGACACAATTAAAAATGATATAATCCATTTATCCACATTCTTATACCACAGCTAATAAAATATTTGTTGAAATAACAGAATCTTGAAATGGAAAAAGAATTTTCAAATGTTAATGGAAAGTGAAATAGGACATGACCCATATCTCACTAACACCAAAGAGTCCCACTGACTTTAATGGGCTTGGGTCAAACCCATCGGTTGCTGATTCAAATCCAGCATAATCAATTATATCAATCTGATAACTATTTGATAGTCTATGCAAATTTAGTTTGGTGATCTCAGTCCAGTATATAGATGATAGGTATCTACATCACAAAAACCACACCCACCCTTCCCTGGCCTCTGTGTTGGCAGTCCCAGCCAAAACATGGGGGTCAGAGCGGACATCAACTGAACATGAATTCCTAGTGTGATGGTATGGTCAAAAGAGTTAATGCAACATTGGGAATAGAGAGGTTATTGTATTGGGCACTGGAGCAACGACTGCAGGAATACTGTGTTCAGTTCTGATGCCCAGAATTCAAGAAGGATTTTGATAAATTGGAGAGAGTTCAGAGAAGAGCCACAAGAATGATTAAAGGATTAGAAAACTTGCTTTATAGTGATAGATTCAAAGAGCTCAATTTATTTAGTTTAACAGAAAAGTTTAAGGGATTACTTGATTACAGTTTATAAGTGTCTACATGGGGAACATAATAATTGGCTCTTAAATCTAGCAGACAAAGGTATAACATGATCCAATGGCTGGAAGTTAAAGCTAGACAAATTCAGATTGGAAATATACTGTACTTTTTGAGTGAGGATAATTCAACATTAGAGCAATTTACTACAGTTCATGGTATGGATCCTCCATCTCTGACAATTTTAAAATCAAGATTGGATGTTTTGCTAAAAAATATGCTCTGTGAATTATTTTGGGGAAGTTCATTATACAGGTCAGACTAGGTAATCACTAGATAATCACAATGGTCCCTTCTGGCCTTGGAATCTATGAATCTATATCTGAATGGGGTGTAGAGAATGAACTATTAATTTGCTGGTAGAAAGGGCTCCTACATGTCAGGACTGGGGCAATGTACTGTGAGGAAGCCTGCACTGTTGTTGCCCGCACTCGATCTATTCCTTGGATAAACAAAGAGCTGCCCAACTGGGCATCTTTTACTAGCATAACCTTTCCACCACTTTGTTTTAAAACTACTGAATTTTGCCATATGGAATAAGAACTCAAGGACCTCATAATCTGAATATTTAAATTGTTCAAAAATAACATGGAAGAGCACTGTATAAATGCATAGGTAGCCAGATCCAGAGTGGTTTCTGGTACTTCTCGTTTGGTGTGAAAGTGAATATTCAAGCAAGTACTAGTCTGATATCACTGTAAAGAGCAAACCCCAGTGCAAGCAGGCACTGTGCAACCCCCCCCCCCTGCAACTTTGCCAATGCATAATAGTACTGACTTACACATTTTCAAATGATTCCAGTCATGGGACTCATTTAAAAGAGAAAGAAAACTCTGCTGAAATGGTCTAAACCATGGAGTGTTTTGCAGGTGGGGCTACTGTATGTTGTGACTACCAAACTTTATTTTGCCTTAGGTCTATGTTCTGGAAAAGGTTAAATCCATTAACTAACCTGTGTTCAATCACTTACCCTTTGGGAGAGGCTTTTCTTTCCATTCCTTTAGAAGAGCCTATCACAGTGGGTAAGATGTTAGAGAAATTAAAATGAGAAAATGAGGAAACACAGATGGAGAGAACATGCCTCTGCTTATTCTGAATTCTCTCCTGCTTATCTTTTTTTAAAACACACCATGCACACCAGTATTCCAGATAGCTATGCTATAAAACATAAAAAGACATGAAGACAGCGAAGCCATGTACGTTCAAACTGCATTTTTTGCTCCTCGATGATGATAGATCAAACAGTGCCGTATCAGCTGAAACAACAAGCAAGCAAAGGTATTTTCCCTCCCCCAGATGTGCATACAGAAGAAACAAATGTACAATATGGCAGTGATCTGGTTTGTAAGCAAAGAAAAAAATATTTCCAGTGTTAATTTTAAATTAATATTTTTACATTTGTAAAACCACATAAGCAACGTATAAATGTACAAAGCTACTGAAAATGTGGCTATAAAAAGGCTCTTTTCCTAATGTTTGTCAGGGGAAGGTTAATGGGATAGTCAGTAAATGTTAACAAGCTCCTTTAGAACTTTTCAGCTAATTTGGTCCAGCTCTGATTTCTTCATGCTAGAAATAGCACCACAATACTAAACATCAGCAAAGTATAGCAACAGCTTTTTAGTACTGTAAATTATTTCTTTGCTTTAACACTTATGACATTATGCATGTATTTGCTACTAGATTTTACCTCTCATGCTTTCAACTCCTTATTATTAACTCATAGATTCTTGCTTATTAACTGAGCACCCTCAACTCCCCTTTAAGTCAAAGGGAATTGGGGGCCCTTTGCACCAGACAGACTGGATCATTTGATAGGATTATAACATTTGATAGGATTAAGTAACCTTTCTTAAATTCATATATGAAAACCAGTCTGTGTTGGCGAAATGCCTGACAAATGTTTGTCTCTAGTGAACATTTTACCCCTCTTGTACTTCTAAGCTCACACATGTGAAACAGACACATGTAGGAATATAAATTGCCTCAATTTTCTACATAATTTTCAAATAATGTATATTATTCTATAATATTTTTATTTTCAAGAAACTGTTAAACAAAACAGAGATAACATTCTGAATGTTACCATCTAACAAAGATTTTAAAATTCAGATATAACCTATGTCTACTTCTGGTTTTACTCAGCAGAAAAGAAATATAAAGCTCCAATCAATCCTGTAGATGTTGCATGCATGCAGATTCCTGCATCCACATACAGCCCCATAGACTTCATTGGGTTCTGTCTGAGTGTAGGAGTTTGTCCTTTCAGATTCAGTTACAAAACCAAGGGCATAATTTGCAGAAGAAAGAGAAATTTGTTTATCTGCTATAAGTTAAAATATTCAGAATCCTGCTTCTAAAGCTTGCTATTCAAATCCAAGTTTTAGATTCCAGAGAGTAAACAGAACAAGAACACTTCTATATTTATAAAAAAAGTTGACTCTGTGGCAAAGTGCCTGGTGGGTATGGGAATTATGAGTACAAATTCACAAATTTAAAATACATAGTGAAAAGCGCAAGATGTGACCAAAGTGTCTGAAATATCAGATATAAAGAACAGAGTGATAAAACAATGAGTTGGATTCTACCACAGAAACACAGGAAGCTGGAAAACTGTTTGCTTGGCTCCCTTGCAGACACAATAATTTTTACTCTTGCTGTGATCTGGATACCCTGCATGCAAGAATCTATATTTTTTTAGGACTAAGACTAAGTGCCATTTAAAAAAATAATACTCAGGTCTGGAAGGATTGATAAGAGAGAACCCACTTCCATAAAGCTGTAAGAAGAAGCATGTTTACAACTATCATATAACTTTAAAGGGAGGCTAAATAGGGTGAAATGTATTTTCTTTAGCAAACCAAGGTAAATTTAACATATAATTTAATATTAATTAATATCTACATATCAGAGCCCAGCAGATGCAATGAGTATTTCATTAGTTTTCTCAGCATACAAACAAATTATATTCAGGATATAACTAATTTTGTAATACAAATAAAAAAAAATAAGGGGTGACTTCTTAAACTAAATTCACCCATGTAAGTCAATGGAGATGCACTATGGATAAATTTGGCCCCTTGTTGACTTCCTTTATAAATTCCCTAATATAAGTGTATCAGAGTTGTGATGTTATATAAACATGTATTTGTGGTTTGGGGGTTTATTCTTCTTCTTTCATGTGCTTCCCAAGTCAATAGCTAGATTGTTCAGCCATTTAACTGCTGCATCATTGAGTTAGCAAGGTGTTGCAGTCCACCCTCCAGTCTTCTCCACCACGTTTGACCATCTACATTGCTGCTCCGCAGTCACAGTGTGAAGATTGGGCTAACCCAGATATTTGCATTGTGGCAGTTTAGTCTGGATCTGTGTCACAGATTGCAAACAGGTGGATATAAATTAGGCTTTGAAATTCATCAGGATGTCTATTCCTCTAGCTAGAATTGCTGCCACTCTGCCAGGACATAGCTGTTGTTTCTGATATGCCATTTTTCATCTGAAATTGGCCTTGGGACAGCAGCACTGGACATGAGTGTATGAACAGCTGCTGCAAAAGGATGTTGTGAAGTCAGTCATAGCAAGTCAGCAAAAACTGCAGGTGTCGATGTTTCCTTCTGGAGGCAGGCAGATCTTCTTCGAGGAAGTGTGCGTTGCTTATTTGCACCTATTGAAACCATTTTCAGCCTTGTGTGCTGCACATAAGACCTTTCTGAGATGATGTCACTGTTCTTACATTGATCCATATCAAGAGATAATCACTTGCTAAATCTTTTTAAAATTTACACCATTTAATCAATGACGTCAGCAAATACATCTGAATCTGGAATTCCCGTTCACAATGTACCTTAAATAGTAGAACCTTTTTTTTGGTTTAAATGTGTGTCCTTTCCATATACATTGAGATAACTAGTGTCCACATTTGCATGGATATAACAGAGGGCAGAATTGGGTCCTTTAGTTCTCTATTTCAGCCTATAACAAACTTCATTTTTAGTTAAATCAAACCCATTTGAAAACAGGATTAATTGCAGAAACATTAACAAATCCTTAACTATGTCACTGTTAGTTGGCACAGCTGTAACATGCTACTTAAAATCAGATATGTAATTAAAAGATAATGCCATTGTCACAGGATAGAGGTTTCCTGCTGCTAAATAAATACAGAAGGATGTATTTAAAATAAACATCAAGATGCTGATTTTGTTTGTAAAGTGGGAGACACTTATCCCATTGCATATTTTACTCCCCCAGGCTTAATTCAGTTATGCGAAGTGACTGATGGTGCCAATCTTGTCTTTTTAAAAGTATTATTATTTCTTTTATGTGATAATGAAATTGAGGGCTTAACAGTATTGACTGTAGTCAAATATAGCGTATGTGGGTGTTATGCAGGCTTTTCCCATATACCTTAGCCAGATGATCTCAAATCCTAACATCCCATAGATTCTGCTTGTCCTCACTAAAGACACAGTCTCAACTGACAGTTTCAGGAACAAGTCCTAGAGTAAAACCACTAAGACTTGTTTTTATTTATGATCTTAGGTTTTAATACCCAGTGACATTTCCGGGCATTTAGGGGCAGATTTACAAAATATTTAGAAACCTAAAATGCAGATGGGGCCAAGTGGGATTTAGCAGCCTAACTCCTAATGGAGTCTAGTATCAGAGGGGTAGCCGTGTTAGTCTGGATCTGTAAAAGTACTCATCATCTATCTGCCTCTTTAGGTGCCTAAATAACTCTGTAAATCTAGCCCTTAACTCCGTGTTCCTATTGGTACATCTTTTTTGGTGGTGGTGGAGGTAATGCTCTGGTGATGTCAATTCTAAATTCCTGACCAGGACTTTGGCATAACCAAAGAAAGCCTGCCTGAGGAAATCTATCGAAGATTTTACACTGAGCTGAGTGTATGCTGGAAAAGGAGTTAGGGAGTTTAGTCAGGGCAATATGCTTGTAAGTATTTGTTCTGAAGTATGTGCATATGTAAGTATTTATTGTTTGAAGCAAGCTGGCAAAGGTTTTGCAGGAGAGCCTTAATCCACAGAGTGAATTCCCCACTGACCTTTCTTTTTTTGCTGACCAGTAACAAACAGTAACTAAGTATTTTTCTATTGTTAACTGACAGTGATTCACTTAGGTTAATGTTTAAAGTGGTTTACTAAAAATGCCCTTTTTGCAAAATACACTGTAGTCAAGCAGACCCTTTAATCTGGTCATCTTTACAGCAGCGATATCTTCTGTGCAAACATCCTGTGAAAAATTAAATCTCAACAACATAGCTCTATAGAGAAATCCCAATGTTGAGGGAAGAGTGTAAGGGTTGTATTTCAATGGGGATCTATAGAGCAAAATGTTTTCACAAGAGAGATTTTTATAATTAAAATATGTTGTGGCTGTCTCTTGTGCATAGTGTGAAATAGTGCTTCAACATGTTACAAAGAGATGTAAATTACAAGGAGAGCTTACTTTGCTACTGGATATTTTGTTGACTATTCTTGCCATTTCAAAATGTGCTGGAACTCAAACTACATACCCGAAATGTGTTTCTAGGACAGTATATCAGAGGATCTCTAGATTCAGTCCACCTACAAGGACTGGAATAATACAGAAATAGCTCTCTAATGATCAGGAAATGCTCTTTATTCAGCCAAGCATGCATTTCATAATGGACCAAGTACCTTTTTCTTGCTTGCACAGGGTTTTCTTACTAACCAACATGCAATATAAACAGATATAAGGTCCTTGACAATTGTTCTTACAGTACTCGGATACCCCTTGCATTCATGCAAGGCACATGCTGATTAGCAAGGCAACACTTAATGCAGCAAAGCATTTGTTAAAGAACATGAATTAAATACATGGCTGTAGATTTGTTTCACCCTCCCCCACAAAAAGAAGTGAAGCCTTCCAGTAAACATGAGCATTGCCTGTAGCAATATTCTGGAAGGTCATCAGTCTTGTTTACTCATTGTATGGTTCAGCTATCAAAGTCTAGCTCTGTTTCGTAGAGATCCTCCTCCTGGATGGGCACCTATCCCCTTTTATCAAACACAATATTTACATAGTCTCTGATGCTTATTCACTAGGCATTAATGACAGGAGGAATCTCTTGCTTCCTTTAACAAAATGACTTCTAGCTTCTGGGACTTTTACTTTATGGGTAGTGCACCTCCGTAATTTTGTCTCAGAAGGGTTAGCACAGAGATTTTCTTATTTTTGGACCACATAGTTTCAAATACCTTAGGTTCAGTGAAACCCCCAAACTCCAAAAGCTCTGAGTTTCACCCAATTCCTGTCACCAATCCTAACATCATTATGCTGACGTGAAACCATAAATCAGCCCAGGCTCACTGAAATGTCTGTGAATCTGACCAGGGTTTACAGTTGACTTAAAAAAAAAATCTTGAAAGTAGGACTGTTGTTTTTTTGTTGTTGGTAGTATCAGATTTCCTTCTAAGCATTTCACATAGTTCTGTGAGTCAGCAATTAGATAAGATGATTTTAGGGTAAAATGCAGATTTCTTAAAGCCCCTGAGGCAAATATTCCAAGGAGGTAAGATATTTTGAGGCATTAAGGCAGAGATTAAAGCAGAAAGCCAAAAACACTGAGAAAGGTACAGCCAGAGAATCCTGCTAAAGAATAAGAAACTAGAATTTAAAAGAAGGGAGAAATTTCTCAAGTCATACAAGTTGAATACCACGTCATTCAGGAATGTTTAGATCCAGTCTTTTGATTTCTTCCATTATAAACACAGAGCTACTTACAAAGTTAAGATCCAGCCCCAAGTTTGTATTTGAAACCACAAAGATTGTACCTGGGTTTAGTAAAGATGCATCTCCGATAGATAGTTCAGATCACAGAGATATATATGCAGCAGGATTACTGCATTATTTTTGTGTAAGGGCTTCTCTGCAAAAGGAAGTTTACCAGCATAATTATGCTGGCATAATTATACCTCTGTGGTTATGCAGGTATCCCTATGTGCAGACTTTTGTTTTGGGATAAGAATGTCCACACAGAGAGTTATGCTGGTATGACTACAGCCATATAATTATACCAGTCAAAGTTTGCTCATAAATTTTCCTATGTAGAGAAGTCCTAAGTATAGTTATGCTTTCTCGTTTTAGGGAGGATTTGGGTTTTAACCTCTTATTAGTTTTCCATGTGTCATAGGCTTGTTTATGTGATTTTTCATTTTTGTTTGTTTACTATTGCCTACTAAAATAATTTTACTTTGTAAATGCACACCGTGTTCTTTTATACTTGTTTAGTTCTAAGTATTTATCATGCAAGGTATCTGTTAGTTGTATAAATGTATTTGGAGTGCTTATAGGGCAGTGTAGTAGCAAGGACAGGCAGCTATTACTGAGTAAGGCTACGATTTAGTCATGGAGGTCATGACAGTCACGGATTCCATGATTTTACTGGATCTTCGTGACGGCTTCAGCTGTCAGCAGCTGAAGCCGTGGCTGGAGCCTGGCTGGAGCTGGGGTTATGCTCCCCACGTAGCCCCACGGTGGGGGCCGCAGCCGGGGTGGTGCTCCCCTGCCCCATGGCTTGTGGTGGGGGCCGCTGCCTGGGCCAAATCATGTGTGTAGGGTGTGTGAGCTGGTTAGGGTGACCAGACGTCCCGATTTTATCGGGACTGTCCCGATATTTGCTTGTTTGTCCCGCGTCCCGACCAATGTTAGGTCGGGACACTGGACAAACAAGCAAAGGCTCCGGAGCCCGAAGGGCTCGCGCCCTCCCCTGCCCCGACTCCGCCCCCTCCTTCCCCCATTGGATCCTTCCCCAAATCCTCGCCCCCATCCCCGCCCCCTCACTGCCCCATTGTCTCCCTCCCCAAATCCCCGCCTCTTTCCAAGCATGCCATGCCCAGGAGACTCAGGGGAGTGCGGGGCTGGGGTGAGTGTGAGTCTGGCCTGGCCCCGAGCAGGCAGGACTCGGGCGCGGTACCTGGAGGGAGAGTAGGGGGGCGGCCCGTGGGGCTAGGTGGCGGCTGTTCTCCCCACCTGGGCAGGGGACTCGGGAGCAGCCGCTGCTGCAGCTCCCACTGCTGCGGGGGGAGGAAGTGGCCAAGCACGTGGCGCTCGGCGGCTGCGGCTTTGGTGCCCGGGCCCGAACCCCCCGAGCCCGGGCCTGCTGCGGGGCAGCGCGCACACTGCGCTCAGCCCCTGGCCAGTCGCGTCTGGGCTGGCTGCCCAGCTGGTGCAATCCCGCGGCGGAGGCATCGGCAGCCCAGTCCCGTTCGTTCCCCTGCAGGACCCGAGCGGGATGCGGGGGGCTGGGGCCTGCTGCCCCCACTCCGAGGCCGCCTGCGGGATTGCACCAGCTGGGCAGCCAGCCCAGACGCGAGTGGCCAGGGGCTGGGTATGCGCAGCGTGCGCGCTGGGTCCCCGCAGCAGGCCCGGGCTCGGGGGGTTCGTGGGCGCCAGAGCCGCAGCTGCCGAGCTTGGCTAGCGGCTGCTTCCTCCCCCCGCGGCAGTGGGAGCTGCAGCAGCGGCTGCTCCCGAGTCCTGCTGCCCAGGTGGGGAGAACAGCCGCTGCCTGGCCCCGCAGGCCACCCCGTACTCTCCCTCCAGATACCACGCCTGAGTCCTGCCTGCTCGGGGCCAGGCTGGACTCACACTCACCCCGGCCCCGTGCTCCCCTGAGTCTCCCGGGCCTCCCTCCAGCGCTTGCGGAGGGAGGAGGAATCGGGGGTGGGGGATTTTTTTTTTTTTTTGCTCTGCCGCCATTTTTTCCCCCTCTGCCCCTGCCCCACCCCCCCGCGTCCCGATATTTGACCTGGGTGATCTGGTCACCCTAGAGCTGGTTGCTGTGCCCACACAGAGCACCACTGATGTCAGAACTCTGTGCAAGTGCAGCATCCCACCCGTGGACTGTAGACTGCAGGATGAGGTGGAAGTGTTTCTGCAGAGCAGATACCAGGATACTTAATGTGAAGGTTGGCCAGGCTTTTCCTTTATTTTCTCGTATGGAGCAAAGTGCGCTTATACACAAACTCCAACTGACAGTACAGCTAACTTTTTATGCCTGAAAGGGCAGGGCCGCCCAGAGGATTCAGGGGGCCTGGGGCAAAGCAATTTTGGGGGCCTCTTCCATAAAAAAAATCGCAATACTATACAATACTATATTCTCGTGGGGGCCCCTGTGGGGCCCGGCACAAGTTGCCCCACTTGCTCCGCACCCACGGGCGGCCCTGGGAAAAATAAACCTCTGCATCTCGGCACAAACCCAGTTTTGAGAAAACTTCTTTACAAGGTATCACTGGTTCTCAGCATCAGCTAGTGCTAAAAGGCACTAAAGCTCATTAAAAGGGTTGGACAAATATTTTCCGTCAAAACTTTTTCTGGATCGAAAACTAGGGGTTTTTAAAAAGCAGAAAAAAAATCATGGACAATGTTTGCTTTCTTTCAAAATTTGTTGTGGTTTTTTTAATTGAAAAGCTGAAATTAGTCTGCCAAAACCTGAATATGGTTTGGGGTTTCAGAAATGTGTGGCCAAATATTTGCTGCTTGCTGTGTTTGATTGTTTAAAGAAACAATAAAAAAATTCTGCTTAAAAAAAATCCAAAACTTTTGAACCACCTCAGCTTGTGACCAAATGCCTGAGCCCATCCAGTCAGATTTTTCCAGGTTTCTGATACTTTGCTGGCTTCCTTGACTCATATCTGTCTCCATAACTTTGGGTTCATTTAGGTTAGAACATAAGAACAGCCATACTGGGTCAAACCAAAGGTCCATCCAGCCCAATATCCTGTCTACCAACAATGGCCAATGCCAAGTGCCCCAGAGGGAGTAAACCTAACAGGTAATGATCAAATGAACTCTCTCCTGCCATCCATCTCCACCCTCTGACAAACAGAGGCTAAGGACACCATTCCTTACCCATCCTGGCTAAAAGCCATTAATGGACTTAACCTCCATGCATTTATATGTTTCCTAGAGACTGGCTCCATGGGGTCCCTCACAAACTGGAGATGGTTACTGTAGGTTTGTCTTTAGTACAGCTTATGTACATACTCCATGAACTGAGCATTTGAGCTTGTTCCAGAATCTGGGATGAGCCTATGTTGTGAAAACTGAAATGTTCAAAATCGCACATGCATGTGAATGGACACAGGCTGCTAAAATTAAATTAACCCAGGGGTTCTCAAACTGGGGGTCAGGACCCCTCACGAGGTTATTACTCAGAGGGTCATGAGGTTATTACTGGGGGTCGCAAGCTGTCAGCCTCCACCTCAAACCCCGCTTTGCCTCCAGCATTTATAATAGTGTTAAATATATAAAAAAGTGTTTTTAATTTATAAGGGGGGGGGTCGCACTCAGAGGTTTGCTATGTGAAAGAGGTCACTAGTTTAAAAGTTTGAGAACCACTGAATTAACCCCTCTGAAGCCTCAGGGAATGCAGGGGAGGGGGATCTCCCTTGGTAGTCTTGGGAAGGAGGTAGGTGGTGTAGGATATTGCTCTTCTCATGTGATCCCTCCCCCAGTGGCTAATTTTAAATGAAGCTACCCTCCCCTGACATGAATCTCCCTATAGCACTGAAATTAAATATAGACTATAATTTGGCATTTTGAGAAGTGAAAGGGATGTCCCCTGACTGCCCTGACCCCTACCTACCCCCTGCTGAGTCCTGACAGACCCCCGGAACGCCCACGATCCAACCCCTCCTTTCCCTGTCCCCTGACCGCCCCCTCCCTGTGCCCTGACTGTCCCCAGGACTTTCTGCCCCTTAGCCAGCCCCCTTGGCCCCGGCCCCTTACCCCTGGCTCCCCCCTCACCCGGAGCCTCCAGGACTGTCCCTCGACAGCTGCAGCGTGGCTCCGGCGAGGCCCCTGAGCTCCGCCCCGCTCAGAGCCGCGTGGTAAGGGGGCGGGGCTGCGAGCTCCACGCGAGCGGAGGGAACTCAGGCCTCACTGGAGCTCGCAGCCCCGCCCCCTTACCACGCGGCTCTGAACGGGGCGGAGTTCAGGCCCCGCCAGAGCCATGCTGCAGCTATTAGGGGACGCTGCTGGATGCGCTGAGGCTCCGGGAGAGGGGCGGAGGCGGGGTCGGGCCAGGGCCAGGGAGGGAGCCTCAGCCATTCTCGTGGGGGCCCCTGCGGAGCCCAGGGCCTGGGGCAAATTGCCCCACTTGCCCCCCCCCAGGCGGCCCTGAAAGGGTATGATGATTTCTTCCAGTGTTTTAAAACAAAACATATAATGAAGACATTACAAATATTATTACAGTTATTTCCAGTTAATTGGGAATGAATTTGTAAACTCCTGCCAAATCATCCATTTTTGTGGTTTTAGAACCGTTTTCTCTTAGTCCATCACACAGACTTTGTTCTGTGACCAAGTGCAACAGAACTCGTACTACCCACCTCATATCATGGTTGTAAGTCACTGAGACAGTACAGAGATACCTGGAAGCAACAATCCAGGGAGCTGTGAAAGAACCCACTTTGCATCTCTGTGTTGAATTCAATCTACAAAACCAGACTGCCATCTTTAGGGGTGGGTTGGGAGTCACATACTGCACCTATGAAAAGATGGCTTCTATAGTTAGGGATGCACTTCCTCTTCATCTGCTGAAGCAAAGCAAGGGTTTATGTACATGACCTTCTCATAAACAAACTAGGTAAATACAATCTAGCTGGAGCTACTATAAGGTGGGTGCATAACTGATTGGAAAACCGTTCCCAGAGAGTAGATATCAGTGGTTCACAGTCAAGCTGGAAGGGTATATCAAGTGGGGTCCCGTGGGGATCAGTTCTAGGTCTGGTTCTTTTCAATATCTTCATCAATTATTTATATAATGGCATAGAGAGTACATGTATAAAGTTTGTGGATGATACAAAGCTGGGAGGGTTTGGAAGTGGTTTGGAGGGTAGGATTAAAATTCAAAATGATCTGGACAAACTGGAGAAGTGGTCTGAAGTAAATAGGATGAAATTCAATAAAGACAAATGCAAAGTACTCCGCTTAGAAAGTTCTGGGCACCACATTCCAGGAAAGTTGTGGACAAATTGGAGAAAGTCCAGAAAAGAGCAACAAAAATGACTAAAGGTCTAGAAAACATGACCTGTGAGGACAGATTGAAAAAATTGGGTTTGTTTAGTCTGGAGAAGAGAAGACTGAGAAAGGACATGATAACAGTTTTCAAGTACATAAAAGGTTGTTACAAGGAGGAGGGAGAAAAAATGTTTTTATTAACCTCTGAAGATAGGACAAGAAGCAATGGTCTTAAATTGGAGCCAGACCAATTTAATGGTCTTAAATTGCAGTTGGACATTAGGAAAACTTCTTATCTGCCAGGGTGCTTAAGCACTGGAATAAACTGTCTGGGGAGGTTGTGGAATCTCTGTCATTGGAGACTTTTAAGAGCAGGTTGGACAAACACCTGCGGTCTAGATAACACTTGGTCCTGCCTTGAGTGCTGGGGACTGGACTAGAAGACCTCTGGATGCCACTTCCATTCCTACGATTCTATGATTAGCAGCTCCTGCTCCTTAAACTCTCATTGATTGTAATGGGGCAGAATCAAGTTCACCCAGCTACATTTCCTGTGATTTGGAATATGTTAATTGTTTTAGTTACTTTTTTAAAAATTAGCCCTTGAACCAGAGATGGGCAAAAATAAAAAATGTGCATGTGGATCTGAAAATCCAGGAGGAAGTGGCGTTTCATATATGGAGAGTAAAGTTTTGACTACATCTTTCTACCTTGAACTAGTTGCTGTATGCTGTCAGGATACAAGATTAAGTGGAGATCCTTCCACTCGTCCCAGTTGTCTTACTTTTTATTCCCTTTTCTGAAACGTGTAATAGTCAGCACAACACATTGTTGTTTTTCTAGATGTCCACAATACTAGATCTCATAATCATATAATTTTTAATCTTGAGAAAAGGAGCCATTACATCTTTTCTTATACATTAGGATTTGTTTAAAATAAACATTATGCTCCAACTATTATGGAAAGCTCCTATAAACTTTCATAGGGATTAAATAATAGGGGGTCTATAGAAATTACCCTGTACAGTTTATATAATTTCTATACATTTATACAGACAGCACATAATTCTCTATTAAATGCTATAGTATTTTTCCATCGGAAGATGACTGTTACTTTCATTTTGCTCCTCCATACCATTTGCTGCTTTAGTAGGATTAACAAAGCATTCAAAATATTTTTATGGGGAAGTAATAAATTTACAAATAAATCTCATAAAAAATCTTTATCTTTGTTACAAAAGAACCTAAACTCCACAGTGCACATTTTTTTATGATAAAGCCTATTCACTGAGGCGGTCTATATTTTAGTGAGATAATGATTCTGGTGCTGAACTTGGTTGCATGTGTTTAGAAAAAAGATCTCTGTCCTTGCTACCACTTTCTTGTGTCTTGGGGGTCTCATTACTACAATAATAAATATCCTATTCTAGTCACACTATCTAATGTGCATTTATCAGCGAGTGAATTATTTAAGCAAATCCCGTGTGTACCTGTAACAGCGCCAATATGGAAATATCCATCTTTAAAAATTGATAACTAAATAATATTTGCACCCCCATAGATTTAATAAAGCTATAGACAATGTTGAGCAGCTCTTTTGAAACTAACTCTTTATTTCCTTTGAATGGTTAGGTCTGTTATCAGCTTAGCAAAACTCAGTTTCGGAGAACTCTCAATTCTTAATACCATTTAATCAAAACACCTGTTTGGTCTTCAAAGGGATACTGTTTGTATCTAAATAATTACCACTACTATTAGAATGTATGCATACTGGGCCAAATTGAACATCTATTTAAGCAGGGATGACCACTACAGATCAATAGGATCAGACTTACATATAAAGCACTCTCAGCATGCAAAGGGATTTTTCTGGAGTAGTCTGCTCTGCATTCTGTACTGGCTTACAAAAGTCCAAGTAAATAGACACTCCTTGCGATATGTCCTGAAGGTCAACAGACCCACTTATTTCAGACCATGTGGAGGGGTAGGTTCCAAAGATGGGGCTGCCTCTCAAAGAACCTCTGTCAGCCTCTTCTTTTTTAAATCCAGGGGCCTACAGCTCAAGCAGGTCAGTATGGCAGGTGGACAATGGTGGTCTATCAAGTATGACAACAGCAAAACTCCCATTGAATTCAGTTGTACAGGATCAGGCCTTGAGTGATGAAATTTACATTATAATACATTTTTAGTGTATTATTATCCTGTCAAATACAAACATGACCACTTATATATGTAAATATATATATTTCATATGAAATGACCTACTAAGAGTAATCTTTATGGGTATTTTTTTATACTTGGAGAACCCTGGACTTAGACTCATAGACTTTAAGGCAGTGGTGAGCAACCTGCCGCCCGCACGAGGCCTGTCAGGGTAATCCACTGGCGGGCCATGAGACAGTTTGGTTACATCGACCGGCCACAGGCATGGCTGCCCGCAGCTCCCAGTGGCTGCAGTTCGCCATTCCCGGCCAATGGGAACTGCAGGAAGTGGCGCGGGCCGGCCACCATTTCCCGCAGCTCCCATTGGCCAGGAATGGCGAATCGCAGCCACTGGGACTGGGAGCTGTGGGCGGCCATGCCTGCGGCCGGTCGATATAAACAAACTGTCTCACGGCCCACCACCTTAATGGGCTGCAGGTTGCCCACCACTGCTTTAAGGCCAGAAGGGACCATCATGATCCTCTAGTCTGACCTCCGCACATTGCAGGATACAGAACCTCCCTAATTGACTCCTGTCAGAGACTTTTTGGGGGCGGGGGCAGAGGCGGGAGTGTTATGTCCAAGGCCGGCAGTACTGCCTAGTGGCAATACTCCACTCCATATGTTTTCCCATGCTTACCAGCTAGACCCAGTGGCAGTGTCATCCAGTGGAGAGTCAGTGGCTGCCTGCCTTGCAGTTAGTCTGTAGTAATGTCGCCCAATGGCAAGAGTCAGTGGCCAGGGGTAGAGGAACCTGGGCCCACCTTGCTCCACCAGGTTCCATCCCAGGGCCCTTCCAAATAATGGTCCAGATACATGGCCTAGGGTCAGGCGCCCTTACGGCTGTACCCTGGGTCAATTACTACAGTACTCCTGCTGTTCCTCTATCTGTGCCATGGATCTTGGGTCACTCTTGACATCATCTCAGGTCACTCTCTGGAGCATCTTCCCCTCTCTGCAGCATCTTCAGACCATGCGGTTGTAAGTCCTGCAGCAGCTTGACTGTGAATCCCGGGCCTGGCTGCTTGGAACCTCAGCAGCTTCTCTGCAGGAGGCTGCAGCACCCAGCTGTTCTCCTGCTCAGTCACTCTAGACTAGAGCTGAGCTGCTCCTTTCTGACCTCTCCCTCCCCTGGGAATGTGCCCAGCAGGAGCGATGGGGCATGGCTTCCTGTGTCCAGAGGAGCACCTTAACCCTTGCCTCACCAGGGTGGGGTTTGTACACCCATCACATAAACCTATAACCTCAGCTGAGTTACTGAAGTCCTCAAATCATGATTTAAAGACTTCAAGTTACAGAGAATCCATCATTTACTGCAGTTTAAATCTGCAAGTGACCCATGCTGCAGTGGTGTCTGCCAATCTGCCCCAGGGGAAAGTTTCTTCCCGACCCCAGATATGGCGATCAGTTTACACTCAGCATGTCGGCAAGTCCCAACAGCCAGACACCTGGGAAAGAATTCTCTGTTGTAATTCAGAGTCCTCCCTGTTTAGTGTCCCGTCACCGAGAGTTGGGGATATTTGCTACTAGCATTCTGAGAGGATTTAAATGTTGCTATACTCCAAGTTTCACATTAATTCTTCATGAATTCAGGAAGATTTATGAATGTGCAGCATTATTTCTTTCTTTACACATCCTCCCTCTTTCTCTCTCCTTTTCTGGCTAAATTGCCATGACTGTATTTCTTGGAAGTTTAAGTATGGTATTTTTAAGTGTGTGTGTGTGTGTGTGTGTGTGTGTGTGTGTGTGTGTGTAAAAATATTGGGATGGCAGGTGTGTTGAAAGTCATAAGAATTTGAATATCAAAGCAGCATTTTTTATTCATCATGGACATAATGTTTACTGATATTTGGAAAGAGGTTTTGTATTTGGGGTTTAATTAAAAGGCCTTTTGGGTGCTGAACATATTTTACTACACCCTCAATACGACGACTCTGGCTATGAAATTGTGTATTGCAATATGATATAACCTTACATATCTCCATATGAAGAATTTGCCAATTCTGTAATTGCATTTTCCTGTTTTAAATTCTCTGCCCCCTCCCCCCAATTAGTGTGTGAAAAAAACCACAAACAAAAGAGGAAACTGAATTTGACCGCTCGTTGGAATCAATGGGGTTACTCCTGAAAGTAAAGTTATGCATGCGTTTAAATGTTTTCTGGCACAACAGCATTGATTCTTCTCCATTTAAATATTTAATAATTTTTAGATGGTGTGAGTTTTTTTCCATGGCTTTCAGACTGTTACATAATTTCTATTTGGCTTCAGGATCCATTGTGGAACAAAAGCCAGAAGAAGATTCTTGCAGAATTTAGAGTCACTGGGGCCAATTCTCTACTCCCCTGAATTTTCTGTTTTCATTTATACCAGTGCAAAGTGCATATAAAATTCTACCACTCTGATTTGGTGGCTTTTCCACCACCTACATTGGATCATGCAGTGAAATAAAAATTAGGCAACAGCCTGAAATGCATGGACATTTACATCTACAGCTTTTAAAAATTGAATTAAATATTAAAATTCAGCACAATTAATACTGAAATGCATGAAAAAATCACAGCTTTTAATATTTAAATTACATATTAAAACTGAGCACAATCAAAACTGTTATATATCATTCAGTTGTTTTTAAAAAATCATTTTCTAAATGTGTTTCCATGCATTTCAGGTTGCCACTGTATTCAGCATGATAGAGATTTGGGCCTTCATACAAAATTTAGGCCTAGAGAGAAATGCATCGCTATCTAAAATTTGTCTCAAATATTTAAAAAGACAATGAGTATTGTCTTTTAAAAATAAAAATAATCAAAACTACAAATTTGTATCAGAATTTAAAATTGATGCTATAAATATTTTAGAAAATAAAATATTTTAACAAGCATTCACTGATTTTATTTTCTTAACATTGCAACTTAGGTTTAAAAAATTGCTTTAAAATGTAATTTGTTCTGGCCAAACACAAATATTACTAGGCTCAACGACTATTAAATATTTCCTAGCCACATCATACACTTGCCTTATGTCTTGATAGTATAAATAGGGGAGAAGACATAGTGCTGTTACACTCCCTCCCTCTCTCCCCCCCTCCCCCGCACAACACAGTTTTCTGGTCAGGTCCTAAGAAACAGGGGCGGCTCTAGGGATTTTGCCACCCCAAGCACGGCAGGCAGGCTGCCTCCGGCGGTTTGCCTGTGGAGGGTCCGCTGGTCCCGCGGCTTCGGCGGACCTCCCGTGGACCCTCTGCAGGCAAACCGCCGGAGGTAGCCTGCCTGCCGCCCTTGCGGTGCCGGCAGAGCGCCCCCCGCGGCTTGCCGCCCCAAGCATGCACTTGGTATGCTGGGGCCTGGAGCTGCCACTGCTAAGAAACTCAGAAGGGTTATGAGACCATCCATAAATGACTTTTTGGTATATATCTTCCAGAACAGGTTACATTTGCCTGTAAAATCTTCTAGACGCCTTTCTAGGGTCTGGGACAATCTAAGACAGATCTTCAGCTGGTGTAAACTGACATAGCTCCACTGAAGTCAATGGAATTATGCTGATTTGCCCAGGTGAAGATCTGGATCTTTGGGGTTTTGTACTGGTTCAGTATCGCCATGCTGCAGAGCAAGCAGCTCCTTATCAAAAGGGATGTATGTCTTGTTTTCATTGTCCTCAAATTAAAGGAGATGTTTAATCTGCTTGAGACCTAATTCAGCCCCTAAACAACTTTCCTTCTTCATGAAGAGCATTTCAGAAATCAGATCCTCTCTACTTGTTTTGAGAGACATAACATAAATTGATCTAAAAAGCACCTTTCTTAAATGTCTTCTTCACACAGGTCAATTACACTTTCCCAGGCTTTGTGGCAGTGGGGTTTGTATGATATTTGATTTCGATTTTAATCCCATACAGTATATTTACCCAAACTATAAACCTATCCGAACATTTAAGGCCACTTTTAGTCAGACAATATAGTTCTCTACTGTCTAAAGGAGACAAAAAACAAATTACATATTATCTCTTGTCAACGATTTGGGTTTTTGCGCAAACCGTGGAAAAATATTTCTAGAGCTCACAAGAGAAATGCCCTCCGTGTGTGTGTGGGGGGGCGGGGTTGTATGTGTGATAGATTTAGCCCTTGCAGTACCTGCAGCAAAACTACTGGCATTCAGTTGAAAGTAAATTTATTCTTGAAACAGGGTGTTTGTTCCTTCAGGCACACAGCCAGCTAAATTGGCACATTTCATATTTTTTCTCCTCACAAGTCATTATTCATGATACAGGCATACATAAGTTCTGCTGCTCCAGAGCAAAAAATCTGAGGAATGCTGGTGCATTAAAATCCCTCTTTCCTCATTCTGCAGTCTATGTGCAGTGGCTACACACTGCAATGATTATAAGTAGAGCATTGATGGCATGAAATGATAACTGCTTCAGAGCTGGGATGGCGTGCATTCTTGTCTCATTGAGCAATAAGAAGCTATTGACTCATAGAAGATTTAATAACTTGACATAAACCTTCTAGGCCTCAGAGTCACTAGATTATATATTTTTACTTCGCACACTTTCAACCACAAAATACTTTTCAGCGGAACTATCTCCCATATCATACATAAAACATCTGGATTGCAATGTGCTTCTCTCTGAAGGCCTGATTCTGCAACTCAATTTGCATGGGTATACTCCCACCCCAGTATGACATTCTCCCTTCCCCCCAACTTTATTGGGGCCACCCACATGGAGTTCTTTGTAGGGTCAGAGTCTACTTTTCTGCAAAACCTTTAACATTCTGGAAATGGCAGAAGACAGAAATAAGAGATGGCAGAAGTTATTTATTCAATTAGTTGAAAATACCACAGCACAATGTGTGGTCACTGTCTATTAATTTCAGTGTAATGCTAAAAAATGGTCACTACCAGGTAACTAGTGGTAACATGGTAAATAGCTTGTGTTGCTACCATGAAAACTGCTTGTACGTTCAGGGAAGCCAAACTAACTGCAAAAACACAACTTCATTCTTGCAACAGAATGCTATTCAGTGTCTCTGAGAAGGCATGGAACCAAAAAAAGACTTTGCTGTTTCTCCTTCAGGACAGATGTTTGTTTACTTTCACCAAGTCATCACATTTGTGTTAGAGTCGCTCATGAACATTCAGTTGTTGGAAGAGCAACACTTTCTCATTCCTTTCAATAAACATCCTGTGCATGATTCTTCTCCTGTGGCTTTGCATTAAATAAAGCAGAAAGTCTTGAAAGACCTTCTGTGTATTCCCTTGTATACCCTCAGTGGGAAACCAAAGCATGGGATACAATTCTCATACGAATAGCCAAAGGTATCCACATTCCACAGTGCAAAGCAACCATCATATCTAAAGAGATTCACTGGCCCTCCTCCCTGCCCTTATCCCAGGCTTCCAAGGGGGCACAGAATTATTTGCAAAGAACTTAAAAATATTAGCCCTGATTATTGATCATATCTTACTAAAGTTACACATTGCAATCCACCCTGCCTGTGTTCTTTTTCCTTTCGCTCCGTGTCGAGAGACCGGGTGCAAAAATAACTTGTCAGTATTTCTTTGGGGAAGAGTGCAACAATCTTTTTCAACCTAAGAAAATCTTCACACCATTCTTCTCAATTGTTTTAGCAGTTTCTGAAATGTATTGGTTATCTTCTTTACATATCATTTTATTACTATTTATCTAGCATCCAGCTGTGTGCAGATTGCAAATGTACATAGTGCTAAGGTAGCCTGGCTTTCCAGGGGAAGGAATATAAAAAATAGTGCTGACAGAATTTTTTAAAACTCTTTAAAACATTTGTGAAAGAGCTTCTCTATACAATGTGTGATTTAAAGAAAATACATGATGGTATGATATAAAGGGATTTATTGAGACTTACTTGAAAGTCCTTAATGATTTTCTTGTGGCTTCCCCACTAGAGATTAATATAACCATTCCAAACTCTTTGCCAATAAAAGCTTTATACCAGGGGTCCCTAACACGGTGCCTGTGGGTGCCATGGCGCCCGCCAGGGTGTCAAAGTGTGCCCACGTACTGGCCGGCGGATGAGCATCCGCCGAAATGCCGCTGAGAAGCAGTGTGGCGGCATTTTGGTGACAACGCCTCTGGATGACGCTGCTTCTTGGCAGCATTTCAGCAGCGACACTTATTGACGTTGCCGGTTGTCGGCGGCATTTCAGCGGATGTTCGTCCACCTCCACGGTCCTCTGTGGCTCGTCATCTGGCGCCCACCAGACAAAAAAAAAGGTTGGGGACCACTACTTTATACCATATCACCACGCGTCATCTAGTTATATGTCCCTATTTGTATCATATTGGCATATACCGCTGAGAAAAGCTAACCACAGTCTACATTGGGGATATATGTGGAACAATGTTTTAATAGCATTTTACCTTTGGAAATCTGAGTTCAAGTATAGACTTGGTCACAAGTAATGGTAATGGAGTAGTATCAATTTAATGTCCAGTTCTCATTTGTTTGCATTACTAAAAATACAGGGAAGAATCAAGGTACAATAAGAGGTAGAGTTTCATGGGGAAGTGCAGGAGAAGTTTGTACTATGCCTGACTGACTAGTCAATGCTTTTAGTACTTCACTTTCAGTAACTTTTTAAAAAAACCCACCTCCTCACTTAAAGTGAAGATATATAGGGTGTTGCACAAAATGATAATTTTTAGTGTGCAGAAAGTCCCTGGATCAAATTCTGCTCTGTTATGCCTGAGTAATCCCACAGAGTTCAGTGGTATTGCTTGGGTATAACTGCAGAATTTAGAATATTAGAAAACATGTATCACCACCTAACAATGGTATATGCTACACATAGCAGGCAGAGATGTTGAAGCATTTACCACAGACAAAGAGATAAGTTAGCTATGGCAATAAAAGCTCCCGTTAGAACAGCAGAAAACACTTTTCAGTGGGACGTAGTGGGCACTGACCAATTATTTTTTATTTTTCAACTACAGATCAAAACTCTCCAGAGTCTTTACACCTTTTTCAAATGAACTAATAAACTCCAGATACAGCTCTAGTTAGAGCTTATCTATCTGTCACGCATGGTGGTGTTTGTTAACTTGCAACAAGAAAATGTTTATCTTCTTGATACATTCGAGGCAAACAGCAGAAATGAAAGTTCTTGTGAAAAGAAGCTGGCAAATGGCCTGCATCTTAAAGGGACTTTGTTTTGCTCTGTTTTATTTTTTATTCTTATGTTTTTTCTCTCCAAGATTCAGACAACAGTGATATTTTTATTATTTCTAATGCTGAAGATTGTTAACCAATAACTACAGCCTGAAGTAGAAAAAGCATGACAAAATAAAGAGTATTGTAGTACTCTACAGTAATGATTCAAAAGTCTATGGCTTACAATACTGACACTGCAGTATTTTAGGCTTTTACCACAGAATACTGCAGTATCTTCTTTTATAGTGTCGTGTAGGTAGTATAGGGAAGCTCGTATTCCTGTTCTCTGTGCTTTGGATAAATGGCCTTCCCAGATGTTAATTTGGCATATCTCACATGCACTAAATTAATTCAAAATGAAAAAAAATGGACAAATGCATAATCCTTACTAGAGTCTAATCAGTGTTGGTACCTTGAGAAACAAGGTTTTTTGGTGTTAACCACTGAACATGCCACAGCAGTTTCTCATATTTCATGAGGTTTTTTATTGTGTGTGCTATCAATATTTATTTAGCAGGTTGTCCTTTGGTTTTGTTGTCTACATGCTAGTTTGCTCCCATGAATCATTATTTTTCCTTTTTAAAAAGTTGCACAAAAATTATTTTAAGAACATTAGTGTTATGTACAAACACTAACAAAGAAACTGACAGGACTAAATTAAACATAGATTAAGGTTGATACGCTGGTCTGTCTTGTTGTGGTCTCCAATCACTATGGTATTCTACCTTCAAACAGGGCCAGCTCTAGGCACCAGCAAACCAAGCACATGCTTGGGGTGGCACAATTTCAGAGGACGCATTCTGGCCACCTTTTTTTTTTTTTTTTGCTTTGGCAGTTGCGCTCCCGGAGGTTGTTTTTTGTTGTTGTTTTCTTTTGCTTGGGGCAGCAAAAAACCTAGAGCCGACCCTGCCTTCAAAACAGGGCCGGCTCCAGGTTTTCTGCCGCCCCAAGTGAATGAATGAATGAAGTGGCAAAAAAAAAAAAGGCAGCCACGGCAGCATGATTGTGCCGCTCCACTCTTTGGCGGCAGGTCCTTCGCTCCGAGAGGGACTGAGGGACCCGCCACCGAAGACCCGGACGTGACGCCCCTTGGTATTGGCCACCCCAAGCACCTGCTTCTTTAGCTGGTGCCTGGAGCTGGCCCTGCTTCAAAACAAGACCTTATGCTGCAGTCCTTGTTCATACAAAAAATCCCTGTGTAGACATACTCCCCCCGTGACTACAATTTTGGTTGAGCACGGAGTGCATGACCACTGCAGAGACATGAGATGAGTAAATGATAAGGCATCAGACTCAGTATTGAACTTGCTAGCTCTTGCTTCCCTTCCCACATCCTTGCTCCCCAGTCCCAGAGTGCACTATTTGCTGTCAACCCATGCTGTGCTAAGTCTCACTTAGTACCTGGTTCTGCTCCTATTCACGGCAATGTCAAAACTCAGTGTTGACTTCAGTGGGGGACGGATTTGGCCCATAGTTATTGGTTCTTGGAGCAAGGATCTGTCTTGGTTACATTTGGGTAAAACACCATTCACACTTACGTTACTGTATAGATATTAACTTTCTTGCTTACGTAAGGTGTTATCCTATGCTATGACCCAGTCCCACATCATGTAATCCCTGGCAGACTGCTGTGACTCCATGCAGGCTCATAAGTCATGCTCAAGGCCTTAGTCTGAAATACGTGAGGTATGTTTTGTGGAGAAATGAAGAATAACACAGCTTTAAACACCTGTCTTGTTAGCCAATCCACCTTGGCATGGAGCTCCTCTACTTTTCAGGGTCTTGATTCACTATTATCAGCAACTTGGGGGAGTTATATTTCAAAACAAAAACTGAACTTTAGAGTAGTAATCAGTCTTACAAATCTACACAGAGGTGTTAAACATTGAGGCCAAATCCTCCTTCCCCTACATATCCTGAATATAGAGTTTTTGGCAAGGAATCCACCCCCACAATTCAGATCCATTCACTGCAGTCACAGCTGCAACCTCATTAGTGTTTCCACCTGACCCACTAACATGACAGCAAAGGCCATTCAATCTGTAAAGGAACAGATCCACTATACTGTTCTCACTCCTCTGAACCATTATCCCAAAACTTCTCTGCAGCTCATTATGAAAGCCCACAGACACGGGTTCTGGTGGGCAGGGTTTTTGCCCTCCTTGCTAAATTCCCAGCCTCCCCAGGCTCTGTGTAGTGGAAAACACACGTGTTCTGCTATGGACAGAGCCTCAGTCTTCATAGAGGAAGGAGCAGGACTTGCACCTTCATAAACCTGTTACGTTCATTTGCCCATTAGTAAAGTTGTGCATAAGCCTAGTAAAAGAGAAAACAATGAAGATTCTTTGCTGCATTTCCATAGGAGTTTAAAATGCAGGACTGATGTATTTTGCCAAACAGCATTTTAAAAACATGAATTTTACACAGAACTGTAACTAATATAAAAGCACTAGAGAATTAATTGAAGAAAACAACCTGAAAAAGAATTGGCAGCAGAGTAATCATTGTGCAAAGCTTTTTATTATTATCTTTATAGCCAAGGCAGGTAACACATTTTCAGACTTAAGTATGGGAACAGATAGATTAGAGGTACCTACATTGATTTGAAATCTACAGATAACTAACTAATGTTTTGTGAGAGCATGATGTGTTAGGGGTGTACAGTAAACAGTAGAAAAGTAAGGGAGAATTAGAATATCCAGCTTAGCTTTCTCCCCAACAGCCTCTACCCTTTTTTAATAAAGGGAGAAAAGAAACCATAGTCTTACCCTTTAAAACATTGTCTTAATACAACAACATAATTTTTAAGATGGCTGTCTGAAATATGTCAGAAGCTGGTGCCATTGACGTAATGCTGTTGAGTTTCTAGATTTTTATACCATTTAAAGCAAGACTTAGAATAGCTGGTGAACTAATAAAATGCAGTGAGATTGCATCTCCATGTAAATATGTAAATATTTTTAAAATGCATTCTTAAAAGTATTCATATACACTATTTGTAACACACCTTTTAAAATAACGTATTGACAAAAAATATTATGCAGCGTAAATGGATCCCATTGTTACAGCACAAAACTTCAGTCCTGTTTTCAGCCACTGCTAGATAAATTATTACTGTTCTTTCTTTAGGTGTGTAAAATTAACTGTTGGTTCCTTTTAAGAATAATATCACCACAAACAATTACACTAAAAATCCATTGATTGGTTGATTAAATGTGTGTCCTGCAAGACCGCAGTGCAGGTATAAAAATTAAAATAATACCAAAGACCAAACAATATGGAACACACCAATTCCCCATCCCATCCATTTGGAGACAGCTAAATGCCAAGCCAGTTAGAACTTTATAGATGATCAACACCTTGCAATGCACCCACAAGCAAATGAGAGGCCAGTGCAGAACACAGGTATGAAGTGGTCACTTCAGCCTGCTAGGCTAGCCTGGAGGTAAAAAAGCCATGGATAACTGTGGCACTGTCCACAAATGTACTGAAAACTCATAACATGGCAGTTCCTTCCTGCTTGACATACACAGTAGGGACTGATGACCTCTCAAAATGAATAGGCAAAACAGAGCCCATTTATAGCCATGGGCAGAAGTACTGCATCTGACTTGGAGGGAAAGTATTGCCTATGCTGATGAGCATCCACTTTTGGTTTCTCATTAGAGCAGGCAGGTCATGAATAAGAGAGGAAAATAGGATTATGCTTATGGGGCTATGACTAAACTAAATGGGAATGAAAGGAGCTCAAAATGGCACACAACATTCATCTGTAATTGAGCAGCTGGTGGAATTTTCCCAGTTGCCCAACCCAGATTATGGTGTTATCAGGAGGCAGAACTATCAGGAAACTGCAGCTGTGGCTCAGTCTTTAATTTTTGGTATTAGTGCATTTGAGATCTTGAAAAGGAGCTACACTTGGGTTCTGGACTTCTTGGAACGGCTTATTAACTGGATAATTTTCAAAGAAGAGGTGAACAGAGCAGCTCCAGAAAAATTTTATGGTTAAGGACAGTCCACATGAAAGTGGATGCAGTGACCTTGCTTGCGAGTGAGATTCAGATGAAAGGGTTTTGCATTGTCCTGTGATTGGGCCCAGTTTTGTTCTATAGCCAAACCTGGAATCCAAATCCTTTTGAATTTCAGACATTCAGACCCAGAGATCTTCAAAGGTATTTAGGTGCCTACCTCCCATCTGGGCCTCAGTTTCTAATCCCTGGATTTGAATCTAACCCTATGGTTTTGGTTTGCAGGTCTGTTCTAAAACCAGAATGGGGTTTATTTTCCTCTTTGTATTCAGATGCAGCCAAAATCTTCAGGAACAAAACTGTAATTCATATGAGACCTTGGTACAAATTAGAAGAAATTTCATGAAAGCAGTTGATCCTACAAGAGTTCTCCAGATTTTAGTGACCTGAAATCAGAATCTAAATTCTACCATAGCCTGAACCCATTCTCGATATGGTCACTGCCTCTTCTGCTATCTCAGGTCTATATCTGTTTAAGTAGTTATACTATGCTCATCACTGTGGAATCTGAAAACCAGAGTTAACAAATACTAATAAAGCTTTAGCTTTCTGTTCTCAAAAGAATATGTGACATACAGCTTATCTTTGGAAGGGGAGGGAAAGAGGAAAGAAGCTGCTACTTGTCCCTTTTATGGGTCTCATCTATAGAATTTAACACAATAGAAACCATTAACAAATCACGTTGAGTAAGGATTTCAAGGATCCATTAAAGTGTCTTTGGTAATATTATCTATTACAGTCCAACTACTAGATAAGGTCATCAGTTACAAGTATTTGATTGCTGTTTTGTCTCTAGCAAAGTAAATTAAGCAATCATGCAGAATTACTTGTTAATTTAATTCAGATCATGAAATTATCTTAAATTTTAATTTGTACATTTTCTGTAGTATACTCTTAAAAGTCTAATATAAGTCACTCCATCTTCAGAAAAGTTTGATTCTGAAATGCATATTTCCTTGAAATTATCTTAGATATTTACAGTGACCCCATGTATTTTCTTAACTCACACATGCAGTATAGTGGCAAAACTTCATCCAGCTATAATTAAGGTTGTGTCGGCACTACTATTCATAACCTCTGTTTGCAGCAGTTTATAACAGACAGTAAAAATCCATTTCAGCTAGCATCTTGGCACTGAAGGTGTAAGCCTGGGAATAAATTTGTTTATACGCATTTAAAATAGAAACAAACAGCCCCTCCCCCAGCCTATTTAACTGTATTTAAAGTTCTCTGAGTGAAAAATAAACAAATAAACACAGGAAGTCAGCAGCAGTTTGGCCTGAGTGATAAGTGGTGGGACCAACCCTTTATTAATGGAAGTTTATTGATTTTTATTATGAATTTCTGTTTCCTTAATTCAATAACAGCTTCATTGAAAGAAAAAAAATCAGATTTTGCAGCTCCCGTTGGCTGGGAACAGCGAACCGTGGCCACTGGGAGCTGCGGGCAGCCGTGCCTGCGGATGGTCAGTGTAAACAAACTACCTCACGGTCCGCCAGCGGATTACCCTGATGGGCCATGTGCGGCCCATGGGCTGCAGGTTGCTCACCACTGCTTTGTAGCCTGTGTCCCCTACCACCTTCTGCACTACTTTTCTGGTTCAGATTCTGCTGCTTTTGGGATCTTGTGTCCTGCATAGTTCTGCTCCTGGGGCCTAGGATTTCGCTCGCTGTCCTAAGGCAAAACTGCTACTGACTTCATTGAGTGAACGACTGGACCCAATTAATCTATAGTCCTACACATATGTAAAATAAATAAATACATTGATTTTTAAAACAGATGAGTCAAGTGTTACATTGGCAATAACTTCTAAATATCTAGACAGATAGGTTTAGATCCTGAGTTAGTTCTCACAATGGGTCGAGTCAGTAACGCCTCTTGCAAAACTAAAGTGATATTTGTATTTAATTTTCTTTACCATTTCCATTTTGTGTCTGATCTGTGTTGTTTGTTCAGTATTTATATATATGTAATGTCAAAAACTTTGTATATGGGAGGCATATAATTTTTTAATGTTTCTCACATTTTGTGAAAGAATTGAAGTAGCTCTTTATTTCTCATTTCTTGGGCAAATTATAAGCATTTGATAATTTTTCCAGAGCTGAAATTTCAATTGAAAAGTTTCACCTGATTCCTTTTAGTTCTAGTTAGCCAACTAATTTTTGGAACAGCACAGTGGGTCTGTAAGTCTACAAACAAGAGCAACAGAAATCATTAAAAAGACTGTAACTCCACTGGAATTTTCTATTTGCATTAAAAAATCAAACAAACAAAAACAAAAAACAAGAAAAAGGACAATTAAAAAAAGATTTAAATAATATTATAGGCCCTATCTTGCAGCCTACAGACTAGGAAAACTGTCAACTTCAGGTGGCAGTTTTGCATAGGAATTCTGCAATCCTTGTTTGGGGCTAAAGCAGACTCTACGCTTTTTGTGACTTGCTAACAAGCCAAGAAATTAATAATTCTGCCTAATAAATCCTATACTTTTTTATTCTGAGTTATGTGAGTTAAAATGTAAAGAAAGAGATTGTCAAGTCTGACAGGGCTCAAATGCAGCCTCACCTCCTCTCACACAAAAAAGTAAGCTTTCTCTCAAGAATGTGTCCCTTATACGGAAAGTATTGATTGTTTCAAAGTACAGTAATTTAGATGTTCAGAATACACAGTTCGTACCACACACTGGGCTCAAATGTTTAAAATACACATTTTAAGACACACACTTTACTCTTCATTAATGCTTATGATACAACAATGGAAAATTTGTGCAAAGAAACATATGTGCTTGTATGACAGGCGATTTGTATCAGACCTTATATGCACCCATGAGAAGAGGTTTTCATTTTGAGTCTTGTTTTTTTTTATTTCCTTGATAGTAGTTTCATATGATAAATATGGCATTATTTATACGGTGTATTAAAATAATTAAAAGACTTTCTGAAATCCTTACTGTAAGATTACAATATGGGACAAGTGTCAAAACAGATCAGTTTTAATGCATAAAACCATTAAAATGTCCTTTATATATTATTATTATGAACAAGATAATCCCAAAAGACAAAAAACAAACATACAAACAAAACCAAATAATTAAATCTCCATTCAGTTACACTATTGTCTACCATAGCAAAGAAATACAGACCAATATGGCTTTAAGAAGACTCCCCTCACTTTTCTTTAATAAAGTAGTGTTCTCCAACAGTGGGTGAATCCACATACCTTTAAGTATATTCTCAGTTTGATGTTGGGTCTTTAGTCAAGAGTTCTAGTTAGCATTAGCAAACTTGTTGAGTACACTCCAAAATGACTGAAACTTTATTAATAACATTAACAAGCTAATTAAAGATCTAACAACCTGTAAATAATCCTTACAGCTTTAAACTCTGTATGGGCCTCAAGCCAATCCCTAGTCATATGTTTGTAGTTCATATCACAAGGCTCATAGCACTCTCATATGACCTATAGTACTGTGGCATGCCAGTTATCCAATCCCTGTGTCTCAGGGTAGGGAAATAATGGTCTTGTAGCTGCAGTACAGGCCTGTGAGTCAGGAGTGATGTGCTGTAGTTTTCACCACTGGGTTTCTGTGTGAATTTTAGGAAGTGACTTCACCTTTTGGTGGCCATTTACTTATCTGTAAAATGGAGATAATAACACTTCCCTACTACAACTGGCCAGAAAATTTCCTTTGAGGTGAAATTTTAGGGCAAAACTGGAAAAAAGAAAACTCATTAAAATTTTCTGCTTTCTGACAAGCTCTTTTCCTTAGATCATAGGGATGTTATGAGGTTTAATTAATATTTTTAAAGCTCTTTGACATCCTCAGATGAAAAGGAAATTATTCCTCCTAATTTGGTGCCTGAATTAAAGAGTACATTTACTACTAACCATTTATTGGTACTCTGATGGGCACAACAGCTGAATTCTGTGCCACTGGTGGGCACAAAACGGCGAACCGCAGCCACTGGGAGCTGGGGGAGGCTGTGCCTGCGGATGGTCGATGTAAACAAACTGTCTCGTGGCCTGCCAGCGGATTACCCTGACGGGCCACGTGTGTGCCCACCACTGGTGTACACTGAGTAAGGGATAAGGCCTCCCAACTCTGCAGATCCAGAGGATTCACACAGATGGGCGGATGCAGGATCCATCCAGCCTGGATAAATGCACTTCCAAGTGGTTCTACTATGCTCCCTTCCCCAGAAGCACACCTCCAGCAGATGTCCCTCAGGGCTGCCTAGTAAAACGCTGTAGGATGAGGTGGTAATAGCAACACATAGATATCACCTTTCCCCAGCCAAAACCCAGCAGGAGTAGAACCAACAGAGCCCCCACAACTTCTGTGATCTATCAGCGGGGATGAAGACAATGTCATGGAGGTAGCACCCTACTACATGATTAGTGGGAGTTCTGCCAACGCAGAGCCCCCTTGCATTGAATAGGTGATGACCTGGGATGTAATTTCAGAGTTAAACCCTTAATTTTTTGCTGATTTTGGGATCGTGTGAGGCCCTTGATTTTAATTTCACAATAGTTTTTGACGGGTTTAATAGTCAACCACACTGGGAAGGTCTGCTTGTTGGATAAACAGCTTCAGATGTACTCTTATCAGCAACAGATTAAAGCTCTTTGTGAGTGGGATCAAATGTAGCAAAGAAATTCAAGAGTGGGTGTACTAAATTACTGAGAAATATCTGTGTCATAGAGTTAATGATCCTAGAGTCATACAATGTGAGATCTCATATTAAACGAAGGTGAAATTAGCCTTGCCAAACAAGTAAAGCTTGTTTTTAAACCTCATTCTTACGGTGACATTTATTTTTTTCCCTATGTACCACCTAGGTATCAGCAGGTCCCTTGGATTTATGATTTATTACATTTGTTTATCAACAAGTGGTTGCACAACTTGCTATTTCTATTTTAAGCATCAGTAAACACAACTAAAAATAAAAATAAAAATAAAATAAACAAATTAAAATTCTGTGGTTTTTAAAGTGATTTTGCAATATAGGTGCACTTATAAACTAGGTCTTCAAGTAATTCACACCAGGCCCAGCAACACAGAAGAATACTGCAAGAGTAATAAGGATTTTTAGGGGCATTATGATAGTGTAATGGAAACACATCTGCCCCCAAAAGTCCCTCATTTTCCCTGCGGTAATGAGCCATGCAAGAAGTGGTGAATGCTGGAGCATCGAGAGTGAAACTAAAAGGAGAAATTTTAAAAAGTTAGAACAAACATTTTTCCAACAACAGTTCAAGCTTTCATAGTGTCTTGTTAGTCCACTCTGTAGGAAACTGATATCTATAACTTTCTAATTTGCCAAACACTTCTTAATTCATATTCATGGATACACTCAGCAGTTCTGTTCATTCACAGAAGTGGCTCCTAAATCAGGAAACTAGAACTTTGTAACATTTGAAGAAGTGAAAATATGATATGAAAAATGCAGACACCCAAGACAATTTCTGGTTATTCTTTCACTTATAATAAAGGTATAAAATACAACAGAACAGTTCCCAATAACAGCTAATCAGCTACTCTGTTTAAGGACTGACTTTAAACACATCTTGATAGTTAGTGGAGTAGATAACTTAAACTATACATTAGCAAATAATTAATATCTTATATTTCTATAATACTTTTTTATCTAAAGGATTTAGAAGCATTTTATAAACTACAGTATGTATATTTCTGCAGCCCAGCATCTCCCCCAATTCTGCTATGTCTGGGCTGCTCCCAAAGGCGGTTCAAAGTTGCAGCACCACATGTGCTGGCCACACCCCCTGCTCCTACTGCCCACCAGATGTTTTGCCTCTGCAGCAGTGGTCGGTTAGCAGCTCATCTAGCTCCCGTCCTTTTCAGTTGCATTTTAATTTCCTCACATTCTTGGGCAGTGACAGGCAGCTTCCTTTCTTTTAGACATCTTTCTTGCTCCCTGGAGCCATCTAAGCAGTGTGGTGGTTGTAACCACCTGGAGGCTCTGCTGCAGTGCCTCCCTGCTAACTTCTTTGCCCCTTTTCAAGCATGGCACAGCAGCTGTGAAAGCACTGGGCAAAGTCCAAATGGTGCTCTATCTGTGAGCCAGCCTTCCCAGGCTTGGCAGATGGCGAGTTGTGCCAAGCCAGCTCCCAGCTAGCCGACCCTAACTCCATCAGGACATGGGGCTGTGAGTCGGTCAGGCTTCTGGGGTCCCGGCCCATCCAAGTAGCCATGACTCCTAAGAGGGAAAACCCAACCAAGAGACCCAGTGCAGAGCTAGGAGAGGCTCTAAGGACAAGGAGGACCTCATTCAGCCAGCCCAGGAGGTAAATGCCAGGATAACCCTCGATTGAAAAGGCAAGAGGCTTGCAGGGCTGCAGGTTCCTCTCACCCCAAGTCTTTAGGTGGATCCCAAGTGTTTTGGGAAATGAATCAGGCTCCTTCCTTCCCAATTTGAGCCGGAGGGCTCTGCCAGCGAGACCCCATCACCCACCCCCACAAAAGGCCACATCAAGGCACCTATGCCCACAAAACCAGGGCCGCCCAGAGAGGGGGGCAAGTGGGGCAATTTGCCTCAGGCCCCGCAGGGGCCCCCATGAGAGTTTTTCGGGGTACTTGGAGTGGGGTCCTTCACTCGCTCCGGGGGCCCCGGAGCTTCTTCCGCACCAGGTCTTCAGCGGCGGGGGGGAGGGGGCTTCTTCCACACCAGTCTTTGGCGGTAATTCAGCGGCGGGGGGCTCCCGCCGCAGGTCTTCAGGGCACTTCGGGGGCGGGTCCCGGAGCGGAAGGACCCCCCCCCCACTGCCGAATTACCGCCGTTCTAATGAGGAAGGGGAGCTTTTTGACTCTGAACCCAAGCAGGACCAGGGGAAAGCACAACAAAGATTTTTCCTCAAAGAAATTTGAGGCCCTGTTCAAAAAGGTAGTGTCGCCGATATAGATCCAACTTGAACAGATTCAGGAGGGCAAGCTTCAGAGTAAATTTCATGGCTCACAATCCTCCCTTGAATCCACAATTCCCCTGCACTCCTCCTTCGAGGATGTGATCAGGGAGGCATGGGACAGACATGAGGAGGCCAAACACATTAACAAATTGATCTCAGGCTCTATGAGATGGAAGAGCCAAAGAACTCTATTGCTGAGGTCCCAAATGTTTCACAGATTGTAAGGCCAGAAGGGACCATTGTTATCATCTAGTCTGACACCCTATAAACACAGGCCATAGACCAGTGTTTCTCAAACTGGGGTCGTCGCTTGTGTAGGGAAAGCCCCTGGCAGGCCGGGCCAGTTTGTTTACCTGCCCCATTCGCAGTTCTGGCCGATTGCGGCTCCCACTGGCCACGGTTCGCTGCTCCAGGCCAATGGGAATTGCTGGAAGTGGCGCGGGCCGAGGGACTTACTGATTGCCACTTCCAACAGCCCCCATTGGCCTGCAGCAGCGAACCGCGGCCAGTGGGAGCTGCGATCGGCCGGACCTGAGGACGGGGCAGGTAAACAAACCGGCCCGGCCCACCAGGGGCTTTCCCTACACAAGCGTGACCCCAGTTTGAGAAACACTGCCATAGAACACCCCAAAATAATTCCTAGAGCAGGTCTTTTAGAAAAACATCCAATCTTGATTTAATAATTGTTGGTGATGGAGAATCTGGTAAATTGTTTCAGTGGTTCATTAGTCTCACTGTTAAAAATGTACGCCTTATTTCTAGTCTGAATTTGTCTAGCTTCAACTTCCAGCCACTGAATCATGTTATACCTTTCTCTTCTAAATTGAAGAGCCCTTATTAAATATTTGTTCCCCACATAGATACTTATAGACTGTGATCAAATTACCCTTTAACCTTGTTAAATTAAATAGATTGAGCTCTTTGAACCTAACACTATAAGGCATGTTATTTAATCATTTAATCATTCTCATGGCGCTTCTCTGAATCTTTCCAATTTATCAACAACCTTCTTGATTGATATCACTTTAGCATCCCTAGCGAGGGACATGGTTTTCCCATCAGAATGGAAATTCTTCCCAAAGGATCCAACAGATAAAAAATGTGAAGACGCCCTCAGAAAGGACTTTGGGGCTTCCTTGGCCACTCTCAGAGCATCACTCACTGCTACTTGCTTTACAAGAGTATCACTCTCCTGGTTGGAAGACTTGAAGGCCCTGAAGGACAGAGATCACCCTGATTTCAGCTCCATACTCAAAAAAGTTTCCCTTGCAAGAGCATTTGTGACTGATTTCTCAATGAGCACAATAAGATTTTTCAGACAGGGCTATGGCATCCAGTTCAGTGGCCAGGCAGCATGTATGGCTCTGTCTTTGGAAGGTGGATACTCATTCTAAACAGGGCCCATGCTCAGCTAAGTTTGCAGATTCCCTCCTCTTTGGGGAATAGTTGGACAAGATAGTGGCAAAAAATGCAACAAAATCCAAGCAGTCCCTTCCGTTACCACTAAGAGCTCTCAGGAGGGAATATAAACCCACTTTCAGCCAGAGAGGTTCCTTTCTTCTATCTTTCTCACAGAAGTATCAACGAAAGGACAGAAGATTCTCCCGAGGAAAGTCCTGGAACTAAGTTTCAGGCAGAAAGCCCCGAGATGGTTCTGCAATCTGCAAAACCACTTTTTGACAATGAGCAAGTCTGCCTCTGCCCAGAATTGAATCTAGGCGACAGAATTTCCCATTTCATAGAGGAAGGATATGCACAGGCCACAGACAGGTGGGTAAAGCAGATCATGAGACAGAGATACTCCCTTGAGCTAAAGGCTCCCCCCCATCCTTTTTTTTAATCCAGTCTCCCATCTCCAGTGATCCCATAAAGCTCAATCTGGTCCAGAATGAGATTTTTCATCTTCCAGGTATAGGACTGATAGAAAGCGTTTCCTCAGAGGAAAGATTCTCAGAGCACTAAACTATCTTCTTTATAGTTCAGAAAAGCACTGGGGATGGGGTAGAGGGGAGTGTCATAGCCATCTTTGGTCTCAAGAGGCACAACAAGTAGATGAAGAAAACAAAATTTTGGATGCAAACCTTAATTTCTATGCTGTCACCCCTGTCCCAAGGGAATTTCCTGACATCAGTGGATTTGGCAAAGCCTTATCTCCACATTCCCATATGACCATAACACTGCAGAATCTGGAGATTTGCTTGAGGCATGAACCATTACCAGTACCGAAAACTTCCGTTCTGTTTGTCCTCCGGCCCTGGGTCTTTAGAGATATTGGTGATGATCACAGTCAGACTCAGATCACAAAGTACCCACTACACCAGTGGTTTTCAACCTTTTTTCATTTGCAGACCCCTAAAACATTGTAAGTGGAGGTGCGGACCCCTTTGGAAATCTTAGACATAGTCTGCGGACCTTCAAGGCTCCATGAACCACAGGTTGAAAACCACTGTTCTATGGTAACAACAACCTTTAGTGGACCCCTTAGACATACTCTGTGGACCCCCAGGGGTCTGTGGACCACAGGTTGAAAACCACTGACCTGTACCTCTTTCTTGGTAACATCTTGAACAGATTCCCATCCCAAGCTGCAGCTCATGGCAACATGACTCAGACTCAGGAGTCTGTGCAGACACCTGGCTTTGTCATCAACATCAAGAAAAAATATCGGATTCCCTCATCAGAAGTATCTCACCTGGGAGTGGACATAGACACCTTGGTGGCAAAAATCTATTCGTCACTCAGGAGGTTCCAGAAGATCAAGGATCTTATTAGGAGATCTACCATCGTGCCATGTCTTCAGCCTCTGGACCTCCTGGTGTTCTGTATAGAGATCACTTCATGGGCAACAACACACATCAGGATCTCCCAGCTTTCTTCTGAAGTCTGGGACCACTCCCTGAAGCGCATGATGGAACAAGTGCAAGTCCCAAACTGGGTGCTCACATCCCTAAATAGTTGGACAGAGCCAGAGAATATCCACAAAGACCTCCCTATATGCCTCCCAGTCTCCATAGTCCTCCCAAACAACACCAGTCTGAAATGTTGGGAAGCACATCTGGGCCTCCAAATCACCCAACAAACTTGGAGGTAAAGGCCTACAATGTAAATCTTATGCAGTGGTCAAGATAGTGGTCAAGATAGTTCTGTAGAGGTTCCAAACCCACCTACAGAGAAACCGTATCCTAGTTTAGTCAGACAATAGAACTATGGCTGCATATATAACAAATAAGGAGGAACAAGGAGCTATGCATTACATTCAGAAGCAATGGAAATAGTGGGATGGGCAGAGACATCTCTCCTTTCCCTCAAAGTGAGTCACACAAAAGGGGACTTTAATCAGAAGGCAGACTGGCTCAGCAGGTGCAAGGTCAACAACTTGGAGCGGTGCCTAAATCAGGGGGTCTTTGATCTGATCGTGCAGACATTCGGTCTCCCTTCAGCTGACGTGTTTGCGAATTGCACAAATGTAAAACAACCAAAATACTTCACAAGGGACACAGACCCCAAGTCTGTGAGAACAGATGCCTTGTCACTCAGATGGCTGCAGGGCCTGCTATACGTGTTCCCACCTTGCCCACTACTAAGGAAAGTGGTC
This sequence comes from Mauremys mutica, assembly GCF_020497125.1. Lineage (NCBI taxonomy): Eukaryota > Metazoa > Chordata > Testudines > Geoemydidae > Mauremys > Mauremys mutica. Next base: position 64,815,723 of record NC_059082.1, read on the forward strand.
CAAAAGGTAAAATGGTGACAGTAATAGTGATAACTCCCTATTGGACAAAGAGATCCTGGTTTTCTGTCCTGATAGAGATGAAACTGGAGCCTCCATTGTGGCTTCTGCAGAGACTGGACATTCTCTCCTTTCTCTATCCAGACCTGGACTGAATTCAGCTAACACACTGAGCCTCTCTTCTAGAATGATCGAGACCTTGTTCTCATCCAGGAGCATCTCTATCTTGAAAGTATACTCCTTCATCTCATCCAGCTTCAGCATCTGGTGCCAACAGCATGGTGTCGAGCCTAGAGATCTGGGGATTTCTGGCATTTTGGACTTCCTCCAAGAGATGGATAAAGATCTTCAGCTCAGTACCATAGCTCACCAGGCATCTGCTCTTAACAGTGTTCTCTTTACGGGACCCATAGGTTTCTTGGCAGAGAACCCCAGATAGCCAAATTTCTCTGAGCACGCAGGCTAGCCACGCTCGCACTCAGACAATTTTTCCTGAAATTGGGACCTACTGCTCTTACCAAAAGCTCTAACAAATCATCCCTTTGAACCTGACTTCAGTATCGACTTTCTTCCTGTCCACCAAAACCTGTTTTCTGCTTGCCATTATGTCTGCTAGGCAAGTCTCAGAGCTGGCAGCCTTATCTCTCCAGGCACCTTATTGTGTTCCATTCTGACAAAGTGGTGCTGAGACCTCTGGAATCGTTTCTCTCTAAAGTAAACTCAAGTGCACAGAATCAACGAGAAAATCAGGTGCCCTGTTCATATCCTTCCATCCAAAATGCCAAGAACTCAGAGTTTGTAAGTCATCATCACTAGATGGATTAGTCTATGCATTGTTGAGGCCTATAAGGCATCAGATGTACCTGTTCCGTAAGGAATCAAGGCAAACTCCACAGGACCCCTGGTAACCTCCTGGGCAGAACAAACGAGTTCATCCACATCAGAAATCTGAAGAGTGGCTGATGTCCATTTGGTTCTTGGCTAACACCTTTATCAGCCACTGTGAAGTGAACTTTCTGTCATCTTCAGAGTCCTCCTTTGGCAGGAAGTCACTGCAGTTGGTGGCCCAGAAATTGAGCAATTCTTACTGGGATGGGTCCCTTTTTTCTTTCTTTCTTTAACCCTCCCTACTTCTGTTCACTGCTTGCTACTTCCCAGATATAGCAGATTTGTGGACTGAGAAGTAGTGAGCCTGGGCTGCAGAATGGAAAATTTCTTACCCAATAATTTTCAGTCAATGACTTCTACAACTTTACCCACCCTGGATAGCTTCTGAACCCAGGGTCAGCTATTGAATTGGGTGATTACTAGGGCCCTACCAAATTCACAGGCCATTTTGGTCAATTTCATGGTCATAGGATTTTTTAAATAGTAAATTTCATGATTTCAGCTATTTAAATCTGAAATTTCACCGTGTTGTAATTGTAGGGGTCCTGATCCAGAAAGGAGTTGTGGGTGGGGTCGCAAGGTTATTGTAGGGGGAGGTTGCAGTACTGCTACACATACTTCTGCGCTGCTGCTGGTGGCGGCGCTGCCTTCACAGATGGGCAGCTGGAGAGCAGTGGCTGCTGGCTAGGAGCTCAGCTCTGAAGACAGAGCCACTGCCATCAGCAGCACAGAAGTAAGGATGGTATGGTATTGTCACTCTTAATTCTGTGCTGCTGCCTGCAGAGCTTGGCCCTCAGTCAGCAGCCACCACTCTCCGGCCACCCAGCTGTGAAGGCAGCAGCACAGAAGTAAGGATGGCATGATATGGTATTGCCACCCTTCCTTCTGCACTCCTGCTGGCGGGGCACTGGCTTCAGCGCTGGGCTCCCGGCCAACAGCCGCCACTTTCCGATCACCCACCTCTGAAGGCAGCAGAGAAGTAAGGGTGGCAATACTGCGACCCTCCTGCAACTCCCTTCTGGGTCAGGCTCCCCAGTTTGAGAAATGCTGGTTTCCCCTGTGAAATCTGTATAGTATAGGGTATAAGCACACAAAAAAACAGATTTCACAGGGGGGGGACCAGATTTCATGGTCCGTGATGCATTTTTCATGGTCAGGAATTTGGTAGGGGCCCTAATCATTACCATGTAGGCCACCTGCCTATTGTATCAGATTACCTCTGGAGTTCTTTGTTACTAATATTTTTTTCTACTAGTTTTACACAACTTTGGGATGTCTCATCTGGTGGCAAGCAGAAACATAGGGGCTTGGCCAGTGTCTGTGGCACTGCAACTTTGAACAACTGCCAGAAGCTTCAAAGCAGGGGAGCCACCAGCCCAGATGTAGCAGAATTGTGGGAGACGCTGTTAGCAGAAAGGAAATTATTGGGTAAGAAATATTCCAATCTCCACAAAAGGTGAAAGATTACTGTAACATAACATACATGGGTTGAGAATAAAATTTTTGTGAACATCTGATCTGTCTTCATATTTATAAATCTTGCCAAAAAGCACATATTACTTTTGATGCGGTTAATGCTTCATATTAAATTGATATGTCAAATACAAAGGTAAAATTGTAAAATAATCCATTATAAATACTACATAATAGGCAGCTTCTTCTCTGGATTATTGTGAGGTAGCCTCACAATACATGCACTATATGAATATGAATATGCTGAATATTATGATTATCAGTTCATAGAATCATAGAATATTAGGGTTGGAAGAGATCTCAGGAGGTCATCTAGTCCAATCCCCTGCTCAAAGCAGGGCCAGCACCAACTAAATCATCCCAGCCAGGACTATGTCAAACCAGGCCTTAAAAACCTCTGAGGATTTCTTACTAAATATAGGGCAGTATACAGTACCTGTGCTCTTTGTTTATTCTTATCTTAAAGCATAATACATTACAGAAGATGAGTCCAATCCTGCCCTCAGATACATGGGACTTTATTGTTATCTGACACTGATTTTATGCTAGTGTAACTCCATTGACTTCAGTGCAGTTACTCCTGATTTACACCAGCATAAATGCAATCAGTGTCGGGCATACAAGGTTCTCTGGGATTTACACCTATGTATCTGGGGATGGCACTAGGCACAGTGACGATGTTACAAAAGTTTAGAGGATAGAGGAGTTTAATTACTAGAGAAAGAGAGGTTTTATAGAACTAACAATGAAAGCAAAGCAAAAAAAAAAAGCAACAACCAACCCAAAATATTATGCTCACTTTTCGAGTAATGCATCCAGTCAAATAATAACAGCAAGTATAAATAAAAATATATCACCAGTAAAACTAGCAGCTGCAATACTTCTTTCTGTCATTCTCCCTGTCTGACCCTTGTGGGCCTACCATGAAACCTGCCAAAGAGCTTTTATTCCCCCTGTGTTAAGCCTACTTAAATCTGGCCTGTCATAGATGACAGGACAGATTGTTTGTTTGTGTTTGTTTGCTTGTTTGTTTCTAAAATTCTCCTTCCTAGCCTACAGAATGGAAGGAAAAAAATATTACCAGCAAAAGACAGATGTCTGACTGTTAATTTATACCAATAAATTTGAAGAGGCCCTGAATCCATTGAAGAGATTCTGGCCTCCTGAGCCCAAGGAGATAGAAGCTCAAAGATAACTGACTTACTGTAGGTTAAATGCATAAATATTAAATTACACTGGTGAATTGTAACTTCTCCCTTTTCCTGCTGACAACCAAATTCAAATATTACACCAGCGTTAATTTAAAAGCGAGAAATAGCTTTGCTTAACATTATTAACATGTATAAATGATGTAAGCATTCTAATTATAAGGAAATCACATAGGACTGCAACAACACTTTTAAGGCTTCTTTTGATCTTACCAGTGAACAGATCTGTTCCAAGCAGGAAAAGAAAAAAATACCCTTTAAGACACTGGAGCTTTTCTCTAGGGAGGTGTGATTCCATTCCTTTTGAATCCATGTGATAACCAAAATGGTGGTAATTTAAGAAGGTTGCTTTTTAAATCTGTTGTATCACAGAGACGCAGAAGACACTAGCAACCTTCTTAAATGCCCCAATTCTTGACATGTTGTCATGTTTTGCAGGTCCACATAACAAAAGCTTTTTAAACAATAGAAGATGGGGTTTTACCCCAGCTTTCTGCCTCACAGCATGCTGCAGGAATGTCCTGAAACCGCTTCCCTCCCCCAACAATGCTGAACATAGGCACACACACACACACCCACACCTTGCCTACACAAACACTGCCCTTGCACCAAAACCTTAGTAAGCAGAAACTAACTGGGCATACTGGCAACAGACAAAAACTGATTTTTTTTTTACTGTTTTTGCCATAATTGTACCTTTCCCACAATCCCTAACTATCTGCATTGTTTGACTGAGAAAAGTATCGACACTGAATACAACAAGAGGTTTGCATAATCATTAATTGACTTGCACTCTCTACAGGACAAATGTTTTCTTAAATAAGCTAAATTCACTAGCTTTACATTCTCAAACTGCATAGTCTGAAATGGAGTTGGTAGCCTGCCCAATACAATTACTTTTTTACAGTTTCTTCCACTGTGAGTGCAGGTTCCTGGTCAGATCAGCTTTTTTTAGAATCCTCATAGGATACTGTAAAAGCCATCAACAAGCTCTAAGAACAAAAAATTTTATTGTGGCATAATCTGCCAAACATGGCAGCAAATATGTTTTTATAAAGGCACCATAAAGATGACTGATCTTTGAAAAGGTATGTTCTGCAAATATTTCCATATATTCATAAACAATTTTTCTGTGTACTCTAATGGCCAAATCCTGTTGCTATATTCATGGGAGTAGTTTCGCTGAAGTCAATTAATCTAACCACATGAGTATGATGAGCTGAATTTGGCCCCCAAATCATATAAAAGATAATCTGTTTCCTGGCTCTGAAAAAACACTGTGGATAACATTATAGGAAGATGATCCTAATCTTTCAGTCTTTACTAAGGCAAAAATTCCATTTGCTCCAGAGCACTGGTTCTCAGACTGGGGGTCATAACCGCCCTCCCTTTAACTACAGCTAAATGGGAGAGGTATCCCGAAACTTATCTGTCATAACATGGGATCACAGTACACAAAAAGTTGAGAACTACTACTCCGGAGAAGTGAGGGTGCTGAACAACTTTCAGGGTCAGGCCTTATGATATTAGAACAAGTCATGTCATTGCAATGCGGGTCATGGGCCTGATCTGTTTCTACTGATTTTGATGTGAGTTTACCCATTAACTTCAACAGGAGCAGGATTGGGCCTGTTGTTCACTCTTTCACTGTTTCTCAGAGGTTTATATATTCCTCTTAAAAGTTTGATTTGAAAGTGCTCAAACCACATATTTGCAAATATGATGATTTTTTTTACTATATTTTACAAAAAAACAAAAGTAAACTAGTTAGGCGATTTCAACATTATTAAAATAAAAAATAGTTGATATTTATTGGGGTGATGAATTTTTTTAACTTTTATAATTCAAAACAGCTTTGCTTTTAAATACATTATTTTTATTGCAAAAAATCATTTTAAGCATATAAATATTTTATTATCGTCCATAAAATACATTTTCTCACTTTAAACAGCAAAATAAAGAAATTGGCCCATGATCTTTAATTATTAAAGCTCAGAACCAAAATAAGTCCTAGGAAAGTGAGAGTGAAGGCTGACATTCCATCCTTCACTTGTGCCTTATAGGATAAAAAGGCATTCCAGCATGAGTGAAGAGGCAAAGCTGAAATTTAATTTTTATTACAAGCATTTCATGGTATCCATCACTGTATTACCTGGGTGTCACTGGTTTGGGTTACAAACTTAATTAAAATAGAGATTTGGTGTTTAGTATGTTTGTTTGACATCTGAATCTATCATTTTAATATACATTGGAAACAGACACGGTCTGCACCTGTAGTCCTTACTAATGGAAAAATTAAGTCAATTGGAGTTTTGGATGAGGAAGGCCTTCAGGGTTAGACTCATATCTTTATGCTTGTTGACATTTTAGAATTTAAGTATATTAATTTAAACACTACTTATTTTATATTTAGCTGAACGCTGCTAGGAAGATTATGCATGGAATCTGTGTACTATCAATGAAAAACTAAATTAAAATCTATCTTAAAAATTGCAAAAATATAGCTGGGTAACAAAATGTTATGCATAAAAATTGAAACATTTTACTGAATGCATTTAGCATTACAAAGATAAATATTTTAATGCTCAGAGCTTTTAAATAAAAGTTGGATTTCACTGTCTGGAGAGAAATTACTGCTAAATTTTATCAGAAAAGAGTTGGTTCCTAATGCTCTTTGGAGAGCTTCGCTACACTTTGTTCTTGTTTCCCACTTTATAAGATCAAGATTTTCTAGTAGACTAACTTTTCTTCTGAACTTTACAATTCTCTAGTCCTCACTTCTCAAAGTGTTTTCCAAGAAACAATTGGAGGTCCACCAAGCACAGGCTGAAAACAGTGACACAAAATATTGCATTTGACTGTAATGTATTCACTAGCATAATTTTTAAGTACACCGCTACCTCAATATAATGCCACCCGATATAACACAAATTTGGATCTAACGCAGTAAAGCAGTGCTCGGGGGGGGGAAGGGGGGGGCTGCACACTATGGTGAATCAAAGCAACTTCAATATAACACGGTTTCACCTATAATGCAGTAAGATTTTTTGGCTCACAAGGACAGCGTTATATCGAGGTAGAGGTGTACTTTAATGGAAAACTAGTAAAATATATTTATCTACAGTTAAACATATAAGGGGACAGGAAAAATTAAAGTATTACCATAAATGCTACTATTAAACAACAAAAGCTTTCATATTAAGTAACAGCTAAAAGGTATCCAATAATGTAAAATTCTGTCCTACATCTCTTTCAATAATCCTTTCAGTCTTAAACCTAAGTTGATCCATTTATTATATATGGAGTGGGGATCTCTTTCTTATAACTCTCATACACATGTATAGAGAACACTATATAGCTATCTACTTTTCCATGAAGTATTAGTGTAGTTCCTTCATTTAGCAAAATATTCTATTTGACTGAGTATGCAAATCTTATCTGTAATCAAATAATATGTACATATCAACAGCTTTATCTTAATAGTATATCACTACACAAATGTTGATGATTTACCAGGCCTTTTAAAAGGATATTCAACTTTTCTACTAGAAAATCTTAAGTGGTGCATACAAAATCAGCAGCTGAAATAAATAACTCTGACCTCAGCATATGACAACGCATAAATACATTACTCTTTTATGTACAGTATGAGACAGATCCTCAGATGGTATAAATATGGAGATATGATCATTTATACCAGCTGAGGATCTGCCTGCGTGTGCGTGTGTATTCTGTACATACATAGCATGTAAATAATCTCCTATAAACTTTTGTAACTTGTTTCTTTACTTCTTAAACCTATGTAGTATATATTCGGGGCTGCAAAAAAGATAACTTTTCTACTAATCAATGTTAAGGGTTTATTAGAATCCCAGGGTTTTTTTAAAGGATATCAATATCAAACAGCAAGTAGCTGAACGGATTTGGGAATTTTTACAAATTGCAAATGTATCGTGTATTTACCTTGAAAATATGTTTTACAGGTAATGTCATACAATAGCCAACAATCTGTAAAGTTTTATGTATATACACAAACACACTCAGGCTGCATCAAGATATTAATTTGAGAGAGGTGCGTTTTGTGAACAAGTTAAAACAATAGTATAAATGGTAATAATTACAGGATTTTTAAAAAGTTTTAACCTGTCATTGTAAGTGTTCTATGAACAGCTTTGCTTTTTGCCTAAATTCCCTTCTTTTAAATGGTCACTTTTTGGATGTTATTCAGTAACTGAGCGACAACTTTGAACTTTTTTTCAATAGGCTTTTACTGTTTTTTGAAAAGAAAGAAGCTTTTACAAACCATGTCAACAATTAAAAAACATTTCCTTCTGTTTCATTCCCAAGAGGTAGAAGCATTTTCTACCCATTTACTACATTGACGACAATAATAAAGTTAAACTATTGTTATTTATTTAACGTGTGTAGTATTCTTGTACTAAGTGCAGTAGTAGTGTAGCATCAGTTTACTGTCCTTTGTAAAAGTTATAATGTACAGGTTTCTTTTGCAGAACAAAGTGACCACCAAAAGCGGGACTTTGTGGGCCAGTTGGATAAAACATAAGCTCATCTCGCCCCCAAAACCCCGACTCTGGAACCACAATCTTCAGAGGTCAATTTTTAAGTAAAATTTCTTTAAAAGATTTGCCCAGTTAACTGAATGGTTATTTGCTATAAATGGCTAACTTTTCTGACAGCTAAAACAGGACAGCATAACCAAGTCACATTGCACATTCTCTTTGCTTACTGAAAAACAGGAAGGGCTACCAGAGCTTACTGTTTGTTATGATGTCTCAGGACTTTTTTACTACATAGTAAAGCAGTATTTTCCAACTTCTTTTATAGAACATGTAAACAACTCAGAATTCACAGAGAATAATATAGTAAGTTATTAGACCCAACCCAATTTATATCTATTAGCTAAGATTTATGTAACGTAAGAATGGCCCTACTGGGTCAGACCAAAGGTCCATCTAGCCCAGTATCCTGTCTTCCGACAGTGGCCAGTGTCAGGTGCCCCAAAGGGAATGAACAAAACAGGTAATCATCACGTGATCCATCCCCTGTCATGAAAAACAGAGTTTCTTGTGTGTTCCTTTTATTTCAAACTAAAGTTGAAAAATATTAGAGAGTCGTCTCTCATTATTGTCAAAATTTGTTAAATGCTTAATTGGGTAACAAATATTATAATACTTTATTAAAATAACAGACAAATGTGGCTCTCTAACTCAGAGGAATACCTTCCTAAAATTTGCAGTGTATTATTCCTGCAAAAGTTCTAATAAACTCAGTTATTAAAAAAACATTATAGTTCACTACAGTTAGACTACTGAAGCAGCTCACTGTGTACACGATTTTAAAAGAGAGAAAAGTGAATATTAAAAGTGCATAATAAAAGTGAAAATAAAGTGCATGTTAACTCACTTTGTATTTGAAACATTATGGTTGATAACTTTTCTACTATTAGAGAAAATAATTGTACTAAGCTAAGCAAATATATCTTAAAATAAAAATGATTGAAAGCTCCAGTTAAATACTTAATAGCTAGAAATCTTAAAATGGGATATATGGCCTGTAAAAACAGGTATTATTTTTATTTTATTTGCAAATTTAAAAAAAATGGCTTGCTGTTTGTTTGTAATCTTATTAACTACTGCAAGTCATATATCTACAATTAAGAACTTATACATTTTTAATTTATTTGCCTTTACAGTACTTTTTTTTTGTTAAGATCCTTCAGCGAAAATTTTCAAAAATGCCTAAAGATAGACACTTGAATTGACATTTAGATACCTGAATGGATGGCCTGATGTTCAAAAATACAAAGCATCTGTAGCTTTTTTATTTAGGTGCCTAAAATTTATCTGGGGTCCAACATTAGATATCCAAGACCAACTTACAAACTCGTATATTTGAATTCATCATGTTCTATGTCTAAAACAATAAATGAAATAAATAATCTAGCTGGAACAAACCGTACACGAATAATTCCACTAGTGCACATGGCTGTCAGCACATGTAAGCACACCAGACAGGGTGGTAGTGCTGGATATGCTGTATTCACACAGTCTTGAAATAGCTATGTCATCAGATGAGACATTTGCTGGTTATACTTGTTCATGTTTTGTATTCTCGAAAAACAAAGCCTCAGTCAATCATAGTCTTGTGTGTCAATTGTATATACCTATATATATATATATACACATTTAAATGAAGTGTATATGTGTGTGTGGGGGGGTATACACACACACACACGCGAATGCACAAAAGGAAGAGTCCAGAGTGCGAACAACCTTTCCCAGCACATTGCTTAGCTTACGTTAAATGCGATCTGGGGAAGAAAAGACTGTCGTGGTGGACAGGCAAGGAGGCATCCTCGGGAAAGGGAGACTGCAGCTGAGCTGCTGCTGAATCTCAGACACTGTCTAGCGCGTGGTCCCGAGAGAGCCCGGGTGCCCTACTCTGTCTGGTGCTTCCACCTCCTTCACTGCCTGGCAATCCCACCTCCCAGCCATCCACTCCTGGGCTAAGGTGGCAGCGTGGGCAAATGCAAAGGAAAGAGACCCCCCTCCCCACCCCACCCCACCCCACCCCCCCAGCTGTCTCCAAGCAGCAGCCCCCGAACTCCCATTCAGCAAAACAGCTACCTCCTCGATCGAGACAGACACAAACCTCGCCGCAAATTCCCATGCCCCCCCTTCCAGCAGGCAGCTCTCGCCGCCCGCCACCCCAAGCAATGTGCTCCGGCGAACCCCACACCTGCTGATCACCACATAAAGGGAGACGTGCCATAGGACACGCGTCTCGTCAAGCATGGGAACCACCGTCTAGAACCAAGGTGGGGGGTGTATTACAAGGCCAGGAGGTGCTCAAAAGAAAATACAACTTACCACTTGTCGTTCCTGTGAGGTGGGGAGGGGAAAAAAGGATCCTGGGAAAAAGGTGCATCTCGCCTGTCAGTTTTCTTCTTGAAAGGAGACAGACCCTCAATCCTCAAACCTTGCTCCTTCCCTTGGCAAAATCCTGACTCATTACATAAAAAGATCACACTGCCAGGCTCCCAGAAAAATTTCTTCATCATGGTCACGCCACAAGCTAAACAAGAGGCCACATCAAGGGGGATGGGAGGAAGGGTGAAAAAGAGAAGAAAAAAAAAGGAGGATTTATTAATAATTTTCAAACAATTATCTTCCTTTCAACTGCAAAAGAAAGTGCAGGGGGAAAAACCCAGCAACCAGGCGATAACTAGAGACGAGTCACTCATTGTTGCCACAAAGACACCTCTCTCCCCTTTCCTATTCCCTCTCCATGCTCATTTCTGCAACACTGCTACAAAGACATGCAGCTCTGTCACTGGAGTTGATGATCCCAGTCATTTGGCTTCTAAACTCCTTTAGGGTCCTTGTCAGAGAATCTTAGGTGAAGTGGGTCCTTGTATAGGAGGTGTGGTGAGTCCAAGACCGTCTGAAAATTATTTTTTTTCCTAGAAGCCACCTCCAAATATAGTAACAGGGAAGGGGCATTCCTAGAAATTCGGGAGACGTCAGAAAGAGAAGATTTGTGAAATTCAGCTTCACTTCCTGCAGAGGGCTCCCAGCCCAGGGAGGGAAAAAAAAAAAAATCAAGTGAGCAATAAAGTGCTTTTCATGCTTCTCTGATCAGATAATGTTTTTTAAAAAAAAGAATTGCAAAGCACTTAACTCCTATTTCTCAGATAAGATCTGAGAGTGTCACATGTGAAGGAAAGCTAATCAGTAAACCTCTTTCCTCATTTTCTAATGATGTTTATAGATGCCTGTCTCTTGTGTTTACTGTCCCCCCTTACATCATACACAGGCACAAAGTAAATATATATATATATATATATATATATATATATATATATATATATATATATATATATATATATATATATATATATGAAAAATGTTGATTTCAGTGCTTATAATACATACCTAAATCACAGGATACAGTGATGTATTTCCAGTCTGCACTCTGTGTGCCATCTTGCAAATCTTTATTCACTTGAATAACACTGAAGCTATTGCTGTGTGCATGCAAAGCATTATTATTATTGCTCACATAAATAATAATTTGCATGATAAGGCCTCAATAAGGCAGGCGCTTACTTCCCATTGACTTTAAATGAAAGTTGAGAACACTCCGCAACTCACAGGATCAGGCCCCCTAAGCACCTTGTAAATCAACTCTCACAACACCACTGCACTTTGTGATGAAGGCACTTACTATTATTACACGTATTTCTCATAAATCTTTATATTTACCTTTCATTTGCTTTGTGCATGTGCCTAATGTCTTGGAGTCCAGTCCTTTAAACTTTTACTCACACTAATTGTCCCAATTAAGTATTAAAAATACTTTGTCTATCTTTGCCCCTAGTAATATAAATAATAATAATAATTAATTAATAGGAGATTAGAAATGTTCTTCGGCTCAATTTATGTTTGAAAAGTATTTTAAGATTCTCAGAAGTAAGGCATTAAAAAGAGAAAAGTGTTATTATTAGTACTAATTAAGGATTCCAATGCATTCCTGATTTGAAAAACAATCTGTATTCCAACAATAGCAGTGACAACTGTAGAAAACCATGATGACCAGCTTTTGGGGAAAGAAGATAATAGGTTTCAATGTGTTTAACTTTAGTTGGTCATTTGGATTTTCATAATTAAATTTCCCTTGGCAATCTTGCTTTTGTTCAATTTTTCGACATGATCCAGGAAATCTCCCCACCTATACCCCCAAGAGTAAATACAAAATACTGCTGTTTGGGTTTGTGCCCCTGCCTTGTTTTAATTTTAATAAAGGCTTGCATTTAATAAAAATGTAATTACAAATATCTTCCTCATCTGCAATCCTGAAAGAGGCATAGTATGAAAAATAATTATCTGAGCTACAATCCCACTTGAAGTGTGCTGTGAGTTTTAACTGTCAGCTCTGTGTTGAGTAAACAATGAAATAAAAATATAGAATCCATAATTTAATAGGTTCACCTACACCAGTGTTTCTCAAACTGGGGTCGCTGCTTGTGTAGGGAAAGCCCCTAGTGGACCGGGACAGTTTGTTTACCTGCCCCGTCCGCAGGTCCGGCCAATCGCGGCTCCCACTGGCCGCGGTTCGCCGTTGCAGGCCAATGGGGGCCGCTGGAAGTGACAGCCAGTAAGTCCCGCAGCCCACGCTGCTTCCAGCAGCTCCCATTGGCCTGGAGCAGCGAACTGTGGCCAGTGGGAGCCGCGATCAGCCGGACCTGCGGATGAGGCAGGTAAACAAACCGGCCCGGCCTGCCAGGGGCTTTCCCTACACAAACGGCGACCCCCAGTTTGAGAAACACTGACCTACACAGTTTCATTCATAATAATACCTGTTTAAGTGGCACATTTTAAACAATCTCTTAAAATCCAAAACAGCTTTATTGTGAATTGCAAAAAGGACTTTTTAAGATGATCAGACTATTTGAGACGTTACTGTTGTCACTCAATGTCCTCAGGGGAACGTGGATGACAGTTTGAAGTTTAGAATCCTTTGATCATTAAAAAAATGTATTTGCTGTCCTCTGTTGGTCATATTGGTTGTCACATGTAAAATTAACTAACTTTTTAAAGCAAAGAGCTTAAGCTGACAAAAGCAAGGAAATCCAGTTTAAAAACTGCTATACAGTCCTCTTTCACCATTGTGATTGGGTAGTGCTTGGAGTTTCAGAACAGAATATAGTTTTACTTATACTGAATGAAACAGTGAGAGATGCTAAAGGATAAATTAAAGGCAGGGATATATTAGCAGCATGACTCCCTTTAGCACTTTCTTATGCCCCATTTGCCTCAGCTGTGATGGCACAAAAGGGCCAAGAGAAGCCTGACCAGACCGCTCGTCCCCAAATTCTCCTGATGGAAGGGGATCCCCAGCAGTTGCAAAGTTAATTCCCGCTGGCAGGTGCCCTGGGATAGGAAGCACACTGGGGGCATGTCAGAGTTAGGAAGGTATGTGGCTGGGGTATTCCTATATCATGGCTAGTTCTGCTACCAGAGCAATTTATAGGGGTCTGTGATGTCACACAGGGCTTGAAAGGGTAAATTAGTCCATTTAACCTTAGGCTGCACCTGGAGGAAACCTAGGGCGTGCTAGTGCCTAATTGCACATGAAGTCCAGCTGGGGGAGGAGCTGGGCAGGATCTATAAAGAAAGGAAGTTGCAGGCTAGGGGAGGAAAGGAAACCGTAGCTGAACCCCCTGATACAAGAGGGATGAGCAGAAAGCTGCAAAGGGAAAGTAGGGAAGGAGTGGTAACGGCTAGGAGAGTAAAAGCCCAGAGCTCCTGGGTCCCGGGACTGGAACCTGGTGTAGAAGATGGTCCTGGGTTTCCCTACCAGCCACTAGGGGAGTGGCACAGACCAGGCAGTGGGGTGTGCACTGTCTGGGACAGTTTGCCTCAAAGGACTTGTGATATCCCAAAAGGGGGGAGAACTTTAATGTGGCTTGGCCTGAAGGCTAAGCTATCAAGAGGAAAGCACTGCAGGTCCAGAGGATGAGGGGCTGTGGAGTAAGTGAGTGGAATGATGGACTGAGTAACCACAGTAAGGGGTGTGCTAGCAGATGGAAGCGCTAACTCCCCAGATGAGCCATTAGGAGGCGCTGCTCAATGGTGAGTGCCCCCTGTCAGACAGCCATTGCACCCATGGCACATTATAGGATAGCTGACAGTCTGCTGTCAACTGTTCTGAAGACTGAACCATCACAAGCCCTGAGAAAAGAGAGACACCTTGCCCTCCACTTGGTCCCTGTGCTGGCCCCTTTTTCACCACAGAAAAATCCTTCCCCACCACTAACTTTACTGAGGGCTGTCTATGTACTTCCGAGGGCAGAAGTTAGCCTAATGCAGTGGTTCTCAAACTTTAGTATTAGTGACTCCTTTCCCCCAACAAGCCTCTGAGTGCGACCGTCCTTATAAATTAAAAACACATTTTTTATGTTTAACACTATTATAAATGTTGGAGGTGAAGCAGGGTTTGGGGGTGGAGTCTGATAGCTCATGAACCCCAAGTAATAACCACATGACCCCCTAAGGGGTCTTGACCCCAAGTTTGAGAGCCCCTGGCCTAATGGGAGTAGTGCTATAAAACCTGTTTGCACAGTGCTTAGAAAATCTAAGTTTACTCAATTCTTAATTACAGTTTTAATTTTATTTTAACTTTTATTGTGCTGAGTTCCTGTTGGGACTGCACATGTGTACATGCCAGCAAGAGCTCAGCCAGAAATGCAGGGTGCTGGTTGGCTGCCTAAATTCTTCCCTAATGGAAAAATCACAGATCCACAAATCCTTCATAAATTATATCACAGCTGGAAAGTCCTGACGGGGTGTGAGCCATATGTTTATGATCATATACATGTAGGAATACCCTGGCTAGGCAAACCCCTTGTACACATTTTTTTCACAGCCCCCTTCCTTATGCTCTGTGCAAATTAGTCCTACTCCTAGAGGAGTCTACAAAGAGACTAGGCATGGAGCTGGACACAGCCAAAGCATATTCCTGCTTGAGGGAGTATTTGCTAGTTTCAAGCAACTTTATTTACATACATTATTACCTGATATCTGGCTTATACTGCACACAGACTAGGATCATGCTGTTTCAGTTGAACACTGCATGTTCCACATTTAATGCTAAACAATTCAGAGTTACTATAATGATCTATTGTATCTGGTAAAGAGATGACTAGAAAGCGTATTCTAGATTGGAAATCCAGAAAAAGGTACACAGTAGCCAAATAAAATATAAAGAAAGAACTGTGCTGATTAAAAACTTATCATGTTTGGCAGAAGCATGGATTAGATAATTCCTCCCACAGCAGGTCTACAATTCATAAAAATCAGTGACAACAGTTTGGTATAAATCCTTAATACTATTCTGATCTGTCAAACATTTTTTCTATGAATTCTTTTTTTCTTTAAGAGTACAAAATTTGGCTTTAAAGGGTGAACTATTGTTGGCCTCTTGGTTGGTGCCCCTTTTGGTGCTCCTTTCAGTGCCGAGGACAATTTCTGTAGGGATCATACTTATTTTAAAGATATATCAAATAAATAAACCAAAAACAAAACAATTCTCCATTTACTCATTCTGCATAATGGTTATGGAAAGCATAATGCATAGTAGCAGAATTCTCCTTCAAAGTGAAAATGTGTGGAAGTGAACTATCATCTGCAGGGATTATCATCTACAGCCATTACATTCCCTTCTTCTCCTCCCCAGCTCACAGGACCAGTAGAGATGCAGTGCAGCTAAAGGGTGGACCCAGAAAAACCTGCAGTTCCTCCATGTGCTCCACCCAGTGCAATCTATCAATGGCAGCATGGTTAGGGGCATACAATGCTGCATTGGCTACTGGCACCCTTTCCAGCTTTTTGGGGTTTGCATAATGCAATATAATACAGCATATGAAGGAAGAAACTATTTAAATATTATACTGTATTACTAAAGTTAAAAATCTGTTGCCTTAATAAGGGCGAGGGCCCTTCTAACGAAGTTAATGACAAAACTCCTGAGTGACTTAAATGGGAGCAGGATTGAGTCCTTATGTCTCAGGCATTTTTAAGTATTTCTTTTGCCAAGAACTGAAAATTATGTTAGAAATAGAGATTATTCTATCAATACACCTTCCCTAGTAGAATGTGAAGAAACAGTCATTTGGATAAGATATAAAGAAAAAGACAGCATGATAAATTTTAAAGAGGAGCTCAGTCTGACATGATGTAAATTAATTCTGCATGTCACTGCAGTAAGTCTGCCATAATATTTTTCTTTAAATTATACCCACATGTCTTAACTACAGTTGTAGTACTTCAGTTTATATTCTACAATAGCTACATTTCTGCTATGATTTTAGAAGATCATCTTCCAATACAAAATCAATATATAATTTCAGGTGAACAGCTATGGGACCTGCTCTGCAGGTTTTACTCAGGCAAAATGCCCAGTGTCTGCAGTGGGAGTTTAGTCTGTGTATGGCTTTCAGGATTTGGATCTGTATTTTCTAATTTGTGTGTACATAGGCTCCAGACCATCTTTATGATGGATGGTGAGTGGAGTTATAGGATTTCATGTACCCTTTATGATAGTCTTGCCCCTTTTTTGTGGTTCTTTCAAAAAAAAAACCCATGTATTTAAACAAGCACTGTAGATAGTTTGCAATTCTACTTTTGATTTATTATTGAGGTTGTAGTGAATGAAAAACACGCTTTAGGGAATTAAAAGATATGTCTTGGATTTATGGATCTCATTGTTTGGTGGTTAATCTTTGAAAATATTTGTGGACATCATGCTCTAAAGCAGTGTTTCTCAAACTGGGGTCGCCGCTTGTGTAGGGAAAGCCCCTGGCGGGTCGGGACGGTTTGTTTACCTGCCCCATCCCCAGGTCCAGCCAATCGCAGCTCCTACTGGCCGCAGTTCGCCACTACAGGCCAATGGGGGCTGCTGGAAGCGGCGGCCAGTAAGTTCCTTGGCCTGCGCCGCTTCCAGCAGCTCCCATTGGTCTGGAGCAGCGAACAGTGGCCAGTGGGAGCCTCGATTGGCTGGATCTGCGGATGGGGCAGGTAAACAAACCGGCCTGGCCCGCCAGGGGCTTTCCCTACACAAGTGGCAACCCCAGTTTGAGAAACACTGCTCTAAAGGGAAGGGTAGGGACATTATGTCTGAATGTCTGACAGCTAACTATAAAAATATTTTTAAAAAGATAATTCACTGTAGAACATTTCGTGTTGTATTCCTGCATTGCCTTTGCATCAAAAACTGCCACTGATATTGGACACAGTGAAAGTAAGCAATTTGTATACAGTTGACATAATCCCTTATTGGAGTAATCTAAGTAAACATTTAACTATCCAATGTGCTTTTCTGTTAGCAGGTCAGTCCAATGTGATTTTTCCACATGGGAATCATTTTCATTGTATTTCACACATAGAAAAGTACAACAGTAAGGTGGCAAGTATGCAATATGATTTTTGCTTTTTTTAAATTTTAGCAAAATAATGCCACTAGTTATCTAATGATTACATACAAATTTAAATTGGTTTATGAAAGATTTGTGTAATGAAAAATCATACATTTTGGTCTTGTGAAAATTTAATCTTGATACAAAGAGATTTTTGTTTAATTTTATTAATAGTTTTATATCATTATCTACATTCAGGTAGGCCATCAAGTGGACCATCAGCTCTCTTGCATTTTAAATATTAAAAATCCATGCTGGCAATGATAATTCTTTTGATAATAAAGACTAGATTGATTGCAAAAGGATAACTCTCAGGAACCCTGTATTTTACACCATATGGATTACATATCAATAATCTATTTTGGTTTGATTATTTGCATGACACAGTAAAAGTACCATTGCAAAAAAAGCCAAAAGGAAAATAAATAAAGGTCTGTTCTTTAAATCAAAGTACAGGATGCATTACATTTGGTCTACCAAACATATTATATGAGTTGTGAAAAAAACTAATGGCTTGAAAAAATTGTAAAGTTCTGAACCCAGACAACAAATTGTAGAAATGCCTGAGAACAAGCAAGTAAAACTGATCAAACCCAAAAGTGAAACTGACCAGATTAGATTAATTGTCCCAGGTGGGTGAAATTCAAAATGTAAACAAACAGTAAAGAGTGAACTGCAAACCTTTCACTTCTTAAATTTGTTGTGTCATTATTAACACAATTAAGTTCACTTTAAATTTCTTTTTATCTTGACCATGCAGTTGTAAAAAAAATAGTTTTTATATTTTTGCAGTGTAAAATAATGCATTATACCCAAACCTACTTACCAATGATACTTCTATTTAGTGACACAGATAAATTCATCTCATATTTTACCACTCTCCATAACCAAAATAAAAGTAGGACTTAAATTCTTTAAAGAGAGAAACATTTATAGGTGACATACTGCTCCTTTTATTATGATAATTATCCAACACATTTGATAGACAACTTTTGAGAATGGCAACACACCCACACATAAGTGTATTGAAGCATGAGAGAGGGGAGTGTGTGTTTGTTGTGGTCTTTATGTGATTTGTATGGACCAACAATCTTCTCCTAATCAGTTCATAAATGTTGGGACCAATCCCATATTCCTGCTGCTGGTATCATTCCTTTTTAGTTCACCAGGCATGCAAGATCAGGCCTCTGGGACAGTACTCTAGAGAAAGACTGCATATTTAGCTTTGCAGGAACTTGAATAAACAAGGATAGATTGGTATTTAGGTAGAGCCAAATAGATCTGAGAAGAGCTCTAACGGGTAAGCCCTGCTCCCATTGAAATCAATGGGAGTTTTGACATTGATTTCAGTGGTAGAAGGCTCGGATCCATAGAGTAGAATGGGTGTTCACCAGGGTCTGCATGTCCAAGGAAGCTCTCAGCTTCTTGGTCTGCATTGGTACTTGTGGTATTCAATGTGTTTTGTTTGTTTTCCTTCAGAGTATGCATTTATAGGCCTGAAATACTGCACAACTTGTTTTTTCTCTCATCACATTTCAGTTCCTGGCTGCTGGAAATACAAGGAGAAGCAATGCAAGCCTGTAGGATAAAGAAACACAAGTCCCACGTGCTGTTACAATCTGGCCTGGGAGAGCCACCGCTCTTTATTTCTCCAGTTTGAGGGGCATTATATCTGCTGCATGTCGGGTGAGAATGCCAAGAGATTGGGGTGGAGGAGGCATAAGAATAAATTAGGAAACAGAGAGAAAACAGGGCTGGAGACAGTTATAGCTGGGTAGATATGGCATAGACCTGGACTGAACAATAGTCAGGAGCAGCAAAGAATCCTGTGGCACCTTATAGACTAACAGACGTTTTGCAGCATGAGCTTTCGTGGGTGAATACCCACTTCTTCGGATGCAAGGGTACCCTGTTAGTCTATAAGGTGCCACAGGATTCTTTGCTGCTTCTACAGAACTAGACTAACACGGCTACCCCTCTGATACTTAATAGTCAGCAGGAAAGTGACAACGACTAATGCAATAGGGGTGAGATACAGACGTGGGTTTTCAGGAGAGGTGTCTGAAAACACCCTGTGTGCGACTGTACCAAATCTTTGGGTTCCGCTGGATGGTACTGAGCGTTCCTAGAGTCCCCTAAAAATGATCCTAGCAATTCTTCTCGAGGAAACCACCCGCCTTAAGTGGGTCAGGCACGGACGGGGTTCGAACCCGTGATCTTCGGTTTACGAGACCGACGCCTTACCACTTGGCCACCGCGCCTGCGTTAAAATCGCCGCTTGACAGGTATATATGCTGGCACCACTCCCGATAGGGCGTGCTCTTGAGATGTTTCCGAGTGCGTGCGCAGCATTTAGTAATATCAGCTCCGAGTCCGCATGCGCAATGGTTTGTTAATGCGCGCGCTCTTGTCTCGCTGCCCAGTAGAGAGCCCGGGACAAGGGACGCTCCGCGGGGTCGGCTCACGCTCTGGCGTGGGGAGAGCGAGGGGGTGTTTCCCGCCCAGGCTGGGGGGTGGGGCTGCTTTTACCCTAGATCAAATAGGGGAGGGTGTAAAATTCCCTCCCCTTCTTCCGTTACGGGGCGGGACCGTTAGCCGGAGGCGGGGCGGGGCGGGGCGGGGCGCGTCCCCTTCCTTCTAGGGGAACGGGTCCAGGGGCTACAGGGGACCAGCGCTTGGCCCGCAGCCGGGGGGGGTTGCACACTCACGTTGCACAAGGGGGTGGTGAGGGGGGTGCCTGGCCGTCAGTGTGGGCCGGGGGGAGAAGTGGGAGACAGGTTGGGGGTGAGGGGTCTAGGTTGAGGTGTGGGGATGGGGGTGTCACTTGAGATGCTTCCTCCTCAGTCTGCGTGGGGCAAAAGTCAGATTTCAGCGGGGGAGGTAGGTACCTCCTGAGAATTGCTGCAGTCGCAAACTTTCTGCACGGTAATTATTGTATGGAATATACAAATGTGACAAATATTATTGTTTGCCAGTAGATGTCACTCTTTATGTTAGTACGTAAGTACATACACAGCACAAATCCATCTACTGCTTTTGTACAGTGCTATGACTTTCCTCAGGCTGAAAAATTCCCCTCTACAGGGTCCAGGGCCCCCTGGTGGGCAGTGAGCAGGTTTTGGGGGGGGGGGGGGGAGGTGCCAAGCAAGGCCATTGTTAGATTTGCTGGGGACCCAGGCAGAAAGCCAAAGTCTCACTACATGGGGTGAAACCCCCAGGGCTGCACCCGAAGCCTGAGCAATGTAGTTGTGGCCTGGGGCCCCAGGCAATTGCCCTGCTTGCTACCCCCTAATGCTTGCCCTGGTTTTTATATGCAGAAAACGAATTCTTGTGGCATGGGTAGACCATGGAGTTTTAATAGCATGTTGAGGGCGGGGGTGGGGCTCAGAAAGAAAAAGTTTAAGAATCCCTACTCTAGTGCTAGGGCAAGGTTCAATCCCAACTCCATAGATCAGTGGTTTTCAAACTTTTTTTCTGTGGAAGAAAATTGTTGATGCCCATGACTCAATGGAGCTGGGGATGAGGGGTTTGGGGTGTGGGAGGGGCTCAGGGCTGGGGCAGAGGGTTGGGGTGAGGGCTGCAGGGTAGGGCCAGGAATGAGGGGATCAGGGTGTGGGAGGGGGCCCTGCGCTGGGGCAGGGGATTGGGGTGCAGGAGGGGGTCCGGGCTGGGGCTGCATGCTTGGGTGGGGCTGGGATGAGGGGTTGGGGGGCTCAGAGCTGGGGCAGGGGGTTGGGGTGCGGGCTTACCTTGGGTGGCTCTCGGTCAGCATTGCAGTGGGGGTGGTAAGGCAGGCTTCCTGCCTGTCCTAGCACCGTGGACAATGCTGTGCCCTGGAAATGGCCAGCAGCAGGTCTGGCTCCTAGATGGAGGTGGCAAGCAGCTCTACACTGCTCTCGCCCGTAGCCCCCCCCCCGCTCCAATTGGCCAGGAAGCGGCCAATGGGAGTGCGGAGCTGGTGCTCAGGGTAGGGGCAGCGTGTGGAGTCCCTTGGCCCTCCTGCCTAGGAGCTGGACTTGCTGCTGGCCACTTCCAGGGCGCAGCACAGTGTCAGAACAGGTAGGGACTAGCCTGCCTTAGCTGGGCAGCACCGCTGACGGGACTTTTAACAGCCCGGTTGGCAGTACTGACCAGAGACGCCACAACCCAGTACTGGGTCGTGACCCGCAGTTTGAAAACCACCTCCATAGATCTTCCCTAAGCATATCTCTGAGGATAAATCAACAATCAGGTTTGATACTCTACTCAAACTCCTCGTAGAGCATATATCTATGCATCATGTGGGAGTGAGCCTCCAAGCTCGGGTCCATGGGCTTGTGGTAATGGGGCTCACACTAGTACTCTAAAAATAGCTGTGTAGACACTGAAGATTTGTCTCTGAATCTGGGGAAACTTTGAGAGCCTGAGCTCCAGCCCCAGCCACAAAGTTAAAGCACCATCTGTACAGCTGTTTTAAGAACACTAGCACAACCTCTGCTCCCTTGAGTCTGGATTCAGGCGGGAAGGCTTGCTCTCAGACACAGTGTAGATATGCCCAGAGAGATCCCATTAAATCCTCTGAGGAGAATTATCCCAGACACTCAAGTTAAGTCGTTTCCTTGGTTAATTTTGTAAAGCATGATCCTTCTGGTGCTGATGCCAGACAAAATCAAAAGGTTCTACCTGGTGCAATGAGTCTAAGCAAAATTAAGCTATCTCAGTAGTGATTGCCTATATTCAAGAGTAACCTTCCTTGCTCTCTTGGTGTATGAATCTTGAATCCCTGCCGTCCTCAAAAATAAAGGTCTAAATGAAGAACTGATTCATTGTCCAGTCAAGAAAAGAATTGCACATATTGGCATTACTTTATCACAATAAGTTTCCGTCACAGAGAAACCATAATAATCTTGCATCTAATAGGAAATTTATATCCAGGGTCTTGAGAAACTCATGACCTCTAACATTTTTGTGGGTTAATTTTGGGCTTTTCCTGTATTTCCTGCCATGATCTCTTCTTGGAACTGTGGTGCTAGGAGCATACATTTTCTTAATGATTCTGCTACTTTTTTTGGAAGTTCCCCATTTTTTCTGAATTATTTTCTTTTTTACGTGGAACTCAAGGAAATATTTAGTTTCTTCATTGTTGAATGATAAACTCTTTACATTTTCCATATGTTTCTCTTTTTACTCTGCTTATCCTAGATGGGTTTGGCATGGAGGCATCAGTAGGTTTCTGTGTCTGTAAGGGGAAACGCTACATACTTCTAATATGCCATTCAGGCTGATCTCTAACATGTTCTGGAATAAGTAGTATATCTAGTTCTGTGACTTCTCTTGCAGTCCCCATTGCTGGAATCACTGGAATTAGGAGTGATTGGAAGAAGGAGCCTTTGTCTGAGTAGGAGGGATTTTCCAGTGAGCCAAGTGATGTTTCTGTTTTATATTAAAATCAATATGCTAAAGAAAGTCTGTAAATGTCATCAATGTGATTCTTTCCATTGTGCCTCTTATATCAGTGAGAATTGGTTTTGGAAGTGGTTTCTTTTTGATAAGGGAATCCTCTCTGTAGACTTGTTTAACTGTAACAGAACTTGTTCCAGTTTTGATTGCAAGTGAAGTCTTAACAACATGAAAATATATTTTATCCTTTGACCCTCAAAGCTGAATTTTGGAAAAATTTTGTTCCTAATCGTTGAGGATTTGAATTGGGATTCATTTGCTGGTAGAAATCCATTTTCTATGTGATGCATTGTTTTCCTTACAAGATACTCTTCAGGAAATGCCAGAGTGGCTAATAGAAGAATTTTTTTTTCTTGATTCTGCACAGGAAAATCACTGTATTCTGGGGGATTAACAGTTGTATAATTCTGGTACATGAGGTTGGGTTTCTGAAACCACTAAACCAGTTCAGGCTTTTAAAATGAGACCAGATTTAAGATGATGATATCACACTGGATGAGTAGTTTACTTGAACTCCCTTGCAAATAGAAAAATGTTTGCTTTTTGTATGTTCCACAGATAAAAAAAAAATCATCCAGATACCAATTTTCACTCTTGATGTGTAGCTGAAGAATTCATGTGTCTTCCAAAGTTCTTCAAAACTGCTGAAAAGTAAAAAACAAACACAAAAGACAACCCCCACCCCGATTTTACAAATCCATAGAGATTAATAGGTATATTTCCTCTAACCTTTTTGTTTAGTCTTTAAAAGTGCCACATACATATTTTTAAATTTGTTAAGGTGACTAAACTGAGTTTTTGTCCCATTAATTGAAAAGGAAAATTGGATGTTATAAGAAACAAGTACAGTGTTTACAAGAAGGAAGATATTAATGTACCATCCTACTACAAAACTTCATTCATGTGTATATATAATTATTAATTCCTGGGATAGCTGTATTTTTCTTTACAGAGTGTATTTCACTTCATAAAGTGAGTACCTCAACTGAATCTCAGAACATACTACTTTTCATTCCAAGGAATTTTTTATTTCTTATTTCACAGAGAAAATCTCCTGTGTCTGAGGAGGTCTAATAGATAACCAAGAACAGTCCTTCCTCTCAGACCAAATACAGATGGTTGTTGATACAGTGGTCGCCAACCTTTTCATCTGGCGAGTGCCAGACGAAGGACTGTGGCTGCGGTGGAGCATCCACCAAAATGCCGCCGAATTTCTGCGGCATTTTGGCGGCAATGCCTCTCGATGACGCCGCATTTCGGCGGATGCTCCACCACTGGCCAGGATGCAGGTGCAGGCACCGCGTTGGGGACCCCTGTTATAGACTGTTGTTACTATGTCACCAAAGCCCTTACCTGCATAGTCCTGTAAGGTCATATTATTCAACATCTGTAAGTAGCTGTTGGGAGAGTTGGAGAGACATGAGCTGAAGTGCCAGCAGATGCAGATGACACCTAGCTCTACAGTTCCTGTACATCAGTGGTTCTCAAGCAGGGGTACACAGAGATCTTCCAGGGAGTACATCAACTCATTTAGATATTTGCCTAGTTTTACTACAGGCTACATAAAAAGCACTACAAATTAAAATTTCATACAATGACTTGTTTACACTGCTTTATATACTGTATACTGATATGTAAGTACAATGTTTATATTCCAATTGATTTATTTTATAATTATGTGGTAGAAATGAGAAAGTGAGCAATTTTTCAGTAATAGCATGCTGTGATACTTTTGTATTTTCATGTCTGATTTTTAGTTTTTAAGTGAGGTGACACTTGGTGTATGCAAGATAAATCAGACTCCGGAAAGGGATACAGTAGTCTGAAAAAGTTGAGAGCCACTGCTCTACATCAAACTTAAACAGCAGTGTAACAGGTTTTTAGTGTTTGCTTGAAACACCTCTACAATTTTTGAAGGTGTTGATGCTACTGGGGAAAATGTTAAGTGTCTTTTGCTGACTCACTCTCATTCATATCTCAACACTCCATCCAGATATAAGGGGGAGAGAATCTAGGCTGTGGGCTGAGCTTTCCCAAAGAAGGAAACTGAGCCCTGGTCTACACTGCGGGGGGGGGAGGGGGGGAAAGAGGGGAAGACAGAGAGGATCGATCTAAGTTAAGCAACTTCAGCTACGTGAATAACACTGCGGTGTCTTCACTACGGTGAGTCGACTGCTGCCGCTCCCCCATCGACTCAAGCCAGGGTACAGAAGTCAATGGGAGAGCACTTGGGGATGATTTATTGCGTCTAAACTAGACACGATAAATTGATCCCGGCTGGATTGATTGCTGCCCGCCGATCCGGCCGGCAGTGAAGAAGTACCCTGAGAAGCAGCTGTGCCTAGGAGAAGGTATGAACTAAAATGCATCTTCTTTTTTTTAATAAAGTCATTCCTGTGGAAGAGGATGAGTTTTTAAAGCAGTTTTCTCAGTGTGTGGATGCTGTCTAAAGCTGAACCCAGGCAACACTAGCTGACTCTGGAATAAAAAGGAAAGTCCACTTCTCCTACTAACACTTTTTTGTATTCCTCCGTGTCACCTCTATTTATGGAAGGAAAAAAACTGACAAAATCCATAAAGCCACCATGTTGTTCTCCTTCAAATGCTTCCTGAAGACTTATCTCTGCTCTGAAGCTTCCAAAACAATGCTGTCTAGCAATGGTTAGGCAGGTGGCAAGCTGTCACCTATGCAAAACATGCTTGTTTCACTGTTACTTGTCTCGCCCACACCTACATTTGTTTTATCTACTTGTTGCAGCTCATGTCTTGGCATGAGCCTAGAGCGTGAGTGAGCTCCTTGGCTCAGGGTCTGACTTCGTGTTACATGTTTGTACTGCACATAGTCCAGTGGGGCCTTAGTCCGTGATATTGGGGCCCTGCTACTGTAATATAAATAATAATTCATAAAGCTTTAATATACAGTTATAAACATATATTTATGGAGTGTTTATGAATGGAAAGAAGCAAATGAACAGCCAACAGTAACATTTTGGAACTAATCTAAATGTTCAGCAAGGTTTGGAATTGGTTCTAAGCACTTTCTGGAGCATAGTTTGTTTTTTCCAGATTGTTTTACTGATATTTAACTGCTTTAACCTGTGGTGATTTTGTGACATGTTCTTTTCATTCTGTTTTCCGGGGAGATTGAGTTGATTTGCAGTTTAAAATTCAGATTTCAGAAAGATGAGACAAAGGTTTGTTGATAAAATAGCTCATTTAAAAGAAAAATAATGTTTTGTATACACTTTGAAGTTTTGTGTTCCTTTAGTATCATTGTTAAGGCATCATGAACTAATCAATTATCAGATAGCAATCAATCCAAAACAAGATATGTCTTGCTCACAAGATGTTATGAATGTAATGTCATAACTGCAATTTTGATTATATTGGAAGATTAAAGAGGGTTATTAGCATATACTCAGGAATAAGGTATCTATCTGCGTGACTAATATGGCCTCAAATACTGTCTCTGATGCCTGTTTATGTGCCAGCCAGTCTTGTCAAGAGTTTTGACAACTAGCTTATATTCAAGTGGTGGATAACCAGTCAGAAAGCATGGCAGACTTGCCACAAATCAAGTGTTTTTGATTTGAGTATCCAAGTTAATTCAGATGTGGATATGTCTTGGTGCCAGTGATGTACTGCCCGTGTTTTAAAGAAGAGGCTCCTACAAATATTTTTTCCCTTAGTCTGTGATAAACACCCTATGCTGGGTTTGGAGGGTTCAGCAGAGAGGCAGAAACAGGGTTTTGTTTGGGTTCCAGTTTAGACAACAAGGCTTTCTAAACCATAAACCATACTTTACTGGAAATACTTATATTTGTTTCTGAAAACTATGTGTATAGCTGTTTGAGTCTTTTTTTATATATATTATGTTTTTTCTAAATATATATAATATTTTATTTTATATTTGTTATATATTTTTCTAAAATTATTCTTGCAAGCATCACTCATTAATTCTGTCTTTGCTCCTCATTCATGGAGATATTTCATACCAGTCCTGCACTTACGGTGCATCTTACAGTGCCTTCTACTTAATTCAGTCACTAGTTAATGTGGCATTCTGCTTCATCTGATGAAAATCCAAGGAACTAAGTCATTTTATTAAAAATGAAACTTTAATATTTATTTTGAGTTTTATTTTAACCAGATAAAATTCAGAGTGTGACTATATAATCTTAAAACACTCTGTCGGAACACTGCCAAAAATAAAAACGTGTCTGCATTAGTACTGCTTCATGGCATGATCATGAGAGAGACCTAACTGATACTTAGGGACATTTTTAATGAAATGTTATTGACAACTTTAATGGAATGAGGCCCATGGTTGTGGTCTTTCTGTGTCTCCTTCAAATAGTTACATTTGATGTCAGAATATGAGGTTCAATAATTATATTTTTTTGCCTTCCATTAGAAGGCCTTGAAGAACGTTTTAGGCATTAATTATTTAATTAGTACCTATTAAGTATTGCAACACCCTTTTGAGACATATGGGTATTATCTCTATTTTACAAGTGAAAACGTTTATACACAGAAAAGTTATTACTGAAATTTTGAGATATAGATACCTAAAGTTAGCCCCCTACAGCTGAATATAGGCACCTAAATAAGTGGCCTGGTTTTCAGGAGGAGCAAAGCAACTGCAGCTGCCAATGAAGTCTGTGGGAGTTTGACACCTCTTTAAACAAAACAAACAAAAAAGTACTGACTCTTCTGGTGCTGATTGAACAAACCATTTAAGCCTGTTCTTAAAGTTCAGCAAAGCATATATGCTTTGCTGGATTAGGGGTTTAAATGTAAGCACCCAAGTTTGAAAGTTTTGTCTTCAATGTCTTCTTCAAGGGCCCAGGGTGAGTCAGTAGCAGATCCTGTAACACAGGCCTGCACAACTCGTAAAGCAGCGAGGGCCACATTACTCCAAAGAAAACAGCTGAGGGCCGAAACCTCCTGGCCCCACGGAAACACCCCGCCCCAGAGCCGCCCAGCCCTGCAGAATCAAACCCTCCTTCCCCAGCGCCGCCCTACCAAAACAGCTGTGGGCCAAAAAGGAAGGTTGGGGGTGGGGAGGTGATACTTTATTTTAAATCAACCAGGGGCTCTCAGCTGAAGAGGTGGCTGGGAGCCCTCAGGGTCTAATTAAAGGGCCCGGGGCTCCGGCAAATGGGGGAACCCGGCAGGGCCGGCTCTAGGTTTTTTGCTGCCCCAAGCAAAAAAAATTTGGCTGCCCCCCATCCCAGCCCTGGGCTCCCCCCTGTACCCTCCTGCTGCCCCAATCCTGGGCTCTCCCTCCACCCACACACACCCCCTGCCGCCCCAGCGCTGGGCTTCCCCCTTTCCTCCCCACCAGTGCCCTCCCCACACCCCGCTGCTGCCCCAGCCCTGGGTCACTGGTAACTCGCTCCCAGGGCGGATCATTCAGCAGGAATTTTGGATGTGCACAAAACACAGACAGGATTGGTTCCCATATGGTTACAGAGCTGCAGTAAAGTGGAACAATTTTCAACTTGTGTGATTGGAGGATATCTGGATGCATATTATAAGACTGTCCTCCATAAATGAGGAAAAGGTGAGATGCCTTTATTATTCTTTTGTTCCACTCTTTGTTTCTACGGGGAATTTGCCAATGCAATATCACTGTCTTCCTTTCAAACAAACAAAAAGGCAGTGGCTGTTGAAAACAGCAATTCCAGTCCTAATAAGCATTTCTTGCTCAATTTTATCCTACTTTTTCTACAGCAAGTTACAGAGGATCAGTATATTTGATTTGGGAGAAATGAAGTAACAACTGCCCAAACTGAGCTTGAGCACTCCTGAATTTTGAGGTGTTCAAATCTGGAAGGCAGTGGATGGGGGGGCTGTGGGCTCCATGGGGGAGCATGGCAGCAACTGTCTGGAGCTGCATGAAGCCAGACACGCTGGTCTGAGTGGCACAGTAAGGGGGCTGGGGGTTGAAGAAGGGGTCTGGGGTCCGGGGGGCAGTCAAGGGACAGGGAGCAGGGGGGGTTGGATGGGGCGGAGGTTCGGAGGGGCAGTCAGGGGACAGGCAGCAGTTGGATAGGCATGGGAGTCCCAGGGGTTTATCAGGGGACAGGTAGGGGGTGGGGTCCTGGGGGGAAGTTGGGGTCTCAGGAGGGGGCAGTTGGGGACAAGGAGAAGGGAGGCTTAGATAGGGGCTGGGGTCCTGGGGGGCAGTTGGGGCAGGGGTCCGGGGAAGGGGCAATCAGGCCGCGGGCTGGGATTCAAAGGGCTCTGGGCTGCGGCAGCCGCGGGGAGCCCTGAACCCTTTAAATCCCAGCCGCGGCTGGGAATCTCTGCGGGCAGCCCAGAGCCGTTTGATTCCCGGCCACGGCTGAGATTTAAAGGGCTCTGGGCTCCCCGCCATTGCGGGCAGCCCAGCAGAGCCCTT
Organism: Mauremys mutica; assembly: GCF_020497125.1. NCBI lineage: Eukaryota > Metazoa > Chordata > Testudines > Geoemydidae > Mauremys > Mauremys mutica. The sequence goes on from NC_059082.1 coordinate 64,845,130, forward strand.
TGAATCCCGGCCACAGCTGAGATTTAAAGGGCTCAGAGCTCCCCACGGCTGCGGGCAGCCCAGAGCCCTCTGACTCCCGGCCGCAGCTGAGATTTAAAGGGCTCAGGGCTCCCTGCGACTGCGGGCAACCCAGAGCCCTTTGATTCCCTGCTGTGGCCGGGATTCAAAGGGCTCTGGGCTGCCCGCAGAGCGCCGTGTGCGGGGTATTTAGAATCCCCCCGCGGGCCGCACAGTGAGGCTCCGCGGGCCGCATATTGTGCAGGCCTGCTGTAACAGAACTGAGAAGTCTTGGGCCTCAGTCCACAAAGGGACTTAAGCACCTAAATGTGGGATTAGGTTCTACTGTGATCCACAAAACTCCTGCTGAATCTTGTAGGCACCTAAACACACTCATTTCCTAAAGTTCTGCCTCTGGGCACATGCACCGCTGCCTCAGTCTAAGCATCCAGCCACCTGTCTCCTACTTATGTCCAAGAGTGACCTTCAACCAAGTTAAGATGGACATTTGCCATCCTAAACTGTGTGTGATGCCTGCTCTGGTAGGCAGGTTCAGCAGTGCCTAACGGAACAGATCCCATTCAAAATCTGGGTGGAGCTGATGGTGCTGCTGCCACCACTACCTACTTTAAAACTTTTGCCCCAGTAGTTAGAGCACACACCTGAGATGTGGGAGACCCAGGTTCAATTCCCTCCTATACATAAGGGGGAGAGAGGATTTATACAGGGCTTTCCCACCTCTCAGGAGAGCACTGAGAGATATTCTGATGAAGGGTTCCTTCATTCTTGTCTGTTGAAGCTGTACCACTATGGATAAATAATTAAAGAGTGATTGAAGAAGGAGGACTGGACCTCCCACATGGGTGCCCTACCCACAACTGAACTACAGAGTCATATATATATATATAAAAATTTCTCTTTCTCTCCCCTTCCCCCCAATGTTCCCCATCTGTAAAATGGAGTTAGTGATATTTCCTTTCTCCCACTTATTCCACCTCCTCTTGCCATTTTGTGTGGAGTGAAGCAGGCACCTAACTGCAAGAAATTGCTTAGGCTCCCAAGCTGCCTGACTGTAGGAAATGTTTTCCCATTTGTTGATCACCAAGTAGATATAGGTGCCTCACTTGTTGGTATCTCTCATTGGCTAGCTTAGGCAGCTCCTCACCTTGTGTGGATCTCAGTCTATGGTGCCTCTGTCTGCCCATTTGTTGTACAGTGAGCCTAGGTGTCTAACTCAGGGTTTGTGGATCGCAACATTGTTCCTGTGATTTTCTAGGCAATAGAAGTTGGGCATACACAAAGCACCCCCATCTCAGCCGCACTGCAGAAAGAAGGTGTTTAACCCAAAGAAACACAAAAAAGTACACAGGGTCTGATTTTTTATTTACATGAAAAACATATTCAAACAGACGTTAAAATGTATTTGATGGTGTCAGCTGTTTTTTCCAGTTTCATCCCAAAAGTTCTTTTGAAGTCTCAGAATTATATTTTCAGGGCTGCTTACACATACCGTCACACTCCTGGCTTAGAACTGTAAGTGCTGCTTGAGTCCAGTGCTACAGAGTGGCAGATAAGGGAATGGGGAATGGTAAAGGTATGGTTGATATTGTTGGGAATGAGGTTAGTAGCATTTATAGAAATGGGGAGGTATTCAAGGGAGAAGGTAGTTTTCCTGTGTTCTTCACTGAAGAGAGGAGAAAAAAAATCTCATTAGCAAAGGCTTAGTTATTTATATGGTTAAGTTCACAGAACACAATTTTGGTTCATAAAGGCACTAGAATTAGGTGGGTGGGGGTATAGTTCTGTATTGCTTAAATTGACTAATAAAAAGCCCAGTCCTCTTCTAATGTGTCTATATAATTTTACACAAAAAAACTATATGAAAAGTGTTACAGTTGCAAAGTCAAGCCCTAAAAGTTAGAAAATGTCAGACGTAAGGTTCCCTATGCAACTTTAATTTGATCCCTTGTGCATATGAATTATGATACCATCTTTATTTACATGATACACCATTTTTTCCACCTAGTCTCTTCCTGCACCCCCTTTCCTGCAAGGTTTCTCAACCAGTTTCAGCTCTGTCTACCTCCCCCACCTCCCTCCCTGACTACCAGTCCCCCATTCCCTTCTCCTTGTCCCATTCCACTCACTACACACACCCATCGCACAATCCAGCTCATGTCCCCTTTGGATTAAAATCAAGGCTGTTTCTTCGCTTCTATACTGTTGGGCCCCGTAGGTAGGGCATTGGAAGGACAGAGATTTTATCTGCACAACTCTGACAAGTCTCTACTGAGTATGTATGATCTGAGATAATTCACAGACTTGTAGTTTGCCCTGATTTGGGATTGCAAAAGCCACATTCCTGACATCAGAACTCCTTGCCAAATTTCAAGTCCCCTCTACAAAAGGTGGATGTGCTACAGCTTGTTAACAAAAGGGCTGTACACCTTTTTTAGCATGAGTAAAACAATATATTTTTGCCCTAACATCATTTTTGAAAATGGCTGAATGGTTTTAGCTGGAATTAAAATATATATATATTTATTAGCGCAAGGCAGACACCCAGTATGGAAAATTTCAGCCCAAATGATTAAAAACTGGTAATGTTATAAGCAACTGAAAAGAGTTTTATAACTTTTACTTTTCAAACCTGGTTAGTTTGTACCTATGTTCTTGATCAATTACATCCTATACCAAAACTTACCTTGTTTCCTGTAAACATGGCTCATCAGCTTCCATGAGCCAGCATTCTGCAGTGGAGATGTTTTCTCTGTAAGACAATAGGTGACTAATCTTGCTGCTGCAAGTCTAACTACTGCTTGTCAGATGTGGTGTCTCTTTATTTGTGGCAGTGCTGTTACTTCCACATCATTTACCACTGAGATATCCATGTTAGCTAGAATGAATGTTTCCTCTGTAGCTAAAAGAGGGAGAAAGCCATGTCTGGGTTGCTGCAGGAGCTCTAAGGTTCCCACCTCTTTTAAGCATCAGCAGAGCTGAAGGAGAATCATGCCAGAAACAAATGAAGACTCTGACTGCTGTCAAAAAAAACAAGCATAGCAATCTGCACATGGTGGTCAGACTGATGTCCCACAAGGCTAACAAGACAAAAGCCATGAAGTTATGTCTACACTGGAAAAACCAACCAACCAACCAACAAACAAAACCCACTGAAACACCGCATGCAGACTCAGAGTCCAGGTCAGCTGACTTGAGATTGTGCTACAGGGCTAAAAACAGCAGTGTAGATGTTCCCACACAGGCTGGAGAGAAACATCTAGACTGTTGTTTTTAGCCCTGTATAAACATGAGCTCTGACCCAGGGTCACAGGACCCTGCGGGGCTGGAGGGTCTGAGTCTGTGTTAAGCTGGGACCTAGGGTCTGAGCCTTATTGCTTTCCTGTGTGCACATGGTTCCAACTTGACTTAGGTCCCAGAAGTGCAGTGGATGTATCTCAGAGTTCCTGGTGGCAGAGAAGCAGCACTGCAGGCAGCCAGCACAGGGGCCGGAAGTTCCATGAGTGCCTGGCCAAACACACTCCCCCTTCCCGCTCTGGCTCCTCACTGCAGCACGAAGCTTATCCGGAGCAGGGAGCAAAGCTGACAAGTGGGAGGTGGTTCCCAACCACCAGGATGCTGGGAGTCATCCCTTCCGCGCTGTGCTGAGCCGGGAGCTCTGCTGCTCCCTCTGCAGGGCAGCACTTGATCCTTGCTCTGCTCTATGGCCCTTTCTCCCATGGCCCTCCAACCTCCCTGGGATTGCATGGGCATGGGCATCTAGGCAGTGTGCACTATGAGGGTGGTGAGTGGAAGCCAGCCCCAAAACTTACCTGCAGCCTCCCAGGGATCCCTTATCCCTGCCTCTTGAGGTGTGTTGGGTGCAGGAATAAGGGATCCCTGGGGGAAGGTGCTGGAGCACATTGCGCCCCAACCGCTGGGGATGCACTTCACTGCACTGCAGCCAGTAGTAGCCATGCTGGGGTGTATGTGTTTTTCCTCTGAAACCTACATTTTATGTCAAACTTCAAAACAAACAAAAATAAATAACCAATCAAAAACAACTTCATTAAACATTCAGTTTTAAAAATTAAGACTTGCAAAGTTTTATTTTAATAGTTTGGCAGCCCTGGAGACTGATGTCCTATTTATTCTGAGAACAGGTGCACATTTTCCTGCCTGTGTGACTGAGCTTAGAGGTGGAGAGCCCAATTCTCAGATTAGATGGTAGTTCAGTATAAAGTCTTCCCAGACTGCAGTCATTCCACAGAGACAACCACCAAGGAACTAATTATTATGGCACCAGAGTCCCATCAGTAGCACTGTCACAGTTAGGATGGGCAGTAGAGTTTTTCCACAGTGCAACACATTCATTGGGCTACAGTGTTGACACTGGGGACGCGGGGGGTGTTTGGAATTTCCAGCTTACCTCTGAGGGAAAAATGTGAGCTGTTACTGAAAACACTCACCTGTTAGAGAAAAGCCTTATTGTTATGAAACACACTGCACTACTTGTTTGAAATGCAGTAAACATAACAAGTCATCGGAGTATATTTGAACTGAATTATTCTGGAGACTATAGACAAGATTTTCCGAAGTGGCTAGTGATTCTAGGAGCCCAACTTGCAATATGTTAAAGGAGCCTGATTTTCTGAAAATGCTGAACACCCAACCTCTGAAAGGTTAGACCTCTTTAAAATATCTTAACTTGGACACCCAAAAATCACAAGTAACTATAACATCTTGGCCTATAACTGTGCTCTACGAATGGTTAAGTTCAAACAGAGGTGACATATAGTAGGGAATTCAGATCTTGCAGTTATTGCCTCCTTTCTCAGTCAGAGATTTTTGGTGAGATTTTAGATTGCCAGTAGAATAGCAGGGGTCCCCACATACATACTAGGAGCTCAGTCTGAGGGTTTTGTCATTTTAGTCAACAACAGTTAGAGCCAAAGAGGGAGTTCTGCAAATTCCTCCTGACCCCAGTTCAGTTCATAATTAAAACCAAGCAATTCTGGTTCGTTTGATCCTGCATGCTTTGTTCTCTCTCCTTCCTGGTGCCCTGTTCTGCTACTCCTTTTCGGTGACTTCAAGTGAAATAAAAGATTTTCACTGAAAGGTAGCCTTGGTCTACACTACGAGTTTAGGTCGAATTTAGCAGAGTTAGATAGATTTTTACCCTGCGCCCATCCACATGACAAAGCCATTTCTGTTGACTTAAAGGGCTCTTAAAATCAATTTTGGTATTCGTACCCGATGAGGGGATTAGTGCTGAAATCGACCTTGCTGGGTCAAATTTAGGGTAGTGTGGATGCAATTCGACGGTATTGGCCTCCAGGAGCTATCCCAGAGTGCTCCATTGTGACCGCTCTGGACAGCACTCTCAACTCTGATGCACTGGCCAGGTAGACAGGAAAAGCCCTGCGAACTTTTGAATTTCATTTCCTGTTTGCCCAGCGTGGAGAGCTGATCAGCACAGGTGACCATGGAGTCCCAGATTCGCAAAAGAGCTCCAGCATGTACCGAACAGGAGGTACTGGATGTGATCGCTGTATGGGGAGATGAATCTGTGCTATCCAAACACCACTCCAAAAGACAAAATGCCAGAATATTTGAAAGAATCTCAAAGAGTGTGAAGGACAGAGGCCATAACAGGGACCTGCAGCAGTGCCGCATGAAACTTAAGGAGCTGAGGCAAGCCTACCAAAAAAACAGAGAGGCAAATGGCCACTCCGGGGCAGAGCCCCAGACATGCTGCTTCTATGATGAGCTGCATGCCATTCTAGGGAGTGCCCCTACAACTACCCCCACCCCTGTGCTTTGACTCCGTCAATGGACTCTCATGCAACAGGGATGGGGATTTAGGGGCCGAGGAGGAGGGGGAGGATGTTGAAGTTAGCACACAGCAAGGAAGCGGAGAAAACGTTTTCCCCGACAGCCAGGAACTGTTAATCACCCTGGACCCAATACCCTCCCAACCCACCCAAAGCGGGCTCACAGACCTTGAAGGCAGCGAAGGCACCTCTGGTGAGTGTACCTTTGTAAATATTGTACATGGTTTAAAAGAACGCGTGTTTAATGATTAATTTGCCCTGAAGACTTGGGATGCATTCGCGGCCAGTACAGCTACTGGAAAAGTCTGTTAATGTGTATGGGGATGGAGCGGGAATCCTCCAGGGACATCTCAGTGAAGCGCTCCTGGATGTACTCCCAAAGCCTTTGCAAAAGGTTTCTTGGGAGGGCAGCCTTATTCCGTCCTCCATTACCACACCAGGCCAGTAGCACGTAGTCTGGAATCATTGCATAACAAAGCATGGCAGCGTATGGTCCCAGTGTTTGCTGGCATTCAAGCAACATCCGTTCTTTATCTCTCTGTGTTATCCTCAGAAGAGTGATCTCATTCATAGTCACCTGGTTGAAATAGGGGAATTTTATTAATGGGACATTCAGAGGTGGTCTTTCCTGCTGGGCTGTTCACCTGTGGCTGAACAGAAACCATCCTCAATGTTAGCCACGCGGTGAAGGAGGGGTGAAGCGATCATCCCAGAGAATAGGGTGGGGTGGAGGGCTTTAGTTGGGTTTGTGCTGCACGTTAACCCGAAAACCGCAGCCCTGCCTTTTAAATGGCCAATCCAACGGGTGCTTGGTATGGGACATGAGGGCGCAGCTGTTTGAAACCATTCCCACATATTATGAAGGTTAAAGAAGCCAAAAGACTGTGGCTTACCATGGCTGCCTGCAAGCCGAATTCTGTTGCCTGCCGGCCCTGCGTGTGTGATCTCTCACACCAAACCGGCAGGCCCTCAATATGAGAGTCAAAATGCGACCTCCCACACTGAAAGAGCCCAGCAGAATGTGTGGAGGCAGATAATGTCAGAGTGCAGGAAAGCACAAAATGAACACAAGGACAGGAGGCACAAGCGCCAGGGCAGGAGCGACCAGCGAGAGGAGATGTGGCGTCAGCGTGATGAAAGGAGGCAGGAAGCAATGCTCAGGCTACTCAAGGATCAAACTCATATTCTCCGGCGTATTGTTGAGCAGGACAGGCAGCAGGGGGAACACAGACCGCTGCTGTAGCCCCTGTGTGACCAACTGCCCTCCTCCCCAAGTTCCATAGCCTCCTCACCCAGACACCCAAGAACGTGGGGAGGAGGGGGCCCTCCGGCCACCCAACCACTCCACCCAAGAGGACTGCCCAAGCAACAGAAAGCTGGCATTCAATAAGTTTTGAAGTGTAGTGTGGCCTTGTCCTTCCCTGATTCCCTCCTCCCCCACCTCGCCCAGGCTACCTTGGCAGTTATCCCCCCATTTGTGTGACAAAGTAATAAAAAATGCATAAATTTTGAACAATGACTTTATTGCCTCTGCAAGCAGTGATCAAAGGAGGGAGGGGAGCGGAGGGCGGTTGGCTTACAGGGAATTAGAGTGAACCAAGGAGGCAGGTTTTTATCAAGGAGAAACAAACAGAACTTTCACACCGTAGCCCTGTCATGAAACTGGTTTTCAAAGCTTCTCTGATGCACACTGTGCACTGCTGTGCTCTTCTAGTCACCCTGGTGTCTGTCTGCACATAATCAGCGGCCAGGCAATTTGTCTCAACCTCCCACCCTGCCATAAATGTCTCCCCCTTACTCTCACAGAGGTTGTGGAGCACACAGCAAGCACTAATAACGATGGGAATATTGGTTTCGCTGAAGTCTAACCGAGTGAGTAAACTGCACCAGCGCGCTTTTAAACATCCAAAGGCACATTCTACCACCATTCTGCACTTGCTCAGTTTATAGTTGAACAGCTCCTGATGACTGTCCAGGCTGCCTGTGTATGCTCCGTGAGCCAAGGCATTAAGGGGTAGGCTGGGTCCCCAAGGATAACTATAGGCATTTCAACATTCCCAACAGTTATTTTCTGGTCTGGAAAGTAAGTCCCTTGCCCCAGCCGTTGACACAGACCAGAGTTCCTAAAGAACTCGATTGCAACACAGCTCTGCCAAATCCAGAATCATCCCTGGCCTGCTGGATGATGGCGTAACGCATCGTGAAATGGATTTTTTCATGGCCAGTGGTTTTAATTAAAACTTTTTTCACCAACACCGGTTACCATTCTGTTGCTCAGGAGATCGAATATCATTGGTGTTTCGTCCATATTTCCTATTTGTGACAGTTCAAATGCATATTCCTTTTGATATTTTATAATAAACCTTTGGAAAGATTTGATTTTTTCTTCCAGATCTCTAGGCAGCTTTTGCTCGCTGATAAAGACAGAGACCATGATGGTTCATGAAGCGAGTACACCAACCCGCTGATGCGACAAACATTGACGGCTTTACTGTAGTTGTCGTCTTTCGATATTTGCAGAGCACGCAGATGAATTCCAGTTCTACTGACAATGTACCTTTTTGTCGACATTCAACAACCCAATTATTGAGATCTTTCTCTAGCTCAGGAAATGAAGCGCACCTCATTGGACATTTTTCTTGCTTCTTGGCATGTCTTTTAGTGTTTTATTTTTTCTCCATTCTCTTACTTGCTTCTCATTGATACAGAATTCACTAGCAGCGGCACAATTATTGTTTGCGTCTGCATATTCAACAACTTTAAGTTTGAATGCTGCATGATAGGAAGACCTTTCTTTTGATTTCACCATTCCTTTTAAATACTAGTATGAAAATAGATTATTATTGTAGTTATAGATTTTGTAGGACTTTATATAGGAATTACACCTGCTTTAATCACTGTCAAATAATTATTGTTCTTTGTTTATTTCAAAGCAGCCCTGTAGATTGGCATGTCTGTGGGGGATAACAATTTTATTAGAGGTTCCATCAATTCTGCATGTTACATTTTCATATTGGCTCGAGACTTATGAGGTTCATTTCAAGCCAATCTAGTCCACTAAACAAAGCCTTTGCAACTTTAAAAGGCTGCAGTATTGACATCAATAAATGGGTCGGCAAACTTTGGCTCCCGGGTTGTCAGGGTAAGCGGCTGGTGGGATGTTTTGTTTACCTGGAACATCTGCAGGCATGGAGCCCCTTAGCTCCCTGTGGCCGTGGTTCGCCGTTCCCAGCCAATGGGACAGTGCTAGGTCAGTGGAAGAATTCTTCCACTGACCTAGCTAATACCTCTTGGGATGGTGGATTAACTATAGTGATGGGAGAACCCTTCCCGATGCTTTAGTGAGCCTACACTGAAGTGCTACAGAGGTGCAGCTGCAGCATTTTAAGTATAGACATACCCTAAATCCATAGTTTTTAGTGTCCTGTAGCGTTATGAATTTAAGTCCCCAGACTTACCTTCTGAAAGTGTTGTGTAGGTGTCTATTGAGGACAAAGAACGAGAGGTCAGATATGGAGTGATTGCTTTGTGAAAAGTGACTGCACATAGGGTATTTTTGTCATTAATTATTTTTGTGTGATTTTCATCCACATAGTTGTTTTGGGACTTTCGATGCACAGGATGAGGTACACTACATGTTGCGATAGGCATGTGTAGCATCCATGGATCTTGAAAGGTGTGATGTGGGGAAGTATAGATATGTCTGAAGGTTTTCTGTTGTTCTGGTAGGATCCAGTGCTGCTTTGAATTTGTGTCTTGGTCTGTGAGAAGTTTGCTTCTGATGATGAGCTTGGAGAGGTTAAAAGACTTAAAGACTATTAACTTTAAATCTCTTATTTCTTTAAGTACTACGACATGTTGGTTTTTAAATTAACAAGCTGAAATTTATTAGTGTAGGTCTATAGGAAATGATAAAGAGCAATGATACATGGTATTAATTTCTCCCCCATAGGTGATACCTCTCTTCCACACACAGACTGCTGCAGTAGAAAGACTATCCTAACTAATTAAAAGCATCATTCCTGTAGTAATACATAACATCAAAGGAGTTTTTACGTTTGGGTTCAAATACTGTTAGACTATTTCAGGGGTTCAAAAACTTCATTGCACTGCGACTCCCTTCTGACAACAAAAGTTACTATGTGACCCCCAGGAGGGGGGACCAAAGCCTGAGCCAGCTCAAGCCCTACTGCCCGGAGGGCGCGGGAGCAGGGGGGCCAAAGTCAAAAATCCAAGGGCTTCAGCCCCAGGCAGGGGGCCTATTAACTGAGCCCTGCTGCCCAGGGCTGAAGCCCTTCAGCTTTGGGCATTGGAGCTTGGGGCTTCGGGTTCAGCCCCAGCCCCAGGCCTTACTAAGTCTAATCCCAGCCCTGGTGACCCCATTAAAACGGGGTCACGACCCACTTTGGGGTCCCAACAATTTGAGAACTGTTGGACTGTTTTATTACAGCATATGCAACTCTGATCATCCTCATCCTAGAACAAAATTTAATGTATTTTGAACTTTAACTGGTGCTCAGATTTTGGGATGGTGCCAAATTGGTGTGGCCATACTGAATGAATGGTGTGAGCATAACTTGACATGACTTAAACATGGCTGAATGGCTGCAGAGAATCCTGGAGGTAGGTTCCCTTTAAGCAGAAGCAAATTTGATAAAGAACGGGCAAAGTCTGCATGTACGATTGATATTGAACCTATTGATCGGCAAATATGGGCACATGCAAAAGTAAATATCACATGTATAAAGTTCCAGCATGGAGCTCAGGTTGACTTGGTTATAATGACCTTACTGCAAAGACGTCACACAGCGAGCCAGAATGAATGAATGATGCGTGAGTAAATGCGGGGTGATCTTTGTTTGGTACCTAATTAGTAACCCCACACCCACTTGGCGTGCTTTTAAGACATGTGACTCCTTTGAGAGGAAAGAGTATAAGAATCAAGCAAAGTAAATTACTGTGCTTGGGATTCCTTAATTGACACTTGAAAAAGCAACGCTGCTAGACAGAGTAGCCAAAACTCTACTGCGTGGGCTCCAGTAGGACTGTGAACCAGAGGGGGTCTCAAGGCAACCAAGGCCTTGCCTTGAGGGAATCCGAGACAGACCAGAGGGCTGAGAAGAACAGACCAGGAGAGAAGAAGCCATCTATTAAATTGATAACCACCTTCTCTGTTTCCCAAGCAGGAACTGTGTGAGCCTATCACAGGGCCTGTTTGCGAAAGAGAGACTCGTTAAGAGGAATGTATAGCTCTTAATTTCTAACATAGGAGTTATGCGCTTAATATAACCCTTTACCACTTGTGTAATTCTTTCTCAATAAACTGCTGTGTATTTCCGATAATTTCTGTGGACCTTTATCGCTGGTATGACAGTAAGCTGCTCCACTGGGAGCCGGTAAAGATCCATTTCAGGGGTAGTAGCACCCCCTGTTGTCAACACCAGGGAGGCTATTTTGTAGATTGTGATGGGAATCTATTGGGTGTCAAATTCCTCCAAATCCAGTAGACACTTTCTTCAAATAATTGATCTATTTATCTTTTTTTCCAAAATGATGTGATTGTTATTGAAAAAGCCCATTTAAAAAAATTCAACCCATATTTGGTGGCTACTTTGTTATGAGTGTCAAGTGCATCCTTCCTGCCTTGTTGCATGTAGTGATGACACAGCCAAAGGGAGGGGCCAGTGAGGAGTCTAAAACATCTCAGTTCTTGACCAATAGACATGGTTTAAGTCTAACTAGCTTTCTATCACAGTACTTGGTACTTTGTTACTACAGTGATAGGTTTTTTTTTAGGAAAACCCAAGTCAGACAGACATTTTCTTTTGTCACCTGCACGAATAATCCAAAACAGCACCCAACCTCACTCATTCTCTCTTGCTGTCAAAAACAGTCAGTACATATTGTAGTGCACTGCAGTTTTCTCTGTGCTTTAATTCAGCTTCCTCAGGTTTGTTGGCTTTTCTTTCTTAGCCTAGGTAAGTTTGGATTAAAGTCTGTTCAGTTGTCTCCTTAAACAGTTCTACTTAGTCATGCAGTGTTAGTTTTGTATGACTTGACGTTCTTGCACTCTGTGCCAGGGACTGCGGATGACTCATTTATTTAAACTTTTATTTTTGGCTCATTCAAAAAACAGAGATTATCTCTATGCATGGTATTACCTAATTGTTTGTTTGAATTTAAAATACTGCCAGAGCTTGACTAGTTCAGTTGCTTTCATTCCAGCTAGTTGTTATCTGGGTGGCCAAGTAAAAATGAGTACTTCCAGAGTAGCTTCACTTTTAAAATTATGTATTTGTCCAGTAATTATAACCACCTGAAGCAGTATTTCTTAAAATGTTTTATTTTGACATCATATACTGATTTGTTAAAATAGGATTGATCTTTGCTTTGGTTTTTATTTTTCTTCTTTGGTTTTTAAGGACCTTGTAATTTACTTGTGTGTGAGCTGAATGGAATATATGACCCCAGATATAACCTCTCACTTTAAAGGCATGTCTTGGGATGCCATGCATTATGAAAAAACAACAGCACCGTACTTTGGTCTCTGCCTTGATGAACTTGCCATTGAAAAGATATATAGACACTGATGCATGTTGAATGTAGATTTGATTGTTGGCTGGTAGGCTTTGTAGAATATCAGTGTTTCAAATCCGGTTTTTTTTTAAATGGGAGAGAGGAAAGAGATTTGGTGTGCTTTAAATGGGGAACTCTATCACGCTCAAGAATAGTATCAAAGAATATGACTTGAGTCTCGTATACCTACATTTTATATAAGATGGTCACCCTTTGAACTATGCTCCAAACCTTCCTGGAACTATGGTTTAAACTTTATAGTTTGATGATTGCTAATAAATACTGCATGTAGCATGTTACCTCAGGGGTGGGAAAACTACAGCAGCCCGCAGGACTGTCCTGCTCGGCCCCTGAACTCCTGGCCCGGGAGGCTAGCCCCTGGTCCCTTCCCTCCTCCTGTCCCCGCTCCTCTGCAGCCTCAGCTCGCTGGCTTGCTCAGCTGCAATGCTTTGGGCAGCGGGGCTGTGAGTTCCTGGGGCAATGCAGCTGCAGACCCGGTGCTCTGTGCTGCGTGGTGGTGGCGGCGGTGATATGGCCTGGTTCCAGCCGGGCGGCACGGCCGTAGCGCCGCCAGCCACCGGTGCTCCAGGCAGTGCGGTAAGGGGGCAGGGACCGGGGGGGTTGGATAGAGGGCAGGGGAGTTCAGGTGGTAGTCAGGGGACAGGGGTGTGGATGGTGGTCGGAGAGGAAACAGGGTTGAATGGGGGCAGGAGTCCCGGAGGGCAGTCAGGAAGGGGGGCGGGGTTGGATGGGGCAGGAGTCCTGGGGTGGGCCATGACCCCCTCCCCTAACCGCCCTCCATACAATTTACGAAACCCCATGTGGTGCTCAGGCCAAAAAGTTTGCCTGCCCTTGTGTCACCTTGTGTGTGTAAACAGAAGCTATGTGTATTGCTGAATGATTGTTAGTCTTGAAGAAATATTTCCTGTGTTTATGGAACATGACTCTTTTCTATTCCATTTGAAACAGATAAACACACAGCAGCTATGCAGAGGTTCTTACTGTTCTAGATAAGCATTACACTTTGTGAATTTTAAACCATTTGACATTAACAGCATAAACTGGAGGATATTTGATACCAGTTTTCTCACAAAAAAAATATTTGTGAACAGGAGGATTAGTGATCCATAGCAGTGGAATTTCTAAAGAACTGCACAGAAATGTTCATTTCCATTTTAAAGTAATGGAATTAATATTACTCTCACACCTGATTCCCAAAACGTTAAGTGAACTTGTCAGGTTTGTGATTTTCTGTTGGCAGTTTATAGAAGGGATGACTACACAGTATTTATAATGCTAGTCGTTACAAGAATTTGCTATTTTAGCCCTGGTAATTAAGAAACAAAATTTTGTCTTGTTCCTCAGTTGAAGATTGAGAGTGTCGAGTAAAACTGATTTTGGTGAATTAATGCTCCGCTGCAATATGACTCTGCTAATCATCTCCAAAAGCCATTGTCCATTTTCTTGCTAAGTGGCAAAAGTTTGCTCCCACATGTGGTATTTGACATCTAATTTTTTTCCGGTCTTCAAAGGAAAGTTCTAGCTGATTTTCATGTTCTTGCCTAAAATCATGGTGTCTGGGTGCTGGGAAGATAATTTTCTATAGTTCTAGATATAAAATGTACCATGTACAGTATGGATCGTCTGCTGAATTTCTAGAATGGAACATGCAGCTGGTCTGGTATTCATTCCTTTACAAATATCTCTGTTGTGGTTTTTTTCCCCCAGAAAGTTAAATTTTAAAGCTTCAGTTTGTTATGCTGTTAAGTTTTAAAAATCCATTTGTAGGGAATTTGTACCTAAATATTTTTATTCTCATTCCTTTTTTGGGGCTGTGGTTACCCAGGTGTTACCATGGCAGGGGGTCAGGAGTTAATATTTCTGATGGCATGTTTTTGGTTGCTTTTGCTGATTACTATCTGAAATGATAGTATTTGTCAGGCATGAACAACAAATGTACACAGTTTATCTTTTTTTTTATTTGAGACACATAGCAAAAATGCTGATGTCAAACATTTCCTCAGTAGCTACAATGTTGCCACTATGTACAAAATATTTGTTAAATGTACTACACATATAAAAATACAGTATGCATTACATATATACAGTACAATGTGCAAAACATATGGCATTCAAAGATATGGAATTTATCTCAGGGGTGCAAACAGCAAATACAAAGGCATCATGGTTTCTTATAGAAAGGCAATACATAAATGGACATCCTGATTGCCATAATTTTTATTTAATAAACTAGTGCTTAAATGAAGAGAGCTCCACAGATTAGTATCTTTCTTCTTTTTTCATAAAGTGAGATGCTAAGACATAATTGTGACTATGAAAATAAGAAGAGAAACACCTATCACGCTAAGCATTATTTCTACTGCAAGCAACAATGGAGAAAGAAACCAGATATTACTTAATACAATTTCTCAAACAAAACAACAAATGTGTACTGTTAACATCAAAAACAACTTCAGAAATATCTACATCCTTAATTTTTAAAAAGTATAACTAAGTAAGTGGATAATACTTTTTGGGACTGACTTTTTTCCTTTAAAATACAAAATGCCTCCTTTGGCAATATAAATGACAATGCTTTGGTTCCTATTATTTTATTTGAGGCTGTGTATCTCCTTTTGATTAAACAGGAGTCTTACAAAAAAAATTTTTTGTTACACTGTAGTATAAAGGTGTACTTGTTACTATTCTTTGCTGAAACGTAGCCCTCAAACAGATGATTGCTAGATTTCTAGATTTCAAAAGCTACATTTACACACTGGATAAGAAAATTCCTTGCATTCAATCTCAGACATTGCAGAATGCAGTAACAATGTCTCTCCTTTTCTAATGTGGAACTGCACTGAAGCATGAACTTCAGTGCTTGCTTCCAATTTCCTTTTACATTTAATAAGTTGATGTAAAAGGGGACTGTTGTTTAAATATACAGGTTAATTAGATTTGAGAGCTCAGATAATGATCCTCTTATGCATGTTCTCTAGTTGCAGTGCATCTTCTATGAACATTTTTTTCACATTCCACTTAGTCTCTTTACAGCTATGTTATTTGATTGACAAGAAAGGTGATAGGAAAACAGATTTAAAAATTTAACAGTTCTACAACAGTAAAGTGTTTCAACATTTAAGGGTTCTTTATTCAGAATTCTGTGGCACTATGTTCTAATATTTATTTTCCAGTTTAAAAAAAAATTAGGATGTAATCCAAATAAATGATTGTGCATTAATCAGCTTTACAAGGCCCTTCCAGTTAAAGTATTCTGTGAGTACAGTGGGTCGTCTTTTGTGACCTAGAGCAGTTGGACAGCTTGTGCTGGGTTATCAATTATGTTGCCTATCTGTTACAGTTTTCAGCCATACAAATGTGTTTTGTATATTGGCAGATAGGCAAATACCAATAGAAAACATCCATATGTTGCTTATTTTATATACCTGCTTACCTACCTTAAGGTTACCTCGGTGAACTAACTATATTTTAATAACTGTTTAAAAAAGATTTCAGCATAGGAGTAGGAAGTTCTTCCTAAATTCTGTGGCACTTAGCTCTTTCAAAACCTGATTCTGAAAACCCTCACTGTTGCAAGTTCAGGTTTCAGAATTGGGTCCTAAGTTGCGCAGAGAACAATTGCCATAAATTCTGCCCTTCAAAAGCCTTTTACATTTATGACAGAGATAATTAACTGTTTAGTGTTCAAGAAAAATGGCATGTAAGCGTATCTTGTAAACTTATATGCCTTGCTAAGTATTGAAGGGCACTAGAAGTGCAGAAGAAACACTGTTTCTGTGGTAAATTTAGTGATAAAAATGGTATCCTTAATTGTAATGTTACCATCTACTAACAGCACAGTTCACAGGAACCATGTTTTGTTAGTTTACTTTCGCTAGCTTGGTGAATTTGGTATCAGTGCATTCTTTTGCAAGTGCAACTGTTCATACAATGAGTGCAACTGTTCTCACAATGAGAAATACCACTGTAGTGGTAGCAGTCACAAGTCTGTACAGTCATTGTTAAAGATTTGTCTTTTTTATATTACAAAAATGATCATTTAAAACATGCACAAGAAAATTTTTCCACAATGCCATGTATGTATGAATATGGCAAATATTGTAGCACATTTCACAACATACACTCTAAAGCAAACATACATATATCTATGTGTGTGTGTAAGGTTTTAGAATACAAGTAATTCTGAATTATACAAAATCACATTTCTATTTCAAAGACAGTATAATAATTCCTTAGTTTTACGTGAATTGAGACAATATAAGTAGAAAGCAATTCTGTACTGCTATCAGCACATTTTAGATATATGGGATTTTTTTTTCTGCACACAGATTCCTATGGGTTTGTTAACATTCTACATTGCCAATAAGGGTATTTGTATAGCAATATACTATACAATATTGCCAGTATGAAGCTATATTTACATGCACATCAAAAAAAAATTTCCTCAACTAGAAAACTGATTTTAGTTAAAATCACCTTCATCATTTAGAAGGCAAAGACAAAAGGGGCTATTTTGTTACTACCATCTTTGGTCTGTTGTCACATTTCACACTGCACATTTTTCATACAATATCATACATAATATACTATCATAGTAGCATAGAACAATATAAATTTCATACACAGGTCTAGCTACCAGACCAAGCACCTATTCCTCCAAGGTGCTGAGTGCCTTTAACTCTCTTCTCTTCGTTTCAGTAAAATCTGAGAACAATCAGGAGCTCAGAGGAGGCACTTAGCACCTCATAGGATCAGCCCCCAAGAGAGTGTCGCCAAGTGGAATGAGTAAAGGTCAGGGTATTTGTTCATTTATTGTCTGAAGAACCCTACTCTAGTCATCAATATTAAAAGCAAAATACTACACATAAGTAACAGTATATATAATACCAAAGCCAAGACAATCAAAATTTAAGGCAGACAGTCCATATGTAACATTGTACCCAAGTATTGTATGCACAACTACTCATGGCAGTATCTAGGCACAACAGCGAGGAATAAGGATAGCATCCTATCCCTCAACTTTGAATTTCTTTGCTTTTTGTTAATATGACAGACATTTTCTTAGAATGTTTATGTTTAAAACCAAACTATATGTATGAATTGGCATCTTCATAAGTGTGGCCTTTTATGAAGTGTTTGCAAACATTTTCATATAAAGATATGTAATTAGTTTTAAAATGTTGATCTGATCTATCCCAAAAAGTACAGATGCTAATTTAGTCCCCAAGTCTGCAAAGTAATCCATTAGTCTGAATTTCTGTGTTTATACTTAGTCAACTGAACTCTGCCCAAGCAGAACTAATGGCTCACACTTCATGATTGGTAATTTAAGTAGTTATAAGAATTTGGACTATTATAATCTAGAAGTACTGACAGCCATTTTGAAAGCTCATTTTGGTATGCTTATTAAAATGGTTACTGTACAGTTAACAGCAGCCACTTTTAGTTTGTTTCCAGCATTTCTTTGATATCAGTTTACCTCTGCAAAATGACATAAGCTTTCATACCACATTGTGCACTAATCACTTGCTAAATGTTATTTTTGAAACTGAAAAAATAATTAAGTATCCTCACACTTTCTTGTCAAACTGTCTGAAATGGGCCATCTTGATTATCACTGAAGTTTTTTTTTCTCCTGCTGATAATTGCTCATCTTAATAATTAGCCTCTTAGAGTTGGTAGGGCAACTCCCACCTTTTCATGTTCTCTGTATGTGTATATATATCTCCTTACTATATGTTCCATTCTATGCATCCAATGAAGTGGGCTGTAGCCCATGAAAGCTTATGCTCAAATAAATGTGTTAGTCTCTAAGGTGCCACAAGTACTCCTGTTCTTTTTGCGGATACAGACTAACACGGCTGCTACTCTGAAACCTGTTTCTGAACTGAGACCCATTTTCAGCCCAGAAATTGCTTTATTTCTGATCTTAACTTTGTGGGAATATGTAGTACGTATTAGTTACAGCAATACTGTTAAAGTTATTGTATGAGAAATAAAATAGAGTTCTATAATATTTCATTCCTATTTGCATTCTGGTTTGTTTTTCAAAGTATTTTCATGTTAGTTTCTAAAAAGTTAGAAATTCTACAAGGAGCAAATTAGGGGGTTGTCATTTGTTACTGCATACCCATCACCACCAATCCAGCATGCCCTCAACTAAGTACTGTTTTTGCTACAATCATCTATTCTATTTTTTTTTAATAGTGTTGAATTTTACATCTTGAAGCTTTTCTATTTTTTCATTGCTCTTGAACAACTTTTACCTAAGATGTTCAGGGGTTAGGGAGTGGGTATGTCACTATCTTAAGAGATTAAAGTTGCCTATCTTGTCAGTACATCCTATGAATTGTGACCTTGATCCTGCAAAAATTTTAATCGAGGTCAGCATGTCTTACTCATGTCCATAAATGTTTGCAAGATCAGGGCCTACAACAATTATATGGAACTCCTCTTGTATTGTCCTGTAAACATTTTAATATCCTGAAATGATTCTTTGAGATATTTGGCTAGATGAATGTCTCTAGCAAATAGTCTCTGAAACAATGGAAGTAAACTTGGATATTAAATATTCTTAGAATACTATACTCTGTTGGTTTGGTGACCACTGCTACTCTGGCTCCACAAAAATAAGCTGTACAAGTCACAAAGGTAAAAAGTATACAAATAACTGTCTGATATACACATATCTAATAAATCCAAAGTGTTGTATAGAAAATTCAGTGTTCTCAATATACCTGGCCTTGCTACAGTGGATTGTGTGCAATTACATTTAAAATATCCCTTTGGCTGCAGTTAAGTTCTTCCCTCAGGATTTAAAATTGAAATAGAGTAAGAGTTTTCTAAAAGTCACAGAAAATAAAATAAAATACAAATACAACTTGAACAAATTTAAAAACTCTAGACAAGTGAAATTTCACTGAACCAGCCAGTGCTTTTAGTTGCCTTTGCCCTTACAATGCCTCTTGATCTTGGCTCAGGCTGTCCACAGGAACAATCAAGTGCAGTGATATCTTACCTTCCCTCAAACAATGTTTACTCTTTATTGGTACAGTAGGTTGAAATCTGATTGCACTATTTTTCTTCTGTTTAAAGTCTAATCAAATGACCACACGTTTTGCAGTTCGTTTGAGCATTATGAAGATATCTCAATGCTATTTCCTATATACACTTTTTTTTCCTGCTTTCTTCTGGGTGGTACTTTTCATCAATAACTACAATCATTCTCTCTTGACCTGTGAAGTATAATTCCCAGATGGCTCTGATCTGCATTATTGATAGAAGGGTAAAGAAACTTACTTGTATGCTTCAACATAAATGCAGAATTAGCATCAAGCATTTCTCCTTCCCAATCATGCTGTGGTAATTTACCTTAATTGCAACCAGAATTGTGTCATATAGAACATATACTGTAAACAGATAAAGTCAAATTTTCATCTGCTGCACCTCTATAGCTTAATCCCAGTGCAGCTGTAGGTCTTGTGGATCTAGAAAGTCAGTGGAAAACATACTTGGGGCAGTAGCGCTCAGAGGAGTAAGCCCCGATGAGGAATTGGGCATGGTAATGTCTAACCACTCCATATTGTCTAAATTTGTGTCAGGAAGGTCAAGAGATAAACAGGAACTATTAGCAGTGAATTGTTGGTCAGCTGTTTCCATGGGCGAATGAGCATGATCAAGCATGCTGGAGTGATTAAGCAGATCATTCTGAAGATCTTCAATCAGAGAAAATGATTCTCTGTCCTCGCTACTGCTTGTTAGTTGAGGAATTTCATTACCTGAAGGTAAAGTTCCATCCAAGAGAGCTTCAAGTTGGTTCTCCAAACTTATAGACAAACTGTTTGTTGGTTCTAAAGACACAGGAGGTGCCATTTGGACTTGTGGTGGTGGGCGAGATACCACTGTGTTCACTGGCATTGTGGTGATATTGGCTGTAACTGGTCTCATTTTGGAAATGGGAGATGGTTCCTCTTTTATAGGGAGGGAAATCTCTGTATAAAAGAAAGTTAAAATAAATCCATGAAAATAAAGGGCATACAAAGATTAGGCATCTTCAAATATTCAACTACTAAATACTTCCTTGAGGTACAAACTGTAAATATAAACTAAGCATGTGACGTTGTTTATCGTTTTAATAATGAGACAAGGTGGGTGAGATAATATCTCTTATTGGATCAACTTCTGTTGATGAAAAAGACAAGCTTTTGAGCTTACACCGAACACTTCTTCAGGAGTTGGTCCAATAAAAGATACTGCCTAATCCACTACATCTGTCTAATATCCTGGGACCAACATGGCTATAACACTGTAAATAATTCTAATAATGAGACACAATCTCTTTTAAAGTGATTTCCACATCTTTTCTTCTCAGTAATATTTCAGCAAGTCCGAAATATTGTATCCATCTGAGGAGGACTGACATGATGTCCATGGTCTTTCTAAATTGAAGATCTGAAATACTAGTGCTATGTCCAAATGTATTTTACCACAGTTATACAGCTGTTTCACTAACTTAGTACCAAATATTACCTTAGAACAAAAGCTCACCTAGTGTTGTTCTTATTAAAAGGACATTTCTACTAAGCAGTAACTGCACAAGTCCTTGAGGAGGCTAACGGAACAATTTACTTAACCTTACAAGTTAAGTATGCCTATATTTTCTTATGCCTTGTTTATTAGCTCTTTCTAAACTTCAACCCTGCTGCTCTTAATCAAATAGCCCCAGTAAAGTTAATGGAACTAGTTGCAAGATCATGCCTCTGTTGTACATTTATTAACTGAAAAGAGTTCACCAACAATTTTTATACATAAAACTTTAAGTGAAGACAATGAAAAACTTTTTTGTCTATCAACCCACACAGTTTTCTTGAGTCTAGCCTTCACTAAAAAAGGTTGCTGGTATAGCTGTTCCAGTAAACCTTCTTAGTAGAGAGACAGTTTCTAATGGCAAAAATGTGCTTTTGCTGGTATAGCTCATACTAGTTTCTCAAACAAAATAAGCTATATCTAAGGCCCAGCTTAATTTGTGATATTGAGGATTCTGCAATATTAGGCTTCCACTGCAATTTTCACAGCAGGTGCCCTGCCATGTGCAAGGCTGACAATAGGAGCCCTGGACGCCCATAATAATAAGATCTGTTATTGCTTGTTTGCAACTCAGCTGCAGTTCAAGTAGGGCCTTGTCTATGTCAGCAAAAGCACTTTTTTGCCAGCATAACTGCATCTGCAAGAGGGCTTCTGTTGATATTTAAAACACATCCTTAGCCAACATTATGCTGGCAAAGGTTTTTAGTGCAAAGCTCATGTAGGTTAGGGCAATAGGACCTCCAGGAATGGAGGTCTTTCCTTTTTAATAAGAAGATGGAAAATATCTGCCACAGTATTTTTGCTTAATTTTTTTCCCAAACTTACAGGAATTGGCAAATGACTTACTGATCAAACCATAATATCTTGACTCTCTGCTACAGATGTTTGTATATATCTGAGTAAGCATAATAATGTGTTCTTTACCATTTCCCATAACTTTACATTATCATTTGGAAGTGAGAAGGATAGAATCGTTAGCATGATGATGTTTTTGGGAGCATTAGAACTATTTGTGCACATTAAACAAAGCTTGATTGTTCTGTATTAAGATGTTTGAATTTTTGTGTAATAGTCTCAGTTGGTCATTACAAGGGTCTTATATTGTGGTTAGTCTGTAAAGGCAGCTATTTTGCTTTCAGATTGCATTGTATAATTCAATTCTTATTTATTCTTATAAAACTCTTCAGTTAATTTTGACTAGCAGAAATACTGTAGATTTTTAGGATGTGGTTGAAATTCCAGCTACTAACATACAATCAGTTTTTTATCTTGGCACTCATCAGTTCCTTATGGAAGCAACACTAAATATTACACTAATTTGATTGCTTGCTATCAGAACATTTTCCTCTGAGTATATTAACCATTTCTCTGCAAACAATTAATTTTATGTATGTTTTTATGCCAATGCTAGTTTGCAAAATTATTTTGTTCAGAATTGCTTTCTGATCTTTAACCTTAGTTTAAATGCTGACTGGAAGATTAATTGTCACATTTTAATTTACTTAATTAAATGGGACAGGACGTTAGCCATTAACTAATGTATGTGTATGTG
Source organism: Mauremys mutica (assembly GCF_020497125.1). Taxonomy (NCBI): domain Eukaryota; kingdom Metazoa; phylum Chordata; order Testudines; family Geoemydidae; genus Mauremys; species Mauremys mutica. Next base: position 64,867,693 of record NC_059082.1, read on the forward strand.
CACATTTTATACCTATTTCCCCCAATAATTTCTTTGATGGTTAGGTTTTAACATGTTAATTTTGTACATTACAATAGAAAATGTCAATGGAAACATGTTTTATTCTGTATTGTGACAGACTCAGGCCAGTTGGGAACAGCAGAGTAGTAGAAGGGAGATATACTGGCCACTGGATAAGCAGTTTTCTGTTCCCGGAGTGACCAGAGCAGGGGTTGCCCCAGGCTAATGAGAACACCTGACTCCAATTAACCTGCTAAGAGTCAGGTGAGACTGTTAAGCACCTGACTCTAATTAAGGCCCCTCTGATGCTATAAAAGGGCTCACTCCAGTCAGGCCAGAGGAGAGGAAGTGTGTGAAAGGAACTGGGAGCAAGAGGCGTGCAAGAAGCTGAGAGTGAGTAAGCATACTGCTGGAGGACTAAGAGATACAAGCGTTATCAGACATCAGGCGGAAGGTCCGGTGGTAAGGACAAAGAAGGTGTTGGGAGGAGGCCAAGGGGAAGTAGCCCAGGGAGTTGTAGCTGTCATGCAACTGTAGGGGGGGGAGGGATAGCTCAGTGTTTTGAGCATTGGCCTGCTAAACCCAGGGTTGTGAGTTCAATCCTTGAAGAGGCCACTTAGGGATTTGGGGCAAAAATCGGTCCTGCTAGTGAAAGCAGGGGGCTGGACTCAATGACCCTTCAAGGTCCCTTCCAGTTCTAGGAGATTGGTATATCTCCTATTATTATTATTTTTTTTTTACCACTAGGAGGCACTCTAGACAGCTGCAGTCCACAGGGCCCTGGGCTGGAACCCGGAGTAGAGGGTGGGCCCAGGTTCCCCCTAAACCTCCTAACTCCTGATCAAACACAGGAGGAATTGACCTGGACTGTGGCTTCTACCAGAGGGGAAGGTCTCTTGGCTGTTTCCCGACCCACCGGGTAATCTGTGAGGTGAGCAAATCTGCCAGTAAGCATAGGACCCACCAAGGTAGAGGAGGAACTTTGTCACAGTATATATTGTAATTTCCAGATTATCTAATATGAAGTTTTTCTTTGTCTCTCTCCTTTTATTCCATTCTACCAAACACTATGCTATACTACTGTCAGCAGACATAATGAATGGTGAGAATTAGAGTGCAGGTTTTTCTCAAGTGGCAGATGCAAAAACTGCAACCATAATTGGCTTGATGTGATAGTAATACACACGAGCTATAGCGGCAGAACTAGAACCACATCAAGGATACTGACCCTAGAGATTATTATTGAACCCTGTTAGAAAGGGGAAGTGACTGAGAGCTTTTACCACTTAAATAAATTACCCAGAGAGTAACTGAAGTGGTTCTCCAGGCTTGCTCACATTGTAAGATTAGGGCTGCATGGAGTCATGAGGGGTATGTGAAAGAGCCCAGAAAAGACTGTGCAGCATGAGCAGAATGGCCAGTATTCTAGAGCAGTGTTTCACTACCTTTTTGATACCAGGGACTGGTGCCAGTCCACGGACAAGTCACTGAGAAACACTGTTCTAGAGAAATGGGGAGGAAACATTTTCTAGAATGGCAGATGAGGAATATACTAAATTTACATAAGTATGTGTTTGTAAGACTCTGGATATAGCATCGTCCTTCAATATTTATTATTAGCTGGAACCTGCTAGTAAACTCAAGACACCATAGTGATGAGTACCCTAAAATACCTTGGTAAAACATCAATTGTTCATCTTTTCCTATTGAGGCTGCTTTATGAACAGCTGGACACTGAAGAGCTTTATTGAAATAACAGAGAATCATACCCTGATTCAGTTTAGATACTGTAATCTGATTAAAATATTTTAATTCTTGTTTTAAATACAAATAACTTTTCAAAATTTAATCTATATAAATCTACCGAAAGCAGATTAAGTACACCTCTTTCCTCTGAACCATAAGTAGTTTACTTCCCACATACCCCTGAAATGAATGTTTTACTTGCCTCAAAATGAGAGCTGAAACCTTGATAAATAGCTGTTTAGTTAAAATGTAGAACTACTTGTATACTGTCTAGTAAGATATTTTTGTCACTGTCTAAAGCTAATGTATAACAACTGACAGCCTTCTACAGCAGCAGTCATCTTGGGGCATGGAGTGAATTATTATTTTCCTCAGTGCCAGTAGAACTTTGGCCTTTGAAATACTTTGCATTTAGGTACAGCGTTCTTAGAGAATTGAAGAGGAATAATAAATGCCATGGTTGGTACCTAAATAGCCACTTGTTCCAGCAGAGGAGACCCCTCTGCTGTATTGGCCCCGTTTTCTTTCTTACTCCTTTCTTCCCATCGCATCTTAATTTCTTGTTCTAATTTCTGTCAGTTTTTTAAATAGTTATGTCTATACATTACACATAGTGTTAATCTGACTTACCGCCACTCTTAATGAGGATATCAAAGAGATCATCCATCTGCTGACTGTGTGCATTTGAAATCTGTAAGAGAGAATTTCTTGTCATGCAGCCGCTAATATAAGATGTTGACTGATGCCAGCTTCCCTCAATAACACTATTAACATGAGCTTGGATTATGGCTCTAGATTTTTTTTTAAATGACTTTAACCTCACCAATAAAAGATGGAGTAATGCCATGCTTTTAAATAATACTTTGAATGATATTAGATGGTGGATGTCATATGTGTTATAGTTTTGTCACTGAGGGGATTAGCATAAAGCAAATCAGGAAAATGCTGAAAGTCAAGGAGAAATATTTAAAAAAAAATAATGTAAGTAATGTTGATGTATTTAATAGCTTTTTAAACAGTGGCTTCTTCTACCACATAAGCACCAGCCAAGACTAGTGGGTGGGCTACTGGTTATACTTTTTTTTTTTTTAAATGTTCTAAAGAAATTATTACGACAAAATACAAATAAAGCAAAAGAGCATCTTGCTGTGCAACTGTCTTGAAGTCTCCTCATTGCCAATGTAAATGATGTCATGTGACACTTTAAGGGCCACCCTCCAATATACCTCATAATAGTACTGACAACACTCATTAAAATGAGGGGGTCTTTTGGGGTGGTCCTTCTAATGTACCTTTTAAATGTTGTTGAACAATTTTACACAAACATTAGAAAAATAATAAATCGTACACTTATCAAATACATTTTCAAGGTATTATGGGTCAGACAAACTCTTTAAAGAGCTGAAGATGTGCAATGTCATTTGAAGGGTAATTATTACTAGATTGGTAACGAGGTGTCAGATTTGATGTCACAATATTAATAATTTCCATACAGCTAATATACAAACAACCAATATTTTGTAGATCTGAAATAATTTTATCTAAAGGATAAATTCAGTTAACAAAATCATGAAAAACTAGAGCTCTTAGAGTGAAGATCACTCTATATAGCCAAATGTCAATAGGGTAGGTCTAAGCCAGGGGTCTCAAAGTCCCAGCCAGTGGGCCATCTGCGGCCAGAGAACCTCCCCACTGCAGCCCACAGAAGAGACGCAGGCAGACACACTGCCAGCAATGTCTGCGGCAGGTTCCCCTCTTCCCTTCCCCCCGCAGCTCCCATTGGCTGGGGGAGAGGGACAGAGATACCATCACTAGTCGCCGGGCAGAGTCAGCCATGGAGGCAACATCATTTTTTTCCACAATGACTATAAATAAGTCAAAATACTGAACATAACTATCTGATGCACACCTTGCTGCAATCCTGAAGGTTTCAACTGCTCAGCCACTGAGGCCAAACATCAACAAACTGACAGAACTGAAGTGTTGCCAAGTGTCTGGAAAACACTAAAAACTATCTGGCAGACGAAGAACTGTATAAAGTTGTATGACAGTTTTATTATTTCTAAGAAATTCGAAATAAAAAATACAATATAAATATTTTTCTTTTCTGAACACCATCTTCAGTGACATTATTGGTCCGATGAGAGGATCTGAGGACTGGCACTGGCCCTAAGGTAAACTGAGTTTGAGACCCCTGATCTAAGCAATGGAGTGCATGCAGGAATATCCTGGCACTTGGACCAACACATTGACACTGATTTTAATAATTCTATGTAAAAAGGGGAAAAAATATCCGATAGTTATTTTCTCTTATTTAACCTACCTCTCGCTGACATGCCTGCATGTTGCGGGTCTGTTTTATGGCCTCTTCATAACGTGGAGGGTCTTTTGTCTTGGTTACTGGGTTGCTGAATAGAGAGTGTTGTATGATATATGGTTGGGACTCGGATGGTGAGTCAGGCTGTGTGAAACAACAACATAATGAACAAACAAGTGTACCATATTGGTAAAGTAAACTATTCCTAAGGGGATCAGCTATATAAATATTAGATTTACCCTAGTTCTCCAGTCAGATAACTGTCTAGTTAAAAGTAATCACACACTATCAGTTTTTTACAGCTAGATTAGACATTGTATATATTCTGTATGTAAAATATTCATATACACCCAACACTAATTCCTCATGCTTACATTTTCTTAATAAAAAATGTAGCAACAGTCTTGCGGAGAAGTGACTAAATCTTACCTTACTGGGTCCATTTTGCACTGAGGGAACCTGGTTCTTCACAGCATCGAGGCTAGTATTTAATGCTTTATTGATAAAAGGCTGCTGTAGTGTTGTAACTGGTGGATTTTGATAGGGAAATACTGTATTTGATGTATTAGATGGGAAAACCTGTAAAGGATTAATATTTTATCAAAAGCTAACATTTTTATATTCACAATGATGGTTAAATGACATTAAAATCATTTGGGAAAGTAAAAGCAATTATGCTTTCTTACTTATGTATTTGTTTGCTTAACTTCTACCTGGGAAAGTGTTTTTTCTATAACTACAATAATTGTCTGTATTTTTCAGTGGATCAGGCAGAAGAGTCTGGAGCAACTGTCACCACTGCTGTTCCTGGAGAGAGACTATCACTGTGCAGTGTTGAGCCTTCACTCACCTGAAATTTATAATACTGCTTCAGTCTGTCTGAAGAGTCTGGCAAATAGCTTTTGCTGATGATTATACTTAAAAAAATCTAAACTGCTTTCCTCTCTGATTTTCCAAGCAGCACATGACCTATCAGTGTTGTACTGAGAGGAACATGGTTTCTGGCACATTTTGAGGCATAAAACAATTTAAAATAACATCTCCACCTAGTGGCCAACCAATAAAGCACAATTGTTCTAATTTCTGGCCTGATTTAATTTCAAACTAGTTCTTAGAAAAAGATGATATAAACTAATGCATATCTAAAATACATGCCAAATTAGGGGCTCCCTTTTGTACATCTGGATTATCAAAACTACATAGACAGTAACATCTACCCCTTTAAGATTAAAAAGTCCTTATTTGAGTAGGTTAGTGGTATTTGAGCACAATCTAAAGAAATAAATGGGAACATCATTTTTTCCCATCAGTACAATAACACATGCTTAATAACAAAGAAATACAACAGCTAGTACTAATATAGTAGTTTTCTTTCATGATACCTACCTTATTAAAGTTTAAGGCCCATCAGCCCCATTTTTTCACATAGGGAAAATATGGTGCACAGAGAGGTTAACAGTTAGGTCCAGAAAGGTGACTTGGACTCAGCAGTGCAATCCCTAAAATGTAGGCATCCTGGGGTGCAGTGAAATCTACAGACCCAAGTTACGTACCAAAGAACAGGATTCACACAAGCCAGCACGCTGAGCAGGAAGCTGCCTAACGTAGGCAATAGAAAATGTCGGAAAGGGGTGTGGTCTTAAGTTTTGGCCCTTAAAGGGAATTGGGCACCTAACTGTGAACTGCAGGGAGGTATTTCCCTCCACTCTGCATTCACCCCTGGAGTTAGGCCAGATCCAGCTTAGGTGCCTCTCTCATCAAAAAAAATGAGGAAATTCATCCCTTCTGTGTTCTATAGCCCAGTGGTTAGAGCACTCACTGGGTATGTGGGAGACTTTGGTACAAATCCCCACACACTGATTCGAAACAGGGTTTCCTGTCTCTAAGGTGAGTGCCCTAACCACCAGAGTATAGGGTACTCTGGAATAGATCTCTCTCAATCTCCCCCGTAGAAGCTGTTTCACTTTGTATAAAATACTTAAATATTCATTGGAGCAGGGCCTGGAACCTGGGTTTTCCAGATAGGCACTCTAACCACTGAGCTACAGAATCATTCTTTCTGGTCCACCATATAGTATCTAGTAAACCAGGTTGACTGCCTTAGAAAGGATAATATTTCCTAACAGAGCACATAGGTTACCCATGTAGCAAATAGTAACAGAAATGCCTCAAATTCCAGTATACAATAATTTCACATTTGTATCTCATCAGTAGTCACAAACCTTTCTGATTTGTTGGGCCTGACTGAGCACATACTGGGTGACAGTACTTTGTTTTGATGGTGGACCATGCATCTGTGGTGCTGTCTGAACTAGACCAGAAGATGAAACAGGCACAGATACTTGTGAGGAAGCCTGAATTCCTGCTTGTGACTGAGCCTAAAGACAGATGAAATTTACACAATGACATTTAACATTTTAGCTATTTACAGTATTGTTATGGCATAATCAATAATCCTCAGTTGTGGTAATTTACAATCATTAAAGAAGTCACATTGTTTGAATATTCTTTCACTTTCTGATTCCACAGATTCCATTTACAGCCCAATATTTGAGTATGTAAAAGTAAAATAGAAGTAGATGGGCAAACATACAGTTGAACTTGGGAGAAAAGTCCCAATACGCATTTTGCAAACAAGAGTTATATGTTCTGATCCAGTATAGATCAGAAAATCTGAATAGGATACTTTCTGTACAGTCTGGGAAAACTCCTCCAAATTCTTATTGAGACAGGCAGCAAATGAAACAGCAATTGCACATGAATATATAGTAAAATATTTGTACACAACCGAGAAACCCCTTTCTATACACCTGTTCCTTGAACCTCAAATGTATGGTAATGTAAATCCCTTCCCGCCCTCCAAAAAACCAACCCCAAAACATTAAGAACTTTACTATGCCAAAGCTAATTCTCCCCCAACACAATCTGGGCAGTCTCTATTTCCTAAACAAAGCGTACCATCACTGCAGGCAGGTATGATAGGTGATACTGTTAAGTCATCAGTTTTTTTTCTTCTTAGTTTGGTAGCCTACTAAAACTAAGTGATGTTACTACTACAAAATCTGAATGAAAGGAGGTCAAGGAGACTCCAAAGTTTCCATTCACATTTCAGTAGTACAGAATGTCATGGAGATCATTTTCACTAGAATCACCTAACTGATTTATATTGTGAAGAGGGGGGTTGCTGGAGAAAAGGGGGGAGAGATAGCTCAGTGGTTTGAGCATTGGCCTGCTAAACCCAGGGTTGTGAGTTCAATTCTTGAGGAGGCCACTTAGGGATCTGGGGCAAAAATTGGTCCTGCTAGTGAAGGCAGGGGGCTGGACTTGATGACCTTTCAAGGTCCCTTCCAGTTCTAGGAGATTGGTATATCTCCAATTATTACCTTTAAAGGGGCTGGATCTGCTGCTTTACCTGAAGGTTAGGGGAGCAAGGAGCAGAGTGGCCCATGTGCAGAAGAGCTATCTGCATATCCAGGAAGACAGCAGAGATAGGGCTTCCCAAGCTACACTGGCAGGGGAGATCCCAGCATGTGGGGGATATGTGGTTGTTGAGGCCAGAATTAATTGATTTAGGGAGAGCCTAAAGCTGATTAACTGGAAGGTAAGTGCCTGTGAGAATTCATTTTATCTGACAGATGAGCATCAGAACTGATTTTATTTATGGGGGAAGAACTGATGACTTGTGTGGTGGTAGGAAGTCAGAGTTGATTTACTGGGGGCAGGAGGGAGTGCATGTGGAAAGGGATAGAGGGCTGCAGGTACTTGCCTCTTGGGCTAGTAGGCTTAATCCTTGGAAGAATAACTGTCAAGGAAACTTTTCAAAATATCTTTGCTAGAATGCACAAAAAGGACTCATCTAGGAAATGCCTGAGTATGGGAAAAGAAGCTAACTGAAACGATTGGCTCTTGATAGTTTCTACTCGTCTAATGCAATCATGAAATAAGTCAGTATTTTTACAATGATTAAGAACATAAACAGCGCTTTTCTACTCTATATAAAAATGAGTAGCATGGCTGACAATCATAATGGGTAATTTAAATGATTAAAGACAGAGAAAACATTTCATACCTGTAGCTGTATATTGCCCAGTGGTAGCTGCACTGAAGTGGCTGAATTCGGTCCTTGGATAGACAGTGGGAGTAGCAACTGTGTTGTTCCCTGGGTAGCTAGTAAAGCTTGAGGCTGGGCAACAACTGCAGTTTGTGGCTGCCTCTGTGAACTCACATAGAATTGAGAGATTACATTCTGTGGTTCAGCTTTGGCCAAAGGTACCTCCTGTTTGATAACAACAGCCTTTTTAGCAACTAGGTTCTGGCCACCAGTAGACACTGGCTGTCCTAAAGAATGGCTGGTTACAGATACTGGTTGCCTTGGACTAGAGCAATCAGTGAGAGTGTTTTCATCTTTGATAGCAGCATTTAACTGTTTCTGATCCAACGTAGTTATGGAGTTAACAGGAGTCTGAGATTGCTGCTGCTGCTGACCCCGTTTTTCAACCTCCAGTTGCATTTTCAGTACTTCCACAAGTTTCTGTTCTTGTTCCAGTTTCCTTTTGAGCTCTTCAATCTGCTTCTCTTTTTCCTGAAGCTTGCGGTCCTTTTCTGCTGCATCAAGCTCCATGCTTGAAATGCTTCCACTGGCATGACTCAGACTGTCTTCATTCACAGTCACTCTTAGAGGTGAAGTGCTTAAGAACTGCGATGGTGACATCATGCTCATCAATTCTGTGAAAGTATCTGTCATGTTTGTGTCATCTGTGCTCAGACTTGATTGTTCTGAAGGAGATGGTGAAATGGGCAAAGGGGAGCTAATGCTTTCAGTATGTGCTAATTTGAAGCCAGTTCCAGCAGACGACGTTTCTGAAGGAAAGCTCCCCACTGATTTATTTAATGTTGTAACAGGGAATGCCACAGTTACCTCCCCTGTGTTACTGATGACACCAGTAGAAGTGGTTATTGCAACCACTTTATTAGTATTGACACCATTATTATTAAGATCTTGGTAGGGTTTTAGACGCTCAATAAGATCTGTTTTAGTTCCAGACACTGGCAATCCCCTTAATTTCAATTCCATCTTCAGTTCAGCTACCTGAGGATAAAATAAGACTTAGTACTCAAAACAAAACAAAACCAGCATGTTGTTTTATTTGCATTGCATTTTGCTAAAAGCATATTCAGCATATTCACTATTCATTATGCACTGGTCTTTTGTGGGCAAAAGAGATTCTTTATAGTAACATTTATGTAAAAAACATATCTATATGAACAAGTTCCTTTTGGTGGAAAGCCAAAAATTCATTTTAATACTATTACATTGCTGTACAATGGACAAACATTTCAGATAGCACTGTAAGCACACTGCATATTTCTTTAACACAAACAAGACTCATCTGGGAAATATGAAAGTACATCGTCTCTTCATTTTGGACTGAAAACTGAAACAAATCTACAGTATTTGACAAATGTGCACATTAAAGCACTGAATACACAACATTTGGCATGTTGAGTCACTTTCTTATGCCAGCATGAGACAAGATTATGGGACCTATTGTATCAGAAATTTATCAGGATTGGATGACTCAGTGCATTAGTCACCTTTAGTTAGAAATGAATCAATTATTACCATATGCCACCTGGGTTTCTTTCACAAGAATGAAAAGCATAAGCAATTCAGCTATCTAACTTCTGGTGGAGAGAGCCTGGATTTTCCAGTCATAAGTATACTGACATACTCACTGGGGGTGAACTATGGACAGAAGGGGTAAGTTACAGTATGTGTTTTATGTAATTCTTTCCACCAAATTTTTTATTTAAAAATAAATGGTTACTTACCCTACAGTAGCTGTGGTTCTTTGAGATGTGTTGTTCACATGAAGCTACTCTTGGTGAACATGTACCTCACATGCAAAATACCATATTCTTTTGGCTAACAGTGTCTGTTAGGGCCACACCTGCACTCTGGGTGCCCCCAACCAAGAATATACAGGGCAAAGTAGACCCATCTGTCCTTCAGTTCCTTCACCAATGCCATAGGAGTAGAACTCTATATTTGCAGGAAAGTATGATGGGGTGTGGAATCTGTGTGGACAACTCGACTCAAAGAACCACAGTTACTGTAAGCTAAGTAACTCTTTCTATGAGTGACTGTGCTCATAGGTTCCTCTCTTGGTGACTAACAAGCAGTTGTCTGGTTGCATGGAGGTGGGTGCTAGGAATCCTACTTAAAAAACTCTGCAGGAGAACCCTAGAAAAACTGCCTCCAATTTCTGGAAGCCTGTGTTAAACAATAGCATTTTGTAAATGTGTAGCGAGCCCAGTGTAGCTGCTCAATATATTTCAGATACAGGAATATTCCTCAAACAGGCAGCGCATGCTGCCTGGACCCTAATGCAATGCACTCTAATGTGGCTTGATGGATCTACTCTGGCTAGTTCATAACATGGCCTTATACAGCTGGAGACTGATTTGGATAACTTCTGTAAGGATACAGTTTGCCCCTTAATTCAATCAGCAAAGGCCATAAATAGTTTGGGCATGTTCCTGAACAATTTTTTCTCAGTAAAAAGACAGTGGCCTTGCTACATCAAGTGTGGCAAGGCCACTAGCTTTCCTGGGATCGAGTGAGATTTAAGAAAGAGAACCAGGAGGTGAATAGATTGGTTTATTTGGAATCTAAAAACTTTAGGTAGAAACTTGGGGTGACATCTAAGAGTGCCCCCATTTTTATGAAATACTCTGTATAGAGAATCTATCATGAGGGCCTGAATCTGCTCTACTCTTCAAGCCAGAAAGGAAAGGCAGTATTCATTGACAGCTGGTATAGGAATCAGGTTACTAAGGGCTTGAAGGGGGGACTCATCAACCCTAATACTATATAGATGGCCTAAGACAAAGGAAATTCCTGAACTGGGGGAAAAACATACATGAGGTATTTCAAGAATATAGCCACTATAGGCTGGGAAAACAGTCTGGTCCTGGATTGGGGAGTGATGAGCAGATATTGCTGCTCTATGGACATTTATAGAACCGATGGACAGTCCAGATTGTTTCAGAGATAGCAAATAGTCCAGCATTACTGAAATCGGTAATGTTAAAGGAGACAACTGGTGCTGGGATGCCAGACAGAAAACTCTGTTCCATTTGGCTTTGTATTTTAAGTCTGGTTGAAGATTTCCCTGCTCTGAAGCAGAATGTTCCGAACCTCAACTGAACAGCTTCCTCTTTTTCATTCTCCCAGGCAAGCCTTCATATACTGAACAGATAAAGTATGCAAATAATTTATTCTAGGTTCCTTTCTTATCTGAAGTAGAGAAGTGTTGTAAGGATTAGATAAAATTTATAAAATGCTTTGGACAAGAAAAGAGCTTCTTGGAAACTGGAGGGGAAAAACTAAATAAAAGCAAAAAATCTAGGGTGGTAGTAAATGAAAATGACAAAAACATTTCTATAAAAATGTCAGTAACAATATGCAAGTTATAACCTTTGCTGATATTTGCAGATAGACAAATCCCTCTTCATTTTTACCTTCAGGTCATCCAAGCTTGAAGGAAGCGGTCCTGGTTTTCTGCTGGGAATATTACTGTTCTGTCTTGGTGTGCAGGCTACGGACGTAGGTGTGCTGTTGCTCAAAGTAGTCAGTGGTATATTCCCGTTGTTGTTCTGTTTGTCACTGAGAGGCCTGCAAGTAAAAAAGCATAAAAATATCAGTGCTAGCTATTATGTTATTTACTTTTCAGAAGCGGTAGTACTGAATTTAAAATTTATCCACTTAATGGCAGAAAATTGACTTTTCCTCAGATGCATATTAACACAGCTGGACTCATTAAATATTTTAGATGATTCTTGAATTTCTTGCAGAGGAAAAGTTTGCTGTGGAAAATATATTGGTATTTTATGTAGTATACAGTTAGTCTTACAAGTTTATGTTTAATCACTTTTATTACACTACTAAAATATTAAGGAAATCTTGCCTCTAAAAAGAAAACAGGATTTATACAACCCAAGCTGTCTTGGTTTCAAATATTGTACCATTTTTTCTATTAATGCAAGAACACCATAATCAGATATCAAAAACACAGGAAGAAATATTGAAATTAACCAAGCTTCTGCTGACTAGTGCAGTAAACTAGGTAAACAGAGTGACATACATTATTATAAAAGCTTTCTTCATATACAGATTTACATATTTAGAATTAATTAAAGAACCTTTGGAGTGTGGTAATTGTTTGAGATATATGTGAACAAATGGGGGAGCCAAGAAGAAGAGTTTGCACCCCTATTTCTCTAAGTGAATTGCACACTAACATTTCAATCTATTTCCGATCACAAAAGCTAAAAGTAACATTTTCAATCTAGATACCTAAAATGAAGTACCTAAGTCCATATGTAGACACATAAGTAAGAGTGGCCTGATTTTCAGAGGAATTGAATATGCACATCTCCCTGTGACTTCACTGGAGACTGCACATTCAGTTCTTTTGGGGGAAAACAAGTGTTATTTATGTGCTTAAATAAGGGGTTAGGTGTCTAACTTTAGATATATAGCATTAGAAGTTTTGGCATGATTTTTTCATCTGCCAAACTGGTTTTGCTTTGCAAGAAACCTGGCCAGTCATTCTCAGAAAACAAAACTTACTCATGTTAATTAATTGGTTGGATTTATTGGTCAAGCATGGATACCTAAATTTCTATAACAAAACTGCATTATATGGCCACAGAGCAAGTGGGCCTGCCTTTTAACTGACTTTGTATTTGTGATTACAACTTCCCTGGATAAACAATATCGTACCAGGAATTGCATATTTTGGTAGAGACATTTCGACTTATTGTTCAAATGCAAATTGTACCTTGCTGACAAGGCAGAGTACGTATTTTAGAATAAATATCCAAAAGATTATGGTAGGTTAATCTTTAATTTTGTTATTTTGAAAAAAGATCAGATCAGTGAGTGGATCTTTGTGTCAAAAAACCTAATATGTTTAGCAGTCACTGAAATTCCAGACTTCCACCTCATCTTTCTGAACAGCTGCACTTTTCTTTCCTGGTTTGTATAATTAGGCCCTTACTGGCATTTCTAAGCAACAATGTATACCTCTTAATATCTCAAGGGTCTTTTAAAGTGGGGTTAGCAAGATTTTTTTTAAATGTTTCTGTCTATGATGTAGAATAATACTTACTAGGTAAGAAAAAACGGTTACATTGGACATGTGCAAGAACTCGAAGAACAGAAAATGGTTACTAACCTTTTGTAACTGTTATTCTTCAAGAGGTGTTGCACATGACCATTTCAGCGTAGGAGTGGGCATGTCCTGAGCACAGTTGCCTGAATTTTTTCCCTTAGTGGTACCCATTGAGTCGGCTCTAACACCTCCTGTTGCTGCGCGCTCACAGTGCGGGAATAAGGGGCCCTGCTGAGCTCACACCCTTTCAGTGTCTTCTCATGGACCACTCCAAGAGAGGGGACAGCAGCCAGGTCTTAGAATGGATATGCAATACATCTAGAAGAATAACAGTTACAAAAGGTTAGTAACTGTTTTTTCTTCTTCGAGTGCTTGCCCATATCTATTCCAATGTAGGTGATTCACAAACAGCTGCGCAGGAGATGGGCTTGAAGCTTAAGAGCAAGCTGACTGCAACACTGTGTGGCCAAAGTAGGCATTGTCTCTGGCTTGCTGAGTGATGGCATAACGTGCTGAGAACGTGTGCACCGAGGACCAGGTCGCAGCGCTGCAGATATCTCGAATAGAAGCTTGAGCTAGAAAAGCTGCCAAAGAGGCCTGAGACCAAGTGGAGTAAGTGGAATGAGGAGTCAGGTTCAGCAGAGAGGAGACCCCCCAGAGGTCATAACATGCCTGGATACATGGCATGATCCAAGATGAAATCCTCTGAGCAGGGATGGGGAGCCTCTTCATGCTCTTAGCTATCGCTAAGAACTGCAATGATCTATGGAATGGTTTGGTCTTCTGAATATAGAATGCCAGGGTCATCTGCCATCCCAGGAGAGTAGATATTGTTTTTCCCTATCTGCGCGTGGCTTAGGATAGAATAGTGGTAGAAAAATCGATTGGTTGCAGTGGAATTGAGAAACCACTTTCGTGAGGAACTTTGGATGCATGCGTAGCTGCACTTTCTCTTTGAAGAAGATTGTATATGAGTAGGGCTCCAGGTTGGCCATGGAGGTCACAGAAGTCATGGATTCCGTGACTTTCCGTGACCTCCGTGACTTCCGAGGCAGCCAGTGTGGCTGACCCCAGGGCTGCCCAAGCAGCTGGCTCCATGGCCATCTGCACTGGCCACTACTGGAACAGCTCCACAGCCAGCCATTTGGGTGGCCCCACAGCCAGCGGTCCCAGGGCAGCCGGAGCAGCTGCTGTTGGCAGCCCCCAGCAGCAGTCCTAGGGTGGCAAGAGCAGCTGCTGAGCAGCGGCCCCTGGAAGCTAGTGCTGCTGGCACCCCTCTTACCAAGATTTAATCAGGAGTATTTATAGTACAAGTCATGAACAGGTCACGGACCGTGAATTTTTGTTTATTGCCCATGACTTTTACTAAAAATACCCATGACTAAATCATAGCCTTATATATGAGGTTCCGAGGTGAGGGTGTGGATCTCTGAAACTCTCCTGAATGATGTAATGGCCACCAGAAAGGCCACCTTCCAAGAGAAGTCCAACACTGAGCCTGTCGCTAGTTTCAACAGGACAAGGTTTAGGTCCCAGTGGGAGGAGAGGAATTGGTTCCTTTATCTGAGGGAATACCCTCTCCAGGCCTTTGAGAAAACAAATAATCATTTCATGTGAGAAAACTGACCTACTGTCAACCTTAGGATGAAAGACTGAAATGGCCACCAGGTGGACCTTGACTGAAGAAAAGGCCAGGCTTGGCTGCTTTAAAAGTAGAAGGTATTCCAGAATGAGCTGCAATGAGGACTGCATAGTCAGAACTCCGTGCTGGGAAGACCAGATGGACAATTGTTTCCATTTTTCCAGGTACATCACCCTAGTGGAAGGTTTTCTACTGTCCAGTAGGACTCTATGAACTGCTCTGAGCAAGCTTGCTCTTCGGGGTTCAGCCATGAAGGTTCCAGGCCATCAGATGAAGAGAGCTAAGGTTTGGGTGGAGTAGCTGGTCATAGTCCTGTGTGATCATGTCCAGACCTGAGCAACGAGGGAAGTTTCAGCAGCAATCATGGATGGTATGAAGGAACTGAAAGGGCGTGGCAAGGCCCCTTATACTGGCGCTATGAGTGTGCGGCACCAGAGGCACTAGAACCAAGCCGACTGATACAACCACTAAGGGAAAAAATTCTGGAACTGTGCTCAGGGTGTGCACACACCTACACTGGAATGAACATGTGCAAGCACTCAAAGAACAAACTGATATTACAGCATACACGGCTAAGCTTGTTGTATTAATATCAATTTAAAATGGATTTTAATTAAAATTCCCTGCACTTTCTTTGTTCAATTTGATTCAAGATAAAAATATTTTTGTATGTCTCTACATGTAACAGAATGAGCAGCTGATACCACACAGCACATCACTGCTTCCAAAGATAGTATATATGGCAATTATACAAATGTAATTTGTCACTCTCAGATTATACTTTTTAGTTATTTACTATCAGTTGTTAAGAAAGGCTGGAAACAGAATGATACATTGCTGTGAGTTAGATTTTCTCCCTCATGGGCATATTGGGGATTAATGATGTTTGTGAGTCACTCATATACTATGGTGAGGGGAGAAAGGGAGGAGTGTAAAAAGTTCCTAGACAGGATTTTAGGCCCAAATTTTAATCTCCTATTGCAGTTTACAAAGCCCAACATTCCTTCTTATCCAAAAGTGTCTCAGCCCCCTCCAAAATGTCCCAAACAGCAACAAAACCACTGGGATAGCAATAGCAAAATGTGCATAGATGTTGTGTTCTGTCTCCGATCTGCCTGCTTGAGTCATAACGTATGTACAGGCAGGGTGTTGAAAGTTACAAGCATTCATAAGAGATCACGATTCTTGTGAATGTAGATGTAAGCAGAGTCAGGATGAGCTCTACCCTGACATCTAGTGGTGAATTGTGGTGAGTTGTGGAAAAGAACTTCAGGGGCTGATCTTGTTTGCATAGGCACACCCACCCCGCCTAGCATGAACCCACAGCAGCCCAAATGGTTACTTTGGCTGCTGTGGGATCCCCAGTTTCTCTGTGTTTGGGGCAGGAAGAATAAAGTGTTGTTACCCTGATAATGTGACTCAAGGACAATGAAACTGTTTTATGACAGAGGGACTCACCATCAACTAAGTAGCACTTGCTAGACAAGGGACATGGGTTCCAAAACCTAGTGAATTGAGAGAGGCTAGGGACAGGTATTTGTGCCTGATGATATAGGCCCTGTCTGAGGGCCTGAAATGCCAATTGCACCTCCTCCTCTCTCTACGGTGGAATATCAGAGCTAATTTTAATTCCATTAGGAATCTAGCTACAGGCTGCTGAGCTGAATTCACATTGGGCCAATGGTGCACCAGCATTGAGGCTCTCCTACTACAAGCTGAAATCACTAAAGAGCTAAAATCACTAAGAGCTGAAATCACTGAGTGAGTGGGGGGGCCTGAAGCTATGTTGCTGAGCGGCTGGCGGAGTGGAGCAGTTTGCGGGATGACTGGAGCAGCTCGTGGGACAGCTGGTGGAGCGGAGCAGCTGGCGGAGCGGAGCAGTTCGTGGAACAGCTCACGGGAAGGCTGGTGGTGTGGAGCGGCTGGTGAGGGTTGCAACAGAACCCCATGGAGAGGCAGAGCAGTCGGCCTCGGACCACGTAAGTTGCCCCTTAACACTGCTGTACTCCCCCCGCCCCACCCCGTCTGGGAGGTAAAACTCTGCAGATAAACTTTTGAACTCTGGGGCTGCACTGACCAAGGACAGAGACTTTTGGGTTGTTGGACTTTTGGGTGATTTTTGGGTTGCTGGACTCAAGAGACTTTTGGGACTTTGGGTGGTCTTTTGGATTGCTGGACTTAAGACTCTGAGGGGAAAAGAATACTGCCAAACTTACTTGGGGGTGGGTCTTTTGCTCATGGTTTGTGTTATGAATCCTGTTTGTGGTGTTTCCCCAACATAATGCCACATTGTTTCCCTCCTTTATTAAAAGGATTTTGCTACACTCAGACTCCGTGCTTCCAAGAGGGGAAGTATTGCCTCTTAGAGGCGCCCGGGGGGTGGTATGTAATTGTCCCAGGTCACTGGGTGGGGGCTCGAGCCGGTTTTGCATTGTGTTATTGAAACAGAACCCCTAGATACTGAACCCGGCCCTTGTTGCTGCCAGCTCAGACGGGCAGAAGGGTTACATAAATAACATGTTTGATTAGAAAAATATAGCAGACAAATAAAGGGGCTGCTGTGCTTTCATATGTCCTCAGAGCAAAATTAAACCAGTAGGTCCAGTTATAGGTTTATCAGACTTTACTGTCCCTTCAATAAATTAAAACTATAGTCTCATCACTATGTGTGCTGCTAAGAGATGCAGAGAATTGGAGACTGAGGAACAGGTAGTATAAGGGTATGTGCACTGACCTACCTTTAAATATAACCATCTCAAACCATGATGAGTCACCATCCCCAAATACGGGGTTGGGGCCTAACATGCATAATTTAACCTTAAAATACAAATTCTACATTTGATCTATATTTTTTCCTTATTTAAGAAAAAAGCAAATTGATCCCTTTAAAGGAAAAAAACTGACAGTTTCACATACTTGAGCGGTGCAGGTAGAATTGTCTGGTAGTTGTAGTGTTGTTGCTGTTGGCTCAGGATCTGCAGCTGCAAAAAAAGCTGCTGTTGCTGTAGTAGGCGAGCATAATTGGAGTCCATCTGTGGCTCGTTCTTCTCACCTTTCTGATCAGGTGGGATATATTGATGATACTTCAACTTCTTTACCCTAGGCTTAGGTTCCTTACATTTCTTGCTCCGATGCTTGTCATTTGGGTTCTTGGGGTGGCTTTGCTATTTAGAGACAAAGTTAGAAAAAATTATAAAATAAAACAGCTAGTACACAGACATCTTTACAAAGTAATTATATGAAAAATGAAGTTGAGGGATAAAGGAACACATCGGTTATGAAAAATGAGATGGCAAGAAATAATGTTGTCCATTATAGTAATCAGCTCAGCTTGGCCATTTGGAATTGAAAATACAGTAGAACCTCAGAGTTACAAACACCAGAGTTACGAACTGACCAGTTAACCACACACCTCATTTGGAACCGGAAGCATTCAACCAGGCAACAGTGACCAAAAATAACCCCAAATACTGTACAGCACACTACAGTACTGCACAGTACAGCGCAGTACTGTGTTAAATGTAAACTTCTAAAAAAATAAAGGGAAAATTAAAAAAAAATTTGCTAAGGTAAAGAAATTTTCTGTGCTTGTTTCATTTAAATTAAGATGGTTAAAAGAAGAATTTTTCTTCTGAATAGTAAATGTAAAAAAACTGCATTCAAAAATAAAACAATCGTAGACCATGCAAATCCACTCATTCCTACTTCTTGTTCAGCCAATCGCTCAGACAAACAAGTATGTTTACATTTGCAGGAGACAACGCTGCCCGCTTCTTGTTTACAATGTCACCTGAAAGTGAGAACAGGCGTTTGCATGGCACTGTTGTAGCCAGAGTCGCAAGATATTTACATGCCAGATGCGCTAAAGATTCGTATGTCCCTTCATACTTCAACCACCATTCCAGGAGACATTTGTCCATGCTGATGACGGGTTCTGCTTGATAACAATCCAAAGCAGTGTGGACCGACGCATGTTCACTTTAATTATCTGAGTCAGATGCCAACAAAGAAGGCTGATTTTCTTTTTTGATGCTTTGGGTTCTGTAGTTTCTTTATCAGAGTGTTGCTCTTTTAAGACTTCTGAAAGCATGCTCCACACCTGGTCCCTCTCAGATTTTGGAAGGCACTTCAGATTCCTAAACCTTGGGTCAAGTGCTGTAGCTGTCTTTAGAAATCTCACACTGGTACCTTCTTTGTGTTTTTTGAAATCTGCAGTGAAAGTGTTCTTAAAATGAACAACATGTACTAGGTCATCATCTGAGACTGCTATAACATGAAATATATGGCAGAATGAGGTTAAAACAGCAGGGGACATAATTCTCCCCCAAGGAGTTCAGTCAGAAATGTAATTAACGCATTATTTTTTTTAACGAGCATCCTCAGCATGGAAGCATGTCCTCTGGAATGGTGGCTGAAGCATGAAAGGGCATACGAATTTTTAGCATACCTGGCACATAAATACCAGCTACAAAACCAATACAATACCAGCAATGCCAGCTACAAAAGTGCCATGCAAATGCCTGTTCTCACTTTCTGGTACCATTGTAAATAAGGAGGGCAGCATTATCTCTTGTACATGTAAACAAACTTGTTTGTCTTAGCGATTGGCTGAACAAGAAGTAGGACTGAGTGGACTTGTAGGCTTTGAAGTTTTACATTGTTTTGTTTTTGAGTGCAGTTATATAATTTTAAAAAAATCTACATTTGTAAATTGCACTTTCATGACAGAGATTGCACTACAGTACTTGAATGAGGTGAATTGAAAAATACTATTTCTTTTGTTTATCATTTTTAGTGAAAATATTTGTAATAAAAATAATATACACTTTGATTTCAATTACAACACAGACTACAATATATATGAAAATGTAGAAAAACATCCAAAATATTTAATAAACTTCAATTAGTATTCTATTGTTTAACAGTGAGATTAAAACAGTGATTGTGATTAATTTTTTTAATTCTGATTAATTTTTTTGAGTTAATCGCATGAGTTAACTGATTCCCCCAGTGGTTCTCTGAAGGCATCCATGCAGTGTGCAGCAGCGGTCAAAAAAGCAAACAGGATGTTAGGAATCATTAAAAAGGAGATAGAAAATAAGACGGAAAATATCTTATTGCCTTTGTATAAATCCATGGTACGCCCACATCTTGAATATTGCATACAGATGTGGTCTCTGTGATTAATTTGAGCAAGAGTGTTGTCAAGCTTAAAATGAACAACAGTATTGCAAGTGTTGGGATAATTTGATCTCAGATTATATTAATGCTGCAGTATTAAAAATAGTAGTAAAAGTTTACTTGTAGTTGTGTTTGTCTTCTGTGTTGCATTTATAGTTGTAAGTCATTAAAAGCCTTTCTTGAGGAATAATCAGTAGTTTTCATTTCCTTATACAGACACCACTTAACCTCATTACATCTGTGTTGGGTGGTGGGAAGTAGTCATCACCCAGAGCCCCATTTGGGCCCTGATGTGTGTCCCCTTCTTCCTATATCTCCGCAGTCTCCTCATCTCAAAAAAGCTATACTGGCATTAGAAAAGATTCAGAGAAGGGCAACTAAAATGATTAGGGGTTTGGAACGGGTCCCATATGAGGAGAGATTAAAGAGGCAAGGTTTTTTCAGCTTGGAAAAGAGGAGACTAAGGGGGGATATGATAAAGGTATATAAAACCATGAGTGATGTAGAGAAAGTAGATAAGGAAAAGTTATTTACTTGTTCCCATAATACAAGAACTAGGGGCCACCAAATGAAATTAATGGGCAGCAGGTTTAAAACAAATAAAAAGAAGTTCTTCATACAGCACACAGTCAACTTGTGGAACTCCTTACCTGAGGAGGTTGTGAAGGCTAGGACTATAACAGCGTTTAAAAGAGAACTGGATAAATTCATGGAGGTGAAGTCCGCTAATGGCTATTAGCCAGGATGGGTAAGGAAGGCTGTTCCTAGCCTCTGTTTGTCAGAGGGTGGAGCTGGATGGCAGGAGAGAGATCACTTGATCATTGCCTTTTGGGTTCACTCCCTCTGGGGCACCTGGCATTGGCCACTGTTGGTAGACAGGATACTGGGCTAGATGGACCTTTGGTCTGACCCAGTACAGCCATTCTTATGATTAACTGACAGACCTAATATATATATATATGTGTATGTATATATATATATATATATATATAAAAATAAAACTGTGTTTCTAAGATGCTTAGTTAGTATAACTACAAACTAAACTTACAGTTGTCACCACTGATTGAAATGCTGTTTCTCAATTACCCTACAGAAATGCTTCATAAAATGACTTTATCTCAGCTTGCAAGGGATGCCCTAATCTTCATTCCTTTGGAGATTACTGATCCAGCTGGCAGCACACCAAACCTGGCTGAGGCAGGTATTTGATGATATTTCTTCCTCATAACAGTACGCAAAATGTGATTCTGGAATAAAACAGATCCACAGATATCCTGGGATATAATTTTTCTTTTTACCTCAAGGAAGCTCATCTCTGAGGCGAGAACTAAAACAAATTCCAAGTCTCCAAGCAAGGTTGAGATGCAATTGTGAGTGTGCAGTATACAAAGCATTCAAAAGAATCAGTAATTATCAGTTCCTGATTTGAAGGACTGCTCCAAAGGGCACATGACTTGGGAATATTACTAACTGTTCCCCTTTCATTGAAATGTAGGAGATGGATTTCTGAACATCTTTAATTATTTGCAATTGGATTCATACGTCTTAAAATAGGTGTATTTTCAGCTATACCCTCACTGGAGGGTCCTGTGCCCCCAGTAAAAAACTTCCTTTTGGACAGGGCATTCTCTTTAAGTGAACTCTTGGAAGCTATTTCCAGTGAAAAACTGGAGACAGATATACAGCACAAAAATCCTGAAAGGGGAAATTCTGTGTTGACATATGTGCACTAATGATCAGTGACCAGGATATGGGCGGTCGTCCCCAGTGATTAGAACAGATCCAGGAGTTGGGCCTAGTGGTTAGAGCAGGAGTTGGTCGTCAGGAATCGTAACCAAGGGTCAGAACCAGTGTTAGAGGCCACACACCAGAGAAAAGGATCAAAACCAAAGTCAGTAACTGGAGCAAAGTGTCAGGACCAGGTTACCTGGAGCGAGGCAAGTCTGGAGACAAGAGTGGGAACTTGGCTGGAAACAAGTAGGCTGGACCTATTGCAGCCATGGGAAAACACTTTGAGTGGCTGCTGAACTGCTGCTGCTACCAGGCTTAAGAGCCAGTCTGCAGACTCTTCCAATCAGGCAGTGTAGCCAAGCAGGCACCCTACTACAGGCTGGCTGCACTCAACTAGGTTGCCCGGAGACTGGCTCTGCTACTGGCCCTGATTCCTGACAATCATGCATTTTGCGGTGTTTGAAGTTGTTGCATTATAAGTGAGTTGGTGAATGAATTTCAGTGAGTATCCTCCAAATGTATACCAGTATAATACAACAACACAGCACATCACTTATAAAAGTATATGACAGTGAAGTTCATCCTGATGTGTAGGGTGTCTATACTGCCTTCCACAACACCTTCAGAGGCTCCAAGAGGCGAGAACTGTAGACATTTACACACAGGGACACCTAAATTTGTGCAAACGCTCCATGCTAGCTCCAAATATGTTAGTGCAGAAGGGGCTACTATGAGGGGCCTAGAGGATTCTCACTTATGAGGATCCGGTAGTCTAAAACCACCACAAGACAGCATGGCGGCACAATTTCTATTAATCCAGTCCACAGGCTTCGAAAATAGCTGGGGAGAGAATGCACTGCAGCCCTATGGCTTGTTTGTGGGTCGGGGTGTGAATGCAATTTCCTTGTTCCCATTTAGTCCCCCACACAAAGCCAGATTAGCTGGACTCTGTGTTGGGAGGGATGAATTTCACCAATAAAAAATACAAAGTATCAAGGCAATTTGGCAAGTACCTGCAGTCTTTGTCTCATTTTGCATTTTCTTTTGTATTTCAAACGTAGTATGAATCCTATTACATGATTCAGTGTGCAGAATTTTGCTGGGTCTATCTACAACTACAATATATGGAAGGCTCATAAAGCATTTTGCAGAGCCCGCAAATTATGAATGGCAAATCTGACACAGTATGCCTGTTTTCAGCTGACTTCACTGTATATTCAGCTGAACACTGCAGGATATTTTATATACATAGATAAAAGCACTATAACACTATGATATATTCAATTTCATTATATATAGGATTAGAGAGAGCAGATTTAAAGCAAAGACATCAAATGCCTTCATTATAACCTACCTTTACCAAAGTTGGCCCAGGCTTTGCTGCAGATAGAGTATTTGTAGTCAAAGTGGTAGTAGTAGTTGTAGAGTGTGTAGTGTGCTGCTCAGTGGTGGGGGCAGGCTTTAGGAATTCAGGGACTGCAGAGGTTAATGAGAGATACTGCTGAAAAACAAAGAAACATTCATTAAAATCCAGCACCTGAACCCTTCCAGAACACATCACAAAAACGTGAAAAAATAAATAAAACAAAGTATGACCAATTCACACACACGCAGAATTAAAGATATTAGAAAAAGATTAACTAGGCCATCTAGTCCTTTCCCCAGCCAAAGCAGGATTGTTGATGTATTGTATATTCCAGTGAATTCTTAGTCTAGATTTACACATCTCTAATGATGGGATTTTCCGCTGCTTCCCTTTAGAGGATATTCTACAATCTTGGGACTTTCTCCAGCTCTGACTGAAGGTAACAGCAAAAGATCAAGCCTTTATACGGTACCATAAATGTCACTGTCTGGAAGTTTTTCCTGATATTCAGCCTAAATTTTCACCCTCTTAGTTTCATCCCGTTCCCCCTGATTCATATCCCTTGTAACATGATAAATAATTATTTTCCTTCCTTTGCATAGTCATTGTCTCCCAGCCATGCTCTACAAAATGTCATTCACATGCATCAGTGGGTGGAAGAACTTGATGGGGCCAGCCATAAAGGGGCAGTCCTAGGGAGGCTTTTGGCAGGTAGTCTGAGAGAGACACTCGCCAAGGGACAATAGGTATTTCCTCCCCCTGGGAGTTTCTGGAACCCATTGGCCAGCTGGGGGAGATAGGTGCTGACTGGCCAGCATTCCCCAGCTCACAGGATTTAGCCCAGCACAAGTGTCAACTGTTCCAGCAGCTTTGCTGGGGAACAGTGGGCTTGGGAGTGCAGCTCCCGTGAAGGAAGGATGTGCTCAGTCTTCACAGGAAGGGAGATCAAGTGAGGCTCAATGACATGCAACATGTGCAGAAGAGTCACAAGAGGAGGAGAGCAGCTGGGCAGGAGTCAGGACCTCAGCAGGGACAGTTCACTTCGCAGATGGTGGTGAGTCAGAGGAATGCATTCCTCCCAAATGAGGTCCTGAACCCTCAGACAGGAGGTCTAGGTCACATTCAGGCTCTGCGTTTGCAGAAAGTGAGGGTCCAAGCCTCACTGAAATGGACGAGGATGACGCAGAGTGGGTGAGTGAGCCAGTGCCTCATTCCCATAACCTGCCAAAAGTCCAACAGGCATCCTTAGGATGGGGTGGTGGGTTCCCCAGAGGCTCATGGATACTGATGGAGGGGACTGTGAACCTTGGAACTCGGGGCAAGGGTGATAGCCCAGGTCCTTCCTCCCTTGGACACCCACTCCAAGGGATATGGGGTGACCTACTAAAATCACTGGCATTAGTGGCCCATAGGTTGGGCAGCCTGCCTGACAAGTGTGGGCCACTCTCAGAGGAGGGGGTGACACTCACAAGTTGGGGGGGGGCATAATATCCCACAAAAGAAAACGGCGCAACTAGGGAGCTCCCCCCTGCATCAGGTAGCATTATTCCTAATGAAACACAGGCAGGTGACACAGCAGCTAAAGCCCTGCAGGTTATGTGGGATCCAATCGCCTACTCGGGAATCATCTGTCTAAAGGGCCTAAAGAAAAGGTTGGAAAGGGAATTTGTGAATTTATTTACCTTGCTGTTCAGGGAACAGCAGACAGAGGAGGGGGCAAATAACATTAAAAAACAAAAAAAACAGTGAGGACAAACTCTGCAGACGTAAGGTGACAAACTCTTGAACTGGTTGGCAGCCTTCCACATTTATGTGAGTATAATTTGTGTGAGGAGCCCCAAGGGGTGTCTCTCCTTCTTCAAGTCTGTGGTGGGGTAGAATGATTAAGGTATGACAGAGAATTTAGACAGAGGGCGGCAGAGGAGCCTGATTGACCCTGGGCTAAAACAGACCAGGCACTTTTGGCTGGAGGTATGATTCCTTATCGCCCTGCCTAGCTGATATTCACAGACAGCGAGCTGTCAGTGCCAAAACCTCATTTTCAAAATATGGGTATAAAAGCCAATGTGTTCTTTGTATTAATGATGGGAAATGTTTTCATACCCCAGGCAGGTACAAACACTGCTGTAGGCATAGCACACTCTCCTGTTTCAGGGGTCAAGGGCAGTTCCAACAAGGTTGTAGGAAAGGGGGTTTTCCAGGTCCCAGTACTTCAGGAGTTACTACAGGGAGAGGTAGTAATAATGGAACAGGCTACTTCTCAATTAAGATGCAATGCTATGGAATTTGTTACTGAACTATCCTGGGGGGAAAAAGATGTAGCTTATTTATGGAACGCATTTTCGGCTGATTATCAAATCCCAAATGAGAGAGTGAGGTGCCACTCTTGGATAGACAACTTGAAGTCCACTAAAGGCTTTGAGCATATTGACAGGGCAGAGATCACCTTGGAGGTGGCAGCAGGGAGAGTGGCAGGTCCTTTCCCATACAGTCCAGTGCCAGAACTGCTCATCTTCCCTGAGTGTGGTACTGAAGAAGGCGAAGGGGGAATACAGGCTTATATAGATATAATATCTCAGAACCACCTTTCTCATTTTGTGAAATGAGCTACGTTTCAAGTTGATGGTGTCCCAGTGTCCCTTTGAGTTGTAAACAAACACAGAGAGTTGGCAAAGACTGCTTGGGTAACGAAGCTGGTGAGAGCCTTCAATTTACACTGCCTGCAGTTTAACATCCTTTTTCATGCAGTGCATGTTCCAGAAATGAATAATGGTGTTGCCAATCTCCTGTCAGTTTCAGGACGACAGATTTTGGAAACTTGCCACTGGCCAGCAGGGATCCGCGGGCAATGCTCCAACAATTCTGGTACCTTGGCTCATGACAGCTGTGAGGCTAGTCGAAGACTCGGTTGTCCTGTGGACTCTGAGGGCCTATAAGCCTTTCAGAGTCCATGGAATTTAGGGTACCAGAAGGGCTGCACTGTGGGTGGCCCATACCCACACACCAGATGGCACAATATGTGGGGCCTGTGACCCACCACTGGTGGGCTCCCTCCATTATCTCTGGCTGGTTACTCATAACACTGGAGGACAGGTTACTCATAACACTGGAAACCCTGACAGAGCTGTCAAAGGCTCTGTCTGGGACTGCAGCTGAGAGGGAGACCATGTTATTTAAGGTGGCATTTGTTGTTGCCTTCTCTGGCACTTTGCGAGTGGGTGAACTGGTGCCTATAGCAACTGCCGACAGGTCCCAGCGTGCATTAAATGTAACTGACATACAGCTATCTGCAAGGACTGGTGTTTCTATGCTTAAGGTACTCCCTAATAGGCCAGAAGGGGAGAGGGGCTAATGTAGCATCGAAGAAATGTGCAGAGAAGAGTTTGTGCCATGTAAAGGCGATAAAAGCATCACTAAAAATTCAGGGCCTGCAGCTAGGCTCGCTATTTATACATGGTGATGGCAGCTTCCTGACAAGGCATCAATTCAGCGCAGAATTGAGAAAAGCTTTGTGGTACTGTGGGTAAATTTGGTACTCATTCTTCCAGGGGCGGCAACATTAGCAAGCTGCAAAAGGTTTTGGCCCGTGGCAGGTACAGGCAATAGGGCACTGGAAATCAAGTTTTAGAGAACTTACATCCACACCAATGAAAAGACGTCAGGGAACGGCAAAATGTAATTAACTCAGTGTGTTTGTTTGTTTCAGCAGCTACCCAGAGTGTGCATATTTAGATTTGTGGGCACCCTGTAGTGAACTGGATCCACAAGAGGGCACCCAGGATGGCACCTAGATCTCAGTGGGCTTTAGGGCCGAAGCTGTTTGCATTCAGAAGAGGCATGCAGTGGGATCAGCTCATGCCTCTTCTGCACTCACTGATAGGCCAGGATTGGGAGCAGATCCAACCCATGTGGACAACGCTAAAAAGAAAGTAAATAAGGGGGTCACCAAGATATTCCTGGAGAAAGAGTGTTCAGTGATACAGCATAAGGACATCCCTTACAATCAATCAGTGAGAAGGGATGATGGGGTACATCTGTCAGATGGAAGTGCTGACATGCTGCTACAGCATGTGCAGACATGGACTGGGCAGGGGTTGTGACTCTACGCAGCATAGTTGAGTGGAAATGACCAAGCTAGTCAGTGGTGGCCTCTGTGTCTGGTTCCCAGGATAGTTAAGAGAATAAAATGAAAGGTTCCCAGAGGTAAAAGACATGAGATTTCGGTGATGGGTGTTGGGCTCAGGTTGAGACCTTGCGTCCTTCGTGAGCTGAGGTCAGACTATGGCCCTTGTGAGCTAAGGTCCCCACCCTGCTGCACCCTCTGTCCCCTTTGCACCAGGGAGGGTGCTAGGACTCAGAGAGAGCTGAGTCCTGGTGTATAGGCTGAGGGGAGCCTAGCCACATTATGGGTTATATGGTAAGGAGCCCTGTAACTCCTGCACTGGAACCAATTATATGCCTGGGTAGCACCCCTCCTCTGTGTTAAAGTTTCATAAAAGTTGTGGCCTGCCGCTTAATTCCATGCATGCGTCTATCCTCATTTTGCCACTGTGTCCACATCAATTAGTTTTTATAACCTTTGCAGACCTCAATCATAGTTCTTTAAATTCCCTCCAGTTTGTTTACAACTGAAAGGGACAGTGGGACACCATCAACTTGAAATGTAGTTCATTTCACAAAATGAGAAAGGTAGTTCTGAGATATTATATCTACTTGAATCTCTCTGCCAATTCTTGTGGGGTGACAGACTGACAATTTCCTACAATATACTGAATGAACCTTATTGAATTAAGTTAAACCTTACTGAATCAGGATTAATACCTTTGGGGTACATTGTATTAAGAATACAAAGTGTATGTGTTATTGTGGCATTGTATGTATTTCTCTAGTAGAGAGGGAGATGCAGAGGTGATGATTTTCTAATGTGCCGAGGGGTGGCTCCCCCTGGTTCTGCCTCAGGCCCTGTCCCCACTCCACCCCTGCCAGCCCCCCACCTCCACCCAGCCTCTTCCCACCCCATTCTGTCCCCTACCTCAAGTGCACCCTGCCCTCGCTCCTCCCCACCCAGTGCCTCCTGCACACTGCGGAACAGCTGATGGGGGGGGGGCTGCCTGTGGGTGCTCAGCACCCACCATTTTTTTTTCTGTGGGTGCTCCAGCCCTGTAGTCAGCACCTATGGGAAGATGCTAATGTACTTCCTCTGCTATCAGCCCTTTGAAGACACCCACTGGAAAGGTGCACATTTATTAATTCAAACTACATTCTCCTGGGACCAACGGACAAAGAAAGGGATTTTAAATAAATAGCCTGGTTTTAGAATGGGCCTTGGGCTCAGACATTCTCAGTGTGTGGTTGGAAGGGACTGGGTGCTTGTTCTGAGCTGAAGCGGTGATGAATAGGTAACCACAAGGGCTCTTGGGTAGAGCTGAAGGACTGCTCCTGCCAGAGTCCATGTTAAGGTTAATTCTGGTAAGCTTATTAGCATATATACAGGGTCTTTTATCATTTTTAACATGTTTTTCTGTAAAGCTTTTTACCTTAAGAATAAAGTAGGTTTGTTTAGGAAGTGCTGTGTGGTAACATATCTATGTTTTTTCTAGGGAAGGAGGTTACCTGTGAACAATATACTTGTAAAAAAGCTAAAATAAAACATATTTTGAGTAACTGCAGCACTACTAATTTTCCTTATTCAGGCTTTTAAATCCTAAAACATGCAGTAGTATCAGTACCCATGATTATACTTATCTAGGCAATGATACTACAGCCAACTCTCGATGAATGGAATTTTACAGAACTGACCATATTCGAGGTTTTCTTAATAGTGCAAGGTCAAATGCAAATAGCATCCTACCTGCATGGAACAAAGTCTACAGCCATCAGAGATCAATGGCACAAGAAACTAAATTTAAAGTGGCAGTCCTATGTAATTCCCTGACCTAGCCAGTCAACATTTCTTCTTTTTTCCCCTTCACAGTATGGCTTATTAGTACTATTGGAAAAAACGCACCCCAGACCAAACAAACCCTGCCATTTCACTGATACTAGGAATCAAACTGTTGTCTCTCAAGCAAA
Source organism: Mauremys mutica (assembly GCF_020497125.1). Lineage (NCBI taxonomy): Eukaryota > Metazoa > Chordata > Testudines > Geoemydidae > Mauremys > Mauremys mutica. The sequence goes on from NC_059082.1 coordinate 64,896,927, forward strand.
CACCATGTTACTTGAACTTGAACAGTCCCACTGCCACACAGTCAATACTGTTCTCACATTGACAGTGGGCTGCAAATTGAAAGGGCTGCAAACCGTATAAAATATGCAGCTTGGTGGACTCCTCATTTTTACAATAGCTCTATTTGGGGTGGGGAAGCAGGGGGAGGAAAGGGAAAACAATGTCCTTCACTTTCTTGTCATGTTTTCTAATTTAACATTGTGTTTTAATTGTGGATTGGTTGCCACTTCTCTATTTCTTAAAGGAGATATGTAAAGAGAAGAATAAAAGAACAAATCTCCCATTTCCCATCACAGATGTGTTATTTCTGCATTTTCTCTATTAACTGGAAGTGAACATGCACCAGGTTAACAGCTAGTTTGAGTGTATTAGGAAAGTAATCATTTCACATTGCTTCATCGAGCAATGTCCTTCAATGTTCAGAAATTGGTCTAAAATAAATTGGCTATTAAGCAGCAGTGTTATCATCACTTGACATGTTTGAAGTAATGAGGTCAAACACCTAATCCTTACCAGATGCAAACATCTTAGGTGAAAGCAAGATGACTTTTGGGTCATCACTCAATCTGTCTGAGGGATCATAAATGTTTTAATGCTTTAAGGCCCGGAAACATGTACAGGAGGAAGTTTTAAAAGAGTCCTGACTATACTCCATTGTTTTCAAAATATTCTTTATATTTTCTTTTGTAATAAAATGCAAAATTTGTCAGAGGAAATTAACAGAGTGAAAGAGCAAATTCCCAGGCACATGGTTCCACATGTGAGCTCTTATTCTTATATTTCAAAAGGAACATGAAGATAAACATCTGATTCAGTCTGTGGAGGAGCAGTTTTGTACTTCTGGATGTATATGTAGAAGAGTATGGAACACAGTATAAAATCTGCAACTAGAAGATTTAAAGCCCTATTTGAAGAGCTTTGGAAATTAGCTGTAAGTGCTCTGTTGTTTTGTTGTTGCTATCATGTATCTATCTAACACTTACCATTTGAATAGCTTTTGGCATGCATTGCTTCAAGTATTTTTATTTAACTATCCATAAGGAGCCTAACTCTTCACTTACTGATCTGATTTCACGTGGTTTGTTTTCATTTCACTCCACACACATTACATTTTCTCCATATGGAACCTAATTCATGTCACAATTTGCACCTCAGGAAGGAATGCACTGTAAATGATGTACACTATCAGGTGCCTCAAACAGACATGTTTTTCTTGAATTTGAATTTTGCAATCTTTTTTGCATTGCATCATGGTGGTGGTTAGGAAAAAGGTTCAGAATAATTCCAGTTTCTGCCATGATGTATATAAAGAAGCTGCAATTTTACAGGCGTCAGGGCCATGTTAAAAGTCAACTGGCTGAGTTTAAAAATAAGTATACCAATATAAAGTGAGTTTAAACAACAAATGGGAAAATGTTCCAAAATGCTCAGTTCTGTATTTTGTACTTTGTACAGAACCTTCATGAAACACCCTGAGCTCCCTATGAAGTTGTTCTGAAAATCCAGCACTAGATTACAGCCATCACTAACCAAAAGAGATATTACAGATTTACATTAATACCCATCACTCTGGCCATTAAAATTGTTTCCTCCTTAAATCTTTCTATAAACTGTAAAATAGTTAATCTTAGCTGCATTGCAAAAGCTACACGTTTAATTTAGAGTATACAATTAAGAATGTATGAGTGTAAGCACCAGAAAATCCCAACCATCACTATCAATGGGTTATCAGAAGTCTATATGCAAATAAAAAAAACTTGCAAGATATTGGGTTGAACATTTAAGTGTTCATGAGTGCAGCAACATGTAATAAGGAGGAAATCTGGCTAAAAAGTGCAAAACATAGGAAAAGAAAAAATAAGGTGTTGGTAGTGCAAAGAGGAATAAGAAAAAGGCAGGGATAATTTTATTTAGGTAATATGACTACCTTATTTACTTGAAAGTAACTGGACTTAAGTTCAAATTCATTACTGATCAATAGTGATTAAAAGTCTAGTGGAAGTCTGGTAACCTACTTTAAATGAATTGGTGGTCTCCAGTTCCAAGTGGATAAATGTCCCCCATCAAAAAAGCCCAGGTCCATATTTATATTAATTGGGCATCCATGCTGGCTGTCTCAAAGAAGCCAAGGACCAAAATGGCACAAAGAATTAACACTAGAGGAAAACCAACAGTCTGGCAACATCTAATTACAAGTAAGCATCATAAATAATGGTCTACTGAGTAACTCAAAGAGTGGAGATACCAAAACTGGCTGTAAGAATCCAGCGAGAGGCACTCATGATAACAATGCTCAGATGACTATATTATACACATAGCCTTCTGTTTTAGGAATTCGTCAAACTTAAAATTAATTTCCAGTCCAAGTGATGTTAGTTCCATTGATAATCTGGCAAGTTGTTTTCCAGCCGCATTTTTATAAGATGTTTAAAGATGCAGAAATATTCAAGGTCAGACAATGTTACTGTCCTTTCTAGACCACACAACTACATTATAGTGAAGATCTTTTGTTTGTTTATTTGCAAAGCTCAAACTATTTGTGCAGTTCAGATGAACTGTGAAAGAGGGAATCAAGCGTCTCAACATTCCATTTTGTGTATTTAAACTGTTCTAGTTTTCACCAATCAGTGGATAGATCTTATGAGCGCTTAAAATGCAACTCCAAATTTTATTTATTTTATATTATATTATGTATATATATTTTCTTCTAAATTAGGGCTGTCGATTAATCGCACTTAACTCACGCAATTAACTCAAAAAAATTAATTGCACTGTTAAACAATAGAACGCCAACTGAAATTATTAAATATTTTTGGATGTTTTTCTACATTTTCAAATATATTGATTTCTATTACAACACAGAATACAAAGTGTACAGTGCTCACTTTATATTATTTTTATTACAAATATTTGCACTGTAAAAATAATAAAATAAATAGTATTTTTCTGTTCACCTCATGCAAGTACAGTAGTGCAATCCCTTTATCGTGAAAGTGTAACTTACACATGTAGATTTTTTTGTTACATAACTGCACTCAAAAACAAAACAATGTAAAACTTTAGAGCCTATAAGTCCATTTAGTCCTACTACTTGTTCAGCCAATTGCTAAGACAAACAAGTTTGTTTACATTTACGGGAGATACTGCTGCCTGCTTCTTATTTACAATGTCACCTGAAAGTGAGAACAGGTGTTCGCATGGCACTTTTATAGCCTGTGTTGCAAGGTATTTACATGCCAAATATGCTAAACATTCGTATGCCCCTTTGTGCTTCTGCCACCATTCCAGACAACATGCTTCCAGGCTGATGATGCTCATTAAAAAAATAATGCATTAATTAAATTTGTGACTGAACTCCTTGGGGGAGAATTGTATGTCTCCTGTTCTATTTTGCCAGCATTCTGCCACATATTTCATGTTATAGCAGTCTTGGATGATGACCCAGCACATGTCCTTTTTAGGAACACTTTCACCGCAGATTTGACGAAACGCGAAGAGGGTACCAATGTGAGATTTCTAAGGACAGATACAGCACTCGACCCAAGGTATAAGAATCTGAAGTGCCTTCCAAAATCTGAGAGGGATGAGGTGTGGAGCATGCTTTCAGATGTCTTAAAGGAGCAACACTCTGATGCGGAAATTACAGAACCCAAACCACCAAAAAAGAAAATCAACCTTCTGCTGGTGGCATCTCACTCAGAGGATGAAAATGAATATGAGTCAGTCCGCTCTGCTTTGGATTGTTATTGAACAGAACCCACCATCAGCATGGTTGGAATGAAGCATGAAAGGACATGTGAATCTTTAGCACATCGGGCACATAAATAACTTGCGATATTGGCTACAACAGTGCCAGGTGAATGCCTGTTCTCACTTTGAGGTGACATTGTAAACAAGAAGTGGGCAGCACTATCTCCTGCAAACTGTAGCCAAACTTGTTTGTCTGAGCAAGAAGTAGGACTGAGTGGACTTGTAGACTGTAAGGTTTTACATTGTTTTATTTTTGAATGCAGTTATTTTTTGTACATAATTCTAAATTTGTTAGTTCAACTTTCATGATAAAGAGATTGCCCTACAGTACTTGTATTACGTGAATTCAAAAATACTATTTCTTTTGTTTTTACAGCGCAAATATTTTAAATAAAAAATAAATATAAAGTGAGCACTGTATACTTTGTATTCTGTGTTGTAATTGAAATCAATATATTTGAAAAGATCAAAAAATATTTAAATAAATGGTATTCTATTATTGTTTAACAGCGTGATTAATCGCAATTAATGTTTTTAATCACTTGACAGTCCTATTCTAAATGGTATAAACGGTTAGACTAATAATCCAAAAAAATAATGGGGTAACCTGGTGTTTAGTTCTTTAAGTCTACAAATTTTACAAATTGGTTGAGACAGGCTTTTGGGAAAATAAATCCAAGTACAGCATTATGCCTCCACCTGTCTGCTATTACCTGATTTTTTAAAATGTTTGAAACAAGAATCATAGACTTTAAGGTCAGAAGGGACCATTATGATCATCTAGTCCAACCTCCTGCACAATGCAGGCCACAGAATCTCACCCACCCACTCCTGTATCAAACCTATGTCTGAGCCATTTAAGTCCTCAAATCATGATTTAAAGACTTCAAGGTGCAGAGAATCTGTCTGTGTTCCATCGGCCCTTGGCAAAAAGCAAACCATCACTATGGTCTTAATATTCTTTTCATATTTACAGTGGAATCAATATTTTACAGTGGGTTTATTACTGATGTACACCAATGTAATGAGATGACACTGATTAGGCCTTGGAGCTTATTAATGGAGTAATTTGGATCAATCTTAATCGCCTCTACTTCTGAAGAGGCAATCTGTTTCCCTTGTAGATCTAATAATTTATACTGTCAGAGGGCAGGTCTTCACTACCCGCCAGATCAGGGATCAATTTATTGCATCTAGTGTAGACGCAATAAATTGATCCCCATCGCTCTGCCGTCGACTCCAGAACTCTACCACTGCCGAGAGGTGGAAGTGGAGTCGACGGGGGGGGGGGGGGAGGAGGGCAGCGGCAGTCGAGTTAAGTCGATCTAAGATGCGTCGACTTCAGCTACGCTATTCTCGTAGCTGAAGTTGCGTATCTTAGATCGATCCCCACCCCCCAGTGTAGTCCAGGGCAGACACACAAAACTGCCATCCTTTTGAATGAGACTATCTTTGGACCAGTCAAGGAAGCACCTGAGAGAAGCAATGTTGCTTCTTTGACCTAAGAACATAAGCTACAAAGATTAACAATTAAGCTCTGATCTCTCCATGGCAGTGGATAGTACTATTTTTAAGCTATTGAGTCAAATCTACATTTGATTTTTTGTTAATCTATTTTAAAAAAAATACCATTCATTCAGTTATCTTATTATAGATTAGAAAAATGTTGCATCTGCCAGTTTTGTTCCTTTTAGTATTTCAGGTTTCCTTACTTTCCCTCTTCTTTGGAAAATCTAACTTAAATACATAATGCAAGAAAACAAGAAAATCTAGCTTAGATGAGAAACAGCAAGTTTGTTTTGTTTCTTAATACTGAACATCTACACTGTTTTAAAACGATACAAATATAAAAAACAACATCTTCATTACTTCTGTGATCTTTTTTGGAGACCAGGGCCAGATACCCAGCTGATGGAGACTGTCATAGCTCCACTGACTGACTTCAATAGAGTTATGATGATTTATACAAGTTAAGTATCTGGAACGAAGAAAGGTACTAAAAAGCCAGTAGCAACTGCAGTTAACCATTACCATTAAAGACAAAACATTCTTCTGGGATGACTGCAGAGGGTCTATAGATTCTGGAAAAAGCATGGGGTGAAATATTGGCTTCCTTGAAGTGAATGGGAGTTTTGCTATTGACTTCAAGGAAGCCAGGATTTCACTCTTGGAACCTAGGAACAGCAAACTGGGTTCTTCACATTCCAGTGCAGCAACATAAGAACGGCCATATGAGTCAGACCAAAGGTCCATCTAGCCCAGAATCCTGTCTTCCAACAGTGGCCAATGCCAGATGTGCCAGAGGGTATGAACAGAACAGGTAATCATCAAGTGATCCATCCCCTGTTGCCCATTCCCAGCTTCTTGCAAACAAAGACTAGGGACACCATCCCTGCCCATCCTGGTAGCCACTGATGGAACTATCATCCTCCATGAATTTATCTAGTTCTTTTTTGAACCCTTTTACTGCAAGCATTTGCAAAGTAATCTAGGTAAACAAGTGTCTCTAAATTCCATTAAAAAGGATCCAATAATTACAGATACTAGCAAGCAATGAATCTGAGATGATTTAATTCATTATCAGTTCTAGACTACACAGAGAGCTTGAAAACAGTATGAAAGTTTGTCTTTTTGAAAGGTTTATCTATTTTTCTGTCTGAATTAGATATTTGGGGGAGGAAAGATAATATCCAGTTAAAATCAATGTCATCTCTGAAGTACGGTGGAAATGTGAAATATATGGATAGCAAAGAAATGGTTACTTAAATTATGTAAATTATACTACATGGGAAATTTCCTGTTCCTTGCTTTTGTTACTCACTTTGCATAATTAAATAGTACAAATATTCCCTGTATTCATTTAGCAAATAAAAGGAATACAGATATGTTCCCTCTGTTCAAACCGATCAGACAAGGCGATCACAATACACTGCTATGAAATACACCTAAATTCAGAAGTGACCCAAACACTTTTGCACAGTGTAACAGCTCAGAATGGGATACTTTAGGAACTGATCTGTTTTCTCTCTCTTGTTAGAATGACTGTTAAGTGAATGTTGCCACCTCCATTATTTTTAAAGCACTTTCTGAATGTTTATCCGTGTTGACAGTGGAGGAAATTCCACGCATATATTTGGATTCTGGCTTGAAGTTTCAGGTTGATGTGATGTGAGAAGGATGTGCAAGGTGTAGGAATCCCACCTTTCTCAGATTTTTTTGTTTTAAACAGAACAGCAGTCTGCAGGGTTAGATCTAATATTTTTTGTTTTTTACCACCATGATATTTTTACCGTTTGTTCAGTGTCCTAAGTACTACAGGGAAGGTGGGGGAACAGCTAAACAAACTTATCATTGCTTTTAAGAGTGCAGGAAAAGGGTACTTGCAATAAAGGGAAAAGTAAAATGCAACCCTCATATAATGGTGGGCCACATTACAGAATATGAGCGAAGATTTCTTTAATACACTGGCAGGCAGGCAGGTCATGTTCACTCCATCTATTCCTCTACCACGTTCATACAGAGGGGAATCAAGAAGTCTCACTAGTTCATTTTTGAGTAAACTGGATTTTAACCAGCACAATCCTTTAAAAAGAATAGTTTTCGACTTTTTGCTTAAATTGAAGCCGGTTATTTTATCAACATGAAAAGCAGCCTACACAAACAATATTGAGAATTTTTAAAAGCTCGAAACCTGCTTTAGTTTGGTTACCTGAAGTTGTGGGTTGCTTGGCAGTGTGATGAATGAAATCTGGTGTTCAAGAAGTAGTAGTATTTCTAGGGTCATATATAGCATAGAAAGAGAGACAGAGATGGTGGCCAGTAGGAAAGATAAAATAAAAGATGAGTTAAAAATGATAAATATTAATGAAAAAAATGAGGGAAATAAAGAAAGGTGAGAACACAACTAGTGCTCTTTATTTGCTTCCTCCTTTTCCTATGTTATGTTCGGGGCCTTCAATACCTCTCTTTGGTCAAATATGTCCTCCAACTTTGATCAACAGTGCCTAGAATGATCACCATTTAAGTGAAATGACACAAAAACACACAGAAAGTAAAATATCATGTATGGTAAATGTGCTTTTTTATCAGTGCTCTCTTTACTGCAATACAGTACTACAATACATAGGTTTGTGATTTAATTCTCACATTTATAAACTGTACCTGTGTGGTAGAAGTAGTGTTCGGTGTGACTGATGATGGCGAGTCACTTGTTTTTGGCTCACCAGGAGATGCTGCTGAACCCTGGGATTCCTGGCTAGCTGGCTGATCTGGAGATAAAGCGTCACTGCTGTCTTCATCAAATGAGTAATCATCCAAAGCTTGGGGATAACTCTCTTGTCCAACTGCTAGGATGTTTACAAAAATAAACTCTTTAGTTTCAAAAGTCAGTATTTAGCTAGCTAGAGGAGCCATGAAATGTTGGAAATCAACTAGCATAGTATGATTTGTGGTTAAATATTTTTGTATATAAATGTTATTTTTAACACAATAAAAGCCATCTTAAATGATATTCAAGGGTCCAAAAATTGGTTGCTCAATGGTGATCATCTTCTAAGAAAGGATGAAAAGAACTGTATTCTGAGCATTTAGTGGGATGGTCCCTTAAGATGGGAGGAGACTAAATAAGAGTCTATGTAGTGTCAATTTTTAATTATTTGTAATAATTAAAAGATTCACTCATGTAAGACAGACATAGCTTTATACTCAAATCAACTGTACAGTTAAAACTGAGTTTGAAAAAAAACAGTATTACTTTGCTCAATTTAGTGCTGATCAGGCCTAAGATACTTATGCCCTGTCTACACTAAGAAGGGGGGTCGAACTAGGGTACGCAAATTCAGCTACGTGAATAGCGTAGCTGAATTCGAAGTACCCTAGTTCGACCTACTCACCCGTCCAGATGCGGCGGGGTCGAACTCCGCGGCTCCCCCGTCGACTCCGCCACCGCCGTTTGCAGTGGTGGAGTACCGGAGTCGACCGCAGCGCTTCCGGAGTTCGAACTATCGCGTCTAGATCAGACGCGATAGTTCGAACTCCGAGAAGTCGAACTCACCGCGTCAACCCGGAAGGTAAGTGTAAACCTACCCTTAGAAGTTGACATAATACATAGCTAATTAACTTTTATTTTTTTCAACTAACCTTTAAAGTTTAGGTTCAAATTACTAATTTCTCATATTGCCTTACTGATAACAGATCCAAGTTGTAGATCTTCTACTTGCCTATAATTGCTTCTTTAACACTGGAGTCTACAGGAAGGATGTTCTTTTCCACCAGTTCCATAGGGCCAGGCCTCTGAGCAATCTTTTCATTCAGATCATCTGCCAGCCGAGCTCTCTTCAGTTTCATCTGAGTTGCCTGAAGTGAGGGTTCTGCAAATGTCTCTAAAAGAGATAAAACTTTTAATGATTCTGTTAACTATTTTGTCTCATTTTAAGACCACCAAAATAGCATTTGATCTTCATAGCCATACCTCCATGCATGTTGAAAACTTTAAAACATCAGTGAGTTATTTTAGTCCTTTATTAGAGTGTGTCATTTTGTTATAAAAATATGTATATAGTACTAACTTATCTACAGATCGTCAAAATTAATATTAGAAAAGGAAAATGTTTTAGATAGCTCTTGTTTATAACATCCTCCCACAATTAGCTAAATATAGCACTTCCAAAAACTTTCGCAGCCATTTGTATTTGTATTATTTTTAACAAAACAAAACAAAAACACATGAAAAAAGACCAACTCAGAAAAACTTTCTGGTTTTGAAGTCATTTGTCCTTTTTTCTCCAGTTACGATAAATTTCCTCAGCATTGCAAGATGAAATTTAAAATTTAAATTCAAAAACTTATACCCAGCCAAAAAAATCAAGGTCATACAGGCTCACCCAACCAACATAGTATTTAATAATAATTATTAGTTTTATTATTAAATTACGGTAGTGCCTGGGGATCCCAAATCAAGACCCCATTGTCTTAGGCACTCTGATCAAGGACCCTGCCCCGTCATCAATTTAGGATGCAATTTGTAGCTACAGAATCTACACAACATAAACAAGGTATGTAATATTTACTGTACACTACAACAGACGGACAGGATACCAAAATGCTGTTTATTAGTATAAGCAGCTATATAAATGGTGTTGACCTATTAGAGAGGCACTATCAGATTTAAATGTTTTATTACAAAAAGTCCTTTTCTATGTTACTGAAATAATTAAAACAACTTACACAACTTCACAATTTATGATATAGTATTGCGGGGGTAGGCAACCTATGGCACGCGTGCCGAAGGTGGCACGCGAGCTGATTTTCAGTGGCACTCGTACTGTCCGGGTCCTGGCCACTGGTCCGGGGACTCTGCGTTTTAATTTAATTTTAAATGAAGCTTCTTAAACATTTTTAAAACTGTATTTACTTTACATACAAAATAGTTGAGTTATATATTATAGACTTGTAGAAAGAGACCTTCTAAAAATGCTAAAGTGTATTACTGGCACACGAAACCTTAAATTAGAGTGAATAAATGTAGACTCGGCACATCACTTCTGAAAGGTTGCCGACCCCTATAGTATTGGTTACTTTTGACATTTCTTTCACTAGGGAGAAGACTACACAATTTTGCATTTGATGATAGCCAGTTTCTTATCAATTTCACTTTCAATTCTCCGGGTTATGTTTGAGTTGAAAACTCCAGAGGGTAATGTTTATTTGCTTAAAACACTCCAGTGAAATCTCTTGTTTATTTGAAAAGATTTTCGTTATTAAAAAAAATCCTCACTGATTCTATGAGCATATTTTTACAAACCTAAAATTTGAGTCAAATTTGACTCTCTTCAATTACTTTTGCCCCAATTCAGCAAGGAATTTAAACACCTATTTAACTTTAAGCACTTGAGTAGTCCCACTGAAGTCAGTTTAAATTACGCAATTGCTTACACACTTTGCCGAATCAAGGCCTTTGTCACCAAAGTAAGACTATCAATTTATTCTGCTAGACTAATTAAGTAGGCTGAAGTGGAAAGAAAAAACCCATCGGGGACATTTTAAAGAACGCAGGCACTTCTTATTCTACAGTAATAATATCAGCATATATTGTAATCATGTGTGTGAAACCAAAAGTATGACACACAGAACTAATATGATTCATAAATCTAAAAGCAGATCACATTAGTAAAAATTTATACATTATAGCAGCACTCTTATAGTTAAGGGTGAGTTGGTATTTCCATTATAAACCCCAATTTTCAGAATGTAACGTCTTGGCTGTTTCCCAATATACTGGGCAGAAACTTGATATGATTTTATCCCTAATGACAGTTTTCCCAGAACAAATATGAATGAAATCCATTAAACTGTTGTTTTTCAACTTCAAAACAAATTTTTTGGAGCCTCTCTTGCCAAACTCAACTATAAAAGGCTTAATTTTAAAATGTAATTTTGAAGGTTGTTAGATGTTTGTTGCGTGCTAATTTTAATGACAAAATGCAGATGGCCTTTCAATATGAAGAATCCTGATCTGAGTGTAGTATCCAAGTTCATGTTCTGAAAACTAAAAACAGCAGACTATTTCACCAAATGGAATACTGTTAATTCATTTTGGTTTTACTACTGCTGTTTGTACATACAATGGGATTTCAATATTAAAACATGCTAATGCAGTCCCATTCAAAAATTGATTTTATTATTTCTGAGTATTAAATTTACCTGAATAGCAAAGCAACAAAATGTGGAGAGATGAGCTCATTAATGATTAATCTAAAGCTGAAAACCTCCCTTAAAATTGTAAGATTGTTTCAGGGCTTCCTTGAAAGACTGCAACAATGTATACTGTATGTACAACTCTTAGGAGATAGATAATACAGCAATTAACTTTATATGATACAACACAATTTTTATTTAAGGGAAACTGTGGTTATAGCAGCATCCTCCTCACAGCTGAGAAGAGAGCAGTGGTCAGGAGTGTCTTCTCTGCTGTGGATTAAGGATAAAGATTCCTCCCCACTGGTTTAAGTATCCATGGAGTGCCAATTACCTGAACTACAGATTGGCAAGCAAAACAGTCCTGCACCTTAATAAGTACCTCATAACAAAGCTTGATTCAGTTAGATAGCCCCAAACTAAAATAAACCGTTAGCCTGAAAAACAGGATACATGGGTTCCTACCTTCCAGGATATGCATTCTGACCAATTCTGATCGATCTGGTCTGCTGCGAATCTTGTGCTTCAGAAAATTTTCAGTCTTAAAAAAAAAAGCATCATACTAATGACTATAGAACAAAGCAATTTGTTCATTCACACAAACTTTTATGAGAACTGGATTTATGAATATATTGCTGATTGGGTTTTATATTTTTATAATTGGAGATATACCTATCTCCTAGGACTAGAAGGGACCTTGAAAGGTCATTGAGTCCAGCCCCCTGCCTTCATTAGCAGGACCAAGTGCTGATTTTTGCCCCAGATCCCTAAGTAGCCCCCTCAAGGATTGAACTCACAATCCTGGGTTTAGTAGGCCAATACTCAAACCACTGAGCTATCCCTCCCCCCACTGTAGTTGAGTATCACCGTTTTCTGTTGTGGGAGAGATTTATTTTTTGTATTGAAAATTCTTCCCTATGAACAAAGCCATTAAAGCTTTAGAATTTTTGGCAAGATTTTGCATTAAAGCTTAGGTTGTGGCTTTATATTTGTGATTATTAAAGTATTTATATTGCACAGTAAGTATAGTTGGCAATTTACAGTGCATAGGATAAAACTTAGTCCCCCTTCCCCTGAATAGTTTACAAATAACAAGGATCCCATAAAATGACCCACCTTAAACAGACACTCTGCCTAATACCCCCACTCGCTCCTCTTAACTACGACCCAAACACACAGAGCAAAAAAGAGAGATTGAAATCTAAATCTAACTCGCGTAATTGAACTGGGATTTGGGAAATGCAGCACACTGGTACAGACCTAAAATGACAACAGTAAGCAAGACAGAAATTGCCTTTGAACTGCTTTTAAAACTCAATTTTTTTCTTTACTTGAAAGTTAGTGACATCCCTACTTCAAAGGAGCAGCCAGCACTAATGAGCAAATTGCTCCTGGCCCTTGTGTTGGTACATAGAGAGCCTTCTCTACACACATTAGTACATCTCGTTTAAGGACCAGAGACAGTTTAAGTGTCTGAGTCACAATCCCTGCGTAAGCAACCCAGGAGCAATCCAGAGATACGATGTTCCATAATGCAGGTCCATGCCATATTAGCACAGTTCAGACCTTCGCTATTAAAATCTGTTGTGCAAAGTAACATCCTTATTAATTTTCTTAAAAGAAACCCATCTCTTTGGAATAAGTTTTAAGATCTAGATGACTAGACTTCACAGTTTAAAGTTTGCCAGTTTTATGAAGTTATGGCACGATAACTGACTCTTACTGGATTGTGCAGAGTAATTCAGGCATAACTAACCTGTCAGCTGTCCTACCTGTGTCTCTCTTATAAAGGATATGTATTAGGAGATGTCAATTTATCCGTTATCCTCAATATAAAAGTACCAGGCGGTGGACTGAAACAGTACTGTACATGGCAGCAGCTGTATCAATGGCCCCATCAATTTCTACATAATTTAAGGTTATTCTGAATGTGATCCAGATCAGTGGTGACTTCTTAAATCTGAAAATAGATCTAAGGGCAATATTCTGCATTCCACATCTGTGGAAGAATGTAAGTGGAGTGGAACTGCTATGATTCTATGTAGTATGTAGCAACTCATGCACCACTGAGCTCTGTTCTTTGGTGTATCTCCATGGCAACCAGTGGGGAAGGGAGAATTAGCAAGAATTGGTGCAGGGGAAAGGCCAGTAAATTTTACAATACTTTTACAATGATCCAAAACTGGATCAATCTACAGAGAAAGCAGGCAGGCACTACAACTGTTATTGTAGTCCTAGAGCACAGAATGTCAGGATGGATAATATGATGGTGGCATTTTTTTCCCTTTTGCCTGCATTAAGGCTTGTCCACAACGCAGTTTTAGCCACCAGTGTACCTACACTGATACAGCTGCACTGGTGCCTAAAAACTTCAGCACAGACAAGGCCTCAGTTTCCTTGCACAAAACCTGCCATCTTTCTCTGCTGTCATTTTAACAGTGCTATTCTTGAACTGGGGGGCAGACCTGGAGTAGAGTACCATCACATTTAAACCCACAACCTGTCTGGTACCGCTGGAGAATTCAGAACACTCCCACTCAACACAAGAGATTTGCTACAAATGTTGCATTTCAATTTTAGGGATTCTTCCAGAATATTACCATAGACTATTTACAATGATAATAAAATGTCCCATGCAGTCTGAGAACTGCCTACCTCACATTACTGATCTATTTTTGTTTTTCATAAGTAATAAACTAGCTTTCTTTTTTCAGATATTAATAGTATGTTGATAGTTTTTTTAAAAAGTATAAACTAGATCCCTTACCCTGGCTCGTTCCAAGCTCTTTCTCTGCTCATGGAATGCAGCTGGGCTTTTCAAAGCTGTGAGAAGAAAGAAAGAGTTAAACTGACAGGAAATGGTTTTCAAATGAAATGCTCTAATCAGTGTATTAGTTAAGGATAGGCATCTTGCACTCAACACTACATCAGATGTGGGACTCCACTTTACTAGCCCAACATCTGACTCTTTCTATTTATTATTTGCTTGTATTTACTGAAGGTTAAATTCATCCCTGTGCAGAAAGCTTAAGTGGGGCTGAAGTAGTGCATATTCTTTTGTGCTGGCCCTCTGCACAGGGAGGCATTCCACTCTGAGATTATAGCTCATTGTTAAAATATGTACAGGTTAAGTCTTTCTCACATAGAGAATTACTGTAACTCACTGATATAACAAAGGTATAGATTCTAAATTGGGATTTGTAGCTAAGCAAAGCTGTGGATCATGAAGGCAAAACAAACTCCACTTCTCAAGCATATGCAGAGAACATTAGAACATTTTTAAAGTATACTGTGATGCCCTAATAAATTCTAATATTTTATGTCACTCATGTCATATGATGGTGTCCCCTAGCTATTTACCAATAAAGTGCTCTATGGTAGAATTTTATCAACCACCATTCAAAATACTAAAGCTGCCTATCTGTCCCACTACATTACCCTTCTCTTATGATTTATTTTCCCTAATAATAAATACAGGAAAGATCAATGCACAAAACATTCAGGCAGGTAAAGAAATGGTCTTTTACTAAGAACTGTCTGCACTAATCTGTTTTTAAACATTGTAAAAACACAAAATATTCAAAGTAAAGAACAATTAAAATAGACTAGCACCATAATCTTGTGTTTCATTCTGAAGCAATTTTCAAGAAAATATAAACAATTAAGGGAAAAAATCCAGGACACATTTGTATTTTTTAAAGTGTTATCTCCTCACTTTCCTAATGAAGTCTGTTGATTCCCAGACAGAAAAAGAAAGGTGCCTCTTTGGAGCCCAGTCCACAGTGTAAGAAGTCTGCAACATTGTAGCTGAAAGCCCAGCTGTGCTTGAGAGAGAAGGTATTCCATGACTTTCCGTGACCTCCATAACTTCTGCAGTGGCCCCTGTGGTTGCCCTGGGAGCTGACTGAGCAGCTCAGGCAGCCCCTGAGGCAGTCGCACCGGCTGCTGCTGCTGGGGCAGTCTCAACCCCCCGCTCCCCAGCAGCAGGAGTTTGGGTGTGGGGGGTTCAGGGCTGGGGATTGGGGTGTGGGGCGGTGCTTACCTGAGGGTAGAGGGGGGCTCCCCGGAAGGGTGACAGGAACTCCCCTCCCTCAGCTCCTGGCTCCATGTGTGGCCTCCGTGCGCAGGCACCACTGCTGCAGCTTCCATAGGCCGTGGTTCCCAGACAATGGGAGCTTTAGAATCGGGGCTTGGGGCAGAGTGGAGGCAGCATGTGGAGCTAGGAGCTGGAGGTTGCCGCTTCCCAGGAGCCAGGTAGGAAACCTGTCCCAGCCCCGCCAACCCCTCCCCCCACCAGCATCTGTGGCATCCCCCCAGCACCTACCCTCCCCAGCCAGTGCCATCCCACCCCCAAAGTTTTAGTCAGGGGTATATAGTAAAAGTCATGGACAGGTCACAGGACGTGAAATTTTGTTTACTGCCCGTGACCTGTCCATGACTTTTATTAAAAATACCCTTTACTAAAACATAGTCTTACTGATAGGCCACTACTGTACTGAAAAGGCTAAGAGGATACTATACTGAAGCAGTCTCAGGCGTGTTGGGTAACTGGAAACCTCCAAGAAGAGACTAGTTTCAAGAAGCCATGCAAGGAATTGTGACTTCAACCAGTGAAGACTTGAATATTATTTATAATAATTGTAACTAATGTATTTTTGTAATTTTAAATAGGTATATTTGTTTATTGAATAAAGAATAATTTTTCTAATGGGGTCCATAATCTATGGAGTCCAGTCTTCTCTTACTAGACATTATCATCTTTCACTGATTCTAAAAATGGACTAAGGTAAAGATGCTTGAGCGGGGAGAGGGCAGTGTTCAGTGCAACTAGGGATGGTGGTATCAAAGGTGGCTTTAATCTGTCTTTACACTCCCCTGATCCTAGGGCTGCCTTCCACCCAGCCAGTCTCCCAGCATAAGCTGCTCTACCTTGTTCCAGCTGCTTATGTTCCCTAAAGAATGTTACGGCAGTCAGGGATAGCCAAGGCATAAAAACACCACAACCAGAGCCCTCTCCTTTTTCTTGGGGGATGGAGCGGTGGTGGTGTTGGAGCTGGAAACAGCAGCTCTATGCCACTCAAACCCTTTATGCATGGGATCTTCTGCTATTGATTAAACTGACTTTAGGGTACCTTTGTGCTGGCACTAACCCTAAATAAGCAAAGTCAAGGGGAAAAATGGACGTTAGGACCAAATATAGTTAGTTTTCTTTAAAGTACTGAAATAATTTACAAAGAAGCCTTATATTTTTAAAAATACAATGTAGTAATTTCAGATATATAGTACTGTAAATACAACTAAGATAACTAAATTAACTGAGTTTTCAAACTGTACCTGATTAATAAACAGCATCTAAATTATCTACATTTTCAAATTGTAACTAAATTAATAAGCAGTAACTTTGTTTTACACTATATCATAGAATTAGAGATGGAACTGACTTCCTAAGTCATTCAGTAAGCCTTATTTGTCCACTTGCTTTCATTGGTGTAATTCAATCATTTGCAGAGAAGTTACTCACAGTTTAAAATGTTGTAAAGAATAATTAGGCTCAATATTTTCTATCATTGGTCTGCTCTTATGTCTCCAACTCTAGGGGGACACTACCACAGTGGCTATTCTGTCTGCAGATTAATTTAGTTTACTGATTTTAATCTTGTTTTTTAAATACCTCTTATTTAAATTAGCTATAATTTTCCTGTAGGTATTAAATGAATATCATCAAATGACAAAGTTATCCTGACTGCTTTCCTTAGAAATTTTCATCTTCAACTATTTTATATGTCTTGAAATATGATACAAATTACTGTAAATAAAATTAGTCTTACGTGGCATGATGCCCTGGTCCACCAGCTGTTCTCTTGTCCGTCTTTGCTGCAGCCTAAGCTGAAGTACTGGCAAAAGAAAATAGCAATCATTAATTCACATGCTATGATACTATCTCCTACTTAAAGCTGCAGAAAAGAATAATATAAATTCTAATTAAGAAGTCAAATATTTCAACTTTAGAAATATTTTGACTATGTTCATTCAGTAACAGACACAGGATATTGTATAATAGGCCTATAGGTTACTTTTTAAAATCTTAAAAGGACTGCAGAGTGAATCTATTAGAGCAGGCCTGCACAACATATGGCCGGGAATCAAAGGGCTCTGGGTTGCCTGCAGCCGCGGGGAGCCCAGAGCCCTTTAAATCCCAGCTGCGGCCGGGATTCAAAAGGCTCTGAGCTGCCCGCAGCCACGGGGAGCCCAGAGCTCTTTAAATCTCAGCCGCGGCCAGGATTCAAAGGGCTATGGGCTGCCGGCAGTGGCAGGGAGCCCTGAGCCCTTTAAATCTCAGACGCAGCCGGGATTCAAAGGGCTCTGGGCTGCTGGCAGCGGCGGGGAGCCCTGAGCCCTTTAAATCTCAGCTGCGGCTGGGATTCAAAGGGCTCTGGGCTGCCCGCAGAGATTCCCGGCCGTGGCTGAGATTTAAAGGGCTCAGGGCTCCCCGCGGCTGCAGGCAGCCCAGAGCCCTTTGAATCCCAGCCGTGGCTCCAGTGGATGGGCTGGGGCTGGGATTTAAAGGGCTCGGGCTCCCCTCAGCGGCAGGAGCTCTGGGCCCTTTAAATCCCTTCCCCAGCCCCGCAAAGCTCCGGGTTCCCCCAGCCGCCGGAGCCCCAGGCCCTTTAATTTGCCCCTGAGGGCTTCCAGCCACCTCTTCAGCTGGGAGCCCCTGGTTGATTTAAAATCAAGTATCACCTCCCCACCCCCAACCTTCCTTTTTGGCCCACAGCTGTTTTGGTAAGGCGGCACTGGGGAAGGAGGGTTTGTTTCTGCAGGGCTGGGCGGTGCTGGGGCGGGGTGTTTCTGCGGGGCCGGGAGGTCGTGGGGGGGGGGGTGTTTCCACGGGGCCGGAGAGTTTCGGCCCTCAGCTGTTTTCTTTGGAGTAATGTGGCCCTCGCCGCTTTACGAGTTGTGCAGGCCTGTATTAGAGCATCAGACTTAGCGCATAAGTTTAGTAAAGATACATATTGAACTTCATGTGACTGCTCTACAAATTTCAATTATTAGGACCTGTCTTGATACACTATGGATACTACCACTGCTCTAGCAGAGTGTGTACTAATCACAGAAAGAAGATAATGTGAGGCATTCTTATAAGTTTCTATTATAGATAGTTTGACCCATCTAGACAATGTTTGTGCTGTAATGGGATTTCCTTTACAGTTACCCGCATACGAAACAATCTGTGTGACAATCTGAAATCCTTGATCTTATCTAAACAGAACAATAACACTTTTAGTGTCCAAACAATGCAACTTCACTCCTCTCTTATTTGAGTGTGATTTGGGGGGGGGGGGAACCAACCATGATAGAATAATGGATTGGATAACATAGAAGTCCGAAATTATTTCTGGAATCAATGCTTTGGGTGAGGACAAAGAACTACTTTGTCTTTATGAAAAACTGAAAATGGAGGGTCAGCCATCAAAGCACAAGTTTATTAACCCTCCTAGCTGACGTTACTACTATGATAAATGCAGTCTTGATTGAAAGATAAAATACAGAACACTCAGATAATGGTTTTAAGGAAGAAAACATAAGCTGTGAAAGCACAAAGTTTAAATTCCAAGCAGGAACAGTCTTTCTTATAGGGGAAATAAAGATTTAATAAACTTTTAGAAACTTCAATGATATTACAGATTTACCATCTATTGGTATACTGCAGTTTTGGATAAATGTACCCTAAATGACATAACAGCTATACCTTTGATCTTTAGAAAGATTTCTCTAATTCTATCAAAGATCTATTGCCCATGCTGTCAAATGTAACAAAAGTGGGTCTGGATGGTACACTTTCCCTTGCTGCTGTGACAGAAGGTCCAGTAACAGTGGAAGTACTTTGAAGTTTCCCTTTGAAAGAAGGAGTAAGTCTGTGTACCACTGCTGTCTCCTGCACTTGAACGAAACAAAAAGCATTTGGTGTTGAACCTTGTGGCAAATATTTGGAGTACCCCAGAGAGCAAAAATGTCCCTGATTACAATGTCTTTCGAGGACCTTTCATGCATCTGGGAGGACACTCTGCTTAGTTGGTCCGCTAACTGGTTGAGGGATCCTGCTTCACACAGTGCTACCATATAAACCTTGTGATGAATACACCACTCCCGAAGCTTTTCTACCTCTTTGCAAAGCTGCGAAGAGTGGGCTCCTCCCTGTTTGTTTATATAATACATTGCTGTCATGCTGTCTGTGGCCACCTGAACCACAAATCCTTTCACTTCAGGGAGGAAAGATCTGAGTGCCAGCTGGATTCCTGATCCATCCACCACAAGAGAGTTTTCTGGATTTTGTTTGGAATAGTAATCATTAGGTTCATGTGTCTTTAGGTTTGAAGTTTCTCGTCCCCCACCCCTAGTGTAGAAGAAATCTCATCTTTAGTCTCGCATTGGGTGTAACATATGTGGTTGATGCCATGAGACCTAGAAGGGAGAGGAAGAACTTTGCTTTCTGAGATGGATTCTTGTCCTCTGGAAGGTAAGCCTTCACTGAACTGCTCCTATGAAAGAGATACTCTGTGAAGGTATCAGTAGAGATGTCTTTTTCATTGATCCAAAACTGCAAACTCAGAAACACAGAGCACATGAAATGAGTGTCCACTCTCAGTTCATGTTTGGATCTGCTTTTAGGAGCCAATAGTCTAAATACAGAAGCACAAAAATCCCATCTTTTCTGAAAAGCTGCCACTACAGATAGGCATTTTGAAAAGGTTCTGGGTGCAGTGGAAAGGCCAAAAGGTGGACCTGTATTGGAAATGGTCTTGTTCTCTGGTGAAATGCAGGGTATCTCCTGTGAGATGGTCTTTATTGAAATATGAAAGCAAGCATCTTTTAGCTTGAGGGCAGCAAACCAATCCAGATAGGAAAGGAAAGCAATAATAGAACCCATAGTTAACATTCTGTAATGAAACCTTTGAATGATCAACCCCCATCTTTGTTTGGAATTAGGAAATTGTGGGAATAGAAATCCAAATTTCTGAAATCTATTAGAACCTCTTCTATTGCTCTCTCTCTTAGCAGAGAGTTGATTTCTGCTTGTAACACTCACTTGTAGAGGAGTCCCTGAATAGAAAGGAAATGGGAGGTTGGCTTGGAGGTATGGTCTTGAACTGGATGGTGTAAAAGTTCTTTATAGTGTCCCAAACTCATTTGCCTGTAAAAGTGGCATAAATGGTCTCCAAATAAAAGGGGAATGGAATTCAAAGCTGGCTTGCTGCTCTCTATCCCCTTGTCAAAACTGAGGTCTGTCGGTAAAGAAGAAGTGGAGGATGAATTCTTCTGTCTCAGTTTAGACTTAAAGGGACATTTTCTGTACTGGTGTTGAGAAGAAGAAGATTGGGCTGTTGTTGCTGTAGCACTGTCTGCCTTTGTTGAAATAGGAAGACGAAGACTAAGGTAAGTAATATTGTCTTTGATAGCTGGTGTAGGAATTCTTCTCTTAAGAGGTTGCAAGAGACCCAGAGATCTTGCTGTGGGCCGACTCTCTCATTTTCCTCTAACAACTCATCAGTTTTTGAACTAAACCATTCATCTCCCACATTTCTTGGGGAAGAGAAGAGTTGCGTAGCCATGCATGTCTTTGGATAGTTATTGCTGCAGCTACTGATCCTGACTATGCATCTGAAACATTGAAAGATGCTCTCAATGAATGTTTAGCAACATTATGATCCTCTTTAATAAGGTCCTTAGGCAGTCTGCAGTGTTCCTCGGGAAACATTTTTTTGTAAAAAGGGAGATCTTGTCTGAGAAGTGAAACTGATCCCTAGCCATGACAGCTAGGTAGTTAGTTATCTATAATACCTCTCTTCCTAAGGAATCTAATTTTTTTTCCTTTTGAGTCATTGGAACATTTACATTCTACTCCCATTCCTTACTCCTCAGGGAATTCTGCGCCATTGCACAATGTAGAATTTACACAAAAATTAATGTTCTGGACAGAATTTCCTCTTTCTCCCCCCACAGAAATAGGCTGCAGAGCTGCTAGCCACCATTAGGGGATGCTGGACTCGGCAGAACCCAACTTGTAAACAGAGATACTGCCAGGGGGAGAGGAATGGAGATGGAGAGTTCCAGGCAGCTGAAGTTCCCGGTGTGTCTTGAAGGAAGGAAGTGGTGTTCAGGAAACTCCACACAAGCCAGGGACCCAGTATCAGGCTCTTGATCTCTGGGCTCTAGGAGAGTGGGGTCTGTGTGAGAGTATGTGGCCTGGGGCCCGCAGCTGGGATCTGTGGGGAGGGGTTCTGAGTGTTCGGGCTGGGGGGCACCCTGCAGTATGGGTGTCTGGCCTCCCGGTTGGTGTCACAGTGGGGAGAGGGCAGAGAAACAGGAACTGGGTTGTCACAGGAGTTTCTTTAACTCTCTACTCCTGGGGGAATTTGTGTATGTGTCTGTATTGTTACAGACATAGTTGCTGACAGATATTTTGAAATAAAATTACCAAAATAATCGAAACTGGAGTGATTATATAGTGTTATTTATTTTAAAATATTGTGTGCAGAATTTTTTATGTTTTGGCACTGAATCCCTTGGAGCCACTGAAATTTCCTTGCCCCCATGCAAAACTGAGGTCATTACTGTTGAAGGAGATTGAAATAGAGACGCTGGAGTTGGCCAGTATGACCAAGGCATCCAGGAAGGTACTTGCCACTCATGATGATTTGTCCAGTTCTGTACCATCTCAGTCATGAGAAAATGCATATTTGTGATAGTCTGTCTCCCAAAAATGGCTTTGAGGTTGAGGCTCCAGGTAAACTGTTGTATCCATCTCCTCTTCTGAATGTGAATCCAAGCCCGGATCTGACAAGGAATCAATTGCTGATACCACAGAGGTAGGAATCTGTAGTAGCGACAAGGGTGAAATAGTCTTTCTAGCAGGTGTTCTGAGTGGTGGCAGCAGCATCACAGAAGATCCATGTGATGAAGAATCCGCCTTGTGTTTTTTTATTTTTTGTGAGAAGAAGACTGTTGTGTCAGATCCTTATCCAAACCTCTCTTTTCTATTGGTGAAACTCAAAATGGATTTGATAAGTATAGTTCCACAAGTACCTCTGTGGAAACCACCTCAGAAGGCGTAAGTGCCAATGCAATATAGTGATTTACTGGTTTCTCAGGTACTGACTGCAAAGTGCAATCTCAGTCTCCCGTCTGTCTTGGATCTGCACGTTCGTGATCTGAAGGATCTGATGAGTTCCCCAAATAGAAGACAATACCAGGCCCAGAAAGATGCTTGATCTTGGCTTTTTTTCTCCTTGGAATCGAAGGTCCCATTTCCTTAGAGACTTCAGGCATAGAATACCTATTGTCCAAGCCAGTTTCAGCTAGTGTCAGTACCCTTTTTGAAAGTGAGTCTGAGATTTTTGTTGCTGACTGGTTAATCTTCGATCTTCAGCTTAGAGCTGAAGCAGAAGACTAAGATGAAGAGGGCTTCTTGGAACCAAGAAGGTCCTAGAGCAATCCAGGCTTCTTATTTCCATTCTCAGATCCAGCGATTTTAGCCAACAAGGATTCCTATAGAAGAAGGCTTGGAGTCTGTTCTGCCTCTCCTTTCTAGCTCGCAGTGTAAATGTCCTGCATATAGTACACCGAGAAGGAGAGTGCCCCTTTCCTAAGCATTTTAGGCATCAAGGATGGGTGTCAGATGCTGGAAAAAATGCAGGGCAGTGCTTAAATTAGTGTTTCCGGTTCTTCAAATCCACCATTCTAATTACTAGTAACACCAAATTAACACTAAGATAACTATCGATTTACAGAAAAAAACAAGGCACTTATCTAACTTGCTAAGGATTTTTAATCTGTCTTGTTATAGATATCCAAAGATATATTGGAATTGGAAAAGGTTCAGAAAAGGGCAACAAAAATTATTAGGATATGGAACAGCTTCCATCTGAGGAGAGATTAATAAGACTGGGACTTTCCAGCTTGGAAAAGAGACAACTAAGTGGGGACATGACTGAGGTATATAACATCATGACTGGTGTACACAAAGTAAATAAGGAAATTTCATTTACTCCTTCTCATAACACAAGGACTAAGGGTCACCAAAGGAAATTAATAGGCAGCAGATTTAAAACAAAGAAAAGGAAGTATTTCCTCACACAACGCACAGTCAACCTGTGGAACTCTTTGCCAGAGGATGTTGTGAAGGCGAAGACTATACCAGGGTTTGAAAAAGAACTAGATAAATTCATGGAGGATAGGTCCATCAATGGCTATTAGCCAGGATGGGCAAGGATGGTGTCTCTAGCCTCTGTTTGCCAGAAGCGGGGAATGGGCAACAGGGAATGGATTGCTTGATGATTACTTGTTCCGTTCACTCCCTCTGGGGCACCTGGCATTGGCTACTGTCGGTAGACAGGATACTGGGCTAGATGGACCTTTGGTCTGACCCGGTACGGCCGTTCTTATGTTGTGGTTGGAAGCAACTGAGGGGGCAAGCTCTGCCGCACCTACTTTTTATAGTCGTGCCCTCAGAACATGCTTGAACTGGACACCATGTGGAACTGGAAGTAATCAATCAGGCAGCAAATGAGACCAAAACACCCCCAAACCCAGCAAATACTTACTGCAGGGGTTCTCAAACTTTTTCTTTCTGAGCCCCCCCTCCAACATACTATAAAAACTCCAGGGCCCAGCAGGGAGTGGGGTGGGGGGGGGGTGGAGGAGGAAGAGCTCAGGGCTTTAGGTCTGCAGGGATTGGGGCATCAGCCACTGGGGGGGGGGCTCAGGACTTCAGCCACAGGTGGATTGGGGCTGCCACTGCAGGGTGGTAGGAGTTGGGGCTGCAGCCTCAGGGTGTCGGTGGTCTGGGCTCAGGGCTTCTTACCCTTGGAGTGCTGGGGTTCCAGGTGGGGGTGCCGGACTTCTGACCCTTGGAGTGCTGGGGTTCCAGGTGAGGGTGCCGGACTTCTGGCCCGCAGGAGCACCAGGGTTCAAGGCTTTAGACCCAGGGATAGTGCTGGGGTTTGGGGCTTCAGAGCCACAGCTCTGTTCCTGGCTTCAGCCCCGCAGGGGTCACTGGAGCTTGGGGCATTAGCTACAGGGGAAGCGCCGGGGCACTGTGCAGTTTTGCTCCCGGTTTCAGCCTCAGTGCCCCCCTCATAGCTAAGTCCCCGGCACACCTACCACCCAGCTGAAATCATGAGCAGAACAGTGGAGAGCCCCGAATCCCACCTCACACAAGGCTGATATTGGGACAGAGCCACAGGGGTTGCTGGTTTAGTCGGCGTGGTCAATTCTCACTTGGCTTTCTCAACTGGTGCTGACTGAGATGTCGGTGCCGGAGGGCAGAGGCATGGTGCTTGAGGAGACACTTAGTACCAGGTCCCTTATGGGTGAATTTGGTGCCATGGAGGAGGCATGTCGCTGTGTGTGCCTTGACTCCATCTCCTTCGCTTGGGACTTGGCAGTGCCGAAGGTGTCCGGAGCATCACAGGTACTCACCTGAGCATGCGTTGGGATCGGGGGTAGTGACCTGGCAGGAGACAGCTGTTGTTTCTGCGGTGCTCTCTGCAGAGACATCTGTGCCCTCTTCCTTGGTGTTTTAGAGGAAGGCATGTCTCCTGTCCCTGCGGGTGCGGGTGCGTGTGTGTGTGGGGGGGGGTGTGCGCGCGCGCGCGCGCCTGGAGAGGACATCTGGCTCAGGTTGGAGAGTTTTCTCCATCAAGATTATTTTGAGTCTGAGATGCTGGTCACGCTGGGTTCTCGCTTTTCCATTGCTACAGTAGGCCCCAAGACATCGGACACACAAATAGTGTCCATCCGAAACGGGCATTGCTTCGTGGCAGGAGCTGCATCGCTTAAAGCCTGGGGAGCCAGGCATCTTAACAGTTAACCACCCCCAGTGCAGGGATGGTAAACTGGATAAAAGTAAACTTTTTTGATAATAAACATTAACACTAACTACAACTTTCTACATGACTAACTAATCTATTTTTTTCTGAAAGGTTTGGAAGAGCCCAGAGCTCCATCTTCAGCCAAGGATGACTGAGAAGGAACTGGAGGGCTCGAGTTGTGCGCACGTTAGACGTGGCATCAACAGCACGCGAGACGCCTACTGCGCATGCACAACCCACACAGATACTGCTACCATAAATCTCTGATTGACGGCACCGGGATGCACTGACACCTCAAGTGGAGCGCCCACAGGGACAGCACTCGAAGAAGAACTAACATTATAAAATTAACCATAAACCCTGGGTTTAGCACTAACAATTTCCTACTGCATTAGCACACAGCACTGAGGAATCCATTAACTGGTGCCCAGGGATTAAATAACACTGTATGTTCTAGTACTGGCTTCTATCTGATGTAACTATGGAAACACAGAAAGCTCAGAATTACCATAAGACTAAATGGACAATACCTCTAAAAATCAAGTGTGTCATATTTATACAGGTTGGGTTGGTGCATTACTATTCAAACAATATGATTTAGAAGCAGCATGTCATGACTACCTCTGTGCAAAGTTTTCTCCAGAAAAAATCAATTGTTTTCTGCCAGGGTGGATCATAAGTGTGCAAACATAAATTGGCTTTCCCCTATCTCCTCTAAACTTAATGATTCTTCTGACATTGCTTGTAAAGAGCAAAAGCTGGTGGAGTTCCTGTCCTGGCCAGAACAGCGTACAAACACACACACTGTATTTAGACCAACTTTACTCCACACTTGGGATTAGCTTCACCGGGAATTCAAACAACAGAAATGTAAACCCCATCCTCAGCTTCTCCCCAGAATTTCCCTCCAGAGACGTCTCTATCATACACCCAAGTTCTCTATGCCTAATGAGTTATTCTGATGTCCTGGGTAGAGATAACAAGCTACACCTGACACGAGTCCATAGGATTCCAGCACCTGCTAACACAGTGGATCAACATGAAAATAAATGCTGGTACTATTACAATAGGTATGAGGAATCCAGTCAGTCACCAATGGGATCCATCTACCATAACAGACCGATGGTTCACTTATGTAAAAAAAATGTGATTTTTGATGTTTCCAATTCCTACTAGGCTGTTCATCTTGTTATTTGGTTCTACTGAGTCTTCCCTTACGAGTCTTATGATGGCCCATTACTTTAGGCCTAGAGAAGCTGAAAACTGCAGCACACGAAACTACAATTAGATTACATTATTTTCTACATTTTTCTGGGTTCCCGACAAGATCATCAGAAACCTTTTTGAACAGCTAAGGCTATTTTAAAACATTTTCAGGTGTTAGTATATCCAATATAAAAAGTAATTCTGATTCTAGGATTGGTCTCCACACTACAAAACCACAACACAATTTTGTATGATAGGTAATCTCTGTTTAAAAGCCCTCCCCAAACTGGAACAGCAGTATGGACTGGAAGCTTTGTGTGTGGGAAGCTTGCACAGTATCTACTCCTTCAGCATGGCTCAAATAAGTACTATTAGTTTCTCACTTTATCAAACACTAATTATTCAAAACATTTAAAAAAAATTATTGTAGGCTAGAATTTGGTG
The DNA here is from genome assembly GCF_020497125.1 of Mauremys mutica. Classification (NCBI taxonomy): domain Eukaryota; kingdom Metazoa; phylum Chordata; order Testudines; family Geoemydidae; genus Mauremys; species Mauremys mutica. The sequence continues at coordinate 64,923,912 of NC_059082.1, forward strand.
TACATGGTCTTAGTGCAGGAACAAATAGTTTTACCATACTTTTATCAAATCAGTTTTGCTGATAAACTACATGAAAGGGATGGAGGTTTACTGGTTTGAGATACCTGATTTTGCACTTGTATATCTTAAATACTGTCACTCAAATTAGGTACGTCAACTTATTTGTTAATTACTGGGTCAGATTGTTTCCCCCCAGATCACCACAGAGATGATCTTCCCATTCTTGCATAGAAGGGGTAAGACTACTATTTAGCATTGTGCTCCCTTTCCAAGGCAACACGGATGAGGCTCTGTGGGATCAGGATCCACAGTTGGAGGGAGAATGAGGGAAGGGGAGTGGGCAGCCTCATACTGACTGGGAGGGAGGAAGACACAACGTTCCCAATGGAGCTTACTTGGAAAAGGAGAACTACCAGAGCTTCTATTAACTGTTTCATAATGGGGCTGGTGATATCAGCAGCAGCCATGGGAGACGGGAATCCTGGCAGTACAGATCTATTAGAGCTGGGGACACAGGGCCTCCATATGCATAGCACTGACCTCCTGAGACACATATGGGGTTTGAAGTGTGGTTTATTAGGGGGGGAAGGGGCAAACCCTTACTCCAAGGGAGCAATATGTGAGAGGTTCAGCAATGGAATCCTTTCAAAGCTTTTCTTCCGCTTTCACCTTCTTACGCAGGTTTTAACATGAGAGAGGGAGATCCAGCCAATAGTTTGTATTTTGAAGTTATTTTTTTAAATAGCTAGGATAATAAACCCTGAAATAGCAGCTATTGTGCCAACTCAGGAAAGGAGTAACATACGAGAAAATTCATCTTAACACCTCGTACCAGGGCAAGATTGCATCCAATTCCAATTCTATGCTCAGCAGCAGAGTCATTACGCTGTTGGCTCTTCACTGAAGGAACCTTTACATGGTTCAAAACATTTCTGAGGCTATGTTAAGGACCACGGTCAGTGGAAGCTGATACCCTCACAGATATAAATAGATCAGTCAAAAGTGACAATGAGAAGACTGCTGAGCTAGCCAGAATTTGTGGAAAAATGTCAAGGCAGAATTAGCCTTTGATTAGTGGAAAGAAGATACTTCCTGGGACACAATCTCAAGGCAATTCTGAAACTCAACAGCAGTGTCCTTTTTAGTGACTTAAACATTAGGTTAAATTAGTGAATTTGAGAGAAGTGGGTAATACAAAAGGGTATTATTCCATCTATATCTAGAGTGAACTGGGTATTCTTTATAATGACTAGCCTTAATTACTTTAGTCTCAACTTTTACAATTATGCTTGGCAAAAACATATGAAATATTTTATTTTAAAGTGCAAATCTTCCCCACAACATCCATTTGTGCTATTATCAAATATACAGATTATTTCTGGGGGGACAAGGCATAATTGTACATTTCCCCATTGCTCCACCCACCACCATAAGGATTTGGATTGGCAAGTTTCCAGGTCCGGAGGAAAAAAAAGAAAGAACTAACACTGATGTCTGCCAATAAAAGCAAAATCAAATAACCTCTTTAAAGATCTTAAGGCATAAGTATTTCCTAAAATATATTTTAAAAAATAGTTTGACTGAAAAGGGATTGAATTGCTCAGCTTTCTCTGAAAATTGTTGCTGCACCAAACCCTCAGTGTCAGGCTGCAGTTTTGAATCCTGTCCTCCAGCACAGATAACATAAAGGGGCAGGAACAATCCATATTATAGCAGTACTCAGCACTAATATAACCTGGACTGAGGCGAGAACAGGCATGTTCTGATGACATGAGATCATTGGAACAACCAGCACCATAAGAATGGATGCTGCCAAAAGTGTAACCTATATATAAGGTTAACAGAATTTCCACTAATTGTTAGAATTAGTGATACTTTATACCTGTCAGAGAAACAGTACAGGCTAAGCCTTTTCCGGGGTTTCAGTGCGGAACCTGTGCCCTAAAAAATAAAAATCAACATATTTTCCATGTAGAGCAAAGTGATCATGGAAAATATGCCAGTCAAAAATATGAAAAAAATCCATCCCCAACAGTGATTTTGTTTTCTGCATGATAAATTATTAACAGGAATTAGATGTTCTCCACCGCCCCTTTATTTTTTCAAAAATCAGAATGCTCAGTTAATCATTTCATGATCATATTTCTTTGCCATATAATTCCCAACACACAACTCTACCATACCGAGTGGGTGGCCATGCTGCATATTTATCAATATTTTATTCTAGTAGTGCCTAAAGGCCCCAATCAGGATCAGGCCGATTGTGCTAAGTGATACACAAACAAACAATAAAAGCTGCCCCCTGCCCTAAAGAACGTACAGTTTAATAGAACAAGTTGCAACAGACAGAGAGAGCAAGGCCAGGAAGATGAGGGAAAAAGTAATAAGAACACTTGTGTACACAGGCCAGATCTACACAACTAGGTGGTTTTGACAATGTTTCCTTCTTTTTTAAAAAAATATGTGGCATATATCAACAGCAAAGTGGCTTTTGATTTGGCTGGCAGGTCAGCACTTTTGCTTTTGCTTGCACTGAAACGAGTTGGTGTCCCAGATGTTCTGGTGCATGACCTTCAGTCTGGTACTAGTGCAAGAGACCAGTGTTTCCACACAACCTGAAGTGTGCAGCAGGGATACATTCTTGCCCTGGCACTATTCTGTCAAAATATCAACTGGATATTAAGACTTGCTATTCTATATACCAGAATCAAGGCTGGTCAAGAACTGTTCACCAAACAAAACTATGATGAAAATGCTGCTTTGCTTATGGAGAAGCCAGAGAATTTCAGCCCTGCCCTTCAAAGTTTCCAAGATGTCACACACACTATGGAGGTGAATATCTCATGGCAGAAGACCAAGGTCATCTACCGTGAAGCACAAGAACCCTTGGTACAGGTGGGGTCGAACACTGTGGCATGCATTTTTATGAGTTCATCTATCTAGGATGCAAGCAGAGATCAAACGGTCAGAGCAAACTGGATGTTCTCCAACAAGCAGCTCATGCTTCCTACTGCATGAACTTCACGTCTCACTTATGGATGAAAAAGCATCTCTGCTCTGAGACAAAATTCAGAATCTCTCAAATCTGTGTACTTCCTGTATTTCTAGATGGGTCAGAAAACTAGACCTTCTAATGGGGAGACTTGAGTGGCTAGAGGCATTCCATATGCACTGCCAGTGCCAAATTCTAGCATAAAGTGGTTAGATTTTGTGCAAAATGCCTTAATCTTGCAGAAATTTGGCCTTCCTCCAATTGCTCACTATATTCAAAAGTAGAGTTGCATGCTTTTCAGGCATGTCAGCAGGATGGACAAAAACATGCCAGCTGCTCAGGCTCTCTTTATCGATGTGCAAAGGCATGCATACCATGGCCCTACCTAGCATCGGGGTGGCCCTTAGGCTTGGATTCATCGGAATAAGCCCGATCTGGGAACTTCACTCTACAATGCCTGGTACAATGCTATCAAGCGTAGTCACTCTGGCTGGAGCAAAGATCCTCAGTAAACTATACATGTTTGATGATGATCTGCGAAGAGTTACCACTGAATATCCTTACTTTACTCAACCTACAAGCTATATGAGCAGGTGACAATGGGCAGAATAGTGCCAAGAGTGGAAGGACAATTGACTGACCACGCCTGTTTCTGCCCAGGATGTTCATGCTGTGGCCAAGTTGCAAACCTAACTCAATACATCACAGATAATTGAAACATTTAAAATTACAGGGCCTGTGTTTTTTGATCTGTCAGCTGCTTATCACACCGTGAACAATTGTGTACATCTCTACCTCGATATAACGCTGTCCTTGGGAGACAAAAAATCTTACCGCGTTATAGGTGAAACCGTGTTATATTGAACTTGCTTTGATCCACCGGAGTGTGCAGCCCCGCCCCCACGGAGCACTGCTTTACCGCATTATATCTAAATTTGTGTTATATCGGGTGGCGTTATATCGAGGTAGCGGTGTACTTCTATTTAAACTGGCAAGAATTTTGAGAAATAGCAAGATGCTCCAGGTCATCTCCTTGCAGCTCAAAAATCAACATTTCTTTGTTGAGATGGGCGGTCAAAAAAGTCAATGACACACACAGCACAATGGATTGCCCCAAGAATCAATGCTATTACCCTTGCTGTTTAACATTTACACAAATGATCAACAAGAATTCCCCTGACATGTGAAGATTCATTTATTCAAGTGATCTTTGCAAAGATTTAAGGCACTGAGCACAATTTAGCGGGATTCCTGAGTGTACACAGGAATTATCATCGTACATAGTTCCTGACCAAGAAACAAGTGTACGCCTTTCACCGAAACACCATCAGGCTAAGCAAAAACTCTAGCTCTTGTGGGATAGTACAATGCTTGAGCACTATAAACATTTGGTGTACTTGAGGGGAAGGGAGGATCAACTGCAGAGCACTGTGCCCCAGTATGGTCGTGCTTGAGCCATGCACACAAAATTGATACTGAACTCAGTCAATCCTGTAGGATCATCTTAGGGACTTTGTAACTGACTCCTACACTGTTGCTATACTACCTTGCATGGATTACACCACCATTACAAGGATGTCTTCAGTAAAAAAAGAGAGACAAAAACAAGTGCATAAACCAAGACTTCCACTGTATGGACATATTCCACTAACCTAGAGGCTGAAGTACAGAAAGATAAGAGAAAGTTGCTCACCTTGCAGTAACTGAGGTTCTTCGAGATGTGTGTCCCTGTGGGTGCTCCACTCCAGGTGATGGTGCATCCTGTCGCCATTGATCAGAGATCTTCGGTAGCAGTGCCTGCCCGGGACGCAAGCACTCAGCTGCTGTCTCACGGTCTCATTAGAGTCTGCCTGAGCACACACGTCCCATGCCCCCCTCAGTTCCTTCTCTACCATGGAGAGGTCAGAATAGTACTCCAAAGTATAGGGGAGGAGGGTGAGGAGTGGAGCACCCACAAGGACACACACCTCAAAGAACCTCAGTTACTGCAAGGTGAGTAACTTTCTCTTCTTCTTAGAGTGCTGTCCCTGTGGGTGCTCCACTCCAGGTGAATGTGAAGCAGTACTCACTATGGCTGGTGGGATTTTGGAGTTGTGGCAGTGAGTACTGTAGACAGTACTGTATGGCCTACTATGGTGTCTGCCATGGTATCCTGCGTGATAGTATAATGTTTGGTAAATGTGTGTTCGGATGACCACGTGGCTGCATTACAGATATCAGGAATGGGTAGGAAGGCCACAGATGTTGACATGGCTCGAGTAGAATTAGTTCTGATGCCTTTGGGCCGTTGAGCATTCTGAATGTGGTAACAGAATCTGATGCAGTCAGAGATCCACTTGGAAAGGTGCTATTTAGAAATGGCTGCATCCTTTGATCTCTCATTAATGGAGACAAATAGTCATGAGGACTTACAAAATGGTTTAGTCCTGTCTAAATAGAAGGTAATTGCTCGTCTGATGTTGAGGATATGCAGAGTCGCCTCATGCGGAGTCTCATGAGGTTTGGGATAGAATGTGGATAGCTATATTGGTTGGTTAAGGTGGAAGGTGGACACCACCTCAGGAAGAAATTTAGGGTGTGGTCGCAGGGTAACTTTGTCTTTAGATAAGGTTGTGTAGGGGGGTAGGCCATCAGGGCGCTTACGGTATTTCCCCTACCCTCCTTGCTGATGTTATAGCAACCAAGAAAGCTACCTTCATGGACATATGAAGAAGAGATGAGGTAGCTAAGGGCTCGAATGGAGGTTTCAGAAGGCCGCGAAGAATGAGATTGAGATTCCATGCAGTTGCCAATGGCTAAATCTCGGAGTAGAGATTTTTGTAGGCCCGTGAGAAAGCGTTTTATGGTGGGATGGGCAAAGAGTAAATAGCTGTCTAACGAATCATGGAAGGTGGTAAGGGCCGCGAGGTGTACTCTGATGAAGGTGAGAGTTTTAGTTTTAGCAGGTAGTCTAGGATGTTAGGGAGGGTCACAATATGGGGTGATAAGTGTTTATTTGAGCACCACAGGGAGAGGCGCTTCCACTTCTGCAGGTAAGTTTTATGAATGGACTTTTTTCTACTATGCAGGAGGACATATTGGACTTGCTCAGAACAGGCTAATCCATGGGTCTGGAACCATGAAGGAACCATGCTATCAGGTGGAGTTTCTGGAGCTGAGAGTGAAGAATTCGTCCGTTATCCAGAGAAAGCAGATCTGGTCTGTTGGCCGGAGTCCGTGGAAAACGAGCGGACATGTGGAGCAGGTAAGGATACCATGTCTGTCTCAACCAAGCCAGGGTAATGAGTATAACCTGGGCCTTGCCGTCTCTGATCTTGCACAGGACCCTGTGTATCAGAGGGATCGGTGGAAAGGTGTACATGAGCGAGTTGTTCCACAAGATGAGGAACAACATCCTAGGGATGCAGTCCTGAATCCTGCTCTGGAGCAAAATAGACGATATTTGCGATTCTGGATTGTGGCAAAGAGATCTACTGATGGGGTGTCCCATTGAGAGAAGAGCTGTTGTAGTATCACGGGGTGCAATTCCCATTCGTGTTCTTTGGAGAAGTGTCTGCTGAGTGTGTCAGTAGTAGTGTTGTGACAACCAGGTAGGTACGACGCAGTAATTTGTATGTGGTATTGTATGCACCAATTCCACAATAGGATGCATAGAGAGTGCGACTGTGCTCCCCCGTCTGTTGATGTAAATACTATATTGTCCGTTAGGACCCAGATAGATTTATTCTTTATGAGGGGAAGAAAGTGAAGGCAGGCTTGTCTCACTGCTCTGCGCTCTAGGAGATTCATGTGTAGATGCATCTCTGGCGTGGACCAACGGCCTTGTGCCGTGTGTCCCCCCCAGATGTGCTCCCCAACCAATCAGGGAAGTGGTGAGCCATGAGCATGGGGGATTGTTGTTGGAAGAGATTGCCCATGCAAAGCTTCTCTGGTCTTGTCCACAACTGCAGGGAAGCTAGTACGTTCGCTGGAGTAGTTAGCAGCATTCAGAGGCTGTGCCTGCTGGGTTTGTAGTTTGAGTTGAGCCAGCCCTGAAGACATCTCATGTGCAGCCTGGTGTACTTGACCACGAAGGCGGTGGCTGCCATGTGGCCAAGGAGCGGTAGGCAAATTCTTGCCTGTATTCTGGGACGAACAGAAAGCATAAGTATGAGGTGTATGATAGCGACGAATCTGTTGTGTGGGAGTGAGCTTCTGGTTCGAATTGAGCCCAGGTGAGCTCCAATGAATTCGATCTGCTGTGTACATGTCAGGGTGGATTTTTGGACGTTTATTTGCAGGCCCAAGCTGTGGAAGAGGGAGATGGCGAAATGGGTAGCTTGAAGCGTCTTGTATGAGTTGCCCTTGATGAGGCAATTGTCTAGATAGGGGAAAAGTATGATCCTGTGTCTGCGGAGGTGGGCCACGACTACAGCTAGGGTCTTGGAGAATACTCCTGGTGCTGTGGAGAGTCCGAAAGGGAGAACCCTGTATTGGAAATTGTCATGACCGATTGCGAACCGTAGGAAGCATCTGTGGGGTGGATGAATGGATATATGAAAATAGGCGTCCTGTAAGTCGAGGCCTGTGAACTAGTCCCCTTGTTCCAGTGCAGGTATTATTGTGTCCAGTGTGACCATCTTGAATTTCTGTATCCTTACGAATTTGTTCAGTTGGTGTAGGTCCAGTATAGGCCTCCATCCCCCGGTCATTTTCTGGGTCAGAAAGGAGTGGGAGTAGAATCCTTTTCCTCGATGTGGTGTGGGCACAGGTTCCACTGCACCTATCTGTAGAAGATGAGCCACTTCTACGCGAAGTAGGTGCTCGTGAGAGGGGTCCCTGAAGAGGAATGGGGAAGGGTAGGAGGGTATGATATAAAGGGGATAGAGTAACCAGACTGAACTATTTCCAGGCCCAATGGTCCTGGGTAATCTGCTGCCAGGCATGGTGGAAAACCTGGAGGCGATGGCCAAATGGGCAAGTAGGCGGTGGCGTCAAGAGGTGGTCATGCAGACCCTCGACCAACGCTTCAAAATTGTTTCTGTCCCGATGGGTGGGAGGTACCTGTTTGCGCTTGGTTTTGTCTGTGCCTTGGAGGTCTAGGGCGATTCCTGGGTATATTGTATGGTCTGTTCTGAGGCCAGTGATACTGTTGTGTGTGTGGCCTCTGGTAAGGTTGATACCGTTGTCTCATGGGAAGGGATGGGTAGATGCCCAAAGTGCGCAGGGTCGCTCTATAGTCTTTCATGGTGTGAAGGACTTTGTCGTTTTTCTTGGAAAAGAGTTGGTCTTTATCAAAGGGGAGGTCCTCCACTTTGGTCTGCGGGTCTTTGAGGATACTGGATGCAGAGAGCCAGGAAGATCTGCGTACAACCACTGCAGTTGCAGTAGTACGGGCAGCTGTATCTGCCATGTCCAGAGATGCTTGTAGGGCCATTCTGCAGACCAATTGGCCCTCGACAAAGACTGACTTAAAGTCTGCTCTCCTGTCCTCTGGAACATGGGAGGTAAAAATCAAAGAGTTTATTGTAGTTATCGAAGTCGTAGCTTGCAAGTAGGGCATAATAGTTTGCAATTCTGAACTGCAGAGTGGAGGAGGTATAAACCTTGCGGCCCAAGATGTCAAGGCGTTTGAGGTCCTGGTCTTGTGGGGGTGGGCCAGTAGTGCAGCTGTTTCGTCCTGCGAGTTGCTGCATCCACTACAAGAGAATTTGGTTGTGGATGGGAGAATAAGAAGTCTATGTCCTTAGTAGGAACATAATATTTACGTTCAGCCTATTTGAAAGTTGATAAGATAGAGGCTGGGGTCTACCAGAGAGTATCAGCTGGTTCTAAGAGTGCTTCATTTATGGGAAGCGCGATCTTTGAGGGCGCAGAGGGTTGGAGGATTTTGAGGCGTTTGTGTTGTGCCTCCTGGACCTCCTCTAAAGGAATGTCTTGGCTGAGTGCCACCCTCTTGAAAAGTTCCTGAAACTGTTTGAAGTCGTCCACATTCTGTGGAGGTGGAGGCATGAGGGCCCCATCTGGAGCTGATGGAGAGTTAGGAGTCGATGAATCAGGGTATGGTCCATAGCCCACCACTTCAGAGGGGAGTTCAGGTGCTCCAGAAGTAGATGGAGTTGGAGATAGAGGCTCAGAAGGAGCTTGTGCTCTGGTGGAAGAAGCATGAAGGCGAGTGGCAGTAGGAGCTGGCCAAGTGTACTAATGAGGCCAAGGCATCAGATAAGAAAAGTTAGGTGCCACCCACAGGGGGGCGAAGTAGGGAAACTGAGGCTGGTGGTTGTGAGCTGCGACCTGAAGTGCAAAAGGTTCCGGTGGAGGAGAGGCAGGTGGGGAGCACTCCACCAGCTGCTGCATATCAGACTCGCTGTCAGTAAAGGTAGCCAGGTCAGGTGGGGAGAGCTGCTGGTCAAAAAGTGAGCACTGTGTGTCCAGGAGCGGAGAGTTAGGCTCAGGTGCCACTGAAAGGTCATCCTGACTTAGGAACTGTTGTTGCTGTTCCCTAGGCTCTGACTCTGCTGCGCATGATCTGTGCTCAGAGACATGCACAGACTTTTGTTTGGCTTTTCCTGGTGCCACGGGTCTCTTGTAGGTGCCCTGCGGGAGGTCTGCTGCTGCTATCTGAGCGAAAGGCAGGCTTGGTGCCAACGTTATTTTCGGCACTGAGGCAGAGCACGCTGTCGGTACCGGGTCTATTTTCGGTGCCAAAAGTACCGGTTCCAAGGAGACCTTCCTGGCACGGGAAGTTGGGTCCCTGCCTCTGCGCTCCACGGGAGTGGTGGCTGAGGTGCTGGGATGGTTGGAGGCACCTGCCTTCGGCGCTGTCAGTACTGAGAGGAAGGATCTCGCAGGAGACCCTTTACCCTTGTGAAAGTCTCTGCTTGGAGACAGTTGGGCTTCTTGCCTCTTCGCCTGAGGAGAGGTTCGGACCTGGCCAGGGAGCGTGAGGGAGAGGGTTTGACATTGCCCGTCTCCACAGGCAGCTGCAGGGATTTCTGCATGAGAAGCATTTTCAGCCACAGGTCCCTGTCACGATGAGCACTGGTTTTGAGACTCGTGCAATGGACACACTTGGCAGGGACGTGTGTCTCGCCGAGGCACTTCACATAAATGTGAGTGTCCATTGGACTCTGGCATTTCTTAAATCCTGAAGTCCCTGGCATTATTGAACTAGGAATGCTGGGGGAAGTGTCTCCATGGGAGACAAGCTTGAGGAAAAAAGGGTTTTGTTTTGTTTTAAAACTAAGTAGCTATTCTAAGGGAAGGGAAACAACTGGGATGTTACTATTTCTATATTCTTTGCAATTGCTTCCTTCACCGAGGACGGTTGAGAAGGAACTGAGAGGGGCACAGAACACGCGCGCTCAAGCAGACTCTAACGAGATTGCAAGACAGCAGCTGGGCGCGCGAGTCCGGGCCAGGCACTGCTACCGAAGATCTCCGATCAACAGCGCTGGGACGCATCGTCACCTGGAGTGGAGCACCCACAGGGACAGCACTTAAAGAAGAAGTGACAATACTGGGTCTTGGCTATGGTGTTGAAGTGACAAACAATAATGATGACCACTTCCTGAATCAAGCATAATTATCCACATAATATCACGCATACCACTGAAGAGAGAGCCAAGAATCACTCTCGCAAAGGCCCTGGGCCAGAACCTTAGATTCATAGATTCCAAGGCCAGAAGGACCATTGTGATCATCTAGTCTGATCATCTGTACGACACAGGCCATAGGACTTTTCCATAATAACTTCTAGAATATATCTTTTAGGGAAACATCCAATCTTGATTTCAAAATTATCAGTGATGGTGAATCCACTACAAACTTTGGTAAATTATTCCAACCCACAAAGTCTTGAAGAGTGTACATAATTTTAAGCATGTTATAATTTCCATTCACTTCAATCAGACTACTAGTATGCTTAAAGTTAAGCATATATTTAACTGTTTGGAGAAATAAGGCTTATGTTAGCACCAATGCACAAACTAGGCTACTGAAGACAGACACAACTGTTTTGTAACTTATAGAATCTGACATATCTCCTCCATAACGCTGCTAATCGAGGGAATTAAGTCTCAAAACTGCCTCTGAACAAAAGCTATGAACTGTCAGCCAAATCACTGGTTAGCTCTAGATTGTGTAATTTTTTTAAAATCAGCATTTGATCGCAACATTAACATTTGGCTTTCAGATTCTTAGTAAAGCCTCCTTATAATTTTTACACAATGGGAGTCAATATATTAATCACTTAAAAGGACTACTTTCTAACAAAATCAATTCTGTTTACCTTTATCCCATTATTACCGAGTGGTTTCTTTGCTACTTAATTGAAAAAATATGTTAATTCCTTAGAATCAGAATGCCAGATCAACTGGTTTAAATATCAGTATAGGTCTGTCTATTGACTTCAGTGGTTTTGTGTAGCTTTTCATCAGGTGAGAATCTATTCCACAGAGGCTAGAGTTCCCACTATTAATTCATTTAGTGTTAGCATATCAGGAAATCTCTACATCTACAGACAAAGGAATAAAGAAGATGGTGTGTTGGGAGGAAAGGGTTCTCTGGCAACCACATATATAACAGAATGTACCTTACTGTTCTGAGATACATTTCAGTCTAGTTGTGGATTACATAAAAATAGTTTAATTGCGCGCCACCTCCCAACAGTGAATATTGTTGAGTTCACATACTGTAAGATTCAAAGGGGGGCAAAAGGTTAAAAATGAACAGCAACAAAGGAAAAAGGCCCTGCAGCATGTCATTGAATGCCTTGCTGTTTGAGTACATGGAGGCAAGCATATATAAAGAAGCAAATTTTACAATCATCAATATATCACATTGCATTTTATGTATGGTCTACTGAAGAGTGACATTCATTTGTCTTATTTCTGGAGTAATTATAATTGCGCGAAAGGTAGAACTGATGAAAATAAAAGCTATGGTATTATTAAAGCATTTTAAGTAAATACACCATTATGAAAGTCAAGATAAGTGATATTCAGCTGCTGTGGTATTCATGGGATGAACTGGTAATTTGCATGCTATGGAAAAGGTGTCTCCAAGTAGTCATATGTAATCAAAAGAACTGGAATGTAAAGAGGCCAAAAATAAATTGATAGCTGTCCTGTAGGAACAATGCTATCTATACTGATTGACAGGCTTTCATCACTGCTCTTTGTCTTGAACAAAACCAGAGCTCACATTGTGCATAGTAATCCTAGCACTAATTTCAAATCCTATGAATTTCAGATAGAACATACAGTTTGTTTTTTTAAAGTAGGTGTTATGAAAGGAGGCATCCAAATGGCTGTTGAAAGTTCAGGCTGTTTAGGGGATTTGTTATAAAAACTGTAAATCTCTGGGGAGGGACTAGTAAAATAATGTATAAACCTCTCAAATGATTATACCTGTGGAAAAGGCAAAAATAAAATAATGTAGCTAGAAAAATATATGTTTTAAATGCTCTCTGTACTCTTATCTAATTATTTCTCTCAAAGTTAAAACACTGCAGATATTAGCTGTTTAGATAAGAACATAGATGATGTTGGGAAAATGGCATTTCCAGCATTCTGCCTTGGAAATTAACAAGAGTTCTGACAACTCTGCTGCTGGTTGCTGCTCTGGCTGCCATGGAAACAGACAGCGCTGAAAACGGGACAGATTCCTTTAAACTAATTGCTGTTCCACAAAAAGTCTGTGGTGGTTTTTTCTTTTTGTTTTTTTTATTTTGTTTTGGTGTGTGCGTGTGTGTGAAACAGCAATTAGTTTAAAGCAACTTGTCCTGCTCTTGGTGAGCCAAAGTCTCTCTAGGATGCTGAGCATGAAATATAGAGCCACAGTAAAAATGGACACAAAAGATTCTCTGGATAGATCTATCACTTCTATAGAACAGGGTTTAGATACTTTTTTAAAGTAACAATATACCTGTAACTGTAGTTAGACATTGTGACTTTGAAATATAAGACACAATCAGAGAGTAAAGTCACAATAAAGCAGCACAAAATAGTGTATCAAGAGCTAAGTGAATGATATAGCTAAATACTGTACTCTAAACATAAAGTTTGGAATGCCTAGAATACTGATGCCAGAGGTTCAAATCCAAGGAAGGTCAAATCAGTCCTTTATCTTTCCTAGCTACATAAACGAACCAACAGGTAGTTAATTATAATGTGTATATTTTGACTACTACATAAAAAAACAAGGTCCTGTGTGCTCTGCATGGACTTTAAAGATTCCATGACACTTTCCTAAAGAGAAGGGAATTATGCCAAAATGCTGTATCATACGTAATTGCGACCCTCCATCTCCAAGGAATGTGCATTTCAATGGTGTGGTACCATATTTATATAGTTATAAAATACTTTGGAATTAAATATTAGAAATGTTACAAATTTTCAGAGAATGTTTAATTGCTGGATATATTAAACTGAAAATTCAAAATGTAACAATTAGGATGTTTTGGAGAGTAGCTATTCTTTCTGCTATTTATTATTCACTCTTGAGGCTTGTGAAGGATTATGGAATATGTTGTTTCCTCACTCTGTATTACTCATCCTGTATGTTTCCAAAGTCACAAATTTGATGATCACATTGTGTTCTTTTGGTTTCCATAGCATTCACAAATTGACGATAACACCGTATTCTTTTGGTTTCCACTGCAGAAAGAGTGAATCCATTATAACAGAAGTGTTAAACTGCCTGTCATCTGGGGGAAGTGCCTAGAGATTAACTGCATAGCATTTCACAGGCAATACTGAAACGTAATGAAGGTTTTTGTTCTCACTTCCTGTCTATTACAAGAAGTAAATAAATAATATCTGAAATGATATTTAATATAATAAAAATAACTAATCCACTATGAAGTAGAAAGTTGCCATCTTAGTCTGCTGACAGTTTGTGACAAAGAAAGTTCAGCTCAGCTCAGCACAAGAATCATAGGTTCCCTTTTCAGATCTTTTAAAGGGCCAGGTTCATTATTATTTATTTTATTCAGTTAAGGTAATTTAAATTATTAGAATCAGAGTTCTGTATAGAGTTCTTTATTATTATTATTATTAAATTAATATATACGTTGCTTATCCACTATACAGACCGTTCCTTTTCTGGTAAATAATAGAACATACTTCAAAACCAGTTGGAAATGTCTAGAGCCTTTTATGCATTCACATTCTGAGGAGCATGTCCTTTGTTCCTTTTAGTTTCATCAGCTGAGAAGTGAAGTGCAAACAGTTGGAATTTACACTGTTGAGTGCTTTGCAGAGCTTATAGAATCTCTATGCATGATACAGTAGTTCCATAGAAACTTTTCAGGATTCTTGAAAGAAATTCTGAAAAACCCTGCAGGAACCCATAAACTGGAAACTGTACCACAGAGATTGCAGGCTTTTGTATGTCAGCCAACATCACTGTGTAAGTGTCTCCAGAGGAAGCACTCCATTGCATGCAGGTAGAAAATGAAAAGGTACACTGAAAGGAAAATTATTTAAAGGCAATTTTTCTGACATTAAAAAAAAAACTATTAGACAATAATATCCAGAAGGTCTATCATGTCATTCATCAATAACTGAGGAACGGGACAATCTGAGTCATATATTATTGCTATGGAACATTTATTGCTTGGAAACAAGTCAGGACATAAATTTATCTTCAAATTTAGGTTGTTAGAATCCCTGCTGCAAAGACTGTTCTAGATATAAAATCTACACTTCCCACAATTTTTTTCCAAATTTACATAATGAGAAAATAATCTTCATCTACTTTGTGTGGAGAGAGAGGAGAAATTAATGTTTAAAAAACCCCAAAGATTTTGTGAAATTCTGTACAGTCATATAAACAAAAATTAGGGGTATTTTTCTAACCATTTGTTAAATAGTTGCTGAGACTTTCTTTCTTTTTTTAAAAACTCATTCACATGTCCTCATATAGCCTTAAGGTCCAGAGAGGAAGGATGGTCTTGTGGTTAAGGTAGTGGACTGGAACTCATCAAACCTGGATTCAACTTCCAAATGTACCACAGATTTACTCCCTGACACGCTGTGGCTTTAATCCCACAAAGGCTCATGGAAACATGATTAACTTTATGCACAGTAATCTTGGTTTAGCAAAGTACTTAAGCATGTGCTTACCTTTAAAAGCAATGGGACTTAACCATGTGCTTGAAGTTACTTACATACTAAAGTGATTGCTGAAGAACAGTTTACTGAATCAGGTCCTGTGAGTAGTCTCACTGTCTTAAATGGGATTACGCACAGTGCATAGAGTTAAGCACGTTCATAAATCTTTGCAGGACAGGGACTCTGAACTCTCTGTTCTTTAAATGTGAATAATACTATTTTCCCTTTCTTCTACCTTTTCTCTCGTGTCTATTTAGACTGTAAATTCTTCAGGGCAAGAACTGTCTCTTATTTCTGAGTATGCATATTGGGTCCCTGATCTCAGCTGAGCTTTGTTAGGTACTACTGTAATATAAATATGCTATTCTACAATAGAAGAATCTAGGATCAAATTTGCAAAAGCATTTAAGACATTTAGGAACTTAACTCCCATTGACTTATAATGGGACTTAAGTTTCTAAGTGACTTAAGCACTTCTGACATTTTTTAAAAGGTTGTTGAAATACAATTATATGATTAGATATTACCATAAAATTACACTAACAGTTTAAAAAGATTTCTTGTTTGTTAATACAGTGAAAATTTGTACCAAATCTACGTGTAGAATTTAGATCTTGAATTCTTTTAACTGAAAATGGATGGAAAGCAAAGTAGTCCTGCCTGAGGTTGTTTACAGGAAAGTAGGGTAGTTAGGATTTCCTCCCTCTGGTCTGCAACAGGAAGTTATGAAATGTACCTTGTAAGGTGTTTATTATTGTAAGCAAAGAAAAGAATATCATCTAAACTCCTAATGCCCTTTATTTTATACAGTAGCATTTTTAAATTAGTGTGGGTTTCATTTTCATTCAGCAACAGAAACACTCAGCAACAGAAACCTTTTTTCTCTTATTAAGGATAACTAATAACTAATGGGAGACGTTTACAATACTCTTGATTAGTGAGAAATTAACTTTACTGTGCAGGGATTTTAAATTCAGCATGCTTAAGCAAAACACATTAGGACCTTCAAAAGGTTATCATCTAGAATTACAATAAAACACCTAACCAATACTGGATTGCCAGCAGAATTCTACTTTCTTCATTCTTGAGTTTTCCTATGAGAATCGTCATTGATCTCCACCATTAGTGAATACCATCTGTAAAATCCCCCATCCAAAAGGATTTCAAGGTAAAGGATGATGGAAGTAGCCAAATCTTTATTTTAATAGGAGAGTAATCATTAAAATTTCAAATAATCTTATTTTAGAAAATCCTGTTCTACCAAATATAGTTCAAATACATTATTTACAGTGTCATTTACATAAAAATAATATAGAACTATATATCTGAACTGCATACATTAGTATAGCCCTTAAAATGTTCTGGTGACATTATAAATTACAAGAACAAAGCTGAACCTTTTTGTTTGTGTCACTAGAACATCAAGGCAGATTTGGAATGTAGTATATATGGCATTTATTCTGATTAATAAAACAGAAATTTCCTTCATTGTTCAGTAATTAATGTCAAAGTATGAAATAAATTTAATAAGTTATTTTTTTCTTTACCATACTTATGTACCTTTTAGAGCGCAATTCATTTTAAAATTCAAGCTGTCAAGTGGCAAAAATTTGTAGGGGGAAGGCAAATACACAAGGATGCTGAAAAAATTCAGAAAAAGAAAGAGAAAGAGGTCGGGGGAACTTCAATTTTCAACCACATTAATATTAAATAATGTAATCCCAAAGACATACATAAGTTTAGGCTATTGCAGGATTCAATACTTGTGGTTTGTCACCACTCTGATGGAATTACAACCTTGTAATGTACAGCTGGAGTACATTATTCTACATATTATGTGCAATCCTGGTGTAGTCAGTTTTAAAATATATAACAAAGAATGTTAATTACAAGGTTATTTATTAACCCATCCCACTCCTCTGTTTATTGGTTCTTTCACTGCTTTCTCTCATTCTCTTCGTCCCCTTTATTTCCTCATGTTATAGCTCTCTTTTCTTCCCCATCTTTTCTGTTACAATACATATTTTTTCTCTACCCTTCAAGTTCCTCTGCCTTTTCTCCTTAGTCCCTATTTCCCCACTGCAGGTTTTCTATTGAGCTTTGATTACTTTAACTGAGTTCGGAGTTGCAAGAAACCTGTAATTGTGATGATACACATTATGGCAAGAAAATTCAGTGTACGCTGTCTTTTTTATTACTGCATTGATATTGGCTGTCCCCTACAGTAGAAGGGGCAGAATTGCTATGCTCTCAGCTACAAGTATTTACCCACACAGATACTGAACACTTTTTTCTATCTTGGTGTTTTTCCATATGTCAACGAAAAGTAGTCTGTCTTTAAAAGCAACAAATAATATAAAATATGTTTTCTCCTTGGTCATATCTAGAGCTGGTTGAAAAGTTTCAATATTTTTGTTTAGGAAAAACTGGCAAGCACGTTCTGATCTGGTCTAGTAATAACCTCAATGCAATTTTCCCTTCTTAAAATTTACCAATATATTTTAGATCCTTATGATTTAATTATTTCAATTCAGAAGGCATAGTTTCCTGAAGGGACAAAATGTCAGTTCTATCTCACAGGAACCAAGGAAAGCACTCTGGCTCAACTACAGATCATCCAGAGAGCCCAGTGGTATGAGGAAGGCCAATGAAAGAAGGCATATAGGGGGAGAAGAACTTTTGTCTGCTAAAAAAGAGAGGGCTTTTTGGCTGCCTGAGTAGGGTAAATGTTGTTGGAGTCTCAATTGCAAAGGACTACAAGTTATGTTGAGGATGACAGCATCTGAAATTGAGGAGCTGTGCTCTAGGCAGTGGGGCTCTATCAGCCTCTTCCTCCTCCTTCCGTATGATCCAGTTATCTCCAAGTGCATCAGGGAACTGGGCACCAGCAGTCCTCTGGCAAAATTTTTGCTACAGCCCAATGAATGATACTAAGAAAACTACTCAAGATACATACGAGGTGGCAATTATAATAGTTGTCAGTACTGAATAATACTACTATATGCCTCAGTAGGTTGCTGGACTGTTACAAGCTAATTCATGTTAATGTTGCTTTGCCAATTAACTGCACAGTGTACAGAACCATTTCAGAAACAATGCAAGCTTAGATTCCCAGTATGTAGCTGAAAAACAAATTAAAAAAATTATAAAACAGGAAAAAAAGCAAACTGTGTAAATAGGCAGAAGTAAGAAGAAAGCAACAGCATCCCTTGCTAAAAATGAGGAAGACACACATCGTTGTTTAAAAATCCTTAGTTCTATTCTCTTTAGTTAAAAGCAATTTGTGAAATCCTTTCAGGGTACATTTCAACATGTGCCATGAGCTGAACAAATGCATTTGGGTATCACTGTGAAATGATCACTTACTACTAAATTTTGTTTAGAACTTAATTACTGTTCAGCTATTAGCATTTAATTGAGAGCTACTGAATAAAATAAATAATAATGAACCTGGCCCTTTAAAAGATCTGAAAAGGGAACAGAGTATTTGCATGCATGCATGAAAAAAAAATTATGTAGAGAATTTTAGAGCAAGAACTTACAGACTGAATCTACTGTGGCATGTCTGCATTTTTTTGCTCCCCCCCCCACCCCCCTCCAAATAACTGACCTTCCTTGAGACTTTTCTGGCTGTTCACCTCAAGACATTCCTTTTCTTTCAATGTCTCAATATCTCCAGTAGGTAAAATCTCTGGAAAGCTCTGTTGTTGCTTCTTGGAGCTATCGATCATGATGAGACTCCTTTGAATGGCAACATCCAACATAGGAAAAAGACCAATTTGCTACCCAGCAGTACACTGTTCTGGATACTCTACTCCCCAGTTCCTTCTCACAATAATTGAGCAATTATGTCTTTAAGCAGCTGAAAGCAGCCATTACTCTTTACTTCCCAGTCTGATCTACAAATACACTCAATCTGCTTGAAGCCCTTAACTCTCTTCCAGACAGGGAAACAGAGCTTCTGAAGCAAAACTCCCAAATCCCACCCCCTTTCCCAGACAACCACTCTCCTTTCCCTTTTAGCTATCCTGGCTTCCTCCGTACTTTTATGTTTCAGCATGCAGCTTGATCATCAGAATCATCTGACAAACACTGAGTCAAGCAGTTAAAAATAAATCCAGCAGTTGCTGAAGGAGCAGCCTTTGCTGATACCCAAGGCAAATAGTTGCTGTGGTCTCTCTTTCTAAACACTGCTTGAGACTGTGGAACTACTTTATGTTGGCCTGACAGGCAGATTCATTACTCATTAAGTTTCATCAGTAAACAAACAGCTGTCTATAAAGAAAAGTATGTAAAGAATAAAGCAGGTCCTATTTTGCAAAAGCATATTTATTCAGCATAGCTGCAAATCTTAAAAACAAGTAAGGGACAATTTGAAAGCAACTGATTCCTGTGACACTGTTCACATTACAAAATGTACATATACTACCTTTGCTACACACAGATCTTACTCCCTGTAATAAATTTTTAAAACTGCAGATTTCTATTTTTTCCTTTTGCACTACATTCACGAGGCAGTAACCTTTCCTCTTGTTTCCAGCAGTCAGTCCAGAGCATTTCCTTCTACACAGTCTTTCTGATTTCCCATTCTCACCAGCATGAACCTTTTTATCTTTTATATTAGTCACCAACACACCTTTTCAGTGTCAACCAGGAGGTTGAAGTAGTTTTTCTTCAGGCACCCTGGAATTCTTTGGCACCATCAGGACTTGATTTTTGTGGTAATGGTAAACTTATTCTGCTGCAAATATGAGTAAATCCTATGATATTTTGCAGTAATGATGTGTGTTCTCAGTTTACTGTTGGCTGCAAAATTCCACTGAACTGCAATCCTCTTATGTGCATGTGTTTTAATACAGGATATATCCTTAAATATGTAGATGACCAGCTTAAGCAAAGTTATATTTTACAGCTGTGATTTTCAATACAGGCTAAAGGACAAACGTTTGTTTAAAAAAAATATATGGTCAGGATCACTTAAATGTTAAGAGGCTTATTTGTGAGACCTTAAGACCTTAATCGCAAGACCCTAAACATACCTTTAATTCTATGAACAACTTTTGCCTGTCACATAACAAAAGAGTGTACAACTGAAAGAGTACTTGTATGTTCATAAATCAGGTTAAGATTTTGTCATGGTAATTTTTAGTAAAAGTCACAGACAGATCCTGGGCAATAAATAAAAAATCACGGAAGCCCACGACCTGTCTGTGACAGATCCTGGGCAATAAATAAAAAATCACGGAAGCCCACGACCTGTCTGTGACTTTTACTAAAAATAACCATGAGTAGGAAACGGGAGGGGCAGCTGACTGCCTAGGGGGACCGAAGCCTGAGCCCCACAGGGAAGGGTGGGGGCTGACAACTCCAGCCCCTGCCACAGTTGCTGCAGTGGGGCCTGAAGCCGAAGAAGTCATGGAGGTTCATTAAAGTCACAGAATCTATGACCTCCGTGTCCAAATAGTATCCTTATTCATAAACTAGGGTGTTTTGATCTACATGCTAATGTGAGCACAAAATACTTGCCCTATATCTTTGTTTACTCCATTCTGTGCATAAAAAATGAATATCAAGTACACTGCTCAAACAGGATCTAAAATTCCCTTTACTAAGTGTACCAATCACGTAAATTGATTTTATGTAAATATTTCTATACATCTGTAATGTACTTCTACCTTACCACACGTTCAAAAGGAATTTTTTTGATTATTAACCCCTCTGCCTAGAAAATTTTCCACTTATGTAATATAATTTTGGGCAACATTTTCAAGTGGGTACCCCTCCTTTTCAGTGGACACAATTTGCAACCGCAATTAAACTATGGGTGAAAATATGAATATTTCCACCTCTAACTACCTGACTGCAGACACAAGTTGTATATTTAAGTAGTCTGAATTATGCCAACAATTCATTCGAGTGTATTTTAGTGTATTTTACGGGCACAATTCCCATCCTCATCAAGGGAGGCTAGCACTTCAGCTCTTTGAAAAAACTACTTCTTTATGTATTTCTTTTTCCTTGTTCTTTAATATTAAGAATGTCTGAAAGAAAATTTGATCTTTTAAGGATTCAATAAGTTCTAATGGGTAATACTGAACGCCACAGTTCTCTGTTTGCATCACCACAACTAACTTTTGAAATGATTTTGATGTAATGACTAGAGAATTAACTTTGTGTCAAATAAGGAGGATGAGTTAACCAGTCTGTTTTCACAGGAAAATAAAATACAGAAAATATATAACATATCACATTTAATTTTAAATAGAATAGTATAGGCTGCAAAGTTTTTCAACAATATTTAAGAAGATTTTAAACATTTTACTGTTTACTATATCAAGAAGTATTTAAAAATTATTTGGTATGCAAGGCATCTTGAAGTATTGACAATTCTCTTTGGCCCTAACCATGCAAGCACAAGTGTAAGTTTTCTCACAAGCAGGCCCATTGACTTCACAGTTATGCAAATGTGTGTTTTCAGAAACTGGCATAATATGAATGTTTTGAGTTTTAAAGTTACTATATATGCTACTGGAGAAAAGATTACTTTTTCTTAATTTTGTTTTTCAAGTCTTCTTATGTTAAGCCAAAAGAATGGACATTGTCCACTTTTCTTATCCTCTCATCACAATATAAAAATGAGATAATTGGACCTCATGACTACTAAGGTAAGGCAAATATACAATGTCTTCTTAATGCTAAAGGTGTGAAGCCTTTTCCATTCTCCTTACTAACTGCAGGATGCAAAGAGGGTAAGGAGATTTCCTAACTAAGGTGAAAATTTGAAAGGATCTTAGATTTAAAATGTGGAATAGTTTTAATGAACAGTTTGTATTGGAGGTAAATTAACTAAAGCTACATGCCTAAGAGTGCTGTAATTCTCCCCACTCTCCTAGCTGATCAAATGGCCATCTTTTGCATCAAAACATCTTTTCTAACAAGCTCACAGAATTGTATTCAGGCCCAGGTTCATCTCCCAGTGAGACAGAGGGAACCCCATTCTGAAGTGCTGTTGGCTACTCTAAAACAAAACAAACAAACAAAAAACCCTCAATATGTGGCGTGAGATCCCACAGACCCTAACTTATGTCTAATGATGGAGCACTTCAGTCTGAAACCACAAGAACTGTCCATAATTGGGCAGCACAATGATTTCACTTTTCTTTCTTTGCAAAAGAGTTGAAGACTTCTCTTCATACTATAACAAACATATGATGTAGATTTTTTTTAATGGAAATTGAAAAGAGTAGTAATCACCTTGTCTTTTCAGGAAAACCCATGCAGCAGCAATGCTGCAAGACACAGGGGAGTGCAGACTCCTGACCTAAAAGATCTTTTTGGAGAGTAAGCCAAAACAGGGAAGCTATTGACATGGCCAGGACTTCATGATGAGTGAGTTAGGCATAATTCAGATGACTAGCAAAGTCCTTTCCCTTCACTATCTTCTTCAGTATTCTTCCTTAGATAGGAAGCAGATGGAAAATAGAGACCAGGTCAAAATTTCATACATAAGAGGATATAAACGTGTAGGGACTTCAGGACTCCTGAAAAACATCATCATCTTGGCATTTTGACAGTTGGAAAACTTATCAATCAACCACCAGTCTGAACAAAAATGAGTCCATTTGGTGACAGAATTAATTCTTTACGTTTTTAAGGATCAAAAAATATAATTAGCCCATATAGGACAAGCACAGAGAAGAATGTCACTAGTTATTTCAGAAACAAAAGGCATCAAAATTATGTGCATCATAATTGTTTTCAAGCTGGTTCTGCCCTCTATAAATCTGATGTTTGCAAACTGCTTACAATATATGATATCTGTCAATTATTTTAAATGACATTTTGCTTAAATCCATAATATATAAGATCATATTCATTTGTGCTGTAATACATCTGATTTCATACTGATTTTAACTGTGGAAAAAAAAAACTTGCTATGCAAGAACTCCTGCATACATCAACTCAATTTTCCCATTGCCTTAGTCCAAACACATATTACGCATGAGAAAAATTATACTGCTGAGAAGCTGGGCACAACCAAAGAAGGACTTCCAGGCAAGTAGAATACAAACATTGCTCAAGGGACCTATATGAAAATTTGGCAAGGTCAATATATTCTTACACAGTTACAGATACACCAGACTATTATTTTACAGATTCTTTGTTGCTATAAAATACAATAAAATAGTAAGCAAATTATTAGTTAAACTGAGTTGATAACAGAGTAACAGAAGATACAAATAAAAAAGATTTAGGGGGAAATGATATGTTTTGTATGTTAAAAAAGTGGGGGTTTTAAATACCATTTTGATCCTGAAACAATTCCAAAATGATTCAGAGAACAGACTCAGATCAAATACAAACATGATTAACAAGAAAGTCTACCATGCAAAATACTAGAAGGTGATCACTTGAAGTTCGTATGTCACAAAAGAGAAGACATTAGCACTAGGAACACTGGGAGATAGCAAGCAAATGATTAAGGAATCCTGAAGACTGCATGTAGATCTCTGAAAACTGGAATGAAAATGACAGCAAAGGAAATAAAGGAGAGAGAGGAGGATACGAGGAAGGAACAAGATATGAAGGCCTGTATTACTGGGAAGACTGCAACCAGATGTTCCTCTCTACTGTTATCCTTATTTTACACTGAGTTCAAAGTTTGGAAATATGATAGTTTATACATCAATACTTTCATTTGCCTGTTGTACAAGTTATATCTTTTACTATATATTGCTATATTAAAGTGACATATTAAAGGAGTTATGATCTCAAACCTGACAAATATTTTAATTGTTATAGTCTCTTGGAGGACACTGTTCCAATACTATATGCATATTTTTAACTGCATGTCACTGACAAGAATTTTTAAAGGGATTTTTGTGGGTGCCACAAAAATAATGCACAAATTGCCTATATTTGCCATTAGCAGTTGTAATTAACTTCTTCAGAACTATGTACATTTCTGCAGACATCTTCATTGAAAATAATGCACAAACATAGAACTTAGAAGTATAGTGAGACTAATACCCCGCAAGCATTAAAAGACAGCTAAGACATAAAATAATTTCCTAATATTATTTTTCCATATAAGCAAATGCTGTAGTTGCCACAGGGATGTTCTACGACCATAAGTACATGGAAAGGTAGAAAATCCATGAAAAACCCTTTTCTGTTATGATGCGGATAAAAGATTGATAATGCCGCATTAGATAATTTGGGCATTCTAATGCAAGGAACAGTTTGTCCAGCTATACCAAAAGGAGGACAGGAGACACTTGATATGGATTTAATCAGGCTGCAACTTTATTATTAGATGTCTGGGACTACCTGGCAGATAAAAGTGTATAGTGCAGGTAAAAGACGGTTACTCACCTTTGTAACTGTTGTTCTTCGAGATGTGTTGCTCATATCCATTCCAATTAGGTGTGCGTGCACCACGTGCATGATCGTCGGAGAATTTTTACCCTAGCAACACCCGGTGGGTTGGCTGTGGAGCCCCCTGGAGTGGCACCTTCATGGCACTGGATATATATCCCAGCTGACCCAGCACCCCCTCAGTTCCTTCTTGCCAGCTACTCCAACAGTGGGGAAGGAGGGCGGGTTTGGAATGGATATGAACAACACATCTCGAAGAACAACAGTTACAAAGGCGAGTAACCGTCTTTTCTTCTTCGAGTCCTTGCTCATATCGATTGCAATTAGGTGACTCCCAAGCCTTACCTAGGCAGTGGGGTCGGAGTGAGATATCGCTGAGTGCGGAACCGCTGAACCAAATGCGGTGTCATCTCTAGACTGCTGAACTAACACGTAGTGAGCGGCAAAGGTATGTACAGATGTCCAAACCGCAGCTCTATAGATCTCCTGAATCGGAATGTGAGCCAGGAAAGAAGCCAACGAGGCTTGGGCCCTTGTGGAGTGAGCTGTGAGACGCGGGGTCGGGACACGGACCAAGTCATAACAAGCGTGGATACAAGAGGTGATCCATGAGGAGATGCGCTGTGAGGAGACCGGTAGGCCTTTCATCTGTTCGGCCACTGCAAGGAAAAGCTGGGTTGTTTTCCTAAACGGCTTCGTGCGCTCGATATAAAAGGCCCTACAAATGTCAAGGGAGTGCATGTGCTGCTCCTGCTGTGTGGCATGGGGCTTTGGGTAAAAGACTAGGAGGAAAATGTCCTGGTTCACATGAAAGGTAGATACCACCTGGGGAAGGAAGGCAGGGTGGGGGCGAAGCTGCACCTTGTCTTTGTGGAAAACTGTATATGGTGGTTCAGACGTGAGGGCTCTGATTTCAGATACGCGTCTTGCTAAAGTGATGGCTACAAGGAAGGCTGTATTCCAAAATAGATAAAGGAGAGAACAGGTGGCCATCGGCTCAAAGGGGGGCCCCGTGAGTCTAGAAAGGACCAGGTTTAGGTCCCATGCTGTGACCGGTTGTCATGTTTGAGGGTAGAGACGATCTAGACCTTTCAGAAATCTAACAACAATCGAGTTGGAGAAGACAGAGGAAGCACGTTCTCTCGGATGGAAAGCAATATGGCTGCCAGGTGCACCCTGATAGATGATGTTGCCAGGCCCTGCTGTTTCAGGGATAGGAGATAGTCTAGGATGAAAGGAATTGATGCCTGTAACAGAGGCGTGGCGCGCTGCCCACACCAACAGGAGAATCGCTTCCATTTGGCCAGGTACGTAGCCCGAGTGGAGGGTTTCCTACTGCCTAACCGAACTTTCTGCACCAATTGTGAGCAGAGTAACTCCGATCGAGTTAGCCATGCAGCATCCATGCTGTAAGGTGGAGGGATTGCAGGTCGGGATGACAGAGGCGACCGTGGTCTTGTGATATCAGGTTCGGCCACAGGGGGAGTGTGATCGGAGGCTCTACCGATAGCTCCAGGAGTGTGGTGTACCAGTGCTGCCTGGGCCATGCTAGAATGACCAGAATCATGCATGTCTTGTCCCTGCGTAACTTGAGCAACACCTTGTGGACTAGCAGGAATGGAGGGAATGCGTAGAATAGCTGGTCTTTCCACGGGAGTAGGAAAGCATCCGATAGGGATCCCAGAGAACGTCCCTGGAGAGAACAGAACACCTGGCACTTCTGATTGTTGCGCGAGGAGAATAGGTCGACCTGGGGAAACTCCCACCTCAGGAAGATGGAGTGGATGACATCTGGGCAAATCAACCACTCTTGAGGCTGGAAGGACCTGCTGAGGCGGTCTGCCAGCGTGTTTTGGTCCCCCAGGAGAAATGACGCCACTAGAGGTATCAAGTGGGCTATGCAGAACTCCCACAGGCAAACAGCCTCCTGGCATGGGGGAACGACTGAGCTCCCCCTTGCTTGTTGATGTAGAACATGGCTGTGGTGTTGCCTGGTTACATAAGTGCACGACGCTATGTTCCCCAGAAGGCCAAGGCATGTCTTTATTGTGGAAGTTGTGAAGTTTTGGAGGCTGAGGATGATGTTTGCCATAGCCTGAAAATGAGTCTCTGGCAGGAGAGCACGGGCAAGTCTGGAGTCTAAGACTGCCCCAATAAACTCTATTTTCTGGGTTGGTTCCAGAGTTGACTTTTCGCTGTTGAGCAGGATGCCCAGCTTGTGGAAGTGCCTAGGGTGAGCTGGACGTGGGATCGCATTTCTTCCCTGGTGTGGCCCCGAATGAGCTAGTCATCTAGATACAGAAACACCTGGATCCGTTGTCGACGAAGGTAGGCTGCCATGAAGGCCATACATTAGGTGAACATTCTTGGAGCTGTGGACAGCCTGAAGGGCAAGACAGTAAATTGGTAGTGTTCGTGATTTACCACAAAGCGAAGGAAGTGCCTCTGTGGAGGGTAAATCGCTATGTGAAAGTATGCATCCTTCATGTCAAGGGCGGCATACCAGTCTCCAGGATTTAGGGAAGGGATAATGGTCCCCAAGGAAACCATGCAGAACTTAAACTTTACCATAAATTTGTTGAGTCTGCGCAGGTCCAGAATGGGCCATAGTGCCCCCTTTGCCTTTGAGATTAGGAAGTAGCGGGAGTAGAACCCCCTACCCCTTAGTTCCGATGGAACCTCCTCGATCGCTCCCAAGGAAAGGAGGGTTAAGACCTCCTGTGTAAGGAGTTGCTCGTGAGAAGGGTCCCTGCAGAGGGACGGGGAGGGAGGATGGGAGAGTAGGGGAAAGAAAATTGGAGAGAGTATCCCCTTTCCACCATGTGAAGAACCCATCAGTCTGAAATTATAAGGGACCAAGCATGGTGGAAATGGGAGAGACAATCTCGAAATGGAGGGAAGGGATTCTGGATAGAGAGTGGTATGCCGTCCTCGGGCGCACCTTCAAAAATTTTGTCTAGGCTCTGATGATGGTGTAGGAGGGCCTTGGTTCTGACCGGCTGGTGGCCGGTGGATCTCTTTCTGCCACCTCGAGCACATCTTCTGTAAAAGTCATGCCTTGGATGAGGTGGGGGGTAGAACCTTTGAGGCTGTGGTCTAAAGGGCTTGTGCTGGATACCCGGGACATGGATCCCAGGGAGCACATGATGGTTCTGGAGTCTTTTAGGCTCTGTAATCTAGAGCCCGTTTTCTCTGAGAATAGGCCCTGCCCATCAAATGGTAGATCCTGCAGGGTTTGTTGCAGCTCTGGCGGTAAGCCAGACACCTGAAGCCAGGAGGCGCATCGCATAGCGATGCCCGATGCAAGGGTCCTAGCCACAGAGTCAGCTACATCAAGGGAGGCCTGTAAGGAGGTCCTAGCAACCTTTTTGCCCTCTTCTACTAATGCCCCAAACTCATCCCTGGACTCTCGTGGAATCAACTCCTTGAATTTACCCATGGAGTTCCACGAGTTATAATCATAATGGCGCAAAAGTTGGTTTGCGACTCTGAGCTGAAGGCCCCCCGCTCAGTAAATTTTGCGTCCAAACAAATCAAGGCGCTTGGTGTCCTTAGATTTGGGCGCTGCAGCTTGTTGACCAGGCCGTTCCCTTGCGTTCACTGAGGACACCACCAGTGAACATGGCTGAGGGCGAGTATCCAGGTAGTCATACTCCTTAGAAGGAAGAAAGTATTTTCTCTCTACTCCTCTGGCCGTAAGTGAGATAGAGGCAGGGATCTGCCATACTGTCTTGGTATTAGCCTGGATGGTGCAGATAATGGGCAATGCTACCCATGATGGGGCATCCGCTGAAAGGATGTCCACCACTGGGTCCTCCAACTCCACTATCTCCTCCGCTTGGAGGTCCATGTTACGTACCACCCTACGTAGAAGGTCTTGGTGAGCACGTAGGTGTATCGGAGGGGGAGGTTGTTGTCCCCACCACTGCCTCATCTGGAGAAGATGAGGAAGATGATACAGGGGCTAACAGATCCTGTGATAGATCCAGTTGTGAGGGGTCTTGATGCTCAGGATCCACTGTGCCGGGGTCTGGGGCCAGCGTTGGGATGGGTGCAGACGCCTCGATACCCACCGGAGGGGGACGACTGATGGTGGCCTCTGGTACTTGGGGCTCTGAATGGGCTGATCGGGAGGCTGCAGATGGAACCCCTTGGGCTTGCTGATACTCCCACGGGACATAGGACCATTATGCAAGCTCCTGGCTAGGGTCTTGAGCTTCATCCCGCCATTGACCCAGGTTACCCTCTGCTTGGACCGGTGCGGGATAGACCAAGTGAGACGTGCTGTCTGACTGTGAAGAGCATGAGGCGGAGCGCAAGGGCCAGGGCAGTGCAGAGCATGCCTGCGCTGACTCTGTTGGGAATGGTGCCGAGAGGTGCCAGGCCACACGAGAGCGGTGCCGGCAAACAGTACCGGGATCTAGAATGGTGCCGATGGTCATGCCGGTACCGGGATCCAGACCTGGATCACAATGAAGACCACCTGTGGGAGCGGTACCGGAAGCGATTTCTCGAATAGGATCGGCACTCTGACCGGTGCCGGGAGTGGTGTTGGGAGTCCGAATGGTACCGAGGTCCGGAGTGGTGCCTCGAAGCGGAACAGTGCTGGGAGTAAGATCTGGGCCGCGAGTACAACCGGTGCCGTGATAGAAAACGGTGCTGGGACTGCGAACGGCGTTGGGACCTGCTTCGAGATCGGGAGCGTTGCCAAGTGTCCACGCTTGGAGATGGTGGACGTATTAGGGCTGGCTTGCCCTTAGACTGTACCGCATGGGCAGGATGCGGTGCTGGAGCCTGAGCCGGTGCCGGTTCTGTAAGGGCAATGAGGTCCCTCGCCGTAGCAAACGTCTCCAGCCTCGATGGAAGTCGGGGCTCAAACACGGTGCGTCCCGGGGAGCCAGTACGCACCGGACTCAACAGCTCTACCCTCGGTGCAGGAGTCAACGGTGCTGATAAAGGCGCCTGCAGCTTCGGTCGCTCTAGTGCCGGACGCGAGTCCAAAGTTGACAAGGTGGGTGCCGGTGCCTGTTGTTGAGAGGCTTGCGAGGTCTCGAGGGAAGCAAAGCTAGGGAGAGTGGAGGACAGCTATGCCACGTTCCACAGTTCCAACGACCGTCACAGGCGGTAAGAAGGAACTGAGGGGGCGCTGGGTCGGCTGGGGTATATATCCAGAACCATGAAGGCGCCACTCCAGGGGGCTCCACAGGCGACCCACCGGGTGTTGCTAGGGTAAAAATTCTCCGACGATCATGCACGTGGCGCGCGCACACCTAATTGGAATCGATATGAGCAAGCACTCAAAGAAGAACCTCTGTTTATTCTGTAATTATCCGGGGAGGGAGCTTCCACCAGCTCCCCCTCTTTTTCCATCCAGGTCCCTCCAGCAAATCCATTGCCGGGACCTTAGCCTTCCCCTCCCCTCCTTGTAGGAGAGATAAGGTGGGCTATGGGATTGGCTCCCTGCCGTTCCAACCATAGGAGCCCCGAACCCCAAGCTATTCCATTCCTTTAACCAGCACCTCCTTTTTAAGTCTTTTAC
Source organism: Mauremys mutica (assembly GCF_020497125.1). Classification (NCBI taxonomy): domain Eukaryota; kingdom Metazoa; phylum Chordata; order Testudines; family Geoemydidae; genus Mauremys; species Mauremys mutica. Next base: position 64,953,916 of record NC_059082.1, read on the forward strand.
CAGGCCATTTATCTGGTCGCTGGATGCCTTCCCTATGAAGTATCTGCACTGGACATCCACTCCACACTTACCAAATAAGTTGCGACATATAGCCTACCATACTTTTGTGTTCACCATAATAGGTGTTCCCTAACACCCACTGTGGAGAAGGTGAAAAAAACCCACTTCACCGAAGCCAATGGTGGTGAGGGAAAAAATTCCTTCCCAGCCCCACCTTTTTGCAGCAGTTTCTGACTTTGTTCTCCCCCTCGCACCATAAAGCACTATTGTCTTCCTCTGGCAAGCCTGGACAACAGCCCGCCTGCTTTCAGTGCAGGGTGGTCATTCTCTTGAATTCCTACTAAGAGCTGAAGGTCACACCGTGTATCATGAAAGATAATCTTCCCAAGATCTCCAATAAAGTCTTTGTTAACCTATAACCTTGAACATGAGGTAACACTTACCTAACTGAAGGCAGGCTCGGTATTTTGATTAACTGAGTGAACTACCAAGAAAACAGAAGTTTACCATTTTTGGCGATAATATTCCAACAAGTAAGCCTTTCCTGGATGGTACTTCAGGGAATGAAATCAACAAAAATAACAGCTTTGAGTAACTTACATGTCTACAAGGAAAATCAAGTATTTTGAGGAAAATCATGGGTGTTTGGGTGAATGTCCCACTATCACCCTAGTAAAATAAAACAATAGCTAAGCACTGTAGTGTATGAAGCATACCCATTTCTTAAAGCTGTTACTACCATGTGCAAATCAGAGTAATTAAGCAAAATTAATTAATTAGGAGGTTATTAAACAGATCCCCAAGGATTCAGAGGCAAGAACTTCACAAAGAAGAATAATTAAAACACTGCCAGTTAAGATACCATACTCAAATGTTAAAATTCATCTGCTAAATCAACACAACTCAACTAGATGGAACTTTGGTTTTGAATCATTAAATAGAAAAACAGATCATACTACTGATTTTAAAAGCTGCATTTGGAACTGTTACACTGCGTGTGCTGCCGTATTAAGTAATACAGGGAGAAAGACAAAAGGAATTAATCTTATTAAGGGTCACAAGCTATTCTAATTATTTTTCCTTAAATGTCGACAAATGGTTTCAGAAAGTGTCAGTTAGGGATGTTAAATGTTAGCACGATGTTGCAAAGTTCTTCTAATTATTTCAGGTACTAGACCTTAGGCTGTTTGCCAGTTTTGCTGACAATAGTAACATTTTAACATTTATTGTACTTCTCCTTCCCTATAAACCATCACGTTTTACTCAGTTATATACAGTCTGTTGTAACAACAGATGTCATAGCGCATACATTTTTTAAAAGGTTTGTCAATCTTTAATACTTATGAGATGACAATTCTGTCTTCAAATGGTTGTGGTAAAGTGATGTGCATAAAAATTCACAAAAGAGGAATATTTTCAAACTGAGCATGAACGCAAAAGCTAAATGAAATAGCAGTTAACACTCATTCCAATAGCATCAGTGTTGCATATTGTTTTGGAATGATTTCCTTTAAATCTCTGAGTTTTCAAATTCTTCATTTTCCAGATATACCCATGCTAGATGGATACAATTTGAAGATCAGGCATGTGCTAATTTTTTTTTAAACTCTCCATTATAATCTATAAATCAGTATTTCAAAGCAATTATTATGTATACTATCATTAACAGCGTGTGCACACACATGCACATACAAAAACCCCAAACACAATAAGGTGCGACCATTAAATAAAAAAGGCTTGGTTATTCAATACATGCTTCTGAACAATATTCAATGCAGCTGTATCATGACATTTTCTTAGGCACCTTCAGAGTTTATAACACTTCCTAATATGCAAGAGACTAAAGAACATTCCCACCACGACTTGCAAATGCCATGTTGGCATTTTATGATTTCCATTATACTTCAATAATATCTGTCTTCAAAGGCCATAGTTTTGACAGATAAAAGGGCAACATGTACAGTTCGTTTGATTAATTTCATTTTTTTTAAAAAGACCTCCCACCAAAGAAAGATTGCTTAGCCGAGATAAAGTCATGGATGAGGAGTTTTCTGACAATTCCACTGACTTCCATTTTGGAGACTATGGGCATTTTACTTCGTTACATCTGCCTCTTTCTAAATTTATGAGAAAGTGCAATTTTAATTTTTTTTTCAAAATGAAATCATGCAATGTATACTATGCATTGGAAGCGTGTGTGCATTAGGACACAATATGGTATTATGGAGGCAGTCACTCCTCCATAGGTAAGATTACACTCGTGTGTTTTTTACAAAACATTCACAAAACACTTGAAATAAAAGTAACTTTTTTGTACACAGAGGTCTCTGAACATTTTGTCTCTGTAGCTCTCCAATGTAGGAGTTGTATATCAGGTCTGCCTTGCTAGACATGGTGTAATACTCCTACAGTGGGGATCTACTGATGCAGTTCCATTAACAAGAATATTGACTTATCTACATTCTGCTGTAATAGAGAGGGGACTAAAAAAAAAGTAGCATTAGTAGTATGCTAGTTACTGCTTTGCTCTTCAACTATTTTTACTTTAATTATAGCTCTGCTTTAACAGTTATGCAGTAAAACACAACCTAGTGAAGCTATGTTATAAAAGCATATATATCAAATGCAAACAAAAAAAGACTGAAGTCTTTCAACTATTATACAATACTTGAAACTCAACTCATTCATTTTACCTAGTCCTGTCTTCAAGAACCTCTTTTCCTAACTACTCTCTAGAAATTAAAATTTATTTAAAATAATTCTGTTTTCAAGTGTGTAGGTACAGCATTTTTTAAACATGATGAGTACCACAAATTAGTTATACACATAAAAAAGTGATGTGTATTTTACCAAATATTTTCCCAGCACTTTAGAAAAAGAAAAGAAATTGATAAACTTAACATTTTCTATTTTTGTTTTGCTTGCCGTTTTTTAAAAAAATGCATTGGTGCCTGAAATCAAAATGTTAATGCTACACAAAGCAGGGTGGATTTGATTTAAATCACTAGTCAGGAAGACTCAATTTAATCATGGATTTCTACATAAAAGTTCATTCTTGTTGGTTGTTAAAACCTTAATACATATTCTTCACAACTCAGAGATAGATGTAGGTTTCATTTTTAGAAGGTATACACTATACATTTTTAAAGTGATTTATTTTGAAAACTTTTCAGATTAGTTTTACAGCCATATCTGAAAATTAATGATTGTTTGGTTATTTCATTTACCAAAGGTAATTGAAGCAGATAGTTCACCTCCCAATGACTTCATAAATATCTCCAATTCAACAGGTTAATCATTAATATTTGGAGGATTTTCTTGCCAAGCAGTATAAGGAGGAGAACATCACCAGACAGACATTTGCATTGTTTTATTTGACTAAAACAACCACCTTATGTAGTCTGGATTTTTTTCTTTAACAGCAAATATATAATATTTTAACAAAACCAGCAGATGAATTTTTGAATTTAGTTAAACATTCAAGTTTTTTAAAATCAGGTTTGTTTTTGTTAAAATTGTTTTTAACTAAAATAGTTAAATGAAATATTTTAAAAAAATTAAATCGACTATATCAGCCAGGTAAACATGAGAAACTTTTTGGCTTCTGCAGCTAACTCAGTCGTCTTCACCTTCATTTTCCTGTTTGTTCATAATCTGGAAAAGAAAAACAAGCTTTCCTGCTTTTTCAGGTCCCAAACAATTTCTCAATTTGGAATGAATTAGTCCAAAGGAAGAAAATATTCTTTCTACACTGGCAGAAGACGCTACTGCTGTTAAAAGTGAGATTATCACTTCAACAGTCTCTGAATCCAGGTGCTTAAATGACTTCCACCAATCTGACTTCCAATCACTGGTGTGATTGTCTTTAAAACATCATCAGCAAACATATATTTTTTGAATAGTTATTCCCAAACTGGATTTCTTTTACGGCCTGCTGCCATTATAGGTTTTCCCTTCTAGTGAGAGAATGGTATGGTAGATCTCAAATCACTCAGGCTACACTCAGAAAGACCTAAAGACTTCTGAAACATGCTGCTCATGCTGTTTCACTTTTATCAGGGGGGAGGGATAGCTCAATGGTTTGAGCATTAGCCTGCTAAACCCAGGGTTGTAAACTCAAGCCTTGAGTGGGTCATTTAGGGAACTGAGGTAAAAATCTGTCTGAGGATTGGTCCTGCTTTGAGCAGGAGGTTGGACTAGATGATCTCCTGAGGTCCCGTCCAACCCTGATAGTCTGTCTGTTTCTACTGCCTGTCCTTCACATTTATCTCCAGACTTCTTGTCCAGATCTATTCTGCCCCCAACAATCTTCTATTCATTGAACTTTTTGAAACTTTGCACTTTTAGAGAGAGCTAAGGTATTGACTCTGTGTACACAAATTTGAAGAGGGACAACAGGGTCTGTTATTTCTCACCTCTAAATATTATTTATTTAAAAACATTTTTGCTGTTAACAAGTATGTTATCTCTGGAGACACAAATCCACAGTTTGAGAACTGCAAAACTAAGCATCTCTGATGGTATCTTCTAGACTGAGCACTGAGTCCCATTGGGTAGATAGAAAGATTAACCTAAATAATCCCTATACAGAAGCCCCTGGAACCCCATAAAATTGGGTCCCTAATCCATGAACAACTGGAACTCATTTACAAAACTTTTCTTAAACATTACATGAATATATTGTCTCATACTATAGAATTAGAATTTATAATCCCTATTCCATGATGAGATATCTTTGAGCTATAATGTATCTTTAAACTATCTTTAGATAGGTTTTTTTCCCCATTGGCCTGGAGCAGCAAACTGCGGCCACTGGGAGCCGTGATCGGCCGAACCTGCGGACGCAGCAGGTACACAAACTGGCCCGGCCCGCCAGGGGCTTTCCCTGCACAAGCGGCAGAACAAGTTTGGGAACCACTGTCCTAAAGTTTAAACATTTGCATGCAAAATCTCTGAAGCAAGGAGAATGGCAGAGTGCAAATTATAGGACCTAGTCTAAAAGCACTCACAATGAAAGCAGACATGCCACAATCCAGTAAAGCCATTTTATAACCTGGATGAGATAACATGATTCCAACAAAGGGCTTGCAATCCGTGAACAAGTGACATCAACCTGCATCTCCAGAATTTCTAACAGTACAAGAGAACAGCACTTTTGCCAGTGCACTCACTGAACAGTTACAGTACTGCTGCTCACATGAAAAGAGCATGCTTAGATGCACCAATGAAATCATTATCTCAGAGTAGAGCGTGTGAGAGCACTGATGTGGTCAGCAAATTAGGTTAAACTTTATTTTAACTCTTAAACCTCCAAAAAATAAAACCTGTTTGGAGTTGAACTTTGCAGCAGGAGGCACATTCCTTGATGATTGAGGCCAATGTACCGGGGGTATTCCCCAGTCTGGGTCCAACTGGAGTATGATGGCCATCTCTATGAGATACTTGCAGAGGCAAAGTGCCCACCCTTCCAGGGTATGCCTGGGGAAGGACTTGCAAATGCACTGAACCACAACATGAGCTTCTCCTAGGCAGTAGAACCAGCGTTGATGGTTGTCACTGACCAAGAAGGATAGTGGGCAGGAGGCGCAGAGTTTGAAGCCTGGAGTTCTGCGCATAGTCTGGTACTCGAATGGTGCACAGAGGGGTGGGGATCCCCCATAATCCAATCTAACTTTAAAAGGTTCTAAAATTATTAAAACTACTAAATCAAAATTAAGAACTATTAAAACTATGAACTATTTACAACAGATTAATATTGTTTTTCAGAACAATGTCAGAACTGATGGCACTAAATGTTCCAACCTGGACCATGTGGTGGTGAGAAGGGGTGGTCAGTTTGCTCTGCTGTTTATTGTCTTAGTCTAAGGCAAAAGGCAAGCCAGGGCATATGCGTGGACCAATGGACACTATTTTCATATCCTCCGACTCCAAGCCATGGTGTGCATGCGTAACCCACAGTGGAATACAATAGGGACGGTCACTCAAACAAGTGCTCATTGGATCAAAATTTCATATATAATGTTAAATAATACTTTTTCTTTAAAATTGTCACACATGGTTTGTTTCTAGTTATATGCCAAAGAAGGTTAACCAAACTGATTTCTTGTTATAATTTTAAGACTAAATAAGCCTCTTACTGATTACAGATGTAAAGGCAGACAGACAGCCCAGCTGTAGAGAAATTCCACCCACCCACCTCAGCAGGTGGGGGAACTTGATGAGGTTAGCAGTGAAGGGTGACAGCCCCAAGAGTGAGGTGGAAGACATTTGCTGAGGGCACCAAAGTTCCCCCAGCCCTTGGCATCTCTACAACCCACTGGCCAAACAGGGGGGAGGGATGCTGATTGGCCTGCATTCCCTAGCTCCAGGATTTAATCAGGAACATGGGTCACATGGAACTTCAGCTCCATTCCAACAGAGTGGTTTTGCACTCCTGAAGGCTATTTTGTCTCATTTCATGTCCTACTTGCTCTGTTGTTTTGATTTTTAAACAATGGGAAGGGAATCAACTGCAATTTTAACTGAAATAACTTCATGTTTGATATTTCCTCACTGCATCATATTAAACTGTCATGTCCTAAGGTAACTGCTGTTTGAGTATCTGTTCTGTTCCGCCTGTGCCATTATTACAAGGCTAGTATCTGTATTATGTTAGATGTTTGGACTTGTGAATGGTGACCTGCCTCTTAAGAATTCTGTAAGGCTGCACAGATGGTGGAAGGTTATCTTCAAGCTACTTTCACATCTGCCAACACTTAAATGCTACTGTACTAGCAACTCAAGACAGATTTGTGGCCTGCACTTTTTCAAGGAGCTGAGTTTTATCTGAACTGCCACCAATGAGTGTGTTTAGTGGAGAAGGTGTTCTAATAATTGACAGCAGAACTTCGAATCTCTGAAAAGGAATGTGGAGTGGATCACCTTAGTTAAAATGAGCATGCATCTTATTCCAGACGACTACTCTAACGTGCACAGTAGTCAGGACACAATCAGAATTATATGGAAGGCTACACTCAACAATAAATAGTGTCCTAAGTGTGCACTGCATGAAACACCAGTCACTAACAGTCAGACAACAAAACATGATGGTCTTTTTATGCTGAAAGGCATTTTTATTTCTTATATTTTAACGCTTGATAATAAAGGCCTATACCAACAGAGTACAAATAACTTCAGTGTACACATGGCAGAAATTTTACTAGCTACAGTATCAGTTAACTTGGAACAATAGTTGCGGGCTTATCTTCAACAGGTGGGTGTCTCTCTAGTCTTCATTTTGGTTTAAATTATTAAATGTTATATATCAGGGGTTCCCAAACTTTTCTCCCTGAGGCCCACAACTTTAACAAAATTGTTAGCATTGGGTTAATAACACATTGTGTTATTATTTGTTGATTTTAAAACAAAATAGTTGTCCAACTTTGAACACTATATTGTGTTTTCAATATTTTAGTGTAAAATGTGAATTCCTGTGCTGTGTAAGTAAAGACCCAACCCTACTCTCTACTAATTAGAAAATAATTAAATATTGTAAATAAAAATTTTAAATAACAATTGTATTATAACACGCCGAGGAAACAGGTACTCATCTGATCCGGTAAAGGAGAATCCAAATTTCAAGTACGTGTCATCATATTTGCTTTCCACTTTCTTTACTTTTTTGACTGGCTCACTTCATGTAGATTTAGAGGGTCTGGGACTTTCATTACCTTCTCCACCAGTGCACCCTTCTCATTTTTGAAAAATAAATCGATCCATGTCAGATAGAAATACGGCTTGCCATTTTTTATGGTTGTAAATGGTAGAGTGTGTGTATATGGCTAGGATACCTGTGAAACGCACTTGCAGTGAAACGCACTGTTGGACTTACAAGAATTAAAATTGACATACTGTAGCCTGGTTTTTTAAAATATATTTTTTCCTGTAGTCTGTCCAACATATTGCATTTATATAGCTTTTACTTAGATTACATGAGTCACATGGAGTTAAAGATATTAAGAGCTTGACTGGAGAATGCAATTGCAACGGTGGACCACCTGGAACTGTGTGGCAGCCCACCTTTGGGTTGCAGCCCACACTTCCCTAAAATATTGCACATACTACAAATAGCTGCTCTGTAGTGCTATCCACAGAGAAGGACTGAATTATCCCATTACAACACACTAGTAGTATCACAGGTATTGTAAAACATCCTATAAGCTGTCCTAGTGGTATGTTCAGCTGTGAAAAATTTCAAGACATCTGTGATAAGCTACACTGCTGAGGAGAATGGCATCTTCTGATGACAATTATCACAACCTATTATTTAATTAATCACTGAATGACTATTCTTAACATCTGCTCTTTTTGTATCATGGGTCTCAGACAGGTGAATACAAATGACACATTCTTTCCCATAAGGCATCCTTCTCCTACTGTCATGACCTGTAGATGGATCTCCTTAGACATCCCTCTGTTTGAAAAGTTAAAGCTGTGATACAAAATAAGGAATATAATAGTCTTCATCTAAATAAGAATTTTTATGCCCATGTACTCTGTTCACTAGTGGAAAAATGCAGTCACAAACAGATTAAAAAAGTTGAACAGAAGTAATGTAAATTCACACTTTTATATAATTTATTTATTCTGTAAATGATATATTTGAAAGTGTCCTCAACTTATTTTAATTTCTTTTTCTAGGCCCTGTTGTATGGTGTTACATGCACCTTAAAAGCCCATTTCTGTATCTGTCACCTCTAGATTCTGAAGCAGAAAACTGGAAATTATGTGGCCTATTTTTCCATGAACAAATTTAATTTAAAAATACTAGATTATTAAACATTGTATTAATACTTGATACGTTACAATTAAAAAAAATTGACAAAAATAAATACTTGACGTTCTCTCTTCCCACTACATTGCTGCAGGCCTACAAATGCTCTCCTTTCATATTGCCATGCCATGGCCTGCAGAAACGTCATTACTCGAAAGAAGTTCTCCAGAAACATATTGCATACAGGAATAAAGCATCATTATCTCAGCAATGCACCCCAGTCTGGAAATAAGAGCATGACTAACCTCAGTTTTATGTATCAATGAGCTGAGGAATGAAATCATGAACAGTTGTAAGCAATTTTACAGTTTCATTAAAACAGAAGATAAATGAACTAACAACCACTTCACCAAAATTGTCTAGAACTTATCATATAGAATCCATTACCCTTTCCTGGCCCTCTAATCATGCAAACAAAACAAAAAGGAGAGCTATTCCTCAAACTGGACAGAACACAAACAACATAGGGTAGATTAAAAATGTATTGGCTATTCCATTAGCATCAGGCTTGGATGAAAGAACTTTCTCTATTATTCAGCCATATAGATTTATTTCATCTTGCCTTTAATGTCCCAGGATTTATTTCTTTGTCAAATTAGGAAGCACTAACTCAACACAAGGGTGATGAAGAAACAGATTCCACGTAGTAACTCATAAGAAAATAGTATTCCAAGTATACTTAATGTACTAAAAAAGTATGCTTTTCACTCAATCATGTATCGGGGGTAGCCATGTTAGTCTGTATCCACAAAAACAACAAAAAGACTCCGGTGGCACCTTAAAGACTAACAGATTTATTTGGGCATAAGCTTTCATGGGTAAAAAATTTCATGGGTAAAAAATTACCCACAAAAGCTTATGCCCAAATAAATCTGTTAGTCTTTAAGGTGCCACCGGACTCCTTGTTACTCAATCATGTAGACAACCATACTTCATGTTCTACTTTGTCTGAATAATCATGAACAATGGAAGGTATTGTAACTTAAAATGTCTCCTTCAAAGATTCCTACACATTGTTGTGAAAGCAAATAATGAGTAAATTATCTGTGTAAGAATTTTATCCAACCTCCTTTTTTGTAAATATATCATATTTTTTTTGTAAATATATATATCATATATGTATTTTTACAAAAAAGGAGGTCGGATAAAATTCTTACACAGATAATATATATATGTTTTTGAAGAAATTGCTCTAAAGACAACTATAAGACTATTAATAAACTCTTAACCCAGACTTGGTGCCAATAGCAATGAAGCCATGGTAGCATGGACTTCTGTGCCAGCTAGCTGCCAAAGTACCCAGAGTGCCAGGAGCGTTATACAGCCCAAACTGAAGCCCTTGCTGCCATAGCTTCACCACTATTTGTACTTGGACTAGCTAGATTAAAGCTACCGTATTTATCGGCGTATAACACGCACAGGCGTATAACACGCACCTTCATTTTAAGGGGGAAATTTCAGGAAAAATTTCAGGGTGCGGCGCCTTGGGAGGGGGCGGCGGGCGGGCCGCGCCGTTCGCGGGGAGGGGGGCTCGGGCCGGGCCGCTCGGGAGGGGGACGGGGGCTCGGGCCGGGTCGGGCCACGCCGCTCGGGAGGGGGGCAGGGGCTAGGGCCGCTCGGGGGGGAGGGGGGACGGGCTCTCGGGCCGCTCGGGAGGGGGTCGGGGACGACGGCCGCTCGGGGAGGCGGGGGGGGCCGGGCCGCGCCGCTCGGGAGGGGGGCGGGGGCTAGGGCGGTGCTCCGCGGGTTAGGGCCGCTCGGGGGGGGGGGGGGGCGGGGACGGGGTCTCGGGCCGCTCGGGAGGGGGGCGGGGGCTCGGGCCGGGCCGCGCCGCTCGGGAGGGGGGCGGGGGCTAGGGCGGTGCTCCGCGGGTTAGGGCCGCTCGGGGGGACGGGGACGGGGTCTCGGGCCGCTCGGGAGGGGGGCGGGGGCTCGGGCCGGGTCGGGCCACGCCGCTCGGGAGGGGGGCAGGGGCTAGGGCCGCTCGGGGGGGAGGGGGGACGGGATCTCGGGCCGCTCGGGAGGGGGTCGGGGACTAAGGCCGCTCGGGGGCTCGGGCCGGGCCGGGCCGCGCCGCTCGGGAGGGGGGCGGGGGCTAGGGCCAGGGCCGCTCGGGGGAGGGAGGGAGGACGGGGGCTAGGGCCGGGCCGCGCCGCGCCGCTCGGGAGGTGGGGGCTCGCGCAGGCCGGGGCTCGGGGCTCAGGCCCCGCCGCTGGGGGGGGGGGAGAGGGCGGGGTCTCGGGCCGCTGGGGGGGGGGGCTAGGGCCGCGCTGCTCGGGAGTGGGGCAGGGGCTAGGGCGCCGCTCCGCGCCGCTGGGGGGGGGCGGCGCTGGGGGGGCGCCGCTGGGGGGGGGGTTATATCGGCGTATAACACGCACACATCATTTGCCCCCTATTTTCAGGGGAAAAAAGTGCGTGTTATACGCCGATAAATACGGTAAGTCAAATATGTCTACATATATTGCACTCATACCTTTGATTGCAATGTAGATATACCCTAACTATCTATGTGTATGTTAATAAAAAATACCACCTCAAAGAGAGCTACAAACCTGACGAATTCTTCCTATCAATTCAAATCCCTGCAGGGTAGAGTGATACCTCACATGCTTCTCTTCAGCTAACTATATTAGTCTTATGACGTATGCAGTGTTGTTGTAGCCATATCAGTGAGGCAATGTGGATGAGGTAATGTCTTTTACTGGACCAACTTCAGTTGGTGAAAAAGAAGCTCTTGAGCGTATACAGAACTCCTCTTCAGGTTTGGGAAATGTACTCAGTGGGTAATATCTACAATGTAATAAAACAACCATGGCTGTCCTGGGTCAGGGATTCGCAGGACTCAATCTGCAGACCTATAAATACTCCTGGTGGAATTCTGCACCACTGTGCACATGCAGAATTCATGTCCCCTGCAGATTTTTTTCTCTGCAGAAAATAGATTCTGGTGGAGAAGTGCTGCAGTTACACCTTTCACACACCAGGGGTTAGCTGTGGCACCAGAAAAGAGGGCAGCCAGCTCATAGGCCAGAGCAGCCAACCACAGCTAGGACAAGGGAAGGGCTGCATTCCTCACAGAGCCTTGCCTGCGGAGCCAGGAGAGGAGGCACAGGATATGGGGGAGGACGGACAGAGTGGGGCACACAGGGCTGCTGGGGGATAACAGACTGGAGTTCAGAAGGGCTAGTGGGGGGACAGACTTGAGTGGGGGCACAGGAGGTAGTGGGATGATAGCAGTGAACCAGGGGCTGAATGGACATCAGAGTACAGGGACACATGGGGACAGGGAGCAGGGGGAGTGCAGGGCCACATTGGGACAGGAACGAAGGAGCGGCTAAGAGGGAGTGCAGGGACAAATGGGGACAGGTGGGTGGAGAGGTGGCTGAGTGGGGGTGCAGGGACACATGGGGTCGGGGCAGATGTACCAGACTGAATGGGAGAGGCTAGGGGTCAGCCAAGGTTTGCATGGGGGAGGCTCCTCAACAATCCCTTTCTCCTGCAAAAAATTGTTCCATATTTCTCTCACACACATACCCAACTACCCTCCAGGTTCACTCCCAGGCTTCTTCACAGCAATTACTTCCCTCTCCCTCAACTCCTCCATTATCTCTGACTTCCACAAGCCTTTGCCCTGCTTCTGAGGGATGCGGGAAATATTTTTCTGTATTGTAGTTTAAATTAAGTATTACTCAAAGTTCTTTATTAATATGCCTAGTAAGGGATCTATTTGTCAAAAAACATTTCTTGAATCTTTTTTATCTGTATTGTTACAGACATACTTGCTGACAGGTATTTTGAAATAAACTACCAAAATAATTGAAACTAGTGTGATTATATTGTGCTATTTTGAAAGTATGCAGAATTTTAAAATACTGTGCACAGATTTTTTCATTTTTTTGACACAGAATTCCCACAGAAATATATAAAATAGTAGGGTAGACACCTGGGCTCGCGCTGGAACTCAGGCGCTGGGACCCTGAATCAACTGACATGGACCAGATGTGGATGTTGTATTGAAGTTTAGATATATCCAGAGTTTCAAAGTTAAATACAAAATGGAACAGATTGTTTAACATAAGTAGTTAACACATGTTTCAAGGGACCAATTAAAGTAAAGTGGCCCGTTAACACCTCTCCAGTCATTGGGGGGGGGGGGAGGAGAAGGGTGAAGAAGACTGGGGGGGAGGGGCAGAGTGTCATAGATTGTTGTAATAAGCCATAAATCCAGTGTCTCTATTCAGTCCATGATTTTTAGTTTCTAGATCTTTTGAAAGTGTTGTGCAGGTTTCCTTTGAGGATGAGACTCAGAGGTCAGATATGGAGTGATCACTTTGTAAAAAGTGTTCCCCCTGCCCAGGTGATATGGTGTTTTCACCTTTTAGCATTTTTCTGTTTGAGTTCATTCAGGAGAATACTGATTGTCTGGTTTCACCCACATAGTTGTTATTGGGGCATTTAGTGTACAGGATGAGATATACCACATGTTGTGATAGACATATGTAGGACCCATGGATCTTGAGAGATATGTAGCGGGGGCTGTAGACAATCACAGCAGTGGAGATGTGTGCATGTTATTCTGGCAAGGACTGGTGCCACTTTGAGTTGATGGGTCCTGATCTGTGGGGAGCTTGCTTCTGATGATGATCTTGGTGAGGATAGGGAGTTCGGAAGAAGGGGTTCAGGAAAGATTTCTTTCAGGATGTACTCCCCATCAACAATAGGTTGTAACTGTTTAACGATACCACATATAGCTTCCAATAAGGAGTAGCAGATGACAAGTAGGGGTGTGCCATCAGAGGGGGTTTATTTCAGTATTAAAGAAGGTTCTCTCACAGATATTTGGATCGCCCGTTTCATGATGAGATCTACTTCTCTGGTAGATAGTCCTTGTTTGGTAAAGACGGTTTTAAGAATGTTTGGGTGTATATCCCAGACTTTCTCCTCAGAGCACATTCTGTGGTACCTGAGTGCGTGGTCCTATATAAAAGATATCACCTCACACACCTTGTTAGTCTTATGTTGAGTGACAGACTCTGTTGCCTATATTATTCATGACTTGTAAGTAAAAAGTACCAAAATTAAGATTATCCTCCACTGCAGTCAATCACTCTTCTAAAGTATTTATATTATTGTTATCTTTTTTTAGGTCTGCAGTTTATCTCAAATAATCTGCTCTTCCAACACTCTAGAATCTCTCAGTGAAATTCATGCAAAATTGGAGGGAAAAGAGATTTGCATTATATCAACAATTCTTTCCCCAGCTGTGGGAGGGGAGTGGGTGCTAGTGGTTAGAGTTGTGGCGGGGGGGGGGGAGAATGGGAGCTGGGAGTCAGCATTCCACAAACTAAGTAAAATTGTTTTCTCAAGTACATGTGATGTGATATATGCTGTATATAAAAGGAATGAGAACCATCACGTGTCTGAGAAAACAATTTTACTTAGTTTGCTGATATAATGCAAATCTCTTTTTCCTCCACACACCCCAAATATCCTTTCGCTCTAGCAAACTACTAAATTATCCCCTATGCCACAATTGGTTTCCAAACGGGTTCTGATGGAGCAACAGGATTTTTAAGACACTGTTAAATTATGGAGTTCAATTTAGTAATTTTAAAAACAGGAATAAAATCTCAAACAATGCTGTATTAAACATAAATTAGTAGTTGTGCTTGTGTGTCCAAAAGATCCCGAGCACATTCCTTAATGTAATATCAGATCTAAGGCAGGCATCAATAAATGGATATACCCAGGTGGTTAAGACTTGTTTTTAGCAATATCACTTTCAAAGATCATTTTTACTGAACTAAGTTGAACTGAAGTATTAACACAGCGTTCATTTTCAGCTAAACATTTAGTTATCCATTTGGAATTTCTGGAAACAAAAATCAAAATAAGACATTATGATCAAGAGATCTCTGAAGGAAAGCATACTTTTCATATCTTCTGTAATTACTTAAATTCCAAAACCTCCAGCATAAGATTTTTTCATATACACTAGATGCCTTAAGCGGAGTCAGTTATAAATTACGTCTTCCATCTTAATCTCTTCACAATAAGCAGATGATAAAAGAAAAAAAATCGATAAATCAGATTAAAATGACAGATAGTTTGTTTAGAAGTTTACCAAATGGAATGACCCTGCTGGAATTCCTTCAAGTAGCCTGTGAAAATGTCAGAATATATTCCCTTTAAGAGGTCAGAGTCTCTAGAGAGCTCTGAGTTTTGGCCTGTATGGCTTTTCACATGCTTTAATATTTGAAAATTGTTCCTTGTAGACACTGACTGATACTCTGGGAATGCTAGGATTGTGGGAACTGGCAGTACCAATGACAAAGGCAGACTTAATGGGAAATCAGTACCTACTCAGTTTACTCTCTCAACCCTTAGTACATAATATTCAAATGCTTGGGGAGGAGGATTTCACGTTAGCAGTCATTTGTTTTCCTGCTGACACTGGTTCTTCAAAACACTGAAAATAACTTTAGAGACACAAAAGAAAAGAAAATAATACTGATTGCAACATTTTGCATTTCTACTAGGATTTAGGTTTAAGATTATAAATCCTAGTACACTTTATTTCAAGGATTACAGTAGAATGTTTTCATTTTATTTTTCAAGATTGATGAGAAATTACAAAACCTCCCACATAGTTTTGCATTCATAACCACACTTTTAAACTTTGATTTAGATACAAATTTCATTTTTTTTAAACATTTTCCTCATAGGCTAATGTCACTTTAAAATATAAACAAACTGAAAAAATCATTCAACATAATGAATTAAAACATTTTGCACTGCATATCTACAGAACGTAAATACCCTCATAGTAGTATTCATGACAAATGTACTTCACAGATTTCAGTCTTTTATTAAAAAGTCAAAGTCCAAATTAATAGAACAAATTACTGGAATGGAGAATATCTGTTAGTATTATACAGATCTTATTACTTTCAGTTTAGTGACACTGAGATTACTGAAAATGTCTGTAATTTGATAGTTTCACCAGGTTTTCTAGATTAGACCGTCTTCATCTGTTGCATGTTTATTTATTAGAACATACAGACTAGGTTTCCTCCTTTTCTACACTACTGTTTACCCCCTTGTGCTATGCAGTTAGTAAGAATCTTTGAAGGTTAACAATCCCGTTAACTTCTCTGTCCATGCATGCTCAATACAATCCATTGGGTGGCACAAACACAAATAGGGTCGTAAACCTTAAAATTAGTCTACACTTGAAATGCTACAGCGGCACAGCTGCAGTGCTGCAACTGCACTGCTTTAGCAATTCAGTATAGACACTACCTATACCAATGAGGGGTTCTCCCATTGGCATAGATAATCCACCTCCCCGAGAGACAGTAGCTAGGTTGACAGAAGAATTCTTCTGTCGGCCTAGTGCTGTCTACACCGGAGGCTAGGTCAGCTTAACTATGTCACCCAGGGGTGTGAATTTTTCACACCCCTGAATGATTTAGCTGGGTTGACTTTTGATTGGGGACACTAAGGCCAGGTCTACAAATAGACAAAATATTTTTCAAATAAAGTTTTCATTTGATTTCCCCAAATATGTTGGGAAGGGAGGAAGCTATGCACTGTTGGGGGTAATCATTGAGCGTTTGAGACCCAGGTGCACCCATCTGAGTCCTGGTTTGATCTTCATCTGTGAGTAAAAATAGATTGCCAGAATCCATCAATTTTAAGAAAAGCCTTTTCTTCCCCTCCGGGCGGCTGTATCCCAGGTACCTTTGGTCAAATGGACCCAAAATAGGGTTCACTAACAGAAACCCATGTCCCCAGGAGGCACACCAAGTAACCGTGTAGATTTTAAAGCACCTAGAAGAGTTGAGCTTTAAACAGAAAGCTCATTGTAATCTGAACTATAGCAGAGCTGTCTCTCTGCTATAAAACTTTATTCTGAACTTGAAGGATTGACAAGTCAATGTACTCCTGGCCTAAGTAAAAGTTAGGGCTTGGCTACACTTACAAATTTGCAGCGCTGCAGCAGGGTGTGAAAACACACCCTCTGCAGCGCTGCAAATTGCGGCGCTACAAAGCGCCAGTGTAGTCAAAGCCCCAGCGCTGGGAGCCGCGCTCCCAGCGCTGTCCGTTATTCCCCACAGGGAGGTGAAGTACGGACAGCGCTGGGAGAGTTTTCTCCCAGCGCTGGCGCTTTGACTACACTTAGCGCTTCAAAGCGCTGCCGCGGCAGCGCTGCCGCGGCAGCGCTTTGAAATGCAAGTGTAGCCAAAGCCTTAGTAGTGTAAGCAGAGGTTATAGAAGTTTTGGGGGAAAAAAAACCCTCTCCCTGTGAAAAAAAAGTCACTTTTCAAGCCATTACTTTGAAGACATTACCTCTTTGGCTTATTGAACTTGACAGTATCTCCTTATATTTATAGTCTACCATAATCTACTCAATGAAGAAATTATAAATTAATGCAGAAATGTATAGGTTGTTTCTCTTTATGTGTGTTCAGAACTGCTTTAAACACATTCTAAAGAAGCAACAAACAAAATAAAAAAGCAGATAGACCACTGTAACCCTGACTATTTCCACTATGAAATAAAATATACACAAGATCAGCCAACTTTTGGAAGGTTTTATAGAACAGGAAGTCTCATAAAAAGGTACTATGGAAGCTACAACAATTAAGTCATTGGCTGAGGAAACAAGGTTTAACGCTCAAGTGGATGGAATTTCTCTGTCTGTAATGTCTATGATGATTTTTGAATGCTGCATCTGATCAATTCCAAAATGTTCAGGAAATGTTCTCGACATTAATGGGCAGACAATAAAGATAATCCACTTTGAATGGTCCCTTAGAATGGGAGATAACTATTTATGCTAAACAAACTGTTCCTCTTTGCATTTAGCTGCGACTCTCAGAGTACCTCTCTCAGACCTCAAGAAGAGCTCTGTGTGGCTCCAAAGCTTGTCTCTTTCACCAACAGAAGTCGGTCCAATAAAAGACATTATCTCACCTACCAATAAGAAAAGGATGACAAGTACTGGGTCTTTGACAGGCTGGGTCAGAGGAACGAGAAAAAGAAATCACTCTATAGAGATGGAAGGACTTGGGCCTGGTCTACACATAGGCTGTGAAAAATGTCATGCCTTGTGTGATGAGGTGTACCAACCCCAAACTGGGCCAATGGGGAACAAACAAATCACTGTGGGCCCAGGAGGTGACACCCTCTTTCCCCATGCTGTGCACGCTCCAGGTGGAAGAGCCAGTTAAAAGGAAGCAGCCCAGCTCAGTCAGGGCTGGCTGCGGAGGAGGAAGGACGTGGACTGCAAGTTCCTGTAGAGGCGCCAGCGATGCTCCAGGCGGTAGAGCCTGAGAACCCAGACTATGCTGCAGATGACTGACTCTCTGACTGCAGAGACTGAAGCCAAGCCACCGCCAGTTGAGGAGATGCCCAGGATGCAACTTGTGGTAGGAAGTAACACAGGGAAGGTAGAAGAAGCTGATGCCTGAATCCCTAGCAGGGAGTTCCCCTGCTTCATAGGGCCCTGGATTGGAAGCTGGTGGAGAGGGGAGGGCCGGGTTCCCCTACCACACCCCAAAGGCCACCAGGCGTGGCTGCTGTCTGCTCTCCACCCCAGCCCAGAGGCTTAGGGGCTATAGACTGTTTGTTCTGCCCCACTCAAGGGCCACAGACTTATTGCTGTATTGCTCTACACAGGGGGCCGATTCCTTAATTGCTACTGCCTGCCCCAGCCAGGAGGCTTAGGGGACATAGACTGCTTGTTTGTTTTGCCCCGCCCAGGGGTTACAGACTGATTTTTGTTCTGCCCCGTCCAAAGGGCCAGAACTCTATTTGTGGCTGTCGGTCCCAGCCCGGAGGCTCAGGGGCTACAGACTGTTTGTTTACGTGGCCCCACCAGGAGACCAGAGCCCACCTTGCTGCAACTCCCTGAATTAATAGGAAATCCCGACGGCTTGGTGATGGAGTGTACCAACCCCAAACTAGGCCAACAGAGGTGGTTCTTCAAGATGTGTATCCCTATGGGTGCTCCACTGTAGGGGTGCGTGTGTCCCTGCGCTGCTGATTGGAGAATTTTGGTAGCAGTATCTGTTCAGCCTGTGCATACACTGCCGTGCTCTGGCACAAGGCTAACTAGCATGGACAGATGAACCCTCCTCAGTTCCTTCTCTACCGCAGAGTCATTGACAAGAACTCTGAAGTAGAGGGGAGGAGGATGGGTTGTGGAGCACCCACAGGGACACACATCTCAAAGAACCATTGTTACTGCACAAGGTGAGTAACTTCCTCTTCTTTGAGTAAAGTCCCTATAGGTGCTCCACTGCAGGTGACTTCTGAGCAGTACCCCCTATTGGAGGCTGGGGCTTTGGAGTCAAGTCTGTTATAGATAATAGCACTGTGGCACTGAATCTGGAGTCTGCAGCAGAGTCCCCCGAGGATGGCATAGTGTTCTGCAAAAGTATGTGCAAATGCCCAGATAGCTGCTCTACAGATTTCTGATATACGGATACCTTTGGAGAAAATGGACAAGGAGACTGACCTTCTAGAATGCCTATGTATTGAAGATGGGGGTGTTATATTATGCATTTAGTAACAGAGTTTGATACAGTTTGAGATCCATTGGAGAGTCTTTGAGCTGAAATTGCTGTACCTTTTGAACTATCCGTAATGGAGAGGAAGAGTCTTGGAGATAAAGCTCTTGTCCTGTCCAAATAGAAAGCCAAGACTCTCCTCATGCCGAGCGTATGGAAGATAGCTTCCCTATTATCCTGTTGAGGTTTGGAATAAAAGGTTGGAAGTTGAATAAGTTGGTTCATATGAAATGTGGAAGTCTCCTTGAAAGTGAACTTCAGATGTGGTCTAAGTATGACTTTGTCAGAGAAGAACACTGTGAAGGTGGGATGTGACACCAGAGCTGCTAGCTTCCCTATTTTTCTTGCTGAAGTGATGGCAATCAGAAACGCCATCTTCATGTCGCTAATATGACCATCTTGAACTTCTGAGTTTTGATAAATTTGTTGAGTGCTCTGAGGTTCAGATGGGTCTCCAACCTCCCTTTTTCTTTGGTATCAGGAACTAGCGAGAGTAGAAGCCTTTGCCTCTTAGCTCAGTGGGCACTGGCTCTATAGCTCCTATGCTGAAGAGATGGTTTACCTCCTATCATAGTAGGCTCTCATGAGAAGGGTCCTGAAGAGGGATGGGGAAGCGTATTTTGGGGTGGTGGGGGCAGGGTTGTAAAATGGATGTCCATCTCGGATAATCTCCAGTACCCATTTGTTGGAGGTTATCCATTTCCAGGTGTTGCAGAAAAGGGTGGGACGGCCTCTGAAGGAATGGAAGAGGTTTTCCAGCGTGAGGTGATGTTGCGGAGAATGGTCTATGGGCACCTTGACCAACCCATCAAAACTGTCACTTTGAGGTGGAAAGTTGAGAGGAAGTGGGTTGAGATCCTAACTGTTTCCATCTGGGGAATCTGGACTTCCTTCCTCTGGGGTTCAAATGACCTCTGAGATTGATATTGCAATGACCAAGGTTTGAATTGTGGCTGAGGGCTATACTTTCTCTGATACCCAGGTGTGTAGATCCTGAGGGATTGAAGATGTGGACGAAGGCATCAGTCTTTTACAAAAATAGTTTTGTCCCTTCAAAAGGAAGGTCCTCCACAGTCGTACAAACCTCCTTTGGGAAACCGGATAGGTGAAGCCAAGAGGCTCGTCTCATCACGATGGCAGTAGAAATGGAGTGTGCTGCCATGTCAGCTGCATCAGGTGCAGACTGAAGGGATGTCTTAGCCACCAGCTGGCCTTCATTGACTATGGCTTTGAATTGTTCCTTATGCAAATATCAGGAAGCTGTTAAATAAAAGAGTTCAGTTTCAGATAATTCTGGTAATTGTATTTTGCCATTAAGGCTTGAGAGTTCACAATGTGGAACTGGAGAGTGGTTGAGGAATACATTTTCCTGTCAAAAAGATCCAGGTGCTTCCAGTTCAAGTCATAGGGGGTGGATTTAAATTGGTGTTGATGGCCCTTTCAGTTGACCATGTCCACTATGATTGAATTAGGAGGCAGGCAGGAGAGGAGAAACTCTGTGTCTTTCGCCTGCATGTAATATTTTTTTGTCAGCCCGCTTGCATGTTGGTGGGACAGGTGTGGGGGTCTGCCATATGATCTTGCTGAAGGAGGGTGTCTCTAGTTGCTGTTAGGCCACACTGGAACAATGGGGAACCTGTTGTCTTTGAGCCTGCCAGGTATCCCAGTAGGCCCATTAGGGTGGGAAAGGACACAGTGGATGATATGATGGAGGTCCATAGTGAAATTGGGCACCATACAGTAGGCGAGAAGAGCGGTGGGAGACCACATCCTCTTGCTCACTTTCTGATTCAGAAGATGAAAAGAGTGGTGCATGGCAACAGGTCATCAGCGAGTCAAAGGCTCTGGGTGAACTCAGTACCAGAGTCCCAGTACTGAGACGAGACAAGTCCAGTACATCAGATACCACAAGATCCATCGCACACCAGAAATTGGGTAGTGCCAAAGGTGTCAGTATCGGTGGTTGTCAGTGCCGAGATGCCTGTACTGAAGGAGTCGGTGATATAGACTCGATAGTATGGTCCACTGGTGCCTGGTGTGCCACAGGTGATACCAATGCTGATATTCATGCCACAAGAGCCTTCCCCGCAGCAGATTTTCTGTTTCACTTGCCTTGGTGGTACTGATTGTTCCTTGCCTGTGCCCAATGGGTTCTTAAGCAACCCGACGTGCTCTGTCAGGATGGTACCATGCAAGCCCTGTGTACCAGATTTTGACGGCTTTGGTGCCATTGGTATCAATGACACTGATCGAGCTGGAGATCATTTTCAGCTCAATCGGGGCTCGCTATGGAGACTCACGAACCTTTTCTTAGAGGCCTTATGTGAATGGATCGTGGGTGTCTCCTTGGGCTCAGGTCTCTTTGAGGTAGAGGGTTGTGGTGAGGTCTCCCGCCGCAATTTAGGTGGTTGAAGGGCTGACTCCATGAGTAGGAGTTTGAGCCTCAGTTCTCTGTCCTTTCTGGATCTGGGCTTCAGGAGCTGACACAAACCACACTTCTGTGAGATGTATTTCTCTTCCAGACAGGATGCACAGAGAGTGTCCGTCAGTCACTGGGATAGATTCCTTGCAACAGAGACACTTCTTGAAGCCCGGGGAGCCATGCACACCCTGTCCATAGGGGTCCCCCCACAACCAGGGGTTGATGAAAGAATAAAATCTTTTCTTTTTCTTTAGGCAATGGCCAAATAAAAATGTAAATGAAGAAAAGAAAGAAAAGAAGCTTCAGAAGGAAGCTAAAGATTAGCCTTTCTAAAAAAGTTTACAATCCATGAACGGACAGCTAAAGCTCCGTCTCTATCAGAGGTGGTTGAGAAGGAACTGAGGAGGGTTTGCCCACCCATACTGGTTAGCCTCATGGCAGTGCATGGGCTAGCACATGTGCAGGCTGAACGGACACTGCTACCAAATTTCTCCCATTGGCAGTGCAGGGACGCAGACACACAGTGAAGCACCAATAAGGGCACTATTTGAAGAAGAATCACTGTTTTTCATAATTACCTTTCCTTTTGTTGCCTTTTTCTGTACCATTTTATTCCCTAGTCTCCTCCCCACACCCAACTTCACCATCATGGCACCTTACTGTACCTCTCTCTAGGGAAACAAACAAGCAATCAACTATCTTTGAAGTCAAGATCAAAGCTGACTGTATATTAGCTCATACTCTACAAAAATATTCCTTTGAGCAGTGCAAGTGCTAAGAGAAAGTGCCCATCACCTTTGTCACACAGCACCAAAACAGGCTCGAAACAGCTGCTGCAGGAGTTCTGTTAAGTCATCAGAAGCAGACTCACCAAAGCAATGGCCCATTGAAAAGGAAGAACTAAAAATCAAGAATTAAAAAGTTAACTTACACAATTTAGTTTCTAAAGCACAAGGTACCTAGGCTTTATTGGTTGGACTACAAGTGAGCTGCTTTTTCACAAAAAGTAACTGAAGAAAGAAAATACAGCAAACAGGATAGATGTATACAGTGAAATGATAGGAAACATGGTCAACAGGCATATTTAGGAGCTTAATTTTGTTTTAAATTTTGTGGATACATATATTGATGGCTACCCTTCATAAAATGAAAAGCTCAGTACCAGATAACTCCTCGCTTAACGTTGTAGTTATGTTCCTGAAAAATGCTACTTTAAGTGAAACAATGTTAAGCGAATCCAATTTTCCCATAAGAATTAATGTAATTAGGGGTCGGGGTGTTTGGTTCCAGGGAATTTTTTTTTGCCAGACAAAAGACATTATATAAATATGCACTATAAGTTTTAAATAATTTTAAACAAACAATTTAATATTGTACTCACCAATGATGATTGTGAAGCTTAGTTGAGGCAGGGTTGGGTTTTAGGGGCTTGCCCCGCTCTGCCGAGCCCTCCTACCAGAGTTGGGGCGTGGGGGTTTGCCCTGCTCCGCCCACCCAGCATTCTTGCCAGGCAGCAGGGTCGGGATACAGGGGCTGAAGCAATGGGGCAAGCCCCCAGCACCCTGACCCCGCCTACCGGCAGGAGCCGCAGGCAGGTGGAGCAGGGTGAGCCTAACAACCTTATAATGGAACATTGCACGACTTTAAACGAGTATGTTCTCTAATACAGGGGTCCCCAACCCCCGGTCCGCGGCCCGGTACCGGGCCGCGGCCTCTTAGAAACTGGGCCGCGAACCGACCCAGTGGACCTCCCGCAGGCGTGCCTGCGGGAGGTCTACCCGAGCCGCGGGACGAGCGCTCCCTCCGCAGTCATGCCTGCGGGAGGTCCGCTGCTCCCGGGGCTCCGGTTGAGCTGCCGCAGGCATGACTGCGGACGGTTCGCTGGTCGCGCGGCTCAGCTGGACCGCCCGCAGGCACGCCTGCGAGAGGTCCACCGGCTCCGGTTGAGCTGCCGCAGGCGTGCCTGCGGGCGGTCCAGCTGAGCCGCGCGACCAGCGAACCGTCCGCAGTCATGCCTGCGGCAGCTCAACCGGAGCCGGTGGACCTCCCGCAGGCACGCCTGCGGGCGGTCCAGCTGAGCCGCGGGACGAGCGCTCCCGACCGGTCCCTGGTCCTGAAAAGGTTGGGGACCCCTGCTCTAATAGATCAGCAACCTAATAATGAAACAATGTTAACCAGTATGAGTTTAAGTGAGGAGTTACTATATATCAAGGCTCAACATGCACAGTAATCCACTTCAGTCCGCACAAGGAACAAAATCAGGAAGTTCTTTCAAAAGCACAATGAAAAACATGCATAAAATGTAGCTTAAAGACAGGCTGGAAAAAAAACACTCACTCACATTGAAGAGGAATCTTTCTTGAGTGAATGTTGTCACTTTTTTAAAAATTACTTTCTTTTTAAAAAAAGTTTTCATGTTTCTAGAACTCATGATTATAAAAACAACCTTACATATGCAAAATAAGATTGAACCAGTGCAGTGCTGTCTGCCTAACTCACAGGAGAGCAGACTCATAGGAACCTAGAAAACACTACACTCAGTCACACATATGGCATATCTAGTACAGAGGTGGGCAAACTACGGCCCATGGGCCATATGCAGCCCACGGGACCATCCTGCCTGGCCCGAGCTCCCTGCCAGGGAGGCTAGTCCCTGGCCCCTTCCCTGCTTTCCCCCATCCCCCGCAGCCTCACCTCACCGTGCCACCAGTGCTCTGGCCCGCCGCTCCTGCCGGGCAGCGCAGCGGCATGCCCGGCTCCAGCATGGTAAGGGGGCAGGGAGCAGGGGGCGGTTGGATGGGGCTGAGGTGGTCAGGGGACAGGGAACATGAGGGGTTGGATAGGCGTGGGAGTCCCAGGGGGCCTGTCAGGGAGCAAGGGTGTGGACAGGGGTCGAGGCAGTCAGGGGACAGGGAGCAGGGGAGTTGGATGGGGGTGGTGTCCTGGGGGGGGGCAGTTAGGGGCGGGGGGTCCTGGGAGGGAGCACCCAGGGGACAAGGAGTAGGGGGTGTTGGATGGGTCGGGGTTCTGACGGGGCAGGACGTGGGAGAGGGCGGATAGAGGGCGGGGGACAGGAGGGCTGTGTGGGGAGGCACAGCCTTCCCTACCCAGTCCTCCATACCAGTTTTGAAACCCCAATGTGGCCCTTGGGCCAAAAAGTTTGTCCACCCCTGATCTAGTATAATATCCTGCTTCTGACAGTGGCCAGCAGCAGATGCGTCAGAAGACAGTACAAGAAATCCTGCACTAAGCAGATGTGTGATAATCTGCCCCAGTGAAAGTCTAATCTTAACTCTTAATAGTTAGAGATTGGCTTTAACCCTGAAGCATGAGGTTTTATATTCCTTCCAAATCTTTTTAGCAATTACTATTGTAAATGTGGATTCTTGTTACCAATAAAAATGTCTAATCCCTCTTTGAATCTTGTTGAACTCTTGGCCTCAATAATATCTTGTGGATCAGAAAAAGAGCTAAGTAGACAGCCACAAGGTAATAAAGAGCAGACTGTTCAGAGATATGGGGAGACAAGAAATGAATGTTTGGGGGGTGGGAGGCAAGCACATTCAGATACAAGAATCTCATTATTATTAAGGTTTCATAAGGCTACTTTTTTCTGCTGGGATAATTTGTTTTTATAGGAATTTTTCAAGGCTTGTTAAACAGATTGGAGTGCAGGACAGTGCTTACCTGGAGGGAGCTCCCCAGAAGGGCAACAGGAACTCTCCTCCCTCAGCTGCTAGCTCCACGTGCTGCCTCTGCCCACAGGCACCGCCCCACAGCTCCCATTGGCAGCACATGGAGCTAAGAGCTAGAGGTTGCCACTTCCCAGGAGCCAGGTAGGAAACTTGCCCCAGCCCTGCCAACCCCTCCCTCCCAGCACCAGCAGTGCCTCCCCAAGCGGGACCCCCCCCCCCGAGGACCCACGGTGTCCCCCTGCGCCACACCTCCCCAAGCACCTGTGCCTCACCCCAAGCACCCGTAGCACTTCCCCAGGCTGCCCCCCTGGAGTACCTGCAGCGCCTCCCCAGTCACATCCCTCAACACCATGGTGTCCCGAGGGCTGACCCTCCCCAAGTTGCCCTCCCCACCCCAAGTTTTAGTCAGGGGTACATAGTAAAAGTCACAGACAGGTCATGGGGTGTGAACTTTTGTTTAAAGCCCGTGACCTGTCCATGACTTTTACTAAAAATACCTTTGACTAAAAAGTAGCCTTAGTTATGAACTACCAGTCTTGCTGCAGATAAATTTATAAAAGGACTTCAGTACAAACCGAGTCCCAGATAGTACGTAGTGAAGATTAACATCTCAAAGTTGTATGTTTCTTTCTGAAGTTTAAGGGATTCTTTTTAAAAGGCTCATCCATCCAAAAGTGATCTAGAGCCAAAGTTTCAGACCCCTGAAACAAGAGAACTGAACTGCAGTTACATTAACTGTTCATGAACTGTTTTAGTTGTGGATCAATAGTATGTTAAAGAGCTGATATATGTTTAAAATCTGCATACTTGTGGATGAGAGAGCGATGCACAGATTTACAACAGGGCATTTTACAACAGATTTCTTCCCAGCTGAACATAAGCTAACCTAAGTTTGCTATGGAAAAAGGAAGCGGTGGAAGTTTCTCACTACCTAACTTTTCCTTGATTAAACCTGTATCCTTCCTCCAATGTTATGCAACTTACATAACTTAATACAATTTAATATTCCAATTTGGAAACTGAATATTCCCAATAGGTGTTGAAAAACAAATATTTAAGACAAATTTGCCAAGTAGAAAAAGGTGATGAGCAACATATTTGTGTGGTCCAACATGCTTTAAAATAATTATGACTCCATTTCATAGTGAACACTAACGTACATCTTGATTCAAACCTAACTCTTCCTATGCTTACTGTAGCAGTGGAAACACATTTCCACTAAGCCACCGTGCCAACATAAACAATGAGGAAAGATACTGGAAACATTCCTAAAATGTAAACCTCATTTTCCCTACAACGTTCATCCTTAAACTAGTCTGTGAAATAATCCTTTTACTTTAAAACCTCAAGTTTAAATACCTCTAATTTTTCAACAAAAAATAACTATTTGAAATAACTATCTTCAATTGTTTGGTAATGTAACTATGTCCCGGGGGAAGAAAGATACATTTGATTAACTCATACTTTCTCTTTGTATTTGCTGAGGATTATATCTTTCATTCATGTAAACAAAAAGCCACCTTTTATTTGCATTGGCCAACATTTTCAAGATTGGGTGTTTAAAGTTAGGCCATTTGCAATGGTAAATGAAGTTGTTCAAGACACATTTCACAACAAATAAAAATAACATTCATACTTTAATATGGTTGTCGGACACATAAATGAAGAGGATTAACAAATATTTCACTTGAGGAAAGTAAGTAATTAAAAACATTATTACTGTCACTTATAAAAATACACATTTCTTTATGACAGAGCAGGGAGGCTCTGCCTCTAACCTGTTTTGTACTCACCATTCTTTCGTTCAGTGAGGGGAGGTAAGTACTGACTAGCCTGCAATGAGAGTTCCTGAAATTCATGAGCAACTGCTTCACTATGAGGACTAGGAGCAAGATTTGTTAATGATCCTGAATCATCCTCAGTGTCTGCTGTCCCTAAGTGGTCCATTGTGTCCAGGTAACTGGCCTCTTAATTACAGCACGTTGATGAATCTGGTAAGAAAAAAAGGGAAAAATATAAAGACATCATGCAATTATATGCAAATGTTCAGTAGTCAGAACAATTATTTAATGCTTAAGATGCTATGAGGCTTCAAATATTTTATCACAAAAGACAAATCTGAAGATCTCCATCATAAAACCTTCTTGATACCAAATAAATAAAAATAATGGTGAAGAGTTCCTTAATACAAAGCTCTAAGACAATGGTTCTCAATTCATGGTCCCTGGACTAGTGATTGTCTGTGGAACGCTGGCTGATGGTCTGTGAAAGGTGACATGGTGATAGTCTCCCTCCTGATTTCAGCTGCTAAATTTAAAAAAGCTAAAATATATATAAAATACTTTCCTAACATTACTTTTCCACATGAACAATTTCTGTAGTTGCTACAGGAATGTTTCGCAATTGAAAACAAGTCCACGCAATGCTCAACATTGAAGTCATGGTCCATACTTTGAAAGAGGTTGAGAATCCCTAATCTAAGATATCACTTCTTACATACCCCACAGATTTTGTACCTATAAAGATTTACCACATTGTCAATTATGCTTTGACTTTTATAAAGGAGACATTCAAAGGATTTGTTAAAAAGTTGTTTAAAGTTTAAAAGTCCCTCCCACTTTTTTTTTTTTTTGGCTGGTTTATGATGTATAAAAAAGCAGAATTTGTTTTCCTGCTTCTTATTTGACTTGGACCATGTCTACATTACAAACTTTGGTCAACATAAATTACATCAGCGTAAGCCGCCAAAGTTTGTAAATTGCTCAGGTGCATGCACATTTGTGTCAGCGCTGCACATACTCACCAGGAGCGCTTGTGTCAATGCAATGTGCAGTACACCAGAGTCGGTATCCCAGTGTGCCATCATCTGGCACAACGCCTTTGGGGAAATTTTCACAGTGTGTTGTGGGATAGAAATGACTTGCCATGGGATCTCTGGGAGCTAGGAGTCAGCTTCTCAGCATGCAATATTCTCCATTTTATAATAATAATGCCATTCATATCCCATATTTTTTGTTCCTTTTTAAAAAAAATCCCACAAACCCGAACAGCACTTTTTGGTTTCTTCCATTTCTGATAGAAGCATGCAGCCTGCAGAGCTCTGCACTATTCTCATGAACTTTGCAAATACAGGATGCACAATTTTCCTGTATTTGCAGATGTACAAGTACTATAACGGTGGGGGACATGGTGATTTCTTCAAGGACTGTTTTCTAAGGTACACAGGGAAAAATAATTCAAGGTTATTGTTGGCATGTATGGAGCTGCCACAGACCGTGTCACTTCTGGGCCAAAGAAACTAGCACAGACTGGTGGGATTACATCATAATGCAGGTTTAAGACAACAAGCAGTGGCTGGACAGCTTTCAGATGAAAAAGGCCACATTGCTGGATCTGTGTTCTGAGTGCATCCCAGCTCCCTAGCATAGGGACACCAGAATGAGAGCTGCATTAACAGTGGAGAAATGAGTGCCGAGATCATTTTGGAGTTGGAAAATCCACAGTGGCTGCTGTTGTCATGCAAACGTGTAGGGCCACTAATCATCTCCTGCTATGCAGGACTGTCATTCTCAGCAATATGCTGGACATAGTGGATGGATTTGCAGCAATGGGATTCCCAAAGTGGGGCTGGGCAATAGATAGCATGCATATCCCTATATTGACACCAGTACACCTTGCCACAGAGTACAACAGAAAGGGCTACTTTTCTATGGCTATGCAAACATTGGTGGATCACTGGGGACGTTTCACTGATATCAGTGTCGGCTGGTCAGGAAAGTGCCTGATGCTCACTTTAGGAACGCAGGACTGTTCAGCAAGCTGCAAGCAGGAACATTCTTTCCCAACTGGCAAATTACCATGGGTGATATTGAAATGCCAATGGTGATTCTGGTGACCCAGCCCTTGTTCCCTGGGCTCATGAAGCCATGCAGTGGCCACCCTGACAATACCAAGGAAAAATTCAACTACACCTCTACCCCAATATAATGCCACCTGATATAACACGAATTCGGATATAATGTGGTAAAGCAGTGCTCAGGGTGGGGCGCGGCTGCGCACTCCGGCGGATCAAATCAAGTTCAATATAAGGCAGTTTCACCTATAACATGGTAAGATTTTTTGGCTCCCGAGGACAGTGTTATATCGAGGTAGACATGTACCAGAACAGCATGTGCAGAATGACTGTTGAATGTGCTTTTGGTAGACTGAAGGGAGACTGTGGTGTTTACTCACTAGACTGGATCTTGGTGAAAAAAATATCCCCATAGTAATAGCTGCCTGTTGTGTCCTGAATAATAGTTGTGAGGCAAAAAGGGAAAAACTGCCACCAGGGTAGAGGGAGGAAGTGGATCTGCTGCCTTCTGACTTTGAGCAGCCAGACACAAGGGCCATTTCAAGAAACCAACTTGGTGCTAGTGGGTTGAGGGCGGCTTTGAAAGGACACTTTAACAGTCAACCAAAGTAACGTTCTGTGCTGGACTGTTCTCTGGGCCTGGAGCTTTGGGTGCTGATTGGAACAGTGTATAAGCTTGCTGTACATTTACAAGTACTGTTTGCTTTGTGTACTGCTATGCATTCTGCACTATTTATTGTGAACTAATAACAGTAATTTGATTCTCCAAAAATAGAACTTTACTGAGTGGGAAAAACAGTGTAGAAAAACAGTGTGCAAAAAATACAGGCAATGTAATACACATTTTTAACATAAATTAACAGAGTGGAACTTTAAAATTGGAAAGGGAGTAAATATTTTGGTCCATTTGTGTCCACAAATGTAGTCCATTGTGGCTACTCATGCATCACCTGTGGTCCTCTCAGGTCAGTTGTATGAGAATATGTGATTTTCCCTGCTGTCCCTTGCCATGGAGTGATAGGGATAAGGATGTGGCCTGTGATGCCACATTGTATGTTGGGGTGTTTAGGGAACAGCAACCATGGAATTTTCCAGAGACTGCAAAGGTGGGGAGTCTTGGATTTTTGGACCTATAGGTCAACCAGGGTCTGTAGCATTTTGTGTTTGCTGCCTGAGAAGACCCATTATGTCCTGGTGCATCTCCCTCTCCTTTTCCTGCTGGGTTTCCTGGGCTTTCTCCATGCTGCTGGTCATACTGGCCATCCAAGCCCTTTGCTCATGGTCCAGTGTATCACTGGCTTGTAGGATCTCAGAGAACACATCCTCCATAGTCCTCTTCCAACTCCTCCTCATCAGGTCAGGCATTCTGTGGGTGTAGAAGGTGGGCACTTCTCAAGGCTGCCATGCCAAACACTGCTGATAAAAACAGACAGATGTGCAATTGGATTTACAGTCATCACGGAAAGGGGAAAATAAGTTTCAAAACTTCCTTCCCTTATTCCCATAAACACTTTTAATAAGAAATGCTTATTGACACTACAGCTTTGGAGTACCATGCCATAGTGAGTATGGCCTGCCAGGAGCAATGGAGGGAAGGCCGTTCTGTTGGATGAAGCTATAACATTTCAGCCCTTATTCCATGGGTATGAGTATAGGGCAATGGCATTGAATACTGGCACTATTTTCTACAGGTGATTGTGGTTTTAGCTGATACCTTACTCCTGAGGGTCACAAAGACAGAGAACACAGCTGCTACTGGTATCACTAAGCCACCCAGGCTCATATACTGCTTGCCTGTTTACTGAAACAGTTCCAGTTGAACTCATTGCAGAGTGGTGTAAAAAGGGTCCTACTGTGGAGGAAGAAATAAAGCAGCCATCCACAGAAACTTCTGGGAGAGGATTGCAGAGTACCTCCATGAAAGTTTCACCAAGATGTTTCAGAAGAACAAAATGGACATCTCTAAGTACATAAACCAAGTGTTCCGCATGCCCCCTCCAACCCAACAGGAGAATGAAAAGCAGATGCCAACTCTATCTCTGTTTGTTCTACCTCTCTCTCTTCTTGTATGAGTAAAACAATGAAAAGTTGATAACTTTGTCTTGTTAACTTGGGGGTGGGCTGGGCACCATCTTTAAATCCAAACATTGTAAGGAAAAATGCATGCACAAACTTACCTGAGTTTCCTTCCCCTTCATCAGGCTCATGCAAGCTTGCATAGTGGAAATGGCTAGGTGGGGAGTCTCAAATGGGTCCTGCCTCATTGGATGGCTGGAACCCCATCTGGTGTCTCCCCCTTCTCCTTCCTCACAGTTCACAGCCAGGGTCTCTGTCTCCTCAGAGATATCCACAGTGGTATGCAGGGTGCTGGTGAGGTCTCCATCAAGTATGGCATGCAGCTCATTGTAAAAGTGGCAGGTCTGCAGCTCAGCACCAGATCTATTGGTAGTTCCCTGGCCTTGTGGTATGCCTGGCAAAGTTCCTTCATTTCCCAAGGCACTGCTGCTGATCCCTGTCATACCCCTTTGCCTGCATCCCCTGTGCAATTGAGTCATAGATCTCCACATTTCTATGGCTGGTCCATAGTGGTGCTTGCACAGCCTCTTTTCCTCACAAACCCAGGACAGCCAATGCCTCCTGCCTACTACAGGCAGGAAAACGTCTAGTGTGTGGAGTTGGCATGGTTGGCTGAGCAGTTGCAGACAAGGGAGAGCTCTTAGTTGTGCTCACTAAGGTGGGCATCCGAGGACAAGGAATTTCAAAAACACACAGGGTTTTAAAGGCAGTATGCGTGACTTCTGGTCTCTGTGACCCCCAAGCAGTGGAGTTGCCACCTGTGACCAGAGCTGTCACTGTCATACAGAATGGGGCATTGTGGGACAGCTAATGGAGGACTGTTGGGGTCAACACAGGTCATAGAGCATCTACGCTCACTGTGTCAACCTCAGTAGGTCAACCATGGCTCTATATTGTTCAAGGAGGTGGTTTTACTGCATCACTGTAACAAGGCACTTACATCAGCTGGAAACAAATTTAAGTGTAGACTCATGCACAAATATGTTATTGCAAGGCAACTTACATCGGTCTAACTTTTTAGTGTAGACAAGGTCTTCGAAACTATAAGCATGTCCACTCTGATTCTTCCCTGGATTTGCTGGAGGAATTCTTGGAGGATGGGGAGCAGAGGAGGGCTCAGATGTTTACTGTGAGCTCTTACATCTTTATTGAAGGAGTAGCACAATGAAACTTTTATCAAGACAACCTTTCGGCCAAGTGCTCATTACACAGTGGAGTTAAGTAGGCATTAACAAAAAAAAGTTTTAAATAGGCTGACTAAAAATCCCTTTCTCTCTCAATTGCTCAGCTTTTAGTTTTTTGCTATGTCACAATTTCTTATTCCAGCATAGAACGTTCCAGAAGAGACAATAGAATTTCCAATGTAAAAGAATATGAAGTAAAAAATAGTTTTAAACCAAAACCCTCTCATGCTGTTTTACATAATAAATAAGTAAAACAGGACTTTTTCTCTTGCCGGCACATCTTTAGAGGATGCTCCTTATATTTGGAATGATGCTTGGAAAGCTCATGAACTGAAATCTTCCCCCACAGTACTACTTTGAATAATAGTCAAATGGTAACCACTGCTATTGTCAAAATTCCGAAATCAGTTTCCATTATACCCCTGCATTTTCACTCACTCTTAACTTTCTAAAACTGTCATTTTTGGACTCTGTCTCTAAATATATATATTTAAAGTTGAGCAAAATCCCCTTAGCCTTTCCTGAGTTCTGAAAAGGTGAGAAAATACAGACTTATGCCATTTTAATACACTGCTGCTATACTCTTTTCCCCACACAGAACTCAAAACCAGAAGAACATTGAAACTCGATCTGTGCATAGTTCTCTATGCTAATGTTATAGGGCATTAAAAAAAATCACTAACTTTTTTGAGCATCAGTGCATATTCTACATCCCCAGCTTCACAGATACATTGTGTAAAGCTAGCTGATGATATGAGAGCATGGGAGCCTAAAACTCCTATGTAAGTTGTAGTGGATCCTATTTAAGTGAGCACACAGACTTAAAATACTTAAAACTGATTCTCCTTTGTAAGCAGCCTATGTTAAATAAAGGTGAGTTAACTCCACTCTGATAGCCTGGAGTATGTGATACTTTTAATTTGGGCAACATCCTCCAAAACAACCTAACTCCTCTTCTTAAGAACAAAAACAGGAGAAAAAAAATCAATTATTAGAAGTGATATAACATTTCACATCCTCAAAACACTGTATAAGAGTTAGCAAATGAATCCCCAGTAGCTCTCTCTTATGGAGAAAACTGGGGGTATGAAAAACTACAAATTCAACAATTTTATACAGCAGCTACTCATTGAACAATATTCTGCAAATGCTAAACTTTCATCTGAAAAATAAATTAGGAGTCCAATCCAACAGAAACATAAGATCCAATCCTGAAAATAAAAATCACCTGGACAGACTCCCGTGGCTCTGACAAGCCCCCATGAAGTCAATGGGGCACTCCAGAAGCATAGTAGTCCACCCTAGTTTCTTTTTTGCCGAGAAGCAACAGTATCCAAGCAAACAACAGAAGAAGCAAAGGTTGCATGCAATTCACTGCAACTCTATTCACTTCAATGAAGCATAGCAGCCAAGTTCTATTCAACTACATATGGCATTTTTTGGAATTTTTAATGTATTTTGCATATAATCTATTTTCAACTTTTTTTTAAAGTGCTAATTTAGCACTGGTGAAAAGCAACCCCGGTGAATGAAGCCCTCTGTTTATCTGCATAGTCAGCCTTCTCATACATGCTGCCAGCGTGTATCAACCTTAATCAGTGATTCTTGTAATGAGGATTATAGCTCATCAGAGAACAACAGCAATTTTTTTCCCTTTCAGAACCTTAAATCAAACTGAAATCATTACAGTGCTTCATACTGTGCAAGAAACTCCCGAAGGAAAAGGGGGTGACAAGGAGCTAATGGGACACATGGGCAGGGCTGCCCACAGGATTTAGGGGGCCTGGGGTCTTCGGTGGCGGGGAGCCCCCACTTCGGCGGTAATTCGGCAGCAGAGGGTCCTTCCGCTCCGGGACCCGCCGCCGAACTGCCCCAAAGACCTATGGCAGGGCCCCCCCCGCTGCCGAATTACCGCCAAAGACCCGGCACTTCGGCGGCAGGTCCCGCTTCGGTGGTAATTCAGCGGCGGGGGGTCCTTCCACTCTGGGGTGGAAGGACCCCGCACCGCCGAAGACCTGGAGCGGAAGAAGCTTGGGGGGCCCGGGCCCCACGAGAGTTTTCTGGGGCCCCCAGAGCGAGTGAAGGACCCCGCTCCAGGGGCCCTGAAAAACTCTCGTGGGGCCCCCTGCAGCGCCCGGGGCAAATTGCCCCACTTGCCCCCCTCTCTGGGCGGCCCTGCACATGGGAGCAATGAGGAAAGTAGGCTCATCAGGAAATGGGAGCTAATAAGGAAGGCATTGACACAGGAACTAATTTGGGGAGAGGAGAGCTAAAAGGGGTAAGTGGGAAATTCAGGATCTAATGGGGATAAAGGGAACCAGGAACCTCCAAGAGCCATGGTGGAAGAGGATCTAATAGAGGTGATAGGTTGGGGACAGGTATAGAATTTGACTGGCTGCATAGATGAAGCTAAAGGGAATCAAGGAAATGGGGACCTCAACTCACCCTCCTCCTCATACTGAGTTTATGGGGTCCCACTCCCACATCATCAACTGACCACCACCGTTTGTGTTAACTGACAGCCTTAATAGAGGCATTTAGAACAGCATAGGCTACGGAAACAATTACAGGAAGTCCTCTCCCCTGTGCTCTTCTCCCATATTAACTTACTTTTACATGACTGGCAGCTTTTATTCAGACTTATATGAAAACAAAAGATGGGATGATAAATAACTTTTCAATTTCAGAGTCTGCAGTGCTCCCATGTGAGAGTTAACACTGTGTAAAGCAGCTATCCTCTCTGTAACAAGCTTAAGGTTACTTTGTGAATAGAGTGATAGAAGCTTCAGTTTTTCACCATTTGATTCCCTTGGGGTGTGTGTGTGTGTGTGTGTGTGTGTGTGTGTGTGTGTGTGTGTGTGTGTGTGTGTGTGTGTGTGTGTGTGTGTGTGTGTGTGTGTGTGTGTGTGTGTGTGTGTGTGTGTGTGTGTGTGTGTGTGTGTACTTACATTATAAAAGATTCTGACCAATTAACTTCATTTCAATTAATCACATAAGTAATTCCTAATGTGCTTTCACATTCAGTACCTGTCAGTTTTAAACAGGTGGAATGTCTTGTGATTAAGGCATAAGACTTGGAACTGGGAGACTGGGCTCATACACCCAATTCTGTCACAGACATTCTGTGACAGTTTGGGCAAGTCCCTTCATGTCTATGCACTTCAGTTTACCCATCTGTAAAATGGGGTGTGCAATTTATCTCACCGGAATTATGAGTAACTCATTAGTGCTTGTAAAATGCTAGCTAGCTATTCTATATGGACCTTGTTACTGGAGTATCTGAACACTTTTCTATCCTCATATGGAAAGTACTGCAGAAGTGCTAAATATTACACTATTGAAATATTTACATAAATCATAATTTGGTATTCCTTAAGTACTAAGATGTCATCATACTATTGTGATAAATTTCTAAAACAAAACTATTCCTAATTCAAAAATCCATGAATTTGTTTTCAAACAAACAAAAAACAACAACAGAAAAACTTATCCTCACATATAACAAAGATTAATAAATTGTCAAATTAATTAATTAATTAATTAATAGATTAATAAATTGTCAGAATAAAACGTGTTAGGGGGTGTGAAGGGGAAGAAGCAGAGAATTAGTACCACCAGCTTTGTTACAACTGAACTGTGGGGAAATGCAAAAATTCATACTGCAATTTCATATCACAACCTGTAAAGAGGAAACATACAAAGAGAATTCTACTTTTATGTAGGAAAATTTCCTAGTGAAAGAAAATAATATGTATATATCTGCAAGTTCCACCACCTTCAAAAGGTCAAGTGGAGCTCAACTCCTTTATATGTTGGTACATTTCCCGTCCCCCACAAATGTTTAAAAGCTCAGGAGTATTTGAGATTCTACTGGTCAAGGGGGACACTGGCCCTTTAAGAAAGAGCTGCCAAAGAGCAGGGAACTGTAGACGTTCCTGGAAGGAAGCTGTAGATGGTTTCCAAGGGAAGGCTGAAGGCAGGAGAGAAGCAAGAGGGGTTTACTGGCTGACCTCCCCAAGCCAGAGAGCCAGGGCCAGAGGACTGAAGGCCAGAGAGAAGCAGAGGGAGTTGCCTGCTGATGTCTAAACTGGAGAGCCAAGCCATGGGCTGGAGAGTGCCGAAGGCAGTGAAGAAACAGGGTTTATCCACTGACATCTCCATGCTGGAGAACTGGACCCATAGGAACAGTGAGAAGGCCTGAGGGATGCTCCCCTGGCAAGGATGATTTCCAAGGAGAGAGGCTATCAGGGTTCCTGTTGGGAAGAATGGGGTTGCACTCCAGCTGGAAGGGTTGAGGTTGCTGTCCTGGCAGAGGGACAGAAAAGGACGGATAAGAATCCTAGGTGTGATGGAAGATGCCACAGTATGGTTTGCTCTTTGTAAATGGACTACAGGATGTGCAATTTTAAGACTATATACACTTTGGTTATAAATGGATTATTTGGAGGATTTTTATGGACTATTTTGCATGACGTTTTTGTAATAAACTGGACCCAAGGAGGATATTATTAAGTTAAAAGAGAATGTTGTGGAGTCCTTGGAATAACTGAGAGAGATAACTGAGGCAGGTGCACCAGTCATTCCATGACCTTCCACAGGAAGGCACTCAAGGCAGGGCTTCCCAATGAGAATACAATGAAATCCATCTTCATATTGCTCAACATTCCTAAAGCTTAAGGAAAGTCGAAAAGGGCTAACACATATAATTTCATGTTCAAAACTATGTGGAAAGACTGTTTTTCTACTTCAGTGAGTTCATGCTGATACACAGTAAAAGTATTCTTAATTCTTTTAGGATACTTTACTTTTTATATTTAAACATTTACACTAACATTTTTCTAAAGAAAACACCTTTATAAAATAAACAAATCCACTAAAGAACATCAAGGGATACCCTGAATGGCGTCCACTGTAAAAAATGAAATGTAACTCATCCCACAATACATATCTAACAATAATGGAGCACCAGTAATTAATACTACAATCTTAGTTCCTAGGCAAAATTTGAGTAAAAGGCTTTTGCATAAAAGAACTAGGTAGGTGTAGGGAGGGAGC
Organism: Mauremys mutica; assembly: GCF_020497125.1. Lineage (NCBI taxonomy): Eukaryota > Metazoa > Chordata > Testudines > Geoemydidae > Mauremys > Mauremys mutica. The sequence continues at coordinate 64,991,590 of NC_059082.1, forward strand.
AATCCCACTTCCTAATTAAAGGTAGGATGTGAAGTACCTGCACAGTTTGCTTGCTATGGCATGATGTAGCTGCTATGATACTCTGCACCCTACTGTGCTGATCTGTGCCATTTGTTGTGGATCCACTCGCCATATCCCTGCTACTTCTTCATCCCATCTGCATGTTATGGAGCTCCGGGGAACACAGTAGGTTTCAAAGTCTCCCTTATGTATTTTCCCTGCTTCTCCTTGCATTCTCCTTGCCAGGGTCTGAGGGACTGACCTTAACATAGTTCACACCACTGTGATTAGTTATTTTAAGTAGGGCTGTCCATTAATCACAGTTAACTCATGTGATTAACTAAAAAAAATTAATCGTGATTAATAGCACTTCTAATCACACTGTTAAATAATAGAATACCAACTGAAATTTATTAAATATTTTAGATGTTTTTCTACATTTTCAAATATACTGATTTCAATTACAACACAGAATACAAAGTGTACAGCAGTACCTCACTGGTGCTATACTTCAGAACGGAGTTCAGCATTGGTTCCATTTTTCAGTTTTGCATTCTCACACCTGATACTTTTAAACAGAAGTCTAATAAACTAATGAATGGAATTTAGACTAGTCCATGTTCTCTCATTTGGGTCTACAGGTATAGGGGTTTCCTTAGCACAGGGGTTGGCAACCTTTCAGAAGTGGTGTGCCGAGTCTCCATTTATCCACTCTAATTTAAGGTTTCGAGTGCCAGTAATACATTTTAACATTTTTAGATGGTCTCTCTCTATAAGTCTATAATATATAACTAAACTATTGTTGTATGTAACGTAAATAAGGTTTTTAAAAAGTTTAAGAAGCTTCATTTAAAATTACATTAAAATGAAAAGCCTCCCAGACCGGTGGCCAGGACCTGGGCAGTGTGAGTGCCACTGAAAATCAGCTTGCGTGCCGCCTTCGGCACACGTGCCATAGGTTGCCTACCCCTGCCTTAGCATATGGTACAAGCCATGTCAACCCTCCTTATCTTCTTGATGGAAGAGTGAGTAATAAACTCCAACCAGCTGAAACTCAGAGTTTCATCTCTCCTGACAATTTATTCCTAGGTGACAATAGGGCCCAATGATTCTTACTGCATGCTTCACTACTAGTTAAGCAGAAAAAGTATGCCATAAAAATAATTCGAAATTCTGTTATTTGTTAGTACACCAACCTCATATTTGTACTTATACTAGGACTTAAATATTCAGTAAACAGTTTTTATAATCCCACATGCATGTTATTTAGAACCTGTATTTTCTGGGGGGAAAAAATAAAAACAAACTGGAAAAGCATGAGAGAGTGCACACAGCATGGGCAGCAGGTATCATAGGCTGGAGGAGGCTGTGCCTCCCCAAACAGCCTTGTGTGGCCCCGCCCATGCCCTGCTCCAGGCCTCTTCCTGCTGTTCCTTCATCCTACCCACTCTTCCCTAGCCCAGGCTGGCTGGTGCGAGCCTCCGGGACTCAAGGCAACTGGTGCTGATGCTTGGGGCCATGCTGCCCGCCCGGTGCTTGGGTTAGGGGCTCACCCAGAGCTCTGGGGCTAGGGGCGCTGCGGCCATACCGTCCAAAGCTCTGGGGTTGGGAGGTGGGGGGGGGCACTGGGCTCCTGTGGAGGAGTGGGGGCAGAAGAGGAGGGTGAGGGGTGGGGCCTTGGGCAGAATGGGAGGGGTCAGGGGCTAGCCTCCCCCAACAGCAGGTTCACCAGCCACCCATGGCACACAGTACATGTGGCACTTAGAGTCAAAGTAATAATTGGATATATACCAATCTCCTAGAGCTGGAAGGGACCTTGAAAGGTCATCGAGTCCAGCCCCCTGCCTTCACTAGCAGGACCAATTTTTGCCCCAGATCCCTAAGTGGCCCCCTCAAGGATTGAACTCACAACCCTGGGTTTAGCAGGCCAATGCTCAAACCACTGAGCTATCCCTCCCCCCGTAATGCACTTGGACTGTAGAAACAAAGAATAGAATTAAATCCCCACTAATTTAGTGAAAAAGCTACTGAAGAAGCCAAATGTAAGAAAAACTTTGAAATAGCAAGGCAGAAAAAAAAGCATTTTATTGCCTCAGACTTACAGAAACCTATCCAACCAGTTTATCATGTCCCACAGAACAAAATGATAAGCAAAAATAAGTGTTTGTTTCCCCTCTGGCATTCAACAAACAGGCAGCTACTTGACAACTGAAGAATGTACTTTGTACCAACAAAACCACATTGACCTTGAATCTCGGACAAACAATTTTTAAAAGCACCCTCTTTTGCTTAACAACTTTGCTAATATTTATTGAAGTTACACAGAAATATTTGCGTGAGAGTTAACATAATTTTGCTGAGCACTATTATTATTTGTATCATAGCTGCAACCCACTGGGATTGAAGCTTCATGGTGCCAGGCCCTATACAACTACACAATAAAAGACAGTGATAGTTTTGTTTTTAAAAAGCCACTTCTCACCTCATTACCTTGACCCAGCCAAACATGCTCTTGAAGTGCTAATTAGCATCTCACTGGGACTCATTAAAAAGATTAATTTTGACAAAGAGCAACTCAGTAAGTGAGTAGTGAGATACCTGTTAAAGAAAATAGGAAAAACCTACAAATGTAATAGTAAAGCAGAGGAGAGGACATGAGTATATAGATGGGGAAAGATGATGAAGAAAAAAAATGGGACATCGGAATGAAATAAATTGACCAGTAATTCTCAAATTCACCTTTTCAAAAGAAAACAGACCCAAAAGCTTGGAACAGATCATACCAGTCTTTGATTAGCTGTCCAGCCATCAAGATAAATACGTATATGTCTCTACTCAAAACCTCAGTCATTTTCTCGTATGCTATTCACCAGCAACACTGGATTATGTCCACAGTAGAACATGTCCACCTGCATCATCTTTTCTTTTTGAAGTATCCAAATCATCCCTCGTCAAATTAGGAGTGGGACTTAGGAAAAAATTCAGATGTTATATAATTTCTCAAAACCTGTACTGATAAGTGAGGCAAAGTAAAAATATTACTTATGACAGACTCTGTGGCTGTATCATTTAGAAAGCTTTTCTCTTTGTATTCCTATGACTCATCTATCCCTCCTGTTTTTTTACTGTTGCTCATTTTCTCTAGATTGCAGTTAAAATGTTCTTCCACTCCTTCCTAATTCGCCCACAAATCATCCATTACTACTACAATGGTTCTAGAACCATAAAAGAAGATGCAAAGACAGAGGTGCATCAGTACCCATCCCTTCAATCAGAGACAGCTAATTGTGTAAAATATGCCTCTTGATCCTACTGGATGATTCCTGTTCAATGCACCAGAAGCAGGTCGTAAAAACCCAGTGTCTCTGCCATTATGTCCTGGAAGAAAATACTGTCAGCACTTGGTCTACCACAAAAAAAACCACCACCTACTTCACTTGAAGATGAAACAAGAATCTTCTCAAAGCTCAGTGTTCAAAATTCAGTTGGATGTACACACTGATGTACATACATACACGTATGATCTCTGATCAGCGCAGTGCTGCTTTCAGTTATGTCAGAGTGCTGCAACCATTTCTAATGTCAAATTGATAGTCATAAATGGGACTCGGAATAACTGGCTTATATTTAGTAAGAAAGACACGGTGTGTGAGGTAATATGTATTGGACCAGCTTCTGTTGGAGAGGGAGAGAGAGACAAGCTTTCAAGCTTACACAGAACTCTTAAGGTCTGGGAAATGTACTCAGAGCATCACAGCTAAACACAAGATGGAACAAGTTGTTTAGCAGAAGTAGTTAATACATATTTCAAGGGACCAATATTGGTCAAGTGGCTTGGTAACACCTCTTCAGACATGGGGTGGGGGGGAGAGGAGTAACTGGGACAGGGGGTTAGTGGGTTATAGATTGTTGTAATAAGCCATAAACTCAGTATCTCTAGTCACTCTATGATATTTACTGTCTAGCAAAGTTACGAATTTAAGCTCCTAGGCTCGTCTTTTGAAGTTGTAAAGCAGTTTTCCTTAGAGGATGAGGACATAGAGGCCAGACTGAACAGAGACACTGGATTTATGGCTTATTACAACAATCTATAACTCACTAACACTCCTCTCCCCCCACCCCAACTCCTCTCCCCAAAACCGAAGAGGTGTTAACGGGCCACTTCACCTTGAATGGTCCCTTGAAATATATGTTAACCATTTATGCTAAACAATGTTCCACCTAGTATTTAACTGTGACACTCAGAGGCCTGGTCTACACTAGAATTTTACATCTGTAAAGCTACATCTCTCTCAAGGTTTTTCTTCACAAACAGTGCTGCAGCTGTGCTGCTGTAGCGCTTTAGTGAAGATGTTCCTACACCAACGGGAGAGCTTCTCCCATTGGCGTAGTTAATCCACCTCCCTAAGAACGGGGCCGGCTCTACTGTTTTCGCTGCACCAAGCAGCGCGCCAAATTGCCGCCGCGGACATGGGGTGGAGGGGCAGTCCATGTGCCGTTAGGGCGGCACGCGTGTTTCGGCGGCAGCGGCAATTCGGCGGCAGCTTCTGTCTTCAGCCGGAAGACAGAAGCTGTGCCGCCGCGGACAGCTGAACATAGAAGCTGCCGCCGAATTGCCGCAGCCGCGGAAACGTGCGTGTCGCCCTAACGGCGCACGGACTGCCCTCACCGTCCGTGGTGGCAATTTGGGGGCAAAAACACTGGGACTGCCGCCCCTTGCAGATTGCCGCCCCAAGCACCTGCTTGGGATGCTGGTGCCTGGAGCTGGCCCCGCCTAAGAAGCAGTAGCTATGTCAATGGGAGAAGCTCTCCCATCGACATAGCGCTGTCTATATGGGGGGGTTAGGTCGGTGTAACTACATTGCTCAGAGGTATGGATTTTTCACATCCCTGAGCAATGTAGTTATATCAATATCAGTCTCTAATGTACACCTGGCCTCTCGGGGCGATGGATTACCTACGCTGACAGGAGAATTGCTCCCACTAGCATAGACAGTGTATACTCTGAAGCATTACAGTGTTGCAGCCACAGAAGTGCAGCTGCACTGCTGTAGTGTTTGAAGTATAGACAAAGTACATTTCCCAGACCTGAAGATGCTCGAAAACTTGTCTCTCTCATCAACGGAAGTTGATCCAATAAAAGATATTGCCTCAACCCCCATGTCTCTAATATTCTGGGACCAACAAAATTATAACACCATTTATATTTAAAAGGACTGACAAATAATGTCACACAGGATAGGTAAGAACAGCAAGGAACAGAGTTTATTCAGATGTTTTTCAAATAATCAATTTCATACAATCTACACCTGTTGTCTGAAGCAAGAATGCATTTCAAAGGGGGATTTAATTTAACTACTTTCTTCAATACACTTATATTTGGAAGGTCTCTCCTGCACATCTGTTACACATACTATAAATTACTGTTGAGTTATTTGATTCACATCAAGCACCACAATTTCCCAAAACAAACTAAAAAGTCAAAAGAAAGCAGGGGACATGGGAAAAACTGCATGGATGTGCACACTTAAAAGCTGTGCACCTAACGTACAGGTCAGTATTCTACAGCATGAGGTACTTTTAATATGGGTATTTCCTCTGCTGTGACTGTTAGGATGGATTTCAGTGATTTATCTTATTTATTTCTAATGCAAATATTGATCTTCAACAAAACAATAACTGCAGCAATCAGAATGATTTTCCATTCTTCCAGTAACACAGCTGCATCTACACTGGGGGGTTTGATCAGCATAGTTTTGTCAATCAGTAGTGTGGGTTTTTCACACCCCGACAGGCACAGCTATGTCAACCTAATTTTTAAGTGAAGCCTCAGGCTATGTCTACACTACAGCTTATGCTGGCATAATTTACGTCGCTATGGGGTGTGAATAAGCCACAGCCCCCCCAGCAACATAAATTACACCGACATAAACACCAGACGGACAGCGGCCACAGTGGCCACTGCTGACTAAAAGATTCTGAACTTGAACACATGGAGCAAATACACCATAAGTGCACTATGTTTATGGACAATCATTCAAAAGAAAACCTGCATTTCAAAGGCCATCTTCAGAATATTTTCTTTTTAAATCTTATATAGTTGTACATCTCTTCAGTCTGAATAGAATTAATTAGATTAAGGAAAGACGTTAAAATTGCAGTAAGAGTACCCGTTATCAAATAATCACTATAACCTGAATTGCATGGTAAATCCTTTGATAGTTATAGTGAATACAGAACATTTTGATGCTATATGTATTCTTTTCTTTATTTTCTGTAGTTACCAATTGGTGCTTTGAAACTGAGATCATTTAGATTTAGGCACATTAATTTTAAATCTTCTACAGTCCCCTCGCCTCTTTGTTCTTAGTTTTTAGGAAGTGTAAATTGCTAAGCTTTCATACTATTTCCTGACATCATATTCTCCTCAAACTCCCATCCCTCCATCCAAATTAAATGCATTATTAACTAAGCAAGTCTTTTCAAAGCAGAATTCACACAAAAATCTAACTGAATACCTACTCACATTCATGAAATTTTATTGGCTACAAATTATGCTTAGGAGTCATTTTTCAGAGTCAGAGGCAAATTCATATTTTCCTTATTCATGCAAGTAACCCCACTGAAGTCAATAGGAATGCCTCTTTGTATGAAAACTTTAGTGCTTAATATGTTATATCCTACCTTTACTACCTCTCTTCTCCCATTATGAATTAGTAGGTTAATTTAGTTTTAATTAAAGTAATAAATGAGTTATTGAAGTGCAGAAAAGCAAATTAAATTCATAAATGTCTACTTGTTAATTTTGGTTTAAGAAGTATGAAAAAATGTGCCTTAAATGCCTAAATTCAGCTGACTGTATGTAATTTTTAAAGATGATTTATATTTATGTATAGCAATTGTGAATGGTGCCACTGTAATGCAACTCAAATTAGGTCTCACTTGTATTTTCTTTTGCAAAAATGTTATTTCACAAAGCTGACTTGTCTAATGGAATGCACAGATTATGGAACAGAAGTACTTTACTTAGCAACAAATTTCTTAACCCCCAGTTCCTGTTTACTATGGTTACACATAGTATGAGAACACTGTTGTGACCAGAAGGAGAAGAATATTAAAAAACAAACAAACATTATCTAAAAAATTGTCTCTCTTCTCTATCACCACCATTAGAATTCAGTATCAATTAGAAGACCTCAGATGGCCAACACCAGAAAACTACTTCTTCCAAAAGATTCACAGTTAGGTCTTAGGAAAAAGTTTGCACAACTTCGCTATTTAAGCGGGTCACCAAAAAGAGAGGTAACAAAAAGAACAGTCACTTACGTTGTAGTAATTGTGGTTCTTCAAGATGCATGTCTATATGGAGTCCATTTGTGCACCCCACAAGTACAATATCAGATTCTTTTAGTCAGCAGTGTCTGTTGGGGCCATGCCTCAGCCCCAAGTGCCCCTGCGCACCACATCCGAGGGCATAAAGATGGAATGGTCCCGCTCCTCCCCGCTTCACCCCTCCAATTCCTTCATCAATACAGAATCCCAGAAAAGTAGGTTTCCCTTGTAGCTGGAAGGAGGGCAGGTTATGAAATCCATATGGACAGAACATCTTAAAGAACCAGTTACTATAAAAGGTAAGTAACTGTTCTTTCTTCGAGCAACTGTCCACATGGATTCCACTCTTGGTGACTAACAAGCAGACTGCCCACGCATTGGCCCTTTGCATGCTCCCCTCCTTGTTGCTTCCTCCCTCAGCTCCCTTAGAGCCCTCTTCATCCCTCTGCTGCCCTGCTCTGCCTGGATCCTGGCCTCAGGGAGTATGGGGCTTTGTGCTGAGGCAGCAGCCACATGCAGCACTGCTCCTCCTTCAGGGGGCGCCCTCCCTTTCTGAGCCACTTCTGGCTGAGCTCCACAGCAGCTGAAGCCCCTGCAGTCATGTTCCTAGATGCCCCAGTACACAATGCTTCCTTAAAGCTTAACCCCTTCCTGCCAGTGCTGCAGTCGGGGACAGGAGGCTGTTGAGTTACGTCGGTGGTCAGCACCACTTTGGGTGGGAACTTGAAATGAGACCTTTGAATGATCCTATTCGTATGAGACAGAAAAAGACACCAGCCATGAAGAACCGTATCTCCCCTACCCTTCTAGTTGATGTACTGCGTACTAAAAAGTCAATCTTCAGTCATAAGTGGTATAAAGAAATAAAGGTCTCAGAATCTGACCCTGCTATCTAAGAAAAATTAATAAAGAAGTTTCTTTTTAAAAGAACAGGCAAACTAAAAACTAACTAATCGCTAACATGAACTGCAGCTGAGTTGCAGAAAAGCAGATGGACACTGCCTCACTGCCAGAGGTAGCAGAAAGTTTCTGAAAGGCATTTAGGCCAGCCCTGCCCTTTATGCCCTCATAGGGGGAGGGGAACAACACATGAGGACTTCTAAGAGGCACAGATGCAGTCACAACAGATTCTACTGGCCCAAAAGACTCTGATCATGCGCACATGGGTACATGTGCACTAGGAGTGTGGACAATCACTTTAAGAAGAACCAATATATCTTGTATGCCCCTGACACAGATACCTCAGTAGCAAAATACATGAGACTGCCCCTACCCCCAAAGAGGAGAGAGAGGCCTTTAGCTCAGCTGTCCACACATTCCATTCTGTTTCCCCAGCCTCAAATTTAATTCTTTGAGAAAGCACGCTTTAAATCTTATCCAAAGGTGAAGAAGAATGGGGTATGCTAAAAGTTAGAAAAGGGACGAGACTAAAAATAACTTCTCAAATTAGCCTATGACCTTATCAAAATTTTTGTAAACATTAGGTTCACCTACTGTAAACACTATTGATAAAAATCTGAAGTTTCAGATAAAGCTTTTTTCAGATGCATCTTTACAAAAAACAAGCAACAGAACACAAGAAAAATCAAGTACACCTATCAAGACAGACTTTTTATCTATCATCCACTGCTGTTTTGCCTATAAGATTTTTCAGAATGTACATTTTAACTTTCAGAGGCAACACAGATGATACATCATATTATTTTATCATCAATCAAGAATTATGATCACCACAGATTACTTCACCATAGTCTTAAATTCCCCAGGGCATCCTCTAACTCTCAGCTTTCTTAAGTCACATTTCATGCTTAAATCACAAGTCACACCTTTTAAAAGATTCTTAATCTGTTCACCTCTTTTCTCAATACTCAAAAAATAAGGTTAGAAGGAACGTATGGATATATTTTTTAAATAAGAGGCACAATCATTATTAACCAGAGCTGAGCACTGACCACCTCATTCTCAATTTTAAAAACTGGTTCTGAATAGTTACTAACACAATGGACACCTACTACGAAAGTAAAAAACCAGAGCTTTATTGCAAGTGTAGTACACTAATCCAGCCCTTTAGTATAAATAAAGAAGAATGGTGCACTGTTTATACAGCAGCAGTTGGAATAACAACGGCTAGACTTTATTTCAAAAAAACTTCATGCTATACTTTATAACAATACACACATTGTGAAAACTATAAAAAACAAAAAGTTTAACAAAATATTATATTTTTATAAAAAAAGGTAACATTTGCTTCCCCTTTTTGCTTTATTTGAAATCTCTTGCATTCTGAAGAATTACTTAATATTTACCATCTGCATTCATATATGTTTACTATTATCTAACTGCTAACTTTCATCTGCTTAAACATAAAAGTATATAAATATCCCATAACTCTCTACTATTCAATACTGAAATATTGATATGTGGGAAATATACAAACATTTTTGACATTTCTGGGCTGTCTTATAATATTTCTATATGACTAATTCAGATAATGAGGAGTTTGTCTTAAATGAGATTTATTATATTAATATGACAGGTTGCACTGATTTGTAACTTCATTGACTGTCTTTGTCGGGTTCTGTTTTTGTTTTTTCGAGACATCTGAAATTTTGCCAAGCTGCATAAAATGTTATTCCATTCTGAGTTTAAAACGTTTCTGTATATAAAATATTGAAATATGCACTAATAAAACTTAAGGCATGTGGCATTTAAGATAATAAACTGGTAGACTTTATTCAGCCTCCCAAGAAAATAGGGATTTCCTGGTGTTTTTCCACACAGCCAGACAAAACTGACATAGTAGTAAAATGGAGACTAGAACAAACAGCACATACAGAATCCAAAATCATTATGCATGTTTCTGTTTTTAACTTCTACCAGCAAAATTATTTTCCTGTTAATCGATTTTGGAATTTCACCAAATGCTTATTAGTAATATTTGGTTTTCATCTATCTGACAATGGTACAGCAACAATGCCTTAGAACAGGGGTTCTCAAACTGGGGGCTGGGAGGTTATTACATGGGGGGTCGCGAGCTGTCAGCCTCCACCCCAAACCCCGCTTTGCCTCCAGCATTTATAATGGTGTTTAATATATATAAAAGTGATTTAAATGTATTGGGGAGGCGGGGTCTCAGAGTCTTGCTATGTGAAAGAGGTCACCAGTACAAAACTTTGAGAACCACTGCCTTAGACGAATGCCCTAAAAGAACTGATGTACTATATAGCAAGCTTACATAAGTGTTCTCACAGACTAAAGATGGTTGCAATAGCTATTAAATGCCAAAGACAAGGACTTATTTTATTTTTAAACATAGACATTTTATCTTCAAAAGAGGAATGCACATTTCCTGGGCAACATATTAAAAATGGGGAAAAAGCATACATCCTGCAAACTCGATATACTAAAATGTTTATATGTGCACTGCAGAACTTTTAGGGCACTGCAGAATTGCCAGTTAGCGTGCATCAAGCTAGTTTGCTGTAGATTCACACTCCGGCTTACCAAAGAGTCTCTAGGGAGAAAAGCCGCTCTTAGTCAATGGCATTTTTTTTTCTCCAATTTTCAACAGTATTTGTGGACAGTTTATATATTGATAAAACTTTTATTTACACTTTATAGTACTAGATGTAACAGATACATTGTCTAAATACTTGCTGGCCAAATGTGGCAAAAAATGGTTTATGTAAAGAATTATTTTAATTATGTTAGATTAAAATTTCATCCAGATTCATGAAAAAGTCAGCTCCCTCTTCTTAGTCTGCATATAACTTGAACATTATCTAAATGCACTCTTTTCTCCCATGAAATACATAAAAAGATTTATCCTCACATTGCTACCTCCTCCGCATTTCACTGGGTGAGGAATATTTACTGAACTGGAAGTGGGATAGACAGCCCAGAAAGAAGGGGAAGAGGGATAGTTCATGCTTGAGAATGCAGGGCTTGGCCATATCTCCTCCATGGACTGTCTACCTTCCACTGGCCAGCAGGGAGAGAGCTGGGAGCTGATTGGCCCTGCACTACCTACCCCCCATTAATTTAAACCTCCTCCCAGACTTTTGGGGCCTCTTGTCCCCTTTAGCTGCCCCACCATTCCTCCTCCCCTGTAGTTGCAGTAGAGGAGTGTGTTTTGAGGATACCATGGATCTGTCATCTGTTTTGGACTTGGGAAGAAATTTTTCCTGTTGGGTCAAACTGGCAGAGGCATCGTGGGATTTTTCACCTTCCTTAAAGCATCATGGAAGCACAGTTGGGTTACAAGAGGCAGAACTTGGAAATTTAATATTAGAAATTTTAAGGAATGTTTACTTCATCACAACTTGTTCCCAGTGTGGATATAGGCCAGGGGTAGGCAAACTTTTTGGCCCTAGGGCTACACTGGGGTTGCAAAACTGTATGCAGGGCTGGGTAAGGAAGGCTGTGCCTCCCCAAACAGCCTAGCCCCCCACCCCAACCATCCCCGGAACCTCATCCCGTATCCAACCCCCCTGTTCCCAGTCCCCCTGACTACTCTGACTCCTATCCATACCCCTGCCCCTTGACAGGCCCCCCCAGGACCCCACACCTATCCAACCCCCCTGTTTCCCATCCCCTGCCCCCTATCCACACCCCTGCCCCTGACAGGCCCCCCCAGGACTCCCACGCTTATCCAACCCTCCCGTCCCCATCCCCTGACCGCCCCCCAGAACCTCCGCCCCATCCAACCGCCCCTTGCTCCCTGTCCCCTGACTGCCCCCCGGGGCCTCCAGCCGCCTTACCATGCCGCTCAGAACAGCACGTCTGGCAGCCTCACTGCCCGGCCGGAGCCAGACATGCTGCCCTGCTGCTCGGCAGGAGTGTGCAACCCCGCTGCCCAGATCACCCCGCAAGGCGGTGTGGCTGCGGGGGAAGGGGGACAGCAGGGGAGGGACCGTTGGCTCAAGGTCCAGGCAGGACGGTCCTGCGGGCCGGACATGGCCTGCGGGCTGTAGTTTGCCCACTTCTAATATAGGCTAAAAGCAAAATTGCCAATCTTGCAATTTTTTCACGAATGACAGGATTTCAGAGGGTGCTGGAGCTTGCCTCATGATGATCCAAGAAGCTCCAGGACCTTCACAAAATTAATCTCTACCAGAAGCCTGGGAAGATGGAGAGGGGACCCTGCTGCAGCCCTCCAGGCCTGGAAAAGGTTGGTTAAGAACCACAGGAGGAGCAGAGGTGAGGCTCTGGGGATTGAATTGGGGGGTCTGACACTGAGACAGAGAGGGCTAAACAACCAGCACACTAAGTGACCCAAGATCAACCTTCAAGAAAATATATTAAAGAAGTACTGAAAAGCCATTTCCTTGTAGATAGTTATCTAAGCCATGTTAAATGGATGAGAATTCTGTATTGTTAGAGAGTTAGAGGTAAATACTAATTGTATTTGTCTATGTTTAACCTTTATCTTGTCAGATGTTAACAATGTAACAAATTAGCTTGTGGATGCTAATTCCCTTTTATGTCTTAATTAAATTACAGTATGCTTGGGGATGGTTCAATTAACCTTAAGATCAATGATGTAAGATATTGGAGGAAATAATATTACCGTACTTATATTGTCTTCAGCTTAAATTGTCTGTGCCATAATGGAATGCCTGGAAAGTCTGAATGGATAACTGCCTTATGTTAATTAATACTACTAGTTTACCCGTGTACACACAGAAAATAGAAGTTTAACTTCAAAGCAACGATATACACTGCCTACTCTTCATCTGGGAAGGCCCCTGCTGTGTTATCTGCTGTCAAGAAGCTATCATAACCTGCCAGAGCTCTATAAAAGAACTCTAGGGCCTGGTCCTGTCCTCTCAGATCTGCTTAAGCTTGGAAAGGGGAAGCTTAAAGTCGCAAGACTGAGGTCTCCAGCTCCATTCTGGATTACCCTGCAATTCCTCATGGAAGAATATAAACAGACTCTGCACATGGACCTCCTACGGGATTATAGCTTATGGAATTGATTCTGAAAGAACTTTCTGCAGCTCAGCAGCTCCAGGGCCGATGGGGGGCTAGGAGGGGAAAGCCGGTACAAATTACTGGGGCCTGGCTTCGTCGGCCCTGTTTAGTTGGTCCGCCCTTGCTGGGGAGCCCAAAAATTTTTTTTCACCGGGGCCCGAACCCGCTCTCGGCGGCCGAGCAGCTCACCATTTCTACTATGAAACTGACCTAAGAACTTTACTCATATCTGTATGTAAAATGATCTTTAACCACAATAACTCTTTCTTTTCTTTTTTACTACATTTTAGATTAGTTATTAAGAATTGTCTGTAAGTGTGTATTTGGGTAAAATCTGAAGTATTCATTGACCCGGTGGGTAATGTGTCCAATCTCTTGGGATTAGTAGAACTTTATATATTGTGAGTAAGACTTTAAGTAATCCTCACCATATTTGACTTGGCTGTCTGGGTGGGAGCCCTGGGCTAGATTGCTTAAGGGAAACTGTATTTTTGGCTTCTGGGTAACCAGTAAGGTATTGTAGAAGCTGTTTTGTTCCTGGGTTGATCAATCTAATTATCAGAATAAACCACCAGTTTTGGGGATCGTCTGCCCCATCCTTTGCAGTTTGCCCTGATTGAGCAATCTCAGTGAGGCTTCTCCAGGCACCCCAGTCACAGAAGGTGGTGGGAGGCTGAACTGAGGTGGATGGAGTCAAGGGGGCTGAACTAAGGGGCTCTGGGGAACAAGCCTAACTGCTGAGCAAGGAATGAACAGAGTAATAGATTCTAATGCCAGAAGAGACTATTGTGATCATCTAGTCTGACTTCCTGAACAGCAGGTCTTTCCTGAATTAACTCCTGGCTAAACTAGAGCAGACTGGTTAGAAAAAACAGTCAATCTTGCTTTAAGAATTATCAGCCACAGAGAATCCACCACAGGCCTTAGCAGGTTGTTCCAATGGTTAATTAGCCTCCCTATTAAAAATGTATGCTTCATTTCTAGACCGAATCCATCTTAGTGTCAACTTCCAGCCATTGGCTCATGTTAGACCTTTTGTGGGGGAGGGCAGCAGGGGAAAAAAATCACCCTAACCAATACATTTGGGAGAGTGGGCAGCACTATTTGTCACATCTATCCACACACTGGGGATTGGCAAAAGTCAAAGAAAAAGACTGAGTAAAACACAATATAATCTTTTTTTTTTAAATACCTCTTTTTTTTTTTGAGGTACAACTCATGATGTTTGATCTTTTATGGGGGTATGACTCATGATTTAGATCTCTTGAGGTTGGCAATTCTGAAAAGGTCAGCTCCCAGAGCTAAGAGATACATGTGACTTTGCTAATAGGGCTTGTGCCTCTGGGAGAAGAGGAGACCTGAAGTCTTCGCATACAGAGGTTCTCCCTGTGGTACTCTATATCCCCCTTATGAGAGGGAGGGTAAGATGATTCAGAAGTGAGTTCTGGGGTATGGTGGGAGTCCTGTAATTCCTCACTAGACCTAATGCCTAATACATAAGAGATAGGAGTGGGATGAGCATATAGCACCCTTCCATAGTGTAAAGATAATAGGGTTGCATTCTGCCACTTAAATCCATCCCTGTCTGTCTTTATTCACCTACAAGCATCATATCCAATACTTTGCCAGGAAGGACAGTGTACGACCGTAGAAATATCACCATCCAAACAATATTTCAAGGAAGCCTCTAAAATCATAAACAATGATGTATTTGCAAAATGTTGGTCTTACAAAGATGACAGTTTATACCTTCAAATCAGCGGGACTGCTATGGGTACCCGCATGGCCTCACAGTATGCCAACATTTTTATGGCTAACTTAGAACAACGCTTCTTCAGCTCTCATCCCCTAATGCCCCCACTCTACTTGTGCTACACTGATAACAGCTTCATAATCTGGGCTCATGGGAAGGAGGCCCTTGAGGAATTCCACCTGGATTTCAACAATTTCCACTCCACCATCAGCCTGGACCAGTCCACACAAGAGATCCACTTCCTAGACACTACAGTGCAAATAAGCGATAGTCACATAAATATCACCCTATACCAGAAATCTACTGACCACTATACTTACCTACATGCCTCCAGACCACATCACACGATCCATTGTCTACAGCCAAGATCTAAGATACAACCGCATTTTCTCCAATCCCTCAGACAGAGACAAACACCTACAGGATCTCTATCAAGCATTCTTAAAACTACAATATCCACCTGGTGAAGTGAAGAAACAGATTGATAGAGCCGGAAGGGTACCCAGAAGTCACCTACCACAGGACAGGCACAACAAAGAAAGTAACAGAACGCCACTAGCCATCACTTATAGCCCCCAACTAAAACCTCTACAGCACATCATCAAGGATCTACAACCTATCCTGAAGGACAATCCCTTACTCTCACAGACCTTGGGAGACAAGCCAGTCCTCACTTACAGACAGCCCCCCAACCTGAAGCAAATACTCACCAGCAACTACACACCACACCACAAAAACACTAACCCAGGAACCAAACCCTCCAACAAACCCTGGTGCCAACTCTGCCCACATAGCTATTCAAGGGACATCATCATAGGACCTAACCACATCAGCCACACCATCTGGGGCTCTTTCACCTGCACATCTACCTATGTGATATATGCCATCATGTGCCAGCAGTGCCCCTCTGTCATGTACATTGGCCAAACCGGACAGTCTCTATGCAAAAGAATAAATGGACACAAATCTGACATCAAGTATTATAACATTCAAAAACCAGTAGAACACTTCAATGTCCCTGGACACTCAATAACAGACTTAAAAGTGGCAATTCTTCAACAAAAAAACTTCAAAACTAGACTCCCATGAGAAACTGCAGAACTGGAATTAATTTGCAAACTGGACACCATCAAATTCGGCCTGAATAAAGCCTGGGACTGGATCCGTCACTACAAAAACCATTCCCCCCCACCCCACGCCCCGCTGATACTCATACCTTCTTGTTAACTGTTTGAAATGGGCCATTATCATTACATTGGCCTCATTAACACTACAAAAGTGATTTCTACCCCTTCTTGTCAACTGTTGAGTATAGCCCACTTCCACCTTAATTGAATTGGCTCGTTAGCACTGACCCTCCCTCCCACTTGGTAAGGCAACTCCCATCTTTTCATATGCTGTGCATTTATACGTCTCTACTGTATTTTCCACTCCACGAAAGCTTATGCCCAAATAAATGTGTTAGTCTCTAAGGTCCCACAAGGACACTGTATCCGTTAACATTTTCTCCAGATCTTCTTTGGTATATAGTATATATACACACTTAATATTTTCCTTCACATTAATAGTCTCTGTTAATTCTTACATGCCATTAACTACTTTTACAAAAAGCTTGAGGTTTTCTTTTTCAAATAGTCATATAAGTTAAAAAAACAACACCAAACTGTTTATGATAGTAGTTTCAGTAATTTTCTACAGATTATAGAGAGGAGTGTATTTCCAAAAGTTGTGAAGTCACCTAACAAAGATAATTTATGTTATAAAATTGCAGGTTAGGCTTATTTAAAGCTTATTTTTACATGCTCATCTTATTTAGAAAGCATCTAAATAATTAATTCTTAAAAGATTTGCCCAAAGATTAACATTTTTTTAAATTCTCAACCACTTACTAGTCTAAAAAAGTATTGTTTTATTTAACTGAATCACCAGATAAGTTTTGTGCTTCTGGCACTGAAACAAAATTAAAAGTAGTTTGCAAAGTAATGGATTTTTAAGCTTGGTTTTACGTTTCCTTATGTACCTAAACTGCATGTATTTAAAAAATAATATAAACAATGCAGCAACAAGAATCAATTATTTGGTGGGGATGAATTCATATCTTTGAATGATCAGTCCAACATCTGAACACCTACAGGCAACGAATGCTCTAGATCAGCTGTTCTCAAACTGTGGGTCGGGACTCCAAAGTGGGTCGGGACCCTTTTTTAATGGGGTCACCAAGGCTGGTGTTAGACTTGCCGGAGCCAAAGCTGAAGTCTGAGGGCTTCAGCCCTGGGTAGCAGGGCTCAGGTTACAAGCACACCACCTGGGTCTGAAGGCCTTCAACTCTGGCTTTGGCCCCCCTGCCTGGGGTGGTGGGACTCATGTGGGCTCAAGCGTTGGTCCCTGCTCCTGGGGTCACATAGTAATTTTTGTTGTCAGAAGAGGGTTGCAGTGCAATGAAGCTTGAGAACCCCTGCTGTAGCTGTTATCAATACACCACTGAGATACCATACCTAAGACTGACTTTTAAATGAGTCTTGTCACATAGAATATATGATCACTTAAAAAGAGCTTGGATAAAACATTTTTATATATGCAATTTTTCTAATTAACCACACCCATGAATGTTAGATTGACAGCAACACTTTCTTTTGTTCAAGTCATGAATATTTTCTTAAAATTCAAGCCCCTTAATCCACTTTCCATGTTCCCCAATAGCTAAATTAGAGCCTTTTAATGAAAAAGCCAGCTGAAAAGATCAAGAGCCTGCCTTGTCCTTCTCAAATATTTCTAGGCTGTCACATTTTCTTTTTTCCAGAAATAACTAAACCAATACTGAAAAAGAAGACAACTCAGAGCTGCCTGTGGTTTTCCTTGTAATTTCAGCAGTAGACAGTTTTATTTTTATTTTTCTGTAAAATACACTGGTTCTTTCATATAAATAAAAATTTTCCCATGAAAATGGTTACTTTATCCAAAATAACAGTTATTTTAATAGACGTGAGCTGTGAAATCAAAATTCATGTTACAACCTGATAAGGAAAGGTATGTACAATCGCTTACTTAAAAAAATAAAAATTTACATTTTGGTTTATGAAGAAATGACTCTATGGAGTAAGATAAAGAGCAACAAGAAAATGTGCATCTTGTTCTACAAAACTAAAACTAGACTTAAAAAAAAAAACTAGCAAAACAGAGGAGAAATATTATTAATTGTTGACAGTAGTCATGAGACATATTCACATAATCAGGATCTCCTGGCAATGCATACAATTCATTATTATTTATTACCTGTATTGTACAACTGTCCTAAGGCCTCAGCCAGGATCTAGGCCCTGTCATGATACATATTATACAAAACTAGGGCTGTTAAGCAAATAAAAAAAATTAATCACACTGTTAAACAATAATAGAATACCATTTAAATATTTTTGAATGTTTTCTACATTTTCAAATATATTGATATATATATATTGATATGTGGGTGTTGTGATGTTGCACTCCATATGCTTTATGAAAATATGCTTATGAATGTGAATATGATGTAACTGGATTATGCTTTATGAAAAAGGTCTTAATGTATTAGGCTTAGATTTGCGTTTTTTTGTTTTATTTTGCTTAGTGACTCACTTTGTTCTGGCTATTATTACTTGAAACCACTTACATCCTACTTTTTATACTTAATAAAATCACTTTTGTTTATTAATGAACCCAGAGTAAGTGATTAATACCTGGGGGAGCAAACAGATGTGTCTCTCTCTATATCAGTGTTATAGAGGGCGCACAATTTATGAGTTTACCCTGTATAAGCTTTATACAGAGTAAAACGGATCTATTTGGGGTTTGGAGCCCATTGGGAGCTAGGTGTCCGAGTGCTGGAGGCAGGTAATCCAGCTAAACTGTTTTCAGTTAAATCTGCAGCTTTTGGGGCCTGGACTGGACCCTGGGTCTGTGTTGCAGCAGGCTAGTGTGTCTGGCTCAACAAGACAGGGTTCTGGAGTTCCAAGCTGGCAGGGAAAACAGGCTCAGAGGTAATCTCAGCACGCTAGGTGACAGTCTCAAGGGGATCTCTGTGACCGAACTCATCACAGGTGTCATGACCACTCACATACACCTTTAAATCCAAATTAGACCTACAGCTCTCTGTCTTCTCTGCAGAATCTTGATAATGTTCCTATTAACTCCCTAAGGAAGAAAAGGGATTCTAAGCAGGGGTGAAAGTAACTTACAGGACTTACCAGTACTGCTGGAGTCCTGAGGGAGGCGTGGCCTCATCCAGAAGGGGCATGGCCTCTCAAGATTTAAAAGCCCTGGGGCACCAGCTGTGGCTGGGAGACCCAGGGCCTTTAAATCAACCAGGGCCTCCCAGCTGCAGAGGTAGCTGGGAGGCCCCCACAGCTCAGGGGCAAATTAAAGGGCCCGGGGCTCCGGCTGCCACGGGGAACCCTGAGCTTTCCGGGCCTGGGGCAGGTATTTAAAGGGCCAAGAGCTCCTGCCGCTGAGGGGAGCTCCAAGCCCTTTAAATCCTGGCCCCAGCCCAGCCACCGGAGCCGCGGCCGGGATTCAAAGGGCTCTGGGCTGCCCGCAGCGGCGGGGAGCTCTGAGCCCTTTAAATCTCAGCTGCAGTGGGGGGTTTAAAGGGCTCTAGGCTGACTGCCGCCGCAGCAGCCCAGAGCCCTTTAAATCCGACCCCAGCCTGGCCGCCGGAACCACAGGCGGGGTGGGGGGGTTAAAGGGCTCTGGGCTGCCAGCTGCGGCGGAGAGCCCAGAGCCCTTTAAATCCCCGCAGCGAAAGCCGGTGCAGTCCGGCACGGCATACTGGCTCTTGCCGGTACGCCATACCGGCTTGTACCGGCTTACTTTCACCTCTGATTCTAAGTATGTCTTTTTGGCTTTTGCATTCAAGGGCTACAAAGAAGGTCTCCCTTCAAAATTTCTTCTAGACAACTTAGCCATTAGGAACTGGTTGCAAGAGGAAATGAATCTCAACAGGTCCTATGCACAACAAAGGGAACTGACAGCTCTGGGACTACCTTGGCTTCTAAGGCTTCTGATAGTAAGCGTCTAAGAATTGATCTGTCCCTCTTTACTAGCCTTCAGGGTGACAGTCTGATAAATGAAGCATCAGCAGGGGAAAATCCCTTTCCTCCACAAGCAAAGTATTGAGTGTGCTCTGCTCAAAATGGCCAAGCAGAAAGCAAATCATTAAAACATTCTCCTGTAACTAAGAAATCCACCATCCTGGATCAGATCAGAAGCTTGCAATGTATTTCCCCTTTCCAGTGTTGTGAGGACTTCCACAGTGGATTGTTTGCTCACACCACTATCTAGGGCAAAGAATCAGTAAGGCAAGTGGTTCTGAACAATTACAGTATTGGAACTGCAATACCAGACTCTACTGACCTAGTGGACCTAGGGTCTCAGTAGTGAGAAGCCACTGAACAAGTGACTCTTAATAATCAAATATGTCAGATCCTTATACTGGACTCCAGGTAATCAGATCCTTTCTTGGCCATTATGCATGGCAGTCCTTCATGTCTGTCTGTTGAATCTGGATTTGGGCTCTGGCCAAGGATCCATGTTTGGCTGCCAGCTTCAGATGCAGGCGTGGCTTGTGATGTTTGGTCCAGATACATACTTGGCAGCCACATGTCTGTACTTAGTTGTCAAATCCATCTCTTCTCCACCCCCACTCTCTTTGGGCCTTGTTGTGGATCTGCATCCAAGGGTTGGCTGCCCCAGATCTGGGCTTTGCAGATCCAGTTCTTTTAGAAGCTGGATCCAAGGGCCAGAGCCACTCAGGCACATAACCAGGCCTCCTAGGACCACCTGACAGATGTAGGGACCTTGACAGCTACTTGATCCTCAAGTTAATGCTGGACTTACCAACAGCCACTTAGTCAACCGGGCCTGAGAAGCCTCCTCAGTCAATAGGGCATTATGAGTTGACCTATCCTGTTCCTGGGGGTCCAGACAGATCACGTGCCAGATGGGCATCTTCTCTTCTTTCTTAAAAAAGAAGCTGACTAAAATAAACTATAAACTAAATTTTCCCCCAAAGGACAGGGGGGAAAAAGAAAAAACAACAAAAAAGAGCAAAGCAATGATATCTGATCTTGCTGCACCTTCAACAGTTAGAATGAACTTAGGCCATAAGCCTTTTTATACGCTCAGGACACTATGCAGTGGAGGAGGAAGGGATGAGTAACCTCAACAAACACAGCTTTCCAGAAGGTTTCAGAAGTTAATGGAGCACATGCTTTGATCCCACAAGTATAAATATAAAGGCCACTCAAAAATCTGAATCTATACTAGAGTGTTCCCAAAAAATACTAAATTTATTTAACAATTGTCATTATATTACTTTAAATGGGTTATAGGAGTTTTTAAAATGTGTTTATATTTTCTAAACATTCCATTTAGAATGTTTATACATTTTAAATTATTCAGAATAACTTTTCTTATAAAATTGTCTACTATTCTCTCTCAAAAGCAAATGCATTACCACAACAGAAGCAATCATTTCTAATATTCCAATACAATAAATTTGTTTATTTGTAATTAGAAATTTGCATAATTTGTTTTGATAGTAAGAGACTATTGGTAGCATTCTACACATCACACAGGGAGCTCACGTTTAATTTTCTAAGGCAATTCTTCCTATTTCTTCTGGACTATGACAGAATTTTGTGAAAGGAGTTAAAGGGAAAAATAGAGGTAGTTTGATGACACTGTACGGGATGCAGACAAACTGCAGTGTAATGACAACTAGCATGTAGGTGATATTTATAAAGTTATTGAAATTGATCTCATGTAAAATCAAAATGGGAGTTTAGATATTTTGTAGCATTTAAAATACTCTTGACAACTCAAATAAGATTAAGTCAAATATTTATATGAACATATTGTAGAAGCAAAAATACAAATAAGGATTAAATGTTTTCAGACTCTTAAGTTGTCAGTGTGTGTTTCCAAAAAGAAAATCATTAAGATAGAAAACATTGAGATCCTTTTGATGAGGAGTCCATACAATTTAAAAATGATCAGTTCCATTCACTTCTGTCAGAACACTAGACCATACATTTGAAACAATTTATTTTTACACGATTGTTCTTTTTCTACTTTAACGGTACTTTAGCTTTGATCTTCCTATGACCCTTTACTTTTTAAAATTAATGCTGAGAGAATTTTCTGGAAGCACTTCGTAAAAGGTTAAATTACTTCATGATTTCATCTGTTTGCTTAGCCACTTCAAGATGTCCCCATTTATAACTAAACAGCAGGTGCAATTCTGTTTATTTTAGTGCATGTAACTAAGCCATTGAATCAAACAAAGTGAGGAAAGCATTAGGATTCAAGTTAGAGAGGAAGGAACTGCAGGACTGTTTCCTGTAGAACATTCCACTTTGCATCTTCCTCCATGAATATAATTCTATATTTCACAAGAATTTCTGTAAACAAACTGAAATTTCTTTCCAAAAATATTAACTTTACTTCTTTTGATTCTTACAAGGGTTGGCACAGATTTAATCCTTTTTTTAAACAATAGATTTGGTGTCCCAAAGTAAGATATTTAGGGTGAAATCCTAGCCCCACTGAAGTAAATAATAAAATTGTGAGTGACTTCAATAGGGCCAGGATTTTATTTAGTCTCCGAATCTCATAATAAACTGAATGCTAATTAGAAATAAATTAAAAATAAAGATCTTATCTAGTAATACACAATCGGGTGTGTTTAGGAGTCCCAATTTACTACATGCTGTATGTGTTCAGAGTGACTATGTATAAACTAGAAACCTACTTACAGACAAGCATGTATCAAAATATTGTTAATATCCAGTAATGGACTGGTTTTTTTTAATAAAATTAGAATAATTTAGTCAATAGAACTCATCTCTTTCACCCACATTTTTAGCATTTTAACTCCTAAGGTCTGGTCTACACTAGAAAATTAGGTCAGTTTAACTACATTGGTCAGGGGTGTGAAGAAGTAAAGTCAAGTACACTCTGCATACTAACAACACTTACTGCCACTAAATAGATCTGCTTCAACCAATTGCATTAAAAGTCTAAAGAACTGTCATTTCTTAAAACTGACATGCTGGTGTGATAAACAATGAAAGGAGAAGAGTACCATACATTGATTCCTTTTATGTACTTCAACCAGAGCAATCAAGTTTCTTCTACAGAGCAGTACCTCTTCCCAGGCTGACATGCTATACATTTTTTCAATAAAGTATCATATACTCCAAGTAAGTTCTACAAGCCAGTCCTGTGAGCCAAAAAGCTTGAACACAATCAAAAAAGTATTTCATTTTGCTTGCTTTTTCAAGATTCTTTGGCATAATACCACAAAGATCTCTCTCAACTGTCAATATACAGTTGCTTCCATGATGCACTAAAAAAGAACAAAAAACAGAACCATGATCTTCCAAAAAATAACTCATTTGCTTTAAACAGCTGGATCCCCTACGTTGTGATTGGTAGTATTTAAATATTTTCCAAATTTCAATTTTTATTGTATATTAATTATACAAAAATGTATTTTAAAAGGCTTATTTTAATTTAGCAGGTAAAAGGGAAAAAAACTAGTCAGGCCGCATTCACTGTGGAATCTGAGCCTCCATCTCCAATTAGAATCTTCACATGCTAACTTGTCAGGTTAGCTTTGTCTAGAATGTCAGATAAGCCCATTTACAGGGCTTGAAAAAAATCTACCCAACAACTACTAAGCCTGACAGCCAGGGTGAAAAGTATCTGTGATGCCAACCCTTTCCCCAACACCAGGCCTTTGCAATTTAAAATAAAATTGTATATTTACTTGTAACATACTGTACTTCAAATTTTTATTCATTTTTTTAAATATAACAAACTACTAGAGTGAGATGAATATATTATTAGATGATTACTGGTCAAGTTGATCAAATAATATATTTATCAAACACATTCTGACCAGATCTACTTACTGCATCCTTAGCTTTCATATTACCTTCTTTGTCCTCACTATACTTTCTTTTTGTTTCCTATAATAGATCATGGTACAACTCTTCCTCTGTTCATTGCAGTACTGTTTCCTCTTCACCTTCTCGACCAGTCCATCCCCTTCTTTATTTTTACCCACCCAATACTGGGTTCTCTATGTCCTTCTCTTACAATGTCTGTCTCTAATTGCAATTTCCATTTCAATCCCCAAAACCATTCTACATACCATTCTTCTTTTCTCTCTCTTATGCCCACAACCACCCATATACTCACAAGTGCACAGACATTTCCAGGTGTCCAGTCACAAACAGATACTGGACTTTTTACCAGCAACCTAAACAGCTGGAGGACTAAATATACTATCCACAAATGGATCTGAAAGACTGGTGCACAGCAATATCTAGGGACACTATCCCCAGGAGCTGGGAAAGACGGATGCTGCTGAGATTGCTAGCAGGATACTGTCACTGTTTTCTGATGGGGGGGGGGGGCGGTGGAGTAGTCTTCTATATAAGCCTCTGGCTAGAAGATGTCTGATACATTTGCAGCTGCCCCAAATCCTCATAAAAGGAGAACTCTCTCTCTATTCCCTACACCCCACTGATTCGTGACAGCTAAGAGAGTGAAGCTTTTAGGCTGCAAAAAGGGAAAGGAACATCCCTCCAGTACTTTATTCAGGTGTGAGCGATTCTTCCTCAAAGTGGGGGGCCACGAGCCCCTGCCCACTCCGTGGCTGTATCCCTGCCACTCCTCTTCCCCCCCAAGACCCCACCCCCCCGGGCCAAAACAGAAGCCAGAGCTGGGGTGAGAGGGCCCCAGAGCAAGTGGAGGGTCCATGGCTCCCCACAGCTGTACACACAGCTCTTTCCATGGCTTGGCTGCGGCTTCCAGCCTGGGGCCTTGGGGGGGGAAGAGGAGGGGCAGGTGCACGGGTTCATGGCGAAAGGTGGACAGGACAGGCCTGTCCATTTGCAAAAGTGGGAGGGTCATGGCCCCTTGTCTTCTTCCCTCTCCCCCCCATTCCAGCACCCCTGACTCTATTCCTCCCCCAGTCTCAGCATTGAGGGCTTTCTCCTCTATGAATAGTTTCAGCACCTGGCTCTGCTACTGCTCATAGCTTTCCTAAGTGACAAGAGAGTGAAACTGACTGGATTCTTGCTTCCTCAAGGTTCTATATACAGTAGAAACTCAGAGTTATTTGTAACTCTGAACATTATAGTTCTTTCAAAAGTTTACAACTGAACATTGACTTAATACAGCTTTGAAACTTTACTATGCAGAAGAAAAATGCTGCTTTTAACTATCTTAATTTAAATTAAACAAGCACAGAAAGTTTCCTTACCTTGTCAAATCTTTATTTTAAACGTTCCCTTTTTTTAGTAGTTTACGTTTAATACAGTACTGTATTTGCCTTTTTTTTTTAAAGATAGTCTGTGCTGCTGCCTAATTGCATATTTATTTCCAGTTCCAAATGACATGTGTGGTTGACTTGTCAGTTTGTAACGCTGGTGTTCATAACTCTGAGATTCTACTGTAGCTGCACAGATGGTCAGTTAGAGCTGTTTGCAGACATAAGGCAGGTCTACACAATGATGTTACGTCAATATTGTTCATTGACTCTAAATGCAGTGATTTAACTGAACTGATTCCACGCCACTTTGTTGTAGTACTTTTACGATTTATCACTGAGCCCACACAGCTCTGCATTGGGTCGAATTAACAGTTTAGCATTCTCAGCAGTGTGATAGACTCAGGCCAGTTGGGAACAGCAGAGTAGTAGAAGGGAGATATACTGGCCAATGGATAAGCAGTTTTCTGTTCCCTGAGTGACCAGAGCAGGGACTGCTCCAGGCTAATGAGAACACCTGACTCCAATTAACCTGCTCAGAGTCAGGTGAGTCTGTTAAGCACTTGACTCTAATTAAGGCCCCTCTAATGCTATAAAAGGGCTCACTCCAGTCAAGGCAAAGGCAACCGGGGAGCCAGAGGAAAGGAAGTGCGTGTGAGGAACTGGGAGCAAGAGGCATGCAAGAAGCTGAGAGTGAGTAGGCATACTGCTGGAGGACTAAGAAGTACAAGCGTTATCACACATCAAGAGGAGGATCCGGTGGTGAGGACAAAGAAGGTGTTGGGAGGCGGCCATGGGAAAGTAGCCCAGGGAGTTGTAGCTGTCGCGCAACTGTACCAGGAGGCACTCTAGACAGCTACAGTCCACAGGGCCCTGGGCTGGAACCTGGAGTAGAGGGCGGGCCCGAGTTCCTCCCAAACCTCCCAACTCCTGATCAAACACAGGAGGAACTGACCTGGACTGTGGCTTCTACCAGAGGAGAAGGTCTCTGGGCTGATTCCCGGACCACAGGGTGAATCTGTGAGGTGAGCAAATCCGCCAGTAAGCACAGGACTCACCAAGGTAGAGGAGGAACTTTGTCACAGCAGATATCCATGATGCACTGTTCTACAACTCTGCCTTTTTTCTTTTTCTTTTCTTTAAATGTGGTTGATTCATTCTGGGATGCCTACCAGATACTACAGGAATTCTGGGACTTGGTGTGAAACTAAAACTCCCATAACTCCTCTCCTGGCAACCATTCATTTTTGCCAGCACCATATTTTAACTGGTATCAAGCAGCATGGAGGACCCAGTGCTGAGCACTGTGATTATGACAGTCATTAACATCAACAGGATGATGCACAGGGATTTTGAGTTGCCCAGGTTGATGAATTTGGCTCTGTTTTCACAGGGCTGTTGATACTGCAGTGACATGGCTACTGGAGGAGGATGAAATTGAGTAGTTACTTCTGCACAGCATGCAGCTGAAGGGCCTTTACCCACAAGACCACTTCTGTGTTTGGCCAACTACCAAAGACTGGTGGGAAAGGGTAGTGATGCAGAACTGGATGAACAGCAGTGGCGGCAAAACTTCAGGATGACAAAAGCAGCTTTCCTAGAAATCTCTGCAGAGTTCAACCTGAGCTTCAGCAGCAGGAGACTAATATGAGCTCCCCGAAGTGTGTTGCTATCACCAGCTCAAAGCTCTCCACCACCTTTCAGTAGCTAACCAGTTTGATGTTGGCAGATCAAATGCAGTGCCTAATCATGGAGGTTTGTGAGGTAGATGCTGCAGTGCAGTGTCATAAAGGTTGGCAATGCATAAGAGGTTACTGATGGCTTAGCATGGTTGAGGTCCCCAAACTATACAGGGCTATTAAATTGGACATGTGCCTATTTACGCCCCCTACTCCAGAAGAAAGACTTAATCAACAGAAGAGTTATTTCTTCATGATGCTGCAAGGCCTGGTTGATCACGGCAGGTGAAATTTAATAGTGAAAAGTCATGCACTTTGAGACTAACAAGAATTTTTGCTATAAGCTGGGGACTTATAAGTTGGCAGCTACAGAGAAGGAAAAAGACCTGGGTGTATTGGTTGATCACAGGATGACTATCAGCCGTCAATGTGATGCAGCTGTGAAAAAAGACTAATGCAATCCTAGGATGCATCAGGCGATGTATTTCCAGTAGAAATAGGGAAGTGTTAGTACCATTATACAAGGCACTGCTGAGACCTCATCTAGAATACTATGTGCAATTCTGATCTTCCATGTTTAAGAAAGATGAATTTAAACTGGAACAGTTGCAGAGAAATGCTACTAGAATGATCAGAGATATGGAAAACCTACCTTGGGAGAGGTGACTCTCAGACAGTGATGAGCTGCCAAAATCTTAACAACGGGTTCCCTATAAAAAGTTCTGATTTAAGGGATGTGCGACAGCATGTATTTTTTGTACCAATAGGGTTACCATACGTCCATATTTTCCCAGGAGGTGATTAAGAACCGAAAAGCCTGACATGTCCAGGAAAATACAGATGTATTTTAACCCTACCTAAAGTTCTTTTTTAAAAAAGATGGGGCTGAACTAGAAATGAGCTCCGTTTCACATGTGTGGGTGGTGATCAGGGACAGTCTCAATTTTTGGGTCTTTTTCTTATATAGGCTCCTATTACCCCTCACCCCCGTCCTGATTTTTCACGCTTGCTGTCTGGTCACTCTAGGGTGTGCACATGTGTGGGTCCCAGCTGCTCCCTGCCCCCCCCCTCATTAAAGCAGGTGTGCAGGGTTACTGCCCTGGGAACTGCAGGGCACCAGTGGATGTGGGGCTGGCTGCAGATAGGGGCGTGGGGCAGGGCTAGCTGGAGGCAGGGAGTGACACGGGCTGGCTGTGGGCAGGTGATGCAGACGGGCGGGCTGCGGGTGGCTGCGGGCGGCTGTGGGCAGGGGGTGGCTGCAGGCAGGGGGTGGCTGTGGCAGGGGGTGCAGGCAGAGGCTGGCTGCGGGCAGAGGGTGGCTGTGGCAAGGGCTGGCTGCGGGCAGAGGGCGGCTGTGGGCAGGGGCTGGCTGAGGGTGGCTGTGGGCAGGGGCTGGTTGGGGGCAGAGGGCGGCTGTGGGCAGGGGGTGGGGCTGCGGGTGGCTGTGGGCAGGGGGTGGGGCTGCGGGTGGCTGTGGGCAGGGGGTGGGGCTGCGGGCGGCTGCGGGCAGGGGGCGGCTGCGGGTGGCTGTGGGCAGGGGGTGGGGCAGGGGGTGGCTGGTGGCAGGGGCTGGCTGCGGGTGGCTGTGGGCAGGGGGTGGGGCAGGGGGCGGCTGTGGGCAGGGGCTGGCTGCGGGCAGGGGCTGGCTGCGGGCAGGGGCTGGGGCAGGGGGCGGCTGGGGGCAGAGGGCGGGGCAGGGGGCTGGCTGGGGGCAGAGGGCGGGGCAGGGGGCTGGCTGGGGGCAGAGGGCTGGCTGTGGGGGGCAGGGGGCAGGGGCTGGCTGGGGGCAGAGGGCAGCTGTGGGCAGAGGGTGGGGCAGGGGGCGGCTGCGGGCAGGGGGCGGCTGCGGGCAGGGGGCGGCTGGGGTCAGGGGCTGGCTGCGGGCAGAGGGTGGGGCAGGGGGCGGCTGGGGGTGGCTGGGGGCAGGGGGTGGGGCTGCGGGTAGCTGCGGGCAGGGGGGTGGCTGTGGGCAGGGGCTGGCTGGGGGTGGCTGTGGGCAGGGGGTGGCTGGGGCTGGCTGGGGGCAGGGGCTGGCTGGGGCTGGCTGGGGGCAGGGGCTGGCTGTGGGTGGCTGGGGGCAGGGGCTGGCTGGCGGCTGGGGGGGGCAGGGGGCGGCTGCGGGCAGGGAAGGCGGGGGAGGGGCGCAGATACTCACATGGGGGGGGGCTGGGAGCAGCAGGACGCAGCCGGGGACTCACCAGGCAGCAGCAGGAGCCCCAGGGCCAGAGGTCCAAAGAGCAGGAGCAGCAACAGGGCCAGGAGGCAGCTCACATGGCTCTCGCAGCACAGCGCAGCGCCCCCCGGTGGCCGGGAGGAGGAATTACAGGCTTCCCAGGCAGAGCCCATCAAAGCTTCCCTCGCAGGGAAGCTAGTTAACAAGCGGTTCTAAAACCGCTTCTAAATTTAACAACGGGTTCGTGCGAACCGGTGCGAACCGGCTCCAGCTCACCCCTGCTCTCAGAGCTTGGCATGTTTAGCCTAACAAAAAGAAGGCTGAGGGGAGATATAATTGTTCTCTATAAATACCAGGGAGGGAGAAGAGTTATGTAAATTAAGCACCAATGTTGACACAAGAACAAATGGATAGAAACTGTCTATCAACAAGATTAGGCTTGAAATTAGACAAAGGTTTCTAACCATCAGAGGAGCAAAAATCAGGAATTGCCTTCCAAAGGGAGCAGTGGGGGGGGAGGGGAACTAGAGTAAATTGTGGATTCTCTATAACTCGAAGACTTTAAATCATGATTTGAGGATTTCAGTAACTTAGCCAGAGATTATGGGTGTATTACAGAAATGAGTGGATGAAGATCTATGGCCTGCAAATGCGCAGGAGATCAAACTAGATGATCATGATGGCCTCTTCTGGCCTTGAAGTCTATGATTCAGCAATATTAACATGGGGTAGCCTGGAAAGGTCCATGACTAAGGATACTTAGAAACTCAAGACTGTTTTCTGGAATGAGCAAGAGAATATTTGCTCCTCACAACAGTGTGGACATTAATGGAGTGATGATTCCTCCTCATTCTGGGAGATGCAGCTTACCCTCAGCTTCCCTGGCTTATGAAGCTCTACACGGGATGCTTGGACAAGAGAAAGACGAGGCCTAATTTTACTTTGATTACTTGTAGAGTGTCAGTGGAATGTACTTTTAGAAGGCTGAATGGGAGAAGGCTAGGTGTTTTTCATCATTATGTGCTTCGTGTGAGTAGTGCCTGCTGTCTTTTGTACAACAAAATGACTGCTTCATGGAGCAGCTGGTACGGGAACCCACAAGGGGAGAGGCAACTCTAGATTTAATCCTGAGTGGAGCGCAGTAGCTGGTCCAAGAGGTAACTATAGCAGGACCACTTGCCCCCTGTAGTGGGAAGAACATCTCAACAGCCCAACACTGTGGCATTTAATTTCAAAAGGGGGAACTATACAAAAATGAGGGGGTTAGTTAAACAAAAGTTAAAAGGTACAGTGGCTAAAGTGAAATCCCTGCAAACTGCATGGGCGCTTTTTAAAGACACCATAATAGAGGCCCAACTTCAATGTATATCCCAAATTAAGAAAAACAGTAAAAGAACTAAAAAAGAACCACCGTGGCTTAACAACCATGTAAAAGAAGCAGTGAGAGATAAAAAGACTTCCTTTAAAAAGTGGAAGTCAAATCCTAGTGAGGCAAATAGAAAGGAGCATAAACACTGCCAAATTCAGTGCAAGAGTATAATAAGAAAAGCCAAAGAGGAGTTTGAAGAACGGCTAGCCAAAAACTCCAAAGGTAATAACAAAATGTTTAAGTACATCAGAAGCAGGAAGCCTGCTAAACAACCAGTGGGGCCCCTTGACGATCGAAATACAAAAGGAGCGCTTAAAGACGATAAAGTCATTGCGGAGAAACTAAATGGATTCTTTGCTTCAGTCTTCACGGCTGAGGATGTTAGGGAGATTCCTAAACCTGAGCTGGCTTTTGTAGGTGACAAATCTGAGGAACTGTCACAGATTGAAGTGCCACTAGAGGAGGTTTTGGAATTAATTGATAAACTCAACATTAACAAGTCGCCGGGACCCAATGGCATTCACCCAAGAGTTCTGAAAGAACTCAAATGTGAAGTTGCAGAACTATTAACTAAGGTTTGTAACCTGTCCTTTAAATCGGCTTCGGTACCCAATGACTGGAAGTTAGCTAATGTAACGCCAATATTTAAAAAGGGCTCTAGAGGTGATCCCGGCAATTACAGACCGGCAAGTCTAACGTCGGTACTGGGCAAATTAGTCGAAACAATAGTTAAGAATAAAATTGTCAGACACATAGAAAAACATAAACTCTTGAGCAATAGTCAACATGGTTTCTGTAAAGGGAAATCGTGTCTTACTAATCTATTAGAGTTCTTTGAAGGGGTCAACAAACATGTGGACAAGGGGGATCCGGTGGACATAGTGTACTTAGATTTCCAGAAAGCCTTTGACAAGGTCCCTCACCAAAGGCTCTTACGTAAATTAAGCTGTCATGGGATAAAAGGGAAGGTCCTTTCATGGATTGCGAACTGGTTAAAGGACAGGGAACAAAGGGTAGGAATTAATGGTAAATTCTCAGAATGGAGAGGGGTAACTAGTGGTGTTCCCCAAGGGTCAGTCCTAGGACCAATCCTATTCAATTTATTCATAAATGATCTGGAGAAAGGGGTAAACAGTGAGGTGGCAAAGTTTGCAGATGATACTAAACTACTCAAGATAGTTAAGACCAAAGCAGATTGTGAAGAACTTCAAAAAGATCTCACAAAACTAAGTGATTGGGCAACAAAATGGCAAATGAAATTTAATGTGGATAAATGTAAAGTAATGCACATTGGAAAAAATAACCCCAACTATACATACAACATGATGGGGGCTAATTTAGCTACAACGAGTCAGGAAAAAGATCTTGGCGTCATCGTGGATAGTTCTCTGAAGATGTCCACGCAGTATGCAGAGGCGGTAAAAAAAGCAAACAGGATGTTAGGAATCATTAAAAAGGGGATAGAGAATAAGACTGAGAATATATTATTGACCTTATATAAATCCATGGCACGCCCACATCTCGAATACTGTGTACAGATGTGGTCTCCTCACCTCAAAAAAGATATTCTAGCACTAGAAAAGGTTCAGAAAAGGGCAACTAAAATGATTAGGGGTTTGGAGAGGGTCCCATATGAGGAAAGATTAAAGGGGCTAGGACTCTTCAGTTTGGAAAAGAGGAGACTAAAGGGGGGATATGATAGAGGTATATAAAATCATTAGTGATGTTGAGAAAGTGGATAAGGAAAAGTTATTTACTTATTCCCATAATACAAGAACTAGGGGGTCACCAAATGACATTAATAGGCAGCAGGTTTAAAACAAATAAAAGGAAGTTCTTCTTCATACAGCGCACAGTCAACTTGTGGAACTCCTTACCTGAGGAGGTTGTGAAGGCTAGGACTATAACAGTTTTTAAAAGAACACTGGATAAATTCATGGTGGTTAAGTCCATAAATGGCTATTAGCCAGGATGGGTAAAGAATGGTGTCCCTAGCCTCTGTTTGTCAGAGGATGGAGATGGATGACAGGAGAGTGATCACTTGATCATTGCCTGTTAGGTTCACTCCCTCTGGGGCACCTAGCATTGGCCACTGTCGGTAGACAGATACTGGGCTAGATGGACCTTTGGTCTGACCCGGTACGGCCGTTCTTATGTTATGTTCTTAACACCAGTGAGACCAAGGGAGAAATCCTGGGGGATGCTAGTTCTGCTCCCCTCTCTAGCAACTATCAGCCAGGTGGTTGTAGAGCTCCCCTCCAGGGCAGTTTCAGTATGGCTGCCCACATGAGCGTCTTGTATATATCTGCCCAGTCATACAGTTCTTGGCTGCCCTGATTATTCTCCTCTTGGTCAGCCTCCAGGGTATATGTGGGATCAAGGGAGCAGTTGGGTGCTTGCCATCTTCCCTGTGACACTATCCACCGCATCACCTTTGGGTTCGATGATCAAAAATGCAGTCTAGTTCCTCATATTATGGGCAGGTAGTGGGGAGAATTATTGGACGTCCTGTTACGGTCCCTTGTCTTCAGGTAACTCTGCCGGAACTCCTTTGCTTTGACTTGGAATGGGACTTGCTTCTGGAGTGCCCTCTCTCCTTCATTTTTTCTGATAGTGCCCTGTAAATGTCCTCATTCTGATTACTCTTATCCAGATAGGACTAGACACACGTGTCCAAAGAGGAAAATCTAATCCAGCACTACTGCTGAGTACTGGAAAGTTATATCCTGTCAAGATGAACTCAGAGCAGTGGAGGGAACACTGGAACTAGCTGAAGGACTGCCAGCAACACAGTAATTAGGAATTGGTACATAGGAACTGGTACAAATCTTAGACAAATAAACTCACTGGAAGTTACTCTCTTCTAAGGAAGATTACTTACTATGTCCTAAAATACCAGATAAATCACTGAAAATAGGTTTAATGTGGACATAAGGCACTTTTAAGGAGCACTAACTACAGAATATACCATCCCCGTGGAGACAAGGCTTTAGAAGGCAACACTGCATTGATTACTGTTGAGTTGTGTTTGGAAGGTCAACTTCATGACCATAAGGGCCAGAAATTTATTAAACTTACATTTTGCAGAAGTTGATAGCTTTATTGAGCAAATGCTTTCAGCTTGCTTACAGTAAAAGGATTTTTCTTATTTGCCCAGCTGAACCTATATTAGTTGACAAGGATGTAAAATATCAAAGGTAATCAATATAAATAATGAAACAACAAAAGGCATGTCTAACAATTAAAATGGAAAACTTAGCAATATATTTTTGTTGGTAATATTTAGGACTACATGGGTAGTCCATTAATGATTTAAAAATATTTAAATTTAAAGAAAGCTTTTTATAGCTTCACTTTTAACTGTTGAAAGTATTTGGCTATGAGAAATCAGATAAAATATAGCAGAACACAGTGTATGAGCAACTAGGAATGTCCTATTTGTAGTACAGAGACAAACATATATTAATAATATTTATTAACAAATTATCCATAAAGACACCATCTATAAATACAGAGTTGAAAGAATCTATCATTTTCATGCAGGAAGCACCACACATGCACTAAGAATTTACGCTCAATTGTATAATTTAATCTAGTTTGGTACTGTTATTACTTTCTAAAAGTTTACTACACATTTAGGCCCCAACCGTACATAGGCATAAGCATATGCTTAACTTTATACATTGTGAGCAGTCTCAAAGTCAGATGAATTGCTCACAGTGCATAAAATTAAGCATGTGCTTAAGTCTTCACAAGATCATGGCTTCAATATACAATACAAAAAATCAATAGTATACCGCCAACAGAATATTTTCACTACAAAACAAGTGGACAAAGTAACATTGGTGGGTGATGCAAGTGAAGTGGAGTGCCATTGAACAATGGATTACGTGACACTGGGGAACTGGCTGCAACCCTATATTCACCCCTGTTAATGCACTGGGAGTTTCAAGAACAGAATTTTGTAAAGGAAGTCTACAATTTCTTTTGAGTGTTCACTGAACTCCACTGGAACACACTGACAACCTTAACTCTTTTTTAGCAGTTTTCTATTTCTGAATTTTTATAAGATTTGATTATAAAAACTGGACAACTAACTTCAATGTTTATATTAGATAGGGATGTAAATGGTGTTTAAAAAAAGTAAATGTTTAAACTATTAAAACTGTACTGGTTTAAACGTTTAACTGTCAGGCTCCACTGCCACCCTGAACACCCAGGGTCCCGGCTGCCAGCCTCATATCCAGGACTCTGCTGCTGCTGCGCGCAGACTCCTGGGGGGAGGGGGAAAAAGGGATCTTGAGGGGAGTGGCCGGGGGCTGCAGCCGGGATCCCGGGGGAGAAAGGTGGAGAGGCGGGGGCAGCAGCTGGGATCCCGGCTGCAGCCCCGGCTGCCCCCCTCAAGATCCCAGCTGCCCCTTTCCCTCTCCCCCCAGGAGTCTTCAACATCTGTTTCTCATTTCAGACATGACTGCAAAAAGATTTTTTCACCACTATGGACTGTAAAAGCATAAGAAAAAAGATACACATAAATGTAACTTATATGTGTTTGATGCTCTGGAGCATACATTGCTGATGATTTCCTCATGTTTAAGGCATCACAATCACCCTTGCTATATACGCTCCTCCAAGATATTGTGCATAATTGTAAGGGAAGTTCAACTTTTATAACTTTGTATTCTAGAACCTTGTATTTTATGAACAATGGTTTGAGGTCTATACCAGACTTATAAAATGTTTGATACTATATAGGTAAAGCACCAACTGTAAGTTAATGTGACATCATTGGTGTCATGCAGCGTTGCTGTAGCCGTGTTGGTCCCAGGATATTAGAGACATGGTTGGTGAGGTAATATCTTTTATTGGACAAACTTCTGTTGGTGAGAGAGATGCTTTTGAGCTCTGCGTAAACTTTTCTCTCTCACCGACAGAAATTGGTCCAATAAAAGATATTACCTCAACTACCTGCTCACCACTGGTCTCAGTCATTCATTTAGTTTACTTAGCCCTGGTCTACACACAGCCCCTGGTTCGAACTAGGGTACGCGAATTCAGCTATGTGAATAACGTAGCTGAATTCGAACTACCCTAGTTCGAATGACTTACCGTCCAGACGCCGCGGAAGCGAACTCCGCGGCTCCAAGGTCGACTCCGGCAACTCCTCCTGCCGCGGTGGAGTACCGGAGTCGACCGCGGCGCTTCCGGAGTTCGAACTATCGCGTCTAGATCAGACGCGATAGTTCGAACTCCGAGAAGTCGAACTCGCCGCGTCGACCCGGCGGGTAAGTATAGACGTGGCCTTAGTCTTTGTACTTGACTAACCATCTTCACAATTCTATTTTCTGGTTTCTCACTGAGAACAGTTAGCTCCTCTCTATCATAGTTGCTACAAAGTTGTGATTCAATTGCAGAGGGAGTTCCTTTATCACCAATGTAATGTACAGGAACATTTTTGCAGAGCTATTTTTGCAGAATATATCTATGAATAAAAATACTAAGAAAAATATTAAGTAATGTACTCTAATTTCTTGGGTTAATAATGCTACCATAAAAAGTGTGCTTCTGGCTAAAAATTAATATACTGAAGACTTTAGACATTTTAGCACTTCTTCCCTAGAACTGAAAGCTGGTGTTTTGACTATTATTAGTCCACAACATCAGCGATACTGAAACCTCAGTGGTTCAGGAGCCAAATTAGTGATCAACATTACCCAAAAGAGCCACAGTAGTATAACTTCATTGTTTCAATTATATTATATTACTACATATTCATATTGAAAAAGGATGCCAGGAGAAATATTTCATCTATATACAATTCTCACAGCAAAATGACTGACCAAGTATTATTATATCAACTACAATTGTTTAATAACCTAGTAAAAGCATCCTGATTGGTTAAAATTAAATCACACAGTGTTTTAATATCATGTGCTGCAAAGAGATGCAGGAGACACATTAAAGAGCCAGTTGCCGCTTGAGAGCTAGTCTGAAAGTATCATGGTATGATTATTATGGTGGGGCAAAATTACATTAACTGCATTGGAAGAACAGCCGCTAAAAAGACACATTTCAGAGTGGTAGCTCGTATCAGCAAAAAGAACGAGGAGTACTTGTGGCTCCTTAGAGACTAACAAATTTATTTGGGCATAAGCTTTCAGGGGCAAAAACCCACCCACGAAAGCTTATGCCCAAATAAATTTGTTAGTCTCTAAGGTGCCACAAGTACTCCTCGTTTTTTTAAAAAAGAGACAGTACAGCTACAGCGTAGTGAAATTATATTTCTAGCAATGGTAACAACTGATTTATAAAAAAAGATAAGATGGTCATTTTTATCTTCTGCTTGCCAGCTCCAACACTGTTGTATTAATCAATATTCTTTGCATTTTTGTAGCAGGTAATGGATTAAGATGCAAGTTAGAATGCATCTCAAGCTACTTGTGAAGTAGAGCCTATAACAAGCTCTAATACTATAATATTGCAAATTTCTTTTTTAATGGTAAATTTTGAATTAGTACATTCAGAGTTGCAATGAAATACTGTTTAAAACAAATAAAAACAATGTTAACTTTCCAGCAGGCTTCTAACACTATTTACAGCCTTTTGGAAATAAATGCAACTGGCCAACCTGAGGATACTAATAAAGACTATTTACTTTTTGTCTGTGATTTCAGTTTTATACAAGGATAAAAGTAATACAAGTGTGGTGTTTTGTTTTGTTTGTGTTTCACAATTCAGTGTGAAAACCTAGAGGGAGCATAATTAGACTTATCTCCTATTGTGCAGCTTTTGGCATTATGCCCAGATTTAATCCAGTTTTCAAAACAACATTCAATTAATGGCTTTAGTCATTAATATTTAGCCAAGTGCCCAAATATTACGTATGTTAAAACTCTATATACTGAGTGCAATGGTTATACATATTCATTGTAGTCTATGAGTTCATAACTGATAATATTAACATCTGGATTTAACTAAGCTATCTGAAAACTATTTAATAAGCTCTATAACTTCTATTTGCTTTGGAGCTTTAGGATATTAAAGAGTTTTATGGTGGTGGTTTAAAACAGAGCCTTAACAAGCCCACAGAAAGATTTTACAGTTGTCAGAATCTTTATCACAGAAAAAAGAAAATTTCAAGATTGTACTGTATAATGAACACCATACTTTTTTCAATTATTCTCTGGGTTACTGAAAGCTATCTTGAACTTCAGATGATGAAGAACAGCTTAAGAACCAGTGCCAGAGTGTCTGATTCATTGTGTTCAATAGAGCATAGAACAGTTTTATTTAGAGATGCTGAGAGATGAAAGGTTCATAGTTGCCAACTGCAAATACAAATAGGCTTAATTTGGGTTGTTAGTCGTTTTCTAGGCATGATGCTGGTTGCTGCCTGGCACACAGCTAATGAAGCAGCAAACACACTTGTTTCAGAGAAATAAAGATCACAGCTTTATTAAACCAACAGGACAGACACTCTACTTGGCTTTGCCAATTCTGATCAAACCAGCTGTTCTCCAAACAGCTGGAAGGCACCGCAGTCAGACTCCTTACTACAGGATAACTGCAGTCCTCATCTCTAATTTTCATCCTCGCTGGGCTCACAGTTGCTTTATTTTTGCCTAACATTGCAGCCTCATGAAGAGATGGAAGTAATAATGTGGCCATATCCTAACCTATCTGTCCAACATGTGGAAAACTTGATTGTGACAGGTTGGGTCTCAGAAACCCCATTGGGACTGCCACCTGATGTGCTGAGACTACCTCTGAGACCATTTTCTCTGCCAGTTTGGGCCTCCAGAACCCTGCCTCGTCAAGCCAGACACACCAGTCTGCTCCAACACAGACCCAGGATCTGAATCATGCACCCCAAAGCTGCAGACTTAACTGAAAACAGCTTAAGAAGTGCTCCTGTCTCTAGCACCCAGACACCCAGCTCCCAATGGGATCCAAACCCCAAATAAATCTGTTTTACAGGGTAACTTCATAAATTGTCTGCCCTCTATAACACTGATAGAGAGATATGCACAGCTGTTTGCTCCCCCAGGCATTAATTACTTACTCTGGGTCAATTAATAAACAAATGTGATTTTATTAAATATAAAAAGTAGGAGTTGGTTCCAAGTAATAACAGACAGAACAAAGTAAGTTACCAAGCAAAATAAAACACACAAGTTTAAGCTTAATACATTAAGAAACTGATTACCGATAAATCTCACCCTCAGAGATGTTCCAGTAAGCTTCTTTCACAGACTAGACTCCTTCCTAGTCTGGGCCCAACCCTTTCCCCTGGTACAGTCCTTGTTCCAGCTCAGGTGGTAGCTAGGGGATTTCTCATGACTGCAGCCTCCTCTGTTCTGTTCCACCCTCTTATATAGCTTTGACACAAGGCAGGAATCTTTTGTCTCTCTGGGGCTCCACTCCCCCTTCTAAATGGAAAAGCACCAGGTTTAAGATGGATTCCAGTACCAGGTGACATGGTCACATGTCCTGTGAGACCCCCCCCCAAGCCTTCATTCTTCCTGGCCTGACTCACAGGAAGGGTTGCAAGTAAACAGAGCCATTTACGACCAATTGTCCTAGTTAATGGGAGCCATCAAGATTCCAAATCACCATCAATGTCCCACACTTTGCATAATTACAATAGGACCTGAGAGTTATATTTCATATTTCTAGTTTCAGATACAAGAATAATACATTTATACAAATAGGATGACCACACTCAGTAGATTATAAGCTTTGTAATGATACCTTACAAGAGGCCTTTTGCATGAAGCATATTCCAGTTACATTATATTCACATTCATTAGCATACTTTCATAAAATTATATGAAGTGCAACGTCACATTGAAGTGACAGGCAGCGATTGGGACAGCCCCAGTAATGGGTATGAGAGTACTCATTGGGGGACACAGCAATGGCCCCTCCCCTCCAGAGGCTTTATCCACTCATTGGCCAGTTGGGGAAGAAAGAAGCTGATTGGTCCCTTGCTCATCCCTTTCATTACTTTTAACCCCAGGCCTGGCCACGTGGAGCATTGTTTTGCTTTATTTCAGAAGCCATTCCCCCCTGTAACTGCAGTGTTGGAGCTGCGTCTTGCTGATACAGCAGGTCCAAACAATCAATCTGTTACAGGGTCAGGAAAGAATTTATATTCTTCTGGGGGCCAAACTGGCATAGGCATAGTGGGTTTTTTCACCTTCCTCTTAGCATCCTGCAGGCACAGTTAGGTTAAACAGGAATGGGATTTAGTAATTCATGGTATTACTTGATATGGATATTAGTTTGTTGCAACTTGGGGCCAGTTTCCAGATCATTTAAAAGGCTAAAAGAAATGGCTTCCAGAAATAAAAGACTGGGAATTTTGATGCCCCTCATGGTTATGGGATAGGAGAAGACTTTGAGGACTTCACAGGCAGAGGTCCCCCCCCAGTTTTAGTATCTTCTATCCTGTTCACGGGCAGCAGTGGCAGTATTCAGAGGAGCAAGCTGAGTTCTAGCAGAAGGCTGAGAAAGTCTGCCCCAAGTAATGGGCTATATGGTGGGAGCTCTGTAACCCCCCCTCACTGGAACCACTTCAAATGCCTGGCATGTGAGATTATGGGTGCCCAGGCGGGTAGTGCCCCTTCCCTGTGTTAAGTTTAATAAAGTTGCAGTCTGCCACTTAAAATCCATTCCTGTGCCTGTATTTATTCTCTGCGGTGTCCAGATCAAGAAGCTCTTTGCCACATCTTCCTTGTGTGGGACAGCCATGGCT
The DNA here is from genome assembly GCF_020497125.1 of Mauremys mutica. NCBI lineage: Eukaryota > Metazoa > Chordata > Testudines > Geoemydidae > Mauremys > Mauremys mutica. The sequence goes on from NC_059082.1 coordinate 65,031,935, forward strand.
TTACCTAGCAACTGGTTGTGACTAGGCTTTAAAGGACCTGCTCATTGGCTTTAAAGGACCTGCCTTGAAAACACCTATTGCTAAACATTTGGGGCCAGATTATACCCTTCAGTTACACACAAAACAACTGCAACTCAAACATGAAATTACAGAATTACTAACTGTGGATTGTAACCTATCTGTTAAATCAGCCTCTGCGTCAGATGACTGGAGGATAGCTAACATAAAGCCTATATTTTAAAAAGATTCCAGAGGCAATCCTGGCAATTACAAACCAGTAAGCCTAACTTCAGTACCAGGCAAATTAGTTGAAACTACAGTAAAAAACAAAATGATCACACACACAAATGAACACAATTTGTTGGGAAATGAGTCAACACGGCTTTTATAAAGAGATATCATGCCTCACCAATCTATGAGTGTTCTTTGAGGGTGGAACAACAAATATGTGGACAAGGGTGATCAAGTGGATATGGGGTATTTGGACATTCAGAAAGCCTTTGAAAAGGTCCCTCACCAAAGGCTCTTAAGCAAACTAAGCAGTCACAGGATAAGAGGGATGGTCCTCTCATGGATCAGTTACTGGTTAAAAGATAGGAAACAAAGACTTGGAATAAATGGTCAGTTTTCAAAATGGAGGCAAGTAAATAGCGGTGTCCTCCAGGGATCGGTACTGCGACCAGTGCTTCCGCATCCAAACTCCCTCCCAGAACCTGTACCCTGCACTCCCTCCCACACTCCAACCCCCAGCCCCGCACCCAAACTCCCTCCCTCTTACTTAACCTGAATTTTTCACTTACCAGCACCCCCCATTCCTCCAACATGCCGGATAAAAAAGCTTTCACTGTATATTCAAAACAACAGGGTCTGCATTAGCTATTATCTCTCATGAAAGAAATCTTGGAGTGATTGTGGATAGTTCTCTGAGAACATCTGCTCAATGTCTAGTGGTAGTCAAAAAAGCTAACAGAATGTTAGGAACTGTTAAGAAAAGGATTGATACGAAGACAGAATAGCCATAGGCAATTTAAGTGTTCTTTGTATGCTTACCATGACTAACATCAGTGCAGGTAATTACCTACTGTCACAAATGTTATATGCATAGTTGATCTAACTTACTCTACAAAACTTAACTGATTTACAAGAGACTGGAAAATCAAATTAACAGAGTATTTAAGTTTGAGAATAACTGACTCAGGATAAAATTTTGGATAGAATTTCAATTCACACTTGTAATCTCTTATTAAGATGTTTATAAAATGGTTACAAAGAAACAAAATTTACTGAGAAAACAAGTTTTGTTCAATACTGTTGATACAATATCAGGAACATTCACAAATATGACTAAATTTATTAATAAAATGACATCATGTTAGGCTTCAAAAGTAGACTTTTATAAAAACAATAAGAGTTTGGAAGTGGAACAAAAATTTTCATAGGAATATGAGTTTCTTACACAAGTTTACTAAATCTTAGTTTCATTATCTATTTTAAGCATACAAAACTGGGATTTATTAACTTAATGAAAATAAAACCCAGAAACCTCCAGTTATGCAGATTTCCACAACTTGGCAACCAGAAAGTCCAATCTTGAATCATGCCTTCCAAGTACCAAGAAAGACCCTGGAGAACAGTGGTGATCAACCAGGGATACGTGTACCCCTGGGGGTACGCAGAGGTCTTTTGGGGGTACATGAACTCATCTAGATATTTGCCTAGTTTTACAAAAGGTTACATAGAAAGCACTAGTGAAGTCATCACAAACTAAAATTTCATACAATGATTTGTTTATACTACTCTATATACGTCTCTACCTCAATAGAACGCTGTCCTTGGGAGCCAAAAAAATCTTACTGCGTTATAGGTGAAACCGTGTTATATTGAACTTGCTTTGATCCACCGGAGTGCACAACCCCACCCGCTCGGAACACTGCTTTACCGCATTATATCCAAATTTGTGTTATATCGGGTGGCGTTATATCGAGGTAGCAGTGTACTATACACTCAAATGTAAGTACAATATATATATTCCAACTGATTAATAATAATATGGTAAAAATGAGAAAGTCAGCAATTTTTCAGTAATAGTGTGCAGTGACACTTTTATATTTTTATATCTGATTTTATAACTAGTTTTTAAGTGAGGTGAAACTTGGGGGTACGCAAGACAAATCAGACTCCTGAAAGGGGTTCAGTAGTCTGGAAAGGTTGAGAGCCACTGCTGTAGAACATAGAATCTGGCATTTTGCTTCCCTCAACTCATGCATACTCAAACACTCCCCTACTAAATGCCATAACTTACCATTGTTTCCAGTCTTATACTGTTCCACACGCAACCAGGATCACACGGAGGTCTTAAGCAAGATTTTACTAACTTGTTTAAATACTAATGTTTTTGTTTACCCTTTGAGATACATTTGTTTGTTTGGCAAAATTGAACATTAAAAAAACAAAACCTAATCTTTCATCCCTAGAGACATGCTCCATGCACCAGGAGACTTCTGCAGTTGATTAAATACATTTTAAACAAATGGTGTGTTGACTATCCCTTTGATGCTGGTGTGATGAATTGGGGGGGTTTCTTGGTTTTTTTTTCTTGGTTTTTTCAATGGTTTGCATGCAGAGGGGGTTGGACACAGTTTCCCTGGGTGTTACTGGTTTAACGAGGCGATGGGAGAGGGAGTTTGTTGTTAGAGAGGACCAGCGATGGAACTTGGGACCCCAGACAATGGCCTGGAGAATGGATACCCAAGCAACTGGTGACCTGGTGACTGGGAGGCCCAGCTCGGGAGTCACAGCAGGTTCTGGCCAGTGGCAGGACAATGGGCTGCGAAGAGAGGACCCCAGTGACCTGACCAGCCAGTTCCAGCCAGAGGGGTACAAAGGATGGCTGAGAGAAGAGGAGGCCCAGGCGACCCTGTTTACCTGGATAGAAGACAATGGACAGAGGCAGGGCTTGGGGGAGGTGATATCAGATGTCCAGCTGGAAAGCAGGGGGCTCAAGACTGGAGAGAGAGTGCAGGCAGAGACCACCTGGATGCAGGGGAGATTTAGATGTACTGTGCTGAGGGAGGCCAGGCCTGAGGGCCCTCAGAGTTTCCTATGCTGTGTTCAGACACTCAATAAACCCTCCTGTTTTACACTGGCTGACAGTCACTCCAGTCTAGAGAACAGCAGGGTTGCATTATTCCCTCTGGGAGTGGAGGTCCCAGGGGTCCAGAGCGAGTGGACTCCCTGAGGGGGCCCACAGCAAGAGACAGGCATGCTAAGGCTCAGAGAGGTGCGGTTCCAGGAGGCGGAGGGGCTTAACCCCCGGGAGAGAGTGGACCCCTGAGAAGGGCTGTTGCACTGAAGGGGGTTCCCCCCAGGGACCTACGGGCCAAGAGTGGGCAGAACCTGTGAGTCCGTGACAGCTGGCTACTGGGAATATTCACTGCACTTTGTTACAGTTGAGGACATTCGGCAAATACAACATTCAAAACACAGACCTTTAAATCCAGAACTTCAATTTTATCAAGGAGTTTCTTTGGCTGGTAAATGTCATCTGCAGACACAGTTCAGTGATTAAGTACAATCTTGGTTCATACGCATGCCAGATAAATTTGCATAAATGCAAAACATTATACTGTAATACGGTCTAACACTACACTTCAACATTCCCCAAAAAATCTTCTCTTTATCTTGCCACCATGGCCTACATCTGTGCTCATCTCCACTGTCTGATTGTGTCATTATATAATGCCTGCCATCTGTAACTTTCACTCCATGCATCTGAAGAAGTGAGGTTTTTTTACCCACGAAAGCTTACGGCCAAATAAATCTGTTAGTCTTTAAGGTGCCACCAGACTTCTTGTTGTTTTTGTGGATACAGGCTAACACTGCTACACCCTGATACTTGACTGTCTGATCCTGTTCCCTATACTCTACCAATGCTTCTCTTTTTTCCCCACATTCAAAGTAGTTCTGTGGATATTTTTGCCATGTACACCTGAAACACGCTTGTGGTCAACAGTGACAAAGCTCCATTTCTCTCTTTATTCAAATAACTAATGGAAAAAATCCAATCATTTCTCTTTTATTTTCTGTAACAGTTTAATACCTGAAGCATGGAATTAAGAAATTAATGACATTTTTAACTGCAATTTTTTTCCAAGTTCTTTTGCTTTGCTAAGTAGCTCAAGTCACATGTTTTCCCAAGATTTGTTAAACTAGTGTTTTGCCAATCACACAATTTCATGCAATGCAATCAGTAATCCACAAGGAAGAAAATATATCTGGTCTTGCGCAGAAGGGATTTTAAAAAAGCATGACTATTTAGTGCTCTGGTGCTATTTTGGAAGTGAATAACTGAAGCCTGTAGCAACATTTTATTTAATAATCATTGTTAATAACACCTGCATTTCTATAGCACTTTTCATTTGATGACATCAAAACACTTTACTAACATTAGGTGTGGTGAAACTTGCTTGTGTGGATTACATAAGTATTACACTAGTTTTAAAGAGTAAACCAACTACACAGAGATTTAACCAACATGACAAAGTTCCCACAGCAAAGCACTGATTGAGTTCTGAATAAACTCAAGAGTCCTGAGTCACAATCCTGTGCACTAGCAGGCAACATTACCTCTTAACAGAAAGCAAATGTAAGTTACCTAGTACATAGCAATACGTAGTAAAAAGACAAATTTTTGAACAAGCACTGCCAAATTTTATTTTTAATTTAAATTATTTTAAACTGTAGCTTTGGTTTTTGAGATCTACTGGAAACATACATGTTGAAGGATGATCACTAATATGAAATGGTATCAGACCAAGAAAAAGCACTTGACATAAATTAAAGTATATAGGTTTCATAAGTATAAAAAGGAATAAAATATAAAATATCATCCAAAAATGCTCCACAATTATTTCAAGATGTATACATATATAAATGTAGATATACAGATTAAAAGGCCAGAATGAACCAATGTAATCATCTAGTCTGACCTCTTGTGTAACACAGGCCACAGGTTTCCCTGAATTAGCTCCTGCCTGAACCAGAGCACATAGAATCATAGAGTTGGAAGGGACCTCCGGAAGTCATTTAGTCCAACCCCCTGCTCAAGTCAGGATCAATCCCCAAACAGATTTTTACCTCAGTTCTCTAAATGGCCCCCTCAAGGAGGGAACTTACAACCCTGGGTTTAGCAGGCCAATGCTCAAACCACTGATCTATCCTTCCCCCCATCTTTTAGACAAACATCCAATCTTGAATTAAAAATAGCCAGTGATAGGGAATCTACCATATTGCTGGGTAGGTTGTTCCAATTGTCCTGTTTAAAATGTGCATGTTATTTTTAATCTGAATTTGTCTAGCTTCAACTTTCGGCCATTTAATCTTATATACATTTGTCTATTAGATGAAACGACCTCTATTATCAAAATGTCTAATTCCCCAGGTAGGTACCTACCCGCCCACCTGCCTGCCACTTACCTCCCTGCTAGTCTCCTCACCATCTATCCAGTGCGCCTCTCTGCGTCCGCCCGCCCGCCACTCTCCTGCTCGCTGTCTTCCCGCCCACTCTCTCACCCCCCTCCTGCCTGCCGCTCACCTCCCCATTCGCCTCCTCACCCCGTTTGCCCACCCGCCTCCTGCCCGCCTCCCACTCTTAACACACCGCCCAGAGCGCTGCCTTAACGCATTATATCCGAATTCGTGCTACATCTGGTTGCGTTATATCAGGGTAGAGGTGTACTTACAGACTGTGATTAAAGGACAACAAACAAATCAAATACTGACAACTGGTAAAAGAAACTCCAACCTATTTTAAAAATGGCTGTTATACAATCTTAAAAAATATTGCTCTAGAGAAACACATAAAACTCTACCAAAAAACAACATAACCATAATGATCACAAATCTTTAAAGGGACACCGTCAACTGCGAATCTAGTCAATTTCACAATGCGATTTAAAAATAGTTTTAGACAGTATACCTGCCACAGTCCCCCAACAATATTTTGTGGTTTAACAATCCCACTTCATAATTTTAAAAATTTCTCTCCCCCTCCATGTTGCATTAAAAATTCAAGCAAACAAAAAATGGAAAACTAACTGTACACAGGAAACTGTTGAAAGTGATTGAATACAAAGTGCTGTCAAATGCAAAAAATAGTTTTCCCCCTTTACAATCTACTTCAGTTGTAGTAAACTTAAGCGTTACATGAAAAAAGAGTACACAAAACGTTTTCAGACACTGGTAAAATATTAAATTAATGAATATCCCTTTAAGTTCTACTTGACAGGAATTACACCTTAGAGCTGTTTTGAAGACTATGTTGTGCAATAAAGAAAACTAATGAGCTCTTAAACCTAAAATAGTTCCCTATGTTAAACAAAACACAGTACTTGACTTGCCTTAATACTAATATTTAAAATTGTGTCCCCCTTTTATATTCTCTATTTCAACACATTTACAATGGATTTGACATTAAAACTAAAAATTGAAGATCACAAATAATTCCACAAGAACTAATGTTTAAATCTATATATCTATTTAAAAAGCAAAACAAAAAAGCATTACAAATTACAAACCAAGACCCTGATCCTGCAAGCTGTTCTGAGCAAGTGGATTTGATTCAAGTTCTAGTATCCTAGTTTTCTGATGTGAAAATATTTTATTAAATTACAAATGTATATAGTAAAATTCATTTCAGTGCATTCAAATCTGACTCTTTGGCACCTCGAATAACATGATTCATAATATAACACTATGATCATGGTCATTCCAGTTAAATCTAACTAAGAGACCAAGCCCAGAGGTGCTTTCCCCTGCCCTTTTTCCATAGCTACAGTATAACATTCAAGACTTAAAGTCTGACCATGCTTTGAAATCTTTCTGAATTCAAATTCTCGATCATGTGGACAATCCCTGAGTTGGAATGGTTTTACACGTGAAACATTTAAATTCTACACTACTACTACTTTCTTTTAATAATCAAAACATATTTAGGGGGGTTGCAGATTCCCAGTATGAAGAATAAAGAAGTGTATAGAAAAAAAAGCAGGGTGGGGGGAGAAGATTGGTGGTTGTGTTTTGGAACTTTTGCTATGACAACTGATACCTGGCAGTTGGGCTGAATTTTTGATACTGTTATAAGAAGGGACAGATTTGGTTATTTGGTTTTAAATATTTTCCTTTTAGGTATCTGCCCATACCTAGGGAAAGCATCTGCAGTTGCCCAGATTTGGGAGGCTTATGGAACCAGTTCAATCTAGTAAGAACAATACAATTCTCACAGTAGAAATTTCTCAGAAGTTGGCATTTAAAAGGAAGAATGTTGATGTTTGTGCTCTGGCACTTTTGTTATGACAATGAGTGAAATGTATGACTTAAAATATCATAATACACATGCACAAATATTAATAGGAATTGTGTAGCTAAATCCTCTGGTTAGCTTTGAAAAATCTCAATCATTATCTTTAGGGTTACAGGTGTTAAATGGTGTTTCACATTTGTTTAAATATATGCAGATCTTGCTAATTACTAAGTTTACCAACTTTGGCTTTAACCCTGTAATCAAGTCTGTGTGAAAGGTCCTAGATATAAAACTATAAGTAAGGCCCCATCAATTCCATGGCCATGAAAAATGCATCACAGACCTTGAAATCTGGTCTGCCCTGTGTAATCTGCCAGGGCTCCTATCATGCATCCAGGCTCCAGCTGCTAGTACTGGCAGGGCTGGGGAAGGACGGGACTTCCTCTTCTCCTGCAAAGGCCACTCCCCGGGCCAGGTCAGACCCATCTCTTAGAACCTCCCCCAGCTGCAGGAAGCTCGGCAACCCCACCCCACTTCCTGCCCCATTGCTCTCCAGCCCGGGGGGGGGGGGGGGGGAGGAAGGGAGGAAGGAGGCACTGAACAGGGAGCAGCTGTGGAGCTTCTACAAAGGTTCCGGTACCCTTGCCCCCAGCTCCGCCCCTGCCCAGCTCCAGTCCCAGTGCTTGGGGCTAAAGGGACCTTGCGCTGGCTGGGGGAGGAGGGACCACACCACCCCCCTGACCACAGGGACCCACCCAAAAAGGTGTGACCCCCCCATACCATGCAAACCTCACTTCTGCACTACCCTCTGCTCTCTGGCTGCCCAACTCTGAAGGCAGTGCCTCTATCAGCAGCAACGCAGAAGTACAGTGGCAATACTGTGAACACCTTCCCCACCCCAGGATAGCCTTGTGACAGCCCCGCACACCCTCTTTTGGGTTGGGATCCCCATGGTTATAACACAGTGAAATTTCAGATGTAAATATCTGAAACCGTGAAACTGATTATTTTTAAAAGCCTATGACTGAAATTGACCAAACTGGACCATGAACAGAGTAAGGCCCTCACTATAAGATCATGCAGTTATTCTGGTTAGCAATGCATGAGTCTTGACAGTTATGTACATTTTTTTAAAATGTTTGTGAAAGTTAAAGTTTTTAATTAATTATTATTGTCCCTACAACTGAAAGAAGGGATAGATGTCTGAAGGTAGAAGGCTAAGAAAAGGGCAATGAAACCGTAAGTATGTGGGCTTCAGTCATTAGAAAAAGAAGCTGGAGAAGGGGGATGAGAATGGAGGTGATATATTAAAACATAACCTCTGGAGTACAGTTTCCTCTTCCCTGCACCCAAACATTTATTTAGATAATCTAAATTAGTTATCAAAATAAAAATATACTCCCTTTCCAAATGTTACACTATAATGGTTTGTTACCATGCCACTGCGCAAGAATCCATCTTGATTTGCTGGACTGTTTTGCAAAATAAGATATTTGCTTTACTGAATGTTTAATTCAAATAAATCCTAAACATGGATTACAAATTAGAGATGGAAAAAACCCTATAATTTTATAATCTCTAAACCACCATAGGATTGCTCCTTCAAGATTATTTTCTAGTGTTCTGTCCAGTCTAATTTTAAATGGCTAATTTCTTTAACTTTCCTCAGATACGGCCCAATTCTGAAAGGTAGAGCACCTCCTGCAAGGTACTGGGCATCCTCAATTCCCACATAGTTTGTTGTAAACTGGTGTGAGAAAAACCTGCATTGACAATATTAAGTTCTTAACATAAGCTATATCACGTACACACATGTTATTTAGCAGTAGCCAAGTATGTGGGATCAAGCGACTTCAAAACAGAACTAGACTGAACACCAAACATTAAAACAGAACTTCATGAAGTGCCAAATGTTGCTGCTGAAGAGGTCATCAAAATAACAGTTTTATTAATTCAAAAGTTGGGCATTTTTCCATCTGAAGAGGAAACCTATGTAATGTTAAGGAAGAGCCACAGCTCCCCTTACATATAAACATAAATGAAAATACATACTGTACTCATAGTACTGAGTAATATTTAACATGACTGGCTGGTATTTGTCTAAATACTTTATACATGCTAATGAGAGCTGAGCAAATAATTTGTGGTAATTTCAAAGTGTTTTTACTGTTTATGAAATGTCCAGGATAGTGATGAAATGTCCAAGATAGTCCAAGATCCAAATGCATAGTGATTTTCTCATATTTACTTCATTATTCTTTGGATTTTGTCTACTGTATAGCTTGCTGTTTAAGATGCATTGCTAGTTGTGACTAGTCACAAAAGTCACATATGCTTAATCCCAGGTATACTGCAGAAAGCTACAAAAGGATTTCTCAAAACTGGGTGACTGGGCAACAAAATGGCAGATGAAATTCAATGTTGATAAATGCAAAGTAATGCACATTGGAAAATATAATCCCAACTATATGTATAAAATGATGGGGTCTAAATTAGCTGTTACCACCCAAGAAAGAGATCTTGGAGTCATTGTGGATAGTTCTGTGAACACATCCACTCAATGTGCAGCAGCAGTCAAAAAAGCAAAACAGAATGTTGGGAATCATTAAGAAAGGGATAGATAATAAGACAGAAAATATTGTATTGCCTCTGTATAATTCCATGGTACACCCACATCTTGAATACTGTGCAGAAATGGTCGCCCCATCTCAAAAAAGATGTATTGGAATTGGAAAAGGTTCAGAAAAGGGCAACAAAAATTATTAGGGGTAAGGAAATGCTGCCATATGCGACTTTTCAGCTTGGAAAAAAGATTACTAAGGGGGTATATGATAGAGGTCTATCTATAAAATCATGACTGGTGTGGAGAAAGTAAATAAGGAAGTGTTATATACGCCTTCTCATAACACAAGAACTAGGGGTCACCGAAGGAAAATAATAGTCAGTGGGTTTAAAAAACAAACAAAAATAAAAGTTTTTCTTCACACAACACACAGTCAACCTGTGGAACTCTTTGCCAGAGAATGTTGTGAAGGCCAAGACTCTAACAGGGTTCAAAAAAGAACTAGATCAATTCATGGAGAATAGGTCCATCCATGGCTATTAGCTAGGGTGGGCAGCGATGATGTCCCTACCCTCTGTTTGCCAGAAGATGGGAATGGGCAACAAGGAATGGATCACTTGATTACCTGTTTTGTTCATTCCCTCTGGGGCACCTGACACTGGCCACTGTCGGAAGACAGGATACTGGGCTAGATGGACCTTTGGTCTGACCCAGTAAGGTCATTCTTATGTTCTTATAATATTGTTTATCTTCAATGTTTGGATGAGTAATTTGTATAGTCAGGTTTCTCAAGCACATGAAGAAAAATCAATCAAAATTGAACATAAAAGTTGCACAAACATGGATAAGGCAAAGTTAACAAAATGTATGTGTAGACATTTTTTGTAACATAATTATTTATTCTTCCTTCTATGCAGAGAATCCCAAAATCTTTCACCAATTTTAAGCTGCTTTACACCTACATACATATGTGCTGCAAATACATTATCTATTTTACATACAATGCTGATTAACCAAATCCCAGTTGCACAAAAGTCCAAGGATCTCAAAGCACACCAGGAATAATTAAGTATTTCAAAAAGCCCTGTGAAACAGGCAGTTATTATTAACCTTTTCCTAAGTAAGTAAATGTAGAGAAAGTTATGTGACTTGGTCATCAGGACCAGATCTCCTGACTCCAAGTCCAACGCTTTAAACAAGACAAACGTCTCTCTTCCATTCATACATTTTAAGGCCAAATGGGATCAATATGATGACCTAGTCTAATTTCTTGTATAACAAAGATCATACTTTTCATCCAATGATTCCTGAATCTAGTTCAACAACTTGTGATAAAACTAGAACATAAAGGGTTTTTCTACATGGGGAAATTTCCAGGCACAACTTTTTAGTGATATCATTATACAGCTAATGCACCATGCAAACTCATTTATTCAGAGTCAGAGTAGCATATCTGAAGACCACATAAACTAAAGCAAAAAAAAAAAAAAAGCACTCTTATTCCAGACAGTGTGGGGAGGAGGCAGGAGGGGGTAGTGTTATATTTGTGTAACTATAGCACTATAGTCATATATGTGTAATTATGCCACTCAATTTCCCGGTGTAGACAAGCCCTGTTTATCTGACAGAAATAAGGAACACTTTACAGACTCCAAAACACGATTCTTTTGTTCAAAATCTAAGCCAAAGGCATCTCACCGCTCCAGCTCACCTGGCGCTGGTCAGCTTCCCAAAGGCCCAGCGCCCCCAGCCCAGAAGACAGTGAAATGGGTTCTATTTTCAGAGGGTTTGCTGCTGATACACACGAAACAGGCTCATTTTGGCACCACCGCCCTGACCCTTGTCCATGTCTGGGGTGCACAGCTTGCTGCCCCCCACATGCTAGGGTGACCAGATGTCCCAATTTTATAGGGACAGTCCCGATGTTGGGGTCTTTTTCTTATATAGACTCCTATTGCCCCCCACCCCCAACCCAATTTTTCACATTTGCTGTCTGGTCACCCTACCACAGGCTTTTGTAGGGGGTTGCATGACCTCCCACTAGACTGGCTGGAGACTGCAGCAGCTTCAGTAGGGGCCCGCCTCGCTGCCACTCACAGCCCTCTGCCTCGGCCAGTCCCAACCCAGGAGACACATTGCCTAGCTTTACCCTGACCCTTGGGCGGAGCACACCGCCCAGCGACCGCTATCATCTCTTAGTCAGGGGACGGGGGGGAGGGGAATAAATAATCCCCCCGCCCTCAGCTCCCGCACAGCCGGTCACGTGATATATCCTCCCCCGCGGACCCCACATGGAAGCACCGTCCGCCCCTCACTCACCCTTTCTCGCCGCCGCCGCGGACATGTCCTCTCGCGAGCTTTGCGGCCGAGACCTCTCTCTGGGATGCGGGTTGCGTGCCCAGACCGTTGGCCTGCGGGTAGAAGGGGTGGGGGGCAGTGTGAGGGTGCGCGCGCGCGCTCCAGGCTCCGGGCGCCTCGCACGTGTAGGGAGCGGAGGAGAGGGAAGAGCAGGCTTCTCCATCCGGGTCCTTCTTTTCCCTCTTGCCTTCCCCCGCCCATTCTCCTCAGGCGGCAGCCTGCCGCTTGCTGCAGCCAGTTTGGAGAGAGAGGGCGGGTTGGGAGCTGCGTCTCCTACCTACTGCAGCTTTCTGCCGCCCATTACACTTGGCTACCCAGTCACCTCAGGGGTGCAGGGGGGACCCGATTGTTCTTCTACACTCGCCGCCGCTTCCCGAGCGAGGGTGTGTCAGACAGGGCATGGCCTTTCCAGCTCCCTGCTACTGTGGGTGCAGGGGACAGCTTTGTCCCTAGCTAGGGTCATTACTCACCTTAAACCAGGCCCAGACCCAGAGACCTTTCCCCCAGGGCTCCTGGGGATTTCCACAGGATTGGGTGAGACTAGGATGAAGAAGGCAACAGGGCCCAAACAAAACAGAACAGTCCCCACAGTATTTTCCTTCCACTGTTGGGTTTATACTAATCTGAAATTCAGCGTGAAAGGCCATAAATGTTGGAACTGGGGGTGCTAGTGCACCTTCTGACATGAAGTGCTTTCCATCATAAGCAAGGTTTGTAGTTTGGTTCAAAGGCTCTCAGCGTCCCCACTCTATAAATTGTTCCAGCACCTCTGTGAAAGGTGGCATATGATTCTGAACCTAGACTATACTACATGCATACACTTCTCTTAATCCTTAGCCACACAGCTGGACCAAACAACTGTGGACTAGACCCAGATTAAACAACGCACAAAATACACACGGGCCAAATGCTCCTGTGCATAAGTGCACAGATCATAATGGGAGTGAGAGGAGAGTCAAAAAGAAATGTTCACAAAACCCCAGGAAATACAAATGCTGATTTCTACTCTGCTCTTACAAAAGGTTAGGGTGACCAGATGTCCCGATTTTGTAGGGACAGTCCCAATATTTGGGGCTTTTTCTTACATAGGCTATTACCGCCACCCCGTTTGATTTTTCACACTTGCTGTCTGGTCACCCTACAAAAGGTCAATGCACAGCGGAGACTGCTGAATTAAAAGACTGCAGCGGTGTATGTGTAATGGAAAAAACACCTACATTTGGATGATATTCAGGCTGCAAGTTTGAGTATTTCAAAATGCAAATACACCTCTACCTCGATATAACGCTGTCCTTGGGAGCCAAAAAAATCTTACTGCGTTATAGGTGAAACTGTGTTATATTGAACTTGCTTTGATCCACCAGAGTGCGCAGCCCCGTCCGGAGCACTGCTTTACCACATTATATCCAAATTTGTGTTCTATCAGGTGGCGTTATATTGAGGTAGCAGTGTATAATGGTTTTCATTGCACGTGCAGAGACCAATTCTGCTTCCACCCTAGTGAAAATTGAGTATTCGAACTGAAATAAATGTTCTACTAAGGTAGAACCAATGCTGTTCTGCTTTGCACAATCTGCATCACAGATATACAAAAATCTTACTTCTTGAGTTCCAACTATTTTTCTGCAAAACCACAAATTAAAAACCTAGTTGCAGCTCTATTAAATTGCACCCTGCAGCATTTATTTGTACTATGGTTGCACCTAGAAGCCCCCAGTCATGGACCTGGAGCCAACTGTGCTAAGCAATGCTTAAAAAAATAACTGGTCCCTGCCCCACAGAGCTTATGATAGAGTTGTTTGATGCCATAGTACCACAAAATATGTACATGCATGAAAGAAAGCAAACTTTTAATCATTTAATCATTTGGTTTTAGTGTTAAAAAATAAAGTGGGTGAAGTTAAATGTTTTGCATCAAACAATAGAGAGATTTTTATTTCAAGTGCCCTTTTCATGGGAACGTGGCCTTAAATGTAGACTGAAGCTCAAAATCATAAAACAAATTGAGAAACTCAGGATTATTGATTCACCAAGGCTGGTTAATTTTACAAATTACTCTAATATAAACCAAGGAGTTGGCATGACAAGAGAAATGCATTTTATTGAGCAACATGGAATGTTGCCAGTACTTCATGAGATTTTATTCAAAATTGATTTGGATCCTATGCTTCCCTCTATTACATGGGCCAGAAAGGAAGGGGAGAGAAATTAGGAAACAAAGTGCCTCCTAGTCATGCAGAAGGTGAGGCAACAAAGACAGCATGGTATGCTCCCCACTTCCCTTAGCTACTTCCAAGCTACAGGATGTCCCTTCTGTGATTTCTCTAGCATAGCTACAATGGGATGCCATAACATTGGCATACCAAAGCAGGTTCCCAGAAGTTAGTGAATCCACAGAGCAATGTGTAAGGTTGCAAAAAGAGTTCCCTAAGGGTCTTCTGGCTCTGCAAATTTAATGGGATATATCCCATAAACATCGCCTCTAAGGGGACATTAAAAGGAAACTAAGGATAGCCTTACATAGTATCCTGGATACTCTGTCCCCATTACCTATCATGTAGGTGCAGGAGGCAGCCCTTTAGTTGCATGGAACTGACAAAACAAGAGTGTTGAAAGACATTATTTTATAATTCTGATGCTAGAATAGAGGTTACCACAATTAAAAGACAATTGACAGTATTTTAGGCTTATTTTAAGTGTGTAATCATCCAGGGAACTCCAAACTATTCAGAAAAGAGAGCAGGCATAATTTAGTGAAAACCTTTAACACATTTTTGGGCAGCCTATATACAGAATTGATAGGCTCTATCAAATCACGGCTATGGCCACTACTGGAACTGGGGAGTATTAAGAGTTAAACCCTTCTTTGGACCCTTCCTGAAAACATGAATGTCCTAATCTCTTACACTTTCTAATGCCTAGCTCTAATATCAAGCATTTGAACTAGTGGTATCTGGAGTATGAGGACATGCATATTCTCTCTCTCTAAATCCTCTGTGATGTTCTCTCAGATAAAATAAATGAATAAAATCAAGTCTGCTGGAATAAAACTCTGGTCTTAGGAGCTCCAGTAATTAGACACAAAAATCCTCATTAATGAATTCTAAAATGCACAAAAAGCCTATAAAGTAATAGGAAAAAAATATGATTTGTCATTCCTTAGCTTCCAGCCACAAGCATTTGAATGTTAATAGTACTGAAGATGAAAAGTCACATGGAAATGCCAAAGAAATTAAGTTATGGCATTTCCTTTTCTGCAAACTCATTGAATAATCAGGGTATTTGCTTTATTAATATTATCTCATCTTGAATTTCATAGACATTCTGTACTGACTAGAGAGTAAAGGAGGGAGAAGGACCAATGATGTCTGTTTTCCTAAGAATAGGAAGGAGGGCAAAGCACCTAAATTAAGATATCTGCCATGGACAAAATTCAGATTCAGAACCTATTCAGATGTTATTTCCAATTTAGGTAAGTCAGGTAACCACATATGTTTCAAGGAAAGAGAGACAACTACAAGAAAAAATAAAAAATATTTTCAAGAAATGGCAATGTTTTATATTCATTGTTCAAAATCAAAAATCTGAATAACAGTTTATGATCATCTACATAATTATTGCAGAAATACGGAAGATTGTCTCTGATATTGACTTTATATGAGACATGAGGCACCAAGTAAAGGAGACTATAAAAATAATTTATGGATGACCAACCTAAATTAGAGTCGGTAATCTTCCTACAGAATCTAATAAGATCTAGGTTCAAGTTTATATTATATCTAGTAATTTGTGTACTAGGGCATGATATTTAATCTCTCCTTTAAGATACAGTATAGTTGTGACACTTTGTACCTCAAAGAAGCACCCTGAAACCCCCATATTCACCATGATGATATAATGATATGTTTTGTCCCAAATATGCCTTGTGAGGTATCATTTTAAAAGTCTTGACCTGTTGAACATTAATATCCTGTTTGATTGTATGTGCTGTAAACATTATATGTGAGGTTACGGAGTATTGCTCTACATGTTACTGAAAAATGTTGTGAAGTTGGGAACACCCACAGCCAGCCTTTCAGGTACAACAGTGGAATAGCCAAACAGTAGTCAAGGAAAGAATCCACTATTCCAGGAACTGTACACAATGGAGACTTCTCCAAGAGAACACAAAGACAATGGAGACATTTGACTAATGGGGATTGACTAGCCCATCTCACAGCAAAGACCTTTTCAGCAAGATGGAAGAAACTATAAAAAAGAAGAAGTAACATCATCACTTGGCCTCTCTCTCCCCTCAACTCAACACCAGGAATAAACATCTGGAGGACAGAGACTTTGAATGGGGGAGGGTGGTCGCAGGCCAGAAAAGAGTTCCAGCCTGTATATTCAGGATATGTGACCTGTTTGTGCCATCTATTGAATCTGCTTGATTCAAATCCTGTTTAGTTTGTAGAACTCAAACTGCAAATTTATTTTTTTTCTTAAGTAACCAACTCTGATTTCTATGCCTGCTACTTATAATCACTTAAAATCTATCTTTCGGTAGCTAATAAATCTGTTTTATATTTTACCTAAAACAGGGTGTTTGGGTTGAAATCTCAGCTCAGTTTACAAAGGGTAGTCTGTGTCCTCTCCATATTGAGGGAGGGGTGACTGGATAATGAGGCTTCTGGCCAGTGCAAGACAGTGCAGTTCTGGGGTGCAAGGCTGGGGAACATGGGGGAATTGGCTGGAAACTCTCTATTGTTGGTTCATGAGTTGCTGAGAAAGCATTCATACAGCTCTGCTGGGTGTGTCCCTTGCTTGTGGGTGTCTGTGTAAGTGCAGTACCTGCCAGAGGTTTGTGGCTTGACACAGCATTACAGAGTGAGAGGGATACCCCAGGTTGGTGAGACAGAGGGCTCAGCAGTCACACAGTCTAGGTTGCACTCCGGGAACTCCCATCACTATAGTCTCCAGAGTATTTTAGAAAGCTGGAAGCAGAGAAATTTGCATTCCTGCAGAAAAGAGCATTTTTCGTCTAAATAAGCCAATTTGGGGGTAGGAGTATGGAATAATGCAAATCACTTGTGGGAGAGCCAGGAAAAAAAGCATGCTGAAAAGATATTGCTTACTTTATCCATATGAAAAGCAGCAAAAAGGCAGCACCAGAATTTATATTCATGTCCCAGAATTGGGGTACATACTATTCCACTATATTTGCTCCTCTGTTAACTGTTATAGAGAAGGCAACAGCCTCTTCCCCTCCATAAAAGATCAAGCAGAAAACAGTCTCTTTTTGCAAAATGTCATGTTTACATGTGTGATGGGTTTGGTCACAGAGACCTCCTTGGGAGTGTCACCTGACATGCTGAGATTATTTCTGAGCCCATTTTCCCTGCCAGATTGGGACTCCAGAACCCTACTTTGTTGAGCCAGACATGCTAGCCTACTGCAACAGACCAGGTCTAGTCCACGCCCCCAAAGCTGCAGATTTTACCCAAAAACTGCTCAGCAGGTCACCTATCTCTAACACCCAGACCCTCCTTCCTAGTCTGGGCCCAATCCTTTCCCCTGGTACAGTCCTTGTTAGTTCCATCTTAGGTGGAAAGCAGGGGTGTTCTCATGACTGGAAGCCCCCTTTGTTCAGTTCCATCTCCTGTTATAGCTTTGGCACAAGGCAGGAATCTTTTGTCTCTCTGGGTTCCCACCCCTCCTTCTAAATGGAAAAGTTCCAGATTTAAGATGGATTCCAGTATCAGGTGACATGATCACATGTCCTGTGAGACCCCAGCCTTCATTCTTCCTGGGTTGGCCTAAACATACACAGGAAGGTTTGTAAGTAAATAGAGCCATTTACAACCAATTGTCCTAGTCAATGGGAGCCATCAAGATTCTTTAAACCACCATTAATGGCCCATACTTTGCATAATTACAATAGGACCTCAGAGTTATACTTCATATTTCTAGAATCAGATACAAGAATGTTACATACATACAAATAGGTGAAATATATTCAGTAGGTTATAACCTTTGTTATGATACCTTACAAGAGACCTTTTGCATAAAGCATATTCCAGTTACATCATATTCACACTCATAAGCATATTTCCAAAAAACATATGGAGTAAAACGTCACAACACCGGGCTAATAACAAATGGAATTGATTAATAAAGTTATATGACAATTTTAATAAGTTAACCAGATATAAATTACATTAGAAACTCAGTTATGAACACCAGAGTTATGAATTGACTGGTCAACCACACACTTCATTTGGAACAGGAAGTATGCAATCAGGCAGCAGCAGAGACAAAACAGATCTATTTGCCCCATCTCAAAAGAAGACACATTAAAAATGGAAAAGGTACAGAGAAGGGCAACAAAAAAGATTATAAAGTATGGAACATTTTCCATACGAGAAGAAATTAAAAAGACTGGGGCTGTTCAGTTTGGAAAAGATATTACTAAGGGGGGATATGATAGAGGTCTATAAAATCTTGAATAGTGTGGAGAAAGTGAATGGGGAAGTGTTATTTACCCCTTCACAATACACAAGAGCTAGGTGTCACCAGTGAAATTAATAGGGAGCAGGTTTAAAACAAACATAAGGAAGTACTTCTTCACACAACATACAGTCAACCTGTGGAACTCATTGCCAGGAGATGATGTGAAGTCCAAAACCATAACTGAGTTAAAAAAAGAATTAGATAAGTTAATGGAGGATAGGTCCATCAATGGCTATTAGCCAGGATGGTCAGGGAGGCACTCCCACAATCTGGGTGTTCCTAAGCCTCTGACTGCCAGATGCTGGGACTGGACAACAGGGGACAGATCACTTGATGATTGCCCTGTTCTGTTTATTTGCTTTAAAGCATCTGGCATTGGCCAGTGTTGGAAGCTAGGATATTTGTCTAGATCAGTGGTTTTCAAACTTTTTTTTCTGGGGACCCAGTTGAAGAAAATTGTTGATTCCCATGACCCAACGGAACTAGGGATGAGGGGTTTGGGATGTGGGAGGGGCTCAGGGCTGCGGCAGAGGGTTAGGGTATGGGGGTGAGGACTGTGGAGTGGGGCTGGGAATGGGGGGTTCAGGATGTGAGACGGGGCTCTGGGCTGAAGCAGGGGTTTGGGGTGTGGGAGGGGGTCAGGGCTCTGGGCTGGGGGTGGAGGTTCTGGGGTGGGGCCGGGGATGAGGGGTTTGAGGTGTAGGCGGGCTCTGGGTTTGGGGGGACTCAGGGCTGGAGCAGGGGGTCGGGGTGCAGGAGGGGGTCAGGGCTCTGGGCTGGGGATGAGGGGCTTGGAGTGTAGGAGGGGCACTGGGTTTGGGGCTTGAAGGGTTGGGGTATGGGGGTTAGGGCTGTGGGGTGGGTCCAGGAATGAGGGGTTCAGGGTGTGGGCTGGGGCTCTGGGCTGGGGATGTAGGCTCTAGGGTGGGACGGGGGATGTGGGGTTTGGGGCGCAGGAGGGACTCTGGGTTGGGGGGGCTCACAGCTGGGTTAGGGGGTTGGAGTGTGGTGGGGGGTCAGAGGGCTGGGCTAAGGGTGCAGGCTCTGGGGTGGGGCCAGGGATGAAGAGTTTTGGGTGCAGAAAGGGGTTCCGGGTTTGGGGGGGGCTCAGGGCTGGAGCAGGGGATTGAGACATGGGGTTGGGGTGCGAACTAACCTCTGGTGGCTCCCGGTCAGCAGCACAGCCAGGGTGCAGAGGCAGGCTTCCCACCTTCTGGCACCACAGACTGTGCTGCGTCCCGAAAGGGGCCAGCAGAAGGTCCAGCTCCTAGGTGGAGGTGCGCAAGTGGCTCTGCGCAGCTCTTGCCTGCAGGCACCGCCCCGCGGCACCCCCCTACAGCTTCCATCGGCTGGGAACCAACCAGTGGGAGTGCAGAGCCAGTGATCGGGGTGGGGGCAGCGCGCAGAGCCCTGTGGCCCCCCTGCCTAGAAGCTAGACCTGCTCCTGGACACTTCCGGGGTGCAGCGCAGTGTCAGAACAGGTAGGTAGTAGCCTGCCTTAGCTGGGCAGCACCGCCAACGAGACTTTTAACGTCCCGGTCGGCAGTGCGGACCAGAGCCGCTAGGTCTGTGGGTGCTGAGCAAGGCGACCCAGTGCCTTACATGCCACGAGCCAGTACTGGGTTGTGACCTGAATTTTGAAAGACACTGGTTTAGATGGACCTTTGGTCTGACCCAGTATGGCCATTCTTATGTTCTTATGACATCTTAATTCCCATATTCCCCAAAGGGAAAAAAAGATGACTACCAAAGAAGTAGTGTCTCTAGAGGAGGGCAATAACCACACCATGTATTTAAGCACCATTAACTAACTTGTCCACACTACACAGTTTTTTGACAAAAGTCAGGTTTTGTCGACAAAACAGTGGAGGTGTACACACTACAATACTCATTCTGCTGACAAAACTCTCCTGCTTTGCCGACAAAATAAAACCACCTCAATGAGGTGGCAAAGTTATATTAACAAAGTGTCAGTGTAGACACCGTGCTTAGTTATGTCGCTGTAAATGGCCTCCAGGAAGTGTCCCGCAATGCCCATTCTGCACCCAGGTACACAGGCACCCACCCTTCCCCTTTTAAAGGCCCAGGAATTTTTGAAATTCCATTTCCTGTTTGCTTGATGTGGACAGCTCACATTATATCTTGCCATCTGACCATGGCAACTCCACATGGCAAATGCTCTCTCTCTTGGAACACACCTGAATTGTTGGATCCACTGGCACTGTGAGGAAGGGAGGCTATGCAATCCCAGCTCCGTTCCAGCCGTAGGAACTTCAATGCCTATGGGCAGATTTCTCATGGCTTGTTGGATAAGGGCTATGAATGGGACAGGCAGCAGTGCCGTGCAAAGAGGAAAGGAGATGAGGTAGGCGTACCAGAAGGCAAGGGAGGCAACCCGTTGCTCTGATGCTGCACCAAAGACCTGCCATTCTATAAGGAGCTGGACGCCATCCTTGTCGGTGACCCCATCTCCAAGAGTCTCATGGATACTTCAGCGGGGCTGGAGGCAGTGGACCTAATCCGGAGGACGAAGTTGTGGACGAGGAAGTTGAGTTGGAGGATGATGTGGAGCCCACTGCAGGGTCGTCTCGTGGAGTGGTGAGTCAGGACCTCTTTTCCTCTCCAGAGGGGTCTAGCCAGTCTCAGCAGTCCATCTCTGGCGTGCATGATGCAAGAGAAGAGAGCTCTGGTAAGTGATCTTTTTCAGCTGATGCCACTCAGCTATATCAGGCTAAGCTGTCCTTCGCTCTGTATATTCTAGAAGTGGGTGAAGGGATAGAAATGTACAAAGCTAGCTGTGTTTGAGTGTGCTCCACATTCCCCTGGGCAGCTAAGCAGTGCAGTGGAACAGAGTGTTAATGCACACCGAGATTTCACAGGAATCCTCCAGAGAGATGTCTAGAAAACTTTCCTGGAGGTACTCACCAATCCTCTGCCAAAGGTTCCTTGACAGAGCTGCTTTGTTCCTTCCCACATTGTAAGAAACTTTCCCACACTGCTTATCAATCACTTGTGCAGGGACCAAAGTGGCACACAGGCGAGCAGCATAGGGACCAGGCCTGAGTCGCATGCATGCAGGAGATGCACCCTTGCTTACCCTCAGGAGTGAGATATCAGCTTCAATGACCTCTGCCTGTGGAAAATGGTATCAGAATTTACTATATTGTCCCTAGTCACCTGCACTGATCCACTTAAAAAAACACCTAGACCCTTTGCCCCACCTTGAACACCCCACCCCTAGCTGGGCTGAACTCACTGTGTTTAGGGTGTTTGTCGAGATGCGTACTTGCCAAAGGACAGTGAGAATGTGATTCATATGTTAAAAGAGATGTATTTTACTATAATGATTCAATGCTGTGTATGAACTAACAGTCATGCTTCTGTGTATTGTCGCTTGTGCTACTGCAGATGTGGCCTTCAGGGGAACCCCCTACACACCGGTGAAGTGCCTCAACCAGATAAGAAAGAGACCAACGCGCAGCAAGGAGGACATGTTCCAAAGGTGCTCCAATCCTCAGAGGCTGAAAAAAGAGAACATAGGGAGTCGAAGGAAAAATTTAAAATAGAAAGGCAGGACAGAAAGGAGAGTGAGGAGCGCATTGTAAAAGGGCCATGAGCGGATGATAAAAGTGATGGACGAGCAAACAGAGATGTTGACGTCTCTAATCATTCTCCAGGCATAACACAAGTGTGCTCCCCACCCCCTCACAGCCAATACAGAACTGCTTTCCATGCCCTCCCCAAACTCCTCCCACACATTCCTTGCAACTTCCAATGAGGTCTCAGTACCTCATTCACTCCACACACACCCCTTGGACAGTTTCCAAAATGATAGCTGGACTTACACACAGCCATGAAAGCCTACACTGCCCTGCAATGTTATCTCCCTTCTCACCAAGCCTTGTGTGTGTGTGTTGTTAATTGGTATTTAATAAAAACAAACTCTCTGAAAGATCACCAATCTTTATTTGATTCCTACACTTGGTAGTTGGTGCTGGTAGTAATACATAGTGGCAGTTTGATCATTTGCTGACTACAAATTCCCATCAGGAATCATCACAATTTTAATGCAAGGTGACAAGTTAACAAAGCATGGCAGAGTGCTGTATAGAAAGACATAGTACTGGTGCTCATTATCAAAATGTTGCCTCAAAGCCTCCCTGATTCAAAAAGCCCCCTGTTGTGCCTCTCTAATAGTCCTGGTATCAGGCTGCTCAAATTCAGCTGCCAGGCGATCCGCCTCCATGTTCCACCCTGGGGGAATCTTTTCAGCCTTAGCTTCACAAATATTATGGAGCACACAGCAAGTTGCTATGACCATGGGAATGTTTTCCTCAGTTAGGTCTAACCTGCCATAAAGGCAGTGCCAGAGTGCTTTTAATCTGCCAAAGGCACATTCCACGGTCATTCTGCACCTGCTCAGCCTATCGCTGAAGTGCTCCTTGCTGCTGTCCAGGTTTCCCGTGTAAGGCTTCATGATCCATGGGAGTAACAGGTATGTTGGGTCTCTCAGGATCACTATAGGCATTTCAACATCCCCCAGTGGAATCTTCTGGTCCCGAAAGTAAGTCCCTGTTTGCAGCTTTCTGTACAGGACAGTGTTCCTGAAGATGCGTGCATCATGCACCTTCCTGGACCACCCCATGTTGATGCCTGTGAAATGCTCACAGTGATCCACCAGCACCTGCAATACCATAGAGAAGTACCCCTTTATATTGATGTACTCCATCGCTAGATGGTCCAGAGCCAAAAATGGAATATGTGTGCCATTTATCGCCTCTCTGCAGTTAGGGAATCCCATTGCTGCAAACCCATCTACTATTTCATGCACATTGCCAAGAGTCAGTCTCCTTTGAAGCAGGATGTGATTAATGGCCCTTCACACTTGCGTTAACAATGCCTCAATGGTCAACGTCCCGACTCCAAACTGATTCGTGACCGACTGGTGGCAGTCTGGAGTCTCCAGCTTCTGCACAGCAATCGCCACACACTTCTCCACTGAGAGGGCAGCTCTCATTTTGGTGTCCTTGTGCCACAGTGCTGGGGCAAGCTCTGCTCACAGTTTCAGGAAGGTGGCTTTCCTCATCTGAAAGTTCTGCAGCCACTGCTTGTCATTCCAGACCTGTATAATGATGCAATCCCACGAGTCAGTGCTTGTTTTCTGAGCCCAAAAGCAACAGTCCACCATGTTCAGCTGCTCTGTGAATGCCAAAAGTAATCTGGTGTTGTTTATTTCCATGTCACATAGTAGGTCAGGCAACTCTGATTCCAGTTCAGACTGGAAGCTCATGATATACTGTATGACCATCTGTGATGTGTTCATAACAGTGACCACAACAGTAGAGAGCAGTGTGGGGCCCATCCTTTGAGACAGAGATAGCAGGAGCACAGTAAACAGAGGCCATTGAAAAATGCTGCGAAATGCAGTCAGAAGCCCATGGAATGCTGGGATGAAAAGAACTGCATCATGGGATGTTGAGCTTGCACCCATGATGCACCGCAATCCAGTCCGTCTTTCCACAACTCATAGCTGCAGAAGATGACGAGTAGCACAGTGGGATAGCTACCCACAGTGCATTGCTCTCACTCTCGATGCTAGAGCACCAAGTGTGGACGTGTTCTGCCGACAGAATGAGTGTAGTGTGAACATGTACAAGCGATGTAATTATACCTGTTTTTGATTGTAGGCTTAAGTTGGGTTGACAAAACTCTGTAGTGTAGTACAAAGTGGATACATAAGAGCTCATCTTATTAAACACTTGGAGCTCTACCCTTCTGAAAGCGGAGAAACAACAAAAGGGAAAAAAGCTGGTTAACATTATTAATTAACACAATTAATGCTAGTGCATCGTTTAACAAAAGCAGAGTGATACCAGCCAACATAACCAGCCAAGAAGTGAAACTGAGAGTACATTTAAAGATGCAAATAACTATTCAAAAACAGTTAGTCCCACAAACTCATTCCACGGAAACTGTCCAACCCAACACAATAGTGCTAATCTCCTAGGCAACACCTTTCCTGTCTTGGGCATGAATATATACAGTGCTTCTTTACTTTAATTTCTCTGTATCAAGGAAAAAAATCAATTTGCTTCCAAGAATAATAATTAACTCTATATGTCCTTACTTACAATATAAGTAAGAGAAATGAGCAGAAGTAGAAAGATTGCTAGTGATAGGATAATATTGTTTCCAAAGAATATGGACCTGCCTCTGCCTCTCACTTACAAATTAGCAGCGCTGTTAATAACTGTTACAAGGAAAAGGAGGTTCAACTATATGAAGAGTCAAGTTTTTTTCAATTCTATAACTAAAAAGAGTAATAAAAGTAAACCTAGAACTAGTTATGAAACTGGAGCAGTCCAAACATTGGTATTAGGCCTTAACAGCACAGAATGAAATATATTTGTTATATCACTGTCAGTGATATGAATGCATCTCTTCCTGATAATAAAAGATTAAATAAACGTAGCATAAACACTGAACAGTGATTACCTGTAAAAACAATCTAATGAAGGAGACAGCTGATGGGTCAGTGGCCCCTGCTTTGATGTCACATGTCCTGTTATGTTTGGATTTGTAGCAGTAAGACAAAAATATGGATTATATTTCATGCTTCATATATTCTTCATCTTACAAGTCATCCTTCCTCTTGGAATCCAAATAATCCTCGTCTCCAAAGAGGAGTTATGATCTCTAACAAATATATGTTTTGGCATACACCCACACACTGTATTTGAGGGAAGGGCATAGTTAAAAAAACAAACCCAAACCTATGTGATTTTGTTGAAAGTATCATTCAGGAAACAGACACCTTTCAACAATATTTAAGCCATATTATAGAGTACGAGCTTGGCCCATAAGGACAACATCTCATGATCAGGCCTAGTAACAGTCAAATGCTAACATTTTATAGCAGTTATTTTCAGTTAATTCAACAAACAAAATTCTAGATTAAAAAAAATATCTCTATTTAATTTTAAATTGGTGCCCAAAAGTTAGCAACCCATTTACATAATTCTGGGTCCTTTTACAATATTTCAAACCCACATTAAAATGCCAATAAGAAGAGCAAAATAAATGGCCACATCTTGAATTTACTGCCAGCAATAATGATCCCCATAAAAACTCCGCACACAACCTCACACCTCAAAACTGCCTGAATACTATCCCAAAAATGTTCAAACAGTCCCTTCCTCGAACATCTGAGAAAAGACATGGGTTTACAGTGTGTCTGGCAGGGTAATAAGTCCAGGCTCTGGTTGAATAAGAGAAGAAGCATGTTGCAAAATAAAGGGTTTTCATAGAAAATGACTTGCCATTACTCTGTCACTTAAACCAAAAGAAGTTCCAGCTTAAACTGGTCAGCTCCCACTGATCTCAGTTGCAGCAGTATCACTTGGAAGCACAATGGCATCATTTAGTGATCAACAGTATCAAAGACTATAGAGAAGTCCAGCAGGATGAGTATGGATCATATCTGGGGCCCTTTGTTTTCAGTTTTTATTTTATTTAAAATTTCCCAGGAATTTATCAGTGTTTATTACCACAACAAAAAAAACAGGTGAAAATCAGTGCAAAAAAATATTAATTTTTCTGGGTAAATATCTGGGTTTCTTTTGGTGGATGAAAAGATGGGGGAGAAAGTATTCAGTATATTAATGCTTTGAATTTCGTTCATCAATGTGGTTTGCTGCAGAACTAAAACAAAACTCAAAACACAATGCCACCTCTGAATTTAAGAAAACAATGTATCTCTAATAGCCAAATAAAACTTTTCATTTAAATAAACAGTTTACTGTTGTAGACTTTGTAACTATTAGCCTATAAATATTTATATTTAATAATTGGGCCACACCATTTGCAGCACATAGTCAACTTCGTCCTTTTCTCCTCTGTTTTTTTTTAAACTTTTGAATACTTCCTTGTGTTCTGAAATGTATTCTGATACAGATTTTCATTTTCTTTCCATTTTAGTGTGTCAAATCTTTAAACTGTTATCTGCTAACAGCTTGAAAAGTGTACATGGTGGGTGTGAGATTCATCAGTACATTCAGATGCACATGCACTTCGGAGCTTGCGTGCATGCCTGTTTGTTTATTGTGTGTATCTTCTAGACCAGAGGTTCTCAAACTGTGGTCCACGGGCCACCAGTGGTCCACGAATTCCATTCAGGTGGTCCCTCTAAGGTGTGTGCCTGGGCGGCCGCACACAAAAGAATAAAGGGCCACCCACCTCATTAGTGGAGCTGCACAAAACTCCCAGCTATAAAACTGAATTTCTGCAATCTAGATAAAAAAATCCTGAATTTGAGACTATTTCTGCAAGCCTGCCTTCACTCAGGTATATTGTAGAGATTGTATTGGCTCCTTTTCATGTGTCTTCCTTCCCTCCTTGATCACCAGTAGACCATAAAGAGAGAGTTGGCACTTAGATCTCCCTAACTGTACTCAGCATGCAATTTTCAGCTCATGTTATAATCAATATGGAACACTACTGGCATTTGAAGTTGGCCTGCACTGGATCATGCAAGTAGTGGTGTTTGTCTGAACTACATGGCATGGTCTTGCAAAAAACATTTTGTTAATGCACACAACAGAATCTAAAATAATATTTTTAAAAGTCTTTGCAAATACATAGCAGATAGTGAATAAGGGCATGGAGGCTTGAATCATGATCAATGTTTTGTTATGGTGTCTATTGTAACACATACAATGACACTGCTCCTGTTCCATAATTCTTGTAGTCTTAGGGCTAGTCTACACTTACCAGCCGGGTTGACGCGGTGAGTTCGACTTCTCGGAGTTCGAACTATCGCGTCTAATCTGGATGCGATAATTCGAACTCCGGAAGCGCCGCGGTCGACTCCGGTACTCCACCACTGCAAAAGGCGGTGGCGGAGTCAACCTTGGAGACTTCGATTCCGCGGTGTCTGGACGGGTGAGTAGTTCGAACTAGGGTACTTCGAATTCAGCTACACTATTCACGTAGCTGAACTTGCGTACCCTAGTTCGACCCCCGCCCTTAGTGTAGACCTGCCCTGAGAATATCACTTGCCAAGTCTATACTGCAGCTTATCATGTTACAAGTATATAGTCTGATCTATAGCCCTTACACACGTTGAACTCCCATTGAAATCAAAGAAACTTTTTCTTTCATTGAACCAGCTCATCTTTAGTAGGGTGCCCCAGTCTCGGTCAGTCCCATCTTAAATCTCACTGCTAGCTATCTAACATAGAGAGAAATGTGCTGTACTGACTGCAAGAGCATATCATCCCTTGGCCCACTTGAAGAGCTATATTCCTGTAGTACCAAAAGCCCCCAAAATCAGGATTAGAACCTCTTGATTGTTTGGCTTTATAAAAATAGGAAACTTGGTCTAGATATCTGATTACCTGCAAGTAAATTGTGAGAAAAAGGGGATAGCATTTTTCAGAGCACAATAAAAAATGTTCTCCTCCACTAAATCACTGATTAAATTATTAATAGATAAGCTTGTATACATGCTTATTTCCAAGCTACTCAATTAAAAAAACAGCTGTTATAGGAAGAATGGGCCAAATTAATCTCTAGAGTAATTCTACTGAATTAACTGGAGTTACACTTAGAATGAATTTAGCCTGTGAGTGATCTTACTAAGGGGACTTCATATCCTAAAACAGTTTGTTCAGAATTATCTTATAAACAATTTCAGAATTTCCACTGCCAGCTTAGGTCATGCTGACCTGTATCACATACTGCACACTGGATATCATCAGCAACTTAATGAGTTATTTTATGTGCCATACTAACATATTAAAGGAGTTTTGTCCTATAGGACATGCAACAAGTATTTAAAGCAGTGTGCTGAGGTTTGGAATCAGTTTCTGTGGGAAGAAAACAAAAGGGGTCAACAGATGCAACAAAATATTTCAGCAATAACTTCAAGAATATTACAATGGGGAGCCTGTGACTTGTACTTTGCCCCTAGTTCAATAAGAAATCAAAGCAGATGTTGTCTTAATAGTTTTCCAGTACAACAGCCAAAAGAAAACAAAATATGTCATACATACGGTTATGTTTAAAACAAAGATTACAATGCATGATAAAACAAACGTTAGTTGTTACAAAATTAAGTGATAGTACTGGTAATCACAGTAAAGTTAATCATATTAACTGCAACAGAAGTGTGTTTTTAGTTTGACCAAAACTATCACAAGAAATAGATTTTATTAATGAAGTTTAAATTGTACATCTTCCATTCATTTTTTGTTTTTTAAATGTTAACGATGCTAAACAATAAGAGCTTCTCTGATACTTTTCAATGCTCCCCAGATTGGAAAAAAAAAAAGTTAAGTTGGAGTTAAGGCTATAAGGGGGAAACAATGGAATGTTTTAGTTTCAAACAACCCAAATCAAACATACCAACAAACCAAAAATGCCCAACATATAAAACCAGGAATTTTGAAGTTAGGACTGCAACTGAATAAGCAAACATACACTGGAAATCATGGATATGCAGACCTTTCCCTGAACAATTAGAACACTGCCTTAATACCCCTGCCTAAGCCACACAAAACTCTTGAGAGCTGCACATCATATATCTGCAATGCTGACAATGATCCATACACCCTTTTACTATAATAATGTCTCTAAGAGGCAGTAGTTATCATTCAGTATCATTATGCTGCCTCACCAATTCCTCCATGGCCAGCAGTAGATGCAGGTGGGGAGATATATCTGTTTAGTCTTAGTACTATAACAACATGTAAAAACGTAACTTTAAATTTTGAACATTATTTTCCTCAGTCCTCAATTTTCTCTCAATATTCACACATGAATTTTTAATACTTTTTTAATTTGCAACCTCATTTTGTGCCTTGAAAAGTACAGAAAACAAAACAGCAGTCAAATACGGCAGTACAAAAAAGGTTAGTTACAATCTGTCATATCAAGTTCTGTACCTTTAGTTCTAAATTCTTTTGGCTCAATCACCTCCCAAATCCTAATAGTAATACTTTGCATTTTTATAATGCCTTCCATTCAAGGTGCTTTATAAACATTAATAGAGCAATGAAGTAATTTTGGTCAAAATCTTGAGAGGGACAGGGCCACGGCACCAGGAGAACACCTCCCTTCTGTGCAACCCGAACACAAGTTGCAACACAAGTTCCTCTCTCATCCTTCCATCCCTCCTCACTACTATTTAAAAACACCCCTAAAACCCAGCACTTATTTGGCCTCCCCCAGCCCATCTTCCCTATGATGCCATCTTTGACCAACTCTATTCCCATACTGTAGCAGTCTTCAGAAGCAGAGCTGTTCAATAATTGGTTTGGTTCACTAACAGTTCCCCTTCCTCTTTCTGCCTGTCCCCCCCCCTAATTGTTTCAGGTTGAAATTTTTCAAATTTTTCAGCACTGAAAAGCCCAAAAAATAATTGGCTTTGGTCCAATAAAATGTTTTGTTAACATTTTGAGTGTTTAATGGCGTTTGATTATTTTTAAATAAAATTAAAGGCAATTCCAAAAGGCGATTAAAATAGGAAAAAAATGAAACATTTCATTTCAAAATGTCAAAACAAAATGATTCAGTTCTGTTATTTTAATTTTTTTCCCCCAACACAAACAATTCACTCCTTTTCACTGTTAAATGTTTCAGATGAAAAAATGTGCCTACTTCTATTCATAAGTCAGGTTGCATTTCCACCCTCCCACTAACTCCCCCAGTCTCTCCTCTTTCCCCTCCAGAATGTCTCTTAAACTCCTCTATTTCCTACAAACTCCTCTGTCTCCTCATTCTCTTTTGAGTCTCCTCTCCATCTCAAAACTCTTCCCCAAAATCTCAGTCTCTTATTCCATTACCCTCCTCCAGTCTCTCCAGACTCATCTTATTTTCTCCCTCTTGGCCAAACGCGTTGTTCTGTTCCCCAAAATATGTCACAGCCCAGCCGCTTTCACTTCTCAAAAATCCTTCCATCCCTAAATTCTGCTCTAAGCTGCCCCATCATACTTGGATCCCCCACAGGGGCCTCTTTTTATTGTGTCCATTGCGCTAGGTTTTGTGTAGTTCCATGTATGAGAATTTATGCAAACTACTTAGTATGCCACCATACATATAACCATACATTTCAACTTATGGTCAATACACCTTGCCCTAAGTAGGGGTCGGATTGGGACATAGCTGCACAAGCTATAGCTTGGGTTGGGAAGCTGTTGAGAGGTGCTGGACAGTGGGGATTCTTGAACTGGGGGGTGTCTGAAAGGTACCGAGATTGCTGGAGTGGGTTTATGCTAACGTGTCTGGATACTGTCTAGCAGGCCGAAGGGTCAGATTGTCCAGGAAGTAGCTAGGTGTTGTCTGGGGTAACTGGGATAGGTGGGTGAGTGTGTTGGTGCTGTCTGCCAAGGTTTCTAGGATCTTTGGAGAAGGGTTCTGTTTAGAGAGCTGAGAGGAGGTAGGTAGTTTTTAGGGTTTGGCTGAGAGACCCTGAGGCTAGTTTTGAGTGCCCTTATCTGCTGCCACACCTAGTCCCTATGGCTGCTGTAGTCTGCTTCTTCCCTGCTGGGTGCACCAGGGAAAAACCCAGTGACCACCCTGCAGGCCTGCTCAGCACATCCCGCAATGTCCCCATAAGACAGAAAAGCAGAAGTGCATTCAAATGCCTTCTGCCTCCACACCACACAGCTGAATGTATGAGGATCCAGATGAGATGTGGTAATGTAGAACAGAGCTGCCAGATACACGATACTTGGCAGTCCAAGGTAATTATTACTATCTCCATTGTACAGATGAGGAAACTGAGGCATATAGAGGCTATCAGTAGTAGAGCAGTGAAAAAGATCCCATATCTGTTGGGTCCAGAACCTTTACTATACCCACTAGATTATGTCTACCCACTGTCTGGGAGAGTTCTTTCCCTCAAAGCATAAGAAATACTCCCTAGATTGTGCAACAATTCACAGAAGACAAGCACTTTCCCTTACTCCCTCAGTCCATGTGTAAAAATTTTACTGTGTGTCAAATGCTTTCTACTTTAATTAGAGATTGTTCATTTAAAGGTAACATTGTGAACATTAAGCTAGAATGAAGCTCAATATGAGCAGCTCATGCTCTGAAATAGTTACTCATTCCATTTAACCTGTATCCCAAATGACTAGTATAATGGGTTCTACATCTTGAGAGTACTTGGGTACTGAATCCAGTGTTGAATGCAGCAGTACGTTTTCTGAGTGGTGTGTCAGATTCGGAACACATTACAGCAGTAGCCTGGGAGTTGCACTGCTTCCACTGAGTTTCTGGGATGGATGCAGGGTGTTGTTTTTAATTTTTGAAGCACTAAATATTTGGGGCACAGATATTTCTGAGACCACCTTTCTCTCAAATCAGAAGCCACATTTGCTGTAAACAAGGAGGAAGCATTAGTAGCAGTCTCAGCTCTAAATCCATTCTCACTTGGTCTTCAAGAACCAAGATTTTTTAAATTTGTTCTTCATACTCTTTTTCAGGCATTTGAGGAGGGAGTGTTTTGAATGGGGAGTTTTTACTTAGTTAGAACATTTGCCGCTAGCTATTTACTTTTGATGGAATGAGCAGTCTAATTTGCTACATGGGACAATGATTTGATTGTTACTTTTACTTTTTGTCAGAGTGCCAAAGCACAGGATGGGTGCCCAACAGTTAGAACATCTTTATTATAAATGGAAAGAATGAATCAAACTTAATTCACCATCACCCTGGGCAAAATGTTGAGGTTTTATTCAAGCAAACTCATATCAGTGTCCAATGGTCTATATCAGATGTGTGGTTTTCTTTTTTTTCCTGCATGAGGCAAGTACAATTTCTCATATAAACTATCACCCTGCAAATGCAGAGAACTTATTTTAGTCAACAGGAGTTGTGAGGCCCTCAGTGTCTTGTAGTTTCAAGCCCACACTCAGGCTGTCCTGCCTCACTGTGCTCGTGGTATCTGAGACTTCTGTGTCATGGAAGATGCAGCTATCCCAGTGCTCATCTTATTGTGCTATAGAGGATTTTAAAATAAAAAAGTGCCACACAAGCCTGGCATAACAACTGTTTAAAATGTAAAAATAGCAGAATCTGTGGAGGCTGCTATTCTTTTTGTAAGTCAAGCCCTGTGACTAAAGAGAGCTGCTTAGCAACAGATGGAGAAAATTAGAAGATTACTACATCATCTCTCACTGCAAATTAGGATCTAGATTGTTCACTCCCAGTCTGCCCTGGGAAAAGGGCATCAGGTACCCTCTAAGCACAATTCCTTCCCTGTCCCCACTCCCACCCACACTCCTTGTTTCAGGGGTGTGGCACCATGCAACTGGTCCAGGCCCCAATGCCCCTGTTGAATCAGCACTGCTGGCTGCTTTCTGAGATATTAGAGCCAAGGCTTCACCAGTTTGCTGCCCATCTGCCCTGGCTAGTGCTTGCTTACCCCTGGGGGCAGGTCACCTCTGTGCCATGCTTATCAATAATCCTTTTAAAAGATGGCATGCTGCGGTCTCCACCAATGACAATCAACTACCATGTCCTTACTCCTCCCACACGCCTACCTTTCAGAACTTGTGTATTAAAAGAGATGGATCAGGACAGCTTTACTTCATGTGCATTATTTCACAACTCCAATGAGGCTAAGGTTGCTTATGCTTCTTAATTTGGTTTTACCTACACAGCAGTTCTCAACTTGTGGGTTGGGACCCCAAAATGGGTCATATCCCCATTTTAATGGGGGTGCCAGGGCTGGCTTAGACTTGCTGGGACCTGGGTCAGAACCCAATGCCTAAGTCCCACCATCTGAGGCCAAAGCCCGAGGTCTTCAGCCCAGGGTAGTGGGGTCATGTCACAGGCCCCCTGCCTGCGGCTGAAGCCCTTGGCCTTCAGCTTGGGCCCCCCACCCAGGATAGAGGGGCTTAGTCTTTGGCCCCCCTACCTGGGGGAGCAGGGCTTGGTTGGGCTGAGGCTTTGGTTCTGCCTCCTTGGGTCATGTAGTAATTTTTGTTGTCAGAAGGGAGTTGCGGTGCAATAAAATTTAAAAAACCCTGGGCCCTGACATACTATCAATATCTAAAGTTGAAATCCCTTATTTCACTAAAAAATTATCCCCAGAATATGACATGTGGTAAGAATCATTACACTAAAGAGTTTGTGTTTCAATCACTCCTGCTCGCTTAATCTAATCTAGAGTGCCTGGAATGGGTGGGGTAGAGTATCATTATAAATTAGTGACTGATGTCTAATTTATTATTTGTAAATGCTGTCTGTGAAAACCTAGACCTTAAAATACCTGTAGATGATGTCAATCAAGTTTCTAGGCTTGTATTAAGTGTGTATACCTAATCATAACACTCATTTGCACAATTAGCTGAGGAAGCAGTGATTTGCATTAACATGTAAATGACATGTGCCAGGTGCCAATGTGGAAAAATTCACCTCAGCAAAAAATGCTCAAGGCACTCTGCACTACTCAACTCAATGTAGGTTGTGAGTGAGTCTTAAAGGGGCTGGAGTCTCTCTTCAGGGTGGTGAATTTTGGCTTGATAGTGTAGTTTTAACACATCTGAACATTCAAATTACAAGTGTAAATTAGAGAATTACATTGTCTTAGCTTGTTTACACCCAAAGCAAGACATTGTGCTGGACTCTATTTTTTGTCACATACAGAGCTGAGAAAACTTCAGTGGGTTGTCAATTAACATTAGATGATTCTAAAGAAGATTGACAGCATGCTCCAATAATGCCAGAGGAAAAAACATTCTCATGTGCAAAAACATTTTCTTCTTTAAGTTCTCATCACTCTGGAAATAACATTTTCTATAAAGCCTCTATTTTATCTACAAGTTATTACTCTCAGCTGAGTGCCTCTTTGGTCTACTGCTTTGGATTAAACACATCTCTGCTATACAAAAGGGAAAATCCTTTGTATCAAAAAAATGAAAAGGCATTTACTGATATGTGACCAGAGACTAATAGCAGTCATTAGTATGGGAATCTATGGAAGAATGCATGATTATATTGTCCTTCAGTCTTACAATTTGACTTGAGAGGTGCGGGCTCAAGGAGGTGGATTCTGATTAAGAGTGCTATCAATATGCTTGTTGAGGCTGATTCCCCACTCTAGCACTTCAAGTGCAAAAGGTGGGGGCCTGCAAGGATTAAAAAAAAAAATTAATACTTGCCACTCCAAGGTTTCAGCTTTTTTTGGCAAAATTAATACTTGCCAAACCCCCAAAATTAATACTTGCAAAACCCCCAAGGTTTCAGCTTTTCTCTGGCCTTGGCTTGGTAAAAGCTGCCACCACCCAAGTGAAAAACTGCCTCTTGCACATCCGGGAAAAACTCACTTGGGAAGTTTTCCCTGAGGCCCCTTGGCTTTTCCACCCCTCCCTCGGGGAAGCTGAGAAAGAAACAAACAAAAATGGAAACCCAGCTGTTGCCATCAGCTAATTGAAAAACATATGCACAGACCTTTTAAGGCACAAGACCAATCAGATTCTTAAAAAAGGTAAATTTTATTAAAAACAAAAAGAAATAAAATACATCTGGAACTTAGGCTTTTGCTAGATTTTAAAAGAGCAATTCCAAAGATTAAGCACTGAAAATAGCTTTCTTGGGAGTTCAGCTTAAAGGTTACAGTCAAACAAAAGCATCTGGGGTTAGCATAGAGGAGTCCACAAGCCTTACAGAAAATAAAAGAAATAAACCTAATCACACCTATCTAAACCAGGGGTCGGCAACCTTTCAGAAGTGGTGTGCCGAGTCTTCATTTATTCACTCTAATTTAAGGTTTTGCGTGCCAGTAATACATTTTAACGTTTTTAGGAGGTCTCTTTCTATAAGTCTATAATATATAACTAAACAATTGTTGTATGTAAAGTAAATAAGGTTTTTAAAATGTTTAAGAAGCTTCATTTAAAATTAAATTAAAATGGAGAGCCCCCCAGACCGGTGGCAGTGTGAGTGCCATTGAAAATCAGCTCGCGTGCCACCTTCGGCACCCGTGCCATAGGTTGCCTATTCCTGATCTAAACATTCCCTGACCCAATGAATTCTTCTAGATATAGATGATGAATTTTCATACCTGGTCCAAACTTTACATAGCATTCCAGCTGCCCCTGTCTCTTCAGCCCAGAGAGAACACCAGAGAGACAAAGGAAAAGCATTTTTCCCCCATTTTAAAAAGTTCTAGCCTTCCCATTGGCTCTTTTGGTCAGGTGCCCATTCCCTTTCCTTTACCTGAGGACTTTTTAACCCTTTACAAGTAAAGCAAGCAGCCACCAACACCTGACTGACTGGCTGGGTGTCCATAAATGGGAGCTACCCCTCCTTCATTTATCACAATGCTTCTTCAATTTATATTCTAATCTTCTATTCATAATTACTCCGAATACTATAGGCTGTCCTGAATTTTTGATGTTTCCATACTAATAGCATAATAATCAGGTGTGAGAAAGGCAGAGCATCTGGGACACCACTGAGTATTTTAGCAAGCTGGACTCAGTTGTGGAGAGGCATAATCAACACTTAGGCCTTGTCTTTACTACAAGGTTTTATCATGTTAGAACTTGAGCTTGAAAAGTCATGTTAACCAAGATGCTGACTCTAACCCTATAGTCAGTATAGTCAAGGACAAGTGGTGTACAGCATTGTGTCAGCTAGTCATGGTTAAACCCATCTCCCAATAGTGAAGACAAGGCCTTAAAGATCAAATTCTGCTCTTGGGTACATGTGTGGGGCTCCCCTTGAAGTCAATATGCAAATAATTTATCCCTTAGCTAGTGGGATAAAGTAATATTCTCCTTTTGTCCTTTTTATGAAGAAGATATCAGTTGGAATTCAGACTATGAATTAATTGAGAAATATGTCCACAGAATGGGAGAGAGAAAATGCTTCATTTTAACTGCTGATTGGATGCCTATAGAACAGAGGTGTTTGAATCTCCAATACTTCTGCTTGAGGGGATTGAGACATGGCAGGACCATATAGTGGAAGCAGATGACTGAATTTTGTTCTTCAATCTTCTGTTCCAACAGTCATCTGTTATAGAACATAAGAACGGCCATACTGGGTCAGACCAAAGGTCCATCTAGCCCAGTATCCTGTCTTCCGACAGTGGCCAATGCCAGGTGCTTCAGAGGGAATGAACAGAACAAGTAATCATCAAGTGATCCATCCCCTGTTGCCCATTCCCAGCTTCTGGCAAACAGAGGCTAGGGACACCATCCCTGCCCATCCTGGCTAATAGCCATTGATGGACCTATGCTCTATGAATTTATCTAGTTCTTTTTTGAACCCTGTTATAGTCTTGGCCTTCACAACATCCTCTGGCAAAGAGTTCCACAGGTTGACTGTGTGTTGTGTGAAGAAATACTTCCTTTGTTTTGTTTTAAACCTGCTGCCTATTAATTTAATTTGGTGACCCCTAGTTCTTGTGATATGAGAAGGCATATATAACACTTTCTTATTAACTTTCTCCACACCAGTCATCATTTTATAGATGATAGTCATCTCTTAGTCGTCTCTTTTCCAAGCTGAGGTCCCAGTCTTATTAATCTCTCCTCATACAGAAGTTGTTCCATACCCCTAATAATTTTTGTTGCCCTTTTCTGAGAAGTACGTTGCCACAGAAGCAGAGAGAATGAGAGAAATGGGCTTCAATCCTGAAGGATGCAGCCCATCGATTGCAAAGAGTGTTGTAACAACTATTGTATTTACATACTTCATTCTATAATAATCTCTGTTATTGGCAATACTCGACTATTTTTTGCGATTTTTTTTTTACAGTTGAAATAAAATATAGATTAACGTGCAAACTGTCTGCCTAAGTTGGAGGGAAGACTGACATGAAAAAAATACATTAGCAAGAACTGTAAAGTAACATATAGTTAATAACTGCTGTATTTTCACTAGTTCTTAGAACTGCTAGAGGGGGAGGGATAGCTCAGTGGTTTGCGCGTTGGCCTGCTAAACCCAGGGTTGAGAGCTCAATCCTTGAGGGAGCCATCTGGGGCAAAAATCTGTCTGGGGGTTAGACTAGATGACCTCCTGAGGTCCCTTCCAACCCTGGTATTCTATGATTTGCATCTTGAGCTACTTATTTATCCTCTTGCAATAACTCAGGTTTCCACTGTTAGCAATAATGGATTTCAATTTCAATTCAGGATTTCAATTTTGCCATTTTGCATTAGAGTTGTATTATCTTTTAATAAGTGTGGGCATTTATAACTTAAAATGTTGCTTACATGCTAGGCTGAAAAAGGGTCACTCTGAAGGTCAAATGTATTGTCTCCCTCTCTCTTTCTGCAGCAGGAATAAAAGGCTTCCAATGGCTAACATATTGTAGGGGACTTTTGCTCTCTATATTGCAAACTATCATGTATTTCTCATTCATTTTTAATTTTCCTCTTAACAGTTACTGACATTGAGACTTGAAAAGATCAGAGGATATAGCTATTTAAGGTGGTTTTTTTGTTTTGTTTTTTTTTAACAGTTTCTCAAAACCTCACATCTATAAAAACTTAAAATGAATATTAGCAAATTCATAAACTTACTGATTATACCTGGCTGCAACAGCAGAGACTCCTCAAATTAAGTTTCCAGCAACTGCAATGGGGAGGAAAGCTCAGACCACCATCCCAAATGCAGGGGCGGCTCTAGACATTTCGCTGCCCCAAGCACGGCGGCATGCCGCGGGGGGCGCTCTGCCGGTCGCCAGTCCCGCGGCTTCGGTGGACTTCCCGCAGGCGTGCCTGCGGACGGTCCGCTGGTCCCGCGGCTCCGGTGGACTTCCCGCAGGCGTGCCTGCGGAGGGTCTGCTGGTCCCGCGGCGAAGCCGCGGGACCAGCAGACCCTCCGCAGGCACGCCTGCGGGAAGTCCACCGGAGCCGCGGGACCAGCGGACCCTCCGCAGGCACGCCACCCAAGGCCACCTGCCAGCCACCCTCTCGGCGATTGGCAGAGCGCCCCCCGCGGCATGCCGCCCCAAGCACGCGCTTGGCATGCTGGGGCCTGGAGCCGCCCCTGCCAAATGACCCTTCTATACATGATGCCCTCTTATATCCAAAACTGCCTCAGGGCTAAAGGCTAGCTAAACGGTTCTTTCACTTTGACCCGCATGTCAGTAAACATAGGCTCTGATCAAACCACCATAGGAGCAAATCGTAAAGACATGGAACCTCTACCAAAAACGCCCTGCTCCTAATATCTCAGAATTAAAATCTTGGGACTGCCAATAAAAGCAGCTCAGCTGATGACAGTTTGTCAGAGGCAGTCTCAAAGGTAGCCACATAGATTTTTACAAACCAAAGACAAAAGTTAGAAATAGACTTGGAAGCATACTAGTTTTGGGGGGTTTACACCTTGTTGCTGTCTGTCAGCCATAACGGTCACATTACATTCAAGATAAAATGTAAAGAAGCTGTTGAAATCAGGTGGCTGAAAGGGTTAAGTAGCCTCCACCACCACAAAGACCAGTCCACATCTCTAGCCAAAACAGAGGCACATCCAAGACCACTCGGGCATTTGAACTATGTGGGCAGAGGCTTAGCTAGGTCTTTTGGGGTAAGAGGGTGGTGTGTGTTAATGAGAAGCAAGCCAGAGAGACAGAAGCAAAGAGAAAGCCAAGAAGAAACAGCCTGAAAGCACGGTGTGTGGTTGGGGTGCCAACTGAAAGAGGTTTGGACCTGTGAACAAGGACACAGTCTCCCATTGTTTAATTCCTCCTGCATTCAGGGGAAACAGGGACTTTGTACATTCTTGCTAAATAAACAAAATTACACCAAAGAAATGCCGGACTCACCAATTTTTCCTCCTAATTGGAACAACCTTCAACCCTGCGCACCCTGTCCTCGCTCCTCCCCCCAGCCTCCTGAATGCTGCAAGACAGCTGATTGCTGTGGGCAGGAGGCGGGGGAGTGGGGGGGGGGAAGGTGAGCTGATGGGGGGCTGCCAGCCGTGGACAAAGCAGGCGGTCAAACAACGTTATAGGGGAGCATTGCACAACTTTAAACAAACAAGCATGTTCTGTAATGGAGCAGGGACGTAACATCGAAACAACGGTAAGTGAGAGGACATTAAGTGAGGAGTTACTGTATTTGGATATGATGAAAAAGAGACAAGTCTCATCAGCTTAATGATGGCAGTGCAGCCTCAAATCCCTGGACATCCAACGGTAGACCTAACCACCTACATTCACAATAAACTAACATTCTGGGCCCAGTTTTCAAATATTAATACCTTACAGGGCGGGGATAAAGTAAGAACGGAGCAGAGGTGGTGTGAGGTACAACTCCCCTCTTCTCTGAAAGAAGTGGGACAGCTTCCCTTCTTCTTCCTGTTTTGAGTAAGCAGCTCTCCCCTACAGCTCCCCCTCCTCCTTGGCTGGTGATGAGAGCTCCCACTCTTTTTCCAGTCTACTTTAAACCCTGCTGATAGGATATCCAGATTCCTAATTTGTTAGGTAGATTAATTTAAAAATCATTCATTATGTACCTAACCACTGATCTGAGTATCCAAATTAAGGGGTTTCCACTTATTTGAAAAAGTTAAGCATTACATATTAAAAGTCCTGTGTCAGCTCTGGAAGTTGAGTTTATAATCAAATAAGACACTTTAAAATTGACGAGATAATTGCATTCTCTCTTCCTCATTGGGTTAAAATCTTTATGTCCTTGCCCAGTTTAAATACATTCTTTATCCAAGCAAATCATCCATTGTAGTCAATGAGCATTTTAGCTAAGGACTGAGTCAGAACTGAAGTACTTAGGCCTGCTTTGGGATCTGCCAGCTCACACCCCTACAGAGTTCCATTGATCTCAATGGGGCTCCACAAGGATACATGGGTTTGTGCTGGTGGATCTTGATGAAGTATTGGAGCCTTAGTAAAACTAAGATTTAGCCCTGTAGCTGGCAATAAAGCACAGTACCCTCAAAATAAGGAATCAGATGCAGGGACAGGAAAGATGGGTTTCTGATTAAGATACAGAACCAGGAGTCAGTATCTAGGTTCTATTTCAGGCTTTGTCACTGACTTGCTGTGTCACGTTGGGCATGCCACTTTACCTCTCAGTTCTTCAGATGAGCCATCTGTGAGAAAGAGAAAATAATACAGGGGTGTTTGAGACCGACTTCATTAATGTGTGTAAAACACTGAGGTTTTTAGCTGGAAGATGCTATAGAACTACAAAGAATTATTGTATTACATCCATTGCACGACACTACATTTCTGAATAGGTTTTCTAAAGAATTTCCAATGGTCATAAGTATTTCAGGTAAAATAAATTTGATACCTTTAATCATTGAGACTTACAAAAATATGAACAAGAACTTGTTAGCTTGTTAAAGCTTTTACACATGTATTGTTCTAAAGATTATAGTGTCTTAATCGCAATCCATCATTCCCATGAGGAGATTTTCTGCAACCTAACCTGGAGGATTTCCATGAAAATTTTGTTTTATAAATGGAGAGGCCTAAATTTATTTAGCCAATTAAAGTTCTAACCCATGCAATTTTATGGTACAAGGCATATTTCTAGTATCTGCATTTCAGAGACATAAAACACCAAACCAATGTGTCCCAATGGAAACTTAAATTACATTCACCATTAGTAACACTGAGACAATATGTAAAGAAGTTTGAAAGACTGCCCAGAGAAATGAGTCCACACTCATTATATGACTGTTGTAAATAAAGTCTAAAGATAGATTCTCCTTCAAGCTTATTACAATTGTCTTTCCAAAAATATTTGTAAAAGAAAACAATCAAATTTGGTTGCACAAGTCAACCAGCTTTACAAAAGTTACATTTCATTAAAATTAGGATTAAAGGGACATATTAGATCCTAGCCAGAAAAAGTCATAAATATGTTTATGAAGGGAAAAATAGAGAACTTAACTATCCAATGTCTGATTAAGTTTGCAAAAGTTACTGTCTTGATGAAAAATATCAATGTGATATAAAGTGAACAACCAGACTGTCTACTCTTTGCAAGATAATTAATTTGTCTTCAAAGAACTTGTTTATTAATGTATTTTTAGGTTAAAGTAAAATCTAAATTAAACCACAATGTTCTCAAACTTACCCTTCATTTCCACTATGTGGGTGGATTCTCACAGACTTTAAGGCCAAAGGGGACCATCATGATCATCTAGTCTAACTTCCTGCACGTTGCAGGCCACAAAAATTCACCCACCCACTCCTGTAAAAGATGAGTTTAGAAAGGTTCGGACATCATGGTTGCCAGGTCCAAAATTGTACCTGTCTCAGAAATGGTATTACTCTCCTTTGAAGATGCATCTAATACTTTGCATGACTTTAACTATGGTGTACAGCCCGCAGGTAACAAGTCAAAGATCTGTATCGATCACAGACATATGAATGAACATGCATTGCAAACTGCTCTTTTGGATCCCTTCTTCTGAGCAAGCAGGCCAAGTAAACCCTGCAAGGAGTTTGCACTTTAGAGCTTCTTGAAGAGTATGAGTCCTGTAACCTTCCAAGCCTATTATTTTAATAACATATTTGCATTCCACTAATCTGTTACCTTAGTGAAAACCTTTTTGGCTTGTGTAACTACCAGCATACACTGTGTAACAAAAATGTAAACACTAAATAGCAATAGGCAGCAAAAGAAATACAGATACTGTACATATAGGGACCTTTTTGATTTATACTTTTTTGTCATGTGCTACAGTCTACAGCAGTTTTAAAAGTGTATGTATGGGGAGTGTGGGGGAGAGATGGGGAGTCAGAATCTGAGGTTGCTAGTGGTAGCACTTTTCTTTTTCCCAGCCTCTGCAACGAAGTGGCTGGTGGCAGCTCCCCTGCAGAACCTCACTGATTGTAAAGGAATGCTTACTCACTCTGGACCCAATTCTGCTGCTCACGCAGGTGTTGACTTCCCCCTGCCCCCAGTGGGTGTTCCATTCCAGCCCTGCAGCCCCGCTTCCATTCAGCCTCTTCCTTGGAGGCCCTGCTCTCATTCCACCTCTTCCCACCCCCTACACCCCCAGACTCCTCCTCCTCTCCATCCCCTCCCCCAAATGCCTCCCGCCAGCCCCAG
This sequence comes from Mauremys mutica, assembly GCF_020497125.1. NCBI lineage: Eukaryota > Metazoa > Chordata > Testudines > Geoemydidae > Mauremys > Mauremys mutica. The sequence continues at coordinate 65,074,695 of NC_059082.1, forward strand.
GGGCCGCCGAATAGTGGATTGGTGGCCAGCCTTGTGGGCTGCCAGAACCACTATGGCTGGTGGGTGCTGAGCACCCCCTATTTTTTTATGTGGGTGCTTCAGCCTCAGAGCACCCATGGAGTTAGAGCCTATGGCTGCCCGTATTCATGTTGAGTAGTCTCTTCATTCTATGAGTAATATGAAATTAATGGATCTATTTGAAGTAAAGGTATTACTCAACATAAAGGGGTAGTAGAATAAGGCCTTTTGTGACCAAAGATCTACACTCCTTAGATTAATTGATTCTGAGGCCAAAAGGGACCATTGTGATAATCTCTAGTCCAGGGGTGAGCAAACTATGGCCCCCGGGCTGAATCCAGCCCATCAGGGCTTTGAATCCAGCCCGTGGGATTGCCACTCCCATGGTGTGGCGGGCCTCATGCCACCCCCAGAAGCCTAGGTAAGTGGCGGCGAGGGGCTGGAGCCCGCACCCCAAACCCTTCCTGAACCCCAACCCCCTGCCCTGAGCCCCCGCCGCACCCCTCCTGTATCCCAAGCCCCTGCCCTAGGCCCCCTCCCGCACACCTGCCCTGAGCCCCCCTCCTGCACCCGACACCCCTCCTGCACCCCAACCCCTTGCTCTGAGCCCCTTCCTGCACACTGCACCCCCTCCCACACCCCATCCTGCACCCCAACCCCCTGTCCCAGGCCTACATTCATGGCCCTGCATGCAATTTCCCCACCCAGATGTGGCCCTTGGGTCAAAAAGTTTGCTCACCCTGTTCTAGTCTGACCTCCTGTACAACACAGACTATAGAACTTCCCTAAAATAACTAGAGCATACCTGTTAGAAAAACATACAATCTTGATTTAAACATGTTTAGTGATAGCAAATACTCCATGACCCTTTGTTCCAATTGTTAATTACTCTGATTTTAAAAGGTATGCCTTATTTCCAGTCTGAATTTGTCTAGCTTTAGCTTCCAGTCATTGGATCGTGTTAAACTTTCTCTACTAGAGTGAAGAGCCCATTATTAAATATTTGTTCCCCATGCAGACACCTATATACTATAATCAAGTCACCCCTTAAGCTTCTCTTTATTACGCTAAATAAATTAAGTTCCTTTAGTCTATTACTATAAGGCATGTTTCCCAATTCTCTAATGATTCTTGAGGCTCTTGAGGAACTTTCCTGAATTGTAGGAACCAGAATTGGGCACAGTATTCCAGCAGCAGTCACACCAGTGCCAAATAAGAGATTTCCCAGTTTACTCATCCCAGGATTGCATTAGCTCTTTTGGCCATAGTGTTTCATTGGGAGCTCATCAGAACCCCCAAATCATTTTTAGAGTCACTGTTTCTCAGGATAGAGTCCCACCCCCACAAGTATGGCCTATATTCTAATACAGGCAACAGAAAGCTCTTCCTAGAGAGTTGGCAGTAAAGGTGAGCTACTCACCTTTTCATAGAATATCAGGATTGAAAGGGACCTCAGGAGGTCATCTAGTCCAACCCCCTGCTCAAAGCAGGACCAATCCCCAACTAAATCATCCCAGCCAGGGCTTTGTCAAGCCTGACCTTAAAAACCTCTAAGGATGGAGATTCCACCACCTCCCTAGGTAACCCATTCCAGTGCTTCACCACCCTCCTAGTGAAAAAAAGTTTTTCCTAATATCCAACCTAAACTTCCCCCACTGCAACTTGAGACCATTACTCCTTGTTCTGTCATCTGATACTACTGAGAACAGTCTAGATCCATCCTCTTTGGAACCCCCGTTCAGGTAGTTGAAAGCAGCTATCAAATCCCCCCTCATTCTTCTCTTCTGCAGACTAAACAATCCCAGTTTCCTCAGCCTCTCCTCATAAATCAGGGCTTCATGCAACATATCTTTAAGGACAGAACAAATTAGAAAGCTATCAGTAGATGACTATTACAGAGCCATAATTTCAAGGCTCCTGTTCCTCCTCTAAGTCAATATATACTTTGGACAGACAGGATTAAAAGCATCAGTAAGGGCTGACATGGGACTTTGGGAACTGGTTGGCAGTGTGTAAGTTCAAAGTTACGAAACTTTGAAGTGGTGGTCCTTTGTCTCTGTGTGTGCCTGTAATAAATGGACTACTTCCCATAGCCAATCAAATGTGCTTATATATTTACTTTACAATAAGTAATGGTGAATTTTGAGAGAAGGTTGAGTGGGAAAAGTCACATGCTCCTGGCTTAGCTAGCTGAGTGAGAGAGACAACTCTACAGTCCTAGCCAGGGCTAGATTCTTGCTGAATACAAAAGGAAACGTTTCTTCAGGCTTTTACAGATTACCGGGGGCAGGGGCTGACTTTAGACCTGATTTAGCAAAGTACTTAAGCATGTGCTTTACTGTAAGCACATGGAGTAGTTCTACAATCTCTTGCTTACTCAAGGAGTCTCACTGACTTCAATGGGATTGAAGGTGCTTAAGCACGCCAAGTGAATAGTGCCTTTCCCCTTGAGAGGTCTACTCGTAGAATAAGGTGCTACTTAAACGAGCAGGGGCATCAAAATCTCGTTCTCCGGCCTGGTCTATGCAGAGTTTTGTACGGTATAACTGTCAGTTCGGAGAGTGATTTTTTTACTGATATGGTACAACTCCTAGGGTGGGCACAATTATATCAATATAAAGTACCTTTATTTCAGTATAACTTATAATGTTTCCTGTATGGTAATAAACTAAATCTATATAAGTAGATTTATACTGGTATAACTATGTCCATGCTATGGGGGTTGTACTGCTTTAAATATACCAGCATTGCTCCTTTTTGATATGAGTGGCTAGTCAAAGTTTGGGGCCCTGGAGATGTTCCAGATAGAAGCAGAATATTGATGGAAGTCTGGTATTTTCTTTGATGCCATCTTGTTTATTTACAAATAATGTACAGAATCCTGTCTCTCTGAATGCAGAAGAAACCAAGAACAAAAGGACCAGTTTCTTAGCCAACACCCAGCCCAAATGCACTCTCTCGCTCTCTATCTTTTTTCCAGGGTCACACTATGCTTACAGGCTCTTGTTTGGATTTCTTGCCCTGTTCTCAGTTTCTGTGTGATCTCTTTCCTCATCTGCTCCTCCTCCCCACCCAAAGCAATAAGACGACAAAAGCTCCTGGGCAGTTTCACACACACCCCTTATCTTTTATGTGGGGGCTTATGCTTACAATTATGTTAATTGAAGGGAGGGTGACTGACTACCTATCAATCTCAATGGGGTTTTAACTCAACCCTTAACAAGGTTTCACCCAGCTCATAACACCAACATAGTTAAAGAGATACAACTTGTGTGTGCAGACAAGTCATCACTGTCTAGGAAGATTTTTAAGTAAAACTTAGATTCAGAAGGGAGAATGTAGTTGTCCTGTTCTGTGGATAGAGAACTTGAGTCTCTATGGCTGCCAATCCAATATCATTTAACACCAATAAATTCACAAAAGAAAAAGTTGTATAACAAGTCTTATATAAAAAAAGGGACAGTACATGATGAAGTTATGAAACTGTGCTATCCCTTCACACCCCACTTCCCTTTCTATATATGCCTAAAATATCTAAAAAGAAGTTGGTTGTAAGGATACAGTAATTAATTTTAATGAGTTTGGTGAGCTGATAGGGGAGTTAGGGGGTTCCTTTCTGGAATGATAGTATGTTATGGTCCAGTAACTTGAGCAAAGGATTAGAAGCCATGTTTTCCTGAGTTCCACTGCTTGATAAGCTCTGATACTAACTTCGTGTCTTGGGCAAATCACTTAGTGTGATTAAGAAGTGGCAGAACTGGCCCCTAAATAGCCCCCAAGGATGACTACGCATTTGAGCAGGGACTACTCACTGTACCAGTTGCAGAATCAGGCTCTTAATACCTCTCTATTAATTTCCCCATATGTAAAATGGGATCATCAGGATTCATTTATGTTTGTAAAATGTATTGAAAGTCAAATTCTGCTCTCAGCAACACCTGCGTAATTTGGTTAAATTATGTCGCTGAGAGGAGATTTTATACCAATCACTGTGAAGTACCATTATTTAGTCTCTTAAAATTAACTTCTTTTATCAGGACATTAGAAAACTCCCAATCAAATAAAAAAATAACCCCAACACAGGTTTTGGGTGACCTACCCAATGCTGCTCTGCAGTGCAGTTATCTAATAAGTCTCCCTGAGCTATGCACAATCCTGATGAGATCATCTTTTCTGCTGTGTACAGACCAAGACAAACAAAAAGAAAACCATATAAATGTCTGATATATTAGATGGAACACAGCAAAATACCACAGAGCAAAGTCAGGAGGGAAAGACCTTTTATCATCAAGCTCCTAATGGGCTATTGCAGCCAATGAAAAGTAAACAGAATAATTCTAAAGTGATAAAAGGGAGTTGACTGTGCCCAAATAAATCTTTTTGTCAGGCTTACTATGTAAATAATGACATGGCTTATCAGATTTCTAATTCAAGTAAGTCTCCAGTTCTAACTGTAGTCACATAAAATAAACATATGTACAGTACCTTGAGAAAAATCTGACTGCAGGTTCCACTAATTGATTGAGAATATCTGAAATAAAGTATGTTTTTCTCTTCTGTATGGAAGGAACTTCTTGTTCAAAGTGGTTTGAATCCTGAATCTGGCCTTAGTATTTCAATGTTACCATGTTTTACATTCAATAAACAAAGCATTCAGGAGGACCTTTATATGCACAATGTTGTCTCCCATGCTTCTTCATTGAACTACTATACTATTTCTAAACGTACATTCTACTCTGGACAACTAAACTACTTCTAAAAACAAAGAAAAAAAGATGGCTCTGATTTGCAGGAACAGTCATAAGCTGACTGTTCTGGGATCATCTTCAGAATTACCTCATTATTTATTCTTGGTGCAGTCCACAAATTAAACAAACAGTTTCTATATATAAAATGGGGATGGGCTTAGCTTACTTTATCAGGGGTCGCTTTCACAGAGACAGATGCTGAAAACACACAGGCTCAAGTTACCCAGCACAGCAGATTGTGTGTTTGTGTGTGTACTGTTGTGAATTATTTGGTAAAGTAAAACAAAGTAAAGGTTGGTAAATAAAGGGAAGTCAAAGATCCTGCTGGATATGAGTCAGAACTGATGTGTCTGTGAAAACTGTGCATCTACTATTGTAGACTTCCAAACCCAAACCACTTGAATTATCTATCAGAGCAGTGGAAAACGGAAAAAGAGAAATTCCCACCACTTTAAACTTCTATTGAACTTTGTGTGTCAGAATCTCAAATCCCTTTACAAACTTTAAACCTTACAAATATTTGTTTAAGGTAAAGTATTATTGTTACATACAGAAAGAAAACCCTGGCTCCGACTGGCCACCTTAAAGAAGAATTTCTAGACAATTGCACCATGAAACCAAGGATATACCCGAGATGCATCACTGATATTTTCATCCTTTGGACGGATGACTTAAACTCCCTCACAGATTTCCACCACAACTTCAGCAACCACCACCCATCCATTAAACTTTCTTTGGGGAATAGGCACTGACTTTTATTTTTCCTGGGGGGGGGGGGGTGCTACAACCCCGCTCTTTCCCCTGAAGCCCCACCCTTGCTCCACCTCTTCCCACCCACTCTGTCCCCTTCCTCAAGGCCCTTCCCCGCTCCCCCTGAGGCCTTCCACTCACCGCTCGCTGCTCTCCGCCCTCCCTCTGAGCGCCTCCCACCAGCCGCCAAACAGCTGACTGATGGCCCCACCAAACAGGTGTGGCTGGGGGTGCTCAGAGCACCCCTGGAGTTGGTACCTGTGCTCTGGGACACTCCCACACTAGCATCAACTTCCTGAGCACCTCGATTAGCTTCAACAATGGAACCCTACAGACAACTATATACAAGAAACCCTTGGATCACCACACCTACCATCACAGATCCAATAACCACCCCAAACACAAAGAAATCTGTTATGTACAGCCAGGCACTCAGATACCACAGATTATACTCCGAGGAGAAAGTCTGGGATATACACCTTAACATACTCAAAACAAGTACATTCCACCAGAGAAGTAGATTGCATCATGAAATGGGCCACCCAAATACCTTGATAGAATCTACTTCGATACAGAAATAAACCCCCCCTCTGACTGCACACCCCTACTTGTCATCGGCCACCTCACACTGGAACCCATATGGGGTATCAAACAACTACAACCCACACTTTATGGGGACCCCATCCTGTAACAAATCTTCTGGATTTCAAACAATCCCTCCACCAACTTCTCCAAGCTCTTCATCAGAAGCAAGCGCCTCACAGACCAGGACACACGAACTCAAAGCAGCACCAGACCCTGCCAGAACAACAGATGTAAACCTGCAGACATCTCTCCGCTGCTACAATGATCAACATCACAGGCGCTGACTTTCTTCTTCACCCAGAGGCGCTCAACCCCCATTCTGCCCCAAGCCCTAACCCTCCACTCCACCCCTTCTCTCAAGTCCCCACCCTCACCCTGCCTCTTCCCATCCAGTTCTGACCCCTCCCCCAAGCGTGCCCCATCCCTGCTCCTCCTCCTTTCCCCAGCACCTCCTGCAAGCTGCGGAACAGCTGATCATGGCAGGTGCTGGGGGAGGAGGAGTTAATTGGCGGGGCTGCTGACAGGCAGGAGGCACTGCAGGGGGAGCTGGCTGCCGGTGGGTGCTAAGCACCCACTAAATTTTTTCCTTGGGTGTTCCAGCACAACACCCTCACAACACAGCTATCAAGAGCCATGAGTCCTACACTTGCCTATTACAACAACAACATGTGGTGTACCTCATTCAGTGCACTAAATACCCCAATAATCACTAGGTGAGTGAAACCAGATAATCACTACGCTCTCAAATGAACTCTCACAGGAAAATAATAAAAGACAAAAACACCACAACCACCTGTGGGTGAACACTTTGCACAAAGTGATCACTCTATATCTTCTCTCTCAGTTCCCATCCTCATAGGGAACCTGCACAACACTTTCAAAAGATGAGCCTGGGAGCTTAAATTTACAATTTTGCTAGACACTAAAAATCATGGTCTTATTAACAATAATCTGTAATCCACTAATCCCCCACTTTTTGTCCTCTGACTACAGGGATGTTAATGGGACATTTCACCTTAGAATATGTGCTAACTACTTATGCTAAACTATCTGTTCCATCTTGTATTTAGCTATGACAGTGACTGCCTTTCCCAGATCTGAGGAAAAGCTCTGTGTAGCTCGAAAGCTTCTCTCTCACCCCAACAGAAATTGGTTCAATAAAAGATATTACCTCATCCACCTTGTCTGGCTGAAAACTGTCATGTCACCAGTTTCTACTATTTACCACTTCATATTTAAATACTGAAGTCTGCAACAATATGAACCAGTCAAATCATATACAGAAATCCCTGACTGACTAGCCACATACATCCTGATTAGCTGCTGTTGAGTTCAGTGAAAAGAGAGAGTTACTCACCTTGTGCAGTAACTAAGGTTCTTTGAGATGTGTGTCCCTGTGGGTGCTCCACTTTAGGTGACTTCAGAGCAATGCCCTCCAGTGGAAGGAAGGGATTTCAGAGTTGAAGTCATAAGAGAAGACAGTACAGTGAGTCCAAAAGAGGCATTGAACAGCTTCCTGTTGTTGTAAGGCGTAGTGCTGCATAAAAGTATGGACTGGGGTTTTGGACAGAACGTCAGTAAGTAAATGGGTTGGTTAAGATGGAAGGCTGAGACGACTTTAGGTAAAAACTTGGGGTGCAGTCTCAGGGATACTTTATCTTTAAAGAAGACAGTATATGGGGGAGGTCTGCCATGAGAGCACTGAACTCACTAACACATCAGCAGATGTAATGGCCACGAGAAATGCTACCTTCATGGAAAGATGTAGTAGTGAGCATGTGGCCATGGGTTCAAGTGGGGAACCGGTGAGGGCCTGAAGGACTAGATTGAGGTCCCATGGTTTGGTAGAATCACGTAGGTTGGGGTAGATGTTAGTGAGACCTTTGAGGAAACGCTTGGTGAGTGGGTGCACAAAGACAGAAAGTTGATCTACTTTGTGGTGAAAAGCTGTGATAGTGGAGCAGTGTACTCTTATTGAACTCATGGAGAGGCCTGACCTTTTAAGTTCTAAGAGGTAGTTCAATATTAAGGGTAAGGAGGCTGAAATGGATGCCAGCTGTTTTTGTTGGCACCAGGTATCAAATCGCCGCCATGTGTGTAAGTACATGCGGTGGGTCGTTGCTCTCCGACTGTTAAGTAATATGTTTTTAACATCTTCTCAGCAGGTCATCTCAGGTCCCTTGAGCCATGGAGGAGTCACGCCCTGAGGTGGGGTCTGCGGATCTGGGTGCAAGATGCTAGCTGCGCCCTGTGACAGTAGATGTGGCAGGAGCAGGAGAGTGTGTGGTGGACCCCACAGTCCTGAGAAGGTAAGGTACCAGGTTTGTCAGGACCTTGCGGGGGGCTACTAGGATTACTGTGGCTCTGTCTTGTCTGATCTTATGGATCACTCAGGTCAGGAGGGGAATGGGAAGGAAAGCATATAGGAGGGGGGCGTTCCACTCTAGGAGAAAGGTGTTGCCTAGATTGTGTGTGCTGAGACCTGCTCTGGAGCAAAACTGGGGGCATTTGGTATTGCGTGGGTTTGAAAAGAGGTATGTACAGAAGCACGCTGTTGTCGAGCTCCAACTTGTGGTCCTGCGAAAAAGTGTCTGCTTAAGGTATCTGCTGTGATGTTCTGGCATCCAAATAGGTACGTTGCTGTGAAGTGGATATTGTGTCTGATGCACCATTGCCAGAGTCTCATGACTTCCACGTATAGGGAGTGCAACTGTGCTCCCCCTTGTCTGTTTATATAAAACATACAAGCTATGTTGTCCATAGGGATCTGAATGGCCTTGTGTTTGATTGGCAAGAAGTGGGAGCAGGCATTGCAATGGCTCACAGCTCTAACAGATTTAGGTGAAGAAGGAATTCCAGAGGGGATGCAGGTATGCCTCCCAGTCCAAGAGCTCATGGGCTGCATTGACCACCAGTGAACTGGGTGCAAGATGGGAGAATAGGAATTCTGTGCCCTTTGCTAGCACATAATATTTTTTGTTAGACCTCCTGCAGGAATCTGCCAAATAGTCTTGACAGGGTCCATTATCGCCTCATTCATAGGTAAAGCAATTTTGGAGGAAGAGGAGGTATTAAAAAATGTCCACAAGTTTGTGCTGTGACACTTGAACCTCCTTCCAGAGAGATGCCCAGAGAGCTAGCTAAATAGGTCCTGGAATTGCTTGAAATCATCCCCCATATTAGGAAGAGGAAGCATGACGGCATCATCTGGGAAGGTTGATGACTGAAAGATAGGTGTCGACACTGCTGGGGTTGCATCAGTGCCGAGAATGGGAGAGTTAGGCGTAGATCTAACAAAACTGCTATGGTGTCTGCATGATCTGCGCTGGGGGCTGCATGAGCGTCGGTGCTGCAAGCAGCGGTGCATATGTCAGCACCATGGCCTGTACCGGAGTGGTCACCGAGCATGCATTGGGCATTGAAGAATGAGGCACCGTATGTTCCGATGCCAAGCCGCTGTGCATTGATTGCAGCTTTGACTGCATCAGTGCTGAGGCATGAAGTTTTGATTTCCCCTTAGAGCCTGTGTCTGAGCTGGCTCTTTTAGAGTCCTTAGCTTCTGCGGCCACCTGCTGAATGGTTCCGGCAGCTCAGATCCAGGCACCGGTGCGGTCGGTGTTGATGCTATTTGCCCGTTCACGGAACGGCGCCTTTTAGCCAATTCCTGCATTGGGAAAGTAGTTACCCACTTTTTGGATGCTTTCTTAGTGGGTTGAACCAAAGGCAGCATGGTAGAGGAGGGACCTTTGTCAGAAGCCGTGGTTGGGGAGGCTTGTCCAGGCTGGATCCGGGCTTTGGGCTCAGACACCAGTCTGAGAGACTTCTCCACGAGGAGGAGCGTTAGTTGTAAGTATCTAGCTTTTCTTGTCCAAGCAGTTAACTTGTGGCAATGAGGACACTTGTGTGTTATGTTTGTTTCACCTAGACAGTGCACACACTGATCATGTCCATCTGAGACTGGTATAGAAAGCCTGCAAGTGAGGCAGCGTTTAAAGCCCAGAGAACTGGGCATTCCCATTAGAGAAAGGCTTTTGCCCTCAGAGAGGCTGACTATTCTACAGGGACAGATGAAATAATAGCAATAAAGAAAGGTGGGTTTTTTTGGAGGGTGGGGTAAAAGAAAGGGGGTGATGGGGACAAGGTAATGAACTAACTATTCTAACTAAATAACCATAGTAAATAGCCTAAGAGAACTAAGTAGTGAGCGCTGCTAATGCTCTGACTAGAGGCCAAAGGTGGGTAGAGGAGGAACTAAAGGGGGGGTTGGTCGCACAGCGCCGGTTAACCGCCTGAAGTGGCGCGAGACAGGGATCACACATGTGCGACCAAACCGAGCACTGCTACCAAAAATCTCCAATTATGAGCACAGGGGCGCACAAACACCTAAAATGGAGCATCCATAGGGACAGCACTCAAAGAAGAATTATACTCACCTTGAGTCAAATAGCATATGCTTTTGTGATGTTATCTGATTAAAATATGACCATGCAAACCATTGTTGCTACCACTATTCTATAATTGCAACAAATCTTATACAAAATGTAACACATGGCCAGAAAGGATAAATGACCCAGATTCAACCTTTAGAGACATATTAGAAAAGTATGTGAATGGTAATTAGAGCCACTCCACGCTAGATAGTCTAGAACTTTGAAATGCAAACCTGAATTGTTAGAGAATTGGAGGTAGTACTAATTGTATGTGTGTACTTATATCTTGTAGAATGTTAGCCATGTAAACAGACAGTTTGTCTGTCACTATAGCTATTGATTCAGAGATCAAAAGGACATATTAACATTTAGATGGACTGTAAACATAGTAACATAACTGTATTCATCTCTCTTTGAAATGTATAGCAAATCATCTGCAAATGGTAGAAAAAACAGGCAATTGCTTTATGTTAATCTTGTAGCTAATTACTGGCGATGTTCAGAATAGGTCTACTTCAAAACCCCCATGAGTGCCTATTCTTCACCAAAGGACTCCAAGCTGTCAAAGAAGGCCTGAAACTGTATAAAAAAGGCTTCGATCCTTATTCTTTTTATCTCAGATCTGCTTGATGCTTCATGCAGGGGAATCTTAAAACCAAAATTGACATCTCCAATCCTAATCTGGAAACACCCTGAATATGAACATTGGACTATAACCCATGGACTATTTTTGAAAGAACTCTTTGGAACTACAAAGATCACCATCTCTGCTATGAATTTGATCTCAAGAACGGTACTCATGTTTGTATATATACTGATCTTTTAACCAATACTCACTCTAATTTCTTTTTAAATAAATTTTAGGTTAGTTAGAATTGGCTGTAAATGTGTATTTGGGTAAGATCTGAAATATTTATTAACCTGGGAGGTAATGTGTCCAATCCTTTGGGATTGGTAGAACTTTTTTATATGATGAATAAGATTTTCAGTAATCCTCATCATATTTGACTTGGGTGTCTGGGTGGAGGCCTAAGGCTGGGTTACTTTAAGGGAACTGTGTTGTTGGCTTCTGGGTAACCAGTGAGGTACTAGAGAAGCTGTTTTGTGCTGGCTTGGTAAATCTAAGCATTGGAATATCCACCAGCTTTGGGGATTGTCTGCCCCATTCTTTGCAGTTCAGCCTAATTGAGTGACCTCAGTTGGCTCCCCTGGGACTCCGGTCACAGCTTTACATGGAGCTAAACTTGAAGACTACTTGAAAACTCCAACTAGTACAGAACATGGCTACTTGCTCACTTAGAAGTGTTTGCCACATGGCACAGAATACATGATTTCCAGTTTGATTCTAAAATTCAGGCTGTTGATTTTGTTATATAAAACCCTATATGGCTTGGTCTTCTGTATGGGTCCGTTGGCTCAGAGGCCCTGCTGGCCTCTGTAGGCATTTCCCCAAACCTATTCATACATTGTGCCAAAATGAGCTATCATGTAATAAATTGTTCATAATATGATCCTCTCTCTTCTATCTTCCATGCTTTGAGGAGCAATGAAATAGTTAATGATATTGACACTTAAAATATCATAAGAATCTGAGTTAGTACTAATTTCAATAAGTGAATGGAGTAGGTCAGACCTCTCATAGGTATTGTTTCAAGTTCTGCAAATGCAAGCAGCTCTCACTGCATCACTTACCCTCAAAAAACATGAACAAAGTGTATCTTAGCAACAAAAACAGCTAGAGACTAATTTAAAACACAAAAAGCAAATTAGATTTTGGAGAACAAGGTGGCAGTATAACTAAAGTAATGCTAGTATGCTGTACCACCACATACCAGCCTAGTCAGTGTGCTGAAATAATTTGTATAAATTTATAAAGGAATAATTCTTACTGCTGACTTTGAAAACTGGTTTTATGCTATCATATTGCTCCAGTGCATTACATGTGAAAGATCCCCAGAACTTTGTTATACATAGAAGAATGCTTTGGAGGTTTGATTATTTCTAGGGCTCTGAATATTTTATACAGTTGATTGTAATTCCGTTATATCTAAGGTCAGTCTGGTTTCACACTATTTTCAAAATGAAAAAAAAAAAAATCAGAAGTACAGCTTGCAAGAACTGCCAACCTGCTGTTCTGTGTTCTCTCCATGTCAATTTTCCCACTGTGGTTAGTCTCAGGTCTATGAACTAAGTGAAAATGAAGCATAATACATTTTTGATCCATGCCTCAAGATGTGAAATACTGGAGACAGCTCTATTGAGGCTAATCCTGTGAGGAGCTGTACCCCATCTGTGAGTGCTTTGTAGGAAGCAGTTTGCACTTCGCAAGATCAGCCAGTTTGACAGTTGAATTTCTAAACAGTGTTCTATGATGGCTAATTGGCTGCTTTATGTGTGGATTTATCATACTGCTTACAGTGGAATAACATGCATATAGAAGAGGGAGAATCTGGGACAGCACACCAGCTCCATGATTCCTTACAAAAGATCCTTTCAAGGCCTTCTGATGGAATCTCTATAGTTAAGCACTGAGCTCAGTGGCTGCCATTCCGCTTTAAATATTTCGCTCCTTCAGCACATGGTGAAACAGTTTTCTAGAGATCACAGCAATGCAGAAGCAGCATTACTAAGGGGAGACAACGGGACAAGGAAACAGGCCTGGGGTCAGGACTGAACAGAAAAATTGGGATTATGGCACACAAAAGTAAAAATGTAAGAAAAATGAACAAAGTTGAGGAAGAACATAAGCAGAGGTCAGATATAAGTAGTATTAGAGAAACTGTAAAATATGACAATTCAGTGCTAAAAGATGTTCCAGGGTGTGACACACAGCAGGTTGCCAGCGCAGCTGTTGCATCATATTACTATAGATCTTTGTAACATTCCATTAATCTAAGTGGACATTCTGTAGACAACAGCTGATAGGACATACATGTCCCCTGAGGGAGAAGCAAAAGGACTGAATGGGAAAAGTAGAGCTGAACAAACAAATTAGAATAATTTAAAATTTTTTGCTTTTTGGGGCCAAAGGTTAATGCACAAAAGTGCCTGCACAAATATTATAGTATTTTCAAATTGAGTCATCGTTTGCCTGTTTCTTCAGTATGCAAATAATTCAGTACAGATTGTGGCATGCATTTGAAATTTGAATCCATATGTGTTACAAAAGACACACATGAAATGATTTCTGTTCCTAGATAGGAAGATGCATCAGTATGTCACTAAGAAAGCATGAATCAGAATTATACAATTAAAGATACAAAACGAAATTAACTTTTTATTCTTACTAGTCAAGTTCTACAGGACTGAAATACATGCTTAAGTGCTTTGCTGAATTGTGGTTTATGGAAGCAGAAAAATGATTAAAATACAGTTATTGATGGAAAATTTTAGACCTTGAAGAACTGTACCTTTTTAAAACTAGTTTTACAGAACATTTAGGTGAGATGCTTTTGGTGTTACGGTAGAATTTTTAAAATCTCTCACAGCGCTGGCCTAAACTCTGCTCCCATCAAGTGCTTTTGAAAATCTTACTTTAAAGACCGAGGTGTAAAATTTGATTTCATGTAAAGATCTCATCTAAAAAGACTGTATCTTCTTATTTCCAAAACTTGCTTCACTGGTTTTGGAACTAATCCTTTCTAAATATAACCATTTACTAAACAGAAGGGACATGAATGATTTTCTTTGGAATCACTATAAACAGAGTAGTGCATGCACTATGAAGATACCGTGGCTTACTATACAGACACCTATTTGTTTATAGTGAGCGACAACAAAAGCCATCTTGTAAAAAAAAGTTTTCAAGCAAGGACCAGTTGCAGATCTTTTCCCTCTCCCTACCGCCCCCACCTCTAGACACCACACTTCCACCTAATTCCCGGTCTCAAATTCTCATTCCTCACTTGTGTATATTTAGTTCTGGAAGAAGAGGTTGCATTACTGGGTAACAGTCCCATTTGCAAAGTAAAGAGCAGAAGGAATGAGTTAGGGAGAGGTTTATTTCTCCTTGACTAGAAGGATAGTAAGTGGTATGTTTCAAAGGCTGAGGAAAAAGATGACATTCAGTGAGAGGACCCTATAAGGGAAACTTAAACTTGCAAATCCAGATGGGAAACTTACAGATGGGACCATTGCCAAATGAATATAGGACAAATTTGCAACCTAAATACCAGTGTCCTTTTAAACACCATTTTAGATAATATAAAAGCTGCTAAATTAGTAGCACTGGGTGTTGAAGGGGTACCTTTGCCATGTTTGAGTCACAGTAAAATTAACATATATACTGCCTATTTTGATACATTGCAGCACCATTTTCTGTTTAGACAATAACAAATCACCATAGCAGCGCAGTAGCCCTGGTTACCGTAAGATCAGTACAACGAAAGAAGAACACTCTTGGTTGAGGATTGGCTGGCTAAACTGCTGAACATTTGCTCTCAGTTTCCAAGACAACATTGCTGAACACATTTTTTTACCTCATAAATTTATTGCAGAGAAGCTTGTAAAATGCAGATCAAAACTGAAATGGAGATGGCTAGTCTGCTCATTAGAGCCAACTTATATCAAGGACTCAGAGCTTCACTCCTAATATTTTGTAACCAAAACAAATTCAGTGCTGAAGCTTTAAAATGCATTTGAATATTCCCTCATACAATTTTACCATATCACAGCTGTCAATTTATACAGCTCTCTCTGTTTGCCATTCTACTTTAAATGCAATTACCGGTAACTTAGAAGAACATATCTTTTGCAGACACCTCTATTAGATGGTATTAATATAGCAAATGAAAAAAGGAAACAATAATGCTAAGCAGCTTCATTTCAGAAGAGTTCCTCTCTATTTATTTAGCACCAGCTTCGCTGAGCTTCTTTCATACATATCAACCAAGTTAGCTGCAGTAAATTAGTGAAAACACATTAAACTTCCATTGCCTTATGCAAACACTAGCCCACAAGCAAAGACAGTGTGTTTTTATTCATCCCTTACCACGATCCTTTTCTTTTTCCTTGTGAGAGCCCCACAGAGATTTACACTAGGAAATGAACAAATTAAGAGGTCCACTTCTGTTCCCACTGAAGCCAATAAGAAGATATCTACGCCTAAACTCACAGCTGACTTATCAGTCAATTAAATTGCTCCTGGAGCCACAGGTGGTCTCAGTAGGTTCTAGGTGAAATTTCATGGAGTGCCTGAGCTCCCTAACTCATCCCCTCCCAATCTGGTTTTGGGGTATGTCTACACTACAATTAAATACCCACAGCTGGGCCATGTCAGCTGACTCACAGACATTGGGCTGCAAGGATGTAAAACTGCAGTTGTAGGCATTCAGGCCTAGAGTCCAGGCTCTAGCTTGAGCCCAAATGTCAACTCTGCAATTTTACAACACCACAGCCCAAATCAGCTGATATGACCCACCCATGGGTGTTTAATTGCAGTGTAGACATACCCTTATTTAGAGGCCAGAAACAATAACTTGGGATCTTCTTCCAATATTTGGGGATTTTCCCAGTCTTTCATACTGTAAAGCATGTGACACTTGATAATTTATACATTTTCAAATTTGATCTTGATAAAATATCATTACTGCTTAAAGAAGTTACCTAATTATTCTATGCTACTAGTCTTACAAGACTTACCTTTAACACTGTGTCAAGCTGCCATATTTATTAGTTTAACAGATGAAAAGCTGAGACATGACTCAGGTTTAACTTTTTCCTCCCCTCATAGTTGCAGAGAAAGGCTCCCTGTCAATGAAATTTGAAACCAAAAAGGAAACAGAAATAAAACATTAGCAAGGCCATTGCCAAGTATAGTGAATATCCTCTGTGTTTTATTCCTGGCTTTTTCATTAACCAACTGTGTGGGAGGGTAATGGGTGCATTATTTAAGATGTGTAGCTTCAGTATAAATGTTTGTAAAATAATTTGAGAAACAAGGATAAAAAGTGTTGTACAATTGCTAATTATGAAAATATGTTCCATACCTAGACAAATTAGATTTTCATTGTGAAACACACAGCTCACAGCTATTTAACATCTGGACTTTATATCAAAGAGAAAGTGATTTAATTCAATTTGAGATCATGTTGGCAGTCATCCAAATTATGGCCACAGTGACTGAAGAGTATAAATGGGGCTGCCTAATTACCTTTTATTTTACACTACTGAGTTCTAAAAGACATCATGGCCTCAGGACCTTGCAAAATTTTCTAAAGTTGAGTATTGTGGAAACCCATATTAATCAATTAATTAATTTAGGCTCAGTCTATTCATCCAGCTTTTCATAACAGCACTTAACAGAATTATTATGAAAGGGTCAGAATTTTCTTTATAAAAACTTTGCTATTAAGAATTTTACATTTAACTGGAAAAAAATAGGTCTGAAGACTGGCACTGGAACATAAGAATGGTCATACTGGGTCAGAGCAATGGTCCATCTAGCCCAGTATCCTGTTTTCTGACAGTGGCCAGTGCCAGGAGCTTCAGAGGGAATGATCAGAACAGGCAATATCAAGTCATCCATCCCCTGTCATCCATTCCCAGCTTCTGGCAAACTGAGGCTACGGACACTCTTCCAGGAATGTATCTAGTTCTTTTTTGAACCCTGTCATAGTTTTGGCCTTCACAACATCCCCTGGCAAAGAATATGAGCATACAGGCAAATTTGCTAACAGTCCTCTATTACTTTTGCTTACACTATGTTCTTATTTAACACATGGAGAATGTATTCTTTTAATATCCCTATTTCTTTAACAGATATTTGCTTTATGGCCCACCTTATACTCAAAGAATTGGAATCCTGCATGACTGACGTAGTGTGGCGAGACAAACTCCTCTAAAAAGATCTGCTTAGCTTATTGTTTATACTATTATGTTTAAAACAAGATCTTGAATCAGACAAAGGGGAACCCCTTTATATTTGAACTTCCTATTCTTTTTCTCTTTGGCAATGTCACTCCCTGACTAGGTGACTGCATACTGGTAACTAAAGGCAAAATATTAAACAAATAATATTAAGCTTCAGACCAAGGTCTGGTCTGCACTTAAAAGTTTTGCCAATATAGCTATGTCAGCTAGAAATGGGGCAGGGAAAAATGACACCTCTAGAGCCCTGCATGGACACAAAATTTGTATCCGCATCCTATCCACAAGAATGATCCACAGATACAGATATCCATGGATATAAAGTGGATATCCACAGATTTGCGGGGCTCTAGATACAGAATTTGTATCTGCATCCGATTTGCAAAAATGGCCCGTGGATATCTACTGCTATAAAGTGGATATCCGTGGATTTGTAGAGCTCTAGACACCGCTAACCAGCACAAGCCCTAATGTAGACACATCTATACCAGGAAAAAGAGTTCTTTTGCCAGTATAGCTTATTTCATTTGGGGAAATTGAATAAGTTATATTGCAACCCTCTCAACCTCAAGGCAGGGGCTTTGCCTGGACAGGAGAAAGGGTAGTGGGCTCCTTTAAGAACTCCCCCTCCTTATGGACTAGGAGGTGATGGCTGGGAAGTGGGTGGAAAGTTATCACCTAGGGGCAGGGGGACACTAAGCCATTGGCCTCTGCACAGCTGGGAGAGGTTATATAAACCTTATCCTTCAGCCTGAGCCCCTCTAACACCTATACTGACTAGATACTTATTCCATAGGGTTTCTGGTTCCCTGATAAACTGGATAGGGAAGTGGACTTTGGAGAAAAAATCCCTCAAAGAAGCTGGTGAACAGGGTTAAGACTTCTAACGTCTGATAGAGTGAAGAGAGACACCCCTTTACCTTCTTATGAGGAGAGTGTGGTAGTGTCCCACCAATGGGCTGGGAACCAGCTGTGGAGGCAAGGGGGGGCGGGGGCTGATAGCAGGAAATGATTAAAGAATCATGAAAAAGCACTGTATGAGTTATTGCCAATAGCTGCCAGATGAGTTAAATTAATAAAGCTGCAGTTTAATTAAACCACATCCCTTGCATCTTGTCTTTTTTTTCTGAATATCCAGGACAATGGCAAAAGAACTCACCGGTATAAGCTGTGTCTTCACTAGAAAGATTTGCTAGTATAGCTTATCAACAAACCCCTTCTAGTGACAAATCTTAAATCAGACTGTAGAAATAAGATTACAACAGCCAGTTACTAGCTCATCTCCAACTGGCATATTCTTCTAGAAAACTGTTATACATTATCACCACTTCTAGACGTATATAGTCTTCAAAAATGTGGAGTTAGAACTCAGAGATCCCCAAACTAAAGGTAAGTTTGACCATTGCAAATGCACAACATAAATAGAAGAAAAAAAAAAGTCAGGCACTGGTAAGAACTGCACCAAATTAATTCCTTTAAATGAACACATTTAATTAATTTGTGGGGAAATAACAGAATAAGATCTTCAGGGCAGGGAACATATCTTAAGGATAATGTCTAGACCCTAACACAATTGGATCCTGAATGGGGTCTTTGGGTGTAACTATGTTACAAATAATAATGCTGTATCAATACTAAATGCTATTTTTCCTTAAAAAACACAGAAGTCCAGTATAAAGTAATGCTAAATTGACTCTATAAAAACAAAAAGCAACTTAAATATTATACTTGATTTACTTATACCACCTTTATTGTATCACTGTCAAAGTCACATTTTCATGCCCTTCACTTTCACCATGTGCAATTCTAAGAAACGCATGAGGGAGCTGATCCAGCTGACAGGCAGTACAACTAAAATGACAGTTCTTGTACTCCATAGTGATCCAAACACATAGAAGATACAGATGTGCATCCTGGTTTTGTTCCACTGTTTACTTTTCTGAAGGAGTCTGCAGGATAAACGTTCATGACAGCCATAATCTTTATAAGATTAATAGACATGATTTTTCTTCTCTTCTTACAATCACTTGTGTGATTTATGATACTTAGCAGCAGCTACTTATGATTCCTGGCCAAAGAGCTTTACATTTAGCCATGAAGCAATACCTTTTTATTCAAAGGGGAAAAGAGTTAGATTGTTAGGGTTCTAAAAAGCTGAGAAAAGCAAGGAAACGGAGGATCACATTCCACACTTTCAAAAATCCTGCAGACCTCTGTAATAACTAGACAAATGGGGCGACAGAAGCACAGCATTACAGCTGTTAGACCAAAACCAAAAGCTTTGCAGAATTTCACCTAGAACCAAAATATATTTAATGTTGAATTTGGTTTCTGCAGAATAAAATTTTCCATTTGAAGGCCTGCAATAAATAGTACACTTAGATGAGTCCCCGAATGAAGCATTTAATGACAAATTCACAGATAATTTAAATTATTTATGTACAGTAAACACTAAAAGACAGTGCACAGTAAAAATCATGAGGCCAAAAATGTCAAACTCAAATACAGCAA
Source organism: Mauremys mutica (assembly GCF_020497125.1). Taxonomy (NCBI): domain Eukaryota; kingdom Metazoa; phylum Chordata; order Testudines; family Geoemydidae; genus Mauremys; species Mauremys mutica. The sequence goes on from NC_059082.1 coordinate 65,094,604, forward strand.
ATATATATATTTTTCTGTACTGTAGTACATGCAGGTTTCAAATCAGTGAATTGCTAAAATATATATTGCTCTTAAGTGGTACATAGTCAAGACTTTGTAAATGTTAAGTGTAAATGCATTAGTGCAGGGGTAGGCAACCTATGGCATGCGTGCCAAAGGTGGCACGCGAGCTGATTTTCAGTGGCACTCACACTGCCCGGGCCCTGGCCACTGGTCCGGAGGGCTCTGCATTTTAATTTAATTTTAAATGAAGCTTCTTAAACATTTTAAAAACCTTATTTACTTTACATACAACAAGTTTAGTTATATATTATAGACTAATAGAAAGAGACCTTCTAAAAACATTAAAATGTATTATTGGCACATGAAACCTTAAATTAGAGTGAATAAATGAAGACTCAGCACACCACTTCTGAAAGGTTGCTGATCCCTGCATTAGTGCTAGTGACTGGAAGCTGCATTTATCCCCATGGGCAAAAGCAGGCTCTGAGATGCAACTGTCATTTCAAACTTCTGCACTGAACGTACCTCTTTTATAACAAGTGACCCAGTAATTACTGGAGAGAAATTAGATTTCTACTCCCATTCTGTGCTACCTAAAAATGCTAAAAGTCAGCTCTCAGGTGAAAAGAAGTAGCAGCACTGAATCTATGTATATATCTTCCATTCAAGGCACTCAAGTGCATAAGACATTTAATAGATGTCAGGTTTTAAAAACTGTTCACTTTTCAAGAAAACTTCACTTTTGAACAATAATTTTATATGCTAGAAAAAATATCCTTTCATACAACAGAAAGACCAACGAACCCAAGAGGGTGCCACTTTTATGTATTCATATTTCTGACCAAAACAGAAACTTCTGATAGGAAGGAGGATTGTCAAGTTAATGAGTCATCCAGTTATTTTCTTTCAACAGAGGCACAGAATTATGAGCATTTTAACAGCTTCCCCACTGTCAATGGAAGAGCTGTAATTTAGGGAATTCATATGTTGACAGAAAGGGTGGTTTATGGATATTAAGGGCAAAAGCAACATATTATGCAAAATGGCACCCATATTCCACCAATCTGAAATTTAATACATCTTCACTTATATAAGTCAGTGTACATGTCTATAGCCAGTTTCTCTTATTTTAAGAGACTCTTCTTCATCATTTAGCACCTGATTTTGGTAAGTCCTAAGACACCCTTCATTTAAAGCTGAACTACTCCAGAGATGGCAAAGACATTAGGAAGAATAAAATGAAGCACTAATTAATGCTGTTTAAAGACAACTTGTCTTTTGTACACAAAACTTGTTTTCAACAATAAAGACCTCCGGAATGTTGAAAAATGGTGGAATGACATTAACAGGACACAACTGTCTATACCAAGAGAAAATTAATATCTAATAAACTTTGCCAAAGTACTATTTAAGGCACATCAGTATGGCCTAATTAATCATCTTTTGGTTTTCGCTTTAGAAATGGCCTCTGCATAGGATATGTGAATGAAGTCATAAAGCTGCTTAGCATTGACAGCGTTGCCCAGAATTTCTAAGAGTTTGTCCTGTGACAGAGTTACCAGCTCTGAAATGCTCTTAACGTGGTTCATTAAGACACGGCAATTTTTGGCATTTACACCTGGTATTTTTAATAAGAAATCCTGTGGGCCAGGGTTATACTTGTCTGACTCAGGAACGATTTCAGAATCTGCTGTAATGGCCATTGCTATTGCTGCATCAGGCTGTGGCCTGTTCTGTTTCAACTCCTCAAACAACTCAGCAGTGGCATGGGGAGACGGACACCACAGAATACGTAACCTTGGGAAATGAAGAGTAAGCAGGGTGAGTTTAGAAGTAATATCGTTACTGGAAATCTCTTGATGTAGAGAGCCTCGTGAAGTGAGAGAGAAAGATTTGCTAGGGTCGAATTCAATCAGAAGAATTGGTCGCTTATAATAACGAGACATAGAAATACATTGGGAATAGAGCCTCCCATTATTTAAAGAACCGATCAAATCACTGATACTCTTCCGCTCTATGCAGATATCAGGGGTGAGAATGTAGTCTCCAACTTCCAAAGTAACAGGTTCAATGTCAATACCACGACGATGAATCAGAGATGGAAGCTCACTGCGAAATTCTCGCATATCCACTACTATAGTCTGTTGAACGCTCTTCTGTTCCTGTCCACCTAATGAAAAAACAATTTATAGTGAATCTCTTTCATATGAGTGACCTCTGATTCAGGTCTTTTACATCTATATCTATACAGATATATATTTACCACTGTATTTTGCATAAGACCACACGTTTAAAATTCTGCAAATACTTTTATAAAATCTCAATGTTCAGGGTTTGTCATTTAATTAACAAATTAGGAAAATCCTACAACCCAATATGTAGTATAGTTTGAATATTAGGGCACTAACATCACATCCAGAGTGTTGGGTTTTTTTTAAAACCTCAAATTGGAAAAACACCTTAAGGATATTTTCATTGCTTTCATAATGGATGGATACCACCCCTTCAACCCAGAGATCCCAAGTTTAGTATGGGATTTACTATACCATTGAATCAGCCTATCACTAATTTAAAAACAAACTAGCATGCACCTACTAGACAAAGTTTTAAAATCCAGCTGTATTGAGCATATATAAGAATTTACTAAGAAGGCGTTGCAAGATCTGTAAGCCTTGTGAGAGGAATTTAAACTACAGTAAATGGCTATTGAGTAATTATGATTCAACTGGCTGATAATGAGATTTTAATCCATCTGTAGACAAAAATCTATTTAAACACATTGGGCAAATGTAGGCAAAAAAAGTTGTACTCAAAGAAAATTATGCTTACCGTAAACTCTAAAAAACAAGGAACACTGACAGTTTGGTATGTACATGCTCATATTTACTCCCAACCGTCCGCCACCCAAATGGGATAGTTTATCATATTATTGATGTATCTGGGCCTTTACATATTTGCAGGAGGACAAGATCCCACCCTTGAATATAAACAAGTTTGTCTCAAGAGCTGGTATAGATGGGTCTGGGAAAGATATAAGTGATGGAAAGCTAAGTGAAAGTAGCAAGTTTTAAGGAGGGATTTAAAAAGATAAAAGCAATTTTGTTTGTCACACAAACTAAAGTTCCAGGTGTGGGTGGAGGGTGGTCAGTATTAAACTGAAAGTGGGAGGAGACAAATGGAGCATAATGGAGAACAGATTAGGTAGAGCATATGGCAAAAGAGGAATGCTGAAGGAAATGAGAGCCAAGATGTAGGCAGGAGCAGAGCTGTGAAGATGATGGCAGGGGCAAAGATGAGAACAAGGAGTTTGAATTTCTAAGGAAAGGAGAGAAAAAACAGTGAAGACACTGAAATAAGGACAAACGTTGTCAGAGTAGCAGCAAAAAACGATGATTTTTTTTCTGCAATGTTTTGGATAGAAAGCTGAGAAGAGACACATATTGAGGATGTATTATGTATCTACTCTCTGCTTTGTATCCAAAACACTGCAGCAAAAATCTCCTTCCTTTTGCAACTACTCTGACAATATTTCCCCCTTATTTGAATCCCTTCACTGGCTTCTTCTCTCCTTTGAAGAAACTATTTGTGGAACACTCAAAATTAATGAATACATTTGCTTTTGAGGATGAAAACTAAACCTTAATCTTCCATCAACAGAGCTGTCAGTTGGCTGTATTTGCACATTTGTTAGGTATTGGCTAAATTCTGTTTACCATAAGCACGGTCCTATCTACCAAGTTTTTGGATATTCATATTAGTTTTCCTATATATGTTTATCTTTCTACATTCTAAGTAGTATATTCTGTGTTCAGTTTGCAAATGAAACCTACTCACTCTATAAATCAGTGGGAATTTTGCACATCTATCAAAGGAACAGAAGGCCCTGATGCCCAACTTTTCTGCTTTAAAAGGACAGCAGGCTTCACACAGCAGGCATCATTCACTCTGGCTGAGAAGAAATAAACAGGCCTCCTTACAGAGTCAGTTAATACAGCTACTTTATCAGTCAGATGAGTTGGCGGTGTGAGCTGCACAGCACTGCTTCCTGCCACCTTCCAAAACTTATAGCACCGCTTCTGCAGCACTTCTAAACATTACTTGCCCAGGCAACTAGACTTTCAGTCAAAAGAAAGATTTTTTTTATAAGGCAGTGCAGGACATTTAAGCGACAGACCTGGCTCTGCATGCAAATTGGACCAAATTTAGTCCCAGATCAAGTGAGTTCAGCTCTCAATGAAGATAATGGGAATTGCACCCACTGTCAATAGAGCCGATTTTTTCCCTATGTATTTTTAAATGCTCTGACAGGTATCTTGGAGCATTATGCCAGGCTCTGTACAAAAATCCTTTTAAATGGCACCCAAAGGTGTGCTAAGCACTGTATAGACACAAAATAAGACAGATTCTTGCCCTGAAATGCATGTGGTATAAGTACATAACACATTCACAAAGGTGTTCAGAGAAAGGATACGACACAAGATGACTATAAGCAAGAATTTAGTTACACTTTAATCGTATTTAACTTGTTCCTTTTTTATCCTTATGAGCTGATCTTTTAGATAGTTAACTTCTGCATGTCTTTTATAAATTTGAGCCTTTGATTAGTACCCTACTTCTTAAAAAAAAAAAAAAAAGCCAGCCACTTTCCCTCTTACTGCAGCACCTGTAGCCTTGCCCTGAGGAGTTCATCCCTACACCGATTTGTGTTCACTCTCCTCCATGCATTGACTTATATAAAACAGATGCATCTTGCTCTTGTGGAAAGATATTGCTGTCACTCCCATTCTCTTTCTGCCTTAAAATCTCATAATGAGAGAGAAGGGACAAGTTCTTTTGCCCACTGAAATCAACTGGAGTTTTACTATTACTTTAACAGGTGAAGGATTGAGCTCTTATCAATCAATTTGAAACATTAACTGCATAACTGCAAGTCATGACATCTTCCCTCTAATCCAGGAGGGTAGGATGTGACTTTCTACAAGACTCAGCCACAAAGATGGTTAGATTTACTACATGCCATTTCTACACTAATGGCATGTAGTAAATCCAAGGTTCTCCATTTTCACCTCTAAAGGGCAGGATGCACTGATTCTGTAGCACTTCCTAGACTCTGAGGACAGAGATCTGAACTCAAATGCCAAGGTGTTACTGCTAGAGCATGCACGACAGATTTCTGAAATAACAATATGCTAGATATTTCTGTCAAACACCTCTCATTATATAACCCAAAGCTCTACAAGTAGCTCGAGGAATTGCTAAAACTCACCTGCTTTGCGTGTGTCAGTAGAAACAGTTGCAGAAGTAGAATCTCTTATGAGATCCAAGTTTGTTTCATCTCTGCCTTCTCTTTCCTCAGGGATAACCATGCTGGCCTTCTCTCTAATGAATTATTACCAGAGGAACAGATGCATTTGGAATTACTTGTATTATATTTCGTAGCTATTTAGGCCTGGGTTTTCAAGGATAAAAGTATGCCAAAAACATTTTCTATCTGGCTAAACAGCAACAAAGAACTCACATAGTTTAGTATTGCCTGCAAATCTGATCAGAATTACAATTTATTTTATCTTCCAGGTCATGAAGAACCAGATTCTGCTATCCTTATCATCATGATTAGTACTTTACTCTGTGAGGCGCCTCATCTGATTTGTGTGGGATTCCTCCTGAAATAAGGCACTAAACACGTGACATTAGCATAATCTAGCCCTAAGTATCAGCACAAACATTGAACTCTGTGGTATCATCCCAAAATTTAATGCTCTCTCCCTCCCATGAAACTACTATATAAAGCCATGAAAACCCACACAAGTTGCTCGGTATCTTGCAAAACTTACTATTCTGGAAACCAAGAACAAAATTTAAGCTAGTTTCTCTTACAATATTGGTACACGGCTGTGAATATCATCCAAAAGGCTGCTTGAGCCTGTCAAATTTCTGACTTTTTGGGCAAACAGGTGTTTCAGAAGAGGACTGTGGAAGACTCTCTGATTAATGTTGAAAAATTAGTAAAATTGGAAGCTTATACAGACATAAATAAGAAAAAAACCTATATTTAAGAAGTGGACATAAACATGAAACAGTTGATTTACTAGAAAGCTAGCAAGCCCACTTAAGTTACCGAATGAGTTTTTCAAAAGCTTCTTTTTCTTTTCTCAGCACAGTGAGATAGCGCTGTTCTTCTGTCGAACCTCCATATATAAGGAAATAAACCCTGTAGGTCAGGAAACAATGTACTTCACGTCACAAAACACACAATTTTATCCTGAAACCAACATGAACATCAGTATTGGAGATAAGCAGCTTTAAGTGCTTGAAAAATAAATATTTGACTAAAAATAGACTCCATTATTTACACTTCTACTAAAGTTAAACTGATCAAAATTAATCTGTTAGAGTTCTTCTATCCAAACAACTCCCCTTTTTCCAAAAGAAGGATAAGTGTTAAACTCTGGAATGCAACGGAGTGGATGAGACAGTTACCTGCTCAGAGCTGGTTTACAAGACAAGCTAATCCTTTTACAAAAAGCAAGGAGGAAATAAAAACGGAGAGGTCATGTCTTCCTTGCAGTTACATGCTGTCTTCTCAGAATAATGTTTATAAAATAAATGAAGAGGTGGGAATACTTTAAAGAAAGTATTATGAAAGAACATAAGTTATGAGAAAAACAACAAACTGAGATTTAGTATAACTTCTCTGTAAAGGGAATCATCGGGTCCCCTTTTGCAGGTAAATGTCACATTCACCACAGCCATCATGTATTTTGCATAAACACACATGTGGACAAGTTAAGTTTCTATTCTATAAACATGCACATAAGCAACTCATATGGATTCCTGTAATTAATTTGAAATATTAATAAAACTATCAACAAATGTCTTCAGCAGAGCAGTGTTCAATTTTTGCTATATCAAAATGTCAGACAATTATGTCAGTTAATATTCTTCTGCACCTCTTCCAACAATGTGTGAGAAAAGCTATTGGTTCTTGCGCCCATGTGATGTTTATTGCATCTGGCTTTCCTGCCCTCTCCTGAAGTATTGAGGTTGACATGATTTGACTACATGCAACTCCACGAACAGGTGCAATAAACTGCACAATTAAAAATAAGATACATCAACTAATGGCCCAGCAGCTACACATTTAAAATATTTTATGGATTTCTGCAATTTTAGGTACACTTTTAACCCCATCCTCTCCAGCTGGACCTTAACTCAGTATTAGATATACATTACTTTCTCTATAAAACTGTTCTTTCAACTGCAAGGTGTACACATATTTATACTTGTATAGTAAATCCTCTTTAAGTTCACACCCTACCTTATTGCAGATTAACTTTCAGTAAATCATAGCCTAACCTTGCATGTGAGAAGTCAAGCAGTCATTCAAGTCAAGACTATTGCACTAGCTCAAGAGGGCAGAGAGTTAGCACTGTGTTCAATTTTAACTTTTGCATTTCCTGATATTTTTGCATTTCAGTTTGTATCCTCTATACTACAATAAATGCAAGTTTTTTATTTTATCAATTTATCCACAGTGAACAACTTACATGGAGCTATTTCCATCATCTCTCTTCCTCCCTCCCCACCATGTTCAAGATATAGCCAAGTGTTTTCTTGATGACATATCTGAAGCGTCATTAACATTAGAAAACTTCAAGCAGAATGATCCTAATTTCCGAATCATGTTTTCCTGTACCTGCCCTAACAATACGTTTCTGAATAATCTGCCCAACAGCAGGGTTAGGCTTCAGGATGAGTGTAAAGAATAAACTCTCAGAAGGAGCATATAAATATGAAAACAGAGGAGCTTGGTCGGGAAGCAGAGAGAATTTAGCAAACTCCCTTTGGATGTACAGCCAACATGAAATGTTTTATACATACCTAGTACTAAACCTCCCCTACACCACCCAAGAAGAATATCTACAAGATGAAATAGGAGATCTTTAAAGCAGGGTACAATATATGTAATTGATTACTGGTGCATTAATAAATTGTTAAGGGGGTTTGACATCCACTGGAGAAATAAAATTATATATATATATTTTTTTTTTTAAGAAGGGTAAATTACAGTCTACATGTTCTTCAATTTTTAAACTGAAAAAGAGACAGATTAGGAATTAGATAGAGGAAAACTAAATAAAGCCATTAATTGATTTTCTGGGTTCACTTCCAAAAGATCTCAACAATGAACATTTTGTTTTTGGTTTTGATTTTTTAAAGAGCTAAAATTAGAGCAACTGCATTCTGTTATTACCAAGTCAACTTGCCTCAAGGGCTTCCCAGGCCTGCTTGCCTTGTAGATTTCCAGCTGCCGAACAAAAGTTAGTTCTGCATCATACAGCACTACATATCTTGGTTCCACTTCATGCAATAGCCGAGTGAGAGCATAGGGGTCACTACAACCCTGCAATGGATGAATAATAGTAAGAGGGTTTTTGAAGATACCATAATAAGCATCTGATGCTAAATTTAGATGGAAATCTTCAGGTTTGGTTTCCTCTATATTGATTTCTTCGCTGCTGCTTAATTCCTTATAGCCCTCCATCTCCTCTCCTATGTCTTCCTCCTCTGTTTTTCCCATCATTTGGGTTAAAGTCAAGTCTTGTTTCTTCATGATTTTGTTTTGTTTTGAGCAGGCCTCTACTTTGGCTTTTTTAGCTTGAGGTCCTTTGTCCGATTTGGCATTTCCTTTGGACTTGACAGCTTTTCTATCCTTAATCCACGCTTCTCCAGCTCTTTCATCCTTCCCAAAAGTTTTGTTATAGAGCCTCATTAAAAGTGCCTCTGCTCCAGCAATAATATACTCTCTCAGTTGTGCACAAGTTCGGTCATCACTGGCACAAATAAGCACTTGCCCTGCAGTCAAGAAATAATATTATGTTTATAATTTGTTACACTGCACTTTTTTATATCCAATTACAAGAATCCTCTTGGGCAGAGATATAAATTGTTTTAAAATGATCTCAGGAGTACGCTTGCCAAATGTCTTTACACTTTTTACTAGTAGTTGCTCTGGAATTTTAGGGGCAGTCTAAGTTGTGTGATTTTTTTTTTTGAACTGAACAAAAATCAAAGCACAGAAAGTCAATGAAAGTTCATTGTTCTTTACTCCTAAACTGTCAGAATCAGAAATGTTTTTCTTCTGACCAATTGAAATGAGACAGATGTAGCATATAGTGTAACTTTTTTTTTTTTTTTGCACCATGGAATGAAATGAAAAAACACCACATTAACTGAACCTGTTCTAATTTTCAACCATTTCCATCTGCATTAATGAGCCCAGAACACACAAAAGCACATAATGCTATTGTCATTTGAAGTCCCTGACTGACTCTTTTTGAAGACTGAAGCTTCCCCACAAGTTGCTTCAGGTGGACTCTTACCTCACCAAGGGGTGGGGCCAGCTGATGCTACCATAAGAGCACCAGGGGAGGGGAGAAAAGATCACTTGTGCCCCCTCATTGTCTCCCAATAGAATTTGGTACAGTTTAGGGGAAGGATAACTCGACAAAGAGGTGAGACAGTAAAGGAGCTAGTCAAGAACAACTATGCACCACCCCCACAATCCAGCATCTACAGCACTCAGGGGGTAGAGGGGTGCCAAGTAAGGTGCTGCACTCTCACAATGGTCCAAGCTTCACAAGATGGAATGAGTTGTAGCTCAACTCCACCAGATTTTAAACCCAGAGCAAGATCATGGTGTCCCCCCAAACCTGGAAAGGCAGCTACACTACTAGGAAGTGCAAGTGAGTCACACTCTTGTGTAGCTCCTATGGCTTTGGAGGATTTATTGAGGGGGAGATCTACTTGTCAAGTGTTTAAAAGTGCTGTAGGACTTCCTCTTCAGAAGGCTGGAGTATGTACAACCACTACAGGCTTACAAATAAGGTATACTAATTGTCATGGTAATTGACATGACCATGTAACAATAGACAAATATAGTTATTTCAAAGATTCTAGTTGTTTTCATGGTGGTACAATGGCGGTTAAGGGTGCTTGGGTGACCTTAACTAAGTACTGGCATCACTTGAATGTTTGGGTCTGGATTTTTTGAGGATAAAGTGCAAGGTTAACGTTGAACTTCCAGAGTAATGTTCGTTTTATATTTTTTATTGAGAAAGCTATTCTCAAGGATTTTGGGGATGAAGTTAGAGTCTTTAATCCTTAAATACAGGTTAATTAAGTGCTTTGTCTGGAAAAAGTTATTTTCCACATATGGCTTAATTATATATCCTCTACCTCACACTTAGCAATGAAGAGGAGAGGAATGTTTTCACCTCAGGAGCTTTTGTCGGGACCAGTTTTTATTACCTGTACCCTCTTTGAAATATAGATATGCTTGTATGCAAGAGACTTAATTAACTTTGCAGAGACTACACACCTAGTCCATCCCTTCATTGATATTTCACTATATACAAACTACTAGAGGGGTATAAACAGAGTCTGCCTGTCCAGGAAATATCTTAATCTAGGTAAATTGTGGGTGGGATTTAAAAAAAGCACATGATTTAGGAGCACAAGTTCCATTAAAACTCAATGGACCTTGTGCTGCTAAGTCACTTAGGCTATGTCTACATGACAGACTTCTACCAATATAACTGTGCCATTCAGGGGCTCAAAGAGGTGTGAGCCCTAACCAGACTTTTGTTGCCGCAGCTATGTCGTAGCATAGAGACAATTATACCAGCAAAACTGTGCTTTTATCAGTATAGCTTTTTTCCCCTGCTCAGGCAGGAGGTTATACTATATCGTTAAAAACCACTGCTTTCTTGGTATAGCAATATCCACACTAGGACCAATTTGCTAATATATATCAGCATTCCTATCCTGGCAAAACACTCTTACGGTAGACACATCTGCAGTGGTGCTACCTCTAGAATCTAATTGATTAGGAATACAGGCTAACCTGTTTCACTTCACAGATGTCTCTAATCAGAAACCATAAGAGATGAGTGAAGGTGGTGGTGGTGGGAGGAGAAGACAGTTGTGGTAAAAATTTTAATAGTCTGTACTGTTTTATCCACTTGACTACCATATCTATGTTTGGTTGGCTTAAGAGATACTTTTTAAAGGCAGGCATGCTCCCACCTTGTAGGTATGTCCACAGGTTAGAGTCCCTGTGTGCATTCTTAGTCTCCTCCAGGTGATACTGCATAGGGTTGCTCCTTAAAGTACTGGGTGGCAAAAAGGGGTGGAAGAGGGGCCTGACAGGGAGCAGAGAGCGTCCCCTACCAGGTCAAACAAGGCAGGAGAAAAGAAAGATCGGGAGAAGCCACCAGGGCTAGTGGGACATGGGAAAAAGAGGCATATCTGAAATGAAACAAGAATAAGAAAATGGACAGTGAAAAGATAAGATGGTGGCAACCATGGCACCAGGGGATAGAGTGGGAGAGGGCTAGGATGCCCACATGCCAATCATAAAGGTGTAGTCAACATAAAATGTTGGTTGCAACACTGATTTTAAGTTATGGACTTTCACAGGTTAATGTGTTCAAAGGCACATTTCAAATTCATAAATTTACAGTGCTTTCAAAAGCTCATACCTTTTTATTTTACACAGAACTTCTCTCTCAAATTCATAAATATTACACATCTAGTCCTCTGGTAAGATATATTTCAGAAACATAATTGCAGTTCTGTTCTCTTAAAAAACAGATTAACCAAATGAGAAACATTTAGTACTCTCTCACCTGGCCCGCCAAGATCCTCACTGTTGTTGTTCTCAGATTCAATCTCTTTCAATACTTCTCTTAAGGCCTCCCACTTTGGGTTGCTTTCTAAGACCAGTTCCCTTTTCAGTTCTGAAATACAATAAAGGAGAATTAATTTAATATAGCAGCTTTCACAGTCAACATATTCCTAAGAGCTTCAAAATAATGGGTTAGATGCTGATAATGTAACGGCTCTTGGCAAATTCAACAACAGCCCACATTTGCAACTTGTTATGCTGGGGGGTGGAGGAAGGCAATAGCTATCATATAAACCTATTTTTAAATAGGAACAAATGCTATTTTGAAACAAAGATAAACATTAATATTTTACTTGTTTAATTTAAAAACTCTTAATTATAAGATTGCTTTTATAACTGTGGCTATACATACACTTATATAAAATGAAAATAACATCAGACTAATATTAAACTAAACATTGTAGTGGCTCAAGAACAATTTTACAGGACCTCCACCAGTGACCTGCTGTGCAACCTGGGCAAGTCACTTTAACTCTCTGTGCCTTTGCTTCCCCTCCCATTCTGTCTTGTCTTGTCTACTCTAAGCTCTCTGGTGCTAGGACTATATCTCAATGTGTTAGTACAGCACCTAGCACAACATGGTCCTGATCTCAATTGGGGTATCTAGGAGATACTGTAATACAAATGTACAGAACATTAGAAACAGCATAGTTTTGTAAACTGAACTAACAAACCAGTGAATTCATGCCTTCTTTCTGAAGTTATGAACCTATCTTTTTAAGTGTAGCAGACTAAGAACTTTTGATTTATATTTTGGATTTATAATTAGCAACAGCAGATAGTCCTGCAAGGAGTAAATTCATGTTTCTAGGTAGTCGGTGTGTGCTTTGCCTCTAGAACTCCTTACAAACTACTAATGTTACCTAACACCTATATGAGGCTTTCCAGTAGTAGATCACAAAATACTTTAAAAAGTGGCTAAAGCACAACTATCTCCCTTTTACAGATGAGACTCTGACATTTAGAGATGAAGTAACTTGGCTGAAGAAGATTTTTTGAAGGGATCTTTTAGTAAAACATACTTCAGAATAAAGACAAATTCATTGAATTTGAGTTTTTGGTTCACAAAGAAGTCAGCATTAGAAATGCTCACAATACCTTTTCCCTCTTTTATATCCATTTTTTCAGATACTTTGCTTTTCTTACTTATTTTGTCATCTGAAATGCGATAAACTCTTGCTCGAGCATTTACAAACATTGAAGTACTCGAATCAAGAAATAGCCATCCTAAAGGTGGAGGAAGACAATATTAATAGTCAATTAGGCATTTGCAACATGCCCACTTCAACCCCCTCAAAAAAAGAAAGCCCAAAATCTTCCGTCTGAAACAGTTGTGCTACATGCTTGTTATGTAATTACTGGTTTTGCAAGATACAAAAATGCAAGTTTCTGATATATTTTATACATTAAGTAACAGCAGTTAAGTGGGAGGGTGAAAGCATTAACTGTCAATAAAACCTCCGTCCTTATGGCTAAGTACATAAGCTTAATTAGAAACTTTAGTATGGGTTTTTGACTATTCAAAAATAAATAAATAAATCAAGGTTTCACTCACGTATTAACTTCTAGGATGTTATTCACCTCATACCTGAATTCTGACCAAATGCTTTTTCAGTTGCTCTCAATGACTCCACAAGGTTAAGAAAAGTGACACAATCATACTGAGTTAGATACTGTAGCAAAGTACGTAATATCTTCAAATCCTGAACCAAAGATTTCGTCTTAGCTCCAAGTTGGTGCCAAAGAGGATCTAAATAGTGACGAATTGTCTAGAAATATAAATTGGAAAGTTAAGTGTTGCAAACACAAACTTCAGAAATCTATGCTGGAATGCATCAGTAGAGCCTCGTGAAACTTTTAACATTTTTTGTTTTGTTTTTTTTTGTCAGGAATTTATTGTTCATTCTTCCCTCCCATGGGGAGGGACTATGGCTCCAGCCCCCTGGGGGTGTGTTTGGTTCCTGCCCCAGGAGGGAGGAGAGGAGACCCTGGGTTTATGTGTGTTGATTCCTGCCTCTGTGGTGTGAAAGGCCCTTGAGGGGGTGGTTGCAGAGCAAGCCTATCCCCCACTCACCCTGGAACCTGTGCTATGGGGCTGGGCCTGGCATCCTGCTCCAGGTGTTGTTACCTGTAATACGGGGTAGCAGTACCACTCACTCAAATTTGGCCTGACCGCCCCTTCTGTCATGATGATAGAAGTGTGGCCAGGCCAAACCCCAGTGGTGCTGTGGACACGCACACCAGGTCGCAGTGCCTGGAGCTGGGAGCTGTGCTCAGCCCTGCAGAACAGGAGCTGCCACTGCAGGGTAAATTTTTCATTTTATTTTGTTTTAATCTTTGTTTTATTTCATATCTGCAAAAAACCACAGGGCTCTACACATCAGTCCTTTTCTTTGTAACAGATTTAGGGCCTGAATCAATATCCACTGCATGTTTCCACTGACTTTCATTGAGATTAAACTAGCTAGAGACATAAAGGGTAACAAGAAAACATTCTATAAATAACTTAGAAGCAAGAGGAAGATCAAGGACAAGGCAGGCCCATTATTCAAGGATGGGGGAGGGGGAACAACAACAGAAAATATGGAAATGGCAGAAGTGCTAAACGACTTTTTTGTTTCTGTTTCCACCAAAAAGTTTAGCAGCAATTGGGCATCGAACTTAATGAATGCCAATGAAAATGAGGTAGGATCAGAGGCTAAAATAGGGAAAGATCAAGTTTAAAATTACTCAGACAAGTTACATGTTTTCAAATCACCATGGCCTGATGAAATATATCCTAGAATACTCAAGGAGCTGACTGAGGAAATTTGAGCCATTAGCAATTAGCAATTATCTTCAAAAAGTCATGGAAGATGGGTGAGTTTCCAGAGGACTGGAAAAGGGCAAATATAATGCCAATCTATAAAAGAGGAATAAGGACAACCCAAGGAATTACAGACCAGTCAGCTTAACTTCAGGACTTGGAAAGATAATGGAGCAAATATTTAAGCAGCAATCTGCAGACACCTAGAAGATAATAAGGTGATAAGTAACAGTCAGCATGGATTTGTCAAGAAGAAAGCATGTCAAACCAAACTAACAGCTTTCTCTGACAGGGTAACAAGCCTTGTGGATAGAGGGGAAGAGGCAGATGTGTATATCTTGTCTTTAGTAAGGCTTTTGATACAGTCTCGCATGACCTTCTCATAAACAAATTAGGGAAATACAAACAAGATAAAGCTAGTATAAAATGGGTGCATAACTGGTTGGAAAACCATTCCTAGAGAATGGTTATCAGTGGTTCACAATCAAGCTGGAAGGGCATATCCAGTGGGGTCTCACAGAGCTCAGTTCTGTTCAATATCTTCATCAATGATTTAGATAATGGCATAGAGTACACCTATAAAGTTTGCAGACGACATCAAGTTGGGAGGGGTTGGAAGTGCTTTGGAGGGTAGGATTACAATTCAAAATGATCTGGACAAACTGGAGAAATGGTCTGAAGTAAATAGGCTGAAATTCAATACGGACAAATGCAAAGTACTCCACTTAGGAAGGAACAGTCAGTTGCACACATGCAAAATGGGAAATGACTGCGTAGAAGGAGTACTCTGGAAAGGGATCTTCGGGTCATAGTGGATCACAAGCTAAATATAAGTCAACACTAACAGTGTTGCAAAAAAAGCAAACACCATTCCGGGCTGTATCAGCAGGAGTGTTGTAAGCAAGACAAGTAGTAATTCTGCTCTACTCCGAGCTGATTAGGCCTTACTTAGAGTACTGTGTCCAGTTCTGGGTGCCACATTTCAGGAAAGATGTGGACAAATTTGAGATACAGTCTAGAGAAGAGTAACAAAAATGATTAAAGGTCTAGAAAACATGACTTATAAGGGAAGATTGAAAAGATTGGGTTTGTTTAGTCTGAGGAAAAGAAGACTGAGGGAAGAACATGATAAAAGTTTTCTAGTACATAAAAGGTTGTCACAAGGAAGAGGAGGGAGAAAAATTGTTCTCTTTAACCTCTGAGGAGAGGACAAGAAACAATGGGCTTATATTGAAGCAACTGAAGTTTAGGTTGGACATTAGGAAAAACTTCCTAACTGTCAGGGTGGTTAAGCACTGGAATAAACTGCCAAGGGAGGTTGTGAAATCTCCATTATTGGAGATTTTTAAGAGCAAGTTAGACAAAGAGCTGTCAGGGATGATCTAGATAATACTTAATGCTGCCTTGAGTGCATGGGACTGGACTAGAAGACCTCTCAAGGTCCCTTCCAGTCCTACAATTCTATGATTTTATAGTCATTGTATCAGGCCTATAGTGTCCAAATACAGGTATCATTACAAGTGTACAGAAGTTTTATAACAAAACACATTATAGTTACTTTGCCAAAAGTACCCAAATAAAAACATATTTAATAGTTATATTTACAATAAGTAAACGAGTATCTTGGAAATTTAGCGAAATATATGCAATTTTATATAAAACATAACTGAACAATTAACAGATATCTGCATCCTCTACTGCATTAAGTGTAGATTTTTCTTCAAACACAGCTGCTGGGAGAAGGAAAGAGACAAACACACCTATCTAATTTCACTTGAGCTGCCCTGTGGCCTTAGTATTCAGTACACTTTATTCAGTGAAAGAAGAAAGCACCATATCATCTTATTCTCAGAATAGACGAGTACCCTCTAGAGATGGGCAATTCTGGTATTTTTATAAAACAAAAACATTTTCTACAGAAAGCCTCATGTTAACATAAAAGCGGAGATAATGAATGTAAGTAAACTGTGTCACAAAGTGAATGTTGAAGTATGTGGTTGTACTCTGCAAAAGTACATCAATCAAGTTGCAGCTTTACTACCAATGGCAATATAAAGCATTGTTAATGACATACAGCAACTCGATACAAAAACAAATACACTAGGGTATATGCTGCTTTCCATGCATAGGAAGAGATCCTACTAATAAGAACATGAACATGCTGTCAAGAAAGAAGTACTGTATACCTTATTATCTCTTCTTTAATATTAAGGACATATTCTGAGCAGAAGCTGTACAGCCATCTTAAATCTTTAAAATGCTATTATTACACAGTAGGTAAGATAATATATTTTATTGGACCAAATTCTGTGGGTGAGAAAGACAAGCTTTTGAGCTCTTCTTCCACCCTCTCTCTCTAATATCCTGGGACCAACCCAACTACAACACTGCATACATTAGTACATAGTAACAGATGGTAATTATAAATCTTACTTTCCCATTCAATATAGCTAACTACAAAAAATAAGGAATTAAACATAATAAAGACTAAATAGCTAAGCTACATAGAAATAATTTAGTCTTTAAAATGTTAAAAATTGTCCCATTATTGTTATTTTTGTTACCATAGCCCTAGTTATGGAGCAGGACTCCACTGTGCTAGGCACTGTACAAACATAGACCAAAAAGATGGTCCCTGAGATTACAATCTAATTTTACAATGGCAACTACACACAATCAACACTACAGATTACTACAATTCTCAATTTACAATGGCAATGAGCATGCTGAAGGTGAGGTTTTAAATTGCTTCTAGATATTTTTTTGAATTATAACAGTACATTATTTTAGAGAATGCTAACTAGTAAAATGACCTGCATTCTTTACGGTTACATCATAGCAAACAAAAACAAAATTTACCTTGTCAAAAGGTTTTCCAATAGCATTTTCTAATGATAAGTCTTCTACTTCAAGAGCTGGGTTATAGCGTTTGAGTTCTCTCAGACATACATTCAGGATGTCCAGTATAGAGGTCTGGATGGTGAGCATGGCAGGGGTCATGGATACATGTATTTCCACCACTTCAGGTTTGTGTTTCTCTAAAAATGAATTCACTGCTATATGAAACCTAGGGAGAAAATAGCTTATGAAGATTTATATGAGCAGTACAGAATCCTTGCAGGCTTAGTGCCACAATTATTTAATACATTCACATAAAATGAGGCTTAGAATCAGTGTAAGTTAAACCACCATGCTAACTGAAAAGTGCACTGTGAGGGCAGTTGCCAGTGTGTATGACCAGCCTCAAGAAACTATGCTTTGATCACACCTGTATTAGTCCTTGTCAAGTATCAATAGAATAACAAAGCTCATACTCATAAGGAGATGGAGAATTACAATATTATATAGCAGAACTCCATTTATCTGGTCTAACTGGGACTGGGGCCAGACCAGATCATCAAAACTCCAGATAAACTGGAGAATGGGAAAATGCAATGCTGCAGCACCATCTATGGGCCACAGGAGAGATCACCCACTTCTGGCCATAGTCCTGGTTGTTTGGTAAAAACGGAGAGATGGTTAAGGGTGGGTCAGATAAAGGGGGTTGTATTGTATTCCACGGAATAACCATGGATAGGCCAAATCCTGCAGTCCAGTGGAAAGGAAAAATCCCATATCGCAGGCAGAAGAATAGGGTCTAAATCCTGTGTAGCCCAATAAATACACTAGGGTATATACTGCTTTCCATGCATAGGAAGAGATCCTACTAATAAGAACATGAACATGCTGTCAAGAAAGAAGTACTGTATACCTTATTATCTCTTCTTTAATATTAAGGACATATTCTGAGCAGAAACTGTACAGCCATCTTAAATCTTTAAAATGCTATTATGACACAGTGGGTAAGAGAATATATTTTATTGGACCAAATTCTGTGGGTGAGAAAGACAAGCTTTTGAGCTCTTCTTCCACCCTCTCTCTCTAATATCCTGGAACCAACCCAACTACAACACTGCATACATTAGAACACAGTAACAGCCCAATAAATCCTGTAGACCCCCAGCCGTCCATACAAGTATCAGGACCCCTTTATAATGCTCCTCTCAGCTATTCTATACCCCAGTACATAGAAGGGAATTAATGTTGATAATGGAATATGGTATGAGGAGCAGTTGCTCATCTTATCTGCCCCCTCCAAACTTAAGTGCACATCTTCCTGACCCACTGAACCTCCAACTTGTAGAGGGGATTTCATGATTTAGAAGCAAGAGAGCATTGTGCATAGCCCCTGTTCACCCTTTCCTGCCCCAATTAAGCTCACTTTTGTTTTAGTTGTAGAAGGGAGCAAAAGCTTCTGAAGTTACTGCTTACAGTGGCATGTGACAGACCAAAGGAGGAAAAGGTGAGTGGACCACTTGACAAACTGGGCTAAAGAAACAGTAAAGTGGGATACGACAGATGACTTTCCTATCCAATGCAAAAAATGTTCTCTGTATTTTCAATGTTCATTGTCTCACCTGGAGACAGACAAGAGATTTCAATCCTGTTCCGGGCTTTGCTCTGACTCACTATGAGACCTAAAGCAAATCGAACTCTGTGCCTTAGTTTCCATCAGTCAAATGCAGATATTCTTCAGATGCTATATACACATTTAAAAGATCTTAGCTTTTGATTTAAAGCTGGATATTGAAGACATAAACCTAAATAAAAACTACCACAATCCAAAAATAAGACTCACAGTTAATAAAAATACATTGTGCAGTAGCAAGGAATCTTACCTTGGCCAAAGATAAAGTTTCCGTACAAAGAGATTTCTCATCACTCTTTCCACATGACAAAAGCCAGTATTAAAGGCAATGGCATTGTCTGTAAAAGCTTTGATGAACCCTTTCTTGTTCTTCTGGCGAAAGAGTCGCAAGATAAATGCTTCCTGACAAGACTCAATGATTCTGTGTGCTTTGTATACCAAAATGCCTGGTAGAAGATGAGGTTTTGAGATTACACAAATGGAAAAAAAAGTTAAAATATTGTGTCTATTTTTCCATAAGAATGTTTTATTCTTTTAATGTTTTGCCAATTAACCAGCAATAGGAATTAAAATCTTCTATCATATGCTGCAAATATGGCATCATGTAGGACCAGTTAAAACAGTTCTCAAACCCCACAAAACAACTCCTTCTCCTGAACACTATAGCTGTGTTAATAAGGCATCTTTAGACAAAAAATACTAATACTTAAATGAAAAGGAGACAAAAAAGGAAAACAGTAGGGCTTAATTTGGATTCTCAGAGTTACATTAGAAAATTCTGGAAGTTATCCTAGGAATTTAAGATGCTGGTAAGTTAGACGAAAACACAGTATTATCAAATTGCAACATAGGGATTTTAAAGGCCACATTATTAATTTATCTACAAAAGGCTGTAACCTACAGAACTGAAACACCTGATGACATTTTGTTCAAGCTTCTTTCATTACTAAAGAACCCTTCGAGACATTTCTTTAGCATATTTTCTATGATTTTCATAGATTCATAGATTTTAATGGCAGAAGGAATCACTATGATTCTAGTCTGATTTCCTGCAAAACACAGGCCATAGAATTTCACCAAGGCAATGTCTATGAAACCAATTGTTAAAATGCTAGGGTAGACAAGGCAAGTTGTACTTTAAACATGTGTTAGGTGGTTGAGTTAAACCATATGGACAAGCCTAGGGGTTACCTCACCCAGTTGAAACTACAACTTGCCTTGTCTAGGATTTAAACCCATTATTTAACACACATTAAAAAGTATTTTTTCCTAGTGAAGACAAGGCCAGTTAAACTATAGCATCTCTTTTAGAAAGACATCTAAATCTTGGTTTAAGGACTTCAAACTCCAGAGAATCCACCATATCCCTAGGTAAGTTGTTCTAATGATTAATCACCTTCTTGTTAAAAAAAATTGCATCTTATTTCTAGTCTGAGTTTGACTAGCTTCAGCTTCCAGCCATTGATCTTGTTATGCCTTTGTACATTAAGTTTTGACATGTCTAATCATTCTTCTAGTACTTTTCTGAACTCCTTCCAATTTTTCAACTTCCTTTGCAAAGGACTGACCGTATTTCAGTAATAGTCTCACTAATGTTGTACATAACAGTGATAACACCATTCACCTACTTTTATTCCATATTCCTCTGCTTAAATATGCAAAGATCATATTTACTCTCTTCCATTACCTTATCGCATTGGAAGCTTATGTTCAGTTGGTTATCCACCATGATCCTGAATTCTTTTTAAGTCACTGCATTTTGAAACAGAGTGCCCCCAATCTTATAACTGTGACCTACATTCTTGGTTCCTGAATATATGACTTTGCATTTAGCTATAGTAAAATGCATGTTGTTCAAATAAGCCCATCTTGCAATGTGATCCAGATCACCCTTTAGATCTGACCTGTGCTTATTTACCACTCCACCAATTTGTGTTATTTGCAAACTTTATCAGTAATGATTTTATATTTTCTTTCAGCTCATTAATAAAGATACTGAATAGCATTGGGCCAAGAACCAGTAGGACCCCACTAGAAATGCTCCCACAGGATGTGCACTTACAATTAATTTGATATCAATTGGCCAGTTTTTAATTAATTTAATATATGCTACATTGATTTAAAAACAACTACATTCCTATAAACTGCTTAAAAATACTTATCTGTTTCATTGTTCATGCAATGCTGATTATATATCATCTACTACTAATGTGTGAATTTGTAATAAAATTGCTTGTGTTCTCTAGCACTTAAGAATATAAGCCATACTTTTACAACAGGAGGGGACTCTTATCCTGGGGAACAGTGACTCTGAAAGAGACGTGGGGGCATGTGGATAATCAGCTGAACATGAGCCCCCAAGTGTGCTGCTGGGGCCAAAAAGGGCTAATGCAATCCTTGGATCGGTAGACAAGGGAATAATGAGTAGGAGTAGGGAGGTTATTTTACCTCTGTATTTGGCACTGGTGCAACCACTGCCAGAACTCTGTGTCCAATTCTGGTGCCCACAATTCAAGGATGTTGATAAATTGGAGAGGGGTCAGAGAAGAGCCAAAAGAACGATTAAAGGATTGTAAAACATGCCTTCTAGTAAAAGATTCAAGGAGTTCAATCTGTTTAGCTTATCAAAGAGAAGGACAGAAGGTGACTTGATCACAGTCTCGCAATACCTCAATGGAGAACAGAAATTTGAAAATAGAGGGTGTCATTGTTCCTGAAGGAACTTCACCCCTTACTCTTTCTTTAAAGGCATCTGCTTAAGACTCAGACCTCTAGTCGTCACCTTACTTGGAGCAAACTGTTGTGACTCTCTCCTTTTAGATTGGGTATTTAGGTTACAATTCCTCCTTTATTTCATTACAATTATTCCAGCAGGTCTGAGTTTAGTTCAGCACTTGCAACTCTTCTCTCTCACAGGGGCAATGACAGAGTTAACCAGTGGCCAGGCAGCTTTTGTAAAGCAAAGTATTATTTATTCAGAACAAAAGCATTACAGAGAAAAATAGATCTTAAAAAACAATAAACCATTTACACGCAGTCCTTAGCTTAGCTGGCAGTCATCCATTTTCCACATGGAGACTATGGAAGGTTTCAAAGTCTTTAAGGCCCTTTCCACAGGGCCTGTTCCTCATCATCACAGCATCATGCCGGTTTTTGGATTGGGTAAGAGTGATCCCTGTCTCCATGTAAGAGTGGTCACATTATACATTTCTCACTTCTTTGTTTGCCAGGCTTCTTCAATCAGGTCAAACTATAATATGCAATTTCCCTCAGGGGTAGGGTGTGTGGGACTTCTCCAGACTTCTTTATCTGCCTAGGGATTTTTACATTTATTACCCCTCCCTCACCACAAGTTACCAGTGATTTTAGTTCTTGCAGGAAACTCCTGTAACTCCCCCATGGGACCAGAATATAATCCAAGCTCTTCAAAATACATATAATGTATATGAGCGGTTCTCAAACTGTGGGTTGAGACCCCAAAATACATTGTGACCCTGTTTTAATGGAGTTGCCAGGGCCAGCATTAGACTTGCTGGGACCCAGGGCTGAAGCTGAAGCCCAAGCTTTACCCACACCCAGGGTAATGGGGCTCAGGTTGCAGCCCCCTTTCCCCTCACTCAGGGTGGCAGGGCTTGGGTTCCCACCCCCCACCCCCCTCGGGTCATGTAGTAACTTTATCCTCAGAATGCGGGCGGGGGTCGTGGTGCAAAGAAGTTTGAGAAACCCTGATGTATACACTTGATACAATAATCTTTGAATATCTCATGTTTTCATAATATCTATCACAGAGGTTTCTTCAGTCTAGCAGACAAAGGTATAACAAGATTCAATAGCTGAAGGTTAAAGCTGGACAGGTCCAGATTAGAAATGAAGAGCAATTTTTTAGCAGAGAGAGCAATTAACCATTAGAACATATTTCAAAGGGTTGGGCTGGATTCTCTGTCACCGGAAGTTTTTAAATCCCAATTGGATGTTTTCTCTGAAAGACTTTCTCTATTCAGCCATAGCTATCGGACTTGAAACAGGAATTAAATTCAGGTAAGTCCTCTGGCCTGTGTTATGCAGAAGTTCAGACTAGATCTCAACTGTCCCTTCTGGCCTTATAATCTATGCTTAGATTATAAAATGTAAGTTTTTTTCATAAAAGAAATGGATACATTGTTTGCATGTCTAGAGAGATCAGATACATTTAAAAAGGAATGAGAACTTCACACACATTTTTTCTAGAATTATTCCATCCTTTCCATTATATCCAATACCATTTCTAATATTCCAACCAATGTGTGTAGCAGTAAATGAAACTCTAATAGCTATGGGCACGCTGACATCTAGTGGTAATAGCATCAAAAGAAAAGACAAAGTTATAAATGACCTGCAAAGGATTTTTTAAAAATTGGTTTGTGCCTTTTTTGTTATTTCTTTTGTACAGAGGCCTAAAAGATGGGAGTTGGAAGGTTCTTATTTGTTCTTCAAACTAGAAATATCAAGAATGTCAAGACTCATCTACCCCGGTTTTGCTGTAGGACCTCTTAAAGTGACCCTTAAAATGACCCTAACAGAGTGGGAGCTCTCACATGTTTATTGAAGGGATGGAATATTGGATCTGTAACAAAGATTCACTTTCTCCAAAGTGTGCATTTATCAATTATGTTTAAGCATTAACAAAATCCAGAATTTTATTTTCTGGCTAAAAATTCCTTCCTCTTCCAATTTTCAATTTTGGGGGTCTTGTGTAATTATTGTATTAGCTCTGCAATCACGAGTGTGTCTTCTAGGCTAGACAAGATCTAAAATTCTAATATTCATAAAACAACTAGAAAAACACACAACTTTCAAGTCTAATTTATATAAAGCAGAATAAAAGGCCACACGCTTTTCACATTGCCTTTAACACAGGCATTGTTACTGCAACTTTCACAAAGGCCTAATTCTTCAGCCCTTTCACCCATCAATTGGACTACCCATAAGTAAGGGTTGCAGAACTAATCCCTGTCTGTATAGGTGAAGTAAAAGGAGAATAAATAGAAAATTCTTAGCTTGCTTTCACTAAACTCTTACCAGTTATAAGATCTGAAGGAATTCTATCTGTCAGGAAATCCACCACAAGAATTCGACTTGTTGCGAAGAGGACACCACCTTGTGTGTAAACTTCATATCTACAGTTGGTTGTAATTTCATTGGTAACACGCCGAGGAAGATGAACAACTCCATCTGACCTCAGCTGATCAATAAAATACTCCTAAACCGAACACATGATTAGAACACAGTATTTCACCAGGGTAAATGCTTTGATTAAACAGATGCAAAAAATTATAGATTTCTATATTCTTTGTTGATTTTTTGGGGGCTGCCACAAAAAATCTACAAAGTAGTAGCCATGATTACCTACATAGCTAGATGCAACATATATTTTTCTGGTCAAGTATTATGGGTAACATTTTCAAAAGCATCCAAGTGACTTAAGACCCTAAGTCTTATTTTTAAAAGTAACTTAGATTAATAGAAGAGTGAAGGACTGTCTTTCTGTTCTGTTTGTACAGTGATTAGCACAATGTGGTCCTGATCCATGAGTAGGGCTACTATCACAATACAAAGAATATATTTCACCACATACCTGCATTTCAGCAGAGAATAAAGTGACCCATTTGTGTAGTCTGTGTATCTGTTTTTAAAAGAGTTTTAAGATCCTTTAGGATGAAAGGCCCCAGACAAATGTAATATTGTAATACGTAACCACAGAATAACATGATTATGATCTTATTTATATAGGGCTTTTAAAAATACACACATATAGACTGAGGCTTTTGTCAGTCAGGGGTGTGAAAAAAACATACCCCTGACCAACATAAGTTTCAATGGCAAAAGAGCTGGTGTGGACAGCACTATGTTGGCAGAAGAGGCTCTCCTGTGGACAGAGCTAACGCTGCTTGTTGGGGTGGTTTAATTATGCTGGCAGGAGTGCTCTCTCCTGCCGGCAAAGCACAGCTACATGGGAGACCTTACAAAGGCACAGCTGTCCCGCTCTAAGGTCTGTAGTGTAGACATAGCCTAAACCAGTGGTTTTCAATCTTTTTTTGTTTGCAGATCCCTAAAACATTTTGAATGGAGGTGTGGACACCTTTGGAAATCTTAAACACAGTCTGCAGACCAGCAGGGGTTCATGAATCACAGGTTGAAAACTACTAGACTAAACAAAAGGGTCACTTTATTCTACACTGAAATCCAACTGTGTAGTGAAATGTAGTAACTAATTAATAGCAAGTATTTGCTTATACAAAATGTTTACAGGTAGCTAATAGGTCAGGTTGCTAACAGTAAAGCAAACAAAGTTTTTATTTGATTGACTGTTCACTAGTACTTGGGTACAGAATTTGCCCAATTCCATTCAACATACATCTCCATCAATGAAACACAATCTTTAATAACCAATGATCAAGATCTAAGTGTATTGGCAACTTCAGGAGCCTCGTATCTCCTACCATTCTGCGGAGGTATTGGTTCAGCACCAACTCCTCAAGGCAACTCCCCCGCCCCATCACAACTAGTTCTGGGTACCAAGATGATTGACATACCCGGTCTAGAAAGTGGCCACCACCTGACACTGCTGAGGAAGGAGAACGCACTCTGACTATGAGGAAACACGGGGGTAGGTTTTGGGGGAGAAATCGCACCACAATCCCTGGAAGAGGGATTTGGGGCAGGTAGGTGTGTATGTGAGGGAGGGATTTAAACTGCATCCCACTCGCCGTGGGAGTGATTTTGGGGACAGGGGTGCGCATGTGTGTCAGGACGATCATATCCCACTCCCCGTGACGGGAGGAAAGGTTCCCACCCCCGGGAGAGGTGGTTGGGGACAGGTCGGGGGAACTGACCCCCAAGGGGAGAGCTGAGGGAGTCTCTCCCGCCCAAAGGAGCCCAGTAGTCAGGGACTCTCCCCACGCCCCGGGCAGCAGCCCCTCACCTCCTCGGCCGGGCTGGTGTTGAGCACTAGCACCAAGCTGGCCGGCTCGCAGTAGAGGCGGAGGAAGCGCAGCAGGATGCGGTCGATGCCCAGGCCGCGGGCGCAGATCACCAGCCCGTCTTGGTGGAAGAGATCCAGGAAAACCTGGTTCTCGTGCTCCAGCGCCGCCGCCATGACCGGCTGCGCTGACAGACCAGCAGCCGTTGCGCTCGCGCGCCCCAGAAGAGCAGAGCATGCGCACTAGCAGCAGTGAACCCGCTGCCTTCAACCCAAACGCCAGGCGAAGGCTCCTCACGCTAGCGACGGGCGCCAAACCGCTGCACTAGCGCCACCTGCAGGATGCAAACGCCAGAAGGAACGGCCGAGCTGTTCCGCACCGTGGGGCGTGTGTCCTCCCGGGCTCCCAGGTGTAACACCCACCCCAGCCTGCTTCTTAGAAGGGGCAGGAGGAGGCGGAGGTAACTCCGCAAAGCCCCAGCCCTGTTCATGTGCGAGCAGGAAGAAGGGGAGGAGCCGCACCCCCATCCCCAGTCCATACAGGAGAGGAGAGGAAAGAGACTCAGTCTCTCAAGCCTCCCTCGGGGGGGCGGGGGAGCTGAGACCCTTCCAGTCCCCTTGCAGTGTGGCGATCCCTGACGTGCAGGAGACAGGTCCCAAGGGCATGATTGTTTTAAAGATAAAACCTTGGGTTTGGGGTTTTGACTAATTACAGGTAGGAGGCGCCTCACAGCTTCCCTCCTGGGGAGAGGGAGAAAAGAGTAAACAGAGCCACCCACAGCAAGGGAGGAATGAAGGCAATCTGGAGACCTAGGTATGCCCCTCCTTAGGACTCGGGCAGCAAGTTGAAGAGTTAAAATGAATGAGAAAGTTCACACCCCTTGAAGCTATTGTTTCAGGCTGTCTGCAGACTCAGCCAGGCATCTTGGGTCATGTTTTCAAGTTTTTCTTTACATGTGTGTATGGGGGGGGGTAGAAATATATTTTTAATGAAAGCTGAGGGTCTGTTTCTATCATGTGACCCCAGTATCTAGGGCGCTGGGCCAACAGTACTTGTGCCTTAATCCAGCCCTGGCCTCTCAGTCTCTGATCTTGGGAGAAAAAACTGCTCATTGTCCTTTAAGAGTAAGAGAAAACTCCCCCAAGACTGTCTTTAGGGATGAGTGAGTGGGAAGGAGGCTTCTTAGAGTTGCCACAAAACTTAACATGGTAAGGGCAAAGGGAAGCTACAACCTTGCCGCCAATCTCCTGCAATATAAGTGCAATTTTTTAGACTTTCCCTGAATCTCCTCAGTTGTGAAGGCTTCTTCTCCAGACTTGCCCAAGTCTCCCTCTGGGAGCGTGGAAGGAGAATTGTGACTTAGCATAGGATCATCACCCAGGCTCCTTTGGGCAGATGGACAACTTTGGGCAGCGTTATCCTACAGCTCCTTCATTTATATGAAAGTGTAGGAGATGCCCCAAATCTTCCATATTTGAAGTGGGAAGTAATCCCCCAAACTTGCTCCAAGTTTAGCTCTTTCTCCTTCCTTCAGGTGGCATTCATTTACCAGACCTGCTGGAGCAGTTGTCTGCTGTGATCTGGCAAATCCTCTCTAGAATTGTGTATTCCAAACTGTTGCATATTACCAGCTCTGTGGTAAGTGGGATTTTTTTTTTAAATTAAAAAAAAAACTGCTTGTGTAACATTGACAGACTTCGGTTGTCAGCGGGCAGGATTGAACCTGGGATGTCTGGAGCAAAATGCATGAGCCTCTATTTCCTAAGCTAAAAGCCATATGGCCCTTAGCTAAGGCTGTAGAACAGACTCATTAATCTCTAAGTGGTCTCGGTGCCACTAGATGGGACAGAACACCACACCCAGAAGGTGTGTGGGTTACACTTGATTTTCTCAGATTAGTTCCCTACCATACTCCACTTTTGAAATTTACATATTAATACAGATGTACTTGCTCTTTATGACACCAGTATTAGTATTTTTTGTTACCAGGCCTATGCTGCAGTACATGAAAATTTAAATTAAGAAAATTTTAAAATATTTTTTAAAAAATCAGTCTTATGCTAACTTACATTGCCAAATAATTTACCACAAGAGGGAGGGAACTGCAAAAAAGTTATTTCCCTCTAATTGTGCAAGATTGGTAGATCCATAGTACAGATTTCAGACAATGATTATGTCTGTGACATATGGATGAGTGAATGAATTTTAAAATAAAGATCATCTGCTGTTAGGGTGACCAGATGTCCTGATTTTATAGGGACAGTCCCGATATTTGTGGCTTTGTCTTATGTAGGCACCTATTACCCCCGCAACCCCCATCCCAATTTTTCACACTTGCTGTCTGGTCACCCTATCGGCTGCTGTTGAAGGAAAGGGTAGCTGCATAGGATGGCTGGTACTGTAAGGTCACTCATAGCCCTCATACACATAGTCTCTCTCTCTTACACACATAGTCACTCATAGCAAATATCTGGAGAGTTCCACAAGAGTGCCGAGAAATGTCAGTTTAAAATGAGTGAGATGATAAAAAAGAGTGAGATTTTAAATGTCTCACTGAAATGCATTACAAATGTCTTCATTGCCTCGCCTCTCTGTGGGGTTCTACTGCAATCTTCACCACAAACCACTCCTCCCCACTAGCTGCTCAGCAATATGTCTTCAGGCCTCCCCTACTTAACACAGCTCTGTTATTTTGGCTTTTCATAACTTCCTTGATTCACATAACCAGGATAACAACACTTTATTACTCCTGCCCCAATAACAAAGAGACTGGGGATCCCACAACTGCAAAAGTGACCATTTGGGCAAGCAGTCCCATCCTGCTAGGCAGGGTGGGTGTGCCCATGCAAATGAGATCAGCCCTTGAAGTCCTTTTCTACAGCTCACTACCAGATGTAAGGGTAGAGCCCGTTCTGGCTCTGCTTACACACACACCCCGCCACACTGGCTCTCACACCCACATACAATCTGCCTCTCACGAATCACAGTCCCCCAATACAGATTCTCTCTCTCTCTCTCTCTCTCTCACACACACACACACGCCCACCTTGAGCCACTGCCACAGCATCTGCTGCGTACGAAGTTGTGTGTCAGCAATGGTGGGGCTCTGGGGGTCCGCAGGCGGGGGTGGTGGCAGTGCCCCCTTGACACACTGGGGTCTTTGGCACCGTCTGGGGACTGCTTTCAGAGGAGCATAGGGGCATCAGTTTAATAGTACTGCATAGGGCCCCATAAATCCTAAGGACAGCCCTGCGTGAAATTCTTAAAATTTACCATACATTAAGCCAATGTGAGTGATAAGTGGTAGGCCTGCTTGTTTGCTCAAGGCAAAGCTTCACATAACAGGGCATTCTTTCTTATGAAGAGTAGAAGCTACACAATGAATGACTACATTTTTGTTGCAAGTGATACCGGTTTCATGGATTACCTTTGAGCATCATTAACTTTCCTGAGCGTATTCAAAGTTTTATTACTGCACGTGGTAAGACACCAGAAAGTTTATATATGTACCTGTTGCACCTCAGCTTCTAAACTGATTTAGATTTAAAGTTGCAAAACCTAAAACTTCAAATCACAGAGCTGTCTGCATCCGTGTGCCTGATGCTAGATGCAGGACTCTTGTACAGACTAATCTTTGTGTCAGGTACTTGAACTGTGTATACAGACACAGAGCTAATTTTGCTGAGATACTCTGAGGCTAGATAATGAGTGTCCAATTTACTCCACTCTAGGAGCATAAGAGGACTTGAAATTTATCTGAGACACAGGAATCTCACGACAAAGATCAAGAAAAAGGAAACCCTAGGAACTTCCACATTTGGGAAAAAGTTTAGGCTGAGGTTTATATTTTATGATTCAAAGACAAAGAAAGGGGGGCTCAGTTTATGGATGTGCTTATTTCAGAGCATTTTGGGAACACCACCTACTTATATTACCAAATCAACATTTTAAATGTGAGCCTAGGCACCCTAAGATGAGCAACTGAAACTTTAAAATATTTTATTCTCAGTCACTGCATAATAAGGAGTTTTAAATTACTGTCTCTTTATTCTTGCTGTATTGTCTCTTTACTACAGGCTGGATAACAATGGATGATTTAAAACAATTTATTTTTTATTTAAATCATATTTTTTTAAACTTAAATCAAACACAGGTTTATGTTTTAAAAATACACCTATTTAAAATTAAATTTGAAATTGATAACCTATGTTAAGGCCTAAACGTTTTATAATCTATTAAAATAATTTGTTAAATACAAACATAGTATTAAGTGATACATGTTTCCTGCTAGAGTTTTTTAAAAAAATCAAACCAATATACTGGTGAAGTCACTGGCTAAACCTGGAACCAGAGTTTGTTGAAGTGTTAAATGAGCTTTGAAAGCCCATACTTTCTCTGCAGGTACAGAGAAATATTTTCTTAAGTTCAGTTTATTCAACTAGTTCAGTTCAATGACTAAGTTAAGAAACCAACTGGGGGTTGAAAAAGCAGGAAAACGTGTTTTTTCTCTTCCAAGCTATGAATAAAAACTACGTGTGAGAAGGTGATTTCTACTAGTTCTAAAATCTTGAAGGATATGTGTTCAAACAGTTCAATTCACCAAGGCTAATACTTCCTTTGTTTAATAATTCAATTAGTTTTAAATACAAAACATGTTTTGATAAACTCTCTCTTTGTTATGTATCAAGTACATTGAAGGTAGTTTTATTTAAAAAAAAAAAAAGAAAAAAGAAAAAAAAGCTGAATGTGAATTTCCATCCAAACAGGGCTTGGCACAAATCACAGGTTAAAAAAAAAATAAAAATCATCATCTAGTAAATAAGAAATGCATCATTCACCATTTTCTAACACAATAAAAAAGTAAAATTTAAGACTCCGAATACATGTAAATAGAGCCATATAGTTGCTTAAATAAATGAGCATAGATATAGTGTATCCAGCTGGTTAGCAAAAAGTAGTACTAAATTTAGTGTAAAGGGTATATTTATTTGCAAATCAAATAATGGTTACCAACAAATGAGAATGTATCCTTTCCTTAGGAAAATAACTAAAAAGTACAAAAGCAAAACAATATTAAAATTGATGATTTAAACCATCATTAAAATCCGTGATTTAAATCACTTTGATTTAAATCAACCTGTCCTGCTTTACTAGTCTCAAAGTTCAGTGTTGCTTAAATACAACTAGTGCTGCAGTGTAGGGCACATATTTCAGCCATGCCTGGGGGAAATTTCCCTCTGATTGGTTGCTTTCCCCACTTCTCTGCCTCCTGGGGTGTAAGCATCCAATCAGCCTGCTACAGGAAGGTAGGGTGACCAGATCACCCAGGTCAAATATCGGGACGCGGGGGGGCGGGGCGGGGGCAGAGGGGGAAAAAATGGCGGCAGAGCAAAAAAAAAAAAAAAATCCCCCACCCCCGATTCCTCCTCCCTCCGCAAGCGCTGGAGGGAGGCCCGGGAGACTCAGGGGAGCACGGGGCCGGGGTGAGTGTGAGTCCAGCCTGGCCCCGAGCAGGCAGGACTCAGGCGCGGTATCTGGAGGGAGAGTACGGGGTGGCCTGCGGGGCCAGGCAGCGGCTGTTCTCCCCACCTGGGCAGCAGGACTCGGGAGCAGCCATTGCTGCAGCTCCCACTGCTGCGGGGGGAGGAAGCGGCCACTGGCCAAGCTCGGCAGCTGTGGCTCTGGCGCCTATGAACCCCCCGAGCCCGGGCCTGCTGCGGGGACCCAGCGCGCACGCTGCGCATACCCAGCCCCTGGCCACTCGTGTCTGGGCTGGCTGCCCAGCTGGTGCAATCCTGCGGGCGGCCTCGGAGTGGGGGCAGCAGGCCCCAGCCCCCCGCATCCCGCTCGGGTCCTGCAGGGGAACGAACGGGACTGGGCTGCCGATGCCTCCGCCACGGGATTGCACCAGCTGGGCAGCCAGCCCAGACGCGACTGGCCAGGGGCTGAGCGCAGTGTGCGCGCTGCCCCGCAGCAGGCCCGGACTCGGGGGGTTCGGGCCCGGGCACCAAAGCCGCAGCCGCCGAGCGCCACGTGCTTGGCCACTTCCTCCCCCCGCAGCAGTGGGAGCTGCAGCAGCGGCTGCTCCCGAGTCCCCTGCCCAGGTGGGGAGAACAGCTGCCACCTAGCCCCATGGGCCGCCCCCCTACTCTCCCTCCAGGTACCGTGCCCGAGTCCTGCCTGCTCGGGGCCAGGCCAGACTCACCCTCACCCCGGCCCCGCACTCCCCTGAGTCTCCTGGGCATGGCATGCTTGGAAAGAGGCGGGGATTTGGGGAGGGAGACAATGGGGCAGTTAGGGGGCGGGGATGGGGGCGAGGATTTGGGGAAGGATCCAATGGGGGAAGGAGGGGGCGGAGTCGGGGCAGGGGAGGGCGCGAGCCCTTCGGGCTCCGGAGCCTTTGCTTGTTTGTCCAGTGTCCCGACCTAACATTGGTCGGGACGCGGGACAAACAAGCAAATATCGGGACAGTCCCGATAAAATCGGGACGTCTGGTCACCCTCAGGAAGGAGACAGAGCTCTCCGGAAAGGGGGAGGAGGGATCAGAAAGCTTGGCAGCTCTTCCTTCCCTTTCCTTTCTGAGCAACTGGCCCAATCCTCTGCTCCTCCCCAATCCCTGTAATACCTAGCTTGGGATGGGGGAGCGGAGATCTTGCTGTAGCCTTGCCCACTAGGCCTGGAACATGGCTGAATTGTGGTGTTATTCTATCTACACTGCAATGTCATACTATTTTAATTGTCTAATCAGATTTCCCATCCCAATATTTTTGCCAGGACTCCAGATGAATTTAGAAAAAACTCTGTATAACCAGAACTCACCATAACTTATTTGTAGATCCTGATTTGGCTTTTCCTGTCAAAGATATGACTGTACAGAATATTTGACAGTCCATAGATAGCATTTTTCTGCTCCAGATAGGATGTTCAATGAAACAGAAATGCCTATTGACACACATCAGGGCTTTCCTAAGTGTGGCTGGACAAAGAGAGGGCTTTGTCACAAAACGCCTTTTCTAGGCTCATCTGGAGCAAGAAAAACATATTTGATGACCTATGGGGCGGGAATACATGTTCACTGTCCTGGTAGGGCACTGATTCTGGTCTGGTTCTAGTCAGGGAAAGATTGTGGTAGGGTGACTACGTGTGTATATAGACCCCTAAAATCCATCCTAGTCTATTATAATTTCTATATTCATACTTGCTAATATCCTCTAACTAAAAAACAAAATATATTATTTTAGGATTTTATGCTGCTCATTACTAATATTTGAGTGCCATCCACATAAAATCAATAGTGATAGCTAAATCCTTCATGGACTCCATCGACCTTCTGGCACTTCTCCCTTTCCAGGGTAAAAACTGTGCTTGTGTAGGGTTTTGGTTTTGATACAGATATTTTAGATTATTATTATTTTATTTATTATTTGATCTAATCGATTAT
This sequence comes from Mauremys mutica, assembly GCF_020497125.1. Classification (NCBI taxonomy): domain Eukaryota; kingdom Metazoa; phylum Chordata; order Testudines; family Geoemydidae; genus Mauremys; species Mauremys mutica. Next base: position 65,128,030 of record NC_059082.1, read on the forward strand.
TTAATGCAATATTTTATTTTATTATTTTTATTAGATTATTAATTTACTTTGTCTAGGCTGATTTATTTCAGAGTAATTTTTTATTTTTTATTGGTTGGGGGTGATTTATTGGGTAGAAGAAGGTGTTAATGTTGTGTGTGTCAGACTTGCGGGGGAAAGGAAAAATTTTCCGAAGCAAGTGTCTTCCTTTTTTTTAAAGATATGCTGGGAAGTTAAGAAACCCACCATTATAGAAGGATAATTGCATGCATCTGTGCAGAACCCAGAGTGTCTGATAGGTGCCATATGATGTATACATCAAATAATAAAAAAGTAAACTTCAAGCCATTCTTCCAATATTGTTTTTATCTCTTTCTATGGTGAAGAGGCCAAATAAAATGGGGGGGGGGGGGGAAGTCTTGTTGGTAATTCTACCTTGACAATTAATTATATCTAGAAAATCCAGAAGAGAATGTACTAAATGATACTATTTTAGCAACATTTATTAGTGTCCTTAGAAGAGCTGGTGATGGGTTTTTTTGGGGCTGAACACTGAAAAGTGAGACACCCAAAAATCGCATTCTTTTCCCTCCAGGTGTTTGCTGACTCCCACTTAACTTCATTTTCATATCCCATTTCTAACTTGAGTTGGATCATGTTAGAAATGTAGAAATGTTTGCTTCGAGTTACATTTTCAGAGCATCTGCTGAATCCTTGGGTTTGGATAATCTAAACTGAGAAAAGTCTTCAGATCAGAAGATTACTTTGAAACCGCTTTATTCCAGAACCATTACTTAAATATACACAAATTACTTACAAGTTTCTCATGAAATCATTCCCAACACTGGGCCCATCATCATTACAAACACTAGATTATAGATGTTTTTATAGCTGCCTAGTTCATTCTGGGTACCACCCACAACCATTCAGGACAACAGTACAGGTTTTAAATACTGCCTTAACGTGTGTACATGTACGTGAAAGAGACGTCGTTCTAAATTTGAAGAAGTGAGTTTATTCTTCTGCCACTGAAAGTATTTATGCTAAGTGTCTAGGAACTTTATATTTAGTTTACTCAGCAGGCCACTAATGATATCTTTTTCAATATAACATAATATGGTAGAGAAATGTGGGAATATTCCCCATTATAATTTAGGACTTATATTCAGCCATTTCCCTTGGTCTGTCTGTATTAGGAATCAGATACATTCCTAAGTGGCCCAGATACAATAGTAGACTAATTTAAAGGCATGAGCATTTGCTTTGATCTATATTAGACATTACATATTCTTTCTTAATTAGACCAAGTACAGTACTAGAGTATGGTTTGTTCATACATTGTAGTTTGTATGCTCATGCATGCATTTAGCCACAAGAGGGCTGTCATTTGCTAGATTTGTTGGAGTAATATCTAGGGCTAAAATATTTTGTGGTGTTCTGTTTTTGTGTAATTATTTTCAATTAAATTAATTATATTAAAAACTTTATATTTTACTTGTTTTTAAACTATTACTATACTGCATAATTGTAAGAAAAAGAAGTAGTAGGAAACAGAACAGATGAAGTGGCAAGAGCATTATATTAGCTGTGATGTGTAAGTAAGGATTCAAAGACAAGTTAAATATTGGCCAAGGGAATACAGAGTTATATAATTCTGTGTTTTTCAGCAAATTCTGTATATATCAAACACTCAAGTCTCTAAAGTAAAACTCATTTTGTATGTAACCAGTAAACATTTTCATTAATAGCTACATTAGATTCATTCCATACAAAACTTATTTGCAGAAACTAATTGGTATTTTGTTGCATTGCAACTACAGAGTGGCAAAAATATTTTGTCAGGTAGAGAAATACAAGACAAGTACCAAGAAAAATACCACACTGCTGTATTAATTCATATTTGCACATATATCATGGATGTATACAAAAATAGCTGAACAGAATTTCAGTACATTTTAGTGTTTATGTAGTTTTAACTATATAACAGAAGTGCCTAAGCTTGTGAATCTTCCCAGGGGGAGTGACATCCCTGAAGTTAAATGTGATACTGTAAAGCCTTACTCTTGTAAGTATCAGATTTTATACTTCTTATTAGCATTAAAATAATAGATTTCTAGCAATTAGATGATATCTGACTAATTAACATGTTTCTAATAACAAATACAGTTATTTAGGAGCTTTAGTCGTATTTCCACTTTAGTTTCAAAATTTCCCTGACATTACAAAGTCTCCCCCATTTCATACTCCCCCACTCCCAGTCTAATGTACTTAGATACCACTAATTAGTACATTTATCTTCATGACATTCCCATTTTGCATTTTTCCCTAGGGTCTTCAACACAGAAGTGATTGCAAACATCACGTTTCCAAAGGCCCGATTCAGAGCCCAGTGAAGTTAATGGGAGTCTTTCCATTGACTTCTGTGAGCTTTGGATCAGGAGTCAAATACTTCAATCCCATTTTTCCCTTGACAACAAGGACCTATTTTGCATTAGGCAGCTAATTTTTCCTTGTAGAAAAGACTATGTAATCCCTGTAACTCAATTTATTTTTCTCTCTGAGCCCAAACTTTTACCTTTTAGAAGATTTAATGTATGCTGTTTGATGTTTGTGCTAATGCACCAATTTAGATTATTTACATTTTTAATAGGGCTGTCGAGCAATTAAAAATTAATTGTGATCAATCACGTGATTAAAAAAATTAATCATGATTACTCACATGATTAATCGCACTGTTATATAATAATAGAATACCATTTATTTAAATATTTTTGGATGTTTTCTACATTTTCAAATATATTGATTTCAATTACAACACAGGATACAAAGTATACAGTGTGCACTTTATATTTATTTTTTATTACAAGTATTTGCACCGTAAAAAGCAAAAGAAATAGTATTTTTCAATTCACCCAATACAAGTACTGTAGTGCAATCTCTTTATCATGAAAGTTGAACTTACAAATATAGAATTATGTACAAAAAACCTGCATTAAAATAAAACAATGTAAAATTATAGAGCTTGCAAGTCCACTCAGTCCTACTTGTTGTTCAGCCAATCGCTCAAACAAGTTTGTTTACATTTGCAGGAGACAATGCTGCCTGCTTCTTGTTTACAATGTCATTTGAAAGTGAGAACAGGCATTCTCATGGCACTGTTGTAGCTGCCATCACAAGATATTTACGTGCCAGATGCGCTAAAGATTCATATGTCCTTTCATGCTTCAACCACCATTCCAGGTGACATGTGTCTATGCTGATGACGGATTCTGCTCGAAAACAGTCCAAAGCAGTGTGGACCGACGCATGTTCATTTTCATTATCTGACTCAGATGCCACCAGCAGAAGATTGATTTTCTTTTTTGATGGTTCGGGTTCTGTAGTTTCCACATCGGAGTGTTGTTGTATTAAGACTTCTGAAAGCATGCACCTCATCCCTCTCAGGTTTTGGAAGGCACTTCAGATTCTTAAAGCTTGGGTTGAGTGCTGTAGTTATCTTTAGAAATCTCACATTGGTACCTTCTTTGCGTTTTGTCAAGTTTGCTGTGAAAGTGTTCTTAAAATGAACAACATGTGCTGAGTCATCATCCAAGATTGCCGTAACATGAAATATATGGCAGAATGCGGGTAAAACAGAGCAGGGGACATACAATTCTCCCCCAAGGAGTTCAGTCACAAATGTAATTAACATGTTATTTTTTTAACGAATGTCGTTAACATGGAAGTACGTCCTCTGGAATGGTGGCTGAAGCATGAAGGGGCATACGACTGTTTAGCATATTTGGCACGTAAATACCTTGCAATGTCAGCTACAAAAGTGCCATGCAAATGCCTGTTCTCGCTTTCTGGTGACATTGTAAATAAGAAGAGGGCAGCATTATCTCCTGTAAATGTAAACAAACTTGTTTGTCTTAGTGATTGGCTGAACAAGAAGTAGGACTGAGTGGACTTGTAGGCTCTGAAGTTTTACATTGTTTTGTTTTTGAGTGTAGCTATGTAACAAAAAAAATCTACATTTGTAAGTTATACTTTCACGACAAAGATATTGCACTACAGTGCTTGTATGAGGTGAATTGAAAAATATTTCTTTTGTTATTTTTACAGTGAAAATATTTGTAATAAAAATAATATACACTTTGATTTCAATTACAACACAGACTACAATATATATGAAAATGTAGAAAAGCATCCAAAATATTTAATAAATTTCAGTTGGTATTCTATTGTTTAACAGTGCAATTAAAACTGCGATTAATCATGATTAATTTTTAGTTGTGATTACTTTTTTGAGTTAATCATGTGTGTTAACTGTGATTAATCAACAGCCCTAATTTTTAATGTGCATTACTTGCTAATTGAGAAATAAGGAGCATGTTAACTAATTCTGACTTTATGCTGTATCCATAAATAAGAAAATTCAAAGCAAGGCTAAGTCAGCAATTAAATTTAAAAGATATTTTTTTCTTTTCATGTACTGGTCTTATTTTCTTTTCCATCCCAGTACATACCTTTTCCTCATGTTTTTTAAAAGACTGCACTCTTTAAATAGTGAAATTATGTTTAATTAATTTGAGTTTCATGCCTGTGAAAGGTGCTAGATTGATAGCCATGTGTGCTGAACTACTTGTTTTAACTACATAATAAGTATGCGGTACAGAGAATGATAGCTCAAGACTGCTCAGAATGTCCTGACAATGTGCCTCACATCTTACATTTACACATCCATTAGGTTTTTGGTTCTCTGCTGAGATGGCCAATGCGGTTACCTATGAGTGAAAAAATCTGGCAATTGTTTTCTTATGGGAAAATTTGACCACTGGGCTAAGAACACAGAACTCCATTGACATAATGTCTTAATGGTGGCCTTTCTAGGCCTTCATGTCTATCTGCACGGTGTTTTGTCAGACACTAGACTGGCTTCAAACTGATGTCATAAGTGAGGCAGGCAGCATAGTCCATTACCAATGTATCAAGGCAGGCATCCACTTACTCAAACAGTGATACCTTAAAAAATGCATAAATAGCAGTATGTACCTCATGACTTTCTCATTCTATGAAAATGAGATCACCTGCATAGTAATGTGATATGAGTCAGTTGAAGATAGGCTTATTATCTGGATCAGTAATTACTGGGGGAATCAAAGAAAAATGTTAATCTTTAACACTAATCTTCTCTTGAAGATATGTGCTTTTGATGACTAATTGTTTTTATATTTTTGACTTTTGACAAGTTATTAATCATTACGAGAGGAGAGAAAAGATGTAAGCAAGAAGCTGAGAATAAAAGTCAATTACCTGTGTAATGACAACAGTTTTTCCTGAAAACTGATAACAGTTCTTATATATTATGCAATTAACCTTTTGTTACTGATTTGCAAAGAGCTGAGGAAGGCTTCCAATAAGAAAAATAATACTTTAGTCAGACAAGCTTTGCAGAGCTTATTTCATATTCTTTTAAAATTAGTAGACATTTCTTTTGTATTTCCTTCCACCGCCCTATCTGGGGAAAATTCACTATCAGAGCTCAGTACATCCAGCAGAGAGAATGGGGTGAGTGGCTCTTTGTGAAGTTAGTGACAGTGTGAGCAGAATCCTCAAAGCTCTCCGTACATTTAGACAAGTGTCCTTCAGGTGTGTATCATGAATGAATTGGAGAACTTGGAGTGAAAAGTGCTTCCCATGTGGCAAAATGTGACGGGTGTTGTCCAATTTGACATAAAGGTCTTTATCATTGATGTCCGAATATTCCCCAGGTGTCAGCATTCGGTGAAGGTCCGTACAATAGTTCAAGAGTGTTTTCCTATCCGATGGCAGCTTACTAAGATCATACAACCCCTTACCTTTGCTTCATTTGTCCAAACCTTTCTTCAGTGGACACTTGAGCAGTGTCAATGAGCGAGCAAAAAACCTCCCTTTTGCATTTTTCTTCTGAGCTTCCCATCACCTCATCTCTGCACTTGTAACCAAACTGTCTCTTCTTCCAATGAATACACGTTTCCTTGAAGTCAGGCTCAACTCCTAAGTTTTCCACCATTTCTTGGGCAGCGGTGATGGCATCTTCAAAATCCGTTGTCCCTGTAGGCCACAATGAAATCAAGGCAGCTTCTCATCAAAGTAGTAGTGGTTATGTGATGTCCATTGACTGAGTTGTAAGCAAGGCATTAGAAATGTTTACATGGAACAGGATATCATGCCAAACCACAACTGAGACCAGAAATTTGAAGTTAAGAGATCTGGTTTGCCGGGCTTTGCACCTCCTGTCAGATTCTAGCCTCGACTTTACTCGACTGCGCCAGTTCCATCAGGGCATTGTAAACCTTTGTCACTTGGTACTTCACTGGCCTTATGCTGTCAATGCGGATCTCCCAGTGAGTGTCACTTAGTGGCTTCGTGATCAGATTTGTAACATTATCCAAGAGGATCTTCTAACTGATAGTTGATGCTGAATATAGGACATATATTCTTTGCAGTACTCCCAAGAGAGATACTGAATCTAAAGAAGATGATGTTGCATCTGATACAACCAGCCACAAAGCACGAAGAAAGCTCTTGGATTCAGCGCAAGAATTCTTACCTGGATGCCACTGTTCCTTTCCTTCATGTTTGTACCATTGTTATAGCCTTGGCCATGGCAGTCTTAAAGCTTTATTTTATTCTCATTCAAAATGTTTATAAACAGTTCTGTTAGGCTTTTCCAGTAGAATTGTGCACCAAAACAGATAAAGTGATCCTTTACTTGGATACAGCCATCCTCATCAACAAATCATACCATAAATGACATGTTTTTACTGTGACTAATGTTGGGAGTGCAGTCTATTATTACAGCATAATACTTCACTTTGACAAGACGTGTCAATATGTTATCAAGCACCTTCCTTGCCATAAGGTCAGTCAATTTATTTTGAATTGTTTTGTTTCAGTAATGGTCCATAGCTTCTTTATGAACTACTCAACGTAGATGCTCACACATGACATTGTCGTATTTCTCAAGGAGCTCTACCAAACCAATGAAATTACTGTTGTGTTCAGTGAACAACTTGTCTTCTTTTCAAGGAAGAGGGTAATTGAGATCAGATGCTCAATTCCTCCAGTGCTGGGTTTTTACATTAATAATTAACTAGTTTTCTGTATGTATGCATTTATTCAGCTTGAGCCTGGACTCAAGCTCCATCCATTTGGAGTAGTCCGTAAAATGGCTGGGTGACTTTTCATGTTGCTTCAGAGCATCAGCTAAGTTATGTCAGGAATTGTATCAAGAAAGTGCATTCTTTCATTTGGCATTCTTGTCAAATATTTTGCAACAAAAACAGAACACTTTGTGAGTTGATTTTGAGTAAACTAGTGAATGCCAATTCAGTTTCTCACCATTTTCGAGCACTCTTTTGCAGTGTGACTATGAGAAGTGTTGCTTCTGATCATTTACTGGAAATGTCATATCCTTGATTTTGCCTGGCTCATTCAAAAATGTCCAATCAATATCGGCAGTGTATAGGATCACCAGCCATAAACCAAAATCTGATGTCTCAATTTGTGGTGTGCAGTTTTTCTCACTGTGTTGCTGTCATCTTGTGAGGCTGATTCTTCTTTATTGTTTCTCTCCTTCATGTAGATAGGGGTTTGATAGATATCTCTGGAATCTCATTACATATGTCCTTTATTAGTTACTACTTACACTCTTCAAGACTTAAAACACAAGTACGCTTTCGCAATTGCACAGTAAAACAAGGTTGACAGTAGCATAGCTGGGCTCTCACTTCACTTCAGCTCATTCTTATATCTCATTAACTGACTGGTGACGTTCCGCCCTATATACCCATGAAGGCATGACTGACAATATTCTCGGAGGTTTGAGGAAAATGTAGTTCTCAGAAAGTCTGGAAGGTTCCACGAGATTCTACAAAGGTCCAGAATGTTCTAGGAGGTTAGTGAAAAATTGAATCCACATACAGAATACCCGAAACATGTTATTTCAAACATTCTATTTTCCATTTTGTCGCTAACAACAAAAACAGCACTTTGAGCCGGGGGCCCCAAGGCCCGGCATCCCAGGCAGTCGCTTGGGTCACATGCCCCTAAATCTGGCCCTGAATGTGCCTGACAACTGATATAACCACATTCTCAGGAAGAGCCAGAATAATCTGATAGGGTTTTGCAAACTGAGTATTTTTAAGACTTAAAAATACAAGACACATTCAAAGAATAAAAATGTGCTTTGTAAAATGCAGGTGAATCAGCCAAATATGACACAGATGTTTCTTCTGTGAATGCACTGTAAGCAAGTCTTTGGTACCATTATTTAGATATCCAGTCGTGCATTCCCTTACACAATTAGTCCTCACTCAGGCAATCCCATTGACTTCCATGAATCACAAAAAGGTGAGTGGACTCAGCACTTCGGCATAATTCTCCCAATCACTTCCACCTGTTTCTCATAGACTTAAATGGCTCCTGTTGGTTAGCAATTGAAGGTTACACTTATGAAAAACTCTGCTCAATCCTGCAAGCCTTTATTCAGGGGAGTAGTCTCACTGATAACAATGGGACTATTCCCAGCAGAATTGAATACTTGAAGAGATGAGTTCTCCTTCATGGCTGTAGTACAATGTTTTTGCTTTCAGGTCCAATAGGAACAGTGTAAGCTCTTTTTTGTTCTTTTTCTGATGGTTGATATAACTTTGCCTGTACTTTGACCTCCACTTCATTCTGAGATAATTTATTTGCTCTTGTTCTGATTGCAGTTTGTCTCCCTGTTGCCTATTTTGATTATCTGTAGGCTCATGAGTAAATTTTTTATAAAGTCAATGAAAAGTAATTCTTATTAAGAATCCAAGATCTTATTAACTTTTTCAAGTAACCTCTTTGATTCCACTAATAACCCTCTCTGCCCATGGCATGGTTTGAAGCTAGGTTTAGAATTGCTAGTAGAAAGAAAAAGTGCAGCAGAGCTCTGCTCAAGTCAGCTGGTGAATAGGGACAAAAGTAGTTCAAAACCATCTTTGCAGTTTCCTGATCTTGCGGCCAACTGAGGGTTGATTTGGTTCATGGCTGTGCTATGTAGCACCATTTGCAATGGCATCCATGAGACTATTATGCCTGCTGGTTATCACTGGAACACACTAAGCCCAACCTAGCTTGCTCTTTAAATTGGCAGATGGAGGGATGGGAAAGGGCCACACTGGGGGGAGTCCTCAGTTTGCAAGTTAAATCAGGAAGGGGATGTTGTGTCCTCTTGTCCCCCATTGCTACACAGGATTTAATCAAAAGTGTTAGAAAGACTTTACAAGTACCCTTGTGGATTGAAGGGAATGGGGTACTAGCTTGTCGGTCCACTGATCTATAGTGTCCCTTTAAATACATTAGATGTATAAACCTCATATTGGTCCTTAGATTAGATTATTTTTGTACAGCACAGCTCATGCTATATTGAATATGACATTCAAAATAATTATACCACATCTCATCTAAATTTTATTTGCATGCCCATTAAAAACAATATTTAATCAAAAGTTTGTGTGAGGACTAGGATTTAAGAAGCAGAAATGTGTCAAATTTTGTTCTACGCGTTATTGAGCATCCTTAGAAAGTCATTTGAAATTAAAACCATCACACAGCTTTGGCTGTGCAGGACAAAGCAGCCTTTACTGCTGCTGGTCCATGGTAGCTTTGCTGTCCTTCTGTTTCATGTAGCTGCAGATGTTGCCTCCAATTTTAAAGGCTAGCCACTATGTAATTCCAGTTAAGGGATCATGAATGCTATCTGTTATACATATGGGTATATTTGAAACTGAGCTTATTGAGTTCTCTAACTTCCTAATATAGGACAGCTTATTCTCTTACTGACTGATATTTAATCAGCAGTAGAGACTTAGAAGTAGTCCTGGTGGAGATGATTAACAGGCAGAGACAGTGAGAAGGTAAAATGCACGATAGATTATCACATGGCTCCATTTCCAAAATGTTTGTAAGATAGTATTTCTGGTGACATATGGCATATTGGCATATGGAAAGAATATGATGTGGCATCAAGGTTTTATTGACACTGGTTTTGGATGACCTACATGACTTGTGGCTTTGCCATTTATGAGTAAGGCTAAGATTTAGTCATGGGTGTTTTTAGTAAAAGTCATGGACAGGTCACAGGCAATAAGTAAAAATTAATTGCCCGTGACTTGTCCATGATTTTTACTGTATAAATGCCCCTGACTAAAACTTAGCAGCTCCTGGGGCCCGGGTGCTGCTGCTCTGGGTGGGGGGCCCAGGACACCTGTATTGTGGGGGCCCCGGGGCTGATGGCTAGCCCCTGCACTGGCCGCAGGGGCTGACTTCCCCCAGCCACCCCATCTCCGAGCTCCCGGGGACCACTGCTCCAGTACTCCCCAGGGCTGCCCCCAGGACTACTGCTTGGGCACTCCCCGGGGCCAGCCTCCCTGGGACCACTGCTTGGGTGCTTCCCTCAGGGCCAGCCGCCGGTGCAGCTGGCTCTGGGGCTGCCCCTGGGACTGCTGCTCAGGTGCCCTGCAAATAGCCACAACGGCCACTGCAGCTGTGAAAGTCATGGAGGTAGTGGAAAATCACGGAATCCATGACTTCCGCAACCTCCATGACAGAATTGCAGACTTATTTATGAATAATATAGTCATTCTGAATTCATGCTGATAAAACAATTACACCGCTCTAACATGGATTTTCACTGCAGATACACACACACACACTTTAAAGTTTAATTGGAGAAAGTTGGTTTATCCATTACTCAGATAGTGAATATCATCTACCATGGTACATTCTTGAAGCTTTTCATCTTGCCTAACCCTATTTCTGAACATTAATTCCCACAAGGCCAGCTGTATTTACTACATTAATCTACTTGAGATCTTAATCACTTATTTTGATGAGCTATCTCTAAGTAGATTTATCTTTTGACTATCATATTAGCCCCTAAACTCATTAGCGGAAGAATCTTAACAAACTAGCAAATCTGAAGTCCTGCAGTTAATACTATCAAAATCATTTCATATCATTACAACAATGGCTAAATCTCTCTCTAGTGAGTATGCTCCCTCCACTAGAAATAATGAGCTGTTTTTGCTCAGGGAATTAGTATTTATTCAGATGACAAATCATTACAGAAGAGGATAAAGATCATCAGTGATTAAAGGTTAAGACTACAGTAGCAGCATAGTTACAATTAATTTTAAATTTAATTATGAAAGTTCCCCATGAAAGTAAGCTTTTATTAAATATTGACAACATTTATTTTAAGATCAACAAAATTAGAAGGGTTTACTGTACATACAGATGTAAAATAAAGGAACTATATCTGTCCATTCAAAAGCTATATGCCATTTGTCTTGAGATTCATTATAGATCCTCCACTGCCACACCTTTTTCATGTTCTCCTCACTTTCCAGAACATTTAGCTTAGGGACTGACACTTTCCATAGTTGATATCTGCCTGAAAGTGATTTTTCCCTCCCAAGTTTGAGTAAAGACCATTCACATGATTTTTCATTAAGGAGAGTAAAAAGTTACTTTTCTCCTTATAAATAAAAATCTATATTTGCTTTTTAGTTAAGACTACAGCAAAAATAGCTGAAGTCTCAAACACAAAACTTGAGATGGATATAGTAATGTGGGGACCAAATACCTTTGCTTGGTTAAAAAAAATATGATAAAAAAATCAGTTAAGTAGTAGGGGAAGCAATGTGGATAGCGCGGGCCCTTGAATTGGGTGTCAGGAGACCTGGGTTTAATCCTAGCTCTGCCATTGATATGCTGTGTGACCTTGGATAAATCACTTTAGGCTAGCGCCACAGAGGGATTTAGGCACCCCCTCTCTACCTGATGCAGAGCAGGGACTTGAACTTGGTCTCCCACATTGCAGGTGAGTGCCCTAACTGCTGGCTATAGGGTATGTTTCAATCTCTCCTGTTGAGGCTATTCCATTTTGTATGAGAAATTAGAGAAATGAGAATAAGTGAGAATGACTTTATAAGCCTGTTGATTACAGCACTTACTGGGATATGGGAGACCCACGTTCAAGTGCCTGTTCTAATGACTGTTTAGGCATTTTATATGACATGGAACAGCTGTACATCATCTCCCACATCCTGGGTGAGTGCTCTGACCACTGGATTAAAGATTATAAGGAGGGTACCACAGTGGTGCTGAAACTAGGGGTGCTACTCCATGCCCTGGCTTGAAGTAGTAACAACAAACAGCAAATACGTGGTTTCCATCATCTGCACCCCCACTATAAAAATTGTTCCAGCACCCATGGGGTACCAACAACAGCAGCAGCAGTACCACTATCTCGTCTTCCTCCTTGTTTTTTTGGTGAGAAAGGGCTTATATATCCCACCAGTGGAGATACATTTCTCCTTCCGTCCTGGACTTAGGAGCCTAAGACCTTTTGAGGGGCAGGGCTTAGAACCCAACCCTCTCCTCAGCATTTGCTATTGACTAGCTCAGACAGCTCACCTCTGTGTGTGCTGATTTTTGTGGACCCCATTCTTAGGCACCTAACTTGCTCCATGCATTGTATAGGGAGCCTATATGCCTAACTCAGGGCTGTGGATTCAGCTAGGTGGCAAGGCACCTAAACATTAGGCAATGCAATCCTGAGTCTAAGTCCCCTACGTGCATCTAGCCCTTTTGTGCCTTTGTTTCCCATCTAGGGACTACTTCAATACAAATAACAGTGAGTGTACTCAGAAGCACTTGCTGATATTTTAGCAGTCTAATAAAGCACTACCCCCTATTTAACATCACAAATTAACTTTAGGCTTCAGTTCTGTAATAAGAAGGTGAAACTTCTGCTCCTCTGATCATTTGGCTCTTTTGGTGCCTCTACAGACTTCCTCCAGACCATTGCAGGGCTTGGAATCCCCACATGGTTCCTGTTATTTATCAGCTCTTGAACACTTTTTTTAAATAATAAGGAAATTCCCAGACAAAAAGCATTCATTAGACAGGAACCGTGAAGAAGTTAATGGAGTAGTTGTAGTTTTAATTTCCTCCCCACAGTTAGAATGCTAGAAAATTAATTATGTTGAAATCTAGCCATTTAAAATATGGACATTAATAGTTAAAGTACCCTGAACAACCTTAACTCTGACTCATTTTTCCTCCACTCCGCGAATATTCAATAAAAAATATTATTGGTGCATGTGCAAAGTATCTTAGTATCACAGTTATTTTCTGACCTATAACAACCTTGGAAGATTAACCAGGTTTTTGTTTGTTTTAGAAACATATCAAACAATTGAAAATAGAATGTTAAAAACATGAATACTTTCTGAAGTACTGTTCATAACATCAGTAGACAGAAATGCTAACTGCTGACCAGTTCAATCTATCAAACATTTCTTAAGGGGAATGACCATGTCTGCTCAGAATTATCCAACTGCTCATTTAGTAGGAAAGCTATTTTGCAGATTCACAACTTAAGAATTAACAGAATTGAAGCTTGCTGATACAATAGGAAGAGTGTCAGCACAAAAATATACAAAAGCTGTTATGTACATGAGTCAGAGTTTGCAGGATGATGACCCATATAGGTTTTAGACACCATGCAGGTAAAGTAGAAATGATGTTTTGAAATTTTAGTGGAAGATTTAATATCTTCTGACCATTGGTGAAGAATGTTACAAACGTTAAAATCTTCCAGATGGCACTGCAAATATAGAATTAAATTATTTACCCTAATGTCATTAGTTTTCTAAAAGTTTAATAGAAACAAGTAACATTGCAATTATGTTACTTAGATCATTTTTTATTGCAGTTGGACTGCAAACACCAGCTCAAATTTATGCTCATAAGGTTATAGAACATGGGATGAAATGCTTATTTACAGCTGTCCTTTCATGTTTTCCTGAGCAGCAGAACAGTTGTAAAATTTAAAAGTAATAGTTGAAGATTTATGAACTTATGAATACTCATACTCACAGACTGAGCTTGGCAAGTCTCTAGTAAAGTCTAACAACTTCATACAAAATATACATTGGCTTTCAAAATGTCCTGCAAAGGAAAAAAATGAGGCTGATATGTAAATCTTAAGAGCTTGCGTTTTGGCATGTAGGAGAATCAGGTAGAGATGTAAGGAATTGTTATACTTCATATTGTGATTATCAAATATCGATTAAAATATTATATTGAAAAAGAATTGGTATGATTTTGCTTATGCAACTCTCTTTGGGGTAAACCAGCTTACATATTGCTCTCAAAAACATGTTCCAAAGATCAAATATTTGGTACTTGAACAAAACAACAAACAGCTAACCACCAAAAAACCACACCTTTACATGAAGTACAGACCAGTGACATTAAATTGGAGTAGTAAGTTTCTAGGTTTTGTGGGCAATGCAGTAAAACCAGAGTGACAAAATCGACATTGTGTTTAACTTCACTGTTAAAAGTCATTACTCCCTTTCTGTTTAGTATAACACACCGGTCTTACACAAGCTTTTTTAGTATTGTATTTTTTTTCTGAAGCATATTATCAAATTTAATTTTCTCCAATAAGAGAGTAATTTTATAAGGAAAGGCACTAACAGGACAATTAAAAACCTTTTCATATTAATTTGTAAGCTATGAATGTGAAATTATTGTACTGTATGATTGACTTTTCTAATTAGAGTGCTTGTTGTAACCTATTAGTGAAAAGGAATATCGCTGGCAGTGTAGGATCACATTGATAATAGGTTACTTAACACCTTAATAGCTGAAGGTAATTGCAGTTTCTTGGTTGAAATAATGTTCTGAATTTTGCTGCTAAGATAATTGATACTTCACTAATTTCACCCTCCTTGCCCCCACAAGAAAAATGCAAAGCTAATATTTGTGAAACATGCTAGCTAGACAGAGAACTTCAGGAGCCTTGCTGGTTTTAGCTACATACTATATACAGTGTAGACAGCAACAGAACTAGCTTTCTTACACTGTTGCAGCAATTTACCTGTGCCCTAACCTAGAGCAATCACTTCTGGGAGTGAGTATTCCCATGCCTATTCAATTTTTCTGGTCTCAGCAAGAACAAGTGAAAATTTGATAATAGCTTTATTTTATGTTTATTTGTACTTTTTTATGTGTAGACCATTATCTATTATGAACTGAATTAAGATCCACCAGCTTTTATCGATTGCATTTGGTATAAATAGCCTTAGGAAAGTTGATTTTTTTTCTCTGTAGAACTAATACTTTAAAGCTGCATCAAGTTTCTCAGCAAGAGAAAAACCAATGGGAAGCCATTAGAAGGATTCTCTCTCTCTCTCTCTCACACACACTCTCTCTCTCTCTCTCTCTCTCTCTCTCACACACACTCTCTCTCTCTCTCTCTCTCTCTGCCTTTCTTGATACTTTACATAAAACCTGTGACATTGAGCCATGCCACTTCAGTGAAAACTTCCTCATATCTACTAATCCACCTCACTTCAGGGCTGTCCTCTTATAGGATTTTTTCTCCAGCATGCCTTCTGGAGCTGGCCCTTTAAAGTTGGCAAAGCCAAATAACTGTAATCTTAAAAAGATCCTTTTGTAGCTGGGAGAAGTAACATTTCTGACTGAGTCTGGTAAATAGGCTTTATTCCTGTTGTATTGGTATCCTGTTTTCTCTTTTTTTATTTTTGAGATGATGGCTTGTTCTTATGTAGTTCTAAGGGAAAAAATAGACAGAGAAACCAATTGCAGATTGCAAACCACAGAGCTGATTTTTGCCTTCCCCTTGTGTTCTTTTGTCTCAAGGACAGGTTTTGTCTTTGTTAAAAAGCCAAAAGGTCTAGATTTTCTCTCGTTGAGCACTTGTTGGCCAAAATCTTTGATCAGGAAAGTAGGTCAGGGGGTGCTGTTGATTTATAGTCTCCAGAGCATCATATGGTGGCAAAAACGAAGCATTCTGTTTTCACATTTAAATAAATTTGGGAATTGCCAAATAGCGATTTGTTGGGTTTTTTGGTTTTTGTTCATTCTGACTGTTGCATTTTTTCTTTGCCTTGTCATGGGTGACACGGACAAGTGGTTATGGCATGGGATCTTTTGGGGAAGTTCCACAGAGAGGATATAAAATCAAACAGTTTGAACTTTATGGAGGGGCTTTGCTTGCTGTAGCAAGCTGTTACAAGAACTCTTAGGTTTCCTGATAGCTGGCTTATTTTGCCTGGTTGTATTAATATTGTGACATAATGAGGACAATTTGATAACCATCCCATACCTGGAAAATATTCAGTGTAAAAGTATTTGAATATAAAAAATTCTCAAATAGGGGCAACTTATACTTGGTGTGTAAAGAGGAAGAGGGAGCAAGCATTCCCTCAGAGCAGCCTGCATACACTATTTGCACTCACTGGGCTCTCCAGAATGGAAGGACTTCCTCCTATGCTGCAAAACATCCTAGGGAAAGAAGAAAACAGGTGATGGCATTGGCCCCACCCTTCAAAACACTGGGAAGTAGAACAAATATGTAGTATTTTCTGAGGGTGAAGTAGTATTGGTACTCCCGCAGTACCAGGGAGCTCTGGGAGGAATTATGCCTTCCTGAGAAGTAACTCGAGTTCTTTTGTAGATGATGCCAGAAAATCTATATCTATTACCTTCCATGAGAATTTCAGGAAGAAGCATTTTTTAGCAATTTAAGCTATAGGACAGCGCAGTAGGAAATGCTGACTTCTAACCCTATGACACTGATGCCTCTGAGGCCTTTGGCAAGTTACTTAACTTTGCGACCTCAGCTTTCACATCTAAAGAAGATAGAGATAATACTTACTTCACTTTGCAAGGATGTCATAAGGGTTAATTAGCTAATGTTAGTAAAGTCCTCTGAGGATGAAAAGTGCTATAGATAAGGCTACTATTTAGTCACTGGTATTTTTAGTAAAAGTCATGGACAGGTCATGGGCAATAAACAAAAAGTCACAGCCTGTGACCTGTCCATAACTTATACTATAAATACCCCTAACTGAATCTTAGGTGCTCGCGGGTGGTGGTGGTGGTGGTGGTGAGGGACACTTTGGCGGACACCACTGCTCCTGGAGGGTTGGGGGGAGTCCCAGCAACCCGCTGCTGGTTCTGGGGGGTTGTGGGGCAGTCTGGGGCCCTGCTGCTGCTCCTGGGGGAGACGGCCTAGAGCCCCACCGCTGCTGCTGCTCCGGGTGGGTGGTGGTGGCCCGGATCACTGCTGCTGCTCTGGGCGGAGGGTGGCCTGGGGCGCCGCGGCTCCTCTCAGACCGCTGCTCCTGGGCAGTGCCCGGGAACAGCTGCCTGGGGCTGCCCAAGCAGCGGCCAGTGCGGCTGGCCCTGGGGCTGCCCTAGCTGCTCAGGCAGCTCTGGGGTCAGCCGCACCAGCCGCTGCAGAAGTCCCAGAGGTCCCAGATAGTCACAGAATCCATGACTTCCGTGACCGCCGTGAGAGACTCGCAGCTTTAGCTATAGACTGTACAGTAAATGCTAACTGCTTGGTATGAATATGCATTCCTTGTATCTGCATCTGACCAAGTGACAGACAAATACTTTTTAGTCATCTATTGCACAGAGAAAAAATATTATCTCAAAATAATCAGTCTCTAAAAACCAGAATGTAGCTTTTCTGTTTTTGAGAATATGTCAGCATCTGTTAAATGGATAGCTGGTATCTTATGGATGGCTTTGCTTGTTCTCTGAACTTCAAAAAAACATAACTTAGTTGGGGGAAAAAATGACAGTTCTGATTCCTATTTATTATCTACCAGGTGTGTTTTTAAAGCTGTCTTACTGCTGGGCATTCCCAGAACATAAGAATTAATCTCATTTTTTGCTGCATTTCCTTTAGGTCTTATTATGCTTTTGAAGCTCTGTGGTATATAAGGTGCCAAGTAACTACAGTATTAGAAATTATTTTAGACTTCCCTGATTTGAAAGGACTGCCTAGGAGGCAGCAGTTCTTGCCTTCATCTTACTTTTGTTTGCTCTTTTGATAAATTGTTTTTGCACATTTTTCTCCTCACTCTTTCTTTTGTTATCTTGTACCAGGCTAGCTCTGTAACATAGATGTCTGATAAACTGGCTTTCCTAATCTCTTAAGCAATTCCCTAACCTTGGCCTTTTCTCCTCTTTGCCTACTGAACATTATTTACTTTTACATACACTATCTAATCTAGTTTGCAAGGAGCATCCAAGGCTCTCTTATAGCGCACAATTTAGAAGTCCATCTATCAAATCTTTCTTTTACTCAGAGAAGCTATTTCCATGAAGAAAAAGCTCCCTATCACCTCTTTTTCCTCTTCCATATTAGCTTTGCTAAACTAATACCAGGTCATTTTGACAGATGAAATTTACAAGCTAGCCAGACAATACTTAATATTTCAACTTAAGGATAGCATCAATTTAGCAGCTAGCTAGTGCTGTGCTAAGATGTTTGCCCCTATGGAGAGTTTAAGCAGCACAGATTTCTCTTTGTTGGCTTTCTGCATTTTGTGTAGTGGGGTTGTGTTTTCTAATGAACCTGACAGCACAACATAAGGTCTTTAAGAGGGAAAAATAGTACATTTTATATTAATAATTAGTAAAATTATTCTTCAAGTCCTTCCTTTGAACTCCACCTATCCATAATGCATACAGAAAACTACCATCTGATAATGGCTAAACATGGATGTTGTAAGGTCTGCAGTGTGTGTGTGTGTGAGAGAAATCAATATTTGAGTAGCCTTGCAACCCCGTGAACCAGGTCACAATGCCACTCACTCAAATTTGGCTGGGGCACCCCTCCATCATGCTAGCAGGGAAGGGGCTCTGCTGTCACGCCACCCAGCTACAGTCAGGGACCAAAGGAAGAGGGGTGGCCGGCCCCCCTTTCTTGTGCCTCTGCCAAATTCAGGCTTTCAAAAGCGGGGGGACATGTACTTCTCTGTTTTAAAAAGGAGGAGGACAGTGGCCCTTCCCCCTCATCTTGTCTCTGGTGCTTGTGGCTAAACAGGTGGCAGTTTGTGATTACGGCTATTGATTGGCTACAGATTTTGCACATGGCCAGTCTTTAATAAAATTTCCCACTTTTGTTACCATCTCTCTCTCTATTCTTGTCTATTCATTCCACCTTTTCTGCCAAATGCAGACAGAAGCACAGGGATTGCTGGAATGTGAAGCAATGCATGACGGGGCATTGGGACAGGACCCAGGATGCCCCGTGATCCCCTTCACCTTCCCACAAGTCTTAGCAGCAAAAGAGAAAGAGGTGCTCTGTGGGATAGCTGCCCAGAGTGCACTGCTCTGAATACCGCTGCAAGTGCCACAAGTGTGAACACGCTATTGTGTAGGCAGCTCACAATGTGAATACACAACAGTGGTTTCCCTTCAGCGTTCTCTGAATGGCGATGTAACTGCTGGCGCTGTAACTTTGTCAGTGTAGACGTGCCCTTAGATGGTAAGCTCTTTCTAATGGGGACTGTCATTTAGTATAAGCTTAGCACAAAAGGGCCTTGTCTTAGCTGAGACCTCTTGTTATTTCTTTGTGTGAGGGAAAGGGGCAAATTTGGAGCATAGGTTACTCAACAGTGTTGTAGTTCACATCCCATGACACTTAGTATAAGCTGATCCGGGCTGACAGACATTGCTCATCACATCCAAGTAATTTACATGACCTCAGAGATGGAATATGTTAAGGATATAAACATATGAAATGTTTTTTGGTCATATTTTTGAGCTGCAATTTAAGAATAGGTAGGATTTTTTCAGAGAATAGCTATAATTTGACCTATTATTATTTATTTGATAGTAAGATTTAGCGTTTGTTTGAGTTCCCCGTTGGAGGAAGCTTGCTATAAATCATGAGTGCCAATTTCTCTTATGAGTCACTGAACTTAATGAAGCCAAATAAACACACAGTTTCCCCTGAGATGTCTCCCTGCAGTGTCCAGCACCCTTACTGGCTGCTCATAGAAGTTAAGCTCTTAGCTCCTTTAAAGAGTGTGTGCACTACAGCCTGTTTCTTTAACTGGGGCTAGCACACTCTTCCTTTCAATCAATGCGCTGAATTTGTTTACAGTAAAAGTAAAACAAGTTTATTTAACAAAAGGACATAGAATTAAAGATATAGGATACCAAGCATGAGTAATAAAGAAAGGGATACAAGTAAGCAAAAGTAAAAATATGTTTCTAAGACTAAAACCTGATTTAACAAATCAGACTCGCTTGTTCGCAGAAGTGTTTCTCACCAGCATGGCTTTCCAGACTCTCTGGCCAGGACCCTTCTCAGATCTCAAGGTGCTTGGTTCCTTTGTATCTTCAGGTGAAGGATAAATTAGTTCACTTCCCGTCTCTTTATAGACCAGTAAACCTTTAAAATGAATTCTCAGCTATAGTTCATTTTCTCCTGCTGGAAAGAATGCAATAAAAACTTAACATTCCAGATTTTGTGATGTTCATGTCAGCTCTGCTGGATATGTTTATATTTCACATATATTAAAGGATCTCATCTTAATGCAGAAGCCTAAAGATGAACATGTAGGTACACATTTAGATGTCTGTTTGAGTCAGGAACCTAGGAGGTCAAGACTTTAAAAAAAAATCTAATAAAGACAATAGTTTGTAAATGAGAAAACATTAAATAATGCAAATTTTTCAACTCCTCCCATTGCTCATAGGAGCATCTTTCCTCTGCTCTCTGACAGGGAATCATTTTCATAAACGAAGAAACTTTTAGGTTTTTAAACAATTGTTGAGCATTATCGGCTCTAAAATAAAAAAGGCATTTAAGGAAAAAAAGTGTTAAATCATCATAAGATAAACAGGAAAATCATCAAGAAAGAATCACTGCCACCTGTTTTAGCTACAAGCACCAGAGACAAGAGAAGGGGGAAGGGCCATTGTTCTCTCCCTTTTTAAAACAGAGGAGTCTATGTCCATAAATTCTGGTAGAATTACAATAGACTACAATGCAATTAACACCAGAATTAAATTAACAAGTGAATTAACTGTCAAGTTAGACATAGCTTGAAATATTAAAAGCAGTTGATGTATCTGGGAATCATAGAATCATAGAATCATAGAATCATAGAATTCAAGATCAGAAGGGACCATTATGATCATCTAGTCTGACCTCCTGCAAGGTGCAACTGCCAATCTGCCCTGGAGGAAAATTCCTTCCCGACCCCAAATATGGCGGTCAGCTGAACCCCGAGCATGCGGGCAAGACTCTCCAGCCATACCCTCTGAAAGAGGTTAAGAATATCATATCACACCCAATTTGACCCATTTAAGTACCAGTTTGGCACTTAATTGACCTATTGACTAAGCCCATTATCCTATTATACCATCTGCTCCATAAACTTATCTAGCTTGATCTTAAAGTCATGGAGGTCCTTCGCCCCTACTGTTTCCCTCGGTAGGCTGTTCCAGTATTGCACTCCCCTGATGGTTAGAAACCTTCGTCTAATTTCAAGCCTAAATTTCCTGTGGTATTTATCCCTCTGATATATTTAAAGAGTGCAATCATATCTCCCTTATCCTTCTTTTGGTTAAGGAAAACAAACCGAGTCAAGTCTCCTGTCATACGACAGGCCTTCCATTCCTCGGATCATTCTAGTGGCCCTTCTTTGTACCCGTTCCAGTTTTAACTCATCCTTCTTAAACATGGGGGACCAAAACTGCACACAATACTCCAAATGAGGTCTCACCAACGCCTTATATAACGGGACTAGCACTTCCTTATCCCTACTAGAAATCCCAGGTCCTTCTCCTCCTCCGTTACTTCCAACTGGTGCGTCCCTAGCTTATAACTAAAATTCTTGTTAGTCATCCCTAAATGCATAACCTTACACTTCTCACTATTGAATTTCATCCTGTTACTAATACTCCAGTTTACAAGGTCATCCAAATCTCCCTGGAGGATATCCCGATCCTTCTCCGAATTGGCAATACCTCCCAACTTGGTGTCGTCCGCAAACTTTATCAGCCCACTCCTACTCTTGGTTCCCAGGTCAGCAATAAATAGATTGAATAAAATAGGACCCAAAACCGAACCTTGAGGAACTCCACTGGTAACCCCCCTCCATCCCGACAGTTCCCCTTTCAGTACTACCCTCTGCAGTCTCCCCTTTAACCAACTCCTTATCCACCTCTGGATTTTCATTTCGATCCCCATCTTTTCCAATTTAACCAATAATTCCTCATGCGGTACCGTATCAAACGCCTTACTGAAATCCAGATATATTAGATCCACCGCATTTCCCTTGTCTAAAAAATCTGTTACTTTCTCAAAGAAGGAGATCAGATTGGTTTGGCACGATCTACCTTTCGTAAATCCATGCTGTAATCTATCCCAGTTGTCATCGGCCTCCTGCTCCTTAACCACTCTCTCTTTCAAAATTTTTTCCATTACTTTGCATACTACAGATGTTAAACTAACAGGCCTGTAGTTACCCGGGTCACTTTTTTTCCCCTTCTTGAATATAGGAACTACATTAGCTAATCTCCAGTCCAACGGTACAATCCCCGAATTTAGAGATTTATTAAAAATCATCGCTAACGGGCTAGCAATATCACTCGCCAATTCCCTTAATATTCTAGGATGAAGATTATCTGGGCCCCCCGATTTACTTCCGTTAAGCTGTTCAAGTTTGGCCTCCACCTCAGATACCGTAATGTCTACCCCCATATCTTCATTCCCATCGGTCCCTCTATCACTATTCCTTAGCCCTTCATTAGCCTCATTAAAGACCGTGGCAAAATATTCATTCAGATATTGTGCCATTCCAAGATTATCCCTAATCTCCACTCCGTTTAAAGTTTTAAGCGGTCCCACTTCTTCCTTCTTGGTTTTCTTCCTATTTATATGGCTAAAAAAGTTTTCCCTTTCTCGGGATACATGCCTCTGACAACTCCTGCAATTTCATCCTGAAGTAACCCCAGGCGTCATCTACCTTTAGATTCCTACATATGTTGGTCCAGTCCACTTCCCTAACTAGTCGTCTATGATTCTATGAAATTTGTTTCCCCCTGTGTAACAGCTAAGTTCTCTAGGGGTATTTGTTCATCCTACACTGTGCACATGAGTAACTCTCATTAAACCTCAGAGGAGGTTCACGTGCATATCAGGAGAAGTGCATATGGATATCAAGGAGAATAAGTATCTATAAATATGTTAAAAGTAAGCTTTAAATCTATTGATCACCAAGATACAAAACCAAAGTGCAAAGCTGAAATGTGAAACATTATACATTACTGTTAATTCAACATGGATAATCTAATATACAATGGGGAAAAATCTATTTAAAAGTACATAAATAAATATATATTATACATTCAGTGATACAAATGTCACGGAAAGAGCATATGAAAGACATGCTGACTTTTTTTCTAGTAACAGATGTAATGAAGTACATGAAATGATCTAAAGAATATAGATATGCTTTGAAGAGTTCTTTTGGCCAAGTAATGAGAATGTTTGTGATCTACGGAAGTATAGTTCTCCTCTATGCTTTTTCAATGTGTTTATTCTGCTTTATTATATTATGGGGAATTCACCCTGTCAAGGCTAATTCCCCACTCTGGCACTTTGAATGCAGACGGTGGGGGCCTGCAAGGATTCTAACAATTAATACTGGCCACTCCAGGCTTGTATTAAACTCCTAAGGTTACAGCTTTTCTCTGACCTTGGATGGGTAGATGCTGCCACCACCAAAGTGCAAAAACCCCTTTGAGAATCCAGAAAGGCGCACTTGGGAATTCCTTCCTGTGGGGTACCCTCAAGCCCTTTCACCCCCCTTCCAGGGAAGAGCTGAGAAAGAAAAACAAAGGAAATCAGCTGTTGCCACCAGCTAATTAAACAACATGTGCGCAAACTTCTTAGGACACAAAAATCCAATCCTGTTCTTGAAAAAGGTAAATTTTATTAAAACAAAAAAGGAAGAAAATACATCAGGCTATTGCTAGATAAGGCTACTGCTAGATTTAAAAAGCACAAATACAAGGATTAAGCATCAAGAATAGTTCTTGAGGTCCAGCTTAAAACAAGCAAAACAAAAGCATTTGGAGTTAGCACAGAGGAGTCCACAGGCCATAAAGAAATAAAAAGAAATAAATGTAATTGCATCTTCCTAGACATTTTCTGATCTACTTACATATCTGGGGGTTTCAAGTGAGTAGTTTCTAGGTATGATTCAGATGATTTTTCATACCTGGCCCCAAGCTTCTTACAGCATAGTTCAACCCCTGTCTCTGCTTCTCCCCGAGAACCACAGACAGACAAAGAAGAAGTTTTTTCCCAATATGAAAAAGTTGGCTCTTTTGGTCAGTTGCCTCTTTTGGTCAGTTGCCCACATTGCAGGGAGACTTTTTAACTTTTTACAGGTAAAGCAAGTAGAGTACAGCTACTAAGAGGGATTTTATAGCTAACTGGCTGGCTGGGTCCATAAAAGAGAGCTACCCCCTGCACCTTTTCATTTATCACACACCCAAAGAATGGAAGGCCAGTGCAAGGCCTCAATCTGCATAGCGGAGACTAACCTTCCTATGGATCTTGGAGACTGTTGATTGCAGAGTTAGAGTTTAGTGTTCCTTGGGTCTGCTATTTTGGAATTATTTATCATAATTCCCATGAATCATGATTTTAAAATAATAAAAGCAAATACAAAGTATCAGAACACAAAGCCATAAAACAATAGTTTTCCTATGTACTGACTCAAGGTTCTGTTAACATCCACAGCAGTAACGGTAATCTTGGAGCTTTGCCTCCCCTATACTAACACAGAGTAACTGAATTACAGTTTATTTGGTTTCATTATGCTCAGTGTTTGTTACCTGCAAAACAAGGTTTGGACTCACAGAGTCCTGGAGAGTTTGTTGGCAAGGCAGAGAAGCTGGTGTTTCAGGGAGTTGTCACACAGCTTAGAAGTAGCAAAACTTTCACTTGCTGAGGTTTAGAGGGGTAACAAACTAACTCACAATTCTGGGAACCCCAGCAGATTGTCACAGTGGGTGCACAACTTGTTAAACGACAATACTCAGAGAGTAGTTATTGATGGTTAGCTGACAAACTGGGAGGGCGTATCTAGTGGGATCCCACAGGGATCAGTGTTATGTCCAGTACTATTTCATATTTTCATTAATGACTTGGATAAAGGAGTAGTGTATAAAATTTACAGATGACGAAGCTGGGAGGGGTTGCAGGCACTTTGGAGGGCAGAATTAGAATTCAAAAAGAATGGGAGATATGGTCCCTCCAGCATGTCCTGAGTCGGTGTCAAGGCCTCCTTCCAGTAGGACGTGCCCGGTAGAGTTCCAACAGAAGCCTCCCAAGGGGCATCCTTGTCAGGTGCCTAAACCACCTCAACTGGCTTCTCTCGATCTGGATGAGTAGTGGCTCTACTCTGAGGCCCTTCTGAATAGCTGAGATCCTGACCATACGAACCTCACCTGGACTAGGGATACCAGGCCCTACCCCTGGTTAGGGGTGGTATCAGGCGAGTATCTGGTTGTTGGGCGACCCATGTAACCCGGCTGGGCTCAGCCCTGAAAGGTGATATGGACCTGTCTTGTGGGCTCACCACCCACAAGGTGAAGGATGGAGGCCAGGTGCGATGCCAAAATTGCAATTGCTTAAAGTTATTATTTTAATTCTCTTAGGTAATTTGCTTGGATTTAGAAAGGAAACTATACATATAGCATTAGTTAAAATCTAAAATATGGTTACTTGACCTCTGTAACTTTCAGATTCTTGAGTCACCCACAAGTTTTTCCTGACTGGTTTAAATCTATGTTTTGTTTTTCTTCTCCTCAGGTTAATCAACATATAGGAGACAATAGGGTACTTTGCAGAGGAAACAGGACATTTACTCTTGTCTGTCACCTGGCAAGGGTTCTCTTTAGCTGGACTAAGAGAGATGGAAGTCTTTTTCCATAAATAAATTATTAGCACTCTTTGGTTTGAGAAACTAACAACAGTTGGAAAATCCCTTATCAAACATCAGAGCTTTCCTTTCCTGGGAATTGTGTATTTTAGCTTTAGTTTAATTAATACTCCCCAGACATTATGTTCCAGCTGTGGGATGGCCCTGTTGATTCTCATTGTCTTTAGGTCCTCAAGGAAGATATGGAATTTGCATAAGAGTGATTGCCACCACATAGTTAAAAGGACAGAGAGAGAGAGGTTTTAAACAGCATATTTTCAATGCATATTTTAATGTCTATACACTTTACAAAGCCCAAATGGTAGATAACACAAGTCTAGAGTTAATGTCTCAAACAAGGCATCCAAACTAACTTAATTCTAACACTGTAGGATCTTCAGCTTCCAAATGTCTCTTCAGGTAATTAAAAATATCAGAAATGGCCACTACAGAAAAAAAGAAGCATACTTTGTATCAATAACGTTTTGTAGTACCCCTTTGTAACTTTGTTTAACAGCTCTGTTTTTAGGTTGCCATAATTCACAAACTCGTTGTCTTGTACACTTCAAATTTTGTAGGAAAGCTTGTTTTTAAACAGCCCCAAACAAAAGGTACCTATTATAAGGCCAGTATAAATTTTTGGGTAGATTTTTTTTAACCTATAATGGAAACTTAGTTGCACCCCTACGTATGGAAAGATCACTATAGCTTTCCAATAAACTAAGAAATATCAATGTTAGAAGAGAGGTTGAAGGGTGGAGGTTCATTATGGCAGATACGTTAGCATTAGGAATGGTTCTGAATCAAAGCTCAGCAATCAAATAGATATAGAACTTGGAAAAGCTTTACTCCTCTTAAGCCTGGTCTACACTACGCGTTTAAACCGGTTTTAGGAGCGTAAAACTGATTTAACGCCACAACCGTCCACACTAGGAGGCACCTTATATCGATTTTAATGGCTCTTTAAACAGGTTTCTGTACTCCTCCCTAACGAGAGGAGTAGCGCTAGTATCGGTATTACCATATCGGATTAGGGTTAGTGTGGCCGCTGATCGACGGTATTGGCCTCCGGGCGGTATCCCACAGTGCACCACTGACCGCTCTGGACAGCAATCTGAACTCGGATGCAGTGGCCAGGTAGACAGGAAAAGCCCCGCGAACTTTTGAATATTTCCTGTTTGCCCAGCGTGGAGCTCCGATCAGCACGTGTGGTGATGCAGTTAAAAATCAAAATAAAGAAAGAGCTCCAGCATGGACGATGCGGACGTGATCGCTGTAAGGGCAGGCAAAACTGTTCTATCAGCGCTCCGTTACAGAAGACGAAATTCAAAATCATTTTTTAAATATCTCCAGACAGACGCCATAGCAGGGACTCAGCGCACTGCTGCGTGGCAAGCGTAACGGAAAGCCAAAGAATCAAATGGACGCTCATGGACTGGAGGACTCAAGCTATCCCACAGTTCCTGCAGTCTCTGAAAAGCATTTGCATTCTTGGCTGAGCTCCAAATGCTTCTAGGGTCAAAAACAGTGTCCGCGGTGGGTCAGGGCATAGCTAGGCAATTTACGCACCCCCCCCACCCACCCCCAGAAGTGAAAGGGAAAACAATCCTGTCTTGACTCTTTTACATGTCACCCTATCTTTACTGAATGCTGCAGATAGACGGGATGGTGCAGCACTCAACAACAACATCCTTCCTCCCACCCCGCCATGGGTGGCTGATGGTACAATAGGACTGCTACCCGTCCTCATCATCAGCCTATTGGCACATGGGGCAGTGCAAAAGGACTGGTAACCATACCATACCAACTTGCTTGGGACAGGTCGATCAAGGTCGCCTGGTCCTAATTTTTCCTGGTAAATGGTGCAGTATGGCTGATATCCATCATCGTCATAGCAACAGGGGGCTGAGCTCCATCAGCCCCCACCCTTCATGTGTAAAGAAAAGATTCAAGTGCCCCTGAACTAGCAGAGGGATGCACTCCTTACTGTCCTGTCTGGACTATCATAGCAGCTGGAGGCTGCCTTCACTAACAAGTCACTGTGTCTTATTCCTGCATTCTTTATTACTTCATCACACAAGTGGGGGGACAATGCTACGGTAGCCCATGAAGGCTGGGGGAAGAATGAAATGAACAGGAGGGGTTGTTGCAGGAGCACCCCCTGTGAATAGCATACAGCTCATAATTTCTGCAGGATCTGACACAGAGCAGCTGTGCTCTCTGGTTCTCTGATACAGTGGTTCTCTAGTACACTTGCCCATATTCTAGGCAGGACTGATTCTATTTTTAGATACCAAAAAGGAGGGATTGACTCAGGGAGTCATTCCCAATTTTGGCTTTTGCGCCCCTGGCTAAGAGCAGCCAGGGGCACTTATGACAGCAGCAAATGGAACAGTGCAAAAGGACTGGTAGCCATGATCATCTTATTACCAATTTATGGATTGGTAGATGGTGCAGTATGGCTGATAACCATCTCTGCTGTCATGCAAAAGCAAAAGCATGCTGCTGTGTAGCGCTGCTGAATCGCCTCTGTGAGCGGCATCTAGTACACATACGGTGACAGTCACAAAAGGCAAAACAGGCTCCATGATTGCCATGCTATGGCATCTGCCAGGGCAATCCAGGGAAAAAAGGCGCGAAATGCTTGTCTGCCGTTGCTTTTCCAGAGGAAGGAGTGACTGACGACATTTACCCAGAACCACCCGCGACAATGATTTTTGCCCCATCAGGCACTGGGATCTCAACCCAGAAATGCCAAGGGGCGGGGGAGGCTGCGGGAACTATGGGATAGCTACGGGATAGCTACCCACAGTGCAACGCTTCAGAAATCGACGCTAGCCTCGGACCATGGACGCACACCACCGATTTAATGTGTTTAGTGTGGCCGCGCGCACTCAATTTTATAAAATCTGTTTTACAAAACCGGTTTATGCAAATTCGGAATAGTCCCGTAGTGTAGACGTACCCTTAGATTGATGAGCTAAGGCAGAACCTCAGCTGGAACACACTGTACTTTAGGGAGTTTGTATCCAGGACAGTTTGTGTCTAGTCATAGTAGGGTTACCATTTGGCTCATCAACTCACTACCACTAGCCATTATGTTTATACATTATACATTCTTCTTAATGCTGGATGTGTAAATGAGAAGCAAGCTTGCAGCATGACCAATTCTAATTCAAATACCCTCCCTAAAGATGCATAAGGGAAGGAACAAGATCTTGTGGTCATGTGGGAGCTACTAATCTCTGTACTT
Source organism: Mauremys mutica (assembly GCF_020497125.1). NCBI lineage: Eukaryota > Metazoa > Chordata > Testudines > Geoemydidae > Mauremys > Mauremys mutica. The sequence goes on from NC_059082.1 coordinate 65,157,109, forward strand.
GTGGCAATGTGTATCCCGCACATTGGAGGACTGTGTTATATTCTTCTCCAGCTACATGCACTCATCAAAATTGAACTGCATAGATGATTATATCCTATATTAGAGAATGAATTATGCATTGCATTATTGCTTTATGTAAGACTTAGTGAGACTCCAGCAGTCAGAGATGTGTTTTTTTTCTCTACTTTTTTGAGGGAAGTTGCAAAATAGTTAGATGCCATCAACTAAAAAAAGGACATTTCAGGCTGAATATTTTAGCCTACTATTAAATAAACTTAAAATTCCTATCGCTAAAAGTAAATGGAGGGAGAAAAAATTCTCTTTTTTTAGTTTTATATTATGCATTTGACAGCACTTCCTGTATTACCAGTTTCACTACTTCTGTTATCTCAGTCAGTTTGTGTGTGCTTTGTGTACAGCAAGAGAGAAACCCTTAGGAACCAAAGTCTTAAACTTTATAGATGTTGGGTTTTGTTTTAATTCTTTTTATGAAGTGCCTAGATTGTATTTTCTTTCCTTTTTCCCCAGGGAGGAATTAGATATTTCCCTGCAGATATGCATGTGTTTCCTCAGAGGACTGTGCAGCATTAGTACAGTATATTAACAATAAGATATAAAGACAAAAAAGTAAATTGGCTTTTTTAAAAAAACTAGAAGGGAAAATTTTCAAGCAAAAATATTCTTTTCATTCTTCCGGGTATTAATCAATACAGAAATGGAGACAAAGTTATAAGACTTCAGGGATATGTAGAAACTTCTAACTGTCTTGAGACTTGGGTGCCATCCTTCAAAAAGAAATAATACAGTACACTTGTGTACTGACAGTGGGATATGAGGATAGATGTAATCTTAATATCTATAAATTCGTTTTGTATCAAGCTAAAGGGAAATGACTTAGGGGAACTCTTCTGTGTATGAAAGGAATATGAAAGTAGCATTTTCCTCTCTGTAGAATTGAAAGATGCAGGGCAGCAAGCTAGTTTTGTACTCTTAGGGATCTCTCTTTATGCTGAGCCTGAGATTTCCCCTCCCCCCGTCTCTTTTTGTTTTTGTAGAAATAATTTTTTGTGGGTAAGTGAATTAATAAACAAAGGTTCAATGAGTGCAGTGCAGATAGGGAATACACTATTATTTTCTTAGTCCAAATAAGTGCAAATCTTCAAGAAACACAAAGAATCTAACTTGAACAGAAGCTCCGTATTGGGAAATCATTTTCTGCATTTGAACTCTTCCCTCAACCCTCATCTCATCCTGGATGTCTAAACAATAGAACGGGATGAGACTTGCTTCGAGTTTCTGATCTAAGATCTATATGTAGCTCTGTATGATTTCCGTCCACAGTTTGTTTAATTTTAATGTTTAATTTGGACAGCTTTCCCCAGGTTGAATAGCGGTAGGGTGAGACAACAGATTAAACTTCATGTTCTGTGAATGGCTTTGGAAACATCACACTTTTAAATGTGTGAGACCTCAATATTTTAACAGAAACAATTGCAGAAATAACTTCTTTGTCTTTGTTTTACCAATTCTCTTTATCTAGGGAGAACGGCCTGTAATTATTTCTCATTTTAATCCCTTCCAGTACCATTCATATGTTTTTCTTCTAGTTCAAAGGCTACAATTTGACTTTCTGACTCTGGCTGTTAACTTCAGTATTTTATTAGAGGGTATAAGTTACTGGAGGGCATAAACATGATGGAAGTTCCTGGACCTGGCACAAAATGGCTACAGTGTCAGTTATGGGAAGAAGAGCCATTGGGGGATGACACAATGATATGAATAGGCAGTACTGTCCAAAAATGGTTATGGCCAGTGTAGCCTAGAGAATCTTGCAGCAGAGCCTCTGTGGAGGCTCAGCAGGAGTAAGAGAAGACTCACTCTACCAGAAATTTCACAGAGAGGGAGGAGCAGTATAGTTCATCAGGAGTAAATCACCTCTGGGGTACAAGGCTATTTGCTTGTGTGAGGAGGTTTAATTTACACCTTCCTGCACTGGGTTTTCCAAATGCATCCAACTGATTATAAGCACATGCAACTGGTGTTCAGAGCCATTACAGGTATACACTCTGGCTATCCTTGCGACCTTCTTGAGTACTATCCAGGTGGATAGGGTAGATGCCACCAGCTGTTAGGGATTCTGATGTCATGACTTAGATCAATGGTAGCTCTCATCTTCACTGTGATGGGATATATGGTGTGGAACTTGAAATCCCTCAGTTCATTTCTTCCCACTTATAAAAAACCACCCATGAACTGTTGTTTTCCCCAAATGGTGTTATTTCTTGGCCACCATTTTTACTTCCCTATCCTCCTATTTCCCCTTGTCCTCTTTAGCTGTTTAAATTTTATTTTTTTTCCATTTGTTTCTGTTGTATTTTTAGAGTAAGATTTTCAAAAGATTTTCTCCATTAAAGTAGCTCCCATTTAAATTAAGTTAAACCTCCACTGACTTCAAGGGGAACAGAGTTAGGCCAATGCTGAGTGCTTTTGAAAATCTGTTAGATTGCACCGTGCTGTGAGTGGCTTGGTGGGAGCTGGTTAATTCTTTTATTTTTATTATTAGAAAAACATCCTAAAATCCATTGCAAAGAAGACAAAACAGAGTGGATGCTTTGAAACATTTAATAAACTGTCAAGTCTTTATCAATTTTTAATGATAAAAAGGCCTCTAAAGGAAAACAGCTTTTTTTGTATACTAACAGTCTGTTTAGTTAGGTTAAACTCTCTCAGGGCCATTTTGTAACGTCAAACATGCCTAATACAAGCAAAAAAAGGACAGATTTAGTATAAACTATTGGGGTTCTTTTAGAAATGATACATTTCTGTGCCTTTCGTGACAATGTTTACCCATTGTACAAGCTGTACATATAGGAATCACTTCATCTACTGCTAGTACAGCCACCAGTGCACAGCAAATAGCAACTCCAGAAAAATATTGAAGAACCTATGCTGGCAGGTCTTAATGACAGCCATCAATCATAGACCAGGTATGGAAGTCAGTGGTGTACTAAACTACGAAACTCATTCAGGCTATACGAATGAGTAATTAAAAGCTCCTTTGTTTAGCTGCAACAATAGAAGCCACTGCCAAAGGCATGGACCAACATGGCCAGGCTGAATAGAAGCTAAGCCATATGGCCCAACATTCTCTGGATATTAATTGCAAATTTAGGGGCTGGGACATTGATTTGGTTGCAGCTGCGTGTGTTTCTGTATGTGAAAAGAACCAGAAAGCAGGGAGTAAGTGAGCAGGGGGCAGACAGCAAGAGAAGAAGTGTGAGTGTGGCCCCAGCAGGAAGCAAAAAAAGAGCTCCTTTTGGGCAGAGTACTCACTGGGAAGAGAGGGTTGGATTTCTGAACAGGAAACTGTCTCCTGTTGACTGTTTTTACTATATTCAGGGAAACAGGACTTTGTGTGCATTCTTTATAAATAAACACCAAAAAATACCTGACTTTTCTGATCAATTTTTGGTCTTTATGGAAACAATCAGACAAAGCCTTGAATATTGTCTTAACACTTGGCTTAAACTGGGCAACAATAACATCCAGTTGCAACTACCCTGCATAGGGAGAATCTGGGTAGAAAATCAAAGGGATTAAAATATAGACAATTCAGTTCAGTCTCAATAATTTCTTGGAATATTTTATTGTTTGGCAGCAATAGTAATGTTGCATAATAAGCTGGAGATAGCCCAATATCAGGGGCCTATTTTAAAGAAAACAATTGAATGATCCTAATATTGACTCTGCTTTCTGATGCAATACTTGCTGGTCTCTTGCATTCTAGTTTAAATGAGTCAGATTTCCCAGAAACACTATCAAGGATACCAAGACATTGTTCAATAAATGGTATCTGAAACATTCTCTCAGTAGCACTTGTAGGCCTGAATGAGCTCCCTGGGATTTATCTTGAAGTATAAGATGCAGTACTGAAACTTATATTCTTACTTGCATTTATAATCAAATGGCTTTTACATTCAGTAACTTTAACTGTATATGAAAAGTTAGGTATGTACCAAATTATGACATCTCTTTGGTTTTCTTTCCAAGGGGCATAACATTATATATCTGTGAGCTGTTCTATTTTTAATGTTGTTTTAAACTAAATTTGCAGTGCATTCAGGAGTCAGTTCTAAAAGGAGACTATTAGTTTATATCCTTCAGATCCTCAAGGAAACCTTTAATTATTGTGCAGCGGCAGTAGCCATTCCATAGAGTTGGTTTCCTATCGTAGTCCTAAGTTCCAAACCTTCCTTCCTAACATCCAAAAGAAACCTTTGAAATTTCACATGCCATTTCTCATCCCAGAGAGGAAATTTACTGGGAAATGTAGAAAATAATATCAGAAAAGGATTTTTGAAGTTAGAATGCTTAAAAAAGTCCAACTCTTAACATTTTCCTGGGTTCATATCTTCAAAAAAACTTGGCCTGCGAACATCAAAATAATTTGATTTTGTTCTTGCTGAGAAAGCTCTTTTACTATTATTTGAGTGGGGTAGGTTTGCGTTAGTGAGGAATTACCAAAAAAAATAATCTTGTGATGGGGTTATGCATATGCCACATGAAAGCAGGCAGGAAGGAGATTAATTAGGGTCTCAGCACAGCAGGGAAATATCAAGAAGGCTGTGGAGAACTGGAGAAGGGGCCCTGAGAGGAAGAGGGAGTTCAAATTCACCAAGTCCAGATATAGGGATAGGAAACAAGGATGAGCTGTGAAAATAACCACTTTACTTATCCAGTGATCAAGCTGAGCACTTTGATTTTCTGCTCATGATGAAGCTATTTGCAACTTTTCCCTTTTTTATTTTTTGGATAAGGATGAAGGAAATCCTAGTCCTGATTTCCTGTATTCTGGGCCAGAATAGAGAAATGCTCTGCATGGAAGGGTATGTGTACCTTAAAAGTGGCATGCTGCATTACTTTGTTTTTCCTGTTTCTCTCCCCCATGACTCAGCTTCTTGGATTCCCCCACCCCACCGTGGTCTTGTCATTCCACATCCCCAACGTCTAATCCACAACCTTTGTGACCTTCAATCTTTGGTAGAGGTTGGGGGAGGAGAAACCTCATTCTTCCTGTGCAACACTTCCCTTCTAGCCCTAATGCTATATTTCATCAACACATTGACAATGATGGTGCTCAAATTCTACTTCCACTGCACTACAGATTCATTCACTGTATCCCGTATCCAGTGAGTGTTCCATTTCTTGTTTGAATTTAAGTAAACAATTACCTACCTTCCCCACATACTGTGGTTTTCTCCCCTGCTGATGATTGCTCATTCTGCACATAACTTTGCGTCCCATATTAAATTATCACTGTCCCTCCAGGTGCCTTTGCATTCCCTTTCTTAGTTGTTAGTCAACAAGCCATTCACTTGTAGCCAAAGCCTTAAACTTGCTGCATGTTCAGTCATGCCATAGTTCTGCCTAACTCAAATCCCTATCAAATATGCATGGGAGGACAGGGCCCCTCCTTTGCTGGTTTGCTTCTGAGTGTGCTGTGACTCTGCACCAGCCTGGCTTCAATCTGATTTTTTTGCTCAAATCCTGACTCAGAGTATCACTTCTTTCATTCAGAGACATATGTATAATTTTCCTTCTTAAGTAGGAGGTTTTGTTTGAATTTATTAATTTGTTTGGTATGAAAGTCTGTTTCCAGTAATCATAGTAATCAGTCTGTGCTGGAGCTAAAACTTAAATTTTCTTTTCAATATATTGGTCAAACAAAAGTTAACACCACATGTTCCTTTTCTGTTAAACATTTTAGCTGATGCCAATTTTATGTATATAATGGATACACCAGTGATGAATTCAGCCCATCATAATCATAACAAAGGTTAATGTAAGTTAACATACATGCTGTACTGCTACTTGCAGTACTAATGTTGTGTAGATGGTGGTAATTTCTTTCCAAAACTCATTTTAAGTGCTAGATATTGTTTTGTGTTTGTTTTGTGCTAGATATTGTTTTGTGCATGTGTGTGTAGGTGGGGTCTATGCCTGTAGCCTGGAGTTACAAGCAAAAGGGTAGGAAAAAAAGAAAAGAGAATCAAATGTCATATCCTGTCCCTTTAAGGAATAAGCCTTTGCTTGGAACATTTCTCCATAGTACCAGTGTACAGGGAAATCAAGACAGAGACTTTCTTCAGAGTGGCCCAGCAAGAGCGCAAAATGCCAAACCAAGAACAGCTTGATTCAGTGAATGGGGATGGGAGGAAAGGAAATAAATAGTCCTTAATATAAAAGCCTAGATGCTCAGCATAGGGTGAGGGCTGCAAGACAGCTGATTATATCTCCTGCCACTTCTACACTTGCTGGCTGTGGCTCTGAAGGTATTGTCTGCCAGATAAGGAGAGTCAAAGCACAACATACTTTGGGAGCTCAGGGGAAATAGTGTGGGTGTTGGCTGATTCAGCTCTGTACCTGCTGGAAACTTCTCCACCCTGGAGAATCCTCAATAGATTCAGACTCAGGGAGGCTTTTGTTCGTTTGGCTCTGTGGGAGCAGAGCATGGCTCAGGATGGAGCCTGGGTATACAAGGCAGTCAATTTCCCAAGATTTCTTTGCGGTCTAGCCTAGTCTTGGTCAGCGAAACTGCTGGACCCTGTTTCCTCAATCAGCTGGGGGGGAGGAGGAGGGAGGAGGACTTTCACCTTTCTTCAGGATATCTTCCTCCAGCCGATTATACCTTACCTTTTATATCCCTGCCTTAATGAGCCCAAGTGGGGATCCTTCTTTTCCAGCATGTCGGTAGGGCAGCTTTTTTGAGGTGGAGTAGGCAGTATGCCTGGTTCTCTTTGTAGGCAGGGCAAGGTTTAACTCTCTGACGTAGGCCATGGCTATGCTAGAAAGTTTGGCCAACAGAACTTTTTTTGGCTTACAGATGCTGCCATTGTTAAAACGGTACAGCTCGTGCACACTTGACTGCTTGTGCTGGGTTTGCTCGTCATCACTGTGAGACCTGGCACTGGCAGAAGACACAGAGGGTAGGCATCGTAGTGTCCTCTATGACACCATCTGGCACAATGCCTTGTGATTCTTTTTTGCCTTGCATTGTGGGTTACCAGGAATACAATCAGAGAATTATGGGAACTCAGAGTGAAGTTTTCACACTTTCCTTGACTACATCCCATAATGTTGATTTATCTCCCTGTTGTAGCCCTGGATGTTCATTCCCTCTGTAATATTCACATAGACATCCTTATTCTCCCGTGATTGCTCCATAGCGGTTCTTGAACAGCTTCTTCTCAGCATGTGGAGATGAGATCCAGGACTTCTTTCCTGGTCTAGGCAAGTTTAGCTGGAGCTTTATCTTTATGAGGAGCTATAGTTGTCTGCTCACAAAAGTGGGCTAAATGTGCTTATAAAGGTGACCTCTTTATAAAGGAGGCATTTACAAAACACAATAGGAATTTTAAAGGGGATGTGCTTCTGGTCACAGTAACCCTTCTATAGCAGAGTTCAGAATTGTGATCAGAGCAGCCCCAAACCAGGCATTATGGGGCTGCTTGGAGGACTGTTTTCACCAATACAGGTAATGCAGCATCCATTGCTGGCATGTAGCTGATGGAAAGATGTCTGCTGAAGACTTGTGGTGTTTGGAGATGTGGTGGTGTTTGTGCAACAGAAAAGCTGGGTTCTCTTAGCTGGAATCAAATTTGTGTGTGAACGCATGCAAACCTTTGGTGACAAAAGACAACTTCTTTCAACCAACCTTTGTAGTATGACCAGGTCTCTGTATACAATATGTGCACCCCTTCACACTGACACAAGTAAGCCTTTGTTGGTGCTGACAGCAGTGTGATAATTTAAGAAAATATAGGCATCTCACTTACTTAGATTTATGTAGTTGTGGAACAACCTTTATAGGGAAAACAATCTCCCAGATCATGTATAATGGAAAATATTTAAATATCTAAAGGTTATTCCATTATCCTGTTTTTAATTTTGGTTATTTTTGTAAACAAAAATTTAAATTACAGGGACTACGATCTGGTAATTAGATCACATGCCTGCAGATTGTTAGCTGATCGCTGAAGGGGTCAAAAATGAACAACCCATGAATATTTTCTCTGTCTATATTTGAGACGAGAATCAGACTTCTCACAAATGTATGAAAACAGGCAAAGCGAGACAGTTTGCTTTAAAAAAAAATCCCATTTAACACAGAATTAGATTCAAGTTAACATGATTTTCAGCGGTGGAGTTGTGTTACCAGGACCCTCATTCTGAAAACAAGAAAACATTTGACAAAAAGCCAAATGGCTAAATGGACTTGTACCTCCATGGGTCAAAAGGAGAGCTATGAAATAGTAATGCCAATGCCATACATAAGCAAGTGCAACAGAAGGTATATATAAAAATTTTAATGGAATCTATTATTATGTTGTTATGCCCACATGGGATTACAAAGCAGGTTCCCAGAGTTGGCAAATAAGGCCACCTTTTAAAATAAAAAAGCAAGCATGAAATATTGTTTATAAACAGGGGCATTAAAAAGCATATTAAATATGAGCCTGCAGTAAATCAAAGTGTTAGCTTTGTATGTAAACTTTTGCATTATGACAGTATAGTAGACAACGAGGCACTCAAAGAATAAAGAGCAGATGGTTAATGTTTGAAATGCAATGTTATTTCTGAAATAGTCTTTGAGGTTACAGCCTTCTTGAAACTTAAAAGCTTTTAATATATTTTTTGGGATAGGGAAATAAAAAACATGCCAGTTTGTCAAAGTAACATTACTTTGATGTCATCTCACAATAGTAACTACGTGCATAATATGTCTACTAAATGTATTCAGCTAACCTAAATCTTACAAATTTTAAATGAGTTACAATGAAAAAATCTGTAAAATACTCTGGGTTGGTTGGGATTGATTTGTGATCAGCTGTAGTTCATTAGTAGCAGATTACTGGGAGGAAGCAAGAAATGAAATTTAAGAATATTTGTGGTTATTAAATACTTTCATGAGGTACAGAAAATAAAATAAGAACTATTTTACTGTTTTGGATATAGAAGAAATAAACATGTAAGCGATACAGTATTGTTAGTGAATTATCATTCATACAGGTAATAGCGCTTTGTTACTCATGTCTTGGCAACATTAAGGACTGTTGCTGTCACTGATAAATTTGGAGGCCTTGTCCTTGCTTTCCCATACACGACATGAGCATCAGTCTAAAAAGCTTGGAAAATGAATTAAATTGCTGATATTCTCATGCATATTCCAGCAATCAACATTTAAGAGGTTTAAAATGTAATTTCTGACCGAACAAAATAAGAAACTAGCACAACTGTCTGTTACAACTGTAGTGGTTCTGTGAGTTCTGATGCTACTTAGGCACCTATTTGGGAAGCCTACAGAAAGTGATACCCAAAAGTACCTTGAAAGAAAAAATCTGAAAAAAAGGCTGTTCTTGCCTTTTAGTTTAATTTTCCCATATTTTATGAATTTCAAAGTGCTTCAGGGCAGAACCGCATTTTTGTTCTGCCATTATATCATGATGTTGCCTGCCTGATATTTTAAGTCAAAATGATACAGGCAAGCTGATGTAATTAAAGTGGTTTTTCATAGTAAGTACAACTACCTAAATGTACTTAGAGCTCCCTTCTCCTCCTCCTGCCTTCTTGTGTTAGTTTTTAATTTAACAGTTGGATGGTCCAAGTTGTAGATGTTGTGTTTATTTAGAAATTTGGATAGAATTATTGAAATGTAGGGCTGGAAAGGACCTCAAGAAATCCACAAGACCAGTCCCAGGCGCTGAGGCAAGACCAAGTAAACTAGACCATCACTTAACAGGTGTTTGTCCAATGTGTTCTTAAAAAACCTCCAATAATGGGGATTCCACAACCTCCTTGGAAGCAAATTCCAATGCTTAATTACCAGAATAGTTAGAAAGCTTTTCCTAATATTTAACCTAAATCTCCCTTGCTGCAGATTAAACCCATTACTACTTGTCCTACCTTCAGTAAACATGGAAAACAATTGATCATAGTCCAATTTATAACAGCCCTTAACATATTTGAAGATTTACAGGTCCCCACTCAGTCTTCTTTGCTCAAGACTAAACTTGTCAATTTAAGAACATAAGAATGGCCATACTGGATCAGACCAAAGGTCCATCCAGCCCAGTATCCTGTCTGCCGATGCCAGGTGCCCCAGAGGCAATGAACCTAACAGATAATGATCAAGTGATCTCTCTCCTGCTATCCATCTCCACCCTCTGACAATCAGAGGCTAGGGACACCATTCCTTACCCATCCTGGCTAATAGCCATTAATGGACTTAACCTCCATGAATTTATCTAGTTATCTTTTAAACCCTGTTATAGTCCTAGCCTTCACAACCTCCTCAGGTAAGGAGTTCCACAGGTTGACTGTGCGCTGTGTGAAGAAAAACTTCCTTTTATTTGTTTTAAACCTGCTGCCCATTAATTTCATTTGGTGGCCCCTAGTTCTTATATTATGGGAATAAGTAAATAACTTTTCCTTATTTACTTTCTCCACACCGCTCATGATTTTATATACCTCTATCATATTCCCCCTTAGTCTCCTCTTTTCCAAGCTGAAAAGTCCTAGCCTCTTTAATCTCTCCTCATATGGGACCCATTCCAAACCCCTAATTATTTTAGTTGCCCTTCTCTGAACCTTTTCTAATGCCAGTATATCTTTTTTGAGATGAGGAGACCACATTTGTACGCAGTATTCAAGATGTAGGCATACCAGGGATTTATATAAGGGCAATAAGTTATTCTCCATCTTATTCTCTATCCCTTTTTAAATGGTTCCTAACATCCTGTTTGCTTTTTTGACTGACGCTACACACTGTATGGACGTCTTCAGAGAACTATCCATGATGACTCCAAGATCTCTTTCCTGATTAGTTGTAGCTAAATTAGCCCCCATCATGTTGTATGTATAGTTGGGGTTATTTTTCCCAATGTGCATTACTTTACATTTATCCACATTAAATTTCATTTGCCATTTTGTTGCCCAATCACTTAGTTTTGTGAGATCTTTTTGAAGTTCTTCACTGTCTGCTTTGGTCTTAACTATCTTGAGCAGTTTAGTATCATCTGCAAACTTTGTCACCTCACTGTTTATCCTTTTCTACAGATCATTTATGAATAAGTTGAATAGGATTGGTCCTAGGACTGACCCTTGGGGAATACCACTAGTTCCTCCTCCCCATTCTGAAAATTTACCATTTATTACTACCCTTTGTTCCCTGTCTTTTAACCAGTTCTCAGTCTATGAAAGGATCTTCCTTCTTATCCCATGACAATTTAATTTATGTCAGAGCTTTTGGCGAGGGACCTTGTCAAAGGTTTTCTGGAAATCTAAGTACACTATGTATAATTTTTTTTATCTTTCCTCATAGGTCAGGTTTTCTATACTTTTATCGTTTTGGTTGTTCTCCTCTGGACTCCCCTCAATTTGTCCACTTCTTTCTTAAACATGGCACCCACATGTTTAAGATGTGCCTCCTGAAAATACACTACAGCATACCAGCTGAGGCCTCAACAGTGCTGAGTAGAGTAGGACAATTACCTTTTATGTCTGACATACGGCACTCCTGTTAATACACTCCAAAATAATAGTAGCCTTTTTTGCAACTGTCACATTGTTTACTCATATTTAATTTGTGACCCACTGTAAGACCAAGATCCTATTCAGCAGTGCTATCGCCTAGCCAGTTATGTCCCATTTTGTAGTTATGCATTTAGTTTTTCCTTTCTAAGTTAAGTATTTGAAGTACTTTAATGACACTCAGGAAGCTGCAAGACTCCCATTGACCTGGCTAAGCTTTGCATCATGCCCATCTAGGGAAGAATCTTGAGAGGAAAAAATAGCAATGACTGAACTACTTCTATTCAATCTTAATCAGCATTTTACCTTCCCCATTGATCCCCCACCCTCTAAACTGGTAAAACCTGCTTTTGATTAAGAAATTTGAACAAAATTGAAATCACTGTGATATTAGCTATAAGATCTAGTAAGTGCCATAAATGTAGTCAACTTAGGAGCTTTGGATGACCCAAACTACTACAATGAACACAAAGGCAGGGATTAGATATGAGCCAAATTCATCCCTCATGTAACTATAATGAAGTCAGTGGAGTTACCCCAAACATGATTGGGCCCTAAGAATTAAAGACTATTTTGTTTATTCATATAGTGTAGGTAACACTTGGATTCAAAACTCCCAGATAGACAATCAAGAGGTGTTACTGTTCCACAGGCTGTTAAACAGTCTTTGGTTTAAGCCTCTTATTTAAAATATATATTTTATTTTTTCTCAAAATCTTGGCCATATATTTCCCCCAAAATATATTGTTTCCTAAATTCCATTAGGGAACAGACATAACACGCAAGCTCCTTTTTTATCATTTGTTGCAGAAATCATCTGGGGGTAAATTGGCAGTGGTTCTCTAAGTGCCATATCCGCCCTTCACATTGTGTATGGAACGGAGCCTATTGTGTGAAGGGGAGAATCCCAGCTAGCTAGACTGCTTCCCCTAGCTCTGCAGGGATCTACTGGGTTTGGGCTTGGCAAATCTGAAGGGAACAGGCAGATGACATGAAGTGGTGTGGGATTTTCCTATATTCTTCCTGCTGCTTGCTGCAGAACTGCTGGAGAATCTCATACAGTATAATGCAGCCTGAGACGGTATCCAATTGTGACTACTTCCTTCCAAGCTGCAGCAATTCTCTTTTAGTGGGGCTTTAAGTTGGGAGAATCACTGGAAGATACAACTCCTGAAAAACCATGCTGTTGAGCAGGAGCTGATGGGGCCAGGTTATACAATGGGAAGCAAAGGGACATGTGCAAGAAGAGAGGCCCCTTGTCTCCTGAAAATACACCATAATTAAGGTTATGATTCTGTCATGGGTATTATTAGTAAAAGTCAGGGACAAGTGGCAGGCAATAAACAAAAATTCATGGAAGCCCACAACCTGTCCTTGACTTTTACAAAAAATACCAGGCGGGAGGCAGGCAGGGTGGGGAACAAACAGAGGACTGCCGGGGCTTGCAACTGTTCCAGCCACGTTACTGCTCCTGCAGCAGGGGCTGACTGCTGCTGCTACATCCCCAGAGCACTGACCCAACCCTAGCTGCTGCTCCAGGGGCCTCTGTTCTGATGGCCCCATGGCTGGCCCCTGGTCAGCTGTTCTGGCGGCTCAGGGGCTAACAGCTGCTCCAGCCCTGCCCCAAAAGAAGTTACAGAGGTCCCAGAAAGTCACGGAATCTGTGATCTCCATGATAGCATCGTAGCCTTACCCTTAATCAGTGCAGATCTTATTGGGATTTGTGAGTTGAAGAACCACAAGCTGGCTTCTTGCATGGGGACAAACTCTGCCCAGTACTGATGGAAGATGGATAGGAAACTGTAGGTGAGGGCTCTAATTCTTTTTTCCCTCCCACCACTTTTACAAATTGTTGTATAGATTATTTAATAGCTTTGATCTTGGTTTGTTTTTTGCATCAATTATTGCTCATCTCGTGTCTAACACTTGTATATTGTCCACTGATATTTATTATTGAATAATATCTTACTTTGTTCTGCTGTGACAGGTGTAAGAAATCATCCAGTTCATGATGGATAGGTAGAGTGGCAGATAGAGGTAGCTGGTACCAAAAATAAATTTTGAAAACTTTTATAAAATTGTATACCTTTAAACTTTTCCCTTCTCCCTCATCTTTTATATGTCACATATTTGATGCACACATTTGCTCCAGTTGTATGCCGGTTTTGCTCCCAAGTGTCCTACTTCACTGATGTTTCTGAATGTGCCTGGAATGCATGATTATGCCCATTATATGCATCATTTTCTAAAAAATGCTGCCATATACAGTGTAAGAGTGAACTATTGTGCACAGTTAAACTTGCATTACTTCTACAAAGAAAAGAAAGGAAAACAACCTATTTAAATTGATACTGAAGCCCTTTCAACATTGTAGTTCATTGGGCAGATGTGCAGACAAGGACAAAGGGCATACACATTCTTTATGCCAACATAAAACTATTAGATAATTTCTTTCTGGTGCAATATGCTATCTGATACCTTTCTCACATTCTTTCAAGTTGAATGCAATGCATTATTTTTTTTAATTAATTGCTTTCACCTGGTGTATCATCATAGCCTGGAACATAGAACCCTGTTCTTCAATTGTGGATTCTCTTAGCTTCATTTGTCCTCATATCTTTCCTCCCTTCCCCTGCCAAACCTCCAGCAGCACTTGTTTGTTACCTCTAAGATAAGGTAGCTATTGTGTAACTTTCTGGCAGAGTATAATTATATTTGAGATTCTGCAGCCCATTCCACATCAGATTCCTTGTATTTATGAAACCAACAAGTAGTTAATTAAGCATCTTATGGGTCTAATGTTTTTTCTTTATGAACAGTGTAGTTTTGCAGAACTGAAGTGTTAATAAGATGGGAGGGTGGCAGCATGAAAAGCATTTTATCTTAGGGCTTGTCTACTCTGGCACTTTATAGCGCTGCGACTTTTTTGCTCAGGGGTCTGAAAAAACACCCCCCTGAGCGCTGCAAGTTTCAGAGCTGTAAAGTGCCAGCATAGACAGTGCACCAGCACTGGGAGCCACGTTCCCAGCACTGATAGCTATTTCCCTTGTGGAGGTGGATTTTTTATAGTGCTGGGAGAGCTCTCTCCTAGCGCTGTGCCGCGACTACACGAGCCACGTTAAAGTGCTGCCATGGCAGTGCTTTAGCATTCCTAGTGAAGACATGCCCTTATAAATTAGAGAGTTTCTATTGAAATTGTATTGATCTTTTACAGAAATGGATCTGTCTGCTAGGTAATTAAGCTTTTTATTGTTAAGAAATCGACTTCATTTCAACCAAGTCTTCTCTTTAAATTATTGCTATGAGAGTTTTAGCAAATGCCATTTACTTTGGACCTTTTTCAAAAGTTTGATTCTTGGAAGAATTCTAAGAGCCCTGTACTACCCTAGATCCACATGTGGAATTCCCATTGGTATAATTGACTAACTCCCAATAATGTGTCAATGGCTTTCTACAAAAAGTTGAGGCTAGATTACAGGCTTAAAGGCCATATTCGCCAATCAGACATATACACACCACTCTTATTGCATTCAAAGGATGCTGTGTGCGCATATCAGTGGGCAGAATTTGGAAATAATGGTTTGACCTCAAGCTTCTATGGCCATTTTAGGAAAAGAGCGCTCCAAATTTAGCAGATGTATAATTTTCATATGGTCCTGAAGACAAGACTTCAGTATTTCAGTTTTGAGCTGCTTTGTGCATGATCAAAGAGAACACAAGAACAAGAGCTCTACAATCAAGCATATCCATTGTAACAGAAAACTGAAGAACTTTCAAGATCTCTTGTTACAGGGAGAAGTTATTGTGGAAATTTGTTTTTCAAGAGTAACTATAAGAGAGAAAAGGGAAACCTCGTCATTCAACCAAGTAACTGACTTTCAAGAAGCTAGTGTGTAGGACCAATCCTGCTAATATTGAAGTTGATGAAAAAACGTATATTGACTACGGATGCAGGATCAGGCCTCAACATTGCAAGCAGCTGTAGTTTTCTGAGAGTAGTACTATAAATATAATCTTAAAAAGAAAGTCAAGGATAAAATCCAGGGTGTAACTAGCTTGCTGTTTTATTTTCCTATTGGCAAGGGATGAGGATTTGTCTAGTGTGTTCAGAATAAAACTGTTTTTCTTGTCATAAATTGTGCATTGCTGGTAAAGGTGTGAAAAAGGTCACAAGTGGAGCCCATTTTCTTCACATGGGTGACTTAATAGAGTGTTTATATCCAGCATTTGGATGTGTAGATCTTATTGGCTATGAGACTATTAAATTATCTATTTTATTACTGCTAATTGGTATTAAGGCATTCTGTGGGGAAGAGGAGGGGAAGGAAGGGGTGACTTGAAAACTTTGTGTACCTTTAAAGGTCATCAGCATTGTTTTTACCAGTTTCAGTCTGATGATATTGCAGTTACTGCAGTAAAATTTTGATGCATGGTTTCTCTAATTCTTATTCTCCATTCAGTTAAGACATATTCTGAATTAAAATAAAATAAAAAATCAGTGACCACAGATAAATAGAAATACTAATCTCTAATGAAAACACAAGTGATATTGTACTATGGGACTCTTTTTTATCTTGTAATTACAAATAAATATAGGAAAATGTAAGTTAATATTACATCTATTTTTTGTTGTTACCCTAGGACATGTGGAAGCCAGCTGCACATTTAAAAAATACAATGGTAGCACAGTTTGCAGCAAAGAACTTTGACATGCAATCTTTGTTCCTTTCCTGTACAGTTTCTAAACTTACAACTTGAAACTGTCATCTGTTTGTAGCCATTGTATGGCACTTACAAGTAGACCTCGAAGAATATAAAAAAGTGTATTCTTGGTTATTTAAACACACTATTTATTTTCTAACATATGAAGAATTGTCATAATGCTTGAGTTCCCAGAGTAATTATTAATATTTTTTCATGAAAACTCCCTTCTAATCTTTGATTTAGAGTTCAGTCTGACTTCTTTAAGTGAAGCACAATTCATGGTAATATGAGCCTTTATCAACTCCATTTGTTAGCTTATAAACTTCACATTTTAATAATTTATTATGTTGCCAAACAATCATAAGCTCTCAGGAACATGGAGGATTTCATAGCTCTTTAATCCTGGTGTAAAAAACAAAACAAAACTCAAGAATTCTAACATATAAAAATAAGCACATTCTAGATATGATAATCAGTTCTAGTTTTCCTATACTGTATTTCTGCATTATTATTTTAAAGAGTAAACAAACATTCTTTTTAGTACAACTCCAAGCTTTCATTGTAAAGCAAACACACACACTTTATTTCTTGGCCGCAAGGGCTGCCTTCATGTATTATGAATTTCTGAATTTATTATTTATTGTTTAAAAACTCAATGCTATCAGCACTGTCTGACAGACATTTGTACTGGGATTTCTGAGAGCTTGTAGTGAGGTGGGGTGGCCTCCCTCCGATTGAGAGATGAGGAACCACCCTTTCTGCCCAAGTGGGCGGAGTCAGATCTGCCTCGCCCCTCCCACTGGAAGTGGGTAACAGGAAGTATAAAAGGCAGAGCCTCTAGCTCAGTTGGAGCCAGGAAGCTGAGAGAGACAGACATGCTAGGCTCATTTCAGTCTACTGGCTCTATTGCTGAGCCCAGGGATGACCTGCACACCGGGGAATCGGCATTTATTGCAAACCTGCCAGGATTGTTGCTGGTCATCTACCCAGAGGAGCCAGAGGACACCCCGTTGGTCCAGGTACACCTTGAGGGGAGGGTCGGAAGTGGTCCAGGGACAGCCGACTTCAGTCTGCCTGTAGTGCTGCCTGAAGCACGGCTGGATTCCCTGCTGACCCAGTGGTGGAATACTCCACCACTGTTAGGGCCCTAGGTTGGGGCCCAGTGGAGTAGGGTGGGCCCATGCCCCTCCTGCCACCTCATCCCTGGGGTGGCAGCCTCCCCTCTCCAGGTCCAGAGGCCTGCGTTTGTCGGCCGTCCGCCAGAGCTAGGATGCCTGACTCCTGGATTTTTGCTCTGCCCCTGCACCAATGGCTCAGAGCTTAATTGACTGCTGTGTTTGCCCTGCTCTTGGCTAGAGGGCTCAGAGGCTACAGATTATTGCGTTGGCTCTACCTCTGCTTGAAGAGGCCCAGAACTTATAGACTGCTGGGTTTGCCTTGGACCCTGCTTAAAGGGCCAAGGGACTGTAGACTCCAGGTTGGTCAGCCCCAGTCTGAGCACCAGAGCATAGAGACTCCTTGGTGGGGGCCCGGCTCCTGCATAGGGGCTGGAGCCTGTTTCTCATCTGGGGGCTCAGCCCTATTAAACTGGTTGGGACGCTAATGCCTGGGCTACTAATTCCCCTCTGATACTAGGCAGCAATCACAACAACGTAGTGAGGCAGTGTGGCCTCCCTTCGATCCAGAGGGGGAGGGACGACCACCACACCACTACAGAGCTCAGTTTTCAACCCTGAGAGCCTAATCTGGGAGGCTACTTCCTCATTTAGGTGCTCAGATTATCACTTATGTTCCCAAATACTCATTCTATGCACCTATTTGCCATTTCCAGCACCTTATTACAGAACTGGGCATCCCCATATGATGGAAGGAACTAGGGGGCTAGAGGTGTGGCAGGATCTCCTGGCTTGAAACGGTTTCCATCATATATAGGGTTTACAATTTGGGTCAACTGCTCTCAGAACCCCCCACTATACCAGTTTTTCTGGCCAACAGCAGGAGTCCCTGCTCTCAGTGCCGGGCTCCAACTCTCAGCCCTGGATGGCCAACCGTGGGAGCCACTGCTCTGAGCCCCGGGTTTCCATTGTAAGTCCTCGGCCCCCTCTCTCAGCCCTAAGCAGCCAGCAGGGGAAAAGCACAGAAAAATAATAATGGACCTTATTATCACAAATAATAAGGTCCATTATTACTTTTTTGAGATTTTTCCATGGCTTGTCCACAACTCAGCTGCAGTTTTTTGACAATCATCATGTGATTTAAGTAGGGCCTTAAGTAGGGCCTTTGCAACTCTTCATAACCCCAAAAGAAAAATATGAGGTTCTTGGAAAACCCCTGAGCATTGATTAAAGACATTTAAAATTCACAGAATGATGCTCATCATATTCCTGCATAGTAAAGCAAGAGCACTTGTATTATTACTGGATACCACTGAAGTCGGCCAGGTGTTTACCTTTTAATTCATGCTGTCTTATGGTTTGATCTTTGATTCCTTGTGCAACCAAAGCTCCCATTTAGGTTAATAGGCATTGTAGCTACCCTGGGATTTCAGGACTGGGCCCTTAATACTCCAAATAAAATATCCTTATATTGGAGAAGGAAAGAGTGGAGCAGGGCAACTCCTGGTACAACATAGTGGTGCATTGTCCTACTTTCCAACCAGAATTTATTGATTAAAATGTAATATCTACTTGTAATGTTTTTTTAAAACCTTGAAAAGGAAATACTGTCCTATTTCTGATACTGTGTCTCGATAACTGTTGAATTTTAATGGCAATCAGTGCAGTAATATAAGGAGATGGAAAATTATATGGGTCACCAAGCTATTCACATCCACTGACATAATTTGACTTTTCAGAGCTAGATAGTCTGTTTTCTAGATAAATTAACTAAACCCAGATTGTGACTTTAAAGCAACTGAATAGTTTTGAAGTGTTTGCAATGTGTTATATTTACTATTCTTTTGTTTCAGATGTTTTGGAATACTACCCTAATATTTTATACTCTTTCTGATGAATATAATTTTCACTCCAATATTTGAAGACTTCAAATAATAATTGCAGCCCTATTGTACAAATGGCCTCTTTTTAGTGTAGGATACTTAATACTTCCTTGAAAATCACAAGGACATTACTGAAAATTATACAGGGAGGAATTGATGGGATTGGTAGTGGGATATAAAACTTCTGGGTTACTGTTTTGAATCTAGCTGATGTTGGTAGCAATTGAAAGCCCCTACCATATAAAGTCTCTTTGAAGACCAATATGAAATGAATTAATGGTCTCAGTCCAGTTTATAGTGGAGAGGTGTCCACAGCCAAAAAACCCATCATGATTGGCACTAATTGGCATCCTTGTAGGCAGGTTCTGCAGAGCATCCCAAGGACTGACTAGGTAAGAAGAATGAACTACTGCAGCCTTTCATTTTCAGAGCTCGCTCCTGGTCAGGGCTCACAGTAGTTGGTGGGGCAATGTGTGAACCTTGAATTGCTGTTGGCCAGAGTTGTATCTGGTCTGATAAACAGAAGACTCTGGTTTCCAGGGCTGTCAGTGTGTTACCTTTCAGAAGCACAAAAGCACTTCAGTTTAAAAAGATTCAAGTTAATACCATTCTTAAAACTTCATAAGATCCAGAATTTCAGTGCGGGAAACAGGATATTTTTCTTGCAACGTTATTGCTAGAGTTACTGCTCTGATTTGTACCTGGGAGGGGGCACTTCCAGAAGTATCTCAGCATGGGAGATGAAACCAGTGGAGTGAATCAGTGATGAATAGTCTCAGTCAATTCCTCATAAAAAGATGGAATGTTCAGTGAGGGGTAAGAATCAAGACACCATTCCAGAAACTGTTCTGACCTTAATTTTTTTTTTTTTTTGGTCTTGGCACACAAGAGCCACAGAAACAGATTTTCAGTCTTAGTAAAGTAGAAAAAAATCCTTATATGTATATGGTTATGAACAGAGATCCAGTTATCTCTGAGTCTTGCGGGGCAGGGAAGGTAATGTGGTAAGGAGAATACACATCAGCTGGGTTTTGGTTTATCATCTCATTTTAAGAACACTGCTGTTACAAGTATAATGACACAATAAACTTGCTTTGTTTTTTGGGGGGTGTGAGGTAGCTGATTCAAATAAACAATAAAATCAGTCCTGTTCAAATAGAATCGGCTAGATACTTCTGAAGCTGAACATTGACATTCGTCATGCAGATCTGGTGCACATGAGCACCAGCCAAAGCTCTAGTGCATGCCTCCTTCCTCACTCACTTAAGACTTCTGGCTCTCACATTGAGAATTAATTAAAAACTAATGTAATTTTTTTTGTGATGAGTTATCCTTTTAATTAAATAAGAAGACTTGAGGGAAATGTTTGTGGTCATTTGTGGCCACTCATGCATCTCTATTTGTAAATTAGTAGGAATTATATTCCCACAGACCCCTGCAAATGCTCCTGTGAGTCATGCTGCTTACTGCTTTTCCGCAGACTTCTGTGAAATGAGCTAGGCTAATCTGTTAGTCAGTGAAAGATAATGTGAGACAGAATTTAGTGAAAAATATGTTCTGCCCCCAAGTACACAGTACCATTCCAGAAACCCATCTCTCCTGTTAATGCCTTATAATGGATTACTTGCTAATGGCTAGTGACCTTTTTCCATTTGATAGGACTTCATTGATCAGCGTGTTTTTAGACATGCACTTCCCATGAGTAATCTAAGTAGTTAAAAAATGATGTAAAAGGCCTCCAGATAGCATGGCAATAGATGCCTTAGAAATGTGAGTGTGAATAGTGGTTTAGTGAATTCAAGTTCATATTTTTCAATTTCTGATTTTCCTAGTAATGTTTTGGTTAGTAGCAAGGCTTGTTGTTAGGGCTGGATAAATTTTTTTGACTAAGACCAATTTTTTATTCTTTTTATGCCAAAAATGCATATTCGGGTTGATTTTTTAAAAAAAAATGTGTCATTTCAACATTTTCAAAATGAAATGTTTCAACTTTTCAATTCAAAATAAGTTTTAATTTTGAAATTTACTGTTCATTTTCATAAAAGAAAACTCAAAACTGAAACAAAAATTTGTTTTGGGTCCAACAAAAATATTGTTGGATCCAATTTTTTTAACTTTGCAATTTGCTGAAAAATTTGAAAAATTTTATCTTTGGGTCGACCAGAAATTAATTTTTTAAATTATTTTAATTGCCAGCAAACTGAAAAATCAGTTATTCTCAGTTTTACTAGTCCAGGAGTCAGCAACCTTTCAGAAGTAGTGTGCCGAGTCTTCATTTATTCACTCTAATTTAAGGTTTTGTGTGCCAGTAATACATTTTAACGTTTTTAGAAGGTCTCTCTCTATAAGTCTATAATATATAACTAAACTATTGTTGTATGCAAAGTAAATAAGGTATCAAAGTGAATAATTATTATTGTGAATGGAAGTGATTTGTTGTTCAGACTACATAAAGATTTAAGATTTTAGTTTAGGACCTATTCAATTGTAATGGTTATAAAATAGTCATAAGAAAATAGCTTAAAGTTTCATTACCCTTCAAATAAAGGCCAAGAATACTCCCTGTCTGAGTCTTCTAGCTGAGATCTCCATTGAAAACAGGATTTTTTTTTTTAATGATTCTGGGCTTTAAAAAACTCAGAAAAAAATCTTAAAATTTTAAACTGTCGAGTCTTTTGTGCAGGGACAGTCATTTACTTCATGTATGTACAATGCCTGGCACAATGGGGCACTGCTATCATTGGCCTCTAGGTACTATCACAATACAAACATTAAATAATATTACAAGCTTTTCAAGCCCTGTTTATAAGAAAAAGGGCACAAATCCCTTTTTTCTTTTGCAAGTCACTTTTAAAATTATAGTTTGCATTCATATAACCTCCTGTTAGGGATTTACCTGTTGCTGTTAATGGTAACAATATTCGCTAACATGACCCTGTGCAGGTGCACAAATCAACATGAGAATACATGTGACCCCTTGTGCGCTAAGAAAGACTGAGGCTATCTCAAAGGAGATAGCAAGGAAGATGCAGGGCCGTAGCTACTCTTACCTGTGAACTAGCAGTGGAACCAGCCTGTGTGATGGAGTGCATACTGTATCCAGTAATAGGGTGATGTTTGAATCCCCTGATGTACAGTGCCCCCTGGAGCTATCACTGTGGTGCAGTGATGCTCTGCATAGTTTGCAATGCAAGACTGGTTTAAAGCCACTGTTGGCTCCAAAATCTGCAGTAATGTCTGACAAGACACTGAACCTGATCCAGCAAGGAGCTAAGCACTTCATGTGAGATGAGTTCTGTCATACTTCATTGGATTCAATGGGAGTTGAGTATATAACTTGGGTCCTCTGATTTACGTGGAATATGAGAAACTCTGCTGTACTGTGACCTCGAAAATGGACTGTGATTACTCACTGCTGAGAACAACAATCAGGCTAATAATCTATTCTTATCGATGCTGATATATGGCATGCCTACAGAGGCCACTTGTTGGAATTTAGTCTTTTACAACAGAAAGAGAGAGGACGGAAAGAAAACTGAGCAGATGGGACTTTGCATCACTAAGGTGAAATATAAATTGTTAAAATATAGATTTGGTTGAGAGAAACTTATATCAATATAAACTGACCGAAAAATAAAAATGGAAAAAACCCAGACAAACTTTTCTGTACTTTCTGAAGTAGCATAATTTTCACACATCCTTGCTTTCAGGAAAAAAAATCTGCTGTAGGTAAAATCTTGGCTGATACACCTAAAAAATCCCCAGGACATAAGTCAAGTTTGGGACCCAAACTGACCTGAATACATATAAACTTTATTTATATTCCACAAGATGGAGCTGTATGATTTCTGCTTTTGGAAGAAATTCACTCTGTTGGCAAATGATCCTTTGGTTACTGTACAAGGACAGAGCAATCACTCTGATCCATCTTTCCTTTCTCACTATTATGCTAAAAAGTTGTTGAAATTTTATTCTAGATGGTCAGATGCTGGAAACTAAAACTATCATTGAGTTTACCAAGATGGCTTCTGAATCCAAAAAAGATAACTGTTTATTTAAAGAGAAAAGGAAATCTATATTTTTATATAGCAGATCAGAATGAATTTTCTAGTGTGTGATGTTTTCTAAATTGTCCTTTCTTTATGTACTTTGGTGATGTCTCTGCAATGCAGATTTCTTTGGAAAACGAGTCTTGTAAAAAAACAAATTTTTTTTTATGGCGGGAGGTGTGGGCGGGCAGAGAAATCATATAGACTGTGTACAAGGTTGTATTGGCATCAGAGTCATGAGGGATGCTGGGACCAAATTATTGAATTGAATTGTAAGCTGTTTAATTACTCACTTATTTACATGCTTTCTATTATATTAAATTGATTTTTCCAATTTCTATTTAATATTTTGGTTAATTTAGTTGTACTTCTGTCCATCAGTTTTGCACACCAGGCTTGTCTCCCCTGAAACAGTTAGCTCAAGTGCCTACACCCGAGCTAACCTAGCTTGAGTGAGAGGGCCACACTGGGTATGTCTACACAACAGCTAGGAGGTGTGATTCGCAGCTTGGATAGACATACAGGCACTAGGTTTCTCCAAACTAGTGTACTAAAAATAACAGTGTGGCCATGGTGGGACAGGTGGTGGTTCAGACTAGCCTCCCAAGATATGACCCCCTAGGTAGGTATTCGGGCACGTACTCCAAGCTGCTGCCCATGTCACCACTGCCACACTACTATTTTTAGTATGCTAGCTTGAGCAGAGCTAGTACATACAAGTCTACTGGTTCTGGGAATCACATCTCCCAGTTACTGTGTAGGCATACACACTGAAACAACACTCAAGCTACACAGTGACTGGATTAGCAGTGAATGAGTTGTGGTAACTCAAGCTGTAGCCAGTGGCTGTATCCTCACTGCATTATTAGCTTGAGCTCCTGATGGGCCAGCTAGCTAGAGTTTAAAGCACCACTTAATTCAAGCTAGAGATTTTTGTGGGTGAGAATTGGGTTGGGGCAACACTTGATTTATACCTAAAGCTAACTCTTCAGTAAAGACAATCTCTGTTATTATATACTGTATCTTAGGCTATGTCTACACAGGAATAAAAAAAACTCGCATCTGGCCTGCGAGGGTCCCAGGAGTTGGGCTTCAGTCTGAGCCCGAATGTCTACACAACAATTTTTAGCCCTGCAGCCTGAGCCCCATGAGCCTGAGTCAGCTGACCTGGGCCAGCCACGATCATGTCTTTGGGTCTTTTATCCCTGTGTAGACATACTGTGAGTAACTAGAGGCTCCAGGCAGATTGGAATTCCGTTGTGTACAAACACCACTTCCCTGAACAAATACAATAAGACAATTCCTTCCTCAAAGAATTGACCATCTAAATAGAGAAGACATAGGGCTGGAGAAAGTAACTATTATCTCCATTTTGCAGATTGGGATCTGAGGCTCAGGTGGGTCAAGTAATTTGTCCAATGTCATACAGGAAATATGTGGCAGAGCTGGGACTTGAAACCAGATTTCCTGAGTCCCATGTCAGTGCATTAACCACAAGAGCATCCTTCCTCTTCAACTGACTCTTGGGAAATGTTTCCTTTCTCTGTTTGGGAATTAATATAGCAATCTTAGGCCTTGGCTACACTTGCGAGATACAGTGCAATAAAGCAGCCCCGGGCACCCTAGTTCACACCCCGTCCATATTGGCAAGGCACGTAGAGTGCTCTGACTCCACAGCTACAGCGCTGCTGGTACCCCACCTCGGCGAGTGGAATAATGTTTTCTGCGCCCCTGCTGGAGCACCACAGCGCCAGTGTGAACGAGGTGTTGTGTTGCTGCGCTGTGATCAGCCTCTGGAAATGTCCCATAATCCCCTTAAATCAAGTGGCCACTCTTGTTGTTGTTGTGAAATCGGCTGCAGGAATGCGGAAATGCCCTTTCAAAGCCCATTTTGGGGAAGCTGGCTGCTTATCAGCTCTTACTGTTTGCTTTGAGTGAATGAGAGAGAGGCAGGGGGGAGGAGAGGGTGTTCTGAATTTACAAGACAGCATGCAGACACTCTCAGCACCCCAAAAACCCACTCTCTCTCCCCCCACATACACACAACACACTCCCTGTCACACTCCACCCTACCCATTTGAAAAGCATGTTGAAGTCACTTGCATGCTGGGATAGCTGCCCATAATGCACCGCTCCCAATGCCACTGCAAGTGCCGCAAATGTGGCCACGCCAGTGCGCTGCAGCTGTCAGTGTGGACAGACTGCAGCGCTTTCCCTACTGCGCTCTACGAAGGCGGGTTTAACTCTCAGCGCTCTATATCTGCAAGTGTAGCCATGCCCTTACTTTGAGGTCATAGGTATGTTAGGATAAAGAAAGATCTTTACAAGAGTCCACTGTTATGTAGATAGCTGTATGCTTAACTATGGATACCATGAAACCAATGATACACCTGAGATACCTTGATGATGTTTTCATCCTCTGGACAGATTGAACTCCCTCAGAGATTTTAACAACAGCCATCACCACCTGTGCATTAAACTCTCTCTGGGACACTCCTACACTAGCATCAACTTCCTGGACACCATGATCAGCTTCAACAATTAAACCCTACAGACAACTAAATACAAGAAACCCTGGGATCACCACACCTATCATCATAGATCCAATAACCACCACAAATTAACCAAGAAATCTGTTAAAAGTGACAGAGAGTCCTGTGGCACCTTATAGACTAACAGACGTATTGGAGCATAAGCTTTCGTGGGTGAAACTCACTTTGTCGCATGCGTCTGTCAGTTTTTACAGATCCAGAGTAACACGGCTACCCCTCTGATACAAGAAATCTGTTGGCACTCAGATACCACAGTTTATGCTCTGAGGAGAAAGTCCAGGATATACACCTTAACACACTCAAAACTGCCTTCACCAAACAAGGACACTCCACCAGAGAAGTACATTGCCTAATGGAACAATCCACCCAAATACCCCATGGGAACCTGCTTCAGTACAGAAATACCACCCCCTCCAACCATACACCTCTACTTGTCACCTACCACCCTACACTGGAACCCATACAGGTATCATCAAACAACTACAACCCAGACTCAATGGGGAACCCATCTTGTAAGAAATCTTTCCTGAACCCATTCTTCTAGCCTTCAGACAACGTCCAGCCTCTCCAAGTTCATCATCAGAAGCAATGTCCTCCCCACAGACCAGGACACACCAACTCAAAGTGGCACCAGACTCTGCTAGAACAATAGGAGCATAACCTGCAGACATATCTCCACTGCAACGATCAAGACCCCCCACCACACACCTTTCAAGATCCATGGATCCTACATGTGCCTATCACAACACATGGTATACATCCAATACACTAAATGCCCCAGTAACAACTATGTGTGTGAAACCAGACAATCACTACACTCTCAAGTGAAATCCCATAGGGCAATGACAGAAGACAAAAACTGCGTCACCTGTGGGTGAACATTTTTCATAAAGCGATCACTCTGTATCTGACCTATCAATCCTCATCCTCAAAGGAAACGTGCACAGTACTTTCAAAAGATGATCCTGGGAGCTTAAATTCATTACACTACTAGATACTAAAAATCATGGACTGAACAGAGACACTGGATTTATGGCTTATTACAACAATCTGTAACCCACTAACCCCCTCTTTTTGTCCTGTGATTGCAGAAGTTGTAATGGGCCACTCTGTCTTGAATGGTCCCTAGAAATATGTCCTGTATTACTTATACTAAACCAGTGATTCTCAAACTTTTTTTTCCAGACCACTTGAAAATTGCTGAGGGTCTCGGCGAATCACTTAATGATATTTCCAAATGTTGTTTGTACTGTTAGCTAACTATTGTAAAGCACTTTGGATAAAAGCGCTATATAAAAATAATTAACTTTTTTTGTTCTACAAATAAAAGCACACAACTCATATTTTAATATCAGTAGTCTTACCCGTCTAATGTGATGGATGTGCCCTCTCTCTCCTGCTGAGGCAGCCCCCAAGCTGGGTTGGGAAGGACAGGGGTCTCTCCCCCTCTCCCCTGCTGTGGCAGCCCCCAAGCTGGGGCTGGGAAGGAGTGGAGAGTCTCTCCTTCTCTCCTCAGCTATGGCAGCCCCTGACCTGGGGCTGGAAAGGAGGGCCATCTCTCCCCAGCAGCTGCAGGCCCTGGAGCTGGGGAAAGTTGCCTCTTTCTCTGGCCACTGCAGCCCTGGACGTCCCAAATTCCCCCCCACCTCTTCTCACCCCACTTTCCCCTGCCAGCAACCCTGTATTCCCCCCCAAGACCACCACCTCACCTTACATGTGCGTCTTCTCTAGGTTCCAGGCACCTAATTAGTGGAGCCATGCCTGCGCTGCTCCACTAATTAGGTGGGTGGCCCTTCATTCTCTCATGTGTGGCTGCCCAGGCATGCACCTTAGAGGGAACTATTCGTGGACAACCTGAATAGAGCTTGCAGACCACTGGTGGTCCGCAGACCACAGTTTGAGAACCTCTATGCTAAACAATCTGTTCCACCTTGCAGCTTGCTGTGATACTGGGAGTACCTTTCCCAGACCTGAAGAAGAGCTCTGTGTGCCTTCAAAGCTTGTCTCTCACCAACAGAAAATTGGTCCAATAAAAGAAGTTACCTAACCGTATCTCTCTATGGAGTTGGTCTTTTTTGATTGCCAGATATTTAAATCCATACTGGATGGTGGGGCTAACATTTTCTGATTTGCTTTCTGCTTTTAGCTTTGCATTGTAGTGGGTTAAAACTACATTGTTGCAAACTTCAAAAAATATATAATGTTTTGAAGAGCAATTTTTTCCAGAGTTTCAGAATGAATCCTTAGGATGTGGCAGCCTGCATGAGGAGGAGCTTTATGAAGGTACATCAGAAATACATTAATTCACAGTCCTGAAAACTCTCAATGATTTTGGATTTGTATATCTCTGAGGTGTATCTACATATGATATGCAAAGCGCAGATTTGCTGCTAGATGGTGCTCCTTTGGATGAAAACTAGATTGTCGAGCAGCAAAACTGGCTTTCCCTGGATCAAAATATTTTAATTAACACAAACCAATTTTGCAAATCTTCATTCCAACAATAGCAAAATGTGGAGTATTGTAGCCCGCCAACTATTTTTTTCTCTAACTTGTTTGTGGCAACAGTTGCAGGAAAAGATGATTTTACTGTTTGACAATTTGCTTTCACCTCCTGAGGAGAACCAGTTAACAGATGACAGCAAGGTGGTCACCATGAGCTTACCTCTAATACACCTTTTGTTCTACTGGGCCAATTTGTCTTTAGATCAGGGGTCGGCAACCTTTCAGAAGTGGTGTGCTGAGTCTTCATTTATTCACTCTAAGGTTTCGTGTTCCAGTAATACATTTTAACCTTTTTAGAAGGTCTCTTTCTATAAGTCTATAATATATAACTAAACTATTGTTGTATGTTAAGTAAATAAAGTTTAAAAATGTTTAAGAAGCTTCATTTAAAATTAAATTAAAATGCAGAGCCCCCCGGACCAGTGGCCAGGACCGGGGCAGTGTGAGTGCCACTGAAAATCAGCTCGTGTGCCACCTTCGGCACACGTGCCATAGGTTGCCTACCCTTGCTTTAGACTTTTAAAATAGAACTACAGAAAAGTACTACTCCTGAAATACAGTTGACAGGAGAGATCATATGGTTAGTATCTGGAAGTCACTGAATCTGAAGGCAGCATTTTACAGTGCTGCCAAGGCCTGGAAAGATGTCTAACATCAAACTGTTCTTGACATAAATTGTGCCAAGACAGTGAAGAGAAGAACAAATCCTTCCTTGGCTTTGAGGAAGAAGTTGAAGAAGTCAACAACAGAGATTTTCCACAAATCTTTCCTGTGCTTTCCCTGCAGAGGTACAACTTTGCACCAGTCCTTACTCATAGCTGTGCATAATGGGCTCAGTCTAGTTCATAATATTTTTGTAACTCTCTTGTCATCTTATTCCTCCTATACTATTATTTATCATCAGTCTGACTACTGGGAAGCAGAGTGGACCAGTAAGACACTGGACCGGGAGTCTTAGGTTCTATTCATATCCTTCCATCAGCCTTTTATGTCACTTTGGACAAGTCATTTTACTTCTTTGTGCCTCTGTTTCCTCATCTATAAAATGGTGATACTTGTCTCCTTTAGAAAGGCTGAGATCTATGGATGAAAAATGATAAACAACTAGGTGTTATGACTTGTCATATTTGCCTTTGTAGGCATTTTAGTGTAGTAAAAATTGTTGTTAATAATATAATGAAAATATGGCACTCCTAAATAAACATGCATTTTTTATTTAGACTGCCAATATATTATACCTATATAAAGCTGATGTACCCAAAATATAATTTATTTCCTATTACTTAATTTTCTTATGTACACATTTTAATACTGTTTTGGGCTTAACTCAATTCCTTTGAAATCAGTAGAAGTTTTGTCACTGATTTTGGTGGGAGCCAGAGTGTGCCTATTGACAATAATGTATTTGTATATAAATTAGATCCTCATTGCATCTGGATTATATAGACATAATTTATATTCTGACTATGTGTATATGTGTCACAAATGTTCATATATTATTCATAATATGAAAATGTGGCAATTCTAGAAGAGGACATTTGAAGCCCTTAGTATGCAACATGTAACTGTTTCCCCCCTTCCCCCCCCAAGAATCTAAAACATTAAAACATGCTTGGTTGAGATATTCTTGAAGGATTTTCAGAAATGGATTATTCACATGAATAATATGAGTTGAATTGCATCCCATGAGGGAAAGCATGAAAGGTGAAAGACAGGCATTATTAGCCAAGCTGTACTTGTGTGCCACCAATAAACAAGATTATAAATGAAACCCAAATGCAGTTAAAAGTGTGAAGTTCACAGTGTGAAAAGGAGGCATGTAATAATAGGGAATGCTACTGAAACAACTTAAATAATCAAATGAAGGTGCTTTATTTGCAGGTAAGTATAGTGCAGCCCACACACTTCAATCAAGTCAGCGGTAGGCTTTAATAAGCATTAATAAAGTGTGAAAGGTGGCATTCTGAGAAGGTACATGTGTTTATTGCTTATAATTATGTATCCAGTAAACACAAATCAAAATAGAAGCCCTATGTTGCCTTCTGTTATGCCACCCAAGCACTGTAGTACCCCACTGTGTGTAACTGAGAAATGAGTTGGCATCTTTGGTGTGGTAATCTCTTGAAGTTCCTATGTCAAGAAGTGAACATTTGATAACCCAGGTAAGGCAAACATAAAAGAATAGTTGTTTGGTACATTCTGCATTTTCTGGCAGAGTTTTCAGGCTGTATAATTAAAGGAAGGGTGTCTGCCCAATGAGAGAGAGTGCAGCATGCTGAAACGTGTTTAAAATAATGTCTTTGTTTATCTTTAAACAAAATGTTTAACCTATTTTATTTGAGAACTCTGTTTCAGGTTCTCACATTTCCATGAGTATTCCCATACTTATGAGGCTTACTAATTGAAAGTTTTAGGTAGAACATTCCTACATACATGAAACAATATTTTATAGTTCACTAATCACTTAGTTAAAATAACTCAATATTTTCTCCAGTGATTTAATTTTAAGCCTTGTAGAGAAAATTGCACCAGTATGTCTTGAATCAGCTATTAAACAGTTACATTTATACCATTGCAATAGGCTGTGGATTCTTTTATTTCAGTTTCAATGGTGGTTTTTTGTGGGTTTGTTTGGGTTTTTTTAGTTAAACCTGTTTCAAATTGACTATTTCAATTAAACCTGACTTAAGCAAAACTGACATTTACTGGTGCAGTTTTCTTGTGTAGACAGCTCTTTACGTACAATGAAAAGGTAATTGCGGGAAGTGCCCATTGTGATCCTAATATGATGGTTTATTATCATCTATGGCCATCAGATTGTAGCTACGCAAGATACTAAATTGTAGTAAGCAGAGGGAGAGTAGTTCTCCAAAAGTATGATCCCCGTATCAATCCATGTACTACCAACACAAAATTACTGTTTAAGTCACTGTGAGGGGATCCCCAGGGTACAACCTGGAACTGGGGTACCACTGTGCTCCGTTATGTCTTCAGCATGGGCTGTCTCTCATAATGCTTTGCTAGTGACGAGCAGCAAAGCCCTCCAGGCGCTGTTATCACTTAGCCCAACAGTATATGGAGCCCCACACCCAGCTATGTGGAGAGGACACACACTAGCCTTTGTAAACTGAGCTGAGATTTCCCAAGCACTTCAAGCAAAACACACTGTTTTAGGTAAAATATAAAACAGATTTATTAACTATAGAAAGATAGATTTAAAGTGATTATAAGTGGTGGACACAAAAGGTCAGATAATTACCAAAGAAAATAAAAAGTAAGCACACAATCTAAATCTTAAACCTTGTTAGATTATGCAATATTTGGGTCAAGCAGTTTCTCACCCACTGGATGTTGCAGGCAGGTTTTAGTTCTTAATACACAGGCTTCCCCTTTAGGCCTTGGGCCAGTCTCCTCAGTTCAAGTCTTTCTTTCCAGCGTTCTTATTGCTTCCAGCATAGGTGGTGGAGGAGAGAGGCCAAAGCATGATGCCACTGTCCCCTGTTTTATATCCTCAGTCCACATGCCTGGAAAACACTAGCCTAGACATGTCCTGGTGGACTTTGCTAAGTCACAGGGTTGAGCAATCTCCTGTTCCATGGTGCTTCTCTTACAGAATTGTAAATCCCTTGTTTACAATTCCTCTGCTGATTTATGGTCGCTTAACACCCTCCTGGGAGTGGACCACCACCCTTGTTGTCACTGGGGAACTAGCAGTAGAGACTCTCAAATTTACAACATAGTTCAGTAACAACCATACAGCAAATCTCATAACTTCATACATAATAATGATATACATATTTGGACAGAACAATAGGTTTCAGCAGATTGTTACCTTTCATATGATATCTTACATGGCATGATCTGTATGAAATATATCAAAATTATATGACACGGGTTAATATGGGGATTCCAGGGTGCAGCATTGAGGTACAGAGTGCCGCAGTTACACATTCTCAAACCGTTAGGGAGCTGGCACTAGAATTTTTACTATGAATCCAAAACCTCAGGCCTCTGCTACTTGAATCAAATAACTCCTTTAGTGGAGAATAGCATCAGGTTCCTTTTCCACTCTGGGCCAGCAAATAGAGGGCAACATGTTTTGCACAAAGCTTGTTGTTTGCTCCCTACCACTTTGTTTACAGGAAAGTGCTCTTTAGTTGTAGCAGATTAGGATTAATGACACTCCATAAACTATCATAAATCTAATACTCTATCCAGTAATGGGTACAAGGATAGAAATAGGAATTACAGCCTACTTATTAGCAACAAAGAGAGCCAGACTGACACGGACATGTTTCATCGTAGTATGGGTTGAGTATTGATATCTCCCTTTCACTGAAAATTAATCTATTTATCTAGTGCATAATGCATTCAATTACTTTCCTCAGTTAAAAGTATTGAGTAATTAATTATTTGGCAGGTGAGGATACAATCACTGCAATGTTGAGATCACACCTGTAGGAATCAAAATTAATTATTTAATAAAAAAAACCACCCATCATATAAGTGTTGAGGTGGTTGTGGAGTGTTAACTGGTTCCTGATGGAACTGGGATTTACTTCAGTGATCCTCCCCCTGCACTTGAGAGGTGCCCAGGAGAAAAAAAAATCAAGGAGGATTGATTTAAAGCAAGATGATTTAAGTCACCAAGTAGATAGCCTTGATTTAAACCATTGATTTTAATCAACTTTTCCATTTGTACTTCATTTATTTTCTAAAGAAAGGTGCATTCCCATTGGTTGATATAAATCAACATGGATTTTACAGTTATAACTAAATAGAATCTTTACACTAGATTTGGGACATTTTTTGCTACCTAGGAGGGTACACTGTAACTATAGTCATTTATTTAAGCAATTATATAGCTTAATATTGTCAGGTTCTTATTAACTATAAATTTTTAGTATATTAGAAAATGGCAAATGACATATTGATTATTTACTAGATAATTAACATTTTTCTCATGATTTGTGTCAAACTTCATTAGGATGGCAACTGGAATTTTATTAAATTCACAAAATGTCATATAAAATGTATTTTTATTAAACAAAACAAACTTAAATATTTTGGATACCTAAATGTCTCCTATCAAAACATGTTTCTCATTTAGGACTAAATGATTTATTAAACGAGGGATTAACTGTAGTCAGTGAATTAAAGTGACATGCTGGGAAAAATTTCATATATGCCTAAGTGAAAGTGACCGGAGCTTACTCACATAAATCTCTTGAAAATGAGACAGGCTGACCTATTGTACCATATTTGTGAACCTTTACCTCAAAAGTTAAAATCAGGTGAAAAACATCTTTCTTCATACAGAAAGTATTCTTTAACTCTAAATTTTTGATAGAGGCTTGTGGATTCAGCATATTTATTTTTTATTTAACTGTTTTAAGAGATCATAAATTTAGACCTTAACATATTTTGTAGTAAACTGAGATTTCATTTTAAACAGGTTTATTTTTAAGAAGAAAATCTTATAATTTAAATAACAAAAACATTCCATTTAATTTTTTTTTATTCACCCTGAAAAAAATTAAGTTGGCTGCTTGGGAGGCAGGGGATTCCACACTAGTTTTCATAGGCCTGGGCTGAATCCTGAGCCGGGGAGTTTTTCTCGATTAAAATCTATTGACTCATTTTATTTTCTTATAAATATTTTCCCTTGATGAAATCTCCTTGCTGGCTGCAACTATGTTTTTTATAGTCATTCTGTCAATTTACAAGAAGTGTAACACTACATGATTATATAGTTACCATTTCTTGAGGCATTAAGTTTCTCCTGATGGCTGACAAATGAGATCCATTCCAGTGAAGGTGTAAATATATTTCTTTTAAGCCTGTATTATATATGTTGGGGTGTATGGGGTGTTCAGGGAGGGGTAGCACCTCTGGTGTAGGGGCATGTCGTGTCCTTCCAGGGCAGCTCGTCCACCTTTGGTCCCCACCTGTCACTCAGCTCTCACCTGTGGCTCCTAGTAGCTGTAGCATGCGCAGCTGCCACACCCCGGGTAACAGCTTCGACAGGCTGGCCAAACCAGGTTGAGGGTAGCCGTCGGGCATAGACCTTCGGTGAGATAGGGCCTTGTCTATCCCGAGCATGTGAAGACAGACTCCGGCGGATTGAGCGGATGAGACCTTTTGGAATAGGACCAACGGTCATGAAGGCGGTTTCTGCAAGCGACGTGGTACGCTAAGAGCACGGCAAGATGCGAAAGACGCCCTGGTCAACCACTGCGCCCAGCCCATCTCCAACCGTCTCGACTTTTGTCCTGCCATTGGAGCAAGATGGAGTCTGGGAAGAGAGAGTGAGGCTGACTATGCGCACCTCTCCCTCACTTTAATCCAATTTATGCGCAAGTCTTGCCATCCCTCCAATTCCCGTAAACTTTAAAGTCCTGTGGCGATGGGCGAGCGACGAAGCAGCAGGTGTGGATACACTGGGAGCTGTAGCCGTGGACCTGCACACAGGCAGCTCAGGTCTAATGGTCGTCTTCTTGCTGACCGAAGCAACAGCTGGATTCGGCATCTACCTGAGTGACTGAGGAGCCCTCTTTAGGACCGCACTGCTCACCTCCGTAGTAAGAGGAAGGGGCTAGAAAAGGTGCCCTAAACATTGTTTGCTTCATAGAACCCTGGCCAGCTTACCGCGGCTGGAGGGGATCCCATCTTATGCGGTCGAATAACAAAATTTCAAACAACAAAATGCAAGGTGACACCACTCATTATTGGTACATGGAATGTACGCACGCTTCAAGACAACCCCTCAGCAGATCGACCAGAAAGAAGAACAGCCCTGGTCGCCAGAGAGCTCGCAAGATTTAACATCGATATTGCGGCCCTGTGTGAAACTCGTCTAGCCAACGAAGGTCAGCTCACAGAAATAGGAGGTGGTTACACATTCTTCTAGTGTGGATGCAGCAGTGACGAACGTCGTGAATCTGGAGTTGGCTTCGCGGTTAAGAACCATCTTGTCCGCAAACTTGCCAGTCTTCCCAAGGGCGTGAACGATCGACTCATGACACTGCATCTTCCACTACCGAGAGGAAAGCGAGTTATACTAATCAGCGCTTACGCACCCACAATGACGAATTCGGATGAAGTAAAGGACAAGTTTTATGAAGATCTCGATGCCCTACTTTCATCCGTGAAGCGCACCGACAGGCTGATTCTACTTGGCGATTTTAACGCGAGAGTAGGATCCGATCACTCTGCCTGGGATGGCGTCATTGGAAAAAATGGAATCGGCAAATGCAACAGCAATGGCCTACTACTATTGAAGACATGTGTGGCTCATGATCTGATCATCACTAATACCATCTTCCGCCTGCCTACTCGCAAAAAGACGTCCTGGATGCACCCATGCTCCAAGCACTGGCATCTCATTGATTATGTCATCATGCGGAGGAAAGACAGACAGGATGTAAGGGTGACCAAGGCCATGCCGAGTGCTGACTGTTGGACTGATCATAGACTTATCGTCTCTAAATTAAGCCTTCACATCAAGCCAAAGAGACGTCCGCAGGGAAACAAAGCTGTGATGAAAAAGATCAACGTCAGTAAACTGAGGAACCCCAACACAGCAGCTTCACTAGTAGAAGATCTCGACAATCAACTCTCAGAGCTGCAATTAGAGGAAAATGTTGAGAGGAACTGGGAACGCTTCTGAAATATTGTGCACTCTTCTGCACTAAAGGTTCTTGGACCCTCACACAGGAAACAGCAGGGCTGGTTTGATGAAAACGACGAAGAGATCAAGGCTTTACTTGCTGAAAAGCACCACCTTCACCGTGGTCATCAGAATGACCCGTCGTCAACAGCTAAGAAAAATGCCTTCAACAACATTCGCAGGACCGTACAGAGCAAGCTTCGCAAGAGGCAGGACTCCTGGTTGAGTGCCAAAGCAGATGAAATCCAGAAGTTTGCTGATAGAAACGATGCCAAATGGTTCTACGAAGCCCTTAGATCCTTGTATGGACCTCGGCCTTCAGGGAGTTCCCCTCTACTGGACTTAGATAGTGTAACTCTCATTACTGAGAAGACTCTGATTCTACAGCGTTGGGCTGAGCATTTCCAATCCGTACTGAACCGCCCATCTTCCATCAATAACGAGGCGATTGACAGAATGCCCCAGGCGGATATTAACTACAGCCTGGACGTTCCACCATCAGAGACTGAAACCCTACAGGCCATCAACCCTACAGGTCAGCTGTCCAGTGGCAAGGCCTCAGGATCTGATGCGATTCCAGCGGAAATCTATAAGGATGGTGGTGCAATGCTTGTTGACAAACTCACTCAGCTGTTCCAGTCCTTCTGGAATCAAGGGTCCATTCCTCAGGAATTGAAAGACGCGTCCATCGTACACCTCTACAAGAGGAAAGGAAATCGAAAAGTCTGCAATAATCATAGAGGAATCTCACTGCTTTCTAGCGCAGGTAAGATCCTCGCACGAATGTTGCTGAATTGCCTGATTGACCACCTGGAACAGGGTCTACTACCCGAGACACAGTGCGGCTTCCGCAAAGAGCGTGGCACTGTGGACACGATCTTCGCAGTCCGACAGCTCCAAGAGAAGTGTCAAGAGCAGAATCGTGAACTGTACACCATCTTCGTGGATCTTACCAAGGCTTTTGACACTGTCAGTCGTGAAGGTCTGTGGCGCATCATGTCGAAGTTTGGGTGCCCTGACAGATTCATCCTGATGGTATGTCAGTTCCACGACGGCATGACGGCTCGTGTTCTGGACGACGGAGAAGCTTCAGAGGCCTTTCCCATCACAAACGGCGTCAAGCAAGGATGTGTGTTGGCACCGACCCTGTTCAGCATAATGTTCTCAGCCAGGCTGTCAGACGCCTTTCAGAACAGTTCCTTGGGAATCAGCCTGAGATACAGGACTGATGGGAAACTGTTCAACCTGCGTAGACTCCAGGCTGTCACCAAAATAAAGGAGACTGTGTTACGAGACCTCCTTTTTGCTGACGACTGTGCCCTGAATGCTGGATCAGAGCAGGAAATGCAAGCTAGCATGGATAAATTCGCAGCAGCATGCGATAACTTCGGCCTCCTCATCAACATAAAGAAAACCGAAGTGATGCACCAGCCAGCTCCGAAAGCCCAACACCAAGAGCCCACCATCATAGTGAAGGGACAAAAGCTGCAAGCAGTGGACCAATTTACATACCTTGGCAGCACCCTTTCTTGCGCAGTGACAATTGACATCAAGGTCAACTGCAGAATCGCCAAGGCAAGTTCTGCATTTGGCGGACTGCTGACCAACGTGTGGGACCGCCGTGGAATAAGCCTTGCTACAAAGCTTAAAGTCTATCGAGCAGTAGTGCTAACTACCCTGATGTTTGCCAGTGAGACTTGGACTGTATACAAGAGGCACGCTAGGCAACTGAACCATTTCCACATGACTTGCCTCCGCAGACTTCTGAGGATCCGGTGGCAGGATAAGGTGCCAGATACAGAAGTCCTCTCTAGAGCAGGCCTACCGTCAGTTTACACTCTGCTTCCTTCTTGCCGCCAGTGAAGGTGTGTTGGAACTGCTCAGCTCCAGCTTTGCTGCAGCTTGTCCCCAGAACTGTTCGTTTGTTCATTACTACCTGTAGTCAGTTAGCTATTTTAGTTAGTTCAGTTAGTTAGTTAGTGAGCCCGGGCTGAGGCATGCCCTGCACCCTGGGATTTAAGTCATGTCTCTTGTAAGTGTTCTGTGCCAAGGAGTAACCTGTATGCGGACTGTCTGCGCTGCTTGGGAGAAACCCATATCAGCGAAAGGTGCAAGATCTGCAAGTCATTCAAGCCCCAGACCAAAAAAGACATTAGGCTGTGGGCCATCCTGATGGAGTTGATGCTGGCTCTGACCCCGGCACGCGGCTCCGAACCGGTACCCAGCACCGTGACGTCAGTACGCAGAGACCCTCTGGTACCATCGACCAGTCGGCAGCGCTCCCCTTCCACGGGGCATGCCAAGAGGACTGGAAAGACTCCCTCTTTGCAACAGCACCAAGGGAAGTCTGGGACAGAGGCTAGGCCCATGTCGGGTAGCTCTCGATCCCCAATGGGCCCTAGGCCTCCGACTCACATTGAGTGGAGTAGCCTAGACCCTTCGGAGCAGGCCTCTCCAGATGTCCAGATGCCATCTATGTCCGAAGCCCTCCAGGCGGCCAGGGACGTCATGTCCATGCCGGTGCCTGGGTCAGCCCCATGCTCCAGAGGCAAGCTGCCTCTGGGATCGCCGCAGTCGCTGCCGGCCTGGTACTGGTCTTGGTTGAGGGAACGTTCCTGACACCGTTCACCGCCCACCGACCGTTCAGGGCTCAGTCCATGTGGATCGCCCTCAACGCCGGCCAGACTGTCTGGATGGGTGCCGTCTGACTGGGACTCCTGGCACCGCTCATCTTTGTGGAGTGAATATTGACGGGACTGTGGTGGACATCGCCAACGGTCCTTGTCTCAAAGGAAGTACCACAGTCGGTCGCGGCACAACCATCGATGCCATTCTCGCTCAGACTCCCACTCCAAGTCTCTCCCAAGGCACCGTAGCCCCAGGCTTCGATTGCCAGCGTCTTGCTGTCACGGGTCCTCCCATCGACACCCTTCGTGGAGCAGCTACTACCGTCGGTGCCATTCCTCTGCCTCGAGATCGCGGTCCCGTAGCCGACGTAGATCCCGGCACTGCCACTACTCCCAGTCCAGAGGCAGCAGTGGGTCATACGCCAGCCCGGCCTCCGCTCACAGCTACCCATCTACAGGCCAGGCCAGCCAGCCTGAACAGCCGGCCCTGCCGGTGCCTCAGCAAGTGCAATGACACCGAGCATCGTGGCTGGCTCAATGGTACCAGTGGGCACTGTAGCCTCCGGTGCAGCCCCCGGTGGGGACTCGCTCAGTGGCTGGGGCGTCGAAGCACTGTCAGCCTCCATCCCTAGACCTCCAAGAAAGGAGTCGGCGGGACCCGTGTCCTCAGCACTGTGCCTGGAGTCTGACCAGGTGGTGAATCCTCCGGTGCCGGCCAACACCCAAAGCACTGCACTGGCCTCCTTGCCCCGTCCGGAGGAGCTGATTGCGGCTCTGCCTCCCTCCGTCCTGCAGGAGATCTACCAGGCCTACCAAGACCTCTTAAAAAGGGTGGCAGTGAGCCTCCACCTCCAGGCAGAGGAGATGGAGGAGCCCTCAGACTCCATGTTCAATGTGCTGTCCCCCTCGGCACCGGGCAGGGTGGCCTTACCGCTCCATGGAGGGGTGGCAAGAATTTCAAATGCCCTGTGTCAAACACCAGCCTCGTTGGCTCCCATCTCTAAGAAGGCAGAATGCGAGTACTTTGTACCCACTAAGGGGCACGAGTATTTGTATACCCACCCGGCGCCCAACTCCTTGGTGGTCGAGTCAGTCAACCACAGGGAATGGCAGGGGTGACCAGCCCCGACCCCTAAGAACACAGACTCTCAGAGGCTGGATACTTTTGGGAGAAAAGTTTATTCGTTGTCAAGCTTCCAGCTAAGAGTAGCAAACCATCAGGCTCTCCTGGGTCTCTACGAGTTTAATCTCTGGGGATCCCTCCCCAAGTTCAAGGACTGTCTCTGGGAGCATGATAAAAAGAAGTTTAAGGTGCTCGTGAAGGAAGGGGCAACAGCTGCAAGGGCATCCCTGCAGGCCGTTTCGGATGCAGTCGACACAGCCACATGGTCCATGGCCTCAGTGGTGTCCATGAGATGGGCATCATGGCTCCTGCTCTCTGGGTTATCCAGCGATGCGCAGTCATCAATGCAGGATATCCCTTTCGACGGGAAGGTGCTGTTTGCTGAGATAACAGACACAAGGCTGCACAGCATGAAAGTCTCCCGCACGACCCTCCAGAAGTTGGGCCTCTATGTCCCTGCTCCGGCAAAACCCAAGTTCAAGCCGCAGCAGGCTCATGCCCAGGCCACCCTCCGAAAGTACGAGGCTGCCCATAAGAAGCAGTGGGACTATAGAAAATGCCCGAAAAGGCAGTCTCAGCCTGCCCCCCAGCCTGGGTCCTCTAAGGGCACGCAGGTGGGTAAAAGGCATTTTTGATGGGACACTTGGGGGTACCCCGCCAGTTCTCAGCAGGGATCCACCCCCAGTAAAGCTCTCTTTTTCCAGGGCCCTGACCTTTGAGCCACCGTATATGGTCTTTCAAAAGGACAAGGTCCAGCTCAACCCACACCCCGTGTTCCTCCCAAAGGTGGTCTCCGTCTACCACATGGGTCAGGATATTTTTCTACCTGTCCTCTGCCCCAAGCCTCACGCGACTCTGCCTTTCTATCTCGAGCGGACCAAACCGTTCAGAAAGTCCTCGCAACCGTTAGTTGCCTCAGCTGAGCATGCAAGAAGCCAGCCGATTTCCACTCAGCGGCTTTCCAACTGGATCACTTCATGCATCCACTCCTGTTATGAGTTGGCAGGTGTCCCCCTGCTGCCCATTGTGAGGGTACACTTGACTCAAGTGCAGGCCTCATTGGCTGCCTTCTTGGCCCACGTCCCTATACAGGACATTTGTAGGGCTGCCAAGTGCTCTTCGGTTCACACGTTCACCTCGCACTATCCCAAATAGGGATGATGCCGGGTTTGACAGGACGGTGCTCCGTCCCAAGAACTTGTGAACTCCTACCCACCACCAGAAGGTATAGCTTGGAATCACCTATTGTGGAATACACATGAGCAATCACTCAAAGAAGAAAAGACAGTTACCTTTTCGTAACTGGTGTTCTTCGAGATGTGTTGCTCTTGTCTATTCCACATCCCGCCCTCCTGCCCCTCTGCCGGAGTTGTCTGGCAAGAAAGAACTGAGGGCGGGGAGAGCGCACAGCTCTCCTTATACCACGCCAGGCAGGTGCCACTCCAGAGGTTGCGGGGGGGCGCTCCCCCCTATGGGTACTGCTAGGGGAAAAACTTCCAGCACAGGTGCAAGTGGCGAGCACGCACACCTATTGTGGAATAGTCATGAGCAACATATCTCGAAGAACACCAGTTACGAAAAGGTAGCTGTCTTTTATCACCTATGAATTACATATACGTGAAAAACAGATAAGGCAAGAAAAGTAAATGATCTTTACCTCCCTGGAGGACATGGTGACCCTTGTTAAATCTCTGGTCTCTATTGTGTCCATATATTCTTCCCCTGTGTCTTCTCCACTTTCTTACTGTGAGCCATCTATCTTTTATCCCGTCTATACTTTCGTGCAAACTCAATTCACCAAGTTACCTCTTCTGTACCTTTATCTATATACATTCCATTCTAAACCACTAATTAAAACATTCTCATGCATAGATCACAATAACTAACCTAAATTACTACTTTTTTTGCTTAGTCTACTAAAACGTGCTTTTAGCCATCTGTTTCTAACACATCTGTTCTGTGCTGTCACTCCCACTG
This sequence comes from Mauremys mutica, assembly GCF_020497125.1. Classification (NCBI taxonomy): domain Eukaryota; kingdom Metazoa; phylum Chordata; order Testudines; family Geoemydidae; genus Mauremys; species Mauremys mutica. The sequence goes on from NC_059082.1 coordinate 65,198,902, forward strand.
GCTTCATGCAGTTCTTGTTTTACAGCAGGTTGTTGTTCTTCTTACTGGTCTGTTTTTGTGGCCTTGGGTTTTTATTTGTGAGCTTGTCTTATTGTGAGAGGAAGGAGCGTACACCTGATTTACTGCAAAGCTAACAGCTCTCTCTTGTCTCTGCTTTACCCTGCTATCAGCATAGGCCAAAAAATGTTACAGATAAGACACAGAAACCAATTTTCTGATCAGCAAAATCGGAAGTGCTGTATCAGCATAAACACATACAAAAACAAAAATTCCTTTATATTTTCTGATAACATTCATTTTCCTAACGTTATTTAAGGTATATATGACCAACACAACTGTGGTGTTTAGATGTGCTTGTAATTATTAGAACTGGGAGCACTGGCTGTTGGGAGTCTGAAAGGACAGGAAACAGGAAGGAGGGGGGAGGAGTTGAGGAGGCTGAGTGAGAGTTACAGAGGGTGCAGCAGCAGCTTGGTAAAAGGGTTTCCACTGTAAATAAAGTCCTGTTGAAGCTTGTTAGTACCGTGCCTACTTGATACAACAACAACTTGACTAACCCAGTTCTCTAATATGCTTTACAGAGTGCCTTCTCATTTTGATAGTTTGTTCATCACTGTGAATTCTGAGTGCCTTTTGACCCAGTTGTAGCTGGAAAGATGACCCAGTTGTAGCTGGAAAGATGACAGTTTCTCCCTCCCTCATCTTATTTTTGTCTTCAAATTTATTTTGTTTGGAAATTTATAGGAACATTTAGAAAAAAATGCCATGTACGCACTCTATCTCCTTTTCCACAGCATAGTGTAAAATATATATCATTCTACAACCAATACTTGATCAGCTTCAGCAGTTGAGCCCTTGATATGCCCCAAATGACCTTTAAATACTGTGTAAACTGTAATGAAATGTGTCAGTTTAGAATAGAATGTCCCTGCTGAGCATCAAGGCTGTGTCTCCAGGAGCTAGCTAGCCATTGTGTTAGAATTGCAAGCTCGTGAATGTTTTAGCTTGAACAAATACAGAAACCTTTATATATTTGGTTGGCTGGAGGAATATGCTGCAGGGTTAGCCATCTATTATGATACATTGCTGAGCTTTCCCTCATCTCTGCATTATTCTCTTACCCAGAGGACAATGTTATGTTTTCCTCTCCCTGTTATAAAATGCTCTTGCCTGTTTAAAGTACTGGAACTTGGATATTTTGAGAAGTCTAATTAGCATTATAGAAGGACATCAGAATCCTTGGGGAATGGTGGTTCCTACCCAGCAATGTCTGGTTGCCGGTTGAGACTCATTCACCAAATATGAACTAAATGAATAATTTGTTTTCATTTTTTCCCTATATTTTATCTTCCTTTTAGTAGAAAGATGAAAGTTCAGCCTTAGGGATCCAACTGGTAAATCTTGCTGCACATAAGAGCTTGATAGCAATGTGGAATAAATAGGCATGGCAGAATTCAATTTTTTTATTATTTCAATGGATATCAATCTTTGCTTATAAGATTTTTTTTAAAATTTTTATCAATTTAAAATTTTCACAGTTACGCAAAATTATGAGGGGGGCAGACAATTATTTAATGACAGTAGACACTAAGATTCCAAAAGTTAAAGCCTTAACTGTTAAAACGTAAATTGTCAGCATTACATCTCAAAATATACAAAGTAAATATCCTTAAATCAAATCCTAATAAGGTCTCAAGCAGCCTTTTTCTTACTTTGCCTATCTGTAAATCTAGATTAATCAATGGAAATTTTGTATTTGTTTGTATACAGTGAATTGAAGTTTCCAACATTTTCCAACAAAAATCTAATCCTTCCAAGCCTATGTATACAACAGAAAGAAGAATATCAGGGGCGGCTCCAGGCCCCAGCACGCCAAGCGCGTGCTTGGGGTGGCAAGCTGCGGGGGGCACTCTGCCGGCACCACGAGGGTGGCAGGCTGAAGCCGCGGGACCAGCGGACCCTCCGCAGGCAAACCGCCGGAGGCAGCCTGCCTGCCGTGCTTGGGGCGGCAAAATCCCTAGAACCGCCCCTGGAGTATGAGGACATTTCTACAAATGTAAGAAAGTGTCATTGTTCTCAGAGCAAAGATTGAATCTTTCCTGTGGGATGATTCAGCTGTGTATTTAATAAATCCAAAACCTTTTCAGGTGTGACTTCAAGTTCTGGGGGTGTAGGAATGGCACAAGATTTAAAAAAAAAAAGACATAGAAGCTGTTTGCCTGGTCGTTGTTCTAAAATTACCCCTCAGTTATCTTAGAAAATTGAAAAGATTATTTCCACTTCATCCCCCAGGTTATCTTGTTGTGATCTTTATTAGGGTCTGATAAGATTTTCATATACTGAGAAATAGCTGCACATAAGCCTTCAATAAATGTTAAGGTTGCTTGGGTACATTTTGTATTGCTACAAATTCAGGCATGTTTCTTCCAAGCTGAAATATTTGGAGCCTTCAAAATTCCTTTATTTAAACAAGGGGTGTGTGTGTGTGTGTGGGAGACAAAGTAAAATATTCAGGCCAACCATCTGTGCACCTTGAATTATCTTCCTCTTCCAGTATCTTCAGTAAATGTAGGGTCTTCATGTCTTCTGTAGGACTGGCTTCCTTTGAGCCTTTCTGCCTCAAGGCTTCATGTTGCGTTTAATTTCTTTTGGGCCAGTTCTAGATGAGACTCCACTTTAATACTACAGTTATTCAATCATGGGGTTACTGCAGAGCAAGCATAGATTCTGTGTCCTCTTGTTCTAGTCCAGGGGTAGGCAACGTATGGCACGTGTGCCGAAGGCGGCACATGAGCTGATTTTCAATGGCGCTCACACTGCCCCAGTCCTGGCCACTGGTCTGGGGGGCTCTGCATTTTAATTTAATTTTAAATGAAGCTTCTTAAACATTTTTAAACCTTATTTACTTTACATACAACAATAGTTTAGTTATATATTATAGACTTATAGAAAGAGACCTTCTAAAAAGGTTAAAATGAATTACTGGAACACGAAACCTTAAATTAGAGTGAATAAATGAAGACTCGGCACACCACTTCTGAAAGGTTGCCGACCCCTGTTCTAGACATCAAGTAGTGTTTTTCTACCACTCCCAATCCTTACCAGCCTACGTCTGTTAGTAACTCCTTTGTAGTGCTTTTAACAGTAGATCTCATAGTGCTTTACAAATAGGGTATGTATCATTATCCTCATTTTACAAAGAGGGAAACTGATGCTTTGCTGGGAGGCACTCAGATACTACAGTGAGGGGGGCAGTATAATAAACTAGATAGAATAGAATGGAAGTGTAGCCTCAAATTAATTCTGTCTCTCTCAAATAACACCCAGGGCCAACTGACCAACTCTCTAATTGTACTTCAGCTAGCTTATCATACTGCTGGTAGGCCTGGTATATTCTCAATGCTAAAAGTTTTAGCAACTTGACACCATTACTAGTTATGAGACTAGAACAGTTAGAGCCATAAAGATGAAGTGAAAACAGTATAGTATCCCTTTAGCTTTTTACATATATTTCTTATAACTTTTTTCCCTTTCATACTTCAGATTGCTTTCCTGTTTACCTCTGGTACCGTCTTGCTTTCTCTAAAGATTTTTATGATAAATGCATGACAGTAGGAAAAAAATATTTATACCATCTATTTTAATTGAAACAGTGGGGAATTAGGATGAAAAATGTGGGAATTGTTCCACTTGGTGTGAGGTGATGAGTCAAGACCAGTTCTCTTTTATAATGCTTCTAAGAATCAATGTCTGTGTTCTTGTGACATACTGGTCATCCACAGCAGAAAAAGAGAACCAGTTCAGAAAATTTAACAGTCATTAAATGCTGTCAACCTTTGCCCATTTCTATAGCTGAACTCTAAACAAACATTTTCCACAGTACAGAAACACTTATGTTTTTTTCTACTTTTCGTTTCCAGCCAGGACTGGATCAGAAATGCTAAAATAACAAGAAAAATTGCATCCTCTTGGTGTCTTGTGCAGGAGATGAAGCAGAAGCTCTGGAGATCTTAACTAAGATTTTCAATAATGGGTGCCTAAAATTAAGCTCCTAAGTTCATTTTTAAGAACCTAAATAAGTGGTCTGATTTTTAAAAGTACTGAGCTTCCAGTGGCTCTCACTAACATCAATGGAAGATACAAGGTACTCAGCATCTTTGAAAATCAGACACCTTATTTAGACACCTGTAACAGGGCAGGCTACTCTCTCACCCTGGGGTCCCAAACAGTCTCTGATGCCTCTTGATTGTGAGCATCTCCATGATTTTTTATTTATGTTACCACCATCACAACTGCCATGCTGCACTTCTACTTATGTCCTTTAGTCCTCAGCCCTGTCTCCAGGGAGAGAGAAAGGAAGAGAAAGCAATTTCACCAGACAGAGATCTTGTTTCCCCATGGCTCTGCTAGTCCTCTCTCCTTTTACACTTCCTGTGCTTTTTAACTACCTTCCCATCAGTTGGGATAATTAGCCCCTTAACTCATCAGCCCACAATCTGATTATGAGTATTCCACCCCTCAATCAGGGCTTCTCTGAGGCCTGGTCTACACTAGGACTTTAAATCGAATTTAGCAGCGTTAATTCGAACTAACCGCTCAACCGTCCACACTAGGAAGCCATTTAATTCGAACTAGAGGGCTCTTTAGTTCGAATTTGGTACTCCACCCCGACAGGTGGAGTAACGCTAAATTCGACATGGCTAGTTCGAATTAGGCTAGGTGTGGATGGAAATCGAACTTAGTAGCTCCGGGAGCTATCCCACAGTGCACCACTCTGTTGACACTCTGGACAGCAGTCCGAGCTTCGATGCTCTGACCAGCCACACAGGAAACGACCCGGGAAAATTTGAATTCCTTTTCCTTTCTGGACAGTTAGAATCTCATTTTGTGGTTGGACATCGGGGCGAGCTCAGCAGCACCGGCAGCAATGCAGAGCTCTCCAGCAGAGGAGTTCATGTAATCTCTGAATAGAAAGAGGGACCTGGCATAGACTGACCGGGAACTCTTCGATCTGATCGGTGTGGGGGGCGAGTAGTCTGTGCTTTCGGAGCTGCGCTCCAACAAACGGAATGCAAAGACCTACGAGAAGGTCTCCAAAGCCATGATACAGACAGAGGATACAGCCGTCATGCAACGCAGTGCCGCGTGAAAATCAAGGACCCCAGACAAGCCTCCCAAAAAATCAAAGCGGCCAACGGATGCTACGGAGCCTGCCACCACTGCCCCACCAGTGACCATGGACTCTGATGATGGGACAGTGTCGACGGACAGTTCCTCGACGATGTTCACGGACGGGGAAGATGAGGAAGGGTTTGTGGAGGACGAGGCAGGCGACAGCGCTTACAACGCTGGTGTCCCCGACAGCCAGGATCTCTTCATCACCGTCACGGAGATCCCCTACCAACCCTCCCCGGCCATGAACCCGGATCCTGAATCAGGGGAAGGATCACTCGGTAAGTGCTTTAACCATGTAAACTTTTATTCTTAATATAACAGCAATCTGAAGTGTGTGAAAAGGAGGTCTCTGTATATATGGTGATAGAACAGAAATCCTCCTGGGAGATCTCCACGAAGCTCTCCTGCCGTTAATCGATAAGCATCAGCAGGAGGTTCCTGGGGAGAGCTGCCTTATTGGGTGCTCCGTGATAGCACACTTTTCCGCGCGAGGCTTTCATGCGGTATTCAGGGAGCACTGCCTCCCAGAGCACGGCTGCATAGGTCCATGGTTCGTGCTAGATTTCACGCAGCATGCGCTCTCTATCTCCTTCAGTGCCCGTCCTCCACGGTTATCTCGCTCGGAGACTCCTGCATCTAAGTAGGGGAATTACTGTAATGTTACGCCTGGTCCAAAGTATTTTTAAAAAATCTCCGGACAGACGGCATAGCACAGACTCAGCACGCAGCTGCGTGACGAGCGTAACGGAAAGCCAAAGAATCAAATGGACGCTCATGGAGGGAGGGGGGAACGAGGACGCAAGGTATCCCACAGTTCCTGCTGTCTCCGAAAAGCATTTGCATTCTTGGCTGATCTCCAAATGCTTCTAGGGTCAAACACAGTGTCCGCGGTGGGTCGGGGCATAGCTCGGCAATTTACGCACCCCCCCCGACCCCCAGAAGTTAAAGGGAAAACAATCCTCTGTTGACTCTTTTACATGTCACCGTATCTGTACTGAATGCTGCAGATAGACGCGCTGCTGCAGCACTCAACAACAACATCCTTCCTCCCACCCCGCCATGGGTGGCTGATGGTACAATAGGACTGCTACCCGTCCTCATCATCAGCCTATTGGCACATGGGGCAGTGCAAAAGGACTGGTAACCATACCAACTTGCTTCGGACAGGTCGATCAAGGTCGCCTGGTCCTAATTTTTCATGGTAGATGGTGCAGTATGGCTGGTAACCGTCCTCATCATTGCAACAGGGGGCTGAGCTCCATCAGCCCCCACCCTTCATTGTAAAGAAAAGATTCAATTGCCCCTGGACTAGCAGAGGGATGATTGGCTCCCTCCTCCACACCCCTTAATGTCATCTCTGGACTATCATTGCAGCTGGAGGCTTCCTTCCACTCATTTCTCACAAACGACTACCTGTGTCTTATTCATGCATTCTATATTACTTCATCACACAAGTGGGGGGACAATGGTATTGGAACCCAGGAAGGCTGGGGGAAGAACGGAATGAACAGCTGGGGTTGTTTCAGGAGCACACCCTGTGAACAGCATTCAGCTCAAAATTTATGCATGATTGGCCAGAGAGCAGCTGTGCTCTCTGGTTCTATGATACAGTGGTTCTCTAGTACAGTTGCCCATATTCTAGGCAGGACTGATTCTATTTTTAGATACCCAAAAAGGAGGGATTGACTCGGGGAGTCATTCCCAAATTTTGCTTTTGCGCCCCTGGCTGATCGGCCAGGGGCACTTATGACAGCACCAAATGGCGCAGTGCAAAAGGACAGGTAACCATGACCATCTTATTACCGTCTTCTTACCAGTTCATGGTATGGTAGACGGTGCAGTATGCCTGGTAACCATCGCTGCTGTCATGCAAAAGCAAAAGCATGCTGCTGTGTAGCGCTGCTGGTCCGCCTCTGTCAGCGGCATCTAGTACACATACGGTGACATACACAAAAGGCAAAATAGGGTCCATTGTTGCCACGCTATGGCGTGTGCCAGGGCATTTCATGGAAAACGTGCTCGAAATGATTGTCTGCCGTTGCTTTCCCGGAGGAAGGAATGACTGGTGACATTTACCCAGAATCCACCGCGCAAATGATTTGTGCAACAGCAGGCACAGGAGTCTCAACAAAAAATTCACAGAGACAGCCTAGACGCAGTTAATTGTTCGCAAAAAAGTATCTTTGCAAGGAATTCACTAACTGTTTCCCATCTCACAGCTTCCACTGTCTCCAGACCTTCCACAGCATCCCCTTCGCAGAGGCTGGCGAAGATTAGGCGGCGAAAGAAAAAGACAAGGGACACGATTTTTGATGAATGTGTGGGCTGCTACCTAGCCGAGGCGGACCAGCAGAGGCAGTGGAGGGAGAAAGTCTCTCTGTACCAGCGCTCACACAGCGAATGGGAGGAGAGGTGGCGTGAGGAACACAAGCAGGCGACTCAAGCAATGCTTGTACTAGTGAGGGAGTAAACGGACACACTCCGGCGACTTGTGTATGTTCTGCAGGACCGCTGCAGGACAGAGCCCCCGGCAGTATCTCTGCAACCGCCCTCCCCCGCCACAAAGTCACATACCCCCCTCACCCTAAATAACCAGGAGGATGCCCGCCCTGGGCCGTGAATACTGTCACTGCACCCCAGCAGAGTGCTCAAGTAACCAAAAGCTCTCATACCCTACGTTTGCATAAGTCCTTCCCTTCCGGACTCAAACAAGTCCCAATCCCAGTCCCATCCCATAACTGTGTACTTAAGTAATAAAAATACTTTGCTGTTAAGTACTGTTTCCGTCATGTTTTTTCACTGAAGACTGTGTTTGAATGGGGTGCGTGGGGAAGTGCGTTGCTAATTGCATAGGACAGGCACCTTTCCCAGGGTACAGACACGGGGGCCGGATCAGCAGCGGGTCACACACACAGTGCAGTCAGTAGGCACCGTGGTCGGTATGGGAGGTGGTTTCCAGGATCTGTGTGGGCGGGGGAGATGTGACTTTGCAGCGGGGGAGGGCGGTTACAGATCTTATACAGCGGTCCTTGTCCTGGACCGCTGAGTCACGCAGCAGAGGAATCTGTATCCGTACTCCTCCGCCACAAGGCCACATAGCCCCCCGCACACAGAATCCCAAAAAGGAGGGATGGCAGGCTCCGTTGAAACAAGCAGTCCGGCAATGCGGACCGCTGTAGGAGCAGGAGCCTGTCATTCCTTGAGTTTAGAGGCGGTCTTTACATCAGCGCACACCCTACCCACCACAGTCTGCGTTCCAGTTTCAACCCTTTAACGAAAAGTCATGAATAAAGAAACCTCTCCTCAGTAACAGTGTGACATGTATTTTATTTTTACACGTGTCTTGGAAGTGGGGGAAACGGGGAGAACGGGGTATTTAACCGAAGAGGAGAGTCAACAGTAACTGGGTAAAGAAACAGGGGCAGGTTCAGCTTCTCTGTAAAGAAACTGAACAGTCACAGGTCACGCTGCTCGCTGCTCGCTGGTATTTGAAGAGTTCCTTGTCGCTGTCCCAGGCGCCTGTATAGGGCTTCATGAGCAAGTGCATTAGCGGGCAGGCTGGGTCACCGAGGATCACTATAGGCAAATGCACATCCACAACAGTTATTTCGTGGTACGGGAAGAAACTACCTTCCAGCAGGCGTCTGAGCAGCCCACAGTTCCTGAGAACACACGCATCAGGAACCTTGCCCGGCCATCCGACGTTCATGTTGGTAAAACGTCCCCTATGGTCCCCCAGTGCTTGCAGAACCATTGAAAAGTAGCCCAATTTCTCAGCAGCTGAATGTGGAAGAGGTGGATGATAAAGTGCGAGGAGGAGAAAACGGCGAGGATCGCAGCGGGCTCCATGCTTGCAGTGCTGTGGCGTCCACACTGTCACTGACCAGAAAAGTGCACGAACAGATTGCCCGCAGGCGCTTTCAGGGAGGGAGGGAGTGAGGGCGTGATTGACGGTTCAATGACGACGGTTACCCAAAACCACCCTCGACACATTTTTTCCCCCAGCAGGCATTGGGGGCTCTACCCAGCATTCCAATGGGCAGCGGGGACTGCGGGAACTGTGGGATAGCTTCCCACAGTGCACCGCTTCCAAAGTCGACGCTGGCCCCGTGAATGTGGACTCAGAAATTCGAATTAGTGTATTTAGTATGGATACACAAATTCGACTTCATAAGGTCGAATCCACAAATTCGAACTAAGTTGATTCGAAATAGTCTTGTAGCGTAGACAAGGCCCTGAGGGGACTAGTTAGTGCCTGAGTATGTCTACACTGCAATAAAACACCTGCAGCTGACCTGTGTCAGCTGACTTGGGCGTGGGCTGCAGGGCTATACAATTGCAGCATAGACAGTTGGGCTTGGGCTGGAACCTGAGTCCTGGGAGCCTGCAAGGGAGGAGGATCCCAGAATTCAGGCTCCAGGCTGAACCCAAATATCTACAGTAACTTTATAGTCCTGCAGCCCAAGCCCTTCAAGTCCAAGTCAGCTGACATGGGTCTGCTGCAAGTGTGTTATTGCAGTGTAGACATACTTCAAGCTACCAGAGTTTTGGTTCAGCTGCTGGATCTTAGCTCTCTGTCACGGTGTTAAATATTTTTAAGAGACTAACTTTTTAGATACCCTTTTAAAAAAATCTTGGCTTTCAAAGGAAAAGCGTGTTCTCATGAGATTTTCAATCCAGGTTTACAGTTAAGAATTTCCAGAAATTCTCAGTGTTGGCCCAACTCTGCTTCCACTGAAGTCAGAGAGTTTTAGTATCAACTTCACTGGGAGTAGAGAGAGGCCAATTCTGAAGACTTTTGAAAATCCTAATTTTGAATAGTTCTGATAAGCATACAGGCATCAGATGCTTATCTGAATGAAAATGAAACTCTGAACCATTTGAGATTCAATTATCATTAATCCTTGAGGCCTGAGTTCTTGAGCTCATTTCTGAATTTGGATCTTCTTGCTGTTTAGCACAACAGATTGGTATATTCAATATTTGTTATTTTATAGTAAACGGTAGTTAAATGTTATATGTTGCAGGTAACTAGGAACTACTAACTTACTGAAATAACGGGCTTGCCTTTGGTTCAGTACTATTATCGTCAGTAAAAATGCTTTATTGTCTTGTAGCTAGGAGAGCCCTTGAAGCAAATTAATGTACAGGAGACAGAGCTCAGACATGTAAATTAAGTTAAAATTGCTATGTGATTACTTAGTTTTATATGAGAAGGAGAAAATGTTTTCATAATTATCAATGCAGCACTGTTTACAGGAGGAATAGAATAGAAAGAATGAGCACAATTTGAAGCGTCTGAAGAATGTTCTGATTACTAAGCAAATACACATCATACCAGCCAGCACAAATGAATTATGGATGACAATTCCACAAATGCAAAAGGGAGAATAGAAAAATATATGAAAAGAATCTACAACTGGTCAGCTTTTACCTAGGAAAGGATGCTAGGTCTCATGTCTTCTCTGAGGAACTTAAACATGTTATCTGAAAAATGTAATATTCATTAGTATATACCTGAGGGAGGGCATGATATTAGCAGATTTTCTCCTTGTCTTTGTCTGAATATAATTGTTCAAAGTGACTTCCTGCTTTCAAAGTAAAACTGCATTTTAATCTTTCCTTGTTCTTGTTACAGATATATAGGCAGCAGAGTACTTACTGTGGCAAAGTACGTGCTGCTAATGGAATTACCTTTTTGTGGGTACCCAACCAACTAATTGTTAGCCAAAATGTCCTGCTGTTGCATTATTCTTGCTACTTAACTGGATAAGCATTGTTTGGTCTAAAGTTAGGAGCACTCTGTGGTATGGATTACTCAGTATAATTCATACATTTTGTATATAGGTGTTCAGGCCCAAACATTTATGGAACTTAAAATAAACACAACAAACATTTAAGGTATCTGATGTAAAAGGGAATTAGAACATGCCAAATGAGTAACACAAGCCCAAGTAAATCCTAGAGGAGAAAAAACACTTCCCGACCATTGCCCTTCACCTTCCACTACAATAGATGCAAATAAATGTGATGGAATGTACAAACAATATCAAACAAAAAATAAACTCAAGGTTGTCCCAGAAGGATACTGAATATGAATTTTGCCCTGTATCACATAATGTGGTATTTCAAAACCAAATACACACTGTGTAAGACACGGTTTTCTTAAAGAAATATCTAAACAAGATGTTTCTTTAGGAAAACCAAGGTTTTGATTCTCCTCTGACTTAAATAAGTATAAATCAAGAGTAATTCCTCTGAAGTTAGTGGAGTTATACCTGGGTAATAAATATTGTGAGAGCAGACTATAAGACTTCTCTTTTGGCTCAGAAGCTCACTTTCCCTGCAGGCTCTGAATGAGAGAGCTGGAATCTTCTTTACTACATACCTGAAAGAATTATAGAAATTAGGGAGGGAAAAGCTTATATGCTATCTAGTCTCTCACCTTTCTAAAGAAATATATATATATCCCAGTGATTAGGCTATTTCTGATAGTTTAAATGCTTTACTTAATTTCATCCCATTAGTCCTAGTTATGTCTATTGTACTATTTTAAACACCTCTTCTCCTTTGTAGAGAGTTAGAACAAAACATTTAAACATTTAAAGTTAAATATTTGGAAAGGAAAGCAGGAATGTTGCACAGAAGTGTTAAAGATGGGCTGAGCACATTAAAGTCTTCTGCAATGCTGAGACAACTATTTCTGTCAATAACTCACCTTCTTCATGTGCATATGTATTGACCAAATGTGAAAAGTGCAGGGAGTGGGGGGAATATTCAGAAAAGAGCAATTTGTTTCAATAGGAAAACAATTTTCCTAAGTTTAATGTTGTATAAATGTGATTCCCTTCATGGGTTGTCAGTCAGCAAATTCTCCTCTGTTCCATGGGGAGAAGAAAATCTCCCTTGCTGACCTGAGCTGCTTGCCATCCCAACCTTCTCTCAGGGACAAACTTTTTGTCCCATCAGGCACCTAGCACATGGGCTGAGAAGAAAGGAAGAGTAAGTCTGACTGGATCTCACTTGCCTTTTCTCCCCACAACTCCTGCTGAGGTAGAGAGAGGGCTTATCTGTTGTGCTGGTCTGTAGTGGGATGAGAGGAAGTAGAGCAGTGCCCTGTGTTCTGCTGATTGTGCTAAGGAAGAAGGGACTCCTCTTTCTCTTGAGAATGTAGGGGTGCTATCTTATCTGTCAAGAGGAGAATAAGAGTAAAGGAGGCAGATATGAATTGTCTCCTGATGAGACTCCCATTTAGGTTACAGCACCCCAGGTTGTCTCTGTGGTAGGGTTAGATGGGTGTTCCTTGTTTAGAAGCTGGGAGTGGATGGCAGAGGATGGATCACTCAACGATTGCCTGTTCTGTTCATTTTCTTAGAAGTACCTGGCATTGGCCACTGTTGGAAGACAAGATACTGGGCTAGATAGACCATTGGTTTGACCCAGCATGGCTGTTCGTATGTTCTAATTATAGATGTGGGGAGCCATGGTAGAAAGATTCAAATGGTAATAGCATCTTCGCTCAAACTGCAGAGCCTCTAGGCAAGAAAGATCACTCATCACATGCACTAACAATATTTTGCTGGAAAGTGACTTTTTCCTTTGTTCTAGCTGGAATGAGATGGGAATTGCAGTTCGATACATCCTTTGCTTTGTCACCATTTCGCTGTTTGTGTGTACAATCATGCATTGCTTGTTAATGATATCAGTCAAATAAGTAAGCCCTTTTTTCTGTTAGAAAATTTGCAAACGAGCTATGGTTTCTATGTATATTTTCAGTATTGGCAAGTATTTGCTGATTTGTTGATATGAATATATTTCAACCTATGTGAATGATTGGCTTCCACTGTTCACTCTCGTGATTTCTTGCAAGGTATTTATTCTGTACCATCACTGACACTTTTTAAGCAGGAGAATGAGTAGAGGACAAAATAATAAATAACACATTCAGTTTTCTGAATCCTATCTTTTGTAACAACATTTATGAAACTTTCAGTATCAATAATCATTTTAATGAATAAACCAGCTATTATTTGAATTCTTGTGATGGATGAATAATGTGATCCCATAACTAAAATAGTTGAGTGAAGTTGCCACACTTCACAAAAATATTCCAAATGATTTTTTTTCCAATTAGCTCCATTAATCGTAATTTGGTTTTCTTGTTATATTTATTAAATTCTTTCAGGGAGGTGTTGCCCTGCTAATTTATTCCAGACCTCAGCTGAGTCAGTGTCTGTCACTTGTTGAGATGGGAAGCACCAGAATGGTAAATCAAACCTTTAACGTATTATTCTGGGAGTAGGTGACAGAGAGAATATTTCCAGTTGAGCCTTGACCTGTTTTACCATGGAAATGAGCATTGACTGTGACCAGTGGAATATTGTTACTTGAACCTGGAACTTATATTATTCTATGGACCACCTGACAGAAGGTTTACATAAAATGTAGGATTAGTTATAAAATGCCAGTATGTGGCTATATTCTACTTGTTTATGATAAAAGTTTACCTTAATGCAGTATTTCATTTAAACTATTCCTAATATGTTCTTTTCTGATTTTAAAATCAAAATGACACCCAAATTCAGACAGGATTTGGCCTTTTAACTGATGTTTTTCAGAGCAATTATATTTCACTTACTTTCTGGATCATTTACTGTCTTTAGAGGTAGTATCATTTACAGCTTTAGCCAATAACTTTTGATTGGCTGCTTTTAAATTATTTGAGTCACTGATAATATTGGTTTATTTGGAGTAATTATTACCTTTTATCAAGGAACCTAGAGAATAATTAGGCTGAGGGTTAGTAGAGAAAACCTCAGTTATATTCATGTTTTGGATGGGTAAACATCTGCCCACAGCTGTAGAAGACCTCCCTTCCTCCCACAGGGATACCCAGGCCTGTGTGTTCAGAGTGACTCATGTGGATTGAATCCTTCAAGGAAACCAGCAAAGGGAGAACAAAACTAAGGGAAAGTCTACACTACTGCTTAAGTCGATCTAACTTACATTGCTTAGGGGCCTGAAAAAGCCCCTCCTCCCTCAAGTGATGCAAGTTTCATGCTGTCCACACCGGCGCTATGTCTTGCCAACTTAGCTTCCACTTCCATTGAGGTGGAGCAATTATGCCGACGGGAGGGTGCTCTCCTGTTGGCACAGCATATCTTTACCAGACACGCTACAGTGGCACAGCTACATTGGTGCAGCTGCACCAATGTAGTGCTGTAGTGTACACTTGCCCTAAGAAACACTAATTGAGATCTTCTTCTGTAGATATTTGTGCTCAGGGCATAGCAAACCTTCTATATGATCTGTATGTAACTCCAAAAAGACATGCAGTTTTAGGGAAGTATCTGTTGCATATTCCACTGTGTAATGGAGTTCACTCATCACTCTGGCACCTCCTGCTGGCTATCTTGGGATTAGCTCAACATGTTAGTCAGGGCCGGCTCCAGGGCACCACCTTAGCAAATAGGTGCTTGGGGCGGCCAATTCAAAGGGGTGGCACTCCGTCCGGTATCGGGGCGGCACGTCTGGGTCTTAGGCAGAAATTCGGTGGCAGGTCCCTCATTTCCTCTCTTCCTCTTTGAGCTGCCTCCAAATTGCCACCAAAGAGGAAGAGAGGGAGGACCTGCCGCCGAACTGCCACAGAAGAAGCGGTGCAGTTGAGCTGCCACCAAAGTGCTGCTGCTTATCTTTTTTTTATTTGTTTGTGTTTTGCCGCTTGGGGTGGCAGAAAAGCTGGAGCCGGCCCTGTTGTTAGTGCACCCTCTTCGGCTGGTGTCTTGCCACCATCATGCCTCCTCTAGAACCCATATCTCTCCCAGGACTGTGGCATCCTCTTCAGCAACACACATTGTGCTCCCCCCTTCCAGGGGATCTGCAGTCCCCTGTTCAGCCATTTTCCTTAGTGGCTACTGCAGCAACTTGTCTGGCCACTTCCTCGTGGCCCCAGCATCCTCTTTGCCCTTGCTTCAGGGCCTCGGTCTGCAAACCCCAGCAGCCAGCCAGGAGATGTCTCTCACTCCCCCGGTCCCTGCTAGCAGCACTGCTCTGTCCGGGATGCTAGCAGTTCTCTCAGCCCTCCAGAGATACTGTCTTTCCTCCCTGGGCTCCTAGCAGAGAACTGCCCTCCTCTGCCCTGCAACTCCCTGTTTATATGAGCCTGCTTGGCCCTGATTGACTGCTCCCTTCAGCCCTTCTCTGATTGGCTGCCTCCTGTGCGGCCTCCCTAGGGCTCTATTAACCCCTTAAAGCCCAGTGTGGGGCAGGCGCCCTACCATACACTGTTAAAGCCTGAAACTGGGGAAAGCTGTTTTTGGAGTATTTTGTGGGTTTTAATATTTTTTACGTCTACAATGGAAAAAGTTGTTCATTTGGCTACACATCCAGATACATGATCTGCATTGTATCATATACATGCTAAATGTAGTCTATTTTGTATTTTCCTGGAGTTCACCAGGTAGAAAAATGTGCAGACATTTTTTTTTCCTGCAGTGTATTTACTTTTTGGATTAAGTACTTTCCCTATGTGTGAAAACAGCAGCATGTACGGTATCACTGGAATGTGTGAGCCATGTCATAAACCTAGACCAATAATAAAATGCAGGGAAAGATAGGAAGGCATTCATAATGTATTTATATGAAAGTTTTTGTACTTTGTGATCTCGAAACTTTAAAAAAAACCCAAGCATTGTGGAGTTAAGTCAATGTAAAATGACTTGAAGTGCAGTCACTTTAGATGCAGAATGCAGCTGTCATTTTGCTCCAATACAACACAAGAGCTTTCAATTTTTGTGACCTGATTATTCTTGTTAGTAGCTTTCTGAAAGTGCATGGGATAGAACTCTTCCTGCCAGATATAGGCATTCATTTAAAAGGGCTCTAATGTACAGAATAAGCCTTTTGTGGGATGGCCTAATTATGCAGTAGCAGCTCCCTGTGCTGCTGTGTGAGAAATACAAGTATGGTCACAGATAAGCTTTTGTAGAGGCCAGCCAGCAGTGCCACAAATATGGCACACCCAGACTTTAGGATTGGGGAAGAAAAAGCATAATCTTTCTCTTCATTGTGGTTTAGAATGTGATTTAGAAGAGCCATAATTAGGCATATGATGAAGAGGAAGCCTTTATGTTATGCTCCTTTATCGAAATGCATACTAAGGGATAAAAATGACAAAAGCTCTGCAATTTACAGTCTCTCTTTTCTATGCCTGCCAAATGAAAATGGTGAAAACAATAATAGAGAGTCCATATGTAAACACTAAACTCTTCACATACATATATGTGTATATATATAATATACACAACAGATAGATAGATAGATGACAGCTTAATTTTTCTCCATTTCTCTTTTCCTTGTCCTCCCATGTAGAATTGGTGGTGCATGTGATTTTTTTCACTAAATGTTTCCTTCTCCTTTAACTGGCACTAACGGATGTGTTCAGAATTGTTGTCCCCCCTTCCTCCCTCCTTTTTTTGCACACGGTATTATATTGCAGGCTTATTCTAGCGAACATAGATAATGCTGCTCAATTCTTAACCTGATATGGCAATAAACTTTTAACAGAAATGCTTTCCTGTGTTGCTTTGGGAATGGAAGCACAAACAATTTGCATGAAGGAAAATTTCGATACTGTATGTGTCCAATAGAGCACTTCCCATTTGTTATCTAACACTGAAGTTTGGTAAGGCCTTTGCTATCTAAACTTGTAAATCTGGGATTTCAAGAACTAATAAAATAAGATGCATGCTTACACACACAATATAAATATATTTACTTGTGTATCCAATCCTAAGGCTTTCTTATCCCTTCCGTGAAAGCAGGATAATGAGACTTTGGGGGGATAGATCATTCCAGAGATGAGAGATTAATTTCCAATATGTGTATACGGCTTTTCCTGTTCTTAAAAGTAATATGTCAGTTTTACAAGTGAAGGAACCGAAGGTCTTGTCGTACTGTGGTTGGGGATAATGTGAGGACACTTCAGTATTTAAAGGACTCCTGCATTGTATAATTAGAAAAGTTACTTCCAACATATTTTCCTCTAGAAATTATGTCTACACTTTTGCTAGAGACTGCATTCATGATTCCCTTAGAACATCTTCAGCAGCTGAAAAATCTTGTAGTGGTAGGGAGAAATATTTGTCAGGTAATCTTAGTGGTTTGTGAGCTGAAATGAGTTCACGGAATACATCTGGCTAAATTCTATGCTTATATTGCCTGACCCCCTGACTTCAATTAATGGTGTACTACACTGTAAAATTTCTCCCAGATCTGACTGTACATAAAGATTTTGGCATTTTCAAGCTTTTTATAATTGAATCAGCAGTCAAAGCAAACAATTGCAAAGTGACTGATTAGTAATGCTTTGCAGCTTTAATGCTCATAAACAATAATGGCTGTATACAAAACCTTACCAGTTTGGACAGAAGAAATGGTAGGTTTGCCCAGCCTGTACTCTGTATCACAGCAGAAATAATTGGCCTGTTTATGGTCCGTGTTATCCAAATGTTCTTGGTTATTTTCCATAACCAGATACTGTATGGATATCCAAACCAGTTTTGAATTGTGTGATGCCAGTCCTTGGCTTTTGGCCTTTTGGCAGCATATTTCACATTCTAGTGCATCTCACGGTGAAAAAGCCTTTTTCCATGTTCGGCTGAAACCTCTCCTATTTTTCTTTATTGAATTTTGTGTTGAAAAGGTACCATATGGACAATCCTGGAGCCTGAATCCTCTTTATCCACAGCATACGTTCGTACAACACAGGCAGCCACTCACCCCACTAGTGAACTTACTTCCAAGGTAATGCATTCTATGTGCATTCAGTCTTACAGCCCCCTGTTAAGAGTGCCAACAAGGCTGTCAAGTAGGACGTCTTGTGGTGGTCATCATTAACAACCTAAATCAGGTTTGAACAATTGACCTAGAGAAGAAAAGATCAGTGTCTCATTGCCAGTTCTGTGGGTCACCCAGTCATCTCTAGCTTGCCTGTTATATAGCATCACATTGACTCATTTCCATTTTTTGTGTTGTAAACAAGTCATGTCCCGGATCCTGGCCTAGCTCCCTTACAGGATTACATTTCCTCTTATTGTCTTTTTTGTGAGTTATATATGTTTCACTTTTGTAGCCTTCTATCTGTGACCTGCTATGTTATGAGCCTTGAGCAACTGTTAGCCACAGACTCATCACCTATAGTGAACTATGTGTGCTAGCTCAGTCAAGTTTTATGTGTGTGGTGGAGAGTGGGGATGCTGAGCAGGGAGGTAGCCTCCCGTTTTGACAAAATGACAAAGTGAAAATGTTATCCAGGTATGTAGCTGATTCACTTAATTTTCTATCCTCTTTCTGCCGACATAAGCCCTGACAGCAGAAAGGACACTAGAGAAAGGAGAATGCAGCAGCATAGAGTGGCTTCAACCTGTCCTCCACTGGAGACACACACACAGCAGCACAATCCAGAGTGAGTAAATGATAGTTGGAGGAAATGTTGAGAAAGGGTAGCTACTTGGCAACACTGCTTGCCCTGTCCTCTTGGAATGGAAGTAGAGTAGCTGGTGCAGGAATGCTTATAATATACACTCTGACCCATCTTGACTCAGTCTAGTCCCTAATCTTTAGTTTGTATGTGTTCGCAGTTCAGATTCCAAGAGCATTTTTGGAATATATAGATAAATTTTCCAGCTCCAGAGTTCTTTGTACTGCCAACTGTAGAAAAGGGAAGAAATGATTAAATAAAGAAAAATGTGTAAAATATCATTCCTTTGTTTTAGTGGCACATCCTTTCCCATCCCTTCCGCAAAAGACAAGAGAATAATATATGTGAGCAACCACTGAACAGTTTGGCATCTACACACAGAACAGATCTTTTATTTTAGCCTTAACCAATAATTGTACAAGCCTCCACATCTTTATTACAGGAAAATGTTTTCTTGTTCAAGCTAAACACTATGTAAGCTTTTTCTTATCCCTTCTCTAAAACCAACACCATGCATTAATGTGGATAGATTATTTCAGAGAGAGGAAATGGCTCATGAACATGAAAACCATAAAGGTACTCCCCCCAGAAATGAGCAAACAATTAGTCTCCATATAATAATACTTAGAAGAAAGAAAACTATTTTCAAGACTAGTTAAAGGCAGTCACTTCTGCAGCTAAGTGCATTTTCAGTCATCAAAGATTTTCAACTAAATATGAGGAGAAAAGTGCTATCCATATTTATGCTTCATTAAATAAGCATAAGGAGTACTGAAAAATGAAAAAGAAAATAGCAACTTTATCGTCCCTTATCAACTCGAAGGGCACAGCAGAAAATGCTAGAACCTGCCAGAGAGAATGTACTTCTTTAAACCATGCCAACCAAGTCTAGTAAACACTTTTAAAATGAGAGCAAGAGTAATCCCCACTTTGCAGTTTGTAGAAGAAAATCTCACAAATATACAACAGTGCTCATAAATGTACTTTTGTATTTTGATAGAGGGGATTAAAATAATTGTCAATGAAGTATATTGCCATTTTCAGTACTAAAAACAAGAGAATCAAATGTTTCTCCCCACTCTAATTTTGGAGTGTTCTTTTTAAATCAGTGAGAAGCAATTTACTGGCTTGATGTTTTACTCTGATAATGATGAACATAATAGTGTCATTTCTATACTGAAAATGTTATTGCTGAAAGTGTTCTGGACCTCTCCTGAGCAGTGATTGTTTGTCATATTTTGCCAAATTGCAGGCTAGAGCAATCATTCTACCCTCTGCTACCAAGGCAGGAGCAGGGGGAATCTGTACCATCAACTCTGGTACCATCAACTCTGGTACCATCTCAGGGGTACCCGTTGAGTCTGTTACCTTGGACATGTGTGGCAGCACCG